>NW_028257603.1:0-1303158 GCF_051362555.1 Lingula anatina
TATGGCAGTTTTCTTCAATTTTGGCCAGGTAGGGATGAAAAATTTTTTTCTTCAATATTGTGTCAGGTGTGTGTGTTTGGTCATTTGTAGTGAGGGTAAAGTGCTGGAAGAGTGATTGTGTCATTATTTAGGAAGAAATAGAGCAAAAACTCTCTCCACCCCCCCTCTCTCCAAATCCTGTTCTCAGGTGTGCTTTCTGGCAATCTTTAAAGCTGAAATTGGGGGCTTTAATGAAGTGACCCGGGCGCGTTTCCACATTTTTTATGAATGTCAGGTGTGGTAAATTAATTTTCATCACTTTTTGGAAAAATTGGTGACGGGTCATTTTTGGGTGATTTTGAGAGATTTTCGTAAGGTCCGGATATGGCAGTTTTCTTCAATTTTGGCCAGGTAGGGATGAAAAAATTTTTTCTTTAATATTGTGTCAGGTGTGTGTGTTTGGTCATTTGTAGTGAGGGTAAAGTGCTGGAAGAGTGATTGTGTCATTATTTAGGAAGAAATAGAGCAAAAACTCTCTCCACCCCCCCTCTCTCCAAATCCTGTTCTCAGGTGTGCTTTCTGGCAATCTTTAAAGCTGAAATTGGGGGCTTTAATGAAGTGACCCGGGCGTGTTTCCACATTTTTTATGAATGTCAGGTGTGGTAAATTAATTTTCATCACTTTTTGGAAAAATTGGTGACGGGTCATTTTTGGGTGATTTTGAGAGATTTTCGTAAGGTCCGGATATGGCAGTTTTCTTCAATTTTGGCCAGGTAGGGATGAAAAATTTTTTTCTTCAATATTGTGTCAGGTGTGTGTGTTTGGTCATTTGTAGTGAGGGTAAAGTGCTGGAAGAGTGATTGTGTCATTATTTAGGAAGAAATAGAGCAAAAACTCTCTCCACCCCCCCTCTCTCCAAATCCTGTTCTCAGGTGTGCTTTCTGGCAATCTTTAAAGCTGAAATTGGGGGCTTTAATGAAGTGACCCGGGCGCGTTTCCACATTTTTTATGAATGTCAGGTGTGGTAAATTAATTTTCATCACTTTTTGGAAAAATTGGTGACGGGTCATTTTTGGGTGATTTTGAGAGATTTTCGTAAGGTCCGGATATGGCAGTTTTCTTCAATTTTGGCCAGGTAGGGATGAAAAATTTTTTTCTTCAATATTGTGTCAGGTGTGTGTGTTTGGTCATTTGTAGTGAGGGTAAAGTGCTGGAAGAGTGATTGTGTCATTATTTAGGAAGAAATAGAGCAAAAACTCTCTCCACCCCCCCTCTCTCCAAATCCTGTTCTCAGGTGTGCTTTCTGGCAATCTTTAAAGCTGAAATTGGGGGCTTTAATGAAGTGACCCGGGCGCGTTTCCACATTTTTTATGAATGTCAGGTGTGGTAAATTAATTTTCATCACTTTTTGGAAAAATTGGTGACGGGTCATTTTTGGGTGATTTTGAGAGATTTTCGTAAGGTCCGGATATGGCAGTTTTCTTCAATTTTGGCCAGGTAGGGATGAAAAATTTTTTTCTTCAATATTGTGTCAGGTGTGTGTGTTTGGTCATTTGTAGTGAGGGTAAAGTGCTGGAAGAGTGATTGTGTCATTATTTAGGAAGAAATAGAGCAAAAACTCTCTCCACCCCCCCTCTCTCCAAATCCTGTTCTCAGGTGTGCTTTCTGGCAATCTTTAAAGCTGAAATTGGGGGCTTTAATGAAGTGACCCGGGCGCGTTTCCACATTTTTATGAATGTCAGGTGTGGTAAATTAATTTTCATCACTTTTTGGAAAAATTGGTGACGGGTCATTTTTGGGTGATTTTGAGAGATTTTCGTAAGGTCCGGATATGGCAGTTTTCTTCAATTTTGGCCAGGTAGGGATGAAAAATTTTTTTCTTCAATATTGTGTCAGGTGTGTGTGTTTGGTCATTTGTAGTGAGGGTAAAGTGCTGGAAGAGTGATTGTGTCATTATTTAGGAAGAAATAGAGCAAAAACTCTCTCCACCCCCCCTCTCTCCAAATCCTGTTCTCAGGTGTGCTTTCTGGCAATCTTTAAAGCTGAAATTGGGGGCTTTAATGAAGTGACCCGGGCGCGTTTCCACATTTTTTATGAATGTCAGGTGTGGTAAATTAATTTTCATCACTTTTTGGAAAAATTGGTGACGGGTCATTTTTGGGTGATTTTGAGAGATTTTCGTAAGGTCCGGATATGGCAGTTTTCTTCAATTTTGGCCAGGTAGGGATGAAAAATTTTTTTCTTCAATATTGTGTCAGGTGTGTGTGTTTGGTCATTTGTAGTGAGGGTAAAGTGCTGGAAGAGTGATTGTGTCATTATTTAGGAAGAAATAGAGCAAAAACTCTCTCCACCCCCCCTCTCTCCAAATCCTGTTCTCAGGTGTGCTTTCTGGCAATCTTTAAAGCTGAAATTGGGGGCTTTAATGAAGTGACCCGGGCGCGTTTCCACATTTTTTATGAATGTCAGGTGTGGTAAATTAATTTTCATCACTTTTTGGAAAAATTGGTGACGGGTCATTTTTGGGTGATTTTGAGAGATTTTCGTAAGGTCGGGATATGGCAGTTTTCTTCAATTTTGGCCAGGTAGGGATGAAAAATTTTTTTCTTCAATATTGTGTCAGGTGTGTGTGTTTGGTCATTTGTAGTGAGGGTAAAGTGCTGGAAGAGTGATTGTGTCATTATTTAGGAAGAAATAGAGCAAAAACTCTCTCCACCCCCCCTCTCTCCAAATCCTGTTCTCAGGTGTGCTTTCTGGCAATCTTTAAAGCTGAAATTGGGGGCTTTAATGAAGTGACCCGGGCGCGTTTCCACATTTTTTATGAATGTCAGGTGTGGTAAATTAATTTTCATCACTTTTTGGAAAAATTGGTGACGGGTCATTTTTGGGTGATTTTGAGAGATTTTCGTAAGGTCCGGATATGGCAGTTTTCTTCAATTTTGGCCAGGTAGGGATGAAAAATTTTTTTCTTCAATATTGTGTCAGGTGTGTGTGTTTGGTCATTTGTAGTGAGGGTAAAGTGCTGGAAGAGTGATTGTGTCATTATTTAGGAAGAAATAGAGCAAAAACTCTCTCCACCCCCCCTCTCTCCAAATCCTGTTCTCAGGTGTGCTTTCTGGCAATCTTTAAAGCTGAAATTGGGGGCTTTAATGAAGTGACCCGGGCGCGTTTCCACATTTTTTATGAATGTCAGGTGTGGTAAATTAATTTTCATCACTTTTTGGAAAAATTGGTGACGGGTCATTTTTGGGTGATTTTGAGAGATTTTCGTAAGGTCGGGATATGGCAGTTTTCTTCAATTTTGGCCAGGTAGGGATGAAAAATTTTTTTCTTCAATATTGTGTCAGGTGTGTGTGTTTGGTCATTTGTAGTGAGGGTAAAGTGCTGGAAGAGTGATTGTGTCATTATTTAGGAAGAAATAGAGCAAAAACTCTCTCCACCCCCCCTCTCTCCAAATCCTGTTCTCAGGTGTGCTTTCTGGCAATCTTTAAAGCTGAAATTGGGGGCTTTAATGAAGTGACCCGGGCGCGTTTCCACATTTTTTATGAATGTCAGGTGTGGTAAATTAATTTTCATCACTTTTTGGAAAAATTGGTGACGGGTCATTTTTGGGTGATTTTGAGAGATTTTCGTAAGGTCCGGATATGGCAGTTTTCTTCAATTTTGGCCAGGTAGGGATGAAAAATTTTTTCTTCAATATTGTGTCAGGTGTGTGTGTTTGGTCATTTGTAGTGAGGGTAAAGTGCTGGAAGAGTGATTGTGTCATTATTTAGGAAGAAATAGAGCAAAAACTCTCTCCACCCCCCCTCTCTCCAAATCCTGTTCTCAGGTGTGCTTTCTGGCAATCTTTAAAGCTGAAATTGGGGGCTTTAATGAAGTGACCCGGGCGCGTTTCCACATTTTTTATGAATGTCAGGTGTGGTAAATTAATTTTCATCACTTTTTGGAAAAATTGGTGACGGGTCATTTTTGGGTGATTTTGAGAGATTTTCGTAAGGTCCGGATATGGCAGTTTTCTTCAATTTTGGCCAGGTAGGGATGAAAAATTTTTTCTTCAATATTGTGTCAGGTAGGTGTGTTTGGTCATTTGTAGTGAGGGTAAAGTGCTGGAAGAGTGATTGTGTCATTATTTAGGAAGAAATAGAGCAAAAACTCTCTCCACCCCCCCTCTCTCCAAATCCTGTTCTCAGGTGTGCTTTCTGGCAATCTTTAAAGCTGAAATTGGGGGCTTTAATGAAGTGACCCGGGCGCGTTTCCACATTTTTTATGAATGTCAGGTGTGGTAAATTAATTTTCATCACTTTTTGGAAAAATTGGTGACGGGTCATTTTTGGGTGATTTTGAGAGATTTTCGTAAGGTCCGGATATGGCAGTTTTCTTCAAATTTGGCCAGGTAGGGATGAAAAAATTTTTTCTTCAATATTGTATCAGGTAGGTGTGTTTGGTCATATGTAGTGAGGGTAAAGTGCTGGAAGAGTGATTGTGTCATTATTTAGGAAGAAATAGAGCAAAAACTCTCTCCACCCCCCCTCTCTCCAAATCCTGTTCTCAGGTGTGCTTTCTGGCAATCTTTAAAGCTGAAATTGGTGGCTTTAATGAAGTGACCCAGGCGCGTTTCCACATTTTTTATGAATGTCAGGTGTGGTAAATTAATTTTCATCACTTTTTGGAAAAATTGGTGACGGGTCATTTTTGGGTGATTTTGAGAGATTTTCGTAAGGTCCGGATATGGCAGTTTTCTTCAATTTTGGCCAGGTAGGGATGAAAAATTTTTTTCTTCAATATTGTGTCAGGTAGGTGTGTTTGGTCATTTGTAGTGAGGGTAAAGTGCTGGAAGAGTGATTGTGTCATTATTTAGGAAGAAATAGAGCAAAAACTCTCTCCACCCCCCCTCTCTCCAAATCCTGTTCTCAGGTGTGCTTTCTGGCAATCTTTAAAGCTGAAATTGGGGGCTTTAATAAAGTGACCCGGGCGTGTTTCCACATTTTTTATGAATGTCAGGTGTGGTAAATTAATTTTCATCACTTTTTGGAAAAATTGGTGACGGGTCATTTTTGGGTGATTTTGAGAGATTTTCGTAAGGTCCGGATATGGCAGTATTCTTCAATTTTGGCCAGGTAGGGATGAAAAATTTTTTTCTTCAATATTGTGTCAGGTAGGTGTGTTTGGTCATTTGTAGTGAGGGTAAAGTGCTGGAAGAGTGATTGTGTCATTATTTAGGAAGAAATAGAGCAAAAACTCTCTCCACCCCCCCTCTCTCCAAATCCTGTTCTCAGGTGTGCTTTCTGGCAATCTTTAAAGCTGAAATTGGGGGCTTTAATGAAGTGACCCAGGCGCGTTTCCACATTTTTTATGAATGTCAGGTGTGGTAAATTAATTTTCATCACTTTTTGGAAAAAT
Organism: Lingula anatina; assembly: GCF_051362555.1. NCBI lineage: Eukaryota > Metazoa > Brachiopoda > Lingulata > Lingulida > Lingulidae > Lingula > Lingula anatina. Next base: position 5,377 of record NW_028257603.1, read on the forward strand.
TGGTGACGGGTCATTTTTGGGTGATTTTGAGAGATTTTCGTAAGGTCCGGATATGGCAGTTTTCTTCAATTTTGGCCAGGTAGGGATGAAAAATTTTTTTCTTCAATATTGTGTCAGGTAGGTGTGTTTGGTCATTTGTAGTGAGGGTAAAGTGCTGGAAGAGTGATTGTGTCATTATTTAGGAAGAAATAGAGCAAAAACTCTCTCCACCCCCCCTCTCTCCAAATCCTGTTCTCAGGTGTGCTTTCTGGCAATCTTTAAAGCTGAAATTGGGGGCTTTAATAAAGTGACCCGGGCGTGTTTCCACATTTTTTATGAATGTCAGGTGTGGTAAATTAATTTTCATCACTTTTTGGAAAAATTGGTGACGGGTCATTTTTGGGTGATTTTGAGAGATTTTCGTAAGGTCCGGATATGGCAGTATTCTTCAATTTTGGCCAGGTAGGGATGAAAAATTTTTTTCTTCAATATTGTGTCAGGTAGGTGTGTTTGGTCATTTGTAGTGAGGGTAAAGTGCTGGAAGAGTGATTGTGTCATTATTTAGGAAGAAATAGAGCAAAAACTCTCTCCACCCCCCCTCTCTCCAAATCCTGTTCTCAGGTGTGCTTTCTGGCAATCTTTAAAGCTGAAATTGGGGGCTTTAATGAAGTGACCCGGGCGCGTTTCCACATTTTTTATGAATGTCAGGTGTGGTAAATTAATTTTCATCACTTTTTGGAAAAATTGGTGACGGGTCATTTTTGGGTGATTTTGAGAGATTTTCGTAAGGTCCGGATATGGCAGTTTTCTTCAATTTTGGCCAGGTAGGGATGAAAAAATTTTTTCTTCAATATTGTGTCAGGTAGGTGTGTTTGGTCATTTGTAGTGAGGGTAAAGTGCTGGAAGAGTGATTGTGTCATTATTTAGGAAGAAATAGAGCAAAAACTCTCTCCACCCCCCCTCTCTCCAAATCCTGTTCTCAGGTGTGCTTTCTGGCAATCTTTAAAGCTGAAATTGGGGGCTTTAATGAAGTGACCCGGGCGTGTTTCCACATTTTTTATGAATGTCAGGTGTGGTAAATTAATTTTCATCACTTTTTGGAAAAATTGGTGACGGGTCATTTTTGGGTGATTTTGAGAGATTTTACTAAGGATCGGATATGGCAGTATTCTTCAATTTTGGCCAGGTAGGGATGAAAAATTTTTTTCTTCAATATTGTGTCAGGTAGGTGTGTTTGGTCATTTGTAGTGAGGGTAAAGTGCTGGAAGAGTGATTGTGTCATTATTTAGGAAGAAATAGAGCAAAAACTCTCTCCACCCCCCCTCTCTCCAAATCCTGTTCTCAGGTGTGCTTTCTGGCAATCTTTAAAGCTGAAATTGGGGGCTTTAATGAAGTGACCCGGGCGCGTTTCCACATTTTTTATGAATGTCAGGTGTGGTAAATTAATTTTCATCACTTTTTGGAAAAATTGGTGACGGGTCATTTTTGGGTGATTTTGAGAGATTTTCGTAAGGTCCGGTTATGGCAGATTTCTTCAATTTTGGCCAGGTAGGGATGAAAAAATTTTTTCTTCAATATTGTGTCAGGTAGGTGTGTTTGGTCATATGTAGTGAGGGTAATGTGCTGGAAGAGTGATTGTGTCATTATTTAGGAAGAAATAGAGCAAAAACTCTCTCCACCCCCCCTCTCTCCAAATCCTGTTCTCAGGTGTGCTTTCTGGCAATCTTTAAAGCTGAAATTTGGGGCTTTAATGAAGTGACCCGGGCGCGTTTCCACATTTTTTATGAATGTCAGGTGTGGTAAATTAATTTTCATCACTTTTTGGAAAAATTGGTGACGGGTCATTTTTGGGTGATTTTGAGAGATTTTCGTAAGGTCCAGATATGGCAGTTTTCTTCAATTTTGGCCAGGTAGGGATGAAAAATTTTTTTCTTCAATATTGTGTCAGGTAGGTGTGTTTGGTCATTTGTAGTGAGGGTAAAGTGCTGGAAGAGTGATTGTGTCATTATTTAGGAAGAAATAGAGCAAAAACTCTCCCCCACCCCCCCTCTCTCCAAATCCTGTTCTCAGGTGTGCTTTCTGGCAATCTTTAAAGCTGAAATTGGGGGCTTTAATGAAGTGACCCGGGCGCGTTTCCACATTTTTTATGAATGTCAGGTGTGGTAAATTAATTTTCATCACTTTTTGGAAAAATTGGTGACGGGTCATTTTTGGGTGATTTTGAGAGATTTTCGTAAGGTCCGGATATGGCAGTTTTCTTCAATTTTGGCCAGGTAGGGATGAAAAATTTTTTTCTTCAATATTGTGTCAGGTAGGTGTGTTTGGTCATTTGTAGTGAGGGTAAAGTGCTGGAAGAGTGATTGTGTCATTATTTAGGAAGAAATAGAGCAAAAACTCTCTCCACCCCCCCTCTCTCCAAATCCTGTTCTCAGGTGTGCTTTCTGGCAATCTTTAAAGCTGAAATTGGGGGCTTTAATGAAGTGACCCGGGCGCGTTTCCACATTTTTTATGAATGTCAGGTGTGGTAAATTAATTTTCATCACTTTTTGGAAAAATTGGTGACGGGTCATTTTTGGGTGATTTTGAGAGATTTTCGTAAGGTCCGGATATGGCAGTTTTCTTCAATTTTGGCCAGGTAGGGATGAAAAATTTTTTTCTTCAATATTGTGTCAGGTGTGTGTGTGTTTGGTCATTTGTAGTGAGGGTAAAGTGCTGGAAGAGTGATTGTGTCATTATTTAGGAAGAAATAGAGCAAAAACTCTCTCCACCCCCCCTCTCTCCAAATCCTGTTCTCAGGTGTGCTTTCTGGCAATCTTTAAAGCTGAAATTGGGGGCTTTAATGAAGTGACCCGGGCGCGTTTCCACATTTTTTATGAATGTCAGGTGTGGTAAATTAATTTTCATCACTTTTTGGAAAAATTGGTGACGGGTCATTTTTGGGTGATTTTGAGAGATTTTCGTAAGGTCCGGATATGGCAGTTTTCTTCAATTTTGGCCAGGTAGGGATGAAAAATTTTTTCTTCAATATTGTGTCAGGTGTGTGTGTTTGGTCATTTGTAGTGAGGGTAAAGTGCTGGAAGAGTGATTGTGTCATTATTTAGGAAGAAATAGAGCAAAAACTCTCTCCACCCCCCCTCTCTCCAAATCCTGTTCTCAGGTGTGCTTTCTGGCAATCTTTAAAGCTGAAATTGGGGGCTTTAATGAAGTGACCCGGGCGCGTTTCCACATTTTTTATGAATGTCAGGTGTGGTAAATTAATTTTCATCACTTTTTGGAAAAATTGGTGACGGGTCATTTTTGGGTGATTTTGAGAGATTTTCGTAAGGTCCGGATATGGCAGTTTTCTTCAATTTTGGCCAGGTAGGGATGAAAAAATTTTTTCTTCAATATTGTGTCAGGTAGGTGTGTTTGGTCATATGTAGTGAGGGTAAAGTGCTGGAAGAGTGATTGTGTCATTATTTAGGAAGAAATAGAGCAAAAACTCTCTCCACCCCCCCTCTCTCCAAATCCTGTTCTCAGGTGTGCTTTCTGGCAATCTTTAAAGCTGAAATTGGGGGCTTTAATGAAGTGACCCAGGCGCGTTTCCACATTTTTTATGAATGTCAGGTGTGGTAAATTAATTTTCATCACTTTTTGGAAAAATTGGTGACGGGTCATTTTTGGGTGATTTTGAGAGATTTTCGTAAGGTCCGGATATGGCAGTTTTCTTCAATTTTGGCCAGGTAGGGATGAAAAATTTTTTTCTTCAATATTGTGTCAGGTAGGTGTGTTTGGTCATTTGTAGTGAGGGTAAAGTGCTGGAAGAGTGATTGTGTCATTATTTAGGAAGAAATAGAGCAAAAACTCTCTCCACCCCCCCTCTCTCCAAATCCTGTTCTCAGGTGTGCTTTCTGGCAATCTTTAAAGCTGAAATTGGGGGCTTTAATAAAGTGACCCGGGCGTGTTTCCACATTTTTTATGAATGTCAGGTGTGGTAAATTAATTTTCATCACTTTTTGGAAAAATTGGTGACGGGTCATTTTTGGGTGATTTTGAGAGATTTTCGTAAGGTCCGGATATGGCAGTATTCTTCAATTTTGGCCAGGTAGGGATGAAAAATTTTTTTCTTCAATATTGTGTCAGGTAGGTGTGTTTGGTCATTTGTAGTGAGGGTAAAGTGCTGGAAGAGTGATTGTGTCATTATTTAGGAAGAAATAGAGCAAAAACTCTCTCCACCCCCCTCTCTCCAAATCCTGTTCTCAGGTGTGCTTTCTGGCAATCTTTAAATCTGAAATTGGGGGCTTTAATGAAGTGACCCGGGCGCGTTTCCACATTTTTTATGAATGTCAGGTGTGGTAAATTAATTTTCATCACTTTTTGGAAAAATTGGTGACGGGTCATTTTTGGGTGATTTTGAGAGATTTTCGTAAGGTCCGGATATGGCAGTTTTCTTCAATTTTGGCCAGGTAGGGATGAAAAAATTTTTTCTTCAATATTGTGTCAGGTAGGTGTGTTTGGTCATTTGTAGTGAGGGTAAAGTGCTGGAAGAGTGATTGTGTCATTATTTAGGAAGAAATAGAGCAAAAACTCTCTCCACCCCCCCTCTCTCCAAATCCTGTTCTCAGGTGTGCTTTCTGGCAATCTTTAAAGCTGAAATTGGGGGCTTTAATGAAGTGACCCGGGCGTGTTTCCACATTTTTTATGAATGTCAGGTGTGGTAAATTAATTTTCATCACTTTTTGGAAAAATTGGTGACGGGTCATTTTTGGGTGATTTTGAGAGATTTTACTAAGGATCGGATATGGCAGTATTCTTCAATTTTGGCCAGGTAGGGATGAAAAATTTTTTTCTTCAATATTGTGTCAGGTAGGTGTGTTTGGTCATTTGTAGTGAGGGTAAAGTGCTGGAAGAGTGATTGTGTCATTATTTAGGAAGAAATAGAGCAAAAACTCTCTCCACCCCCCCTCTCTCCAAATCCTGTTCTCAGGTGTGCTTTCTGGCAATCTTTAAAGCTGAAATTGGGGGCTTTAATGAAGTGACCCGGGCGCGTTTCCACATTTTTTATGAATGTCAGGTGTGGTAAATTAATTTTCATCACTTTTTGGAAAAATTGGTGACGGGTCATTTTTGGGTGATTTTGAGAGATTTTCGTAAGGTCCGGATATGGCAGTTTTCTTCAATTTTGGCCAGGTAGGGATGAAAAATTTTTTTCTTCAATATTGTGTCAGGTAGGTGTGTTTGGTCATTTGTAGTGAGGGTAAAGTGCTGGAAGAGTGATTGTGTCATTATTTAGGAAGAAATAGAGCAAAAACTCTCTCCACCCCCCCTCTCTCCAAATCCTGTTCTCAGGTGTGCTTTCTGGCAATCTTTAAAGCTGAAATTGGGGGCTTTAATAAAGTGACCCGGGCGTGTTTCCACATTTTTTATGAATGTCAGGTGTGGTAAATTAATTTTCATCACTTTTTGGAAAAATTGGTGACGGGTCATTTTTGGGTGATTTTGAGAGATTTTACTAAGGTCCGGATATGGCAGTATTCTTCAATTTTGGCCAGGTAGGGATGAAAAATTTTTTTCTTCAATATTGTGTCAGGTAGGTGTGTTTGGTCATTTGTAGTGAGGGTAAAGTGCTGGAAGAGTGATTGTGTCATTATTTAGGAAGAAATAGAGCAAAAACTCTCTCCACCCCCCCCTCTCTCCAAATCCTGTTCTCAGGTGTGCTTTCTGGCAATCTTTAAAGCTGAAATTGGGGGCTTTAATAAAGTGACCCGGGCGTGTTTCCACATTTTTTATGAATGTCAGGTGTGGTAAATTAATTTTCATCACTTTTTGGAAAAATTGGTGACGGGTCATTTTTGGGTGATTTTGAGAGATTTTACTAAGGTCCGGATATGGCAGTATTCTTCAATTTTGGCCAGGTAGGGATGAAAAATTTTTTTCTTCAATATTGTGTCAGGTAGGTGTGTTTGGTCATTTGTAGTGAGGGTAAAGTGCTGGAAGAGTGATTGTGTCATTATTTAGGAAGAAATAGAGCAAAAACTCTCTCCACCCCCCCTCTCTCCAAATCCTGTTCTCAGGTGTGCTTTCTGGCAATCTTTAAAGCTGAAATTGGGGGCTTTAATGAAGTGACCCGGGCGCGTTTCCACATTTTTTATGAATGTCAGGTGTGGTAAATTAATTTTCATCACTTTTTGGAAAAATTGGTGACGGGTCATTTTTGGGTGATTTTGAGAGATTTTCGTAAGGTCCGGATATGGCAGTTTTCTTCAATTTTGGCCAGGTAGGGATGAAAAAATTTTTTCTTCAATATTGTGTCAGGTAGGTGTGTTTGGTCATTTGTAGTGAGGGTAAAGTGCTGGATGAGTGATTGTGTCATTATTTAGGAAGAAATAGAGCAAAAACTCTCTCCACCCCCCCTCTCTCCAAATCCTGTTCTCAGGTGTGCTTTCTGGCAATCTTTAAAGCTGAAATTGGGGGCTTTAATGAAGTGACCCGGGCGTGTTTCCACATTTTTTATGAATGTCAGGTGTGGTAAATTAATTTTCATCACTTTTTGGAAAAATTGGTGACGGGTCATTTTTGGGTGATTTTGAGAGATTTTACTAAGGATCGGATATGGCAGTATTCTTCAGTTTTGGCCAGGTAGGGATGAAAAATTTTTTTCTTCAATATTGTGTCAGGTAGGTGTGTTTGGTCATTTGTAGTGAGGGTAAAGTGCTGGAAGAGTGATTGTGTCATTATTTAGGAAGAAATAGAGCAAAAACTCTCTCCACCCCCCCTCTCTCCAAATCCTGTTCTCAGGTGTGCTTTCTGGCAATCTTTAAAGTTGAAATTGGGGGCTTTAATGAAGTGACCCGGGCGCGTTTCCACATTTTTTATGAATGTCAGGTGTGGTAAATTAATTTTCATCACTTTTTGGAAAAATTGGTGACGGGTCATTTTTGGGTGATTTTGAGAGATTTTCGTAAGGTCCGGATATGGCAGTTTTCTTCAATTTTGGCCAGGTAGGGATGAAAAATTTTTTTCTTCAATATTGTTTCAGGTAGGTGTGTTTGGTCATTTGTAGTGAGGGTAAAGTGCTGGAAGAGTGATTGTGTCATTATTTAGGAAGAAATAGAGCAAAAACTCTCTCCACCCCCCCTCTCTCCAAATCCTGTTCTCAGGTGTGCTTTCTGGCAATCTTTAAAGCTGAAATTGGGGGCTTTAATGAAGTGACCCGGGCGCGTTTCCACATTTTTTATGAATGTCAGGTGTGGTAAATTAATTTTCATCACTTTTTGGAAAAATTGGTGACGGGTCATTTTTGGGTGATTTTGAGAGATTTTCGTAAGGTCCGGATATGGCAGTTTTCTTCAATTTTGGCCAGGTAGGGATGAAAAATTTTTTTCTTCAATATTGTGTCAGGTAGGTGTGTTTGGTCATTTGTAGTGAGGGTAAAGTGCTGGAAGAGTGATTGTGTCATTATTTAGGAAGAAATAGAGCAAAAACTCTCTCCACCCCCCCTCTCTCCAAATCCTGTTCTCAGGTGTGCTTTCTGGCAATCTTTAAAGCTGAAATTGGGGGCTTTAATGAAGTGACCCGGGCGCGTTTCCACATTTTTTATGAATGTCAGGTGTGGTAAATTAATTTTCATCACTTTTTGGAAAAATTGGTGACGGGTCATTTTTGGGTGATTTTGAGAGATTTTCGTAAGGGGCGGATATGGCAGTTTTCTTCAATTTTGGCCAGGTAGGGATGAAAATTTTTTTTCTTCAATATTGTGTCAGGTAGGTGTGTTTGGTCATTTGTAGTGAGGGTAAAGTGCTGGAAGAGTGATTGTGTCATTATTTAGGAAGAAATAGAGCAAAAACTCTCTCCACCCCCCCTCTCTCCAAATCCTGTTCTCAGGTGTGCTTTCTGGCAATCTTTAAAGCTGAAATTGGGGGCTTTAATGAAGTGACCCGGGCGCGTTTCCACATTTTTTATGAATGTCAGGTGTGGTAAATTAATTTTCATCACTTTTTGGAAAAATTGGTGACGGGTCATTTTTGGGTGATTTTGAGAGATTTTCGTAAGGTCCGGATATGGCAGTTTTCTTCAATTTTGGCCAGGTAGGGATGAAAAATTTTTTTCTTCAATATTGTGTCAGGTAGGTGTGTTTGGTCATTTGTAGTGAGGGTAAAGTGCTGGAAGAGTGATTGTGTCATTATTTAGGAAGAAATAGAGCAAAAACTCTCTCCACCCCCCCTCTCTCCAAATCCTGTTCTCAGGTGTGCTTTCTGGCAATCTTTAAAGCTGAAATTGGGGGCTTTAATGAAGTGACCCGGGCACGTTTCCACATTTTTTATGAATGTCAGGTGTGGTAAATTAATTTTCATCACTTTTTGGAAAAATTGGTGACGGGTCATTTTTGGGTGATTTTGAGAGATTTTCGTAAGGTCCGGATATGGCAGTTTTCTTCAATTTTGGCCAGGTAGGGATGAAAAATTTTTTTCTTCAATATTGTGTCAGGTAGGTGTGTTTGGTCATTTGTAGTGAGGGTAAAGTGCTGGAAGAGTGATTGTGTCATTATTTAGGAAGAAATAGAGCAAAAACTCTCTCCACCCCCCCTCTCTCCAAATCCTGTTCTCAGGTGTGCTTTCTGGCAATCTTTAAAGCTGAAATTGGGGGCTTTAATGAAGTGACCCGGGCGCGTTTCCACATTTTTTATGAATGTCAGGTGTGGTAAATTAATTTTCATCACTTTTTGGAAAAATTGGTGACGGGTCATTTTTGGGTGATTTTGAGAGATTTTCGTAAGGTCCGGATATGGCAGTTTTCTTCAATTTTGGCCAGGTAGGGATGAAAAATTTTTTTCTTCAATATTGTGTCAGGTAGGTGTGTTTGGTCATTTGTAGTGAGGGTAAAGTGCTGGAAGAGTGATTGTGTCATTATTTAGGAAGAAATAGAGCAAAAACTCTCTCCACCCCCCCTCTCTCCAAATCCTGTTCTCAGGTGTGCTTTCTGGCAATCTTTAAAGCTGAAATTGGGGGCTTTAATGAAGTGACCCGGGCACGTTTCCACATTTTTTATGAATGTCAGGTGTGGTAAATTAATTTTCATCACTTTTTGGAAAAATTGGTGACGGGTCATTTTTGGGTGATTTTGAGAGATTTTCGTAAGGTCCGGATATGGCAGTTTTCTTCAATTTTGGCCAGGTAGGGATGAAAAATTTTTTTCTTCAATATTGTGTCAGGTAGATGTGTTTGGTCATTTGTAGTGAGGGTAAAGTGCTGGAAGAGTGATTGTGTCATTATTTAGGAAGAAATAGAGCAAAAACTCTCTCCACCCCCCCTCTCTCCAAATCCTGTTCTCAGGTGTGCTTTCTGGCAATCTTTAAAGCTGAAATTGGGGGCTTTAATGAAGTGACCCGGGCGCGTTTCCACATTTTTTATGAATGTCAGGTGTGGTAAATTAATTTTCATCACTTTTTGGAAAAATTGGTGACATGTCATTTTTGGGTGATTTTGAGAGATTTTCATAAGGTCCGGATATGGCAGTTTTCTTCAATTTTGGCCAGGTAGGGATGAAAAATTTTTTTCTTCAATATTGTGTCAGGTAGGTGTGTTTGGTCATTTGTAGTGAGGGTAAAGTGCTGGAAGAGTGATTGTGTCATTATTTAGGAAGAAATAGAGCAAAAACTCTCTCCACCCCCCCTCTCTCCAAATCCTGTTCTCAGGTGTGCTTTCTGGCAATCTTTAAAGCTGAAATTGGGGGCTTTAATGAAGTGACCCGGGCGCGTTTCCACATTTTTTATGAATGTCAGGTGTGGTAAATTAATTTTCATCACTTTTTGGAAAAATTGGTGACGGGTCATTTTTGGGTGATTTTGAGAGATTTTCGTAAGGTCCGGATATGGCAGTTTTCTTCAATTTTGGCCAGGTAGGGATGAAAAATTTTTTTCTTCAATATTGTGTCAGGTAAGTGTGTTTGGTCATTTGTAGTGAGGGTAAAGTGCTGGAAGAGTGATTGTGTCATTATTTAGGAAGAAATAGAGCAAAAACTCTCTCCACCCCCCCTCTCTCCAAATCCTGTTCTCAGGTGTGCTTTCTGGCAATCTTTAAAGCTGAAATTGGGGGCTTTAATGAAGTGACCCGGGCGCGTTTCCACATTTTTTATGAATGTCAGGTGTGGTAAATTAATTTTCATCACTTTTTGGAAAAATTGGTGACGGGTCATTTTTGGGTGATTTTGAGAGATTTTCGTAAGGTCCGGATATGGCAGTTTTCTTCAATTTTGGCCAGGTAGGGATGAAAAATTTTTTTCTTCAATATTGTGTCAGGTAGGTGTGTTTGGTCATTTGTAGTGAGGGTAAAGTGCTGGAAGAGTGATTGTGTCATTATTTAGGAAGAAATAGAGCAAAAACTCTCTCCACCCCCCCTCTCTCCAAATCCTGTTCTCAGGTGTGCTTTCTGGCAATCTTTAAAGCTGAAATTGGGGGCTTTAATGAAGTGACCCGGGCGCGTTTCCACATTTTTTATGAATGTCAGGTGTGGTAAATTAATTTTCATCACTTTTTGGAAAAATTGGTGACGGGTCATTTTTGGGTGATTTTGAGAGATTTTCGTAAGGTCCGGATATGGCAGTTTTCTTCAATTTTGGCCAGGTAGGGATGAAAAATTTTTTTCTTCAATATTGTGTCAGGTAGGTGTGTTTGGTCATTTGTAGTGAGGGTAAAGTGCTGGAAGAGTGATTGTGTCATTATTTAGGAAGAAATAGAGCAAAAACTCTCTCCACCCCCCCTCTCTCCAAATCCTGTTCTCAGGTGTGCTTTCTGGCAATCTTTAAAGCTGAAATTGGGGGCTTTAATGAAGTGACCCGGGCGCGTTTCCACATTTTTTATGAATGTCAGGTGTGGTAAATTAATTTTCATCACTTTTTGGAAAAATTGGTGACATGTCATTTTTGGGTGATTTTGAGAGATTTTCATAAGGTCCGGATATGGCAGTTTTCTTCAATTTTGGCCAGGTAGGGATGAAAAATTTTTTTCTTCAATATTGTGTCAGGTAGGTGTGTTTGGTCATTTGTAGTGAGGGTAAAGTGCTGGAAGAGTGATTGTGTCATTATTTAGGAAGAAATAGAGCAAAAACTCTCTCCACCCCCCCTCTCTCCAAATCCTGTTCTCAGGTGTGCTTTCTGGCAATCTTTAAAGCTGAAATTGGGGGCTTTAATGAAGTGACCCGGGCGCGTTTCCACATTTTTTATGAATGTCAGGTGTGGTAAATTAATTTTCATCACTTTTTGGAAAAATTGGTGACGGGTCATTTTTGGGTGATTTTGAGAGATTTTCGTAAGGTCCGGATATGGCAGTTTTCTTCAATTTTGGCCAGGTAGGGATGAAAAATTTTTTTCTTCAATATTGTGTCAGGTAGGTGTGTTTGGTCATTTGTAGTGAGGGTAAAGTGCTGGAAGAGTGATTGTGTCATTATTTAGGAAGAAATAGAGCAAAAACTCTCTCCACCCCCCCTCTCTCCAAATCCTGTTCTCAGGTGTGCTTTCTGGCAATCTTTAAAGCTGAAATTGGGGGCTTTAATGAAGTGACCCGGGCACGTTTCCACATTTTTTATGAATGTCAGGTGTGGTAAATTAATTTTCATCACTTTTTGGAAAAATTGGTGACGGGTCATTTTTGGGTGATTTTGAGAGATTTTCGTAAGGTCCGGATATGGCAGTTTTCTTCAATTTTGGCCAGGTAGGGATGAAAAATTTTTTTCTTCAATATTGTGTCAGGTAGATGTGTTTGGTCATTTGTAGTGAGGGTAAAGTGCTGGAAGAGTGATTGTGTCATTATTTAGGAAGAAATAGAGCAAAAACTCTCTCCACCCCCCCTCTCTCCAAATCCTGTTCTCAGGTGTGCTTTCTGGCAATCTTTAAAGCTGAAATTGGGGGCTTTAATGAAGTGACCCGGGCGCGTTTCCACATTTTTTATGAATGTCAGGTGTGGTAAATTAATTTTCATCACTTTTTGGAAAAATTGGTGACATGTCATTTTTGGGTGATTTTGAGAGATTTTCATAAGGTCCGGATATGGCAGTTTTCTTCAATTTTGGCCAGGTAGGGATGAAAAATTTTTTTCTTCAATATTGTGTGAGGTAGGTGTGTTTGGTCATTTGTAGTGAGGGTAAAGTGCTGGAAGAGTGATTGTGTCATTATTTAGGAAGAAATAGAGCAAAAACTCTCTCCACCCCCCCTCTCTCCAAATCCTGTTCTCAGGTGTGCTTTCTGGCAATCTTTAAAGCTGAAATTGGGGGCTTTAATGAAGTGACCCGGGCGCGTTTCCACATTTTTTATGAATGTCAGGTGTGGTAAATTAATTTTCATCACTTTTTGGAAAAATTGGTGACGGGTCATTTTTGGGTGATTTTGAGAGATTTTCGTAAGGTCCGGATATGGCAGTTTTCTTCAATTTTGGCCAGGTAGGGATGAAAAATTTTTTTCTTCAATATTGTGTCAGGTAAGTGTGTTTGGTCATTTGTAGTGAGGGTAAAGTGCTGGAAGAGTGATTGTGTCATTATTTAGGAAGAAATAGAGCAAAAACTCTCTCCACCCCCCCTCTCTCCAAATCCTGTTCTCAGGTGTGCTTTCTGGCAATCTTTAAAGCTGAAATTGGGGGCTTTAATGAAGTGACCCGGGCGCGTTTCCACATTTTTTATGAATGTCAGGTGTGGTAAATTAATTTTCATCACTTTTTGGAAAAATTGGTGACGGGTCATTTTTGGGTGATTTTGAGAGATTTTCGTAAGGTCCGGATATGGCAGTTTTCTTCAATTTTGGCCAGGTAGGGATGAAAAATTTTTTTCTTCAATATTGTGTCAGGTAGGTGTGTTTGGTCATTTGTAGTGAGGGTAAAGTGCTGGAAGAGTGATTGTGTCATTATTTAGGAAGAAATAGAGCAAAAACTCTCTCCACCCCCCCTCTCTCCAAATCCTGTTCTCAGGTGTGCTTTCTGGCAATCTTTAAAGCTGAAATTGGGGGCTTTAATGAAGTGACCCGGGCGCGTTTCCACATTTTTTATGAATGTCAGGTGTGGTAAATTAATTTTCATCACTTTTTGGAAAAATTGGTGACGGGTCATTTTTGGGTGATTTTGAGAGATTTTCGTAAGGTCCGGATATGGCAGTTTTCTTCAATTTTGGCCAGGTAGGGATGAAAAATTTTTTTCTTCAATATTGTGTCAGGTAGGTGTGTTTGGTCATTTGTAGTGAGGGTAAAGTGCTGGAAGAGTGATTGTGTCATTATTTAGGAAGAAATAGAGCAAAAACTCTCTCCACCCCCCCTCTCTCCAAATCCTGTTCTCAGGTGTGCTTTCTGGCAATCTTTAAAGCTGAAATTGGGGGCTTTAATGAAGTGACCCGGGCACGTTTCCACATTTTTTATGAATGTCAGGTGTGGTAAATTAATTTTCATCACTTTTTGGAAAAATTGGTGACGGGTCATTTTTGGGTGATTTTGAGAGATTTTTGTAAGGTCCGGATATGGCAGTTTTCTTCAATTTTGGCCAGGTAGGGATGAAAAATTTTTTTCTTCAATATTGTGTCAGGTAGGTGTGTTTGGTCATTTGTAGTGAGGGTAAAGTGCTGGAAGAGTGATTGTGTCATTATTTAGGAAGAAATAGAGCAAAAACTCTCTCCACCCCCCTCTCTCCAAACCCTGTTCTCAGGTGTGCTTTCTGGCAATCTTTAAAGCTGAAATTGGGGGCTTTAATGAAGTGACCCGGGCACGTTTCCACATTTTTTATGAATGTCAGGTGTGGTAAATTAATTTTCATCACTTTTTGGAAAAATTGGTGACGGGTCATTTTTGGGTGATTTTGAGAGATTTTCGTAAGGTCCGGATATGGCAGTTTTCTTCAATTTTGGCCAGGTAGGGATGAAAAATTTTTTTCTTCAATATTGTGTCAGGTAGGTGTGTTTGGTCATTTGTAGTGAGGGTAAAGTGCTGGAAGAGTGATTGTGTCATTATTTAGGAAGAAATAGAGCAAAAACTCTCTCCACCCCCCCTCTCTCCAAATCCTGTTCTCAGGTGTGCTTTCTGGCAATCTTTAAAGCTGAAATTGGGGGCTTTAATGAAGTGACCCGGGCGCGTTTCCACATTTTTTATGAATGTCAGGTGTGGTAAATTAATTTTCATCACTTTTTGGAAAAATTGGTGACGGGTCATTTTTGGGTGATTTTGAGAGATTTTCGTAAGGTCCGGATATGGCAGTTTTCTTCAATTTTGGCCAGGTAGGGATGAAAAATTTTTTTCTTCAATATTGTGTCAGGTAGGTGTGTTTGGTCATTTGTAGTGAGGGTAAAGTGCTGGAAGAGTGATTGTGTCATTATTTAGGAAGAAATAGAGCAAAAACTCTCTCCACCCCCCCTCTCTCCAAATCCTGTTCTCAGGTGTGCTTTCTGGCAATCTTTAAAGCTGAAATTGGGGGCTTTAATGAAGTGACCCGGGCGCGTTTCCACATTTTTTATGAATGTCAGGTGTGGTAAATTAATTTTCATCACTTTTTGGAAAAATTGGTGACGGGTCATTTTTGGGTGATTTTGAGAGATTTTCGTAAGGTCCGGATATGGCAGTTTTCTTCAATTTTGGCCAGGTAGGGATGAAAAATTTTTTTCTTCAATATTGTGTCAGGTGTGTGTGTTTGGTCATTTGTAGTGAGGGTAAAGTGCTGGAAGAGTGATTGTGTCATTATTTAGGAAGAAATAGAGCAAAAACTCTCTCCACCCCCCCTCTCTCCAAATCCTGTTCTCAGGTGTGCTTTCTGGCAATCTTTAAAGCTGAAATTGGGGGCTTTAATGAAGTGACCCGGGCGCGTTTCCACATTTTTTATGAATGTCAGGTGTGGTAAATTAATTTTCATCACTTTTTGGAAAAATTGGTGACGGGTCATTTTTGGGTGATTTTGAGAGATTTTCGTAAGGTCCGGATATGGCAGTTTTCTTCAATTTTGGCCAGGTAGGGATGAAAAATTTTTTTCTTCAATATTGTGTCAGGTAGGTGTGTTTGGTCATTTGTAGTGAGGGTAAAGTGCTGGAAGAGTGATTGTGTCATTATTTAGGAAGAAATAGAGCAAAAACTCTCTCCACCCCCCCTCTCTCCAAATCCTGTTCTCAGGTGTGCTTTCTGGCAATCTTTAAAGCTGAAATTGGGGGCTTTAATGAAGTGACCCGGGCGCGTTTCCACATTTTTTATGAATGTCAGGTGTGGTAAATTAATTTTCATCACTTTTTGGAAAAATTGGTGACGGGTCATTTTTGGGTGATTTTGAGAGATTTTCGTAAGGTCCGGATATGGCAGTTTTCTTCAATTTTGGCCAGGTAGGGATGAAAAATTTTTTTCTTCAATATTGTGTCAGGTAGGTGTGTTTGGTCATTTGTAGTGAGGGTAAAGTGCTGGAAGAGTGATTGTGTCATTATTTAGGAAGAAATAGAGCAAAAACTCTCTCCACCCCCCCTCTCTCCAAATCCTGTTCTCAGGTGTGCTTTCTGGCAATCTTTAAAGCTGAAATTGGGGGCTTTAATGAAGTGACCCGGGCACGTTTCCACATTTTTTATGAATGTCAGGTGTGGTAAATTAATTTTCATCACTTTTTGGAAAAATTGGTGACGGGTCATTTTTGGGTGATTTTGAGAGATTTTCGTAAGGTCCGGATATGGCAGTTTTCTTCAATTTTGGCCAGGTAGGGATGAAAAATTTTTTTCTTCAATATTGTGTCAGGTAGGTGTGTTTGGTCATTTGTAGTGAGGGTAAAGTGCTGGAAGAGTGATTGTGTCATTATTTAGGAAGAAATAGAGCAAAAACTCTCTCCACCCCCCCTCTCTCCAAATCCTGTTCTCAGGTGTGCTTTCTGGCAATCTTTAAAGCTGAAATTGGGGGCTTTAATGAAGTGACCCGGGCGCGTTTCCACATTTTTTATGAATGTCAGGTGTGGTAAATTAATTTTCATCACTTTTTGGAAAAATTGGTGACGGGTCATTTTTGGGTGATTTTGAGAGATTTTCGTAAGGTCGGGATATGGCAGTTTTCTTCAATTTTGGCCAGGTAGGGATGAAAAATTTTTTTCTTCAATATTGTGTCAGGTGTGTGTGTTTGGTCATTTGTAGTGAGGGTAAAGTGCTGGAAGAGTGATTGTGTCATTATTTAGGAAGAAATAGAGCAAAAACTCTCTCCACCCCCCCTCTCTCCAAATCCTGTTCTCAGGTGTGCTTTCTGGCAATCTTTAAAGCTGAAATTGGGGGCTTTAATGAAGTGACCCGGGCGCGTTTCCACATTTTTTATGAATGTCAGGTGTGGTAAATTAATTTTCATCACTTTTTGGAAAAATTGGTGACGGGTCATTTTTGGGTGATTTTGAGAGATTTTCGTAAGGTCCGGATATGGCAGTTTTCTTCAATTTTGGCCAGGTAGGGATGAAAAATTTTTTTCTTCAATATTGTGTCAGGTAGGTGTGTTTGGTCATTTGTAGTGAGGGTAAAGTGCTGGAAGAGTGATTGTGTCATTATTTAGGAAGAAATATAGCAAAAACTCTCTCCACCCCCCCTCTCTCCAAATCCTGTTCTCAGGTGTGCTTTCTGGCAATCTTTAAAGCTGAAATTGGGGGCTTTAATGAAGTGACCCGGGCGCGTTTCCACATTTTTTATGAATGTCAGGTGTGGTAAATTAATTTTCATCACTTTTTGGAAAAATTGGTGACGGGTCATTTTTGGGTGATTTTGAGAGATTTTCGTAAGGTCCGGATATGGCAGTTTTCTTCAATTTTGGCCAGGTAGGGATGAAAAATTTTTTTCTTCAATATTGTGTCAGGTAGGTGTGTTTGGTCATTTGTAGTGAGGGTAAAGTGCTGGAAGAGTGATTGTGTCATTATTTAGGAAGAAATAGAGCAAAAACTCTCTCCACCCCCCCTCTCTCCAAATCCTGTTCTCAGGTGTGCTTTCTGGCAATCTTTAAAGCTGAAATTGGGGGCCTTTAATGAAGTGACCCGGGCGCGTTTCCACATTTTTTATGAATGTCAGGTGTGGTAAATTAATTTTCATCACTTTTTGGAAAAATTGGTGACGGGTCATTATGGGTGATTTTGAGAGATTTTCGTAAGGTCCGGATATGGCAGTTTTCTTCAATTTTAGCCAGGTAGGGATGAAAAATTTTTTTCTTCAATATTGTGTCAGGTAGGTGTGTTTGGTCATTTGTAGTGAGGGTAAAGTGCTGGAAGAGTGATTGTGTCATTATTTAGGAAGAAATAGAGCAAAAACTCTCTCCACCCCCCCTCTCTCCAAATCCTGTTCTCAGGTGTGCTTTCTGGCAATCTTTAAAGCTGAAATTGGGGGCTTTAATGAAGTGACCCGGGCACGTTTCCACATTTTTTATGAATGTCAGGTGTGGTAAATTAATTTTCATCACTTTTTGGAAAAATTGGTGACGGGTCATTTTTGGGTGATTTTGAGAGATTTTCGTAAGGTCCGGATATGGCAGTTTTCTTCAATTTTGGCCAGGTAGGGATGAAAAATTTTTTTCTTCAATATTGTGTCAGGTAGGTGTGTTTGGTCATTTGTAGTGAGGGTAAAGTGCTGGAAGAGTGATTGTGTCATTATTTAGGAAGAAATAGAGCAAAAACTCTCTCCACCCCCCTCTCTCCAAATCCTGTTCTCAGGTGTGCTTTCTGGCAATCTTTAAAGCTGAAATTGGGGGCTTTAATGAAGTGACCCGGGCGCGTTTCCACATTTTTTATGAATGTCAGGTGTGGTAAATTAATTTTCATCACTTTTTGGAAAAATTGGTGACAGGTCATTTTTGGGTGATTTTGAGAGATTTTCGTAAGGTCCGGATATGGCAGTTTTCTTCAATTTTGGCCAGGTAGGGATGAAAAATTTTTTTCTTCAATATTGTGTCAGGTAGGTGTGTTTGGTCATTTGTAGTGAGGGTAAAGTGCTGGAAGAGTGATTGTGTCATTATTTAGGAAGAAATAGAGCAAAAACTCTCTCCACCCCCCCTCTCTCCAAATCCTGTTCTCAGGTGTGCTTTCTGGCAATCTTTAAAGCTGAAATTGGGGGCTTTAATGAAGTGACCCAGGGCGCGTTTCCACATTTTTTATGAATGTCAGGTGTGGTAAATTAATTTTCATCACTTTTTGGAAAAATTGGTGACGGGTCATTTTTGGGTGATTTTGAGAGATTTTCGTAAGGTCCGGATATGGCAGTTTTCTTCAATTTTGGCCAGGTAGGGATGAAAAATTTTTTTTCTTCAATATTGTGTCAGGTAGGTGTGTTTGGTCATTTGTAGTGAGGGTAAAGTGCTGGAAGAGTGATTGTGTCATTATTTAGGAAGAAATAGAGCAAAAACTCTCTCCACCCCCCCTCTCTCCAAATCCTGTTCTCAGGTGTGCTTTCTGGCAATCTTTAAAGCTGAAATTGGGGGCTTTAATGAAGTGACCCGGGCACGTTTCCACATTTTTTATGAATGTCAGGTGTGGTAAATTAATTTTCATCACTTTTTGGAAAAATTGGTGACGGGTCATTTTTGGGTGATTTTGAGAGATTTTCGTAAGGTCCGGATATGGCAGTTTTCTTCAATTTTGGCCAGGTAGGGATGAAAAATTTTTTTCTTCAATATTGTGTCAGGTAGGTGTGTTTGGTCATTTGTAGTGAGGGTAAAGTGCTGGAAGAGTGATTGTGTCATTATTTAGGAAGAAATAGAGCAAAAACTCTCTCCACCCCCCTCTCTCCAAACCCTGTTCTCAGGTGTGCTTTCTGGCAATCTTTAAAGCTGAAATTGGGGGCTTTAATGAAGTGACCCGGGCACGTTTCCACATTTTTTATGAATGTCAGGTGTGGTAAATTAATTTTCATCACTTTTTGGAAAAATTGGTGACGGGTCATTTTTGGGTGATTTTGAGAGATTTTCGTAAGGTCCGGATATGGCAGTTTTCTTCAATTTTGGCCAGGTAGGGATGAAAAATTTTTTTCTTCAATATTGTGTCAGGTAGGTGTGTTTGGTCATTTGTAGTGAGGGTAAAGTGCTGGAAGAGTGATTGTGTCATTATTTAGGAAGAAATAGAGCAAAAACTCTCTCCACCCCCCCTCTCTCCAAATCCTGTTCTCAGGTGTGCTTTCTGGCAATCTTTAAAGCTGAAATTGGGGGCTTTAATGAAGTGACCCGGGCTCGTTTCCACATTTTTTATGAATGTCAGGTGTGGTAAATTAATTTTCATCACTTTTTGGAAAAATTGGTGACGGGTCATTTTTGGGTGATTTTGAGAGATTTTCGTAAGGTCCGGATATGGCAGTTTTCTTCAATTTTGGCCAGGTAGGGATGAAAAATTTTTTTCTTCAATATTGTGTCAGGTAGGTGTGTTTGGTCATTTGTAGTGAGGGTAAAGTGCTGGAAGAGTGATTGTGTCATTATTTAGGAAGAAATAGAGCAAAAACTCTCTCCACCCCCCCTCTCTCCAAATCCTGTTCTCAGGTGTGCTTTCTGGCAATCTTTAAAGCTGAAATTGGGGGCTTTAATGAAGTGACCCGGGCGCGTTTCCACATTTTTTATGAATGTCAGGTGTGGTAAATTAATTTTCATCACTTTTTGGAAAAATTGGTGACGGGTCATTTTTGGGTGATTTTGAGAGATTTTCGTAAGGTCCGGATATGGCAGTTTTCTTCAATTTTGGCCAGGTAGGGATGAAAAATTTTTTTCTTCAATATTGTGTCAGGTAGGTGTGTTTGGTCATTTGTAGTGAGGGTAAAGTGCTGGAAGAGTGATTGTGTCATTATTTAGGAAGAAATAGAGCAAAAACTCTCTCCACCCCCCCTCTCTCCAAATCCTGTTCTCAGGTGTGCTTTCTGGCAATCTTTAAAGCTGAAATTGGGGGCTTTAATGAAGTGACCCGGGCGCGTTTCCACATTTTTTATGAGTGTCAAGTGTGGTAAATTAATTTTCATCACTTTTTGGAAAAATTGGTGACGGGTCATTTTTGGGTGATTTTGAGAGATTTTCGTAAGGTCCGGATATGGCAGTTTTCTTCAATTTTGGCCAGGTAGGGATGAAAAATTTTTTTCTTCAATATTGTGTCAGGTAGGTGTGTTTGGTCATTTGTAGTGAGGGTAAAGTGCTGGAAGAGTGATTGTGTCATTATTTAGGAAGAAATAGAGCAAAAACTCTCTCCACCCCCCCTCTCTCCAAATCCTGTTCTCAGGTGTGCTTTCTGGCAATCTTTAAAGCTGAAATTGGGGGCTTTAATGAAGTGACCCGGGCGCGTTTCCACATTTTTTATGAATGT
This sequence comes from Lingula anatina, assembly GCF_051362555.1. NCBI lineage: Eukaryota > Metazoa > Brachiopoda > Lingulata > Lingulida > Lingulidae > Lingula > Lingula anatina. Next base: position 25,610 of record NW_028257603.1, read on the forward strand.
CAGGTGTGGTAAATTAATTTTCATCACTTTTTGGAAAAATTGGTGACGGGTCATTTTTGGGTGATTTTGAGAGATTTTCGTAAGGTCCGGATATGGCAGTTTTCTTCAATTTTGGCCAGGTAGGGATGAAAAATTTTTTTCTTCAATATTGTGTCAGGTAGGTGTGTTTGGTCATTTGTAGTGAGGGTAAAGTGCTGGAAGAGTGATTGTGTCATTATTTAGGAAGAAATAGAGCAAAAACTCTCTCCACCCCCCCTCTCTCCAAATCCTGTTCTCAGGTGTGCTTTCTGGCAATCTTTAAAGCTGAAATTGGGGGCTTTAATGAAGTGACCCGGGCGCGTTTCCACATTTTTTATGAATGTCAGGTGTGGTAAATTAATTTTCATCACTTTTTGGAAAAATTGGTGACGGGTCATTTTTGGGTGATTTTGAGAGATTTTCGTAAGGTCCGGATATGGCAGTTTTCTTCAATTTTGGCCAGGTAGGGATGAAAAATTTTTTTCTTCAATATTGTGTCAGGTGTGTGTGTTTGGTCATTTGTAGTGAGGGTAAAGTGCTGGAAGAGTGATTGTGTCATTATTTAGGAAGAAATAGAGCAAAAACTCTCTCCACCCCCCCTCTCTCCAAATCCTGTTCTCAGGTGTGCTTTCTGGCAATCTTTAAAGCTGAAATTGGGGGCTTTAATGAAGTGACCCGGGCGCGTTTCCACATTTTTTATGAATGTCAGGTGTGGTAAATTAATTTTCATCACTTTTTGGAAAAATTGGTGACGGGTCATTTTTGGGTGATTTTGAGAGATTTTCGTAAGGTCCGGATATGGCAGTTTTCTTCAATTTTGGCCAGGTAGGGATGAAAAATTTTTTTCTTCAATATTGTGTCAGGTGTGTGTGTTTGGTCATTTGTAGTGAGGGTAAAGTGCTGGAAGAGTGATTGTGTCATTATTTAGGAAGAAATAGAGCAAAAACTCTCTCCACCCCCCCTCTCTCCAAATCCTGTTCTCAGGTGTGCTTTCTGGCAATCTTTAAAGCTGAAATTGGGGGCTTTAATGAAGTGACCCGGGCGCGTTTCCACATTTTTTATGAATGTCAGGTGTGGTAAATTAATTTTCATCACTTTTTGGAAAAATTGGTGACGGGTCATTTTTGGGTGATTTTGAGAGATTTTCGTAAGGTCCGGATATGGCAGTTTTCTTCAATTTTGGCCAGGTAGGGATGAAAAATTTTTTTCTTCAATATTGTGTCAGGTAGGTGTGTTTGGTCATTTGTAGTGAGGGTAAAGTGCTGGAAGAGTGATTGTGTCATTATTTAGGAAGAAATAGAGCAAAAACTCTCTCCACCCCCCCTCTCTCCAAATCCTGTTCTCAGGTGTGCTTTCTGGCAATCTTTAAAGCTGAAATTGGGGGCTTTAATGAAGTGACCCGGGCGCGTTTCCACATTTTTTATGAATGTCAGGTGTGGTAAATTAATTTTCATCACTTTTTGGAAAAATTGGTGACGGGTCATTTTTGGGTGATTTTGAGAGATTTTCGTAAGGTCCGGATATGGCAGTTTTCTTCAATTTTGGCCAGGTAGGGATGAAAAATTTTTTTCTTCAATATTGTGTCAGGTAGGTGTGTTTGGTCATTTGTAGTGAGGGTAAAGTGCTGGAAGAGTGATTGTGTCATTATTTAGGAAGAAATAGAGCAAAAACTCTCTCCACCCCCCCTCTCTCCAAATCCTGTTCTCAGGTGTGCTTTCTGGCAATCTTTAAAGCTGAAATTGGGGGCTTTAATGAAGTGACCCGGGCGCGTTTCCACATTTTTTATGAATGTCAGGTGTGGTAAATTAATTTTCATCACTTTTTGGAAAAATTGGTGACGGGTAATTTTTGGGTGATTTTGAGAGATTTTCGTAAGGTCCGGATATGGCAGTTTTCTTCAATTTTGGCCAGGTAGGGATGAAAAATTTTTTTCTTCAATATTGTGTCAGGTAGGTGTGTTTGGTCATTTGTAGTGAGGGTAAAGTGCTGGAAGAGTGATTGTGTCATTATTTAGGAAGAAATAGAGCAAAAACTCTCTCCACCCCCCCTCTCTCCAAATCCTGTTCTCAGGTGTGCTTTCTGGCAATCTTTAAAGCTGAAATTGGGGGCTTTAATGAAGTGACCCGGGCGCGTTTCCACATTTTTTATGAATGTCAGGTGTGGTAAATTAATTTTCATCACTTTTTGGAAAAATTGGTGACGGGTCATTTTTGGGTGATTTTGAGAGATTTTCGTAAGTTTGGGATATGGCAGTTTTCTTCAATTTTGGCCAGGTAGGGATGAAAAATTTTTTTCTTCAATATTGTGTCAGGTGTGTGTGTTTGGTCATTTGTAGTGAGGGTAAAGTGCTGGAAGAGTGATTGTGTCATTATTTAGGAAGAAATAGAGCAAAAACTCTCTCCACCCCCCCTCTCTCCAAATCCTGTTCTCAGGTGTGCTTTCTGGCAATCTTTAAAGCTGAAATTGGGGGCTTTAATGAAGTGACCCGGGCGCGTTTCCACATTTTTTATGAATGTCAGGTGTGGTAAATTAATTTTCATCACTTTTTGGAAAAATTGGTGACGGGTCATTTTTGGGTGATTTTGAGAGATTTTCGTAAGGTCCGGATATGGCAGTTTTCTTCAATTTTGGCCAGGTAGGGATGAAAAATTTTTTTCTTCAATATTGTGTCAGGTAGGTGTGTTTGGTCATTTGTAGTGAGGGTAAAGTGCTGGAAGAGTGATTGTGTCATTATTTAGGAAGAAATAGAGCAAAAACTCTCTCCACCCCCCCTCTCTCCAAATCCTGTTCTCAGGTGTGCTTTCTGGCAATCTTTAAAGCTGAAATTGGGGGCTTTAATGAAGTGACCCGGGCGCGTTTCCACATTTTTTATGAATGTCAGGTGTGGTAAATTAATTTTCATCACTTTTTGGAAAAATTGGTGACGGGTCATTTTTGGGTGATTTTGAGAGATTTTCGTAAGGTCCGGATATGGCAGTTTTCTTCAATTTTGGCCAGGTAGGGATGAAAAATTTTTTTCTTCAATATTGTGTCAGGTAGGTGTGTTTGGTCATTTGTAGTGAGGGTAAAGTGCTGGAAGAGTGATTGTGTCATTATTTAGGAAGAAATAGAGCAAAAACTCTCTCCACCCCCCCTCTCTCCAAATCCTGTTCTCAGGTGTGCTTTCTGGCAATCTTTAAAGCTGAAATTGGGGGCTTTAATGAAGTGACCCGGGCACGTTTCCACATTTTTTATGAATGTCAGGTGTGGTAAATTAATTTTCATCACTTTTTGGAAAAATTGGTGACGGGTCATTTTTGGGTGATTTTGAGAGATTTTCGTAAGGTCCGGATATGGCAGTTTTCTTCAATTTTGGCCAGGTAGGGATGAAAAATTTTTTTCTTCAATATTGTGTCAGGTAGGTGTGTTTGGTCATTTGTAGTGAGGGTAAAGTGCTGGAAGAGTGATTGTGTCATTATTTAGGAAGAAATAGAGCAAAAACTCTCTCCACCCCCCCTCTCTCCAAATCCTGTTCTCAGGTGTGCTTTCTGGCAATCTTTAAAGCTGAAATTGGGGGCTTTAATGAAGTGACCCGGGCGCGTTTCCACATTTTTTATGAATGTCAGGTGTGGTAAATTAATTTTCATCACTTTTTGGAAAAATTGGTGACGGGTCATTTTTGGGTGATTTTGAGAGATTTTCGTAAGGTCCGGATATGGCAGTTTTCTTCAATTTTGGCCAGGTAGGGATGAAAAATTTTTTTTCTTCAATATTGTGTCAGGTAGGTGTGTTTGGTCATTTGTAGTGAGGGTAAAGTGCTGGAAGAGTGATTGTGTCATTATTTAGGAAGAAATAGAGCAAAAACTCTCTCCACCCCCCCTCTCTCCAAATCCTGTTCTTAGGTGTGCTTTCTGGCAATCTTTAAAGCTGAAATTGGGGGCTTTAATGAAGTGACCCGGGCGCGTTTCCACATTTTTTATGAATGTCAGGTGTGGTAAATTAATTTTCATCACTTTTTGGAAAAATTGGTGACGGGTCATTTTTGGGTGATTTTGAGAGATTTTCGTAAGGTCCGGATATGGCAGTTTTCTTCAATTTTGGCCAGGTAGGGATGAAAAATTTTTTTCTTCAATATTGTGTCAGGTAGGTGTGTTTGGTCATTTGTAGTGAGGGTAAAGTGCTGGAAGAGTGATTGTGTCATTATTTAGGAAGAAATAGAGCAAAAACTCTCTCCACCCCCCTCTCTCCAAATCCTGTTCTCAGGTGTGCTTTCTGGCAATCTTTAAAGCTGAAATTGGGGGCTTTAATGAAGTGACCCGGGCGCGTTTCCACATTTTTTATGAATGTCAGGTGTGGTAAATTAATTTTCATCACTTTTTGGAAAAATTGGTGACGGGTCATTTTTGGGTGATTTTGAGAGATTTTCGTAAGGTCCGGATATGGCAGTTTTCTTCAATTTTGGCCAGGTAGGGATGAAAAATTTTTTTCTTCAATATTGTGTCAGGTAGGTGTGTTTGGTCATTTGTAGTGAGGGTAAAGTACTGGAAGAGTGATTGTGTCATTATTTAGGAAGAAATAGAGCAAAAACTCTCTCCACCCCCCCTCTCTCCAAATCCTGTTCTCAGGTGTGCTTTCTGGCAATCTTTAAAGCTGACATTGGGGGCTTTAATGAAGTGACCCGGGCGCGTTTCCACATTTTTTATGAATGTCAGGTGTGGTAAATTAATTTTCATCACTTTTTGGAAAAATTGGTGACGGGTCATTTTTGGGTGATTTTGAGAGATTTTTGTAAGGTCCGGATATGGCAGTTTTCTTCAATTTTGGCCAGGTAGGGATGAAAAATTTTGTTCTTCAATATTGTGTCAGGTAGGTGTGTTTGGTCATTTGTAGTGAGGGTAAAGTGCTGGAAGAGTGATTGTGTCATTATTTAGGAAGAAATAGAGCAAAAACTCTCTCCACCCCCCCTCTCTCCAAATCCTGTTCTCAGGTGTGCTTTCTGGCAATCTTTAAAGCTGAAATTGGGGGCTTTAATGAAGTGACCCGGGCGCGTTTCCACATTTTTTATGAATGTCAGGTGTGGTAAATTAATTTTCATCACTTTTTGGAAAAATTGGTGACGGGTCATTTTTGGGTGATTTTGAGAGATTTTCGTAAGGTCCGGATATGGCAGTTTTCTTCAATTTTGGCCAGGTAGGGATGAAAAATTTTTTTCTTCAATATTGTGTCAGGTAGGTGTGTTTGGTCATTTGTAGTGAGGGTAAAGTGCTGGAAGAGTGATTGTGTCATTATTTAGGAAGAAATAGAGCAAAAACTCTCTCCACCCCCCCTCTCTCCAAATCCTGTTCTCAGGTGTGCTTTCTGGCAATCTTTAAAGCTGAAATTGGGGGCTTTAATGAAGTGACCCGGGCGCGTTTCCACATTTTTTATGAATGTCAGGTGTGGTAAATTAATTTTCATCACTTTTTGGAAAAATTGGTGACGGGTCATTTTTGGGTGATTTTGAGAGATTTTCGTAAGGTCGGGATATGGCAGTTTTCTTCAATTTTGGCCAGGTAGGGATGAAAAAATTTTTCTTCAATATTGTGTCAGGTAGGTGTGTTTGGTCATTTGTAGTGAGGGTAAAGTGCTGGAAGAGTGATTGTGTCATTATTTAGGAAGAAATAGAGCAAAAACTCTCTCCACCCCCCCTCTCTCCAAATCCTGTTCTCAGGTGTGCTTTCTGGCAATCTTTAAAGCTGAAATTGGGGGCTTTAATGAAGTGACCCGGGCGCGTTTCCACATTTTTTATGAATGTCAGGTGTGGTAAATTAATTTTCATCACTTTTTGGAAAAATTGGTGACGGGTCATTTTTGGGTGATTTTGAGAGATTTTCGTAAGGTCCGGATATGGCAGTTTTCTTCAATTTTGGCCAGGTAGGGATGAAAAATTTTTTTCTTCAATATTGTGTCAGGTAGGTGTGTTTGGTCATTTGTAGTGAGGGTAAAGTGCTGGAAGAGTGATTGTGTCATTATTTAGGAAGAAATAGAGCAAAAACTCTCTCCACCCCCCCTCTCTCCAAATCCTGTTCTCAGGTGTGCTTTCTGGCAATCTTTAAAGCTGAAATTGGGGGCTTTAATGAAGTGACCCGGGCGCGTTTCCACATTTTTTATGAATGTCAGGTGTGGTAAATTAATTTTCATCACTTTTTGGAAAAATTGGTGACGGGTCATTTTTGGGTGATTTTGAGAGATTTTCGTAAGGTCCGGATATGGCAGTTTTCTTCAATTTTGGCCAGGTAGGGATGAAAAATTTTTTTCTTCAATATTGTGTCAGGTAGGTGTGTTTGGTCATTTGTAGTGAGGGTAAAGTGCTGGAAGAGTGATTGTGTCATTATTTAGGAAGAAATAGAGCAAAAACTCTCTCCACCCCCCCTCTCTCCAAATCCTGTTCTCAGGTGTGCTTTCTGGCAATCTTTAAAGCTGAAATTGGGGGCTTTAATGAAGTGACCCGGGCGCGTTTCCACATTTTTTATGAATGTCAGGTGTGGTAAATTAATTTTCATCACTTTTTGGAAAAATTGGTGACGGGTCATTTTTGGGTGATTTTGAGAGATTTTCGTAAGGTCCGGATATGGCAGTTTTCTTCAATTTTGGCCAGGTAGGGATGAAAAATTTTTTTCTTCAATATTGTGTCAGGTAGGTGTGTTTGGTCATTTGTAGTGAGGGTAAAGTGCTGGAAGAGTGATTGTGTCATTATTTAGGAAGAAATAGAGCAAAAACTCTCTCCACCCCCCCTCTCTCCAAATCCTGTTCTCAGGTGTGCTTTCTGGCAATCTTTAAAGCTGAAATTGGGGGCTTTAATGAAGTGACCCGGGCGCGTTTCCACATTTTTTATGAATGTCAGGTGTGGTAAATTAATTTTCATCACTTTTTGGAAAAATTGGTGACGGGTAATTTTTGGGTGATTTTGAGAGATTTTCGTAAGGTCCGGATATGGCAGTTTTCTTCAATTTTGGCCAGGTAGGGATGAAAAATTTTTTTCTTCAATATTGTGTCAGGTAGGTGTGTTTGGTCATTTGTAGTGAGGGTAAAGTGCTGGAAGAGTGATTGTGTCATTATTTAGGAAGAAATAGAGCAAAAACTCTCTCCACCCCCCCTCTCTCCAAATCCTGTTCTCAGGTGTGCTTTCTGGCAATCTTTAAAGCTGAAATTGGGGGCTTTAATGAAGTGACCCGGGCGCGTTTCCACATTTTTTATGAATGTCAGGTGTGGTAAATTAATTTTCATCACTTTTTGGAAAAATTGGTGACGGGTCATTTTTGGGTGATTTTGAGAGATTTTCGTAAGTTTGGGATATGGCAGTTTTCTTCAATTTTGGCCAGGTAGGGATGAAAAATTTTTTTCTTCAATATTGTGTCAGGTGTGTGTGTTTGGTCATTTGTAGTGAGGGTAAAGTGCTGGAAGAGTGATTGTGTCATTATTTAGGAAGAAATAGAGCAAAAACTCTCTCCACCCCCCCTCTCTCCAAATCCTGTTCTCAGGTGTGCTTTCTGGCAATCTTTAAAGCTGAAATTGGGGGCTTTAATGAAGTGACCCGGGCGCGTTTCCACATTTTTTATGAATGTCAGGTGTGGTAAATTAATTTTCATCACTTTTTGGAAAAATTGGTGACGGGTCATTTTTGGGTGATTTTGAGAGATTTTCGTAAGGTCCGGATATGGCAGTTTTCTTCAATTTTGGCCAGGTAGGGATGAAAAATTTTTTTCTTCAATATTGTGTCAGGTGTGTGTGTTTGGTCATTTGTAGTGAGGGTAAAGTGCTGGAAGAGTGATTGTGTCATTATTTAGGAAGAAATAGAGCAAAAACTCTCTCCACCCCCCCTCTCTCCAAATCCTGTTCTCAGGTGTGCTTTCTGGCAATCTTTAAAGCTGAAATTGGGGGCTTTAATGAAGTGACCCGGGCGCGTTTCCACATTTTTTATGAATGTCAGGTGTGGTAAATTAATTTTCATCACTTTTTGGAAAAATTGGTGACGGGTCATTTTTGGGTGATTTTGAGAGATTTTCGTAAGGTCCGGATATGGCAGTTTTCTTCAATTTTGGCCAGGTAGGGATGAAAAATTTTTTTCTTCAATATTGTGTCAGGTAGGTGTGTTTGGTCATTTGTAGTGAGGGTAAAGTGCTGGAAGAGTGATTGTGTCATTATTTAGGAAGAAATAGAGCAAAAACTCTCTCCACCCCCCCTCTCTCCAAATCCTGTTCTCAGGTGTGCTTTCTGGCAATCTTTAAAGCTGAAATTTGGGGCTTTAATGAAGTGACCCGGGCGCGTTTCCACATTTTTTATGAATGTCAGGTGTGGTAAATTAATTTTCATCACTTTTTGGAAAAATTGGTGACGGGTCATTTTTGGGTGATTTTGAGAGATTTTCGTAAGGTCCGGATATGGCAGTTTTCTTCAATTTTGGCCAGGTAGGGATGAAAAATTTTTTTCTTCAATATTGTGTCAGGTAGGTGTGTTTGGTCATTTGTAGTGAGGGTAAAGTGCTGGAAGAGTGATTGTGTCATTATTTAGGAAGAAATAGAGCAAAAACTCTCTCCACCCCCCCTCTCTCCAAATCCTGTTCTCAGGTGTGCTTTCTGGCAATCTTTAAAGCTGAAATTGGGGGCTTTAATGAAGTGACCCGGGCGCGTTTCCACATTTTTTATGAATGTCAGGTGTGGTAAATTAATTTTCATCACTTTTTGGAAAAATTGGTGACGGGTCATTTTTGGGTGATTTTGAGAGATTTTCGTAAGGTCCGGATATGGCAGTTTTCTTCAATTTTGGCCAGGTAGGGATGAAAAATTTTTTTCTTCAATATTGTGTCAGGTAGGTGTGTTTGGTCATTTGTAGTGTGGGTAAAGTGCTGGAAGAGTGATTTTGTCATTATTTAGGAAGAAATAGAGCAAAAACTCTCTCCACCCCCTCCCCCCTCTCTCCAAATCCTGTTCTCAGGTGTGCTTTCTGGCAATCTTTAAAGCTGAAATTGGGGGCTTTAATGAAGTGACCCGGGCGCGTTTCCACATTTTTTATGAATGTCAGGTGTGGTAAATTAATTTTCATCACTTTTTGGAAAAATTGGTGACGGGTCATTTTTGGGTGATTTTGAGAGATTTTCGTAAGGTCCGGATATGGCAGTTTTCTTCAGTTTTGGCCAGGTAGGGATGAAAAATTTTTTTCTTCAATATTGTGTCAGGTAGGTGTGTTTGGTCATTTGTAGTGAGGGTAAAGTGCTGGAAGAGTGATTGTGTCATTATTTAGGAAGAAATAGAGCAAAAACTCTCTCCACCCCCCCTCTCTCCAAATCCTGTTCTCAGGTGTGCTTTCTGGCAATCTTTAAAGCTGAAATTGGGGGCTTTAATGAAGTGACCCGGGCGCGTTTCCACATTTTTTATGAATGTCAGGTGTGGTAAATTAATTTTCATCACTTTTTGGAAAAATTGGTGACGGGTCATTTTTGGGTGATTTTGAGAGATTTTCGTAAGGTCCGGATATGGCAGTTTTCTTCAATTTTGGCCAGGTAGGGATGAAAAATTTTTTTTCTTCAATATTGTGTCAGGTAGGTGTGTTTGGTCATTTGTAGTGAGGGTAAAGTGCTGGAAGAGTGATTGTGTCATTATTTAGGAAGAAATAGAGCAAAAACTCTCTCCACCCCCCCCTCTCTCCAAATCCTGTTCTCAGGTGTGCTTTCTGGCAATCTTTAAAGCTGAAATTGGGGGCTTTAATGAAGTGACCCGGGCGCGTTTCCACATTTTTTATGAATGTCAGGTGTGGTAAATTAATTTTCATCACTTTTTGGAAAAATTGGTGACGAGTCATTTTTGGGTGATTTTGAGAGATTTTCGTAAGGTCCGGATATGGCAGTTTTCTTCAATTTTGGCCAGGTAGGGATGAAAAATTTTTTTCTTCAATATTGTGTCAGGTAGGTGTGTTTGGTCATTTGTAGTGAGGGTAAAGTGCTGGAAGAGTGATTGTGTCATTATTTAGGAAGAAATAGAGCAAAAACTCTCTCCACCCCCCCTCTCTCCAAATCCTGTTCTCAGGTGTGCTTTCTGGCAATCTTTAAAGCTGAAATTGGGGGCTTTAATGAAGTGACCCGGGCGCGTTTCCACATTTTTTATGAATGTCAGGTGTGGTAAATTAATTTTCATCACTTTTTGGAAAAATTGGTGACGGGTCATTTTTGGGTGATTTTGAGAGATTTTCGTAAGGTCGGGATATGGCAGTTTTCTTCAATTTTGGCCAGGTAGGGATGAAAAAATTTTTCTTCAATATTGTGTCAGGTAGGTGTGTTTGGTCATTTGTAGTGAGGGTAAAGTGCTGGAAGAGTGATTGTGTCATTATTTAGGAAGAAATAGAGCAAAAACTCTCTCCACCCCCCCTCTCTCCAAATCCTGTTCTCAGGTGTGCTTTCTGGCAATCTTTAAAGCTGAAATTGGGGGCTTTAATGAAGTGACCCGGGCGCGTTTCCACATTTTTTATGAATGTCAGGTGTGGTAAATTAATTTTCATCACTTTTTGGAAAAATTGGTGACGGGTCATTTTTGGGTGATTTTGAGAGATTTTCGTAAGGTCCGGATATGGCAGTTTTCTTCAATTTTGGCCAGGTAGGGATGAAAAAATTTTTTTCTTCAATATTGTGTCAGGTAGGTGTGTTTGGTCATTTGTAGTGAGGGTAAAGTGCTGGAAGAGTGATTGTGTCATTATTTAGGAAGAAATAGAGCAAAAACTCTCTCCACCCCCCCTCTCTCCAAATCCTGTTCTCAGGTGTGCTTTCTGGCAATCTTTAAAGCTGAAATTGGGGGCTTTAATGAAGTGACCCGGGCGCGTTTCCACATTTTTTATGAATGTCAGGTGTGGTAAATTAATTTTCATCACTTTTTGGAAAAATTGGTGACGCGTCATTTTTGGGTGATTTTGAGAGATTTTCGTAAGGTCCGGATATGGCAGTTTTCTTCAATTTTGGCCAGGTAGGGATGAAAAATTTTTTTCTTCAATATTGTGTCAGGTAGGTGTGTTTGGTCATTTGTAGTGAGGGTAAAGTGCTGGAAGAGTGATTGTGTCATTATTTAGGAAGAAATAGAGCAAAAACTCTCTCCACCCCCCCTCTCTCCAAATCCTGTTCTCAGGTGTGCTTTCTGGCAATCTTTAAAGCTGAAATTGGGGGCTTTAATGAAGTGACCCGGGCGCGTTTCCACATTTTTTATGAATGTCAGGTGTGGTAAATTAATTTTCATCACTTTTTGGAAAAATTGGTGACGGGTCATTTTTGGGTGATTTTGAGAGATTTTCGTAAGGTCCGGATATGGCAGTTTTCTTCAATTTTGGCCAGGTAGGGATGAAAAATTTTTTTCTTCAATATTGTGTCAGGTGTGTGTGTTTGGTCATTTGTAGTGAGGGTAAAGTGCTGGAAGAGTGATTGTGTCATTATTTAGGAAGAAATAGAGCAAAAACTCTCTCCACCCCCCCTCTCTCCAAATCCTGTTCTCAGGTGTGCTTTCTGGCAATCTTTAAAGCTGAAATTGGGGGCTTTAATGAAGTGACCCGGGCACGTTTCCACATTTTTTATGAATGTCAGGTGTGGTAAATTAATTTTCATCACTTTTTGGAAAAATTGGTGACGGGTCATTTTTGGGTGATTTTGAGAGATTTTCGTAAGGTCCGGATATGGCAGTATTCTTCAATTTTGGCCAGGTAGGGATGAAAAATTTTTTTCTTCAATATTGTGTCAGGTAGGTGTGTTTGGTCATTTGTAGTGAGGGTAAAGTGCTGGAAGAGTGATTGTGTCATTATTTAGGAAGAAATAGAGCAAAAACTCTCTCCACACCCCTCTCTCCAAATCCTGTTCTCAGGTGTGCTTTCTGGCAATCTTTAAAGCTGAAATTGGGGGCTTTAATGAAGTGACCCGGGCGCGTTTCCACATTTTTTATGAATGTCAGGTGTGGTAAATTAATTTTCATCACTTTTTGGAAAAATTGGTGACGGGTCATTTTTGGGTGATTTTGAGAGATTTTCGTAAGGTCCGGATATGGCAGTTTTCTTCAATTTTGGCCAGGTAGGGATGAAAAATTTTTTTCTTCAATATTGTGTCAGGTAGGTGTGTTTGGTCATTTGTAGTGAGGGTAAAGTGCTGGAAGAGTGATTGTGTCATTATTTAGGAAGAAATAGAGCAAAAACTCTCTCCACCCCCCCTCTCTCCAAATCCTGTTCTCAGGTGTGCTTTCTGGCAATCTTTAAAGCTGAAATTGGGGGCTTTAATGAAGTGACCCGGGCGCGTTTCCACATTTTTTATGAATGTCAGGTGTGGTAAATTAATTTTCATCACTTTTTGGAAAAATTGGTGACGGGTCATTTTTGGGTGATTTTGAGAGATTTTCGTAAGGTCCGGATATGGCAGTTTTCTTCAATTTTGGCCAGGTAGGGATGAAAATTTTTTTTCTTCAATATTGTGTCAGGTAGGTGTGTTTGGTCATTTGTAGTGAGGGTAAAGTGCTGGAAGAGTGATTGTGTCATTATTTAGGAAGAAATAGAGCAAAAACTCTCTCCACCCCCCCTCTCTCCAAATCCTGTTCTCAGGTGTGCTTTCTGGCAATCTTTAAAGCTGAAATTGGGGGCTTTAATGAAGTGACCCGGGCGCGTTTCCACATTTTTTATGAATGTCAGGTGTGGTAAATTAATTTTCATCACTTTTTGGAAAAATTGGTGACGGGTCATTTTTGGGTGATTTTCAGAGATTTTCGTAAGGTCCGGATATGGCAGTTTTCTTCAATTTTGGCCAGGTAGGGATGAAAAATTTTTTTCTTCAATATTGTGTCAGGTAGGTGTGTTTGGTCATTTGTAGTGAGGGTAAAGTGCTGGAAGAGTGATTGTGTCATTATTTAGGAAGAAATAGAGCAAAAACTCTCTCCACCCCCCCTCTCTCCAAATCCTGTTCTCAGGTGTGCTTTCTGGCAATCTTTAAAGCTGAAATTGGGGGCTTTAATGAAGTGTCCCCGGCGCGTTTCCACATTTTTTATGAATGTCAGGTGTGGTAAATTAATTTTCATCACTTTTTGGAAAAATTGGTGTAGGGTCATTTTTGGGTGATTTTGAGAGATTTTCGTAAGGTCCGGATATGGCAGTATTCTTCAATTTTGGCCAGGTAGGGATGAAAAATTTTTTTCTTCAATATTGTGTCAGGTAGGTGTGTTTGGTCATTTGTAGTGAGGGTAAAGTGCTGGAAGAGTGATTGTGTCATTATTTAGGAAGAAATAGAGCAAAAACTCTCTCCACACCCCTCTCTCCAAATCCTGTTCTCAGGTGTGCTTTCTGGCAATCTTTAAAGCTGAAATTGGGGGCTTTAATGAAGTGACCCGGGCGCGTTTCCACATTTTTTATGAATGTCAGGTGTGGTAAATTAATTTTCATCACTTTTTGGAAAAATTGGTGACGGGTCATTTTTGGGTGATTTTGAGAGATTTTCGTAAGGTCCGGATATGGCAGTTTTCTTCAATTTTGGCCAGGTAGGGATGAAAAATTTTTTTCTTCAATATTGTGTCAGGTAGGTGTGTTTGGTCATTTGTAGTGAGGGTAAAGTGCTGGAAGAGTGATTGTGTCATTATTTAGGAAGAAATAGAGCAAAAACTCTCTCCACCCCCCCTCTCTCCAAATCCTGTTCTCAGGTGTGCTTTCTGGCAATCTTTAAAGCTGAAATTGGGGGCTTTAATGAAGTGACCCGGGCGCGTTTCCACATTTTTTATGAATGTCAGGTGTGGTAAATTAATTTTCATCACTTTTTGGAAAAATTGGTGACGGGTCATTTTTGGGTGATTTTGAGAGATTTTCGTAAGGTCCGGATATGGCAGTTTTCTTCAATTTTGGCCAGGTAGGGATGAAATTTTTTTTCTTCAATATTGTGTCAGGTAGGTGTGTTTGGTCATTTGTAGTGAGGGTAAAGTGCTGGAAGAGTGATTGTGTCATTATTTAGGAAGAAATAGAGCAAAAACTCTCTCCACCCCCCCTCTCTCCAAATCCTGTTCTCAGGTGTGCTTTCTGGCAATCTTTAAAGCTGAAATTGGGGGCTTTAATGAAGTGACCCGGGCGCGTTTCCACATTTTTTATGAATGTCAGGTGTGGTAAATTAATTTTCATCACTTTTTGGAAAAATTGGTGACGGGTCATTTTTGGGTGATTTTCAGAGATTTTCGTAAGGTCCGGATATGGCAGTTTTCTTCAATTTTGGCCAGGTAGGGATGAAAAATTTTTTTCTTCAATATTGTGTCAGGTAGGTGTGTTTGGTCATTTGTAGTGAGGGTAAAGTGCTGGAAGAGTGATTGTGTCATTATTTAGGAAGAAATAGAGCAAAAACTCTCTCCACCCCCCCTCTCTCCAAATCCTGTTCTCAGGTGTGCTTTCTGGCAATCTTTAAAGCTGAAATTGGGGGCTTTAATGAAGTGTCCCCGGCGCGTTTCCACATTTTTTATGAATGTCAGGTGTGGTAAATTAATTTTCATCACTTTTTGGAAAAATTGGTGTAGGGTCATTTTTGGGTGATTTTGAGAGATTTTCGTAAGGTCCGGATATGGCGGTTTTCTTCAATTTTGGCCAGGTAGGGATGAAAAATTTTTTTCTTTAATATTGTGTCAGGTAGGTGTGTTTGGTCATTTGTAGTGAGGGTAAAGTGCTGGAAGAGTGATTGTGTCATTATTTAGGAAGAAATAGAGCAAAAACTCTCTCCACCCCCCCTCTCTCCAAATCCTGTTCTCAGGTGTGCTTTCTGGCAATCTTTAAAGCTGAAATTGGGGGCTTTAATGAAGTGACCCGGGCGCGTTTCCACATTTTTTATGAATGTCAGGTGTGGTAAATTAATTTTCATCACTTTTTGGAAAAATTGGTGACGGGTCATTTTTGGGTGATTTTGAGAGATTTTCGTAAGGTCCGGATATGGCAGTTTTCTTCAATTTTGGCCAGGTAGGGATGAAAAATTTTTTCTTCAATATTGTGTCAGGTAGGTGTGTTTGGTCATTTGTAGTGAGGGTAAAGTGCTGGAAGAGTGATTGTGTCATTATTTAGGAAGAAATAGAGCAAAAACTCTCTCCACCCCCCCTCTCTCCAAATCCTGTTCTCAGGTGTGCTTTCTGGCAATCTTTAAAGCTGAAATTGGGGGCTTTAATGAAGTGACCCGGGCGCGTTTCTACATTTTTTATGAATGTAATGTAAGGTGTGGTAAATTAATTTTCATCACTTTTTGGAAAAATTGGTGACGGGTCATTTTTGGGTGATTTTGAGAGATTTTCGTAAGGTCCGGATATGGCAGTTTTCTTCAATTTTGGCCAGGTAGGGATGAAAATTTTTTTCTTCAATATTGTGTCAGGTAGGTGTGTTTGGTCATTTGTAGTGAGGGTAAAGTGCTGGAAGAGTGATTGTGTCATTATTTAGGAAGAAATAGAGCAAAAACTCTCTCCACCCCCCCTCTCTCCAAATCCTGTTCTCAGGTGTGCTTTCTGGCAATCTTTAAAGCTGAAATTGGGGGCTTTAATGAAGTGACCCGGGCACGTTTCCACATTTTTTATGAATGTCAGGTGTGGTAAATTAATTTTCATCACTTTTTGGAAAAATTGGTGACGGGTCATTTTTGGGTGATTTTGAGAGATTTTCGTAAGGTCCGGATATGGCAGTTTTCTTCAATTTTGGCCAGGTAGGGATGAAAAATTTTTTTCTTCAATATTGTGTCAGGTAGGTGTGTTTGGTCATTTGTAGTGGAGTAAAGTGCTGGAAGAGTGATTGTGTCATTATTTAGGAAGAAATAGAGCAAAAACTCTCTCCACCCCCCCTCTCTCCAAATCCTGTTCTCAGGTGTGCTTTCTGGCAATCTTTAAAGCTGAAATTGGGGGCTTTAATGAAGTGACCCGGGCGCGTTTCCACATTTTTTATGAATGTCAGGTGTGGTAAATTAATTTTCATCACTTTTTGGAAAAATTGGTGACGGGTCATTTTTGGGTGATTTTGAGAGATTTTCGTAAGGTCCGGATATGGCAGTTTTCTTCAATTTGGCCAGGTAGGGATGAAAAATTTTTTCCTTCAATATTGTGTCAGGTAGGTGTGTTTGGTCATTTGTAGTGAGGGTAAAGTGCTGGAAGAGTGATTGTGTCATTATTTAGGAAGAAATAGAGCAAAAACTCTCTCCACCCCCCCCCCCTCTCTCCAAATCCTGTTCTCAGGTGTGCTTTCTGGCAATCTTTAAAGCTGAAATTGGGGGCTTTAATGAAGTGACCCGGGCGCGTTTCTACATTTTTTATGAATGTAATGTAAGGTGTGGTAAATTAATTTTCATCACTTTTTGGAAAAATTGGTGACGGGTCATTTTTGGGTGATTTTGAGAGATTTTCGTAAGGTCCGGATATGGCAGTTTTCTTCAATTTTGGCCAGGTAGGGATGAAAATTTTTTTCTTCAATATTGTGTCAGGTAGGTGTGTTTGGTCATTTGTAGTGAGGGTAAAGTGCTGGAAGAGTGATTGTGTCATTATTTAGGAAGAAATAGAGCAAAAACTCTCTCCACCCCCCCTCTCTCCAAATCCTGTTCTCAGGTGTGCTTTCTGGCAATCTTTAAAGCTGAAATTGGGGGCTTTAATGAATTGACCCGGGCACGTTTCCACATTTTTTATGAATGTCAGGTGTGGTAAATTAATTTTCATCACTTTTTGGAAAAATTGGTGACGGGTCATTTTTGGGTGATTTTGAGAGATTTTCGTAAGGTCCGGATATGGCAGTTTTCTTCAATTTTGGCCAGGTAGGGATGAAAAATTTTTTTCTTCAATATTGTGTCAGGTAGGTGTGTTTGGTCATTTGTAGTGGAGTAAAGTGCTGGAAGAGTGATTGTGTCATTATTTAGGAAGAAATAGAGCAAAAACTCTCTCCACCCCCCCTCTCTCCAAATCCTGTTCTCAGGTGTGCTTTCTGGCAATCTTTAAAGCTGAAATTGGGGGCTTTAATGAAGTGACCCGGGCGCGTTTCCACATTTTTTATGAATGTCAGGTGTGGTAAATTAATTTTCATCACTTTTTGGAAAAATTGGTGACGGGTCATTTTTGGGTGATTTTGAGAGATTTTCGTAAGGTCCGGATATGGCAGTTTTCTTCAATTTGGCCAGGTAGGGATGAAAAATTTTTTCCTTCAATATTGTGTCAGGTAGGTGTGTTTGGTCATTTGTAGTGAAGGTAAAGTGCTGGAAGAGTGATTGTGTCATTATTTAGGAAGAAATAGAGCAAAAACTCTCTCCACCCCCCCTCTCTCCAAATCCTGTTCTCAGGTGTGCTTTCTGGCAATCTTTAAAGCTGAAATTGGGGGCTTTAATGAAGTGACCCGGGCGCGTTTCCACATTTTTTATGAATGTCAGGTGTGGTAAATTAATTTTCATCACTTTTTGGAAAAATTGGTGACGGGTCATTTTTGGGTGATTTTGAGAGATTTTCGTAAGGTCCGGATATGGCAGTTTTCTTCAATTTTGACCAGGTAGGGATGAAAAATTTTTTTCTTCAATATTGTGTCAGGTAGGTGTGTTTGGTCATTTGTAGTGAGGGTAAAGTGCTGGAAGAGTGATTGTGTCATTATTTAGGAAGAAATAGAGCAAAAACTCTCTCCACCCCCCCTCTCTCCAAATCCTGTTCTCAGGTGTGCTTTCTGGCAATCTTTAAAGCTGAAATTGGGGGCTTTAATGAAGTGACCCGGGCGCGTTTCCACATTTTTTATGAATGTCAGGTGTGGTAAATTAATTTTCATCACTTTTTGGAAAAATTGGTGACGGGTCATTTTTGGGTGATTTTGAGAGATTTTCGTAAGGTCCGGATATGGCAGTTTTCTTCAATTTTGGCCAGGTAGGGATGAAAAATTTTTTTCTTCAATATTGTGTCAGGTAGGTGTGTTTGGTCATTTGTAGTGAGGGTAAAGTGCTGGAAGAGTGATTGTGTCATTATTTAGGAAGAAATAGAGCAAAAACTCTCTCCACCCCCCCTCTCTCCAAATCCTGTTCTCAGGTGTGCTTTCTGGCAATCTTTAAAGCTGAAATTGGGGGCTTTAATGAAGTGACCCGGGCGCGTTTCCACATTTTTTATGAATGTCAGGTGTGGTAAATTAATTTTCATCACTTTTTGGAAAAATTGGTGACGGGTCATTTTTGGGTGATTTTGAGAGATTTTCGTAAGGTCCGGATATGGCAGTTTTCTTCAATTTTGGCCAGGTAGGGATGAAAAATTTTTTCTTCAATATTGTGTCAGGTAGGTGTGTTTGGTCATTTGTAGTGAGGGTAAAGTGCTGGAAGAGTGATTGTGTCATTATTTAGGAAGAAATAGAGCAAAAACTCTCTCCACCCCCCCTCTCTCCAAATCCTGTTCTCAGGTGTGCTTTCTGGCAATCTTTAAAGCTGAAATTGGGGGCTTTAATGAAGTGACCCGGGCGCGTTTCTACATTTTTTATGAATGTAATGTAAGGTGTGGTAAATTAATTTTCATCACTTTTTGGAAAAATTGGTGACGGGTCATTTTTGGGTGATTTTGAGAGATTTTCGTAAGGTCCGGATATGGCAGTTTTCTTCAATTTTGGCCAGGTAGGGATGAAAATTTTTTTCTTCAATATTGTGTCAGGTAGGTGTGTTTGGTCATTTGTAGTGAGGGTAAAGTGCTGGAAGAGTGATTGTGTCATTATTTAGGAAGAAATAGAGCAAAAACTCTCTCCACCCCCCCTCTCTCCAAATCCTGTTCTCAGGTGTGCTTTCTGGCAATCTTTAAAGCTGAAATTGGGGGCTTTAATGAATTGACCCGGGCACGTTTCCACATTTTTTATGAATGTCAGGTGTGGTAAATTAATTTTCATCACTTTTTGGAAAAATTGGTGACGGGTCATTTTTGGGTGATTTTGAGAGATTTTCGTAAGGTCCGGATATGGCAGTTTTCTTCAATTTTGGCCAGGTAGGGATGAAAATTTTTTTTCTTCAATATTGTGTCAGGTAGGTGTGTTTGGTCATTTGTAGTGGAGTAAAGTGCTGGAAGAGTGATTGTGTCATTATTTAGGAAGAAATAGAGCAAAAACTCTCTCCACCCCCCCTCTCTCCAAATCCTGTTCTCAGGTGTGCTTTCTGGCAATCTTTAAAGCTGAAATTGGGGGCTTTAATGAAGTGACCCGGGCGCGTTTCCACATTTTTTATGAATGTCAGGTGTGGTAAATTAATTTTCATCACTTTTTGGAAAAATTGGTGACGGGTCATTTTTGGGTGATTTTGAGAGATTTTCGTAAGGTCCGGATATGGCAGTTTTCTTCAATTTGGCCAGGTAGGGATGAAAAATTTTTTCCTTCAATATTGTGTCAGGTAGGTGTGTTTGGTCATTTGTAGTGAGGGTAAAGTGCTGGAAGAGTGATTGTGTCATTATTTAGGAAGAAATAGAGCAAAAACTCTCTCCACCCCCCCCCCCTCTCTCCAAATCCTGTTCTCAGGTGTGCTTTCTGGCAATCTTTAAAGCTGAAATTGGGGGCTTTAATGAAGTGACCCGGGCGCGTTTCCACATTTTTTATGAATGTCAGGTGTGGTAAATTAATTTTCATCACTTTTTGGAAAAATTGGTGATGGGTCATTTTTGGGTGATTTTGAGAGATTTTCGTAAGGTCCGGATATGGCAGTTTTCTTCAATTTTGGCCAGGTAGGGATGAAAAAATTTTTTTTCAATATTGTGTCAGGTAGGTGTGTTTGGTCATTTGTAGTGAGGGTAAAGTGCTGGAAGAGTGATTGTGTCATTATTTAGGAAGAAATAGAGCAAAAACTCTCTCCACCCCCCCTCTCTCCAAATCCTGTTCTCAGGTGTGCTTTCTGGCAATCTTTAAAGCTGAAATTGGGGGCTTTAATGAAGTGACCCGGGCGCGTTTCCACATTTTTTATGAATGTCAGGTGTGGTAAATTAATTTTCATCACTTTTTGGAAAAATTGGTGACGGGTCATTTTTGGGTGATTTTGAGAGATTTTCGTAAGGTCCTTATATGGCAGTTTTCTTCAATTTTGGCCAGGTAGGGATGAAAATTTTTTTTCTTCAATATTGTGTCAGGTAGGTGTGTTTGGTCATTTGTAGTGGAGTAAAGTGCTGGAAGAGTGATTGTGTCATTATTTAGGAAGAAATAGAGCAAAAACTCTCTCCACCCCCCCTCTCTCCAAATCCTGTTCTCAGGTGTGCTTTCTGGCAATCTTTAAAGCTGAAATTGGGGGCTTTAATGAAGTGACCCGGGCGCGTTTCCACATTTTTTATGAATGTCAGGTGTGGTAAATTAATTTTCATCACTTTTTGGAAAAATTGGTGACGGGTCATTTTTGGGTGATTTTGAGAGATTTTCGTAAGGTCCGGATATGGCAGTTTTCTTCAATTTGGCCAGGTAGGGATGAAAAATTTTTTTCTTCAATATTGTGTCAGGTAGGTGTGTTTGGTCATTTGTAGTGAGGGTAAAGTGCTGGAAGAGTGATTGTGTCATTATTTAGGAAGAAATAGAGCAAAAACTCTCTCCACCCCCCCTCTCTCCAAATCCTGTTCTCAGGTGTGCTTTCTGGCAATCTTTAAAGCTGAAATTGGGGGCTTTAATGAAGTGACCCGGGCGCGTTTCCACATTTTTTATGAATGTCAGGTGTGGTAAATTAATTTTCATCACTTTTTGGAAAAATTGGTGACAGGTCATTTTTGGGTGATTTTGAGAGATTTTCGTAAGGTCCGGATATGGCAGTTTTCTTCAATTTTGGCCAGGTAGGGATGAAAAATTTTTTTCTTCAATATTGTGTCAGGTAGGTGTGTTTGGTCATTTGTAGTGTGGGTAAAGTGCTGGAAGAGTGATTTTGTCATTATTTAGGAAGAAATAGAGCAAAAACTCTCTCCACCCCCTCCCCCCTCTCTCCAAATCCTGTTCTCAGGTGTGCTTTCTGGCAATCTTTAAAGCTGAAATTGGGGGCTTTAATGAAGTGACCCGGGCGCGTTTCCACATTTTTTATGAATGTCAGGTGTGGTAAATTAATTTTCATCACTTTTTGGAAAAATTGGTGACGGGTCATTTTTGGGTGATTTTGAGAGATTTTCGTAAGGTCCGGATATGGCAGTTTTCTTCAATTTTGGCCAGGTAGGGATGAAAAATTTTTTCCTTCAATATTGTGTCAGGTAGGTGTGTTTGGTCATTTGTAGTGAGGGTAAAGTGCTGGAAGAGTGATTGTGTCATTATTTAGGAAGAAATAGAGCAAAAACTCTCTCCACCCCCCCCCCCCCTCTCTCCAAATCCTGTTCTCAGGTGTGCTTTCTGGCAATCTTTAAAGCTGAAATTGGGGGCTTTAATGAAGTGACCCGGGCGCGTTTCCACATTTTTTATGAATGTCAGGTGTGGTAAATTAATTTTCATCACTTTTTGGAAAAATTGGTGATGGGTCATTTTTGGGTGATTTTGAGAGATTTTCGTAAGGTCCGGATATGGCAGTTTTCTTCAATTTTGGCCAGGTAGGGATGAAAAAATTTTTTTTCAATATTGTGTCAGGTAGGTGTGTTTGGTCATTTGTAGTGAGGGTAAAGTGTTGGAAGAGTGATTGTGTCATTATTTAGGAAGAAATAGAGCAAAAACTCTCTCCACCCCCCCCCCCCTCTCTCCAAATCCTGTTCTCAGGTGTGCTTTCTGGCAATCTTTAAAGCTGAAATTGGGGGCTTTAATGAAGTGACCCGGGCGCGTTTCCACATTTTTTATGAATGTCAGGTGTGGTAAATTAATTTTCATCACTTTTTGGAAAAATTGGTGACGGGTCATTTTTGGGTGATTTTGAGAGATTTTCGTAAGGTCCGGATATGGCAGTTTTCTTCAATTTTGGCCAGGTAGGGATGAAAAATTTTTTTCTTCAATATTGTGTCAGGTAGGTGTGTTTGGTCATTTGTAGTGAGGGTAAAGTGCTGGAAGAGTGATTGTGTCATTATTTAGGAAGAAATAGATCAAAAACTCTCTCCACCCCCCCTCTCTCCAAATCCTGTTCTCAGGTGTGCTTTCTGGCAATCTTTAAAGCTGAAATTGGGGGCTTTAATGAAGTGACCCGGGCGCGTTTCCACATTTTTTATGAATGTAAGGTGTGGTAAATTAATTTTCATCACTTTTTGGAAAAATTGGTGACGGGTCATTTTTGGGTGATTTTGAGAGATTTTCGTAAGGTCCGGATATGGCAGTTTTCTTCAATTTTGGCCAGGTAGGGATGAAAATTTTTTTCTTCAATATTGTGTCAGGTAGGTGTGTTTGGTCATTTGTAGTGAGGGTAAATTGCTGGAAGAGTGATTGTGTCATTATTTAGGAAGAAATAGAGCAAAAACTCTCTCCACCCCCCCTCTCTCCAAATCCTGTTCTCAGGTGTGCTTTCTGGCAATCTTTAAAGCTGAAATTGGGGGCTTTAATGAATTGACCCGGGCACGTTTCCACATTTTTTATGAATGTCAGGTGTGGTAAATTAATTTTCATCACTTTTTGGAAAAATTGGTGACGGGTCATTTTTGGGTGATTTTGAGAGATTTTCGTAAGGTCCGGATATGGCAGTTTTCTTCAATTTTGGCCAGGTAGGGATGAAAAATTTTTTTCTTCAATATTGTGTCAGGTAGGTGTGTTTGGTCATTTGTAGTGGAGTAAAGTGCTGGAAGAGTGATTGTGTCATTATTTAGGAAGAAATAGAGCAAAAACTCTCTCCACCCCCCCTCTCTCCAAATCCTGTTCTCAGGTGTGCTTTCTGGCAATCTTTAAAGCTGAAATTGGGGGCTTTAATGAAGTGACCCGGGCGCGTTTCCACATTTTTTATGAATGTCAGGTGTGGTAAATTAATTTTCATCACTTTTTGGAAAAATTGGTGACGGGTCATTTTTGGGTGATTTTGAGAGATTTTCGTAAGGTCCGGATATGGCAGTTTTCTTCAATTTGGCCAGGTAGGGATGAAAAATTTTTTCCTTCAATATTGTGTCAGGTAGGTGTGTTTGGTCATTTGTAGTGAGGGTAAAGTGCTGGAAGAGTGATTGTGTCATTATTTAGGAAGAAATAGAGCAAAAACTCTCTCCACCCCCCCCCCTCTCTCCAAATCCTGTTCTCAGGTGTGCTTTCTGGCAATCTTTAAAGCTGAAATTGGGGGCTTTAATGAAGTGACCCGGGCGCGTTTCCACATTTTTTATGAATGTCAGGTGTGGTAAATTAATTTTCATCACTTTTTGGAAAAATTGGTGATGGGTCATTTTTGGGTGATTTTGAGAGATTTTCGTAAGGTCCGGATATGGCAGTTTTCTTCAATTTTGGCCAGGTAGGGATGAAAAAATTTTTTTTCAATATTGTGTCAGGTAGGTGTGTTTGGTCATTTGTAGTGAGGGTAAAGTGCTGGAAGAGTGATTGTGTCATTATTTAGGAAGAAATAGAGCAAAAACTCTCTCCACCCCCCCTCTCTCCAAATCCTGTTCTCAGGTGTGCTTTCTGGCAATCTTTAAAGCTGAAATTGGGGGCTTTAATGAAGTGACCCGGGCGCGTTTCCACATTTTTTATGAATGTCAGGTGTGGTAAATTAATTTTCATCACTTTTTGGAAAAATTGGTGACGGGTCATTTTTGGGTGATTTTGAGAGATTTTCGTAAGGTCCGGATATGGCAGTTTTCTTCAATTTTGGCCAGGTAGGGATGAAAATTTTTTTTCTTCAATATTGTGTCAGGTAGGTGTGTTTGGTCATTTGTAGTGGAGTAAAGTGCTGGAAGAGTGATTGTGTCATTATTTAGGAAGAAATAGAGCAAAAACTCTCTCCACCCCCCCTCTCTCCAAATCCTGTTCTCAGGTGTGCTTTCTGGCAATCTTTAAAGCTGAAATTGGGGGCTTTAATGAAGTGACCCGGGCGCGTTTCCACATTTTTTATGAATGTCAGGTGTGGTAAATTAATTTTCATCACTTTTTGGAAAAATTGGTGACGGGTCATTTTTGGGTGATTTTGAGAGATTTTCGTAAGGTCCGGATATGGCAGTTTTCTTCAATTTGGCCAGGTAGGGATGAAAAATTTTTTTCTTCAATATTGTGTCAGGTAGGTGTGTTTGGTCATTTGTAGTGAGGGTAAAGTGCTGGAAGAGTGATTGTGTCATTATTTAGGAAGAAATAGAGCAAAAACTCTCTCCACCCCCCCTCTCTCCAAATCCTGTTCTCAGGTGTGCTTTCTGGCAATCTTTAAAGCTGAAATTGGGGGCTTTAATGAAGTGACCCGGGCGCGTTTCCACATTTTTTATGAATGTCAGGTGTGGTAAATTAATTTTCATCACTTTTTGGAAAAATTGGTGACAGGTCATTTTTGGTTGATTTTGAGAGATTTTCGTAAGGTCCGGATATGGCAGTTTTCTTCAATTTTGGCCAGGTAGGGATGAAAAATTTTTTTCTTCAATATTGTGTCAGGTAGGTGTGTTTGGTCATTTGTAGTGTGGGTAAAGTGCTGGAAGAGTGATTTTGTCATTATTTAGGAAGAAATAGAGCAAAAACTCTCTCCACCCCCTCCCCCCTCTCTCCAAATCCTGTTCTCAGGTGTGCTTTCTGGCAATCTTTAAAGCTGAAATTGGGGGCTTTAATGAAGTGACCCGGGCGCGTTTCCACATTTTTTATGAATGTCAGGTGTGGTAAATTAATTTTCATCACTTTTTGGAAAAATTGGTGACGGGTCATTTTTGGGTGATTTTGAGAGATTTTCGTAAGGTCCGGATATGGCAGTTTTCTTCAATTTTGGCCAGGTAGGGATGAAAAATTTTTTCCTTCAATATTGTGTCAGGTAGGTGTGTTTGGTCATTTGTAGTGAGGGTAAAGTGCTGGAAGAGTGATTGTGTCATTATTTAGGAAGAAATAGAGCAAAAACTCTCTCCACCCCCCCCCCTCTCTCCAAATCCTGTTCTCAGGTGTGCTTTCTGGCAATCTTTAAAGCTGAAATTGGGGGCTTTAATGAAGTGACCCGGGCGCGTTTCCACATTTTTTATGAATGTCAGGTGTGGTAAATTAATTTTCATCACTTTTTGGAAAAATTGGTGATGGGTCATTTTTGGGTGATTTTGAGAGATTTTCGTAAGGTCCGGATATGGCAGTTTTCTTCAATTTTGGCCAGGTAGGGATGAAAAAATTTTTTTTCAATATTGTGTCAGGTAGGTGTGTTTGGTCATTTGTAGTGAGGGTAAAGTGTTGGAAGAGTGATTGTGTCATTATTTAGGAAGAAATAGAGCAAAAACTCTCTCCACCCCCCCCCCTCTCTCCAAATCCTGTTCTCAGGTGTGCTTTCTGGCAATCTTTAAAGCTGAAATTGGGGGCTTTAATGAAGTGACCCGGGCGCGTTTCCACATTTTTTATGAATGTCAGGTGTGGTAAATTAATTTTCATCACTTTTTGGAAAAATTGGTGACGGGTCATTTTTGGGTGATTTTGAGAGATTTTCGTAAGGTCCGGATATGGCAGTTTTCTTCAATTTTGGCCAGGTAGGGATGAAAAATTTTTTTCTTCAATATTGTGTCAGGTAGGTGTGTTTGGTCATTTGTAGTGAGGGTAAAGTGCTGGAAGAGTGATTGTGTCATTATTTAGGAAGAAATAGATCAAAAACTCTCTCCACCCCCCCTCTCTCCAAATCCTGTTCTCAGGTGTGCTTTCTGGCAATCTTTAAAGCTGAAATTGGGGGCTTTAATGAAGTGACCCGGGCGCGTTTCCACATTTTTTATGAATGTCAGGTGTGGTAAATTAATTTTCATCACTTTTTGGAAAAATTGGTGACGGGTCATTTTTGGGTGATTTTGAGAGATTTTCGTAAGGTCCGGATATGGCAGTTTTCTTCAATTTTAGCCAGGTAGGGATGAAAAATTTTTTTCTTCAATATTGTGTCAGGTAGGTGTGTTTGGTCATTTGTAGTGAGGGTAAAGTGCTGGAAGAGTGATTGTGTCATTATTTAGGAAGAAATAGAGCAAAAACTCTCTCCACCCCCCCTCTCTCCAAATCCTGTTCTCAGGTGTGCTTTCTGGCAATCTTTAAAGCTGAAATTGGGGGCTTTAATGAAGTGACCCGGGCGCGTTTCCACATTTTTTATGAATGTCAGGTGTGGTAAATTAATTTTCATCACTTTTTGGAAAAATTGGTGACGGGTCATTTTTGGGTGATTTTGAGAGATTTTTGTAAGGGTCGGATATGGCAGTTTTCTTCAATTTTGGCCAGGTAGGGATGAAAAATTTTTTTCTTCAATATTGTGTCAGGTAGGTGTGTTTGGTCATTTGTAGTGAGGGTAAAGTGCTGGAAGAGTGATTGTGTCATTATTTAGGAAGAAATAGAGCAAAAACTCTCTCCACCCCCTCTCTCTCCAAATCCTGTTCTCAGGTGTGCTTTCTGGCAATCTTTAAAGCTGAAATTGGGGGCTTTAATGAAGTGACCCGGGCGCGTTTCCACATTTTTTATGGATGTCAGGTGTGGTAAATTAATTTTCATCACTTTTTGGAAAAATTGGTGACGGGTCATTTTTGGGTGATTTTGAGAGATTTTCGTAAGGTCCGGATATGGCAGTTTTCTTCAATTTTGGCCAGGTAGGGATAAAAAATTTTTTTTTTCAATATTGTGTCAGGTAGGTGTGTTTGGTCATTTGTAGTGAGGGTAAAGTGCTGGAAGAGTGATTGTGTCATTATTTAGGAAGAAATAGAGCAAAAACTCTCTCCACCCCCCCTCTCTCCAAATCCTGTTCTCAGGTGTGCTTTCTGGCAATCTTTAAAGCTGAAATTGGGGGCTTTAATGAAGTGACCCGGGCGCGTTTCCACATTTTTTATGAATGTCAGGTGTGGTAAATTAATTTTCATCACTTTTTGGAAAAATTGGTGACGGGTCATTTTTGGGTGATTTTGAGAGATTTTCGTAAGGTCCGGATATGGCAGTTTTCTTCAATTTTTCCCAGGTAGGGATGAAAAATTTTTTTCTTCAATATTGTGTCAGGTAGGTGTGTTTGGTCATTTGTAGTGAGGGTAAAGTGCTGGAAGAGTGATTGTGTCATTATTTAGGAAGAAATAGAGCAAAAACTCTCTCCACCCCCCCTCTCTCCAAATCCTGTTCTCAGGTGTGCTTTCTGGCAATCTTTAAAGCTGAAATTGGGGGCTTTAATGAAGTGACCCGGGCGCGTTTCCACATTTTTTATGAATGTCAGGTGTGGTAAATTAATTTTCATCACTTTTTGGAAAAATTGGTGACGGGTCATTTTTGGGTGATTTTGAGAGATTTTCGTAAGGTCCGGATATGGCAGTTTTCTTCAATTTTGGCCAGGTAGGGATGAAAAATTTTTTTCTTCAATATTGTGTCAGGTAGGTGTGTTTGGTCATTTGTAGTGAGGGTAAAGTGCTGGAAGAGTGATTGTGTCATTATTTAGGAAGAAATAGAGCAAAAACTCTCTCCACCCCCCCTCTCTCCAAATCCTGTTCTCAGGTGTGCTTTCTGGCAATCTTTAAAGCTGAAATTGGGGGCTTTAATGAAGTGACCCGGGCGCGTTTCCACATTTTTTATGAATGTCAGGTGTGGTAAATTAATTTTCATCACTTTTTGGAAAAATTGGTGACGGGTCATTTTTGGGTGATTTTGAGAGATTTTCGTAAGGTCCGGATATGGCAGTTTTCTTCAATTTTGGCCAGGTAGGGATGAAAATTTTTTTTCTTCAATATTGTGTCAGGTAGGTGTGTTTGGTCATTTGTAGTGGAGTAAAGTGCTGGAAGAGTGATTGTGTCATTATTTAGGAAGAAATAGAGCAAAAACTCTCTCCATCCCCCTCTCTCCAAATCCTGTTCTCAGGTGTGCTTTCTGGCAATCTTTAAAGCTGAAATTGGGGGCTTTAATGAAGTGACCCGGGCGCGTTTCCACATTTTTTATGAATGTCAGGTGTGGTAAATTAATTTTCATCACTTTTTGGAAAAATTGGTGACGGGTCATTATTGGGTGATTTTGAGAGATTTTCGTAAGGTCCGGATATGGCAGTTTTCTTCAATTTGGCCAGGTAGGGATGAAAAATTTTTTTCTTCAATATTGTGTCAGGTAGGTGTGTTTGGTCATTTGTAGTGAGGGTAAAGTGCTGGAAGAGTGATTGTGTCATTATTTAGGAAGAAATAGAGCAAAAACTCTCTCCACCCCCCCCCCTCTCTCCAAAGCCTGTTCTCAGGTGTGCTTTCTGGCAATCTTTAAAGCTGAAATTGGGGGCTTTAATGAAGTGACCCGGGCGCGTTTCCACATTTTTTATGAATGTCAGGTGTGGTAAATTAATTTTCATCACTTTTTGGAAAAATTGGTGATGGGTCATTTTTGGGTGATTTTGAGAGATTTTCGTAAGGTCCGGATATGGCAGTTTTCTTCAATTTTGGCCAGGTAGGGATGAAAAAAATTTTTTTCAATATTGTGTCAGGTAGGTGTGTTTGGTCATTTGTAGTGAGGGTAAAGTGTTGGAAGAGTGATTGTGTCATTATTTAGGAAGAAATAGAGCAAAAACTCTCTCCACCCCCCCCCCCTCTCTCCAAATCCTGTTCTCAGGTGTGCTTTCTGGCAATCTTTAAAGCTGAAATTGGGGGCTTTAATGAAGTGACCCGGGCGCGTTTCCACATTTTTTATGAATGTCAGGTGTGGTAAATTAATTTTCATCACTTTTTGGAAAAATTGGTGACGGGTCATTTTTGGGTGATTTTGAGAGATTTTCGTAAGGTCCGGATATGGCAGTTTTCTTCAATTTTGGCCAGGTAGGGATGAAAAATTTTTTTCTTCAATATTGTGTCAGGTAGGTGTGTTTGGTCATTTGTAGTGAGGGTAAAGTGCTGGAAGAGTGATTGTGTCATTATTTAGGAAGAAATAGATCAAAAACTCTCTCCACCCCCCCTCTCTCCAAATCCTGTTCTCAGGTGTGCTTTCTGGCAATCTTTAAAGCTGAAATTGGGGGCTTTAATGAAGTGACCCGGGCGCGTTTCCACATTTTTTATGAATGTCAGGTGTGGTAAATTAATTTTCATCACTTTTTGGAAAAATTGGTGACGGGTCATTTTTGGGTGATTTTGAGAGATTTTCGTAAGGTCCGGATATGGCAGTTTTCTTCAATTTTAGCCAGGTAGGGATGAAAAATTTTTTTCTTCAATATTGTGTCAGGTAGGTGTGTTTGGTCATTTGTAGTGAGGGTAAAGTGCTGGAAGAGTGATTGTGTCATTATTTAGGAAGAAATAGAGCAAAAACTCTCTCCACCCCCCCTCTCTCCAAATCCTGTTCTCAGGTGTGCTTTCTGGCAATCTTTAAAGCTGAAATTGGGGGCTTTAATGAAGTGACCCGGGCGCGTTTCCACATTTTTTATGAATGTCAGGTGTGGTAAATTAATTTTCATTACTTTTTGGAAAAATTGGTGACGGGTCATTATTGGGTGATTTTGAGAGATTTTCGTAAGGTCCGGATATGGCAGTTTTCTTCAATTTTTCCCAGGTAGGGATGAAAAATTTTTTTCTTCAATATTGTGTCAGGTAGGTGTGTTTGGTCATTTGTAGTGAGGGTAAAGTGCTGGAAGAGTGATTGTGTCATTATTTAGGAAGAAATAGAGCAAAAACTCTCTCCACCCCCCCTCTCTCCAAATCCTGTTCTCAGGTGTGCTTTCTGGCAATCTTTAAAGCTGAAATTGGGGGCTTTAATGAAGTGACCCGGGCGCGTTTCCACATTTTTTATGAATGTCAGGTGTGGTAAATTAATTTTCATCACTTTTTGGAAAAATTGGTGACGGGTCATTTTTGGGTGATTTTGAGAGATTTTCGTAAGGTCCGGATATGGCAGTTTTCTTCAATTTTGGCCAGGTAGGGATGAAAAATTTTTTTCTTCAATATTGTGTCAGGTAGGTGTGTTTGGTCATTTGTAGTGAGGGTAAAGTGCTGGAAGAGTGATTGTGTCATTATTTAGGAAGAAATAGAGCAAAAACTCTCTCCACCCCCCCTCTCTCCAAATCCTGTTCTCAGGTGTGCTTTCTGGCAATCTTTAAAGCTGAAATTGGGGGCTTTAATGAAGTAACCCGGGCGCGTTTCCACATTTTTTATGAATGTCAGGTGTGGTAAATTAATTTTCATCACTTTTTGGAAAAATTTGTGACGGGTCATTTTTGGGTGATTTTGAGAGATTTTCGTAAGGTCCAGATATGGCAGTTTTCTTCAATTTTGGCCAGGTAGGGATGAAAAATTTTTTTCTTCAATATTGTGTCAGGTAGGTGTGTTTGGTCATTTGTAGTGAGGGTAAAGTGCTGGAAAGTGATTGTGTCATTATTTAGGAAGAAATAGAGCAAAAACTCTCTCCACCCCCCCTCTCTCCAAATCCTGTTCTCAGGTGTGCTTTCTGGCAATCTTTAAAGCTAAAATTGGGGGCTTTAATGAAGTGACCCGGGCGTGTTTCCACATTTTTTATGAATGTCAGGTGTGGTTAATTAATTTTCATCACTTTTTGGAAAAATTGGTGACGGGTCATTTTTGGGTGATTTTGAGAGATTTTCGTAAGGTCCGGATATGGCAGTTTTCTTCAATTTTGGCCAGGTAGGGATGAAAAATTTTTTTCTTCAATATTGTGTCAGGTAGGTGTGTTTGGTCATTTGTAGTGAGGGTAAAGTGCTGGAAGAGTGATTGTGTCATTATTTAGGAAGAAATAGAGCAAAAACTCTCTCCACCCCCCCTCTCTCCAAATCCTGTTCTCAGGTGTGCTTTCTGGCAATCTTTAAAGCTGAAATTGGGGGCTTTAATGAAGTGACCCGGGCGCGTTTCCACATTTTTTATGAATGTCAGGTGTGGTAAATTAATTTTCATCACTTTTTGGAAAAATTGGTGACATGTCATTTTTGGGTGATTTTGAGAGATTTTCGTAAGGTCCAGATATGGCAGTTTTCTTCAATTTTGGCCAGGTAGGGATGAAAAATTTTTTTCTTCAATATTGTGTCAGGTAGGTGTGTTTGGTCATTTGTAGTGAGGGTAAAGTGCTGGAAAGTGATTGTGTCATTATTTAGGAAGAAATAGAGCAAAAACTCTCTCCACCCCCCCTCTCTCCAAATCCTGTTCTCAGGTGTGCTTTCTGGCAATCTTTAAAGCTAAAATTGGGGGCTTTAATGAAGTGACCCGGGCGTGTTTCCACATTTTTTATGAATGTCAGGTGTGGTTAATTAATTTTCATCACTTTTTGGAAAAATTGGTGACGGGTCATTTTTGGGTGATTTTGAGAGATTTTCGTAAGGTCCGGATATGGCAGTTTTCTTCAATTTTGGCCAGGTAGGGATAAAAAATTTTTTTCTTCAATATTGTGTCAGGTAGGTGTGTTTGGTCATTTGTAGTGAGGGTAAAGTGCTGGAAGAGTGATTGTGTCATTATTTAGGAAGAAATAGAGCAAAAACTCTCTCCACCCCCCCCTCTCTCCAAATCCTGTTCTCAGGTGTGCTTTCTGGCAATCTTTAAAGCTGAAATTGGGGGCTTTAATGAAGTGACCCGGGCGCGTTTCCACATTTTTTTTATGAATGTCAGGTGTGGTAAATTAATTTTCATCACTTTTTGGAAAAATTGGTGACGGGTCATTTTTGGGTGATTTTGAGAGATTTTCATAAGGTCCCGATATGGCAGTTTTCTTCAATTTTGGCCAGGTAGGGATGAAAAATTTTTTTCTTCAATATTGTGTCAGGTAGGTGTGTTTGGTCATTTGTAGTGAGGGTAAAGTGCTGGAAGAGTGATTGTGTCATTATTTAGGAAGAAATAGAGCAAAAACTCTCTCCACCCCCCCCTCTCTCCAAATCCTGTTCTCAGGTGTGCTTTCTGGCAATCTTTAAAGCTGAAATTGGGGGCTTTAATGAAGTGACCCGGGCGCGTTTCCACATTTTTTATGAATGTCAGGTGTGGTAAATTAATTTTCATCACTTTTTGGAAAAATTGGTGACGGGTCATTTTTGGGTGATTTTGAGAGATTTTCGTAAGGGTCGGATATGGCAGTTTTCTTC
Source organism: Lingula anatina (assembly GCF_051362555.1). Lineage (NCBI taxonomy): Eukaryota > Metazoa > Brachiopoda > Lingulata > Lingulida > Lingulidae > Lingula > Lingula anatina. The sequence goes on from NW_028257603.1 coordinate 57,612, forward strand.
AATTTTGGCCAGGTAGGGATGAAAAATTTTTTTCTTCAATATTGTGTCAGGTAGGTGTGTTTGGTCATTTGTAGTGAGGGTAAAGTGCTGGAAGAGTGATTGTGTCATTATTTAGGAAGAAATAGAGCAAAAACTCTCTCCACCCCCTCTCTCTCCAAATCCTGTTCTCAGGTGTGCTTTCTGGCAATCTTTAAAGCTGAAATTGGGGGCTTTAATGAAGTGACCCGGGCGCGTTTCCACATTTTTTATGGATGTCAGGTGTGGTAAATTAATTTTCATCACTTTTTGGAAAAATTGGTGACGGGTCATTTTTGGGTGATTTTGAGAGATTTTCGTAAGGTCCGGATATGGCAGTTTTCTTCAATTTTGGCCAGGTAGGGATAAAAATTTTTTTTTTTCAATATTGTGTCAGGTAGGTGTGTTTGGTCATTTGTAGTGAGGGTAAAGTGCTGGAAGAGTGATTGTGTCATTATTTAGGAAGAAATAGAGCAAAAACTCTCTCCACCCCCCCCTCTCTCCAAATCCTGTTCTCAGGTGTGCTTTCTGGCAATCTTTAAAGCTGAAATTGGTATCTTTAATGAAGTGACCCGGGCGCGTTTCCACATTTTTTTTATGAATGTCAGGTGTGGTAAATTAATTTTCATCACTTTTTGGAAAAATTGGTGACGGGTCATTTTTGGGTGACTTTGAGAGATTTTCGTAAGGTCCGGATATGGCAGTTTTCTTCAATTTTGGCCAGGTAGGGATGAAAAATTTTTTTCTTCAATATTGTGTCAGGTAGGTGTGTTTGGTCATTTGTAGTGAGGGTAAAGTGCTGGAAGAGTGATTGTGTCATTATTTAGGAAGAAATAGAGCAAAAACTCTCTCCACCCCCCCTCTCTCCAAATCCTGTTCTCAGGTGTGCTTTCTGGCAATCTTTAAAGCTGAAATTGGGGGCTTTAATGAATTGACCCGGGCACGTTTCCACATTTTTTATGAATGTCAGGTGTGGTAAATTAATTTTCATCACTTTTTGGAAAAATTGGTGACGGGTCATTTTTGGGTGATTTTGAGAGATTTTCGTAAGGTCCGGATATGGCAGTTTTCTTCAATTTTGGCCAGGTAGGGATGAAAAATTTTTTTCTTCAATATTGTGTCAGGTAGGTGTGTTTGGTCATTTGTAGTGAGGGTAAAGTGCTGGAAGAGTGATTGTGTCATTATTTAGGAAGAAATAGAGCAAAAACTCTCTCCACCCCCCCCTCTCTCCAAATCCTGTTCTCAGGTGTGCTTTCTGGCAATCTTTAAAGCTGAAATTGGGGGCTTTAATGAAGTGACCCGGGCGCGTTTCCACATTTTTTATGAATGTCAGGTGTGGTAAATTAATTTTCATCACTTTTTGGAAAAATTGGTGACGGGTCATTTTTGGGTGATTTTGAGAGATTTTCGTAAGGTCCGGATATGGCAGTTTTCTTCAATTTTGGCCAGGTAGGGATGAAAAATTTTTTTCTTCAATATTGTGTCAGGTAGGTGTGTTTGGTCATTTGTAGTGAGGGTAAAGTGCTGGAAGAGTGATTGTGTCATTATTTAGGAAGAAATAGAGCAAAAACTCTCTCCACCCCCCCTCTCTCCAAATCCTGTTCTCAGGTGTGCTTTCTGGCAATCTTTAAAGCTGAAATTGGGGGCTTTAATGAGGTGACCCAGGCGCGTTTCCACATTTTTTATGAATGTCAGGTGTGGTAAATTAATTTTCATCACTTTTTGGAAAAATTGGTGACGGGTCATTTTTGGGTGATTTTGAGAGATTTTCGTAAGGTCCGGATATGGCAGTTTTCTTCAATTTTGGCCAGGTAGGGATGAAAAATTTTTTTCTTCAATATTGTGTCAGGTAGGTGTGTTTGGTCATTTGTAGTGAGGGTAAAGTGCTGGAAGAGTGATTGTGTCATTATTTAGGAAGAAATAGAGCAAAAACTCTCTCCACCCCCCCTCTCTCCAAATCCTGTTCTCAGGTGTGCTTTCTGGCAATCTTTAAAGCTGAAATTGGGGGCTTTAATGAAGTGACCCGGGCGCGTTTCCACATTTTTTATGAATGTCAGGTGTGGTAAATTAATTTTCATCACTTTTTGGAAAAATTGGTGACGGGTCATTTTTGGGTGATTTTGAGAGATTTTCGTAAGGTCCGGATATGGCAGTTTTCTTCAATTTTGGCCAGGTAGGGATGAAAAATTTTTTTCTTCAATATTGTGTCAGGTAGGTGTGTTTGGTCATTTGTAGTGAGGGTAAAGTGCTGGAAGAGTGATTGTGTCATTATTTAGGAAGAAATAGAGCAAAAACTCTCTCCACCCCCCCTCTCTCCAAATCCTGTTCTCAGGTGTGCTTTCTGGCAATCTTTAAAGCTGAAATTGGGGGCTTTAATGAAGTGACCCGGGCGCGTTTCCACATTTTTTATGAATGTCAGGTGTGGTAAATTAATTTTCATCACTTTTTGGAAAAATTGGTGACGGGTCATTTTTGGGTGATTTTGAGAGATTTTCGTAAGGTCCGGATATGGCAGTTTTCTTCAGTTTTGGCCAGGTAGGGATGAAAAATTTTTTTCTTCTATATTGTGTCAGGTAGGTGTGTTTGGTCATTTGTAGTGAGGGTTAAGTTGCTGGAAGAGTGATTGTGTCATTATTTAGGAAGAAATAGAGCAAAAACTCTCTCCACCCCCCCTCTCTCCAAATCCTGTTCTCAGGTGTGCTTTCTGGCAATCTTTAAAGCTGAAATTGGGGGCTTTAATGAAGTGACCCGGGCGCGTTTCCACATTTTTTATGAATGTCAGGTGTGGTAAATTAATTTTCATCACTTTTTGGAAAAATTGGTGACGGGTCATTTTTGGGTGATTTTGAGAGATTTTCGTAAGGTCCGGATATGGCAGTTTTCTTCAATTTTGGCCAGGTAGGGATGAAAAACTTTTTTCTTCAATATTGGGTCAGGTAGGTGTGTTTGGTCATTTGTAGTGAGGGTAAAGTGCTGGAAGAGTGATTGTGTCATTATTTAGGAAGAAATAGAGCAAAAACTCTCTCCACCCCCCCTCTCTCCAAATCCTGTTCTCAGGTGTGCTTTCTGGCAATCTTTAAAGCTGAAATTGGGGGCTTTAATGAAGTGATCTGGGCGCGTTTCCACATTTTTTATGAATGTCAGGTGTGGTAAATTGATTTTTATATCCGAAATGCGGCACCCGGATTATCGATTGCGACAGCAGGGCTACACATGTGCACCCAATCTGGGGCCTTCCGTACGGATATGGCAGTTTTCTTCAATTTTGGCCAAGTAGGGATGAAAATTTTTATTCTTCAATATTGTGTCAGGTAGGTGTATTTGTGTTTAGTCATTTGTAGTGAGGATAAAGTATTGTAAGAGTGGTTGTGTCATAATTGAGGAAGAAATAGAGCAAAAACTCTCTCCCCCCCTCTCCAAATCCTGTTCTCAGGTGTGCTGTCTGGCAATCTTTAAACCTGAAATTATGGGCTTTAATAAAGTGATCTGGGCGCCCACCCCCCGTACGTACGCTACCGACTGCTCCGTGACTGACCCGCCCACCCTCCGTACGTGCGAGTTTCCTCTTATAGTAATCAATCGCAATTTTAAAAAAAATTAATTCCGGCAAAAATATTGTCACAGTAGCTGCTGGGACTCGAACCGGCGTTCGAGCGACTGCCTGCATGCAAAACGGGAGAGTTACCACGCAGCCACGACAGCCCCGTTGTGGCGAAGTAATCGGATGGAAACTTTCAACCTCGTCACGGAAGGCGCCAGATTGGGTGCACATGTGTAGCCCTGCTGTCGCAATCGATAATCCGGGTGCCGCATTTCGGCCCACGCAACCCCAGTCCCCGACATGAACGGTAAAATTCATGATGTACACGAAGCCGTGTTTGACAACCCGACTCGGAGCTCGGAGTTTGTTTCATACTAAGATTGATTTTGGCTTTACCCATGACATTAAAGAGTACAGTGGGATTAGAGGCGGTGCACAACCGACGGGTTTTACTTTTAGCGAGACCATATAGGAGGAGAGAATTAACAGGCCTGTAGCCAGCAATTTCAAAAGGGGGGTTCTTTTTCTGAAAAAGTGGACCTTTTCCCATAAAAACTTCATGTACCTAGATCCAATTTTACCCAGAATGGACCTTTTCCCAGCAAAAGGGGCGGTTCTTTCGAACCCCCCGAACCTCCCCTGGCTACGGGCCTGATTAATAATAATAAAAAAATACATTCAAGTGTTTAATTACTGGCGCGATTGCAGCCCTGGAAAATTTCGCGTAAAACATATTTGGCAAAGAATTCCGCCGAGGAGATATCGTTTTTCTATCGAACACGGTTAACAGGTGGTATGACGTGCTGTTATACCGGAAAAGCTACAGAATCGAAACAAGTTGGATCGTATTCATTGATAGGCCTGCTCTGTACATTCCTAGTAATAAAGATGACTTCGGATGCTGTTATTTTCATTTGGTTTTGCATTGAGATAACGTTTGGTTTCACCTTTGACGTTGTAGAGCACGATGACGTCCACAGCCGTTCACACCTCGGCGGTTTTAGTATTGAGTAGTCTTTACTCTTTCCAGTGTCGACTGCGGACATGCCCCGGGAAGTGTATGAACATATGAACAGTCTTGAGAACCAAGGGCCCAAGACAGGAAAGGAGGGGCTTAAAAAGACGAAACGGGTGCCTGATAAAAGGAGTGGAGGTGACGCGACTTTTGTATAAAATCAAAAGTTTTCTCTCTGCTAATCCCAGCAAAAAGATGGCACATTTTGATGGAATGCAAGCCATACGGAGTTAGCTATAGCTCAATTTAAGTTCAAGATCTGTGGCACCAATATAATGACTTTTAAGTGAAGAGAAAAGAAATATAATTGTCGACGCAGATGTAAACTTTCTCAAGTATACCGTATTATTATGCAAAAGGTAATTTGCTAAGTCCCACGGGCGCCCTCATTCGTTCTCGTCTGGTGGCATCCCGATTCAGGGGCCAGGTCGTTGTCGTGATGGACTGACCTGCCTCATCCGGGACTCGAACCCGTGACTTTGCGTTACCAAGGTTGATGACGCTTTGGATGTGTCATTTGCATCCATGCACGCTACCGACTGCTCCGTGACTGAAACGCCCACCCTCCGTACGTGCGAGTTTCCTCTTATAGTAATCAATCGCAATTTTAAAAAAAAATTAAATCCGGCAATAATATTGTCACAGTAGCTGCTGGGACTCGAACCGGCGTTCGAGCGACTGCCTGCATGCAAGACGGGAGAGTTACCACGCAGCCACGACAGCTCCTTTGTGGCGAAGTAATCGGATGGAAACTTTCAACCTCGTCACCGAAGGCGCCAGATTGGGTGCACATGTGTAGCCCTGCTGTCGCAATCGATAATCCGGGTGTCGCATTTCGGCCCACGCAACCCCAGTCCCCGACATGAACGGTAAAATTCATGATGTACACGAAGCCGTGTTTGACAACCCGACTCGGAGCTCGGAGTTTGTTATATACTAAGATTGATTTTGGCTTTACCCATGATATTAAAGAGTACAGTGGGATCAGAGGCGGTGCACAACCGACGGGTTTTACTTTTAGCGAGACCATATAGGAGGAGAGAATTAATTTAAAAAAAAAAATACATTCAAGTGTTTAATTACTGGCGCGATTGCAGCCTTGGAAAATTTCGCGTAAAACATATTTGGCAAAGAATTCCGCCGAGGAGATATCGTTTTTCTATCGAACACGGTTAACAGGTGGTATGACGTGCTGTTATACCGGAAAAGCTACAGAATCGAAACAAGTTGGATCGTATTCATTGATAGGCCTGCTCTGTACATTCCTAGTAATAAAGATGACTTCGGATGCTGTTATTTTCATTTGGTTTTGCATTGAGATAACGTTTGGTTTCACCTTTGACGTTGTAGAGCACGATGACGTCCACAGCCGTTCACACCTCGGCGGTTTTAGTATTGAGTAGTCTTTACTCTTTCCAGTGTCGACTGCGGACATGCCCCGGGTAGTGTATGAACATATGAACAGTCTTGAGAACCAAGGGCCCAAGACAGGAAAGGAGGGGCTTAAAAAGACGAAACGGGTGCCTGATAAAAGGAGTGGAGGTGACGCGACTTTTGTATAAAATCAAAAGTTTTCTCTCTGCTAATCCCAGCAAAAAGATGGCACATTTTGATGGAATGCAAGCCATACGGAGTTAGCTATAGCTCAATTGAAGTTCAAGATCTGTGGCACCAATATAATGACTTTTAAGTGAAGAGAAAAGAAATATAATTGTCGACGCAGATGTAAACTTTCTCAAGTATACCGTATTATTATGCAAAAGGTAATTTGCTAAGTCCCACGGGCGCCCTCATTCGTTCTCGTCTGGTGGCATCCCGATTCAGGGGCCAGGTCGTTGTCGTGATGGACTGACCTGCCTCATCCGGGACTCGAACCCGTGACTTTGCGTTACCAAGGTTGATGACGCTTTGGATGTGTCATTTGCATCCATGCACGCTACCGACTGCTCCGTGACTGACCCGCCCACCCTCCGTACGTGCGAGTTTCCTCTTATAGTAATCAATCGCAATTTTAAAAAAAAATTAAATCCGGCAATAATATTGTCACAGTAGCTGCTGGGACTCGGACCGGCGTTCGAGCGACTGCCTGCATGCAAGACGGGAGAGTTACCACGCAGCCACGACAGCTCCGTTGTGGCGAAGTAATCGGATGGAAACTTTCAACCTCGTCACCGAAGGCGCCAGATTGGGTGCACATGTATAGCCCTGCTGTCGCAATCGATAATCCGGGTGCCGCATTTCGGCCCACGCAACCCCAGTCCCCGACATGAACGGTAAAATTCATGATGTACACGAAGCCGTGTTTGACAACCCGACTCGGAGCTCGGAGTTTGTTTTATACTAAGATTGATTTTGGCTTTACCCATGATATTAAAGAGTACAGTGGGATCAGAGGCGGTGCACAACCGACGGGTTTTACTTTTAGCGAGACCATATAGGAGGAGAGAATTAATTAAAAAAAAATACATTCAAGTGTTTAATTACTGGCGCGATTGCAGCCTTGGAAAATTTCGCGTAAAACATATTTGGCAAAGAATTCCGCCGAGGAGATATCGTTTTTCTATCGAACACGGTTAACAGGTGGTATGACGTGCTGTTATACCGGAAAAGCTACAGAATCGAAACAAGTTGGATCGTATTCATTGATAGGCCTGCTCTGTACATTCCTAGTAATAAAGATGACTTCGGATGCTGTTATTTTCATTTGGTTTTGCATTGAGATAACGTTTGGTTTCACCTTTGACGTTGTAGAGCACGATGACGTCCACAGCCGTTCACACCTCGGCGGTTTTAGTATTGAGTAGTCTTTACTCTTTCCAGTGTCGACTGCGGACATGCCCCGGGAAGTGTATGAACATATGAACAGTCTTGAGAACCAAGGGCCCAAGACAGGAAAGGAGGGGCTTAAAAAGACGAAACGGGTGCCTGATAAAAGGAGTGGAGGTGACGCGACTTTTGTATAAAATCAAAAGTTTTCTCTCTGCTAATCCCAGCAAAAAGATGGCACATTTTGATGGAATGCAAGCCATACGGAGTTAGCTATAGCTCAATTGAAGTTCAAGATCTGTGGCACCAATATAATGACTTTTAAGTGAAGAGAAAAGAAATATAATTGTCGACGCAGATGTAAACTTTCTCAAGTATACCGTATTATTATGCAAAAGGTAATTTGCTAAGTCCCACGGGCGCCCTCATTCGTTCTCGTCTGGTGGCATCCCGATTCAGGGGCCAGGTCGTTGTCGTGATGGACTGACCTGCCTCATCCGGGACTCGAACCCGTGACTTTGCGTTACCAAGGTTGATGACGCTTTGGATGTGTCATTTGCATCCATGCACGCTACCGACTGCTCCGTGACTGACCCGCCCACCCTCCGTACGTGCGAGTTTCCTCTTATAGTAATCAATCGCAATTTTTAAAAAGTTAATTCCGGCAAAAATATTGTCACAGTAGCTGCTGGGACTCGAACCGGCGTTCGAGCGACTGCCTGCATGCAAGACGGGAGAGTTACCACGCAGCCATGACAGCTCCGTTGTGGCGATGTAATCGGATGGAAACTTTCAACCTCGTCACGGAAGGCGCCAGATTGGGTGCACATGTGTAGCCCTGCTGTCGCAATCGATAATCCGGGTGCCGCATTTCGGCCCACGCAACCCCAGTCCCCGACATGAACGGTAAAATTCATGAGGTACACGAAGCCGTGTTTGACAACCCGACTCGGAGCTCGGAGTTTGTTTTATACTAAGATTGATTTTGGCTTTACCCATGATATTAAAGAGTACAGTGGGATCAGAGGCGGTGCACAACCGACGGGTTTTACTTTTAGCGAGACCATATAGGAGGAGAGAATTAATAATAATAAAAAAAATACATTCAAGTGTTTAATTACTGGCGCGATTGCAGCCTTGGAAAATTTCGCGTAAAACATATTTGGCAAAGAATTCCGCCGAGGAGATATCGTTTTTCTATCGAACACGGTTAACAGGTGGTATGACGTGCTGTTATACCGGAAAAGCTACAGAATCGAAACAAGTTGGATCGTATTCATTGATAGGCCTGCTCTGTACATTCCTAGTAATAAAGATGACTTCGGATGCTGTTATTTTCATTTGGTTTTGCATTGAGATAACGTTTGGTTTCACCTTTGACGTTGTAGAGCACGATGACGTCCACAGCCGTTCACACCTCGGCGGTTTTAGTATTGAGTAGTCTTTACTCTTTCCAGTGTCGACTGCGGACATGCCCCGGGAAGTGTATGAACATATGAACAGTCTTGAGAACCAAGGGCCCAAGACAGGAAAGGAGGGGCTTAAAAAGACGAAACGGGTGCCTGATAAAAGGAGTGGAGGTGACGCGACTTTTGTATAAAATCAAAAGTTTTCTCTCTGCTAATCCCAGCAAAAAGATGGCACATTTTGACGGAATGCAAGCCATACGGAGTTAGCTATAGCTCAATTTAAGTTCAAGATCTGTGGCACCAATATAATGACTTTTAAGTGAAGAGAAAAGAAATATAATTGTCGACGCAGATGTAAACTTTCTAAAGTATACCGTATTATTATGCAAAAGGTAATTTGCTAAGTCCCACGGACGTCCTCATTCGTTCTCGTCTGGTGGCATCCCGATTCAGGGGCCAGGTCGTTGTCGTGATGGACTGACCTGCCTCATCCGGGACTCGAACCCGTGACTTTGCGTTACCAAGGTTGATGACGCTTTGGATGTGTCATTTGCATCCATGCACGCTACCGACTGCTCCGTGACTGACCCGCCCACCCTCCGTACGTGCGAGTTTCCTCTTATAGTAATCAATCGCAATTTTTAAAAAGTTAATTCTGGCAAAAATATTGTCACAGTAGCTGCTGGGACTCGAACCGGCGTTCGAGCGACTGCCTGCATGCAAGACAGGAGAGTTACCACGCAGCCACGACAGCTCCTTAGTGGCGAAGTAATCGGATGGAAACTTTCAACCTCGTCACCGAAGGCGCCAGATTGGGTGCACATGTGTAGTCCTGCTGTCGCAATCGATAATCCGGGTGCCGCATTTCGGCCCACGCAACCCCAGTCACCGACATGAACGGTAAAATTCATGATGTACACGAAGCCGTGTTTGACAACCCGACTCGGAGCTCGGAGTTTGTTTTATACTAAGATTGATTTTGGCTTTACCCATGATATTAAAGAGTACAGTGGGATCAGAGGCGGTGCACAACCGACGGGTTTTACTTTTAGCGAGACCATATAGGAGGAGAGAATTAATAATAATAAAAAAAAATACATTCAAGTGTTTAATTACTGGCGCGATTGCAGCCCTGGAAAATTTCGCGTAAAACATATTTGGCAAAGAATTCCGCCGAGGAGATATCGTTTTTCTATCGAACACGGTTAACAGGTGGTATGACGTGCTGTTATACCGGAAAAGCTACAGAATCGAAACAAGTTGGATCGTATTCATTGATAGGCCTGCTCTGTACATTCCTAGTAATAAAGATGACTTCGGATGCTGTTATTTTCATTTGGTTTTGCATTGAGATAACGTTTGGTTTCACCTTTGACGTTGTAGAGCACGATGACGTCCACAGCCGTTCACACCTCGGCGGTTTTAGTATTGAGTAGTCTTTACTCTTTCCAGTGTCGACTGCGGACATGCCCCGGGAAGTGTATGAACATATGAACAGTCTTGAGAACCAAGGGCCCAAGACAGGAAAGGAGGGGCTTAAAAAGACGAAACGGGTGCCTGATAAAAGGAGTGGAGGTGACGCGACTTTTGTATAAAATCAAAAGTTTTCTCTCTGCTAATCCCAGCAAAAAGATGGCACATTTTGACGGAATGCAAGCCATACGGAGTTAGCTATAGCTCAATTTAAGTTCAAGATCTGTGGCACCAATATAATGACTTTTAAGTGAAGAGAAAAGAAATATAATTGTCGACGCAGATGTAAACTTTCTAAAGTATACCGTATTATTATGCAAAAGGTAATTTGCTAAGTCCCACGGGCGCCCTCATTCGTTCTCGTCTGGTGGCATCCCGATTCAGGGGCCAGGTCGTTGTCGTGATGGACTGACCTGCCTCATCCGGGACTCGAACCCGTGACTTTGCGTTACCAAGGTTGATGACGCTTTGGATGTGTCATTTGCATCCATGCACGCTACCGACTGCTCCGTGACTGACCCGCCCACCCTCCGTACGTGCGAGTTTCCTCTTATAGTAATCAATCGCAATTTTTAAAAAGTTAATTCCGGCAAAAATATTGTCACAGTAGCTGCTGGGACTCGAACCGGCGTTCGAGCGACTGCCTGCATGCAAGACAGGAGAGTTACCACGCAGCCACGACAGCTCCTTAGTGGCGAAGTAATCGGATGGAAACTTTCAACCTCGTCACCGAAGGCGCCAGATTGGGTGCACATGTGTAGTCCTGCTGTCGCAATCGATAATCCGGGTGCCGCATTTCGGCCCACGCAACCCCAGTCACCGACATGAACGGTAAAATTCATGATGTACACGAAGCCGTGTTTGACAACCCGACTCGGAGCTCGGAGTTTGTTTTATACTAAGATTGATTTTGGCTTTACCCATGATATTAAAGAGTACAGTGGGATCAGAGGCGGTGCACAACCGACGGGTTTTACTTTTAGCGAGACCATATAGGAGGAGAGAATTAATTAAAAAAAAAATACATTCAAGTGTTTAATTACTGGCGCGATTGCAGCCTTGGAAAATTTCGCGTAAAACATATTTGGCAAAGAATTCCGCCGAGGAGATATCGTTTTTCTATCGAACACGGTTAACAGGTGGTATGACGTGCTGTTATACCGGAAAAGCTACAGAATCGAAACAAGTTGGATCGTATTCATTGATAGGCCTGCTCTGTACATTCCTAGTAATAAAGATGACTTCGGATGCTGTTATTTTCATTTGGTTTTGCATTGAGATAACGTTTGGTTTCACCTTTGACGTTGTAGAGCACGATGACGTCCACAGCCGTTCACACCTCGGCGGTTTTAGTATTGAGTAGTCTTTACTCTTTCCAGTGTCGACTGCGGACATGCCCCGGGAAGTGTATGAACATATGAACAGTCTTGAGAACCAAGGGCCCAAGACAGGAAAGGAGGGGCTTAAAAAGACGAAACGGGTGCCTGATAAAAGGAGTGGAGGTGACGCGACTTTTGTATAAAATCAAAAGTTTTCTCTCTGCTAATCCCAGCAAAAAGATGGCACATTTTGACGGAATGCAAGCCATACGGAGTTAGCTATAGCTCAATTTAAGTTCAAGATCTGTGGCACCAATATAATGACTTTTAAGTGAAGAGAAAAGAAATATAATTGTCGACGCAGATGTAAACTTTCTAAAGTATACCGTATTATTATGCAAAAGGTAATTTGCTAAGTCCCACGGGCGCCCTCATTCGTTCTCGTCTGGTGGCATCCCGATTCAGGGGCCAGGTCGTTGTCGTGATGGACTGACCTGCCTCATCCGGGACTCGAACCCGTGACTTTGCGTTACCAAGGTTGATGACGCTTTGGATGTGTCATTTGCATCCATGCACGCTACCGACTGCTCCGTGACTGACCCGCCCACCCTCCGTACGTGCGAGTTTCCTCTTATAGTAATCAATCGCAATTTTTAAAAAGTTAATTCCGGCAAAAATATTGTCACAGTAGCTGCTGGGACTCGAACCGGCGTTCGAGCGACTGCCTGCATGCAAGACAGGAGAGTTACCACGCAGCCACGACAGCTCCTTAGTGGCGAAGTAATCGGATGGAAACTTTCAACCTCGTCACCGAAGGCGCCAGATTGGGTGCACATGTGTAGTCCTGCTGTCGCAATCGATAATCCGGGTGCCGCATTTCGGCCCACGCAACCCCAGTCACCGACATGAACGGTAAAATTCATGATGTACACGAAGCCGTGTTTGACAACCCGACTCGGAGCTCGGAGTTTGTTTTATACTAAGATTGATTTTGGCTTTACCCATGATATTAAAGAGTACAGTGGGATCAGAGGCGGTGCACAACCGACGGGTTTTACTTTTAGCGAGACCATATAGGAGGAGAGAATTAATTAAAAAAAAAATACATTCAAGTGTTTAATTACTGGCGCGATTGCAGCCTTGGAAAATTTCGCGTAAAACATATTTGGCAAAGAATTCCGCCGAGGAGATATCGTTTTTCTATCGAACACGGTTAACAGGTGGTATGACGTGCTGTTATACCGGAAAAGCTACAGAATCGAAACAAGTTGGATCGTATTCATTGATAGGCCTGCTCTGTACATTCCTAGTAATAAAGATGACTTCGGATGCTGTTATTTTCATTTGGTTTTGCATTGAGATAACGTTTGGTTTCACCTTTGACGTTGTAGAGCACGATGACGTCCACAGCCGTTCACACCTCGGCGGTTTTAGTATTGAGTAGTCTTTACTCTTTCCAGTGTCGACTGCGGACATGCCCCGGGAAGTGTATGAACATATGAACAGTCTTGAGAACCAAGGGCCCAAGACAGGAAAGGAGGGGCTTAAAAAGACGAAACGGGTGCCTGATAAAAGGAGTGGAGGTGACGCGACTTTTGTATAAAATCAAAAGTTTTCTCTCTGCTAATCCCAGCAAAAAGATGGCACATTTTGATGGAATGCAAGCCATACGGAGTTAGCTATAGCTCAATTGAAGTTCAAGATCTGTGGCACCAATATAATGACTTTTAAGTGAAGAGAAAAGAAATATAATTGTCGACGCAGATGTAAACTTTCTCAAGTATACCGTATTATTATGCAAAAGGTAATTTGCTAAGTCCCACGGGCGCCCTCATTCGTTCTCGTCTGGTGGCATCCCGATTCAGGGGCCAGGTCGTTGTCGTGATGGACTGACCTGCCTCATCCGGGACTCGAACCCGTGACTTTGCGTTACCAAGGTTGATGACGCTTTGGATGTGTCATTTGCATCCATGCACGCTGCCGACTGCTCCGTGACTGACCCGCCCACCCTCCGTACGTGCGAGTTTCCTCTTTTTGTAATCAATCGCAATTTTTAAAAAGTTAATTCCGGCAAAAATATTGTCACAGTAGCTGCTGGGACTCGAACCGGCGTTCGAGCGACTGCCTGCATGCAAGACGGGAGAGTTACCACGCAGCCATGACAGCTCCGTTGTGGCGATGTAATCGGATGGAAACTTTCAACCTCGTCACGGAAGGCGCCAGATTGGGTGCACATGTGTAGCCCTGCTGTCGCAATCGATAATCCGGGTGCCGCATTTCGGCCCACGCAACCCCAGTCCCCGACATGAACGGTAAAATTCATGATGTACACGAAGCCGTGTTTGACAACCCGACTCGGAGCTCGGAGTTTGTTTTATACTAAGATTGATTTTGGCTTTACCCATGATATTAAAGAGTACAGTGGGATCAGAGGCGGTGCACAACCGACGGGTTTTACTTTTAGCGAGACCATATAGGAGGAGAGCATTAATAATAATAAAAAAAATACATTCAAGTGTTTAATTACTGGCGCGATTGCAGCCTTGGAAAATTTCGCGTAAAACATATTTGGCAAAGAATTCCGCCGAGGAGATATCGTTTTTCTATCGAACACGGTTAACAGGTGGTATGACGTGCTGTTATACCGGAAAAGCTACAGAATCGAAACAAGTTGGATCGTATTCATTGATAGGCCTGCTCTGTACATTCCTAGTAATAAAGATGACTTCGGATGCTGTTATTTTCATTTGGTTTTGCATTGAGATAACGTTTGGTTTCACCTTTGACGTTGTAGAGCACGATGACGTCCACAGCCGTTCACACCTCGGCGGTTTTAGTATTGAGTAGTCTTTACTCTTTCCAGTGTCGACTGCGGACATGCCCCGGGAAGTGTATGAACATTTGAACAGTCTTGAGAACCAAGGGCCCAAGACAGGAAAGGAGGGGCTTAAAAAGACGAAACGGGTGCCTGATAAAAGGAGTGGAGGTGACGCGACTTTTGTATAAAATCAAAAGTTTTCTCTCTGCTAATCCCAGCAAAAAGATGGCACATTTTGACGGAATGCAAGCCATACGGAGTTAGCTATAGCTCAATTTAAGTTCAAGATCTGTGGCACCAATATAATGACTTTTAAGTGAAGAGAAAAGAAATATAATTGTCGACGCAGATGTAAACTTTCTAAAGTATACCGTATTATTATGCAAAAGGTAATTTGCTAAGTCCCACGGACGTCCTCATTCGTTCTCGTCTGGTGGCATCCCGATTCAGGGGCCAGGTCGTTGTCGTGATGGACTGACCTGCCTCATCCGGGACTCGAACCCGTGACTTTGCGTTACCAAGGTTGATGACGCTTTGGATGTGTCATTTGCATCCATGCACGCTACCGACTGCTCCGTGACTGACCCGCCCACCCTCCGTACGTGCGAGTTTCCTCTTATAGTAATCAATCGCAATTTTTAAAAAGTTAATTCCGGCAAAAATATTGTCACAGTAGCTGCTGGGACTCGAACCGGCGTTCGAGCGACTGCCTGCATGCAAGACAGGAGAGTTACCACGCAGCCACGACAGCTCCTTAGTGGCGAAGTAATCGGATGGAAACTTTCAACCTCGTCACCGAAGGCGCCAGATTGGGTGCACATGTGTAGTCCTGCTGTCGCAATCGATAATCCGGGTGCCGCATTTCGGCCCACGCAACCCCAGTCACCGACATGAACGGTAAAATTCATGATGTACACGAAGCCGTGTTTGACAACCCGACTCGGAGCTCGGAGTTTGTTTTATACTAAGATTGATTTTGGCTTTACCCATGATATTAAAGAGTACAGTGGGATCAGAGGCGGTGCACAACCGACGGGTTTTACTTTTAGCGAGACCATATAGGAGGAGAGAATTAATAATAATAAAAAAAAAATACATTCAAGTGTTTAATTACTGGCGCGATTGCAGCCCTGGAAAATTTCGCGTAAAACATATTTGGCAAAGAATTCCGCCGAGGAGATATCGTTTTTCTATCGAACACGGTTAACAGGTGGTATGACGTGCTGTTATACCGGAAAAGCTACAGAATCGAAACAAGTTGGATCGTATTCATTGATAGGCCTGCTCTGTACATTCCTAGTAATAAAGATGACTTCGGATGCTGTTATTTTCATTTGGTTTTGCATTGAGATAACGTTTGGTTTCACCTTTGACGTTGTAGAGCACGATGACGTCCACAGCCGTTCACACCTCGGCGGTTTTAGTATTGAGTAGTCTTTACTCTTTCCAGTGTCGACTGCGGACATGCCCCGGGAAGTGTATGAACATATGAACAGTCTTGAGAACCAAGGGCCCAAGACAGGAAAGGAGGGGCTTAAAAAGACGAAACGGGTGCCTGATAAAAGGAGTGGAGGTGACGCGACTTTTGTATAAAATCAAAAGTTTTCTCTCTGCTAATCCCAGCAAAAAGATGGCACATTTTGACGGAATGCAAGCCATACGGAGTTAGCTATAGCTCAATTTAAGTTCAAGATCTGTGGCACCAATATAATGACTTTTAAGTGAAGAGAAAAGAAATATAATTGTCGACGCAGATGTAAACTTTCTAAAGTATACCGTATTATTATGCAAAAGGTAATTTGCTAAGTCCCACGGGCGCCCTCATTCGTTCTCGTCTGGTGGCATCCCGATTCAGGGGCCAGGTCGTTGTCGTGATGGACTGACCTGCCTCATCCGGGACTCGAACCCGTGACTTTGCGTTACCAAGGTTGATGACGCTTTGGATGTGTCATTTGCATCCATGCACGCTACCGACTGCTCCGTGACTGACCCGCCCACCCTCCGTACGTGCGAGTTTCCTCTTATAGTAATCAATCGCAATTTTTAAAAAGTTAATTCCGGCAAAAATATTGTCACAGTAGCTGCTGGGACTCGAACCGGCGTTCGAGCGACTGCCTGCATGCAAGACAGGAGAGTTACCACGCAGCCACGACAGCTCCTTAGTGGCGAAGTAATCGGATGGAAACTTTCAACCTCGTCACCGAAGGCGCCAGATTGGGTGCACATGTGTAGTCCTGCTGTCGCAATCGATAATCCGGGTGCCGCATTTCGGCCCACGCAACCCCAGTCACCGACATGAACGGTAAAATTCATGATGTACACGAAGCCGTGTTTGACAACCCGACTCGGAGCTCGGAGTTTGTTTTATACTAAGATTGATTTTGGCTTTACCCATGATATTAAAGAGTACAGTGGGATCAGAGGCGGTGCACAACCGACGGGTTTTACTTTTAGCGAGACCATATAGGAGGAGAGAATTAATTAAAAAAAAAATACATTCAAGTGTTTAATTACTGGCGCGATTGCAGCCTTGGAAAATTTCGCGTAAAACATATTTGGCAAAGAATTCCGCCGAGGAGATATCGTTTTTCTATCGAACACGGTTAACAGGTGGTATGACGTGCTGTTATACCGGAAAAGCTACAGAATCGAAACAAGTTGGATCGTATTCATTGATAGGCCTGCTCTGTACATTCCTAGTAATAAAGATGACTTCGGATGCTGTTATTTTCATTTGGTTTTGCATTGAGATAACGTTTGGTTTCACCTTTGACGTTGTAGAGCACGATGACGTCCACAGCCGTTCACACCTCGGCGGTTTTAGTATTGAGTAGTCTTTACTCTTTCCAGTGTCGACTGCGGACATGCCCCGGGAAGTGTATGAACATATGAACAGTCTTGAGAACCAAGGGCCCAAGACAGGAAAGGAGGGGCTTAAAAAGACGAAACGGGTGCCTGATAAAAGGAGTGGAGGTGACGCGACTTTTGTATAAAATCAAAAGTTTTCTCTCTGCTAATCCCAGCAAAAAGATGGCACATTTTGACGGAATGCAAGCCATACGGAGTTAGCTATAGCTCAATTTAAGTTCAAGATCTGTGGCACCAATATAATGACTTTTAAGTGAAGAGAAAAGAAATATAATTGTCGACGCAGATGTAAACTTTCTAAAGTATACCGTATTATTATGCAAAAGGTAATTTGCTAAGTCCCACGGGCGCCCTCATTCGTTCTCGTCTGGTGGCATCCCGATTCAGGGGCCAGGTCGTTGTCGTGATGGACTGACCTGCCTCATCCGGGACTCGAACCCGTGACTTTGCGTTACCAAGGTTGATGACGCTTTGGATGTGTCATTTGCATCCATGCACGCTACCGACTGCTCCGTGACTGACCCGCCCACCCTCCGTACGTGCGAGTTTCCTCTTATAGTAATCAATCGCAATTTTTAAAAAGTTAATTCCGGCAAAAATATTGTCACAGTAGCTGCTGGGACTCGAACCGGCGTTCGAGCGACTGCCTGCATGCAAGACAGGAGAGTTACCACGCAGCCACGACAGCTCCTTAGTGGCGAAGTAATCGGATGGAAACTTTCAACCTCGTCACCGAAGGCGCCAGATTGGGTGCACATGTGTAGTCCTGCTGTCGCAATCGATAATCCGGGTGCCGCATTTCGGCCCACGCAACCCCAGTCACCGACATGAACGGTAAAATTCATGATGTACACGAAGCCGTGTTTGACAACCCGACTCGGAGCTCGGAGTTTGTTTTATACTAAGATTGATTTTGGCTTTACCCATGATATTAAAGAGTACAGTGGGATCAGAGGCGGTGCACAACCGACGGGTTTTACTTTTAGCGAGACCATATAGGAGGAGAGAATTAATTAAAAAAAAAATACATTCAAGTGTTTAATTACTGGCGCGATTGCAGCCTTGGAAAATTTCGCGTAAAACATATTTGGCAAAGAATTCCGCCGAGGAGATATCGTTTTTCTATCGAACACGGTTAACAGGTGGTATGACGTGCTGTTATACCGGAAAAGCTACAGAATCGAAACAAGTTGGATCGTATTCATTGATAGGCCTGCTCTGTACATTCCTAGTAATAAAGATGACTTCGGATGCTGTTATTTTCATTTGGTTTTGCATTGAGATAACGTTTGGTTTCACCTTTGACGTTGTAGAGCACGATGACGTCCACAGCCGTTCACACCTCGGCGGTTTTAGTATTGAGTAGTCTTTACTCTTTCCAGTGTCGACTGCGGACATGCCCCGGGAAGTGTATGAACATATGAACAGTCTTGAGAACCAAGGGCCCAAGACAGGAAAGGAGGGGCTTAAAAAGACGAAACGGGTGCCTGATAAAAGGAGTGGAGGTGACGCGACTTTTGTATAAAATCAAAAGTTTTCTCTCTGCTAATCCCAGCAAAAAGATGGCACATTTTGATGGAATGCAAGCCATACGGAGTTAGCTATAGCTCAATTGAAGTTCAAGATCTGTGGCACCAATATAATGACTTTTAAGTGAAGAGAAAAGAAATATAATTGTCGACGCAGATGTAAACTTTCTCAAGTATACCGTATTATTATGCAAAAGGTAATTTGCTAAGTCCCACGGGCGCCCTCATTCGTTCTCGTCTGGTGGCATCCCGATTCAGGGGCCAGGTCGTTGTCGTGATGGACTGACCTGCCTCATCCGGGACTCGAACCCGTGACTTTGCGTTACCAAGGTTGATGACGCTTTGGATGTGTCATTTGCATCCATGCACGCTGCCGACTGCTCCGTGACTGACCCGCCCACCCTCCGTACGTGCGAGTTTCCTCTTTTTGTAATCAATCGCAATTTTTAAAAAGTTAATTCCGGCAAAAATATTGTCACAGTAGCTGCTGGGACTCGAACCGGCGTTCGAGCGACTGCCTGCATGCAAGACGGGAGAGTTACCACGCAGCCATGACAGCTCCGTTGTGGCGATGTAATCGGATGGAAACTTTCAACCTCGTCACGGAAGGCGCCAGATTGGGTGCACATGTGTAGCCCTGCTGTCGCAATCGATAATCCGGGTGCCGCATTTCGGCCCACGCAACCCCAGTCCCCGACATGAACGGTAAAATTCATGATGTACACGAAGCCGTGTTTGACAACCCGACTCGGAGCTCGGAGTTTGTTTTATACTAAGATTGATTTTGGCTTTACCCATGATATTAAAGAGTACAGTGGGATCAGAGGCGGTGCACAACCGACGGGTTTTACTTTTAGCGAGACCATATAGGAGGAGAGCATTAATAATAATAAAAAAAATACATTCAAGTGTTTAATTACTGGCGCGATTGCAGCCTTGGAAAATTTCGCGTAAAACATATTTGGCAAAGAATTCCGCCGAGGAGATATCGTTTTTCTATCGAACACGGTTAACAGGTGGTATGACGTGCTGTTATACCGGAAAAGCTACAGAATCGAAACAAGTTGGATCGTATTCATTGATAGGCCTGCTCTGTACATTCCTAGTAATAAAGATGACTTCGGATGCTGTTATTTTCATTTGGTTTTGCATTGAGATAACGTTTGGTTTCACCTTTGACGTTGTAGAGCACGATGACGTCCACAGCCGTTCACACCTCGGCGGTTTTAGTATTGAGTAGTCTTTACTCTTTCCAGTGTCGACTGCGGACATGCCCCGGGAAGTGTATGAACATTTGAACAGTCTTGAGAACCAAGGGCCCAAGACAGGAAAGGAGGGGCTTAAAAAGACGAAACGGGTGCCTGATAAAAGGAGTGGAGGTGACGCGACTTTTGTATAAAATCAAAAGTTTTCTCTCTGCTAATCCCAGCAAAAAGATGGCACATTTTGACGGAATGCAAGCCATACGGAGTTAGCTATAGCTCAATTTAAGTTCAAGATCTGTGGCACCAATATAATGACTTTTAAGTGAAGAGAAAAGAAATATAATTGTCGACGCAGATGTAAACTTTCTAAAGTATACCGTATTATTATGCAAAAGGTAATTTGCTAAGTCCCACGGACGTCCTCATTCGTTCTCGTCTGGTGGCATCCCGATTCAGGGGCCAGGTCGTTGTCGTGATGGACTGACCTGCCTCATCCGGGACTCGAACCCGTGACTTTGCGTTACCAAGGTTGATGACGCTTTGGATGTGTCATTTGCATCCATGCACGCTACCGACTGCTCCGTGACTGACCCGCCCACCCTCCGTACGTGCGAGTTTCCTCTTATAGTAATCAATCGCAATTTTTAAAAAGTTAATTCCGGCAAAAATATTGTCACAGTAGCTGCTGGGACTCGAACCGGCGTTCGAGCGACTGCCTGCATGCAAGACAGGAGAGTTACCACGCAGCCACGACAGCTCCTTAGTGGCGAAGTAATCGGATGGAAACTTTCAACCTCGTCACCGAAGGCGCCAGATTGGGTGCACATGTGTAGTCCTGCTGTCGCAATCGATAATCCGGGTGCCGCATTTCGGCCCACGCAACCCCAGTCACCGACATGAACGGTAAAATTCATGATGTACACGAAGCCGTGTTTGACAACCCGACTCGGAGCTCGGAGTTTGTTTTATACTAAGATTGATTTTGGCTTTACCCATGATATTAAAGAGTACAGTGGGATCAGAGGCGGTGCACAACCGACGGGTTTTACTTTTAGCGAGACCATATAGGAGGAGAGAATTAATAATAATAAAAAAAAAATACATTCAAGTGTTTAATTACTGGCGCGATTGCAGCCCTGGAAAATTTCGCGTAAAACATATTTGGCAAAGAATTCCGCCGAGGAGATATCGTTTTTCTATCGAACACGGTTAACAGGTGGTATGACGTGCTGTTATACCGGAAAAGCTACAGAATCGAAACAAGTTGGATCGTATTCATTGATAGGCCTGCTCTGTACATTCCTAGTAATAAAGATGACTTCGGATGCTGTTATTTTCATTTGGTTTTGCATTGAGATAACGTTTGGTTTCACCTTTGACGTTGTAGAGCACGATGACGTCCACAGCCGTTCACACCTCGGCGGTTTTAGTATTGAGTAGTCTTTACTCTTTCCAGTGTCGACTGCGGACATGCCCCGGGAAGTGTATGAACATATGAACAGTCTTGAGAACCAAGGGCCCAAGACAGGAAAGGAGGGGCTTAAAAAGACGAAACGGGTGCCTGATAAAAGGAGTGGAGGTGACGCGACTTTTGTATAAAATCAAAAGTTTTCTCTCTGCTAATCCCAGCAAAAAGATGGCACATTTTGACGGAATGCAAGCCATACGGAGTTAGCTATAGCTCAATTTAAGTTCAAGATCTGTGGCACCAATATAATGACTTTTAAGTGAAGAGAAAAGAAATATAATTGTCGACGCAGATGTAAACTTTCTAAAGTATACCGTATTATTATGCAAAAGGTAATTTGCTAAGTCCCACGGGCGCCCTCATTCGTTCTCGTCTGGTGGCATCCCGATTCAGGGGCCAGGTCGTTGTCGTGATGGACTGACCTGCCTCATCCGGGACTCGAACCCGTGACTTTGCGTTACCAAGGTTGATGACGCTTTGGATGTGTCATTTGCATCCATGCACGCTACCGACTGCTCCGTGACTGACCCGCCCACCCTCCGTACGTGCGAGTTTCCTCTTATAGTAATCAATCGCAATTTTTAAAAAGTTAATTCTGGCAAAAATATTGTCACAGTAGCTGCTGGGACTCGAACCGGCGTTCGAGCGACTGCCTGCATGCAAGACAGGAGAGTTACCACGCAGCCACGACAGCTCCTTAGTGGCGAAGTAATCGGATGGAAACTTTCAACCTCGTCACGGAAGGCGCCAGATTGGGTGCACATGTGTAGCCCTGCTGTCGCAATCGATAATCCGGGTGCCGCATTTCGGCCCACGCAACCCCAGTCACCGACATGAACGGTAAAATTCATGATGTACACGAAGCCGTGTTTGACAACCCGACTCGGAGCTCGGAGTTTGTTTTATACTAAGATTGATTTTGGCTTTACCCATGATATTAAAGAGTACAGTGGGATCAGAGGCGGTGCACAACCGACGGGTTTTACTTTTAGCGAGACCATATAGGAGGAGAGAATTAATAATAATAAAAAAAATACATTCAAGTGTTTAATTACTGGCGCGATTGCAGCCTTGGAAAATTTCGCGTAAAACATATTTGGCAAAGAATTCCGCCGAGGAGATATCGTTTTTCTATCGAACACGGTTAACAGGTGGTATGACGTGCTGTTATACCGGAAAAGCTACAGAATCGAAACAAGTTGGATCGTATTCATTGATAGGCCTGCTCTGTACATTCCTAGTAATAAAGATGACTTCGGATGCTGTTATTTTCATTTGGTTTTGCATTGAGATAACGTTTGGTTTCACCTTTGACGTTGTAGAGCACGATGACGTCCACAGCCGTTCACACCTCGGCGGTTTTAGTATTGAGTAGTCTTTACTCTTTCCAGTGTCGACTGCGGACATGCCCCGGGAAGTGTATGAACATATGAACAGTCTTGAGAACCAAGGGCCCAAGACAGGAAAGGAGGGGCTTAAAAAGACGAAACGGGTGCCTGATAAAAGGAGTGGAGGTGACGCGACTTTTGTATAAAATCAAAAGTTTTCTCTCTGCTAATCCCAGCAAAAAGATGGCACATTTTGACGGAATGCAAGCCATACGGAGTTAGCTATAGCTCAATTTAAGTTCAAGATCTGTGGCACCAATATAATGACTTTTAAGTGAAGAGAAAAGAAATATAATTGTCGACGCAGATGTAAACTTTCTAAAGTATACCGTATTATTATGCAAAAGGTAATTTGCTAAGTCCCACGGACGTCCTCATTCGTTCTCGTCTGGTGGCATCCCGATTCAGGGGCCAGGTCGTTGTCGTGATGGACTGACCTGCCTCATCCGGGACTCGAACCCGTGACTTTGCGTTACCAAGGTTGATGACGCTTTGGATGTGTCATTTGCATCCATGCACGCTACCGACTGCTCCGTGACCTTTCCTCTTATAGTAATCAATCGCAATTTTTAAAAAGTTAATTCTGGCAAAAATATTGTCACAGTAGCTGCTGGGACTCGAACCGGCGTTCGAGCGACTGCCTGCATGCAAGACAGGAGAGTTACCACGCAGCCACGACAGCTCCTTAGTGGCGAAGTAATCGGATGGAAACTTTCAACCTCGTCACCGAAGGCGCCAGATTGGGTGCACATGTGTAGTCCTGCTGTCGCAATCGATAATCCGGGTGCCGCATTTCGGCCCACGCAACCCCAGTCACCGACATGAACGGTAAAATTCATGATGTACACGAAGCCGTGTTTGACAACCCGACTCGGAGCTCGGAGTTTGTTTTATACTAAGATTGATTTTGGCTTTACCCATGATATTAAAGAGTACAGTGGGATCAGAGGCGGTGCACAACCGACGGGTTTTACTTTTAGCGAGACCATATAGGAGGAGAGAATTAATAATAATAAAAAAAAAATACATTCAAGTGTTTAATTACTGGCGCGATTGCAGCCCTGGAAAATTTCGCGTAAAACATATTTGGCAAAGAATTCCGCCGAGGAGATATCGTTTTTCTATCGAACACGGTTAACAGGTGGTATGACGTGCTGTTATACCGGAAAAGCTACAGAATCGAAACAAGTTGGATCGTATTCATTGATAGGCCTGCTCTGTACATTCCTAGTAATAAAGATGACTTCGGATGCTGTTATTTTCATTTGGTTTTGCATTGAGATAACGTTTGGTTTCACCTTTGACGTTGTAGAGCACGATGACGTCCACAGCCGTTCACACCTCGGCGGTTTTAGTATTGAGTAGTCTTTACTCTTTCCAGTGTCGACTGCGGACATGCCCCGGGAAGTGTATGAACATATGAACAGTCTTGAGAACCAAGGGCCCAAGACAGGAAAGGAGGGGCTTAAAAAGACGAAACGGGTGCCTGATAAAAGGAGTGGAGGTGACGCGACTTTTGTATAAAATCAAAAGTTTTCTCTCTGCTAATCCCAGCAAAAAGATGGCACATTTTGACGGAATGCAAGCCATACGGAGTTAGCTATAGCTCAATTTAAGTTCAAGATCTGTGGCACCAATATAATGACTTTTAAGTGAAGAGAAAAGAAATATAATTGTCGACGCAGATGTAAACTTTCTAAAGTATACCGTATTATTATGCAAAAGGTAATTTGCTAAGTCCCACGGGCGCCCTCATTCGTTCTCGTCTGGTGGCATCCCGATTCAGGGGCCAGGTCGTTGTCGTGATGGACTGACCTGCCTCATCCGGGACTCGAACCCGTGACTTTGCGTTACCAAGGTTGATGACGCTTTGGATGTGTCATTTGCATCCATGCACGCTACCGACTGCTCCGTGACTGACCCGCCCACCCTCCGTACGTGCGAGTTTCCTCTTATAGTAATCAATCGCAATTTTTAAAAAGTTAATTCCGGCAAAAATATTGTCACAGTAGCTGCTGGGACTCGAACCGGCGTTCGAGCGACTGCCTGCATGCAAGACGGGAGAGTTACCACGCAGCCATGACAGCTCCGTTGTGGCGATGTAATCGGATGGAAACTTTCAACCTCGTCACGGAAGGCGCCAGATTGGGTGCACATGTGTAGCCCTGCTGTCGCAATCGATAATCCGGGTGCCGCATTTCGGCCCACGCAACCCCAGTCCCCGACATGAACGGTAAAATTCATGATGTACACGAAGCCGTGTTTGACAACCCGACTCGGAGCTCGGAGTTTGTTTTATACTAAGATTGATTTTGGCTTTACCCATGATATTAAAGAGTACAGTGGGATCAGAGGCGGTGCACAACCGACGGGTTTTACTTTTAGCGAGACCATATAGGAGGAGAGAATTAATAATAATAAAAAAAATACATTCAAGTGTTTAATTACTGGCGCGATTGCAGCCTTGGAAAATTTCGCGTAAAACATATTTGGCAAAGAATTCCGCCGAGGAGATATCGTTTTTCTATCGAACACGGTTAACAGGTGGTATGACGTGCTGTTATACCGGAAAAGCTACAGAATCGAAACAAGTTGGATCGTATTCATTGATAGGCCTGCTCTGTACATTCCTAGTAATAAAGATGACTTCGGATGCTGTTATTTTCATTTGGTTTTGCATTGAGATAACGTTTGGTTTCACCTTTGACGTTGTAGAGCACGATGACGTCCACAGCCGTTCACACCTCGGCGGTTTTAGTATTGAGTAGTCTTTACTCTTTCCAGTGTCGACTGCGGACATGCCCCGGGAAGTGTATGAACATATGAACAGTCTTGAGAACCAAGGGCCCAAGACAGGAAAGGAGGGGCTTAAAAAGACGAAACGGGTGCCTGATAAAAGGAGTGGAGGTGACGCGACTTTTGTATAAAATCAAAAGTTTTCTCTCTGCTAATCCCAGCAAAAAGATGGCACATTTTGATGGAATGCAAGCCATACGGAGTTAGCTATAGCTCAATTGAAGTTCAAGATCTGTGGCACCAATATAATGACTTTTAAGTGAAGAGAAAAGAAATATAATTGTCGACGCAGATGTAAACTTTCTCAAGTATACCGTATTATTATGCAAAAGGTAATTTGCTAAGTCCCACGGGCTCCCTCATTCGTTCTCGTCTGGTGGCATCCCGATTCAGGGGCCAGGTCGTTGTCGTGATGGACTGACCTGCCTCATCCGGGACTCGAACCCGTGACTTTGCGTTACCAAGGTTGATGACGCTTTGGATGTGTCATTTGCATCCATGCACGCTACCGACTGCTCCGTGACTGACCCGCCCACCCTCCGTACGTGCGAGTTTCCTCTTATAGTAATCAATCGCAATTTTTAAAAAGTTAATTCTGGCAAAAATATTGTCACAGTAGCTGCTGGGACTCGAACCGGCGTTCGAGCGACTGCCTGCATGCAAGACAGGAGAGTTACCACGCAGCCACGACAGCTCCTTAGTGGCGAAGTAATCGGATGGAAACTTTCAACCTCGTCACCGAAGGCGCCAGATTGGGTGCACATGTGTAGTCCTGCTGTCGCAATCGATAATCCGGGTGCCGCATTTCGGCCCACGCAACCCCAGTCACCGACATGAACGGTAAAATTCATGATGTACACGAAGCCGTGTTTGACAACCCGACTCGGAGCTCGGAGTTTGTTTTATACTAAGATTGATTTTGGCTTTACCCATGATATTAAAGAGTACAGTGGGATCAGAGGCGGTGCACAACCGACGGGTTTTACTTTTAGCGAGACCATATAGGAGGAGAGAATTAATAATAATAAAAAAAAAATACATTCAAGTGTTTAATTACTGGCGCGATTGCAGCCCTGGAAAATTTCGCGTAAAACATATTTGGCAAAGAATTCCGCCGAGGAGATATCGTTTTTCTATCGAACACGGTTAACAGGTGGTATGACGTGCTGTTATACCGGAAAAGCTACAGAATCGAAACAAGTTGGATCGTATTCATTGATAGGCCTGCTCTGTACATTCCTAGTAATAAAGATGACTTCGGATGCTGTTATTTTCATTTGGTTTTGCATTGAGATAACGTTTGGTTTCACCTTTGACGTTGTAGAGCACGATGACGTCCACAGCCGTTCACACCTCGGCGGTTTTAGTATTGAGTAGTCTTTACTCTTTCCAGTGTCGACTGCGGACATGCCCCGGGAAGTGTATGAACATATGAACAGTCTTGAGAACCAAGGGCCCAAGACAGGAAAGGAGGGGCTTAAAAAGACGAAACGGGTGCCTGATAAAAGGAGTGGAGGTGACGCGACTTTTGTATAAAATCAAAAGTTTTCTCTCTGCTAATCCCAGCAAAAAGATGGCACATTTTGACGGAATGCAAGCCATACGGAGTTAGCTATAGCTCAATTTAAGTTCAAGATCTGTGGCACCAATATAATGACTTTTAAGTGAAGAGAAAAGAAATATAATTGTCGACGCAGATGTAAACTTTCTAAAGTATACCGTATTATTATGCAAAAGGTAATTTGCTAAGTCCCACGGGCGCCCTCATTCGTTCTCGTCTGGTGGCATCCCGATTCAGGGGCCAGGTCGTTGTCGTGATGGACTGACCTGCCTCATCCGGGACTCGAACCCGTGACTTTGCGTTACCAAGGTTGATGACGCTTTGGATGTGTCATTTGCATCCATGCACGCTACCGACTGCTCCGTGACTGACCCGCCCACCCTCCGTACGTGCGAGTTTCCTCTTATAGTAATCAATCGCAATTTTTAAAAAGTTAATTCCGGCAAAAATATTGTCACAGTAGCTGCTGGGACTCGAACCGGCGTTCGAGCGACTGCCTGCATGCAAGACGGGAGAGTTACCACGCAGCCATGACAGCTCCGTTGTGGCGATGTAATCGGATGGAAACTTTCAACCTCGTCACGGAAGGCGCCAGATTGGGTGCACATGTGTAGCCCTGCTGTCGCAATCGATAATCCGGGTGCCGCATTTCGGCCCACGCAACCCCAGTCCCCGACATGAACGGTAAAATTCATGATGTACACGAAGCCGTGTTTGACAACCCGACTCGGAGCTCGGAGTTTGTTTTATACTAAGATTGATTTTGGCTTTACCCATGATATTAAAGAGTACAGTGGGATCAGAGGCGGTGCACAACCGACGGGTTTTACTTTTAGCGAGACCATATAGGAGGAGAGAATTAATAATAATAAAAAAAATACATTCAAGTGTTTAATTACTGGCGCGATTGCAGCCTTGGAAAATTTCGCGTAAAACATATTTGGCAAAGAATTCCGCCGAGGAGATATCGTTTTTCTATCGAACACGGTTAACAGGTGGTATGACGTGCTGTTATACCGGAAAAGCTACAGAATCGAAACAAGTTGGATCGTATTCATTGATAGGCCTGCTCTGTACATTCCTAGTAATAAAGATGACTTCGGATGCTGTTATTTTCATTTGGTTTTGCATTGAGATAACGTTTGGTTTCACCTTTGACGTTGTAGAGCACGATGACGTCCACAGCCGTTCACACCTCGGCGGTTTTAGTATTGAGTAGTCTTTACTCTTTCCAGTGTCGACTGCGGACATGCCCCGGGAAGTGTATGAACATATGAACAGTCTTGAGAACCAAGGGCCCAAGACAGGAAAGGAGGGGCTTAAAAAGACGAAACGGGTGCCTGATAAAAGGAGTGGAGGTGACGCGACTTTTGTATAAAATCAAAAGTTTTCTCTCTGCTAATCCCAGCAAAAAGATGGCACATTTTGACGGAATGCAAGCCATACGGAGTTAGCTATAGCTCAATTTAAGTTCAAGATCTGTGGCACCAATATAATGACTTTTAAGTGAAGAGAAAAGAAATATAATTGTCGACGCAGATGTAAACTTTCTAAAGTATACCGTATTATTATGCAAAAGGTAATTTGCTAAGTCCCACGGACGTCCTCATTCGTTCTCGTCTGGTGGCATCCCGATTCAGGGGCCAGGTCGTTGTCGTGATGGACTGACCTGCCTCATCCGGGACTCGAACCCGTGACTTTGCGTTACCAAGGTTGATGACGCTTTGGATGTGTCATTTGCATCCATGCACGCTACCGACTGCTCCGTGACTGACCCGCCCACCCTCCGTACGTGCGAGTTTCCTCTTATAGTAATCAATCGCAATTTTTAAAAAGTTAATTCCGGCAAAAATATTGTCACAGTAGCTGCTGGGACTCGAACCGGCGTTCGAGCGACTGCCTGCATGCAAGACAGGAGAGTTACCACGCAGCCACGACAGCTCCTTAGTGGCGAAGTAATCGGATGGAAACTTTCAACCTCGTCACCGAAGGCGCCAGATTGGGTGCACATGTGTAGTCCTGCTGTCGCAATCGATAATCCGGGTGCCGCATTTCGGCCCACGCAACCCCAGTCACCGACATGAACGGTAAAATTCATGATGTACACGAAGCCGTGTTTGACAACCCGACTCGGAGCTCGGAGTTTGTTTTATACTAAGATTGATTTTGGCTTTACCCATGATATTAAAGAGTACAGTGGGATCAGAGGCGGTGCACAACCGACGGGTTTTACTTTTAGCGAGACCATATAGGAGGAGAGAATTAATAATAATAAAAAAAAAATACATTCAAGTGTTTAATTACTGGCGCGATTGCAGCCCTGGAAAATTTCGCGTAAAACATATTTGGCAAAGAATTCCGCCGAGGAGATATCGTTTTTCTATCGAACACGGTTAACAGGTGGTATGACGTGCTGTTATACCGGAAAAGCTACAGAATCGAAACAAGTTGGATCGTATTCATTGATAGGCCTGCTCTGTACATTCCTAGTAATAAAGATGACTTCGGATGCTGTTATTTTCATTTGGTTTTGCATTGAGATAACGTTTGGTTTCACCTTTGACGTTGTAGAGCACGATGACGTCCACAGCCGTTCACACCTCGGCGGTTTTAGTATTGAGTAGTCTTTACTCTTTCCAGTGTCGACTGCGGACATGCCCCGGGAAGTGTATGAACATATGAACAGTCTTGAGAACCAAGGGCCCAAGACAGGAAAGGAGGGGCTTAAAAAGACGAAACGGGTGCCTGATAAAAGGAGTGGAGGTGACGCGACTTTTGTATAAAATCAAAAGTTTTCTCTCTGCTAATCCCAGCAAAAAGATGGCACATTTTGACGGAATGCAAGCCATACGGAGTTAGCTATAGCTCAATTTAAGTTCAAGATCTGTGGCACCAATATAATGACTTTTAAGTGAAGAGAAAAGAAATATAATTGTCGACGCAGATGTAAACTTTCTAAAGTATACCGTATTATTATGCAAAAGGTAATTTGCTAAGTCCCACGGGCGCCCTCATTCGTTCTCGTCTGGTGGCATCCCGATTCAGGGGCCAGGTCGTTGTCGTGATGGACTGACCTGCCTCATCCGGGACTCGAACCCGTGACTTTGCGTTACCAAGGTTGATGACGCTTTGGATGTGTCATTTGCATCCATGCACGCTACCGACTGCTCCGTGACTGACCCGCCCACCCTCCGTACGTGCGAGTTTCCTCTTATAGTAATCAATCGCAATTTTTAAAAAGTTAATTCCGGCAAAAATATTGTCACAGTAGCTGCTGGGACTCGAACCGGCGTTCGAGCGACTGCCTGCATGCAAGACGGGAGAGTTACCACGCAGCCATGACAGCTCCGTTGTGGCGATGTAATCGGATGGAAACTTTCAACCTCGTCACGGAAGGCGCCAGATTGGGTGCACATGTGTAGCCCTGCTGTCGCAATCGATAATCCGGGTGCCGCATTTCGGCCCACGCAACCCCAGTCCCCGACATGAACGGTAAAATTCATGATGTACACGAAGCCGTGTTTGACAACCCGACTCGGAGCTCGGAGTTTGTTTTATACTAAGATTGATTTTGGCTTTACCCATGATATTAAAGAGTACAGTGGGATCAGAGGCGGTGCACAACCGACGGGTTTTACTTTTAGCGAGACCATATAGGAGGAGAGAATTAATAATAATAAAAAAAATACATTCAAGTGTTTAATTACTGGCGCGATTGCAGCCTTGGAAAATTTCGCGTAAAACATATTTGGCAAAGAATTCCGCCGAGGAGATATCGTTTTTCTATCGAACACGGTTAACAGGTGGTATGACGTGCTGTTATACCGGAAAAGCTACAGAATCGAAACAAGTTGGATCGTATTCATTGATAGGCCTGCTCTGTACATTCCTAGTAATAAAGATGACTTCGGATGCTGTTATTTTCATTTGGTTTTGCATTGAGATAACGTTTGGTTTCACCTTTGACGTTGTAGAGCACGATGACGTCCACAGCCGTTCACACCTCGGCGGTTTTAGTATTGAGTAGTCTTTACTCTTTCCAGTGTCGACTGCGGACATGCCCCGGGAAGTGTATGAACATATGAACAGTCTTGAGAACCAAGGGCCCAAGACAGGAAAGGAGGGGCTTAAAAAGACGAAACGGGTGCCTGATAAAAGGAGTGGAGGTGACGCGACTTTTGTATAAAATCAAAAGTTTTCTCTCTGCTAATCCCAGCAAAAAGATGGCACATTTTGACGGAATGCAAGCCATACGGAGTTAGCTATAGCTCAATTTAAGTTCAAGATCTGTGGCACCAATATAATGACTTTTAAGTGAAGAGAAAAGAAATATAATTGTCGACGCAGATGTAAACTTTCTAAAGTATACCGTATTATTATGCAAAAGGTAATTTGCTAAGTCCCACGGACGTCCTCATTCGTTCTCGTCTGGTGGCATCCCGATTCAGGGGCCAGGTCGTTGTCGTGATGGACTGACCTGCCTCATCCGGGACTCGAACCCGTGACTTTGCGTTACCAAGGTTGATGACGCTTTGGATGTGTCATTTGCATCCATGCACGCTACCGACTGCTCCGTGACTGACCCGCCCACCCTCCGTACGTGCGAGTTTCCTCTTATAGTAATCAATCGCAATTTTTAAAAAGTTAATTCTGGCAAAAATATTGTCACAGTAGCTGCTGGGACTCGAACCGGCGTTCGAGCGACTGCCTGCATGCAAGACAGGAGAGTTACCACGCAGCCACGACAGCTCCTTAGTGGCGAAGTAATCGGATGGAAACTTTCAACCTCGTCACCGAAGGCGCCAAATTGGGTGCACATGTGTAGTCCTGCTGTCGCAATCGATAATCCGGGTGCCGCATTTCGGCCCACGCAACCCCAGTCACCGACATGAACGGTAAAATTCATGATGTACACGAAGCCGTGTTTGACAACCCGACTCGGAGCTCGGAGTTTGTTTTATACTAAGATTGATTTTGGCTTTACCCATGATATTAAAGAGTACAGTGGGATCAGAGGCGGTGCACAACCGACGGGTTTTACTTTTAGCGAGACCATATAGGAGGAGAGAATTAATTAAAAAAAAAATACATTCAAGTGTTTAATTACTGGCGCGATTGCAGCCTTGGAAAATTTCGCGTAAAACATATTTGGCAAAGAATTCCGCCGAGGAGATATCGTTTTTCTATCGAACACGGTTAACAGGTGGTATGACGTGCTGTTATACCGGAAAAGCTACAGAATCGAAACAAGTTGGATCGTATTCATTGATAGGCCTGCTCTGTACATTCCTAGTAATAAAGATGACTTCGGATGCTGTTATTTTCATTTGGTTTTGCATTGAGATAACGTTTGGTTTCACCTTTGACGTTGTAGAGCACGATGACGTCCACAGCCGTTCACACCTCGGCGGTTTTAGTATTGAGTAGTCTTTACTCTTTCCAGTGTCGACTGCGGACATGCCCCGGGAAGTGTATGAACATATGAACAGTCTTGAGAACCAAGGGCCCAAGACAGGAAAGGAGGGGCTTAAAAAGACGAAACGGGTGCCTGATAAAAGGAGTGGAGGTGACGCGACTTTTGTATAAAATCAAAAGTTTTCTCTCTGCTAATCCCAGCAAAAAGATGGCACATTTTGATGGAATGCAAGCCATACGGAGTTAGCTATAGCTCAATTGAAGTTCAAGATCTGTGGCACCAATATAATGACTTTTAAGTGAAGAGAAAAGAAATATAATTGTCGACGCAGATGTAAACTTTCTCAAGTATACCGTATTATTATGCAAAAGGTAATTTGCTAAGTCCCACGGGCTCCCTCATTCGTTCTCGTCTGGTGGCATCCCGATTCAGGGGCCAGGTCGTTGTCGTGATGGACTGACCTGCCTCATCCGGGACTCGAACCCGTGACTTTGCGTTACCAAGGTTGATGACGCTTTGGATGTGTCATTTGCATCCATGCACGCTACCGACTGCTCCGTGACTGACCCGCCCACCCTCCGTACGTGCGAGTTTCCTCTTATAGTAATCAATCGCAATTTTTAAAAAGTTAATTCTGGCAAAAATATTGTCACAGTAGCTGCTGGGACTCGAACCGGCGTTCGAGCGACTGCCTGCATGCAAGACAGGAGAGTTACCACGCAGCCACGACAGCTCCTTAGTGGCGAAGTAATCGGATGGAAACTTTCAACCTCGTCACCGAAGGCGCCAGATTGGGTGCACATGTGTAGTCCTGCTGTCGCAATCGATAATCCGGGTGCCGCATTTCGGCCCACGCAACCCCAGTCACCGACATGAACGGTAAAATTCATGATGTACACGAAGCCGTGTTTGACAACCCGACTCGGAGCTCGGAGTTTGTTTTATACTAAGATTGATTTTGGCTTTACCCATGATATTAAAGAGTACAGTGGGATCAGAGGCGGTGCACAACCGACGGGTTTTACTTTTAGCGAGACCATATAGGAGGAGAGAATTAATAATAATAAAAAAAAATACATTCAAGTGTTTAATTACTGGCGCGATTGCAGCCCTGGAAAATTTCGCGTAAAACATATTTGGCAAAGAATTCCGCCGAGGAGATATCGTTTTTCTATCGAACACGGTTAACAGGTGGTATGACGTGCTGTTATACCGGAAAAGCTACAGAATCGAAACAAGTTGGATCGTATTCATTGATAGGCCTGCTCTGTACATTCCTAGTAATAAAGATGACTTCGGATGCTGTTATTTTCATTTGGTTTTGCATTGAGATAACGTTTGGTTTCACCTTTGACGTTGTAGAGCACGATGACGTCCACAGCCGTTCACACCTCGGCGGTTTTAGTATTGAGTAGTCTTTACTCTTTCCAGTGTCGACTGCGGACATGCCCCGGGAAGTGTATGAACATATGAACAGTCTTGAGAACCAAGGGCCCAAGACAGGAAAGGAGGGGCTTAAAAAGACGAAACGGGTGCCTGATAAAAGGAGTGGAGGTGACGCGACTTTTGTATAAAATCAAAAGTTTTCTCTCTGCTAATCCCAGCAAAAAGATGGCACATTTTGACGGAATGCAAGCCATACGGAGTTAGCTATAGCTCAATTTAAGTTCAAGATCTGTGGCACCAATATAATGACTTTTAAGTGAAGAGAAAAGAAATATAATTGTCGACGCAGATGTAAACTTTCTAAAGTATACCGTATTATTATGCAAAAGGTAATTTGCTAAGTCCCACGGGCGCCCTCATTCGTTCTCGTCTGGTGGCATCCCGATTCAGGGGCCAGGTCGTTGTCGTGATGGACTGACCTGCCTCATCCGGGACTCGAACCCGTGACTTTGCGTTACCAAGGTTGATGACGCTTTGGATGTGTCATTTGCATCCATGCACGCTACCGACTGCTCCGTGACTGACCCGCCCACCCTCCGTACGTGCGAGTTTCCTCTTATAGTAATCAATCGCAATTTTTAAAAAGTTAATTCCGGCAAAAATATTGTCACAGTAGCTGCTGGGACTCGAACCGGCGTTCGAGCGACTGCCTGCATGCAAGACGGGAGAGTTACCACGCAGCCATGACAGCTCCGTTGTGGCGATGTAATCGGATGGAAACTTTCAACCTCGTCACGGAAGGCGCCAGATTGGGTGCACATGTGTAGCCCTGCTGTCGCAATCGATAATCCGGGTGCCGCATTTCGGCCCACGCAACCCCAGTCCCCGACATGAACGGTAAAATTCATGATGTACACGAAGCCGTGTTTGACAACCCGACTCGGAGCTCGGAGTTTGTTTTATACTAAGATTGATTTTGGCTTTACCCATGATATTAAAGAGTACAGTGGGATCAGAGGCGGTGCACAACCGACGGGTTTTACTTTTAGCGAGACCATATAGGAGGAGAGAATTAATAATAATAAAAAAAATACATTCAAGTGTTTAATTACTGGCGCGATTGCAGCCTTGGAAAATTTCGCGTAAAACATATTTGGCAAAGAATTCCGCCGAGGAGATATCGTTTTTCTATCGAACACGGTTAACAGGTGGTATGACGTGCTGTTATACCGGAAAAGCTACAGAATCGAAACAAGTTGGATCGTATTCATTGATAGGCCTGCTCTGTACATTCCTAGTAATAAAGATGACTTCGGATGCTGTTATTTTCATTTGGTTTTGCATTGAGATAACGTTTGGTTTCACCTTTGACGTTGTAGAGCACGATGACGTCCACAGCCGTTCACACCTCGGCGGTTTTAGTATTGAGTAGTCTTTACTCTTTCCAGTGTCGACTGCGGACATGCCCCGGGAAGTGTATGAACATATGAACAGTCTTGAGAACCAAGGGCCCAAGACAGGAAAGGAGGGGCTTAAAAAGACGAAACGGGTGCCTGATAAAAGGAGTGGAGGTGACGCGACTTTTGTATAAAATCAAAAGTTTTCTCTCTGCTAATCCCAGCAAAAAGATGGCACATTTTGACGGAATGCAAGCCATACGGAGTTAGCTATAGCTCAATTTAAGTTCAAGATCTGTGGCACCAATATAATGACTTTTAAGTGAAGAGAAAAGAAATATAATTGTCGACGCAGATGTAAACTTTCTAAAGTATACCGTATTATTATGCAAAAGGTAATTTGCTAAGTCCCACGGACGTCCTCATTCGTTCTCGTCTGGTGGCATCCCGATTCAGGGGCCAGGTCGTTGTCGTGATGGACTGACCTGCCTCATCCGGGACTCGAACCCGTGACTTTGCGTTACCAAGGTTGATGACGCTTTGGATGTGTCATTTGCATCCATGCACGCTACCGACTGCTCCGTGACTGACCCGCCCACCCTCCGTACGTGCGAGTTTCCTCTTATAGTAATCAATCGCAATTTTTAAAAAGTTAATTCTGGCAAAAATATTGTCACAGTAGCTGCTGGGACTCGAACCGGCGTTCGAGCGACTGCCTGCATGCAAGACAGGAGAGTTACCACGCAGCCACGACAGCTCCTTAGTGGCGAAATAATCGGATGGAAACTTTCAACCTCGTCACCGAAGGCGCCAGATTGGGTGCACATGTGTAGTCCTGCTGTCGCAATCGATAATCCGGGTGCCGCATTTCGGCCCACGCAACCCCAGTCACCGACATGAACGGTAAAATTCATGATGTACACGAAGCCGTGTTTGACAACCCGACTCGGAGCTCGGAGTTTGTTTTATACTAAGATTGATTTTGGCTTTTCCCATGATATTAAAGAGTACAGTGGGATCAGAGGCGGTGCACAACCGACGGGTTTTACTTTTAGCGAGACCATATAGGAGGAGAGAATTAATTAAAAAAAAAATACATTCAAGTGTTTAATTACTGGCGCGATTGCAGCCTTGGAAAATTTCGCGTAAAACATATTTGGCAAAGAATTCCGCCGAGGAGATATCGTTTTTCTATCGAACACGGTTAACAGGTGGTATGACGTGCTGTTATACCGGAAAAGCTACAGAATCGAAACAAGTTGGATCGTATTCATTGATAGGCCTGCTCTGTACATTCCTAGTAATAAAGATGACTTCGGATGCTGTTATTTTCATTTGGTTTTGCATTGAGATAACGTTTGGTTTCACCTTTGACGTTGTAGAGCACGATGACGTCCACAGCCGTTCACACCTCGGCGGTTTTAGTATTGAGTAGTCTTTACTCTTTCCAGTGTCGACTGCGGACATGCCCCGGGAAGTGTATGAACATATGAACAGTCTTGAGAACCAAGGGCCCAAGACAGGAAAGGAGGGGCTTAAAAAGACGAAACGGGTGCCTGATAAAAGGAGTGGAGGTGACGCGACTTTTGTATAAAATCAAAAGTTTTCTCTCTGCTAATCCCAGCAAAAAGATGGCACATTTTGACGGAATGCAAGCCATACGGAGTTAGCTATAGCTCAATTTAAGTTCAAGATCTGTGGCACCAATATAATGACTTTTAAGTGAAGAGAAAAGAAATATAATTGTCGACGCAGATGTAAACTTTCTAAAGTATACCGTATTATTATGCAAAAGGTAATTTGCTAAGTCCCACGGGCGCCCTCATTCGTTCTCGTCTGGTGGCATCCCGATTCAGGGGCCAGGTCGTTGTCGTGATGGACTGACCTGCCTCATCCGGGACTCGAACCCGTGACTTTGCGTTACCAAGGTTGATGACGCTTTGGATGTGTCATTTGCATCCATGCACGCTACCGACTGCTCCGTGACTGACCCGCCCACCCTCCGTACGTGCGAGTTTCCTCTTATAGTAATCAATCGCAATTTTTAAAAAGTTAATTCCGGCAAAAATATTGTCACAGTAGCTGCTGGGACTCGAACCGGCGTTCGAGCGACTGCCTGCATGCAAGACGGGAGAGTTACCACGCAGCCATGACAGCTCCGTTGTGGCGATGTAATCGGATGGAAACTTTCAACCTCGTCACGGAAGGCGCCAGATTGGGTGCACATGTGTAGCCCTGCTGTCGCAATCGATAATCCGGGTGCCGCATTTCGGCCCACGCAACCCCAGTCCCCGACATGAACGGTAAAATTCATGATGTACACGAAGCCGTGTTTGACAACCCGACTCGGAGCTCGGAGTTTGTTTTATACTAAGATTGATTTTGGCTTTACCCATGATATTAAAGAGTACAGTGGGATCAGAGGCGGTGCACAACCGACGGGTTTTACTTTTAGCGAGACCATATAGGAGGAGAGAATTAATAATAATAAAAAAAATACATTCAAGTGTTTAATTACTGGCGCGATTGCAGCCTTGGAAAATTTCGCGTAAAACATATTTGGCAAAGAATTCCGCCGAGGAGATATCGTTTTTCTATCGAACACGGTTAACAGGTGGTATGACGTGCTGTTATACCGGAAAAGCTACAGAATCGAAACAAGTTGGATCGTATTCATTGATAGGCCTGCTCTGTACATTCCTAGTAATAAAGATGACTTCGGATGCTGTTATTTTCATTTGGTTTTGCATTGAGATAACGTTTGGTTTCACCTTTGACGTTGTAGAGCACGATGACGTCCACAGCCGTTCACACCTCGGCGGTTTTAGTATTGAGTAGTCTTTACTCTTTCCAGTGTCGACTGCGGACATGCCCCGGGAAGTGTATGAACATATGAACAGTCTTGAGAACCAAGGGCCCAAGACAGGAAAGGAGGGGCTTAAAAAGACGAAACGGGTGCCTGATAAAAGGAGTGGAGGTGACGCGACTTTTGTATAAAATCAAAAGTTTTCTCTCTGCTAATCCCAGCAAAAAGATGGCACATTTTGACGGAATGCAAGCCATACGGAGTTAGCTATAGCTCAATTTAAGTTCAAGATCTGTGGCACCAATATAATGACTTTTAAGTGAAGAGAAAAGAAATATAATTGTCGACGCAGATGTAAACTTTCTAAAGTATACCGTATTATTATGCAAAAGGTAATTTGCTAAGTCCCACGGGCGCCCTCATTCGTTCTCGTCTGGTGGCATCCCGATTCAGGGGCCAGGTCGTTGTCGTGATGGACTGACCTGCCTCATCCGGGACTCGAACCCGTGACTTTGCGTTACCAAGGTTGATGACGCTTTGGATGTGTCATTTGCATCCATGCACGCTACCGACTGCTCCGTGACTGACCCGCCCACCCTCCGTACGTGCGAGTTTCCTCTTATAGTAATCAATCGCAATTTTTAAAAAGTTAATTCCGGCAAAAATATTGTCACAGTAGCTGCTGGGACTCGAACCGGCGTTCGAGCGACTGCCTGCATGCAAGACGGGAGAGTTACCACGCAGCCATGACAGCTCCGTTGTGGCGATGTAATCGGATGGAAACTTTCAACCTCGTCACGGAAGGCGCCAGATTGGGTGCACATGTGTAGCCCTGCTGTCGCAATCGATAATCCGGGTGCCGCATTTCGGCCCACGCAACCCCAGTCCCCGACATGAACGGTAAAATTCATGATGTACACGAAGCCGTGTTTGACAACCCGACTCGGAGCTCGGAGTTTGTTTTATACTAAGATTGATTTTGGCTTTACCCATGATATTAAAGAGTACAGTGGGATCAGAGGCGGTGCACAACCGACGGGTTTTACTTTTAGCGAGACCATATAGGAGGAGAGAATTAATAATAATAAAAAAAATACATTCAAGTGTTTAATTACTGGCGCGATTGCAGCCTTGGAAAATTTCGCGTAAAACATATTTGGCAAAGAATTCCGCCGAGGAGATATCGTTTTTCTATCGAACACGGTTAACAGGTGGTATGACGTGCTGTTATACCGGAAAAGCTACAGAATCGAAACAAGTTGGATCGTATTCATTGATAGGCCTGCTCTGTACATTCCTAGTAATAAAGATGACTTCGGATGCTGTTATTTTCATTTGGTTTTGCATTGAGATAACGTTTGGTTTCACCTTTGACGTTGTAGAGCACGATGACGTCCACAGCCGTTCACACCTCGGCGGTTTTAGTATTGAGTAGTCTTTACTCTTTCCAGTGTCGACTGCGGACATGCCCCGGGAAGTGTATGAACATATGAACAGTCTTGAGAACCAAGGGCCCAAGACAGGAAAGGAGGGGCTTAAAAAGACGAAACGGGTGCCTGATAAAAGGA
Organism: Lingula anatina; assembly: GCF_051362555.1. NCBI lineage: Eukaryota > Metazoa > Brachiopoda > Lingulata > Lingulida > Lingulidae > Lingula > Lingula anatina. Next base: position 97,356 of record NW_028257603.1, read on the forward strand.
GTGGAGGTGACGCGACTTTTGTATAAAATCAAAAGTTTTCTCTCTGCTAATCCCAGCAAAAAGATGGCACATTTTGACGGAATGCAAGCCATACGGAGTTAGCTATAGCTCAATTTAAGTTCAAGATCTGTGGCACCAATATAATGACTTTTAAGTGAAGAGAAAAGAAATATAATTGTCGACGCAGATGTAAACTTTCTAAAGTATACCGTATTATTATGCAAAAGGTAATTTGCTAAGTCCCACGGACGTCCTCATTCGTTCTCGTCTGGTGGCATCCCGATTCAGGGGCCAGGTCGTTGTCGTGATGGACTGACCTGCCTCATCCGGGACTCGAACCCGTGACTTTGCGTTACCAAGGTTGATGACGCTTTGGATGTGTCATTTGCATCCATGCACGCTACCGACTGCTCCGTGACTGACCCGCCCACCCTCCGTACGTGCGAGTTTCCTCTTATAGTAATCAATCGCAATTTTTAAAAAGTTAATTCTGGCAAAAATATTGTCACAGTAGCTGCTGGGACTCGAACCGGCGTTCGAGCGACTGCCTGCATGCAAGACAGGAGAGTTACCACGCAGCCACGACAGCTCCTTAGTGGCGAAGTAATCGGATGGAAACTTTCAACCTCGTCACGGAAGGCGCCAGATTGGGTGCACATGTGTAGCCCTGCTGTCGCAATCGATAATCCGGGTGCCGCATTTCGGCCCACGCAACCCCAGTCACCGACATGAACGGTAAAATTCATGATGTACACGAAGCCGTGTTTGACAACCCGACTCGGAGCTCGGAGTTTGTTTTATACTAAGATTGATTTTGGCTTTACCCATGATATTAAAGAGTACAGTGGGATCAGAGGCGGTGCACAACCGACGGGTTTTACTTTTAGCGAGACCATATAGGAGGAGAGAATTAATAATAATAAAAAAAATACATTCAAGTGTTTAATTACTGGCGCGATTGCAGCCTTGGAAAATTTCGCGTAAAACATATTTGGCAAAGAATTCCGCCGAGGAGATATCGTTTTTCTATCGAACACGGTTAACAGGTGGTATGACGTGCTGTTATACCGGAAAAGCTACAGAATCGAAACAAGTTGGATCGTATTCATTGATAGGCCTGCTCTGTACATTCCTAGTAATAAAGATGACTTCGGATGCTGTTATTTTCATTTGGTTTTGCATTGAGATAACGTTTGGTTTCACCTTTGACGTTGTAGAGCACGATGACGTCCACAGCCGTTCACACCTCGGCGGTTTTAGTATTGAGTAGTCTTTACTCTTTCCAGTGTCGACTGCGGACATGCCCCGGGAAGTGTATGAACATATGAACAGTCTTGAGAACCAAGGGCCCAAGACAGGAAAGGAGGGGCTTAAAAAGACGAAACGGGTGCCTGATAAAAGGAGTGGAGGTGACGCGACTTTTGTATAAAATCAAAAGTTTTCTCTCTGCTAATCCCAGCAAAAAGATGGCACATTTTGACGGAATGCAAGCCATACGGAGTTAGCTATAGCTCAATTTAAGTTCAAGATCTGTGGCACCAATATAATGACTTTTAAGTGAAGAGAAAAGAAATATAATTGTCGACGCAGATGTAAACTTTCTAAAGTATACCGTATTATTATGCAAAAGGTAATTTGCTAAGTCCCACGGACGTCCTCATTCGTTCTCGTCTGGTGGCATCCCGATTCAGGGGCCAGGTCGTTGTCGTGATGGACTGACCTGCCTCATCCGGGACTCGAACCCGTGACTTTGCGTTACCAAGGTTGATGACGCTTTGGATGTGTCATTTGCATCCATGCACGCTACCGACTGCTCCGTGACTGACCCGCCCACCCTCCGTACGTGCGAGTTTCCTCTTATAGTAATCAATCGCAATTTTTAAAAAGTTAATTCTGGCAAAAATATTGTCACAGTAGCTGCTGGGACTCGAACCGGCGTTCGAGCGACTGCCTGCATGCAAGACAGGAGAGTTACCACGCAGCCACGACAGCTCCTTAGTGGCGAAGTAATCGGATGAAAACTTTCAACCTCGTCACCGAAGGCGCCAGATTGGGTGCACATGTGTAGTCCTGCTGTCGCAATCGATAATCCGGGTGCCGCATTTCGGCCCACGCAACCCCAGTCACCGACATGAACGGTAAAATTCATGATGTACACGAAGCCGTGTTTGACAACCCGACTCGGAGCTCGGAGTTTGTTTTATACTAAGATTGATTTTGGCTTTACCCATGATATTAAAGAGTACAGTGGGATCAGAGGCGGTGCACAACCGACGGGTTTTACTTTTAGCGAGACCATATAGGAGGAGAGAATTAATAATAATAAAAAAAAAATACATTCAAGTGTTTAATTACTGGCGCGATTGCAGCCCTGGAAAATTTCGCGTAAAACATATTTGGCAAAGAATTCCGCCGAGGAGATATCGTTTTTCTATCGAACACGGTTAACAGGTGGTATGACGTGCTGTTATACCGGAAAAGCTACAGAATCGAAACAAGTTGGATCGTATTCATTGATAGGCCTGCTCTGTACATTCCTAGTAATAAAGATGACTTCGGATGCTGTTATTTTCATTTGGTTTTGCATTGAGATAACGTTTGGTTTCACCTTTGACGTTGTAGAGCACGATGACGTCCACAGCCGTTCACACCTCGGCGGTTTTAGTATTGAGTAGTCTTTACTCTTTCCAGTGTCGACTGCGGACATGCCCCGGGAAGTGTATGAACATATGAACAGTCTTGAGAACCAAGGGCCCAAGACAGGAAAGGAGGGGCTTAAAAAGACGAAACGGGTGCCTGATAAAAGGAGTGGAGGTGACGCGACTTTTGTATAAAATCAAAAGTTTTCTCTCTGCTAATCCCAGCAAAAAGATGGCACATTTTGACGGAATGCAAGCCATACGGAGTTAGCTATAGCTCAATTTAAGTTCAAGATCTGTGGCACCAATATAATGACTTTTAAGTGAAGAGAAAAGAAATATAATTGTCGACGCAGATGTAAACTTTCTAAAGTATACCGTATTATTATGCAAAAGGTAATTTGCTAAGTCCCACGGGCGCCCTCATTCGTTCTCGTCTGGTGGCATCCCGATTCAGGGGCCAGGTCGTTGTCGTGATGGACTGACCTGCCTCATCCGGGACTCGAACCCGTGACTTTGCGTTACCAAGGTTGATGACGCTTTGGATGTGTCATTTGCATCCATGCACGCTACCGACTGCTCCGTGACTGACCCGCCCACCCTCCGTACGTGCGAGTTTCCTCTTATAGTAATCAATCGCAATTTTTAAAAAGTTAATTCCGGCAAAAATATTGTCACAGTAGCTGCTGGGACTCGAACCGGCGTTCGAGCGACTGCCTGCATGCAAGACGGGAGAGTTACCACGCAGCCATGACAGCTCCGTTGTGGCGATGTAATCGGATGGAAACTTTCAACCTCGTCACGGAAGGCGCCAGATTGGGTGCACATGTGTAGCCCTGCTGTCGCAATCGATAATCCGGGTGCCGCATTTCGGCCCACGCAACCCCAGTCCCCGACATGAACGGTAAAATTCATGATGTACACGAAGCCGTGTTTGACAACCCGACTCGGAGCTCGGAGTTTGTTTTATACTAAGATTGATTTTGGCTTTACCCATGATATTAAAGAGTACAGTGGGATCAGAGGCGGTGCACAACCGACGGGTTTTACTTTTAGCGAGACCATATAGGAGGAGAGAATTAATAATAATAAAAAAAATACATTCAAGTGTTTAATTACTGGCGCGATTGCAGCCTTGGAAAATTTCGCGTAAAACATATTTGGCAAAGAATTCCGCCGAGGAGATATCGTTTTTCTATCGAACACGGTTAACAGGTGGTATGACGTGCTGTTATACCGGAAAAGCTACAGAATCGAAACAAGTTGGATCGTATTCATTGATAGGCCTGCTCTGTACATTCCTAGTAATAAAGATGACTTCGGATGCTGTTATTTTCATTTGGTTTTGCATTGAGATAACGTTTGGTTTCACCTTTGACGTTGTAGAGCACGATGACGTCCACAGCCGTTCACACCTCGGCGGTTTTAGTATTGAGTAGTCTTTACTCTTTCCAGTGTCGACTGCGGACATGCCCCGGGAAGTGTATGAACATATGAACAGTCTTGAGAACCAAGGGCCCAAGACAGGAAAGGAGGGGCTTAAAAAGACGAAACGGGTGCCTGATAAAAGGAGTGGAGGTGACGCGACTTTTGTATAAAATCAAAAGTTTTCTCTCTGCTAATCCCAGCAAAAAGATGGCACATTTTGATGGAATGCAAGCCATACGGAGTTAGCTATAGCTCAATTGAAGTTCAAGATCTGTGGCACCAATATAATGACTTTTAAGTGAAGAGAAAAGAAATATAATTGTCGACGCAGATGTAAACTTTCTCAAGTATACCGTATTATTATGCAAAAGGTAATTTGCTAAGTCCCACGGGCTCCCTCATTCGTTCTCGTCTGGTGGCATCCCGATTCAGGGGCCAGGTCGTTGTCGTGATGGACTGACCTGCCTCATCCGGGACTCGAACCCGTGACTTTGCGTTACCAAGGTTGATGACGCTTTGGATGTGTCATTTGCATCCATGCACGCTACCGACTGCTCCGTGACTGACCCGCCCACCCTCCGTACGTGCGAGTTTCCTCTTATAGTAATCAATCGCAATTTTTAAAAAGTTAATTCTGGCAAAAATATTGTCACAGTAGCTGCTGGGACTCGAACCGGCGTTCGAGCGACTGCCTGCATGCAAGACAGGAGAGTTACCACGCAGCCACGACAGCTCCTTAGTGGCGAAGTAATCGGATGGAAACTTTCAACCTCGTCACCGAAGGCGCCAGATTGGGTGCACATGTGTAGTCCTGCTGTCGCAATCGATAATCCGGGTGCCGCATTTCGGCCCACGCAACCCCAGTCACCGACATGAACGGTAAAATTCATGATGTACACGAAGCCGTGTTTGACAACCCGACTCGGAGCTCGGAGTTTGTTTTATACTAAGATTGATTTTGGCTTTACCCATGATATTAAAGAGTACAGTGGGATCAGAGGCGGTGCACAACCGACGGGTTTTACTTTTAGCGAGACCATATAGGAGGAGAGAATTAATAATAATAAAAAAAAAATACATTCAAGTGTTTAATTACTGGCGCGATTGCAGCCCTGGAAAATTTCGCGTAAAACATATTTGGCAAAGAATTCCGCCGAGGAGATATCGTTTTTCTATCGAACACGGTTAACAGGTGGTATGACGTGCTGTTATACCGGAAAAGCTACAGAATCGAAACAAGTTGGATCGTATTCATTGATAGGCCTGCTCTGTACATTCCTAGTAATAAAGATGACTTCGGATGCTGTTATTTTCATTTGGTTTTGCATTGAGATAACGTTTGGTTTCACCTTTGACGTTGTAGAGCACGATGACGTCCACAGCCGTTCACACCTCGGCGGTTTTAGTATTGAGTAGTCTTTACTCTTTCCAGTGTCGACTGCGGACATGCCCCGGGAAGTGTATGAACATATGAACAGTCTTGAGAACCAAGGGCCCAAGACAGGAAAGGAGGGGCTTAAAAAGACGAAACGGGTGCCTGATAAAAGGAGTGGAGGTGACGCGACTTTTGTATAAAATCAAAAGTTTTCTCTCTGCTAATCCCAGCAAAAAGATGGCACATTTTGACGGAATGCAAGCCATACGGAGTTAGCTATAGCTCAATTTAAGTTCAAGATCTGTGGCACCAATATAATGACTTTTAAGTGAAGAGAAAAGAAATATAATTGTCGACGCAGATGTAAACTTTCTAAAGTATACCGTATTATTATGCAAAAGGTAATTTGCTAAGTCCCACGGGCGCCCTCATTCGTTCTCGTCTGGTGGCATCCCGATTCAGGGGCCAGGTCGTTGTCGTGATGGACTGACCTGCCTCATCCGGGACTCGAACCCGTGACTTTGCGTTACCAAGGTTGATGACGCTTTGGATGTGTCATTTGCATCCATGCACGCTACCGACTGCTCCGTGACTGACCCGCCCACCCTCCGTACGTGCGAGTTTCCTCTTATAGTAATCAATCGCAATTTTTAAAAAGTTAATTCCGGCAAAAATATTGTCACAGTAGCTGCTGGGACTCGAACCGGCGTTCGAGCGACTGCCTGCATGCAAGACGGGAGAGTTACCACGCAGCCATGACAGCTCCGTTGTGGCGATGTAATCGGATGGAAACTTTCAACCTCGTCACGGAAGGCGCCAGATTGGGTGCACATGTGTAGCCCTGCTGTCGCAATCGATAATCCGGGTGCCGCATTTCGGCCCACGCAACCCCAGTCCCCGACATGAACGGTAAAATTCATGATGTACACGAAGCCGTGTTTGACAACCCGACTCGGAGCTCGGAGTTTGTTTTATACTAAGATTGATTTTGGCTTTACCCATGATATTAAAGAGTACAGTGGGATCAGAGGCGGTGCACAACCGACGGGTTTTACTTTTAGCGAGACCATATAGGAGGAGAGAATTAATAATAATAAAAAAAATACATTCAAGTGTTTAATTACTGGCGCGATTGCAGCCTTGGAAAATTTCGCGTAAAACATATTTGGCAAAGAATTCCGCCGAGGAGATATCGTTTTTCTATCGAACACGGTTAACAGGTGGTATGACGTGCTGTTATACCGGAAAAGCTACAGAATCGAAACAAGTTGGATCGTATTCATTGATAGGCCTGCTCTGTACATTCCTAGTAATAAAGATGACTTCGGATGCTGTTATTTTCATTTGGTTTTGCATTGAGATAACGTTTGGTTTCACCTTTGACGTTGTAGAGCACGATGACGTCCACAGCCGTTCACACCTCGGCGGTTTTAGTATTGAGTAGTCTTTACTCTTTCCAGTGTCGACTGCGGACATGCCCCGGGAAGTGTATGAACATATGAACAGTCTTGAGAACCAAGGGCCCAAGACAGGAAAGGAGGGGCTTAAAAAGACGAAACGGGTGCCTGATAAAAGGAGTGGAGGTGACGCGACTTTTGTATAAAATCAAAAGTTTTCTCTCTGCTAATCCCAGCAAAAAGATGGCACATTTTGACGGAATGCAAGCCATACGGAGTTAGCTATAGCTCAATTTAAGTTCAAGATCTGTGGCACCAATATAATGACTTTTAAGTGAAGAGAAAAGAAATATAATTGTCGACGCAGATGTAAACTTTCTAAAGTATACCGTATTATTATGCAAAAGGTAATTTGCTAAGTCCCACGGACGTCCTCATTCGTTCTCGTCTGGTGGCATCCCGATTCAGGGGCCAGGTCGTTGTCGTGATGGACTGACCTGCCTCATCCGGGACTCGAACCCGTGACTTTGCGTTACCAAGGTTGATGACGCTTTGGATGTGTCATTTGCATCCATGCACGCTACCGACTGCTCCGTGACTGACCCGCCCACCCTCCGTACGTGCGAGTTTCCTCTTATAGTAATCAATCGCAATTTTTAAAAAGTTAATTCTGGCAAAAATATTGTCACAGTAGCTGCTGGGACTCGAACCGGCGTTCGAGCGACTGCCTGCATGCAAGACAGGAGAGTTACCACGCAGCCACGACAGCTCCTTAGTGGCGAAGTAATCGGATGGAAACTTTCAACCTCGTCACCGAAGGCGCCAGATTGGGTGCACATGTGTAGTCCTGCTGTCGCAATCGATAATCCGGGTGCCGCATTTCGGCCCACGCAACCCCAGTCACCGACATGAACGGTAAAATTCATGATGTACACGAAGCCGTGTTTGACAACCCGACTCGGAGCTCGGAGTTTGTTTTATACTAAGATTGATTTTGGCTTTTCCCATGATATTAAAGAGTACAGTGGGATCAGAGGCGGTGCACAACCGACGGGTTTTACTTTTAGCGAGACCATATAGGAGGAGAGAATTAATTAAAAAAAAAATACATTCAAGTGTTTAATTACTGGCGCGATTGCAGCCTTGGAAAATTTCGCGTAAAACATATTTGGCAAAGAATTCCGCCGAGGAGATATCGTTTTTCTATCGAACACGGTTAACAGGTGGTATGACGTGCTGTTATACCGGAAAAGCTACAGAATCGAAACAAGTTGGATCGTATTCATTGATAGGCCTGCTCTGTACATTCCTAGTAATAAAGATGACTTCGGATGCTGTTATTTTCATTTGGTTTTGCATTGAGATAACGTTTGGTTTCACCTTTGACGTTGTAGAGCACGATGACGTCCACAGCCGTTCACACCTCGGCGGTTTTAGTATTGAGTAGTCTTTACTCTTTCCAGTGTCGACTGCGGACATGCCCCGGGAAGTGTATGAACATATGAACAGTCTTGAGAACCAAGGGCCCAAGACAGGAAAGGAGGGGCTTAAAAAGACGAAACGGGTGCCTGATAAAAGGAGTGGAGGTGACGCGACTTTTGTATAAAATCAAAAGTTTTCTCTCTGCTAATCCCAGCAAAAAGATGGCACATTTTGACGGAATGCAAGCCATACGGAGTTAGCTATATCTCAATTTAAGTTCAAGATCTGTGGCACCAATATAATGACTTTTAAGTGAAGAGAAAAGAAATATAATTGTCGACGCAGATGTAAACTTTCTAAAGTATACCGTATTATTATGCAAAAGGTAATTTGCTAAGTCCCACGGGCGCCCTCATTCGTTCTCGTCTGGTGGCATCCCGATTCAGGGGCCAGGTCGTTGTCGTGATGGACTGACCTGCCTCATCCGGGACTCGAACCCGTGACTTTGCGTTACCAAGGTTGATGACGCTTTGGATGTGTCATTTGCATCCATGCACGCTACCGACTGCTCCGTGACTGACCCGCCCACCCTCCGTACGTGCGAGTTTCCTCTTATAGTAATCAATCGCAATTTTTAAAAAGTTAATTCCGGCAAAAATATTGTCACAGTAGCTGCTGGGACTCGAACCGGCGTTCGAGCGACTGCCTGCATGCAAGACGGGAGAGTTACCACGCAGCCATGACAGCTCCGTTGTGGCGATGTAATCGGATGGAAACTTTCAACCTCGTCACGGAAGGCGCCAGATTGGGTGCACATGTGTAGCCCTGCTGTCGCAATCGATAATCCGGGTGCCGCATTTCGGCCCACGCAACCCCAGTCCCCGACATGAACGGTAAAATTCATGATGTACACGAAGCCGTGTTTGACAACCCGACTCGGAGCTCGGAGTTTGTTTTATACTAAGATTGATTTTGGCTTTACCCATGATATTAAAGAGTACAGTGGGATCAGAGGCGGTGCACAACCGACGGGTTTTACTTTTAGCGAGACCATATAGGAGGAGAGAATTAATAATAATAAAAAAATACATTCAAGTGTTTAATTACTGGCGCGATTGCAGCCTTGGAAAATTTCGCGTAAAACATATTTGGCAAAGAATTCCGCCGAGGAGATATCGTTTTTCTATCGAACACGGTTAACAGGTGGTATGACGTGCTGTTATACCGGAAAAGCTACAGAATCGAAACAAGTTGGATCGTATTCATTGATAGGCCTGCTCTGTACATTCCTAGTAATAAAGATGACTTCGGATGCTGTTATTTTCATTTGGTTTTGCATTGAGATAACGTTTGGTTTCACCTTTGACGTTGTAGAGCACGATGACGTCCACAGCCGTTCACACCTCGGCGGTTTTAGTATTGAGTAGTCTTTACTCTTTCCAGTGTCGACTGCGGACATGCCCCGGGAAGTGTATGAACATATGAACAGTCTTGAGAACCAAGGGCCCAAGACAGGAAAGGAGGGGCTTAAAAAGACGAAACGGGTGCCTGATAAAAGGAGTGGAGGTGACGCGACTTTTGTATAAAATCAAAAGTTTTCTCTCTGCTAATCCCAGCAAAAAGATGGCACATTTTGACGGAATGCAAGCCATACGGAGTTAGCTATAGCTCAATTTAAGTTCAAGATCTGTGGCACCAATATAATGACTTTTAAGTGAAGAGAAAAGAAATATAATTGTCGACGCAGATGTAAACTTTCTAAAGTATACCGTATTATTATGCAAAAGGTAATTTGCTAAGTCCCACGGACGTCCTCATTCGTTCTCGTCTGGTGGCATCCCGATTCAGGGGCCAGGTCGTTGTCGTGATGGACTGACCTGCCTCATCCGGGACTCGAACCCGTGACTTTGCGTTACCAAGGTTGATGACGCTTTGGATGTGTCATTTGCATCCATGCACGCTACCGACTGCTCCGTGACTGACCCGCCCACCCTCCGTACGTGCGAGTTTCCTCTTATAGTAATCAATCGCAATTTTTAAAAAGTTAATTCTGGCAAAAATATTGTCACAGTAGCTGCTGGGACTCGAACCGGCGTTCGAGCGACTGCCTGCATGCAAGACAGGAGAGTTACCACGCAGCCACGACAGCTCCTTAGTGGCGAAGTAATCGGATGGAAACTTTCAACCTCGTCACCGAAGGCGCCAGATTGGGTGCACATGTGTAGTCCTGCTGTCGCAATCGATAATCCGGGTGCCGCATTTCGGCCCACGCAACCCCAGTCACCGACATGAACGGTAAAATTCATGATGTACACGAAGCCGTGTTTGACAACCCGACTCGGAGCTCGGAGTTTGTTTTATACTAAGATTGATTTTGGCTTTTCCCATGATATTAAAGAGTACAGTGGGATCAGAGGCGGTGCACAACCGACGGGTTTTACTTTTAGCGAGACCATATAGGAGGAGAGAATTAATTAAAAAAAAAATACATTCAAGTGTTTAATTACTGGCGCGATTGCAGCCTTGGAAAATTTCGCGTAAAACATATTTGGCAAAGAATTCCGCCGAGGAGATATCGTTTTTCTATCGAACACGGTTAACAGGTGGTATGACGTGCTGTTATACCGGAAAAGCTACAGAATCGAAACAAGTTGGATCGTATTCATTGATAGGCCTGCTCTGTACATTCCTAGTAATAAAGATGACTTCGGATGCTGTTATTTTCATTTGGTTTTGCATTGAGATAACGTTTGGTTTCACCTTTGACGTTGTAGAGCACGATGACGTCCACAGCCGTTCACACCTCGGCGGTTTTAGTATTGAGTAGTCTTTACTCTTTCCAGTGTCGACTGCGGACATGCCCCGGGAAGTGTATGAACATATGAACAGTCTTGAGAACCAAGGGCCCAAGACAGGAAAGGAGGGGCTTAAAAAGACGAAACGGGTGCCTGATAAAAGGAGTGGAGGTGACGCGACTTTTGTATAAAATCAAAAGTTTTCTCTCTGCTAATCCCAGCAAAAAGATGGCACATTTTGACGGAATGCAAGCCATACGGAGTTAGCTATATCTCAATTTAAGTTCAAGATCTGTGGCACCAATATAATGACTTTTAAGTGAAGAGAAAAGAAATATAATTGTCGACGCAGATGTAAACTTTCTAAAGTATACCGTATTATTATGCAAAAGGTAATTTGCTAAGTCCCACGGGCGCCCTCATTCGTTCTCGTCTGGTGGCATCCCGATTCAGGGGCCAGGTCGTTGTCGTGATGGACTGACCTGCCTCATCCGGGACTCGAACCCGTGACTTTGCGTTACCAAGGTTGATGACGCTTTGGATGTGTCATTTGCATCCATGCACGCTACCGACTGCTCCGTGACTGACCCGCCCACCCTCCGTACGTGCGAGTTTCCTCTTATAGTAATCAATCGCAATTTTTAAAAAGTTAATTCCGGCAAAAATATTGTCACAGTAGCTGCTGGGACTCGAACCGGCGTTCGAGCGACTGCCTGCATGCAAGACGGGAGAGTTACCACGCAGCCATGACAGCTCCGTTGTGGCGATGTAATCGGATGGAAACTTTCAACCTCGTCACGGAAGGCGCCAGATTGGGTGCACATGTGTAGCCCTGCTGTCGCAATCGATAATCCGGGTGCCGCATTTCGGCCCACGCAACCCCAGTCCCCGACATGAACGGTAAAATTCATGATGTACACGAAGCCGTGTTTGACAACCCGACTCGGAGCTCGGAGTTTGTTTTATACTAAGATTGATTTTGGCTTTACCCATGATATTAAAGAGTACAGTGGGATCAGAGGCGGTGCACAACCGACGGGTTTTACTTTTAGCGAGACCATATAGGAGGAGAGAATTAATAATAATAAAAAAAATACATTCAAGTGTTTAATTACTGGCGCGATTGCAGCCTTGGAAAATTTCGCGTAAAACATATTTGGCAAAGAATTCCGCCGAGGAGATATCGTTTTTCTATCGAACACGGTTAACAGGTGGTATGACGTGCTGTTATACCGGAAAAGCTACAGAATCGAAACAAGTTGGATCGTATTCATTGATAGGCCTGCTCTGTACATTCCTAGTAATAAAGATGACTTCGGATGCTGTTATTTTCATTTGGTTTTGCATTGAGATAACGTTTGGTTTCACCTTTGACGTTGTAGAGCACGATGACGTCCACAGCCGTTCACACCTCGGCGGTTTTAGTATTGAGTAGTCTTTACTCTTTCCAGTGTCGACTGCGGACATGCCCCGGGAAGTGTATGAACATATGAACAGTCTTGAGAACCAAGGGCCCAAGACAGGAAAGGAGGGGCTTAAAAAGACGAAACGGGTGCCTGATAAAAGGAGTGGAGGTGACGCGACTTTTGTATAAAATCAAAAGTTTTCTCTCTGCTAATCCCAGCAAAAAGATGGCACATTTTGACGGAATGCAAGCCATACGGAGTTAGCTATAGCTCAATTTAAGTTCAAGATCTGTGGCACCAATATAATGACTTTTAAGTGAAGAGAAAAGAAATATAATTGTCGACGCAGATGTAAACTTTCTAAAGTATACCGTATTATTATGCAAAAGGTAATTTGCTAAGTCCCACGGACGTCCTCATTCGTTCTCGTCTGGTGGCATCCCGATTCAGGGGCCAGGTCGTTGTCGTGATGGACTGACCTGCCTCATCCGGGACTCGAACCCGTGACTTTGCGTTACCAAGGTTGATGACGCTTTGGATGTGTCATTTGCATCCATGCACGCTACCGACTGCTCCGTGACTGACCCGCCCACCCTCCGTACGTGCGAGTTTCCTCTTATAGTAATCAATCGCAATTTTTAAAAAGTTAATTCTGGCAAAAATATTGTCACAGTAGCTGCTGGGACTCGAACCGGCGTTCGAGCGACTGCCTGCATGCAAGACAGGAGAGTTACCACGCAGCCACGACAGCTCCTTAGTGGCGAAGTAATCGGATGGAAACTTTCAACCTCGTCACCGAAGGCGCCAGATTGGGTGCACATGTGTAGTCCTGCTGTCGCAATCGATAATCCGGGTGCCGCATTTCGGCCCACGCAACCCCAGTCACCGACTATGGGCGTATCTCTGCCAGTTTTGAAGATATAAGGGAGAGAAAAGTTGCAAAGTTCAGTTTATGTTGAAAAGTAGGTCAAAGGCCAATTTCAAGATCACAGATTGCCAGTATATGACTTCCTATTCGACTTCAAAAGTAATTATGGCCCTATCTCTGCTAGTTTTTGCGATAGAAAGGACTGAAATGTTCCAATAAACTTCAGTTCATGGTGAAAAGTAGGTCAAAGGCCATTTCCAAGAACACAGATTGCCAGTATGTGACTTCCTATTCAACTTCAATTAATAGTGACTATAAACAATAGTCCGAAGGTTTAATAGTCCGAAGGTTCATTGGTGGGAATATTCACTATAGAACCTTCGGACCAATGAACCCTTGATTAAAGAATCGATGAAAATGTTACCACTTTTCGGACCAATGAACCTTCGGACCAATGAACCTTCGGACTATCGAGGCGCCCCCGTGTGACTATGACCTTATCTCTGCCACATGCAGTTCTTGAGATATAAGGGACTAAAATTATCTAAACTCGAGTTCATGGTGAAAAGTAGGTAAAAGGTCAATTTGAAGGTCACAGTTATATTGCCAGTGTAGGACTTCCTATTCAACATCAATAGTAATTATGGACCTATCTAAATGTTACAATTTTGGAGTAACAGTAATGTGCCATAAAGAAGAAATTATTGAAAAAAGAAAAAGTCATTTTGAAATTGTTGAAATGGGAGGTGCTCAGAAGATCCAGATGTTCATATTTCATGAAATAATGTCATTTTGACCAGAAGTTGTCTGCCGCGCCAATTCTTATCAGGTCCGTAGCCAGGGGGGTTCGGGGGGTTCAAAAGAACCTCCCTTTTTGCTGGAAAAACGTCCACTCTGGGTAAAATTTGACCTAGGTACATGGGGATTATATGGTAAAAGGTCCACTTTTTCAGAAAAAGACCCCCCCCTTTGAAATTGCTGGCTACGGACCTGCTTATGTTATCTTTTCCAGATGTTCAAAATTTTATGCATATTACCGTATTGCACACTTTACTTTCACCACCGTAATGTACTTTTTGATACAGCGTAACTAGTAAACTGTATGGAAAATAACAGTGTTGGGCTTGACATGCTCTATCAAATGCAAAAAAACAAGGGGTCTCTAGCATTAATGGTTCCCGAATTAGAGAGTTTTCTGTTTCGGCATCTAATGGCCGCTGCTCCTGTGAAAATGCACCGATTGACCCCAAACTCACGGAGATGAAAGATGACCTGATGTAACACCTGCCAATAATATTATAGGTTAGGTCTGTGTAGTTTTCTGAATTACAGTGCAAATATTTTTTTTTCGTAATAAATTCAATTTTTTTTTTTTAATTTGGCCCGTTTCACCTTGAAGTAAAGGTCAAATCCAAGGGCATATTTGAAATCTCCACATATGACTTTCGGTCTGTAGAAAATTTTCCCATAATTCCTTCGAAATGGTAGATAATTAGCATTTAATTTTGCCAATTTTGGACGAGGGTGTATGGCAATGAGTGCCACCAAACCTCAACCCCAGCACCGACGAAGCCCAAATTTTACGTGGCTCGAGTTGAGATTATACGCGACCTAAATCCAAGAGATGGGTATGCAGGCCCTTGTAGTCTAGGAGGGGAAGCGGTACAGTGACATGGCGGCAGAGCCAGAGGAGCCGAGAGAATCTGCAGGTCTGGATAAAAACCATGTGTACCGCCAGCGCCTACGCTGGTGGTACAATAACAATAACAAGATTTTCACTAGGTTTTTATTATTTTGTTTATTTGTACCCAAACTACAAAATTTTTGAAAGCATAAGGTTATCTCTACAGTATATCAGCAATGGTTCAAAAAGACCAATTGAATTTAGCTGTTAATTCTGGCCTTTTTATGACTGCTTTCCAAAGTCTCTGCATAGTCCATGCCTCCTTAGATGAAGTGGATGTGTGTTAATTAAGTCACTTCTTAAATGCTTACTACAAATGGCAAAATTCCTTAGGCTAGTATTATGCAAACATTCTAAAGCTCAACATGCAAGACTTATGCTACTTTCTTTTGAATTCTCCCTCTGTTTCCCTCTGTCTTTTTTTCTATTTTGTTTTAACGGCAAGAAAAAAATATGAATACAGTATAAAACAACCATCACGTATTTAACTAAGCCCTACATAAGACCATATTTTTACTGGAGTTATCTCTGCCATTTATATATGTAGGTTATTGTATAAAAAGAGGAATAAATCCTGAAACGGATATATAATTTGATTCTCTAAATGTATTTTATTTTAAATGGTCTGCATAAACTGTGACTTTATAATGCACTGTGGGCTTCCTTTAATGCTCATTTTTACCAATAAGACATTTTAGCTAATATCCTCCTTTTGTCTTTTTTTTAAATTCACTTATAATTTTTTATGTCTGTGATCAACAATTGACAGGCAGTTGTGTGCATAGAATTATGAATACTGATAATTATGTGCTTGTGCATCCAAAATTTAAATAAATATACATTATCTGTAAGTTTTTACTTGGTGTCGAAGCTACACAAATGAAAAAACTATAATAATCTTATATCCCTACTCTACATGTTCCTTGTTAATTAACTGTAAGCATCATAACAAAAAAAAAAAAAAAAAAAAAAAAAAAACACACAGAGACCATTTCTATATCACAAAAAAATAAATATGTTATATGTAGATTTATGAAATAACTGGAATGTTTTTGCAAATTCATCAAGGGTATTCAGTAGAAGACAAACTGATCCCCAGATGAAATATGATCGACTAACTTAAAAACAGCGCAGACTAATTCCCTGCACTGATGGCCTCCCTGCCTCCACAAGTGCCGTTGCTGCAGGTGCCTTGCAATTTAACCTCAGAGCTGAGATTTAACCCGTTTAATGGCGCGTGTGGAGGCAGGGAGACCATCAGAGGATTAAGCGGAATTGCTTTCAAGTGAGAAGGCCATTTTTAGTTGATGGATCTGTTCTGAATGTGCTCCATCTCACACAGTGTACTATAGGGACCATTCCCACAGGTATTTGGATCGATCTATCTCCCTGAGAGTCTCACTAAATTGCTATCAACTTAGCCGGCTCATATGTCTGGAGTTAGAACAATCCACATGGATCGATCTAGGTATGGGAACCAAGTTATAGATGGAGCAGTAAGGCAAGTTTAGTTTACACTTAACACAATCTATCTGAGCCCTATGACTAACTAAAGTTAATAGCCTTACTAACATAATCACAAGTTATAAGGTTCTCTCACAGTGTACCAGTACAAACTGTATCACTAGAATGATTGAAGGAATCTATGTTCAAACCCTGACTCACTTCTACAGAAAAAAAACTTACAGGGATAATAACTTTTCGTTTTGGCCAAAAAATGAATTTTTCTGGAGTAAACAGCAATTTTCCCATACTTACCAATGGTTAATGAATCCATTTTTACATTCAAAGTTGGTCCCTGTTTTTTTTCTAAAAAGTTTGGTTTTTTGTTAAAATCTCTTAAGAGATTATAACAGAGTATAGCCATCAATGGAGGTCACGTGATCTGAAGACAAGCTCAGATATCAGAATAATAGCTATAACTGCTGTTTTTGTCGTAAAACATAATATATTATATTTCTATGAGTTATTCACAATGTTTTTTTTTGTGAAATATAGATCTCATATGAAGAGTTATTATCCCCTTAATGACATCACCAATAACATATAGCTTCACCCCCTCTTTCAATTATAAATGATATGGTGACATCGGTGCATCTTTCACCAGTCTGATGATCTTCTGTGTCAACTATAATTAAATAGAGGATTATACATTTTTCCAGTTCACTGTATACTCACTGTCCTTATCTGATGTTATTTGGATATGGTACATAATTAAGTCTGCTAAGTTCAGAGCGGCAACCCACTTTTAAAGGGTGATATTGTCACAAATATGTCTTTACTGAAACTCGTAACACATATCACAATGATTAAATGATAAAAAAAAAACAATAAATGCCACTATCTATCTTAATAATTGGCTTAGTATTACGTAATTTTTTTTTGTGAAAGATTATCAATTACAAAGTCACTCACTTTTCACAGAAAACTGAGAGTTTCCTTTATATGTTTTGATGTTGTCCAGTGTGAAAGAATAATGTTTGATAAATGGCATATTACATATCATACCACACCATATGACTGTACAGTAGTTACAATTATGCAACTCATTTTATATATGCACTATGATCAGGCGCATTTATTTTAGTGACTCCATTCATTACTTTTTATGTACAGATGCAGATTTGTCTGTACATATAGCCGTCACCTGCATCTACCATCACTGTCCCCATCGTTGCCTTGTACTCTCAGTGATAACCCAATAAGAGCAAAATAGTGTTACTTTTTGTCTTCAAACTTACGAGACTGATGAATATTCATAAAATACAGGTAGAGCCATTTTTTTCAAACTTCATGCTGTTTTTTTTTTTTTTTTTGCTTTTTTCAGCTTATTTTTTGCCATCTTCAGTCTGCCTTCACCCATCTGCCTATGGAAGTCCTCAGTGCCGCAACCCATCTGAAACCGAGGTCAGATTATATGTAAGACGAGCATCAAATTATTGAAGTGAAAGTGAAAGTGATGGAAAGACGGAACAGTGAGAAAGTTTATGTGCTGTGTTGTAGATTTTTTTACAAAATAAATATACATGTAGTTTACACGCAGACCAGAATGAGTGCAATAAACAGTTTTGAAATTTGCACCACAAGAAGCACCATTTGAGGAAATGCAAAGAAGTCATACTTTTCCCATTCAGATAGAAATCACCATTATCCCTACCTCTCCTTATCAAACGCCTTTTCAGCACAGAAATAAAATGATCTCATCCGCGTCTCTGGTGGAATAAGACCAATGGAGAACTTCTTTCCCACCTTGGGATTCTCATCAACTGTGTATCCATGGAGATGTGACACACCTGAGGAAGGAAGAAACAGCAATGCAGATACCTCATTGGATAAAAATGAGCATCTTTGATAATGTGATTACATTGTCTTACTTGTCTCTGTCCTTTAAAAAATGCATAATGTGAACTACGACCGATGTTAAATGAGCAACAGAGAACAACACTAGATTGGTTTCACAAAATGTAAGAAACGATGCCCATTTTACAAGGACCTTTGCTCTGATTCATCCTCGGACAAAGATATTCATTTAGTTAAAACCAACCTTTGACAGTTCTTCTGTAAAAGTGAACTGTCTCTAGACCCACCCTATGACATTCCTCACCTTTGGCTGTATTAGAGGCCACATCAGTGTAGTAATACATGCAAGCATCCTTCAAGACAAAGTAACGCTTCTGCCACTTATGTCGATTTGTGCCAAGTTTATGCAGGTAACCATGGCAATCTGGGTTTTTGATTGACAGGGCTGGAAGATCCACATTCTGACTGCTAACATCTATCCATGTGTCCATCTGGAATAGTCAAGTTAAATAATAATTATAATTATAAATTATACTGGCCAAAACCCTAATCTGCAATATCTTTTACTCTTCATATACACCTCTAAGTTAAAACTGTTATATTTGGACTATGCATGAAAATGGTCAAAAAATAATCTTGTAACATTCTCTAGTTTAATTAAATACTTAAAAAATCATGATAATAAATTAATGAATGAAAAAAAAAAGAAAAAATTAAATAAAAATATTAAAATAAAATAATAAAAGGATGACAGAATGCAGAAAATGCATACAACTCTATTAGCCAAAGTTAACTGTCCGGAACATGAGAACAAAAATTTGTCATATTGTCTGTAAATTGATATTTATAAAGTGACTATGTTGTCACAATGTGTAAGTTGTGGCATTCTACAGACTGATACAATGTGTTAGTTGTGGCATTCTACAGACTGATACAATGTGTAAGTTGTGGCATTCTACAGACTGATACAATGTGTTAGTTGTGGCATTCTACAGACTGATACAATGTGTAAGTTGTGGCATTCTACAGACTGATACAATGTGTTAGTTGTGGCATTCTACAGACTGATACAATGTGTTAGTTGTGATATTCTGTCAGCTGTCACAATATCACAGTTGTAATATTGTGTAAGCTGTCACAATATCATTTAGACATAACAAGCATCCTTTACAAAATAATGTAAAATTATTGCCATGTTGGACAGTATAAGCTTACCTTATTAGAAGTTTGAGCAGCCTGATTCAGAGCATCTGCCCATCTAAAAACAACACCAAACATGGAACATAGCATCAACAAACATGCACCAAAGCAACTCAACAGTCATGCAAGCTGAGTAGGCTGCTACTTCACAATGACAATTCTTTAAGCAAATCTGAACAGATAATGAAAATAATGGATTCGGGATATTTCGGAATCAAAGAAGGGGTGAGGTTGGTGGATGATGCATGGATGATGATGGGGGAGGGGCTTAAATTCATTCTTAAAAGTTCAGAGAAGCTTCTGTTATAAAAAATCATTAACTCAACATAAATATAAATACAACCCAATTAAATCAACGACAACACATCAAAATGACTATGTAATCAGGATAAAGACTGTAACATCAATAATAATAATAATAATAATAATTTGCGTCCAGGCATGTCACTGAAAAAATTATTTAATAACTGAAAGTGTCACACCAATCTTATGTAATTAACAATAAAATATTTCATATATATGTGATTTAATTTATGATACAAATTAGCATACCCTTTGTGTCAAGTTTGTGAGCATATTATTAAAATGATCTCATTTATATTTTTTTCTTTTACATCCAACAATGTAATTTTGCATTTCTGATAAGTAAATGTTAATTTGTTTTATTAATACAAATTTGATTATTTTATGCAAGTTTTCATGGTCCAGGAACCAAGTGGCATGCCTGCACAAATTTCTAACAAAAACACTACCCATCCTTCCACTGGGAATCAACCACTAAAAGTTTAAAATCAACAATGGCACATATTAAAAGACATCAAATCAACATGATTACGCACAACAATTTAACAGCAAGTAAAAATGGATAAAAACTCAGGCTGTGTTAAGATCTGGAATAACTTAATCTGCACATATAAATGCTGAATACATCACAAGATGACTAGACTACATGGACAAACCCTGTATGCGTTAAGATTTAAAACCATCCACATTTAGCCAAACAGGACCTATAGGTGTTTCATGCCCCAGAAAGAGAAGTTCTCTTTTGAGCAATAAACACAAGGCCTAAATGCAGGCCTGTATCCAGGAGGTCCAGGGGGTTTCAACGACCCACAATTTTTGTAGGAAAAAGGTCCACTCTGGGTAAAATTGCATGAAGATTGCATGGTAAATGTCCACTTTTTCAGAAGAAGAACCCCTCATTTAAAATTGCTGGCTACAGGCCTGAGATGTAACACAGTCACTTTGTGATGTCAGATAGTATTCCAGAGTAAATGAATCCAGAGCCAAGAGTTAGCTAATCAACAAAATGATAATAAATAATAAATGGCAAAGTTGAACGTTATTCACTCTGGCTTTTTCATATTGCTATGAGCATGTATCTGTTGCAACCGCAGTCATGTTCACCATGACATCTGGTGACATCTAGTGGTGAGTGGCTGTCATAGCACTTCAGACTGCAGTCATAGTAGAAATCATACAGCAACAGTTAATATAACAGAAACCAGAGTTTACAAAGTGTAACCTTGTCATCTATATATAAGAAGTATACCTAGAATAACTAGGACAAAAATTAACAACACACTTATGTTATTGTAATAGCCCAGACCAGTAACATCCATAACAGACCTGGACATCTCCTCCTCACTCTGAGCCACAAAGTAGTAAGTTCTGGACCCATATTTAAGAGCTTTGAATGCATGCCGTTTGTGTATATCGGTTGCCTTGGTGATGGTGTAGTTGCTAAGCAATATGGCACCCAATGGATCTTTTTCCTGGATTGTAAAAAGACATGGCTGTATTTGGATATGTCAGAATGTTATTAAGACAAAAGAGGACTTGTTTCACTACTATCAGCATGCTGTGCATAAATGGAATGTTGCCAATTACACACTGGCTTATTAATCAATGATTTTACACGTTTCTATTGCCAAGAAAGGCCAACTTGTATCGTTTGGCTGATTCATTATTTCAGCATCAACAATGTATGCTCTTCCATGACAAACTTTGCTAATGATGAAACCCTGCATCACGCAATTGAACTTTACAGATGGTAGACAGTGTGGTATGTGAAGAAAAAAAGTTTTACATAAATCACAACTATCACAACAAATTATCGAAGGAACACAATGAGCAACCACCTTACCTTCTCAGTCTTATAATAATACAGGCAGTTATCTTGTTTGAGGACAAACCAGCGCTTCTTCCAGGACTTGATGTAGTTAGAGCTCTGTTTAAGCAGGTAGCCAGTAAGCATGGGGACCTTGGAGTCTCTACTGCCAACGTGATAAGGCAGATTGTTATTGGAAGCAGAGGTGATCTCCAGGTCCACACTGTCTGAATCTAGACAAGAAATAACAAGGATGGATGGATGAATACATTGTGGTATCGATCTTTATTATTATTATTATTATTATTATTATTATTATTATTATTATTACACCTATTGTTCATGAGATTATAAACTTATATTCGTGTGTGTGAGAGAGAGAGTGTGTGTAAGAGAGAGAGTGAGTGTGCAGTGTGCATTTACCATACTTGGGTATATGTACTTTCTTATACTGAAATTTTTCAATTAAAAAAAAAATAAATAAATAAAAAATAACAAGTTAGACAGAAAGACTGTTGGATGTACATATATATAATGTGAGAAATTCAGCAATTTATTTACACTCTTAAAAAAATATTTTATCAGAGAGAGTCATTTAAATAAGTAAATATGCAACATCATTTTAGAGAAGAATGAAGCCTTCAGTATTTTTATTAATGTTTTTGAATAATAATAAAAAAAATAATATCATTATTGTAGAAATAGAAAAAAATAAAAAAAAGAACAGAAATAATTTGTTTCGAGGCAAAAAAAAACAAAAAAACATACATCAGAAATGAAACTTGATAAATTTTCTGCTACTTACTGCTTTGTAAAAGCTGTAAACATTCACTGTGTGTGCAAGCCATGATATCCACCCCATTAATACAAGTTATAAGATCTCCAACCTCCAACCCTGCAGCCTCTGCAGCTCCACCTGGTATAAAAAAAATTAAAGATCTTTAACCATAGAAATATTCAAGTGATATATTTGCTTGGCACTGATCCAAACAAATGTAAGGGACCATTCCCAGACCCTACCTTACTAACTTTGGATTGATCTATCTCCAAGGGGATTCTGGCTAAATTGCAATCAACTTCAACAGCTTAGATGTCTGTCATGTCTACTGAAGCAGGTAGGGGGTAATTAATTATCATTTAGCAGTTTCAGTAGGCATGCCAGATATCTAAGCTGCTTAAGCTGAAAGCAATTTAGTGAGAAACCACTTGGAGATGGATCGATCCTGTTAGATTGATCTAGGTATGAGAACCCAGTCTTACAGATAATTTTCTCTTGAGTTCTTCAGAAAGTCTTGCAGAAATTTTTTCACATTCAAGTTATAGCTCATGCAATGGTGAGTGAAGCTACAGTTTAGATATTCCATACAGTGCTAGTTTTGGCAGATGAACATGTTAGTTGTGACAATGAGATCATTTGCTTTGACAGAGGGTGTCAGATGTGACAGTGAGGGTGTTATTTGTGACAGTGAATGTGTTGGTTGTGACAGTAGTGAGTTGTGACAGTGAATGTGTTAGGTGTGAAAGAGTGACAGTGAATGTGTTTGTTGTGACAGTGAGTGTGTTAGTTGTGAAATAGTGTGACAGTGAATGTGTTTGTTGTGACAGTGAGTGTATTAGTTGTAAAAGAGTGTGACAGTGAGTGTGTTAGTTGTGACAGTATACCTGATTTCAGAGTGGACACTACGGGAGGATGGCTGCCCTGGAAATGAAATCCGAAGTCCACATCTCCTGGTCTCTTCACCACAGTCAGCATCTTGTCAGTCTCTACAATTAATAAGAAAATTTAATCTTATTTCATTGCAAACTAACAATTATCAAGTTGTGGTAGAGGTCTTACCCCCCCCCCCCCCCCACGCCCCACCCATCCCATCGTAGCCATCCCAATGTATAGCAATTTTTACATGGAACTACAGCAATTTATAGGTTTACGTTAATGAAACAAGCATGTTTAGATCTCATACATGTTGCTTGCTTGTTTAGTTATACTGTAAGAGAGTGCACTTTAATTGAACTTTAAAAAAATGAAAAAAGATAACTGTTACATACATAATATATAATGGAAATGATTTGTGGAGATAGTATTTACTATTTACTGCTTTAGCATTTTTGTAATTTATTTTTCGGCATCTTTAACCTAGAAGGCATTTCATCACTCAAATACAGATTGCACACTAATTAATTAAATTCTTAAGTACGAAATTCATGGCACATTACCGTAGTATCTCTGAGATATTCTGTGATATGCCTGGGTGCTGGATTTTCTCTGTACATATTTCCTGGAGACAGCCTGATGGCGCCTCCTAAAGTCCCTCTCTGAGGTTGTGGACGTGTCTGATGCCACGGACTCTGACCCAACTGAGCCAAATCTGTCGTGGAGGCGCTGAAGGGGACTGACCATTGGACCGATGTCTTCGCCGTCAAAAATTTCATCTTAAGTTTATAAAGAGGAAGAGTTTTTGTAGAAATGTGCTTTAGCTTACAGTCTTGGTCATAACATTTCATAACAAGAATAATACTAATGACAATGATAATATTCAATCTGCCAACTAATATATACAACATTTATACAGCATCATTCAAAATAAATGTATTAAGCGACTATGCCCAAAATTCTGTAAATCTTAATTATTAGTAAAAAATTAATGTTTTAAATGAAATTATACAAATAAACCTTACCTTCATTAATTGACGTCAGCTGAGAAGAGTTCAGAAGATAATTTTTTACACGATTTTCATCAGGCACCTCTTCTGCAAGCAGCACAAAGCATTTTTAATAAACATTTCAATTTAAATTGTATTTCTTGGTTTTCGTTATCTTTAATGACCTGTAGTTCATATTAATACAGAAACTTAAATCATTGACTGGCACCAAAAATAAATTTAACAACTGACCTATGCTTATATAATTATCTATCATAACATTGATACCATTTTTCACCAATAGATGGCAGTCTAAACAGCCTTTTTTTCATTGTAGAACCAATAATGGCTACAGCATAACAACTCTATTGTATTAGTGCAGGTGCACCTGTTAGAATACTTCTTATTACAGACTATAAGTATATGTACAAGGTATGCCTGGAAGATTTAAAAAAAAAGAAAAAAAAACATCCTGCATGCCATTCCTTCAGGCAATGTGTACTGACAGTCTGATCTGATCTGATCTGATCAGACCAGACCTACAATTCCTGTGGCAAAATCTGCAGATCAAGCAATCAATTGAATACTCACAAATTAAAAGATTCTGCGCCTGATGAACAATGTCTTCATCGTTTGCGATGGGCTACTGATGACGAGGAAGACTGACAGTCTAGATATTTGTTAATCAATTTTTAAAAAATCAAATATTTGCACCTAGCTGTTTAACAGAATATGGCTGACCCATACCTTCATTATGCCCATCTTCACCAGGAACTGTGTTTTCTCCACCAGGTGGCAGCAGTGAAATGTCGCCATTTTCCCCAGTATACACCCAGCGAGAAGAACGATAACTCTCCACATACATCCCTGAGGAGAAAATAAATCATTATATGCTATAAATATAATTTACTTTCTTTTATATTATATGAAACAGATGAGACCAAACCAATCAATGAAAAGTTTCAGCTTCATAAACATGCTCTCTATACTCATACATCTTTTCATCAAGTTATTCTAAACATTATACTAGTTCATGTATATCTATATAAAGCCATGAATGACTGTTTTGCATAGAATTTTCAACAAAGAAAGTGCATCTGATACCTATTTGGCTTCAATATCTTCATATTAACTACCCACTAGCATTACACCATTATTTGCATGGTCTATTGTTAAAATGGGTCAAACTACTGCCAAGCTTTTAAAAAACATTTACTAGGCAGCTCATCTAAGCCACTTAAAAAATTGTTATTCTAATGATAAGATGGCACGTTTTCTTTTTGCTCTGAGCCAAGACAAATCCAAAGTATAGTCAACTATAAGTAATTCCAGTATACCAGTCTACAACATTCATATAACAATCTTTCTTCTTTTTTTAAAAAATTCAATATACCATTAGAGAGGGATATGATGGATTATATATATGTATCTTAGGTCAAAATGTATATAATAAATCTTGGTCTAACAGTTAAGACCAATTTTGGCCTTAAGTCATTTTGTAAAGTCAACCCGAGTCACACGGTGATTTCCCTGAGAGGTACGTAGCAGTACATGAAATGCCACACCCAATACTTAAGCTGCTCAAGAAATTCATACAAATTTGATAAATTGCATTATCTGTTGTGCAAGCTTTTGATGATAATATTGAAATATTATTACAAAGTTGGGTTTCAGTCTTAAAACAAGACTTTGTTAGTGACCTAAAAGTGTCAAAACTTGGAAAAATCCAAACATATTTGAATTAGCTGTCCTTTGAAATTTTGGAGAAATAACAGCACTTGGTTTCAGTGCATGAGTGATCTCTAATGTGTAACCCATTCAAACATTGTGAGGGCTGAACAAAGACCATGACACAAAAGCCAGAAGGAGGACCCAACAGTAATCCATACTGTTATTCCACACACAAGATTCATACAAAATACTTAAAACACGCTCCTCCAAAAATGTTTTATCTGACAGAAGTATCTAAAAATAATTTGACAATTTTAAAAATTAAATTTGATTGATGTCAGATTTTTATGCAGAAGTAAATTTAAAAAGATAATTATAAAATCTTGTAATAAAATATCTTTGGAAAAAAAAGGTGTTTGAAAATTTGGGGTTATTACTGTACCATACCTTAGCAGTAGTGTACGATATTAAGTGGTTAAATTATCTCAGATTTCCTTAAGCTCACAGCATATATCACGTGCTAGTTAATATGTTGGTTAAATTTGGCTTGTCCTTAAGATACAGCATGGCTCTCATGCCTTTATTGAATGATATCTGTGACAGCATGCTAAATTAAGATGTGATGAGTATGCTTTTCTATGGAAAAGAGAGATACTGTACATTATGTACATTCTTTTTGTTATCAAAATGATTTTTAAACTTGCAGATAAAATAATACATAATGACACTTAATAAATAATATATAGATAATCTGTGCTTCATACCCCTCACACTGAAGGAAAGCATACTAGTAAATAACTTTTTACATGTATATAACATTAAGAAGAAATTGTCCTTCTTTTCCTCCACTTTTCACTGTACATATTGCATACGTGTGGAGCTAAATTTTACATCAAAAACCAAAACATCTGTCTCTGAACTTGGGAACAATTAACAGTTATGTGTTATACATCTGTATTATTTTAGGTTATGTGTATCAACTGTCATTCAAATCTTTCAAACCAACAGCAATGAGTCAACTACTTCAAACAACAGGCCTTAACTGATATTTGTTTCAGCGCTTAAAAATATTCCATTTCATTTCATTCCATTTGAAAAAAAAAGACTGATTACGTACATTGATCAGCTGTCCAAACATTACACTGTGCTGCAATATGTGTTAATTCCTAAGTTTTTAAATAAGAAAATTATAAATAGTGATCGATCTTCAAGACAGGTGTGCCATTCGTGAGCAAATAAAGAGGGGAAACTTTAAATAATAATAATTTTAGAAAAATGGTTGAAATTTGGGAGTAATTACTATACTGAAAGATGCTGTCATTGGCTGTATTCACATCAGCAGACTAACTAGTCTGTGGATCAAATATGGCGAGCTCACTTGAATGCTTGTTGGGTAATCCCTGTGGGGAATCTATTCAGTGTCTATAATTAAGTGGATTAGATGACCAGTTGGTCACCATATTTGATCCGTGGACTAGTGAGTCAGCTGTTATGAATTGGGCCATTATCATTTCCAGTTAAAAATATCGCACCTAACACAATTAACGCAATGCACAACATTCTCCCTACCTTCATCCTCGTCATCCGTCTCATCACTGCTCTTAGAAGGTGACTCCACTGCTCTTCCCTGACCATCAGCCAACACAATCCCTTCCAGAGACTCCTGACTCCGAGACATGGCCTTTGTTGACTTCAGCCTCCTGACAACTGGTAGCACCACCTCTTGGGACTGGGTAGTGTCCATAATCCTTGTTCCACTTACGTTAAGTGCTGTTTCTGCATTAACATCCCCTGTTTTCTCCATTTCCCTGTCATCAGAGGTTACCCCGTTCCCAAATGCTTGGTGATTTTCATTGTTTTCTTTGTTTTGTAAAGCATCCAGGCTTTTGGTATTAAGACTGTCTGATCCCAGAGACGTCGTCTGTTGCGACTGTAAATTTTCCAATGGAGCCCTCTGTGTCACAGACATGTCACCAGGTGGACAGGTTCCTGTGCCACAGCTGGCATGAACAGCGAGATGGCCAGACTGTGAGGAATTATTTTGAGAAGCACAGCCTCCTACTGATTCATCAAGGTTATTGAAGTCTCTGCCAGCACCAGCTGTAGCAGACTGGGTTGATTCAGTGCTATCTTTGGTATGTTCACCAGGTGCCATTACAGGTGGCAGCACAGGTGCTCGCTCACCAGGTGGCAGCACAGGTGCTAGCTCACCAGGTGGCACCTGTGTCTCTTCACCATTGACCGTTCCTATACTCGGTCTGACCTCATTATCAGCAACTTCAACAATCTTATCACAGTTTGTATTGGAATGTTTGACTACATCTGGGGCACTGAGCTTGGGCAAACTTTGCTGATTAATGACTGGTCTTAACGGTGATTTTACTGGGGGTTCGTGATTTAGGGACACTGGCTTGCCACCATGTTCTTCACTACTGCTCCTCAATTCCGTGTCCAAAGATCCATTACCACTTGTATAATCATGTTTTACCCCATTCTGGGAAGGATGCTTATCAGATAAGGGTAATACTTCCGCAGAATTGCTCTTATCGAGTCCCGGCTGTGGTGGTCTAATCTGCTCTATTACAGGGGTGTTATCAGTGCATGAGTTCTGTTTAAGTGTACTCTGAGACTTTTGAACGTGAGACTCAGCAGTCCCACCCAGTTTATCTGATTCCTCATAGTTATTATCAACATCGTCAAGCTGATCATCGAGAAAACCAAATGCTGAATTGATCTGACGAGAAATTCTCGACTGACGGAAAATATCTGAACCTCTTTCCAGCTGCGATGTGATCCTACCACCAGTCCCATCTTCCACAGGTTTTGTGTGGTTACGCCTAGTGACTGTGTCTTCAGTGTCTATTTCACTAGTGTAGGTTCCACCATTTATTTTTGAACCTTCCGCCTGGTTCTCCCCTAGAGTCTGGTCCATTCTACGTTATGAGCTGAAGATGTTCCTGGATGATACAGAAATAATCAATGTTTTAACATGTTCACACTATCTCTTTTAATCAAATCCTTCATAAATTTATTAATCTATGATATCAATGTAGAACACATTTACTGGTATAAATGAAAATTAATCTGACTCGATCATTTTCTACAGCTGGGCCTTTCCCATCATCCTTCAAAAATCTAAATAATGGATGAATTTATTTTATATCCATTAGATTTATAACAAATATCACAATGACCTTTATTGAGGAGTTTTTTTAGAAAACACATTCTGTCACAAATTCTGTCAATATGGGATTCTTAAGTCACATGTCACCAATATATATTATAACCAAAGGGAAACATATTCTGTTCTCTTTGTGTATATTATAATAATTATATTTTTTATAAATCACTGAGCACAAAACATTTGCAAGCTAGATAGCTACAACAGTATAATAACAAGGCAGCAAAGCTGTCAAATGTACAGACAAAAAACAGAAAAAAAGCGCAGGAAATAGGATACTGTCAATTTTGATGCATTAATGTATTATGCTTACTGTAACTGCATAGCCAACATCAAATTCTAATTCTGCATAACATTGAATTAGGATGAAAGTAAAATGTGTAACAAGCATTAGACTGAGTTCCCATACCTAGATCAATCTAACAGGATCAATCCAACTCCAAGGGGTTTCTCACTAAATTGCTTTCAGTTTAAGCGGCTTAGGATTCTGGCATGCCAGTTTCAGTAGGCGTGACAGACAGCTAAGCCACTTACATTGATTGCAATTTAACGAGAATTCCCTTGGAGATACATCGATCCACAGTTAGCGTGATAGGCTGTGGAAATAGTCCCTAAGGCTTGAGGCTGATAAGAGTTAAACTTTGGAAATGCCAGAATGAGATAAAGTGAAAATTTCTTAAAGTCATTGCTTAAACTCAATTAAAAAAAAAACATATATAAATATATATATATATATATATATATATATATATATATATAATCATACTTGTAAGTTAAAAAAATACAGAAAGTGTTACAAAGTTACAGTACAGGGCTCCTGGTGGATGGGAGTGATAAGTCACATCTTGAAAATGCCAGTTTGAAAAATTAAAAATTAAAGAAAAAATTACAAAAATATTCCACTAAAGCTCAATTCAGTCTAGCTGCATAACCATGATATGAATCATCCAACTTCAGTTTAAACAGTGTAAACAAGTCACAGAAATATAATATATTTTGTTTTACCACAAAAAGGGCAGTCATAGCTATTATTCTGATATCTGAACTTGTCATCAGACCATGTGACCTCCATAGGTGGCTATACTTTGTAATAATTTCTTAAGAGATTTTAACAAAAAAAACTTTTTAGAAAAAAATTATTTGCCAAAAAAGAACAGTTATTATCCCTTTAACTGTAAAGTCAAGTTGCAAATATTGCACAACAGGTAGTATCAATAAAAGTGAACTGTTACATACCCTTGGGAGTTATAAGTCCCACACTGAAAATGCCAGTAGGTAAAAGATAAAAATTTCAAAAATATATACAACAGAATAACATGGTCAATAAGATTCAGTTTCAGGACCATATGTGAGACTTCAAATTCACATAATGAAAATCCCTATATGTGAAAAATGATGACAGTGCATAAAATAATATTACACAATGTTTAAAGACATAAAAACCAACACAACTGCTAATGTGGAAAAACAAAATACACAGCGCTTCTGGTGGATGACAGTTGAAAGTGTCATCTTGAAGATGCTAGTGTTTGAAAAAAAAATTAAAAGAAAATGTAAAATAAAACAACAAAAAAATACCAATAAAGCTGCTATTCAAACTTTTAATCTAGCTGTACAATTACTAACATGATATGAATAACCCTATTGAGTTTGAGAATAATAAGGCACTGTTATTCATCTTAACATTAATGTAAGCGTTACACAAAATTTTTCTTTTGTAAACTTATTTTCAATATTAAATAACATTTACCTGCATAATAATAATCGATTCCTAATTATGTGACACAGTTAAGAGAGCTAAACCTATGGGACTTTACAATGAAATCTCAATGTGTGTTTATGTAATCTCATTTAATGGCCACTTGAAAATCAATTAAGCAAATTATTTTATAACCCTGAAATAACTTGAAAATCAATTAAGCAAATTACTTTATAACCCTGAATTAACTGCCTACTATCCATATACATTTATTGCACCAAATAGCACTCTACTGCATTGCTTTCAAAACAGAAAACAATTACAATGGTTTTCCACAAAGTAGGGTTTTCTTCAACTTTCATGCAATATAACATAATACTTACCAGCAATAAACCATCAATTTTTTTATAAAAAAAATAAAAGTATCATGGATATTCAGAAAATGTGATACGGAAAGGTCTCCAAGGACATGGAAGTTCAGAGTCACACTTTCAAAATGCCAAAATGTTAACAAGAGATAACTGTACTGAAATGATTTTCTTTCCATTTTCAACACCTTTTTTACATAAAACAATAATCAATTTACTGTCATTTTTATATGATCAACTAGGAAAATTGTTGACATAGGAAAAATATAAATAGAACAATTTATAATGTCCAATTTGCTCCATTTGGAGATTCTGAACATAGTGAATGATTGAATCTGACAAACTGCAATGATGAGTTCCTTTCCATTTTTGATACTTTATTACACAATGCACTATAATAGGTTTACCGTCATTTTTATATAATCAACTAACAATATTGTTAAGAAGCAGAAAATGTTAAAACAACACTTTTACATATCCAATTAGTTCTGTAATGAGACTGTTAACATGCTTAAGAATTAAATCTGAAGAAAAACCACTTATATACAAAAAGGCTAATAACTTCATCAAAACTTAACTGATCAAGCTTATTTTCAAACTTGATCTGTATACTGGTCAGATTGATCACTCCTGTGAGTTGCAAGATAAAAGGCTGATTGGTTTTCCTTAAAATGCGTTATCAGTGTTGCATGTATGCTGAATAAAGGAAAAAAACAGCATTACTTTTGTTAAAATAGTCCAATTATGCCAATTTTCAAACTTGACCTGCGTATTATAAATATTCACCAGTTCTGTAAATTTCAATCCAAAAGGAAAAACATTTTTACACTTATCAAGTTATCGGTGTTACAAAAGTGCTGAAAAAATTGAAAAAAAAAAAAAAACAGGATAACTTCCATAAAAATTGCCCAATCTTGTTGATTTTCAAACTTGACCTGTGTATTATATATTCATTAGTTCTGTAAGTTTCAAGCCAAAAGAAAAAACAGTTTTCCACTTATTGTGTTATCAGTGCTGCATATATGCTGAAAAAAGTGAAAAAACAGCATAAATTCCCTAACAATGATCCAATCATGCTGATTTTCGAACTTGACCTGCCTATTATGAATATTCATCAGTTCTGCAAGTTTCAAGCCAAAAGGTAAATTGGTTTTCCACTTATCATGTTATCGGTGCTGCATATATGCTGAAAAAAGTGAAAAATCAGCATAAATTCCCTAAAAATAACCCAATCATGCTGATTTTCGAACTTGACCTGCGTATTATGAATATTCATCAGTTCTGTAAGTTTCAAGTCAAAAGGTAAAATAGTTTTCCACTTATCGTGTTATCGGTGCTGCATATATGCTGAAAAAAGTGAAAAAACTGCATAAATTCCCTAAAAGTGACCCGATCATGCTGATTTTCAAACTTGACCTGCGTATTATGAATATTCATCAGTTCTGTAAGTTTCAAGTCAAAAGGTAAAATAGTTTTCCACTTATCGTGTTATCGGTGCTGCATATATGCTGAAAAAAGTGAAAAAACTGCATAAATTCCCTAAAAGTGACCCAATCATGCTGATTTTCGAACTTGACCTGCGTATTATGAATATTCATCAGTTCTGTAAGTTTCAAGTCAAAAGGTAAAATAGTTTTCCACTTATCGTGTTATCGGTGCTGCATATATGCTGAAAAAAGTGAAAAAACTGCATAAATTCCCTAAAAGTGACCCGATCATGCTGATTTTCGAACTTGACCTGCGTATTATGAATATTCATCAGTTCTGCAAGTTTCAAGTCAAAAGGTGAAATGGTTTTCCACTTATCGTGTTATCAGTGCTGCATATATGTTGAAAAAAGTGAAAAAACAGCATAAATTCCCTAAGAGTGACCCGATCATGCTGATTTTCGAACTTGACCTGCGTATTATGAATATTCATCAGTTCTGCAAGTTTCAAATCAAAAGGCAAAATGGTTTTCCACTTATCGTGTTATCGGTAAAAGTGCACGGCGACGGCGACGACGGCGACGACGGCGACGGCGACGACAGACGCAGATGATGGCTATATGTACAGACACATCTGTGTCTGTACATAAAAATGAACACAATCCTAGCCCCAGTTTTACAAAAAAAAAAAAAAAAAAAAAAAAAAAAAAAAATATATATATATATATATATATATATATATATATATATATATATATATATATATATACTTAGGTCAGGTGCCTGGGTCAGCTGACTAGGATTTCCAAGAGAGTGCTATTACACTGCTCCTGATTGGGTTAGATACACGTACATGTATGTCCATGTGACCATGTAACCTTGGTAATTAAGTTCCATGAAGCCTTTTCGTTTACTCTGTGTGTCCTCTGACAATTTTCATCTTTTATTCTTATCTATATAACATTATTTATTGATACTAGTAAATTTATTTATTTGAAAATGGAGCATTTAGAGAAAACCGTCACTGTTATATCACTAATTATTGATTTGACTCTAATAAAAAAACTCACACCCAAGTGAACCAGGTAGTAATTTTAATTTAAAACTACTGTATATGTACATGTAGTCGGTTAGCTATCTGAGTTAAGCCATCTTAGTTTAGCAGAGAAATATTTTCAAAGCATTTAACTGTGACAAAGAGGTTGTTAATGCTTTCACCCTACTCTGTAAACTGGCTGTGTAGGTACAATCTAACCAGTTTAACATAAAAAGTATTTTGATGGATTTTGACAAAATTTTGGGAATAGGCCTGAATTAAAATGACTGTAAAAAAGTGATAAGACTTTGGTGGAGATCTGGATCCTCATTTGAATCTAGAAATTTGTGAAGGATTCCAATCAATGTGAGAAAGAGCCTACATGTATATTTTGTTTCTCTCTTTTTGTTTACACCCAGTGCAATATGTACATGTGGTTCAAAAATCAATGATGCCAAGAAAACAGCTGATTAACTAGATACCTGATAAATAATTAATAACAATTATGGGAACTGAATTGCCTTGGTGGAGGTCTGCGCTGTCTGAGTGCATTTCTAGTTATCATGCACTAAATATCATAGAATCACAATACACAAAGTGCAGCATTGCACGTTTAAAAGAACAAATAAATTAAAGGGATCAAAGAAGATAATTATTATTCCCAAAGATATTAACGTTGAAACGTGTTAAAATATACCTTTTAAAACATCAGCAAATACACTCACAAAGAACTGATGAAACACTGCCGCTGCAAAGCTAATAAAACGTTGCCATTTTCACGTCTCTTCTGTGCTACTGAGTAGGTCGCACCTGTTGACAATGTAAACTTCCTGCTTCGATGAGGGGTTGTCTTGGCACATGATACGAAACTATAATTAAAATATCCCCGAACCAGGCAACCCTAGGCCCAGCGGTGTATCCCAACCAAGATGATAAACTTTTCCAGTTCAAAAAGTTTTTATTGAATTCATGTATTTGAATACAACGAAAAAATAGGAGTTTTGAACGTCTTTTTATAAAACCTCATTGCTAACATCATAACTAACGTTTTGACGTGTGCCGTGAAAAAAAAATTCCCAACTTTCGTTTTGAACAATAGAATTACTTCCGCAAAGACAAATACCGGTGCACTCAGTGTGTCTTCAATTTACTAAATTTTGCAACCAAAGGAGACTTATTTTATAACAGATTTGACTCGAGGTAAGCTGATATTTATATAGTTTCAGCTTTGAATAGATAAAAACTTAGAAATGTGGTAGAAACTTCCCAATTTTTGATATGTATAAAATTTCGCGGAAGAAGATGCCAAGTTCATGATTTTTTTTATAATACTAGATTGAAATTTGGCAAATAGATAGCCACATATCTGAGTATAGATTAACCGTTTGATTTATTAAGCTATACAATGAAAGGAAAATATATTGGTGGCCCCGATTTCTATTTTTAAAAGTTGTCTTATAAAATATGAAGGGAATCGAAATTAGTACAGTTCAAAACTTGATCTTTGACAAGGAATCATGAGCACATTTGTTTCACCCAGGCAATCGTGTGTTTGTGCAGAATTAAAGAGAAGGAAAATATTTAAAACTTACCAAAGTTAAATTTGAATAATCTGTCATCTATTAATATAAGTTAATTATATAAATTATATTTTATAATAGTATATACTAGTATACTTAGCTAGTATGTTAGAATTTGAATGTTAGTCTGCCATGGCTGAATATTTTATCCAGTTGTTTGAAATAGTAGTTATGATGGACATTTTTCTGCCACAGTTTTACTATTTGTTTATTTAAACACTTTTTTTTAGTTTCTGATCATGTTACATGTACATGTAGCCTGTATCTTATAATCTGAAACAGCACAGTTAAGGAAGAACAAGTCCACGATTTTTTTCTTTAAATAATTGAAATGTTAAAAAAGAAAAGTATATTGTGTTACAGATAGATTTGTGGTGTGCAACTTTCACATTGAAAGATAATGGGAATCTCAGTTGAGGCATGGAGGCTGAGAATAGGTTGTTTTACACACTCTTCCTCGGCCAGCAGTGAAGATGACCCTCACAGAAACAGCCACCGGAAACGAAAGTGTAGAACCACAAATCATGATTGTGTAGCCAAGGTCTTGCCTGTTGAACAAAATGAGGAGTTGCCCAGTGCCCTAGGGGCTAAAAGATTGAAAACAGCCTCTCCTAGAAAATCCTTTGCACAGCAGTTATGCGCTTATATTCCAAATCTCAGAGGTAATGGAGGCAATTCACAGACTTGCTTTAAAAATCAGTTTTATTTATTTATCTGTTTTCAGTAATTGATTAATTTTTGTATTTATTTTATTTGTTTATTTATTTTTGAGGGAGGGACAGGGATAAGAGTTCTGCTCCAGAGTTGTTTCAAACTCTTACCTTTAAACTTTTTTTAAGGGATAACAACTATTCATTTTGGCCAAAAAATGAATGTTCTTGGGGTAAACAACAATTTTCCCATACTTATCAATGGTTAATGAATCCATTTCTACATTCAAATTTAGTCCCTATTTTTTTTTTCAAAAAAGTTTTTTTTTTTGCAATAATCTCTTAAGAGATTATTACAGAGTACAGCCATCTGTGGAGGTCACATGGTTGGATGACAAGCACAGATTTCAGAATAATTGTTTAAACTGCCATTTTTTGTTGTGAAATTGAATATATTATATTTTTATGAGTTTTTTACAATGTTTTATTGTGAAGTATAGATCTCATACGAAGAGTTGTTATCCCTTTAACTTAGAGCTTACAATTTTTAGAGCCATATCTCTCTTTCTCTCTCTCCCTCTCTCTCTCTTATGTGACTATATTAAATGATTAAGACTATTTTACTGCTAAAATGCGATCCAAAGACAGTCTGCGCCAAAAACTTTTTAGACTACTAGCCCTTCGGGCTAGCAGACTCTCAAACTTTACTAGCCCAAACCAAAAATCACTAGCCCAATTTAAATAATTCATTTAAAAAGTTTAAGCAGATGTTGTAAAGAGTTGTGGTACCATACTGTACTTTCTTGAAAACCTTATTATAGAAGTAGAGCAAGTGAATAACAAAGTCAATCAGGTTAATTTTCAGTTGATGGGGTGGTAAAATTGATTTAAAATATAATTAATTATTTAATATTGAAAAAATTCCCTTTTTTAGTATGTAATACTGAAAAAAGTTACCCTTACTTTTCATATTTTTATAATACCTTTCTTTCCATTTTTATATGCAATCAAATTTTTTTTTTTAAATTCCTATTCTTTTTATTGACAATGGCTCTTTTCCGACAATTTATTTCCAATAACATCAGTACATAATGCCACTTCTAATTTAAAATACATAGGTACTGTGAAGGTAATTAAACAAACGTCTTGCAATTTTTTTGGTTACAATTCTTTTGGTTATACAACTGTAAAAACAACTTTTCAAGTGTGGAGGGGTAGCCATGGCATAAACCCAACTATGCCACATTGTCAAGAATAGTTCATAGGGTATTTATGTCACATGTAACTGCCAGGGTCTTATTGTTTTTAAAAGGCAATAAGCAAAGGAAAATGTATTGACTCGTGGATATTAAAATTATAAATAAAAATTATAAACAAAAAAGGAAATAGAATACTACACCCCTCAGTCTGCTAAGTGGTCCTAACCCAAATGTTCTATGAGATAATGCATACATTACACTTGCTTCGGAGACAGTGTTGTTTTGACAAAACCTGTTGCTAGTACCAAGGAATTCCGGTCTGATCCAGTAACTTGATTGACAGCAATTTGTAGTCATGACAACGAACTGGTCAAATAAGAAGATGCCGACAAGCTGATCAGACAGACTGCTGCTATAAATAACTACAGTGAAGTTATTTATAGCAACTAATCAATATTCAGTAGTTAGAGCTAGGTGTGAGAGGCATATCATACTATCTAGAAACGTCAAATTAGAGGCAGGGACAAAGAAGACTGGCGACTTATATTTTTGAAATCTTACTGAGTGTTACAATAGGCTCAAAATTTCAACTAGCCCGTTCGGGCTAGTGCTTTGTAAAATTTCAACTTTTTTACTAGCCCGGTGCCACTTTAGGTAGGCAATTGCCTCGGGCTAGTGCCTAACGTCGCAGACTGCAAAGATTTTACTTGTCCTTAGAAATTTAGGTTCAACATAATAAGCAATTCATGTACTTAGAATGCTTTAAAAATCCTGTGCTTCATTCTTTTAATATCTCCCTCCCTCTCCTTTTTTTTTACTATATTTTTTTCACTCTTGTGCACTTGTTTCAGGGTCTCCAGAGAATGTCATCCATAAAATTAAATAAATAGACATGAATGTACCCATATGGACTTTTTATGTACAGACACAGATGTGTCTGTACATATAGCCATCACCTGCGTCTGTCGTCGCCGTCGCCGTCGTCGCCGTGCACTTTTACCGATAACACGATAAGTGGAAAACTGTTTTTCATTTCAGCTTGAAACTTACAGAATTGATAAATATTTATAATACACAGGTCAAGTTCGAAAATCAGCATGATCGGGTCACTTGTAGGGAAGTTATGTTGTTTTTTCACTTTTTTCAGCATACATGCAGCACCGATAACACGATAAGTGGAAAACCATTTTACTTTTTGGCTTGAAACTTACAGAACCTATGAATATTCATGATACGCAGGTCGAGTTCGAAAATCAGCATGATCGGGCCATATTTGTGGAAGTTATACTATTTTTTCATTTTTTTTCAGCATAAATGCAACACCAATAACACGATAAGTTAAAAACCGTTTTACCTTTTGGCTTGAAACTTACAGAACCGATGAATATTCATAATATGCAGGTCAAGTTCGAAAATCAGCATGATCGGGCCATATTTGTGGAAGTTATGCTATTTTTTCATTTTTTTTCAGCATAAATGCAACACCAATAACACGATAAGTTAACAAGGCAGCAAAGCTGTCAAATGTACAGACAAAAAACAGAAAATAAAGATGCAAAATAGGTCATTTTGTCAATTTTGATGCAATAATAAATAATGCTTATAATAGCACTGTCAGTCAACACTGAATTTTAATCATGCACAACAGGTAAAATGGTCAATAACATGAGCGGACCCAGAGATATTTTCTGACAGTATTCCAAAGTATCTATTTTGATCCATCCTCCATTTTGATGGTCTTCCAACAGAAGAAAAAATAGATACCAGGCAATATAAACTTAATAACCTGACTGTCTTCCGGAAGTCCCAGAAGATGGTCTCAATCTACCCTTTCAATAAGATTACAGTTTCAGGACCATGAGAGTTCAAATTCACATGATGTAAGTCTTAATATTTGAAAAATGATGACAGTGCATAAAATAATATTACATAAGTAACATAATGTTTAAAGACATAAAAAACAATACAACTGCTTATGTGGAAAAACAGAAATGTCAGAGTCTCAGGCGGATGAGAGTTTAAAGTCACAAATGCAAGTGTTTGAGAAAAAATTATAAAGGAAAACAACAAAACTAGAAAAGCAACACGAGAGTGCAGACCTCTGCCAAGGTAGCAATTGTTGATTATTATTGATTTTTGTCCTCTTTGGCCCACTTCTGACAGTTCCTGAAAATTTCAGCAAAATCGGTCCATAACTTTTTGAGTTATGTTGATGACAAACAGGGGTGAAAATATAACCTCCTTGGCAGAGGTAAATATAATTCCAATGAAGCTGCTATTCAAACTTTTAATCTTTCAGTTTGATATATATATATATATATATATAAAACTTATTTGCAATATTAAACAAAATTT
The DNA here is from genome assembly GCF_051362555.1 of Lingula anatina. Classification (NCBI taxonomy): domain Eukaryota; kingdom Metazoa; phylum Brachiopoda; class Lingulata; order Lingulida; family Lingulidae; genus Lingula; species Lingula anatina. The sequence goes on from NW_028257603.1 coordinate 136,786, forward strand.
ACCTGCATAATTATCACTGCTTCCTTATTATTAATCTAGCAGAGAGCTTAACCTATGGGAGTTTACAGGGAAATATCAACAAGTGTGCTTTATGTAATCTCAAATCACAAGTGTGCTTTATGTAGCCTATCAATTAGGCAAATTACTTTATAACTGAAATTAGCGAAGTGATACCCAAGGGAAATTTATAGACTGACCCTCTCAAAGGTCTTTCAGGCCCATAAGTCACAACTTAAGAAGAGCACAAAACAATAATGCACAAAATAGGAGACTACCACTTCTGATGCAATAATACATTATGTTTAACTGCACAGTCAACATCAAATTTTAATTTTGCACAACAGGTAACACCGATGAGAGTAAAAGCATAAGGCTTCAGGCCCATCAGAGTTCAAGTTTATACTTAGAAAGTGCCAGAATGAGAAAAATGAAATTTCACACAAAATTGCATTAAATTCAATAATAAATGATAACCCAACTGACCTGGCTTTCTAATTTGAACTGCATGCCAATCCTAAAAATCATACTCTTAAGTTAAATATAATAATAAATAACACAGTTTTCTTTTCATAATGTTTGCAGTAGCAGTGCAAAAAGATTATTGTCAATTTTGATGTAACATTACATAATAAATTATAGAATAATTATCACCAATTTTTGATTATTGACTATAAATAGCATGAACATGTAGAAAATTTGATTACCATCCGGCTTCATGTCCATGGGAGCTCCGAGTCCCACAATGAATATGCCAAAAAGATAATGAATATTTCACTAAAATGAATAACTTCCAGAAAAAGAAGCCCATTAGACTGCTTTTCCAACTTGGGCTGCATTTTAGTCCTGTGTTTCTTTTTTGAAAGTTTGACAATCATAACGAACACGGTTTTCCCATCATGGTCATCATGGCAGATGTGGATGATTGAATCTGACAAACTGCAATGATATGAGTTTATTTCCGTTTTGGACACTTGATTACACAATACATGATAACAAGTTTACCATCATTTTTACATAATCAACTAACAATGTTGTAAAGATGCAGGAAATATCAAACACACACTTTTACGTATCTTATTAGTTCAATAATGAGACTGTTAACATGCCTAAGAATTGAATCTGAGGAAATTTGAAAAAACAGTACAACTTCTAAAATAATGGCCCGATAACACTGATTTTCGAACTCAACCTGCATTTTTGTAAGATTGACCACTCCTGTGAGTATAATGACAATTGGCTAAGCTGTTTTTCTTATATTGTGTTATTAATGTTGCATATATGTTGAAAAAAGTGAAAAAACAGCATAAAAAAATTAAAAGAAAATGTAAAATAAAACATAACAAAAAATACCAATAAAGCTGCTATTCAAACTTTTAATCTAGCTGTACAATTACTAACATGATATGAATAACCCTATTGAGTTTGAGAATAATAAGGCACTGTTATTCATCTTTAGCATTAATGTAAGCGTTACACAAATTTTTTTTTTTTTTGTAAACTTATTTTCCATATTAAATAACATTTACCTGCATAATAATCATCGATTCCTAATTATGTGACACAGTTAAGAAAGCTAAACCGATGGGACTTTACAATGAAATCTCAATGTGTGTTTATGTAATCTCATTTAATATCCACTTGAAAATTAATTAAGCAAATTATTTTATAACCCTGAAATAACTTGAAAATCAATTAAGCAAATTATTTTATAACCCTGAATTAACTGCCTACTATCCATATACATTTATTGCACCAAATAGCACTGTACTGCATTGCTTTCAAAACAGAAAACAATTACGATGGTTTTCCAACACAAGCTGCACTTCACTCTTTTCAGTAAGGTTGATTATCATAAGTAACATGGTTTTCCCTTAATCGCTATCCTGGCAGCAGTGTCCAAAATGGGGTTTTCTTTAACTTTCATGCAATATAACATAATACTTAACAGCATAATGACCATCAAATTTTTTATAAAAAAATAAAAGTATCATGGATATTCATGGAAAGGTCTCCAAGGACATGGAAGTTAGGGTCACACTTTCAAAATGCCAAAATGTTAACAAGAGATAACTGTACTGAAATGATTTTCTTTCCATTTTCAACACCTTTTTAACATAAAACCATCATCAATTAACTGTCATTTTTAAATGATCAACTAGGAAAATTGTTGACATAGGAAAAATATCAATAGAACAATTTATAATGTCCAATTAGCTCCATTTGGAGATTCTGAACATAGTGAATGATTGAATCTGACGAACTGCAATGATGAGTTCCTTTCCATTTTTGATACTTTATTACACAATGCAGGATAATAGGTTTACCGTCATTTTTATATAATCAACTAACAATATTGTTAAGAAGCAGAAAATGTTAAAACAACACTTTAACATATCCAATTAGTACCGTTATGAGACTGTTAACATGCTTAAGAATTAAATCTGAAGAAAAACCACTTATATACAAAAAGGCTAATAACTTCATCAAAACTTAACTGATCAAGCTTATTTTCAAACTTGATCTGTATACTGGTCAGATTGATCACTCCTGTGAGTTGCAAGACAAAAGGCTGATTGGTTTTCCTTAAAATGCGTTATCAGTGTTGCATGTATGCTGAATAAAGGGAAAAAAACAGCATTACTTTTGTAAAAATAGTCCAATCATGCCAATTTTCAAACTTGACCTGCATATAATAAATATTCACCAGTTCTGTAAATTTCAATCCAAGGAAAGGAAAAACATTTTTACACTTATCATGTTATCGGTGTTATAAAAGTGCTGAAAAAATTGAAAAAAAAAAAAAAAAAAAAAAAAACAGGATAACTTCCATAAAAATTGTCCGATCTTGCTGATTTTCAAACTTGACCTGCGTATTATGAATATTCATTAGTTCTGTAAGTTTCAAGCCAAATGAAAAAACAGTTTTCCACTTATTGTGTTATCAGTGCTGCATATATGCTGAAAAAAGTGAAAAAAGAGCATAAATTCCCTAACAATAATCGAATCATGCTGATTTTCGAACTTGACTTGCGTATTATGAATATCTATCAGTTCTACAAGTTTCAAGCCAAAAGGTAAATTGGTTTTCCACTTATGGTGTTATCGGTGCTGCATATATGCTGAAAAATAGTGAAAAAACAGCATAAATTCCCTAAAAATGACCCAATCATGCTGATTTTCGAACTTGACCTGTGTATTATGAATATTAATCAGTTTTGTAAGTTTCAAGCCAAAAGGTAGGATGGTTTTCCACTTATCGTGTTATCGGGGTTGCATATATGCTGAAAAAAGTGAAAAAACAGCATAAATTCCCTAAAAATGACCCGATCATGCTGATTTTCGAACTTGACCTGCGTATTATGAATATTCATCAGTTCTGTAACTTTCAAGCCAAAAGGTAAAATGGTTTTTCACTTATCGTGTTATCGGTGCTGCATATATGCTGAAAAAAGTGAAAAAACAGCATAAATTCCCTAAAAGTGACCCGATCATGCTGATTTTCGAACTTGACCTGCGTATTATGAATATTCATCAGTTCTGTAAGTTTCATACCAAAAGGTAAAATGGTTTTCCACTTATCGTGTTATCAGTGCTGCATATATGCTGAAAAAAGTGAAAAAACAGCATAAATTCCCTAAAAGTGACCCGATCATGCTGATTTTCGAACTTGACCTGCGTATTATGAATATTCATCAGTTCTGTAAGTTTCATACCAAAAGAAAAAACAGTTTTCCATTTATCGTGTTATCGGTAAAAGTGCACGGCGACGGCGACGACGGCGACAGCGACGACGGCGACGGCGACGACAGACGCAGATGATGGCTATATGTACAGACACATCTGTGTCTGTACATAAAAACCGTTTTACCTTTTGGCTTGAAACTTACAGAACCGATGAATATTCATAATACGCAGGTCAACTTCGAAAATCAGCATATTTGTGGAAGTTATGCTATTTTTTCATTTTTTTCAGCATAAATGCAACACCGATAACACGATAAGCGAAAAATCGTTTTACTTTTTGGCTTATAAGTTATTGAAATGATGAATATTCATAATACGCAGGTCAAGTTTGAAAATCAGCCTGATCGGGCCATTTTTATGGAAGTTATGCTGTTTTTTTCACTATTTCAGCATATGTGCAACACCGATAACACATTTCAAGGAAAATCAATTGGCCAATCGTCTTGAAATTCACAGGGGTGATCAGATTTACTAAAATACAGATGAGGTTCGAAAATAAGCTTGATCGGTTCAATTTTGGTGAAATTGTGCCTTTTATTGTATATAAGTCTTTTTTCTCGGATTTAATTCTTAGGCATGTTAACAATCTCATTTGTGAACTAATTAGTAATGTAAAGGTGTTCTTTTGACATTTTCTGCATCTTAACAATATTGTTAGTTGATTATATAAAAATGATGGTAAACCTGTTATTGTGCATTGCGTAATCAAGTGTCAAAAATAGAAATAAACTCATATCTTTACAGTTTGTCAGATTCAATCATTCACCATGTTCAGAATCTCAGAATGGAACAAATTGGACATTTAAAATTGTTCTATTGATATTTTTCCTATGTCAACAACTTTCTTAGTTGATCATTTAAAAACGACAGTAAATTGATTATTTTGATATATATGTAAAAAAAGTGTTGAAAGTGGAAAGAAATTCATTTCAGTACAGTTATCTCTTGTGTACATTTTGGCATTTTGAAGTTGTGACTCTAAACTTCCATGGCCCTGAAGACCTTTCCATATCAAATTTTCTGAATATCCATGATACTTTTATTTTATTATTAAAAATTGATGGTCATTATGCTGTTAAGCATTATGTAATATTGCATCAAAATTGAAGACAACCCCATTTTAGACAATGCCTCCATAGTGACCATTTAAGGAAAACCAAGTCACTTACTCTTCTCAAACTTACAGAAATATAACATAGCACTAAATTATAGCTTCAGTTGGAAAACCTGTTATATCGGTTAACTTTCTTGGAAATTATATAGTTTTTTGTTACAATTAAAATTTTCACATATGGACATTTTCAAGGTGTAACTTAGTCTTTGAACTTCCATTGGCTTGAATACCATTCCTAGTTGTATCTTTTGAATAGCTATGATACATTTACTTTATTATTAAAAAATTGATGGCCATTGTGCTGTTAAGCATTATGTTAAATTGCATAAAAGATGAAAAAAAACCTTTTTTGGACATCGCTGCTGGGATGACCATTAAGGAAAAACCATTTTACTTATGATATTCTAACTTACTGAAAAGTTTCATAGGACTGAAGTGTAGCTTGTGTTGGAAATCAGTGTGATTGTTTTCTGTTTTGGAAGCAATGCAGCTCTATGGAGTGCTATATGGGGCTACTGTTTATGGATGGTGGTAATTGTCCCTTGGGATAATCACTAGCTAAATTCAGAGCTATAAAATTACTTGCCTAATTGATTTTCAAGTGCCCATTAAATAAGATTACATAAAACACACGTTGAGATTTCCCATTCAAGTCCTATAGGTTAAGCTCTCTTAACTGTGTCACATAATTAGGAATTGGTGATAATTATGCAGGTAAATGTTGTTTAATATTGCAAATAAGTTTACAAAAGAAAAAAAATTGTGTAATGCCAACATTAATGCTATAGATGAATAACAGTGCCTTATTATCCTCAAACACATTGGGATTATTCATATCATGTTAATACAGCAAGATTAAAAGTTTGAATAGCAGCTTTATTGGATTTTTTTTTTTTTTTTGTGTTTTCTTTTTAATTTTTTTCTAAACACTGGCATTTTCAACTCCCATCCACCTGAAGCTCTTCAGATTTTCTGTATTTCCACATAAGCAGTTGCATAGGTTTTTATGTCTTTAAACATTATTTATTATTTTATGCACTGTCAACATTTTTCAAATATTGGGATTTTCATTATGTGAATTTGAACTCTCATGGTCCAGAAACTATAATCTTATTGCGGGGTGGATTGAGGCCGTCTTCTGGGTCTTTCAGATGCCGGTCAGATTTTAAAGTTTACATTGACTGGTATCAATTTTTTTCTGTTGGAAGACCATCAAAAGTGTAGGATGGATCAACAAAGATACTTTGGAATACTGTCAGAAAATATCTCTGGATCTGCTCCTGTTATTGACCATGTTACCTGTTGTGCATGATTAAAAATCAGTGTTAACTGACTGTGTTATTATAAGCATTATTTATTATTGCATCAAAATAGAGTGTTTTCCACGAAATCGGGTGCATGCGCAGTTTGCGCCATTTTGTGCGGGACTGTTTCTCAGGGGGCTAGAGTAGAAGGGGCCTTCATCATGGACGGCTGTCACGATGTAAAGTAGATCTCCCACTCTTTGCATTTATCGGTAATGGGTAGTCATGACAACTGCTGTATGTATAACTGCAGCCACCGTAGAGGTAGCAAAGACAATGTTTGTAGTTTTTTAGTATTTCCAAAGGATAGACGTTCGACATTGCTATGGATTAGTGCTGCTGGTCGTGCGAACATTTCATTGAAAGATATAACTGTCAACTTCAAAGTCTGTGGCTGTCACTTCCAATCCGGTAAGCCAAACAGGAAAGATAGTATGTCTATTGATGCAGTACCATCAGCTGATTTTCCAAAGTCACGCAATACGGCTAACAGTATTTCAAGTGCGACATGGGTCGAAGCGGCAGAGAGTAGGACTAGAAAAATTATATTGAAGAAGCTAATCACAGCAAATTTACTTTCTTTCATCGTTTTATTTAGAAAAGTAAAACTGCGTACAAAAATATTATCACAAAGATATATTTGATTTGTTCACTTCTGAGCTGTTGCATGTCCAAGTTTGCAAATAAATTACTGTACTAGTAAATGCACTAGCATTGTGCCATCTTCCAATTAAAATTAATCTAAAAAAGCTGCACATTAACACCTGAGTAAAATAAAACCAACCTACACGGGAAATGTTAATTTAAAGCACCATCATCTGAGACGGAAGTTATAATTAAAAACATTACTATATCACAATGTAGTTAAATATCCATTGCACTGCTAAATACATAAAATATATACAAATTGTACTTAAATCCTGCATCAACTGTTCAATAAAATAAAAATCTAGTCTAAAAAGGTGAAAGTTCACTCCTGAGAACCATTTCCATTCTACTGTATTCCGATAAAACCTATATAATAGCACCATCTAATACAACCATATTTTAAAACCTTTGCTTTATCACAGTGTTTTTTAATATCTATATCCATGTTAAATACACAAAAGAAAAAATATTTCCAAAAAAAGAAAAAGGACTATTATCATGCAAGGATTATGATAACAGCATGAAAATAAAACGCTAAAGATTTTCACAACCAAAGATCACAATGCAGAATAATATTGCACATATTCTCAGTTTGGTATTAAATGCATGTATAGAATAAAGCTTGAATTTTTGAATGAAAAAAAAAATGAAAAAAAAAAGTTCAATAGAAGCGTACACCAACTTTGTCAAAATGAATGTCTTGTAAAAACTGGTCAGTTTAGGAACTACAGATGCCCAATGAACAGCATCAAACATAACAGATTCAATGAAGAGATCCTTCTCTGTGCACAAAACAAAATCATACTCATGAATGTTATACACAGCCATTTGACCCTGGACTTGAGTGGAGTAGCTATGTTTCTGATTCAAATATGGCCTGTTGTTTTCGTCTAGCTTTAAACATGACAGTTTTCTGGTGACACAGAGTGGTCTACTAAAGCTGTTGTGTAGATTTTCTGCACATATCCATCTTGAAAAAACCGTTAAGCTTTCAGACTTTTGAATGCCCGCACAAATTTCTTATCGTATGTCCTATCCTTGCTGTCTATGAGATACGTTTTCAGTTCTTTCTTGGAAAAGTCATCAGGTACGTCTGTTAAATTTCTATTCCAAGTACTCGCATGAATGTGTTTTCTAAAAAATGCAGGTGTTATCATGTTACAAATCCTTGAAAATTCAGATCGAAACGAGCACTCGTCGATATGGCGTCCGTCATGTACACTCCACACTTGCCCCTTGAAACTCCAAATCCCGCAAAATCTTGTGTTCTCACGGAAAATTTAGCGGAAGTCACGTGACCGTGGAAAACACTGTATTGACAAAATGACCTATTTTGCATCTTTATTTTCTGTTTTTTGTCTGTACATTTGACAGCTTTGCTGCCTTGTTTGTTCTGTTTTTCACATTATTAAAAAAATTTTGATGTTAAAGGGTACCTGTCAGCCGGCCTGAGACTGCTGTTGTTAATAGGACTACTGTTGCTAGTGGCAGGAGATGTGGAGGCCAATCCAGGACCCATTACAACACCTGGTTCTGAACAGGTTTGTGGGAATGTAAATTAGTAATTAAGCTGCATTCACAGCAGCTGACTAACTAGTCCGAAGATCAAGTATGGTGACCCACTTTAAAGTTTGCCATCTAGTAATCTCCTTAACTGAATAGATTCCCATTGGGGATTACGCAACAAGTATTTAAGTGAGGCGGCCATATTTATTCCACCGACTACATAGTCCACTGTTGTGAATGAGGCCTTAGAGCACATTCAGAACAGTGAACTAACAGCTAGGTCCACAGATCAGATATGGTGACCCACTAAAAAGCTTGCCACTAACTTCTCGATTAGACATTGAATAGATTCCCTACTGGGATTATGCAACAAGCATTCAAGTGGATCGGCCTCATTTGATCCACAGATCTGTTAGGGCCATTCAGAAGTATGATGGCTGATGATCTGAGTACTAACTGATCTGTCGACTAAATATGGCCAACCCGACTACAAAAGCAATGCCGCTGATTCCTGATGGTTTCCCCACCTCCACACACGCCATTAAACGTATCAAATCTCGGCTCCAAGGTTTAATTGCTAGGCCCCTGCAGTGATGGCACATGTGGATACAGGGAGACCAACATGGAATTAGCAGCATTGCTTTTGAAGTGGGGTCTCCCATATTTAGTCGGTGAATCAGTTACTGGTAGTACTTTGATCATCTTTTCTGAATGGCCCTTTAATTTGCTTTTTTTAATAATAATAATAATAATAATAATAATAATAATAATAATAATAATGAGTTCTTAGATGTAACCATCTTAAAATTACTTTTGGTTCATTGATTGATGATATCAATATTTTAATAAAATGATTTCATATAAAAAATTGTATTTTTATTTATTTATTTTATTTATTTATTTTTTCTTTGATTTAATGCTTTATATATCTAACATATTGTGGTAAAAATTGTTATTTGCAAGATTTTGATTTTCATTGATTTTCTTGTTTCTTATTTTTTGAGTTCATGTAATTTTTCTATAGTCTTATAGTAGAGTTATGATTTAAATTTTGTTAAAATGTGTTTTTAAAGATTTTTTTATTATTTTATTAATAAAGAACAATGGGAAAGATCCTGCCAAAGAAGAACTGTAAGTTAAAATGATTTTTACAATTTCTAACACCTCTGTTATTTCAATAATGTTTATACACAAATTTTTGTCTAAAAGTGTACATAAGGATAAGAATCCAGCTTGCTTTTTAAACAGAGTTTCCTTAGAAGTGCCTTGCAAAGATTCTAGGTTTCATATTTTGTAAAACTCATTTTAAAATTAACATTTTCAGGCAAGCTCAGTCCATATCTTCAGAACAACTACAAGCTCATGACGAAGAAGTAAGTAGAGAATATCAGAAAAGACATGGAAATTGGTATTTACTACTTTACCTTAAATCACATTTAGAACAGAAGACTAACAGATCTGTGGATCAAATATGGCCGACCCACTTGAATGCTTGTTGTGTTATCCCTGCAGGAAATCTGTTCAGTGTCTAATTGAGAATTAAGCGGTGAGCTTTGAATTGGGTCGCCATATTTGATCCATGGATCTGTTAGTGAGCTGTTCTGAATGGGCTCCTGTATGTACTGAGTAAAAACATACAGCCAACCAGCTCTTTGGGCTACTAGTGTTTTTCCAACCACTGTCCCACAGAACAAATGGTGGACATTAAAGAACACATTTTTAAGAAAAATGACCCCCCCCTCCCTTTAATTTTACTTGAGCCCATTTGTAGTCTGAGGTCTGAGGTCTTGGGTATTTTGTTCTTATAGATTTGATTTTTTTTCTTTGCAGATTGCCAAATATGAGGAGGAGGTTATGGTGTATTTGGAGCGTGGCAAAGAACCATTTAAAAGAGGGGAATTTGATGTTGCTGCAGAGCATCTAAGCAGAGCACTGGAATATGTGGAGAAATTCCACCTGCAGAAAGGCACTTGTATCACCCCCCATCAACTGCTGGTTGATGTTTATTTCAATCGCTGTTTTTGTTATCAGATGATGGTATGTTTCTGAGAGATTTTTATATTCATATATGTTTTTGGTCGTCTTTGAAATTGTCTGTAGTGTGTAATTGTGTCTGTCTGTCTAGATGTCTGTCTGTCTGCCTGTCTGTAATTATGCAATTTACATGCTTAATGCATGCCCACACTTGCATTTAAAGGTTTAATCAGTGGTTTGAAAAGATTATTTAAAATATTTTTTTTATTCACCCAAGTCTATTGAACCATCTGTTTTGTGGCTATTGCAATAAAATGATTTTGATACCAATTGCATTTCTTTTTTATCTTCCAGGGTGAGGGCCATTATCTAATGGCATTGAAAGACCTGCACAAAGGTAAATTTGTTAATTTTTTCAAAATTTCTCTCTCCATTGGTTGCACATGGGGGAATTGATATAAATTTGGAACAGTTTGTTGTCAACTTTCAAATAAATAGAATTGATAGGTATATTTTTTCATGGAAGCAGCAAATATTGTTCTTGTCTTGGCTGTCACTTACATTAACTACAATAAAAACTTGAACATTTCTAAAGTTGGTCTTGAAAATTTTGTTGAAAGACATTTCTCAAAGTTTTTCACTTTGAAAATACAGTAAAACTTGAAAATAGGCCTCTCGATTCTTTTGAATAGTTCATCACCTAATAAAGCCATGTCAGATTAATGCATTCAAAATATTAATTAATATTTAAATGACGAAATTTTGAAGTTTTTACTGCAATGGGCCGACCTGGCTGAATTGTCGGTTAAACCACAGGGTGTAAAATATTTAACTGAATCAATTCTTTCATGTGACATGATTTTTTAGGTTTCTTTTGAAATTTTATGGAAACAAAATATAGTTCAACACTGTTTTAAACGGCTTTGGAGGAACAGTGGATTGCAAGAGGCCTGATATATGTTTGCGTAAAGGTCTACAGGATCAAATTTGTATATTGTAAATTTTTACTGCAGCATGAAACCCAGGATCAGTACCAATAAATATACTATATGATTTAATTGATTTAATATTTATTGATAATGAATGATCATTTCAAAGTAATTAAAGTATAAATAAGTCAGGAAGATATGAAATCAAGAGGGTAGCATATAATAGATAAATCATAATCATCTGACTTCTACATCTATATGCTTGACAAGAGCATTACATTAAGCCAGTATGTTTTTTTTCAGCCATTGTGTACTGCAGTGAAATTACTATGATAATTGATGAATTCCGTGTTCGAGGGGATATACTATTAAGCATGATCAACAGACAAATTAGGGTTGACAATGACAGAAATCAGGTATAGTGTACCTTAACTTTTTCAGATGCATAAATTTAGAATTAAAATTTGCAGACTAGCTGTTTGCATTATTTGTGGTACTTCTTCTTTATAGAATAGAAGTATTAATAGGTAGCCTGCTTTTCAGTTTTGTTGCTACCACTCCATAGGAATGTCCTTGATTCTGAGGTCTTACAATAGTGTTAAAATGCAATCAAAGTTATGATATTTAATTGTCTATGATAGAAACCAGAAATAAATGCTTACAAAATATATGCCTTTTTGTGTGTGTAGGTGGAGGAAGCAAAAAGAGTTATCGATGTCATGAAAAAAGATGGCATCATTGGGTTCAACAAACAAGAATACATGAAAGCCTTAGCAATATATGGTAATACATGCAAACTGGCTAACCTCTTGCGTAACTGGAGAGATAAAGATGCAGACGTGATTCTGGCCGATGTGCAAGTGAGGTTTGCAGAAGCATTGTTCACGTGGGTGAGTATTCAGAAAATTGGTAACTGTATAGGTGAAACCATTTAACCATCTCAATTAAAAGTTTTGACCTACAGAAAGAAAGGCAGAAACCAGCATTTGAAACGTGCTCCAAAGCTTAAGAATGTACTGTCATAGACTGTAAAGATGATAAAAACTCACTCTTTTGAAATCCACTCAAATACTGACATTAAAATTAAATTTTCAAGTCTTTTATAGACCAGTTGTTTTTAAATGGTTGCTTTACATCTTAATCAGTTGATAAATTTTATTGTTCTTTCTATGTGGAATGCCCTAAATGGCTTTAAATGAGGCTATTGGCATTCCCTGGCATCATGTCAGACTAAAAATGGAGCTAGAGTAAGGTGGAGTAAAATGTTTTAGTGATAAAGGTGAAAGCTATATGTGCCACAAATGGGGCATCATAAAACAATACAAAAGGATATAAAACCAGTACCATTCACTGTTAAAATTGATAGCTTTAATTGTTATATTTTTCATTTCAGATCACTGTTTTTAAGCTTGATCTTCAGCGTATGGTGTCACTGAAATGCCAGGAATGTAAGGACGTTATGTTTTCAATTAAATGACTTTCTTATACATTGACATATTTTTATTTACGATAAAAAAGTGTTACCTCCCTATCCCATTTCTAATAATTCCTTAAGTCTTGTCACATCAAGTCCTACTTCTTAGTGATACAGCTGTACTGGTGAGTTTTAATAGGTAGGAACATGAAATTAATATACTGCAGGGGATTCCCTTTCAAATCTTCTGTACAATTTTTATGGATATTCATTTATTGGCCATATTGAATGTGATTACTCCATTTTTAAAAACAAATTTTATGTAAAAGTCGAGATAATAAATATCTCTTATCTGTCTTATCTAGGATCTTCATGCCAAAATCCACATAATTTTGAATAAAGTGCAGTTTTCTTTTTCTCACGAACCAGTTCTGGACCCATCCCTGCACATTGATGGGATGTTTTATACCATTTATAATTAGAAAATTAAGTTCTGAATTACTGGGCAGTCATTTTGAATAGCATCTGCCTTTCTAACGTTCACATTAAACATACAGTACTGCACAGAATCAGGAATTGCTTCCTTTTCACTTCATGACACAAGAAAACTGTGGTATATGAATGGAAGCTTTCTGTTGTGCATGATCTATATGCTTACTATGAAAGTGAATTTTCATGGTTTCTTGATAGGATGATAAAACAATAATTAATATTCTTTACTTGGGGACTATTTAGTAAATAACATGACTGTTTAAAAGATAACATTTCGGTCCATCAGCTATGAATCTTGGTCATGTGCACATTTTCAAGGTCTAACTGGGGAAGGATCAGCTTTGTAGGGCAATTAAAATATGACTTTGGGACATTTTCATACATGGGTAGGATGCCTTTAAGTAAGTTCCCAGTATCTCATAACAGACTGGAACAGCTAGTTCACTAAGATGTCATGCTCAGTGTGACAAGTCCTTCAGGTTAACAAGTTTTGCTACTTTATGTAGACTGACTTTATTCATCAACAGTATGCTTGAACTGAAATTTGAGAGGCAAGATGTGTCGATGTCCAGTTCTTAGAATTTTAAATGTTTTCAGGCCTAGACCTGACAGAAGATGTGAATCAGTCAGAATTGGTCAACAAAATAAGGATGAAAGCCCATTTCTACAGGGCACAATGCTTTTGCAAGTCTAAGATGTTTAAAGAAGCCAAAGAAGCTATAGATACAGCTTTGCAGCTAGCCAAAGAAGTCAGTGATTTAGAAAATTTAAAGGTAAAAATGCATGGCCTAGCAACCCTTAAAGAATATCAGGCCTGCTGCAAATTTGCAATAAAATGTTCTTGTAAACTCCTGCAAACTTGTTGCTGCAAACTTTTCAGTGGTACACAGCATGAGGTTTTCCACTAAAAATTTCTTCTTAATAACAAATTTTTGTATGGTAATCAATATTTTTATTAAAATAACCACATTAGATCCCCTTTTCTTGACTACATGCAGGAAAAACAAAATGTCTTGAACCCATGCTTATGTGATGGTTTTTCAAAATCCACCAGCCATTTGGGCTCGGTTTTTGCTAGAGACCATGATTTAAAACTGTCAGTTTGGTTGATGGGAGGTAAAATTTGACAGGATGGGGTAATTTTGATTTTTTTGTGACATTAAAATCTCTGTCATTATCTGTTAAATATTATCAAAAAGTTTTTAATGTCCTTGAAGTACATTAAAAAATCTTCCTCTTTGACAATTTAAAACTGTTACCTTTTGCATTTGATGAACTAGTCAGATTTTTATGTAAAGCTTAGTAGTTTATTATTTTCTTTCTTAATGCAATGTTGCATTTTATATAATATGGATATAGAGTAAAATATTCATTAATGGCCGTTGCATGTTTTACAGTAAATGATGGGTGATCCTCCATAACTTGAAGAGATCTTTTAATTCAAATACTTCTTAACATCCAGGAAATGGATATCTTTGAACTGAGAAAACTCTGCACTCAAGAAATTGAAGCCATTAGCAACTCGCAGACTGCAGTGAATGAGGAATGGTTGGCTGGCACAAACATTGTGGAGGGGATCAGGGTAAGTCATCATACTTTGGTAGTTTCTCTACTTTTTATGATCACACACTGTTTTCTGTCTGTACATTTGACAGCTATGCTGCCTTGTTATTTCGAAATGAACAGTTTGACAATTAAATATGTATTAATATGTTAATAGATAAAAGACCTTTGTTTAGAATTAAAGGAATATAATAGCTTTTTGACAATTTGAAGTTTTTAGTTAAATTTTGCACAAAGTCAGTTGTTGGTAAATTTTGGATAATTTTGTCAACATTGCATGATTTAGATGATTAATACAAGCTGTGTTTGAAGTTACTGTTTTAGATGTGATGTTTTATCCTTTTTCCTTGTTTTTTAAGTCAAAGAGG
Source organism: Lingula anatina (assembly GCF_051362555.1). Classification (NCBI taxonomy): domain Eukaryota; kingdom Metazoa; phylum Brachiopoda; class Lingulata; order Lingulida; family Lingulidae; genus Lingula; species Lingula anatina. The sequence goes on from NW_028257603.1 coordinate 151,842, forward strand.
CACCAAGAAAAAATACTTAAGCATCACCAAGGTAAGATATAAGTATTGCAAAGGTATCATTGGTGTAGAAAATTGAGTCAGTTTTCAAAACGTAATGACAGAAGATAAAACAAAGATTGCAGATTACATGTAAATGCAAGGAATTTTTGAAAAGACCCAGCTTTAGGGTTCTGGTTGTGGGCGACATTTTAAAAATCCTAGCCTTCTGTTTGATATTCCCTAAAATAGAAAACTACACTGCTAGTCAGCCCATGATACTAACCCCATGGCAATTACTAGTTAAATCGTAACCTGTCCTGTAAAGTTTTGTCAGTTTGTTCAGTTATGTACTGATGACTATTTTTCTTCTTAGTACTTATCTTCTTGTATATTTTTCGGTGACATATCTGATGGTTTACAGTCCTTTTTTTTAGTGTAAGTGCATTTTTTCTGTTTTGTACTTGTAGAATCGAAGACCCTAAAAGTAAAGAAGATCAAGTACAAGCAAGTACCCAGAAAGCCAGAAGCAGGGAGACAAGTATGGACCAGAACAATGTCTTTTCACTTATCTTTAAATATATGTCCATTTAGGATAAGCATATACTTACCTTCGTCTAAAATTCCTTATTTACTGCCTTACATGCATTCTTTTTGGTGATAAATAAATCTTCACTATTCAGTGACTAAATTAATTAACATTTACACATATGTCATTTTACAGATGACATCATAATTGCAATTTTGGGGTAAAAATCGAAATATCGGTTACTCAAATTTTTCTTTTACCTGAGCACCCACGATCACTGTTTTAACACCAATTTAATGACACTTTTAATGCTCCAAAACCCTGCCAGCGAATTTTTCTTGGAAGTCGTAGTTCAGATTTTATCGTTGATTTAGCAAAATAATGCCTTTTTTAAAAAAGATCTATAATTAAGGGCTCATAACTCCATAACAAAAACATTTAAACCAAAAAGCTGCACAGGATTGTAGCTGATACACTAGTTAACTGTCTATCTGACTGATAAATAGAAAGATACTGTCACCAAGAAAATGGTGGGGAGTTCAAATTCTCATAGAGTATTTTTTTTCTGGCTCAGCAACTGAAAACAGCATCTGCACCTGCACCAGTGAAAGCAAAAGAAGGCAATTTACCTCAGAGAACTGATGAAACGAAGATGATCAGCAAATTGGATAAGCTCACAGATACATCTATTCCTGATGATAGAAAGAAGAGCGATGCACCATTAGAGTACAAACTGACCACGAGAGGAAGTGGTGTGTATTCTCAGGATATTATTTGAGTTTTTTACATTCTGTTATTGTACCACCAGCGTAGGGGCTGGCGGTACACATGGTTTTACACCCCATTCCCATAGATTTTTAGATTGTTCTATCCCTGTGGAGTCTCACTAGATTACTGTCAGCTTGGCCGGCTTAAGCGTCTGTCCCGCCTACTAAAAGCTGTAAGGGGGTAATTAACTATGGTGCTCGCTCATCTGTCTGCAATTTAGCGTGAACCCCCAGGGAGTTGGGTCGATCTAAATTTTAATCCCTGGATCGATTTAAATCTCTGGAAATACACCCTTAGTCCTTAGGAATTATGGGAAAAATTTCTACAGACGGCTGACTGAAAGTCATATTTGGAGATTTTAAATATGCCCTTAAATTTGACCTTTGACCTTTATTTCAAGGTCAAACGGGCCAAAATTTTCAAAAAAATGAAATTTTTTACGAAAAAAATTATTTCCGCTGATATTCAGAAACTACACAGACCTAACCAATAGTGTTATTGGAAAGTGTTACCCTTAGGGTCATCTTTCATCTCCGTGAATTTGGGGTCAATCGGTGCATTTTCACGGGAGTAGCGGCCATAAGATATCGAAACTGAAAACTGTCTCTAATTCAGGAACCGTTAATGCAAGAGACCCATTCTTTTTTTGCATTTTGTAGAGCATGTAAAGCCCAACACTCGGGGTGGTCTCTGTTTTTTTGTATCCCATATGGTTTTCGAGTTATGCTGTATCAAAAAGTACATTATGGTGGTGAAAGCAAAATGTGCAGTATGGTAATGTATAATAAATTTTGAACACCGGGAAAATAAAACATAAGGATTGGCAAGGCAGACAACTTCTGGTCTAAAATGACATTATTTCATGAAATTTGAGCATCTGGAACTTCTGAGCACCTCCCATTTAAAGAATTTCAACCAAAATGACCTTTTCTTTATTTTAATTAAAAGGACACAAAAGAGGATTTTCGCGCCAAAATTGATTTATCCTGATTTATCCCAAGGTTAACACTACTTTTCCGCGATTAACCAACCTTTAATCTATCATTCCCGGCACTCGCCATCGCTCTGTAACATTTTTGGAAAATACAATAAAAAGAAAACCTCCGCTTAAGCGGAGGTTTACCAACAACCACCTCCATTTTCATAATTGAGCTCTCTAGACTTCCGGATCTCGCGAGATTCTCGTATTGCGACCTAGTTAAAACCAGTTCAAGCTGCCGGGAAAGGACAACGTGAAACAGGAGGCTCAGTTATGCTGGGAGTCCTTCGAAGAAGCGAAGACAGATAACAAAAAGAAAAAAGAAACAACCTTTACAAAAAACATGCGTAAAACAGTGTATCAGCAAATGTACGACAGGCAAACAATAAACACCGGCGAGGAAGAAGGCAGATGAAAACCTGCTTGGGTGGCCATGGATACGAAGAATGGCCTGGCCGCGAAGTATTTTCTGGATTTGTGAGTACCATTTACAATAATCTTTGAGATAAGACACCAGTGAAAATATTTATTAAGCACAGAGATTTATGTTTATTTACGTGTGTTCGTTGTATATCTTAACGATTGTCAGGCTCGTCTGTCAAAATATGCCATGAAATTGTAACTAATATGAGTGGTATCGATGACAGAAATTGCAAGTGTTGCTCATATGTCGACTCTGACAGGGTTTGGGTTAGTTTATAGAGCAAAGAAAGTTTAAATAAAAACGGACATGGTGGGAGATACTAGTCTCATTACATATACATTACAATGACCAGGGCGAATTTTTGACTTACCGAGGGCACATTTCTTGTGCCTCTAACATCTAGGCATACCACAGTAATTAAGACATATGACAAAGATGCTATTTCTTTAGGCATCTAAATCCCAAAATGAATGTGCAGAAGCTGTTATTGTATCTAAGTTTAACCCAATGTTAAATGGCATGTCAACTATAAGTGAAAATAAATAGTAGTATTTTGATTTTATATTTTAAAGACAATTTGTCTCCTTTTTACATTAAAAATAAATAAATCAGAAAGGGGATATTGCATGTTTATGTTTGGTACATCTCTCTAATGTATTAAATAGTCCAGAGTAATAATTTAGATCATACAATTTTAACTTCCAACCAGTATTTCGGAGATTAAACCAATATGAAGTGATCAAGAAATTTCAAAATTAAGTTGTAGTTAATACTAGTGCAGTTGAAGATGACAGTCTAGATAATTTAAGGTGATCATATTGAGAAAAATGGCATTTATACTTATTTCAGTTGAGTTTTATACTTATTTCAGTTATGTTTTTACATAATTTTTCTCAAACTCGATTATCTTATTTTATGTACTGTTGCTTTTTTTTTTTTGGTTGCAGTATCAAGGTAACTTTTTCCTATGGTATGCCTGAACTGGAAGAAGTGCAGATGGAAGAGGAGGAAGATGCTGAAGAAGAGGGAATTAAAGGATCCTGATGATCCAACATGGGACTAAAACATGTCTTTAGAGTAAGCAGAATTTTAATAAGCTGATATTCACTCCTCATATATTAGGCATATAGGTGCATGATTTCTCTTTTATCAATTTTTTTTCCAAATTGGCGACACATAATGTAAACATAATGCAAGACTCTATTTCCTCCATCAACTGAAACGAGCTAAGCTTTACCAAAGTATTGTGCACTCAATTCTACAATATGCCTGCCCTGTGTGGCATCCAGGACTAACTATAGAGCAATGCAAACTCTAAGAGACTGACCAAACTCGTGCTTTGAAGATTATTTTCCCTGACCTATACTATGATGAAACCCTGAACCTGGCATATGTGTACTTTAGATAAACGAAGAGATCTGTGCAAAACTTTCTTTTACAAAATAACTGAATCCTCTGACAAACTGAATCACATCTTTATTGACCAATCCAATCGTCTTTTAAGATCAAACAAAGTGCCACAATTTAAGACCGACAGATTCTGATGCTCTTTTATTCCGTATGCACTTTTAAATTTCCAATAGTATTATGTTGTCTTTTATCCTAAGTACAATAATTTTAAAGTTCAATTAGCAGTCTTTTAACTCAGTTTTATTCAAGCAAATATTCACTTTATTTTCATTATAATTTTCTTAACACTATGTACAACTCAACCCACTGGGTTGCAATCTTAATAAATTATTATTATTATTATTTTGATTTGCTTTTTTAGACCTAAAGGTTATGAGCAACTGCCAGTATGAAGTCCTGAAGAAGAGTTTTTTACATGGAAGAGGAACTCCATGGCTCTCCACCAAAAAAAGATGAACTTTTCGTGAGGGTCCAAAGCGGGGACGAGTTGGATAGTGAGAGACTTTTCCTGACTTTCGAGTGCTGCTTACAGGATATATTCAGTGAACTCATCTTGCCAATGTGACAAAGCATAATCTGCTGACTTCAAACCATCTAGCACTTACATGTATGCTATAATGCAGACAGATTGGAAATCAAGGTGGTCTTTCCTCCCAAACCTAAGTCATATGCCTGATATTGAGAATAAACCATTTTGGTCCAGCATTTACTTCTTAAATGACATCAAATGTATTATGGAATATGGTACTGGTGGCATATTGTGATTTCAACTTGATTTTAAACCAGTGTGTTGTTAGATTTTGTAAGATCACCAGTTGCAGTTTTGTGACTTTGTTACAGCATAAAATTCTGTATTTGGCAAATGACTGCATGTCATTTCTTTTAAGACCTACAAAAATGGTTTGAGTGAACACTTGTGCCTGTATTCAATTCTCCACTCAGCCATTATTTAGAATTCATGCAGGGAAGCTATGCCTGTATTTTTTAAAGAAATATTTTTACCTTTCTATTTATTCCCTGCACATCTTGGAAAAGTATGTGTGAATATCTTACTGATGAAACAATTTATGTTTGTGTAAGTTGGGTTGGTCCTTTCTTATGACACATCCCTTTGCATGGAGACAGCTCACATGAGTCAATACACTGACAGAGAGGGGGATAATTTGTTGATCTGCAATCCTCATGGGTCTGCATGTACATCAGACTCTTAACATGATAGCCTGGCTATTAATAAGTCTCTCTCAAAAATGTTATCATACTATAATGTGTACTGCACAATGTGAAAGTTTGTGAATGCTTGAATAGAAGGCTTATTTATGAAGATGGCATTAATGAGTATGAAAATAATTATGCATTCTAGCTTACAGAATCTGTGTATGTCTTATTCATTACATGTGACAGGTAATAATGAAGATGATTTGGCCAAATTCTAAACTTATGTAGCAAACTTTGTTTATTCTTGTATTTTTGCCAAATATAAATAAAAGATGTTTCAATATTTAAACTTTTATTTCATTCATAATCTCTACCCAGTTAATGCTTCATTGATACTGCAGCTTATGCTTTGTACATAACAATATGTTAATTAATAATAACAGTTGGATAGTACATGTTAATTTACTAAAGGGCTAGTTCTTAGAAAAACATGTTCGACATTAAAATATATTCTAAAAAAGTTTTCAAGTATTGCATTAGAATTGAATCCTTGGATGTATTTGACAAATTATAAAATTATTGAAGAGTTGACAATGCACAGATAATAAAGGCCTTGAGGCTCTCGCTGATCTCAGTCTTGTCACTTTAAATACATGTACATGGGCATTATAATATAAAACTGTTCACTCGGTTTTGGTAAAAGGTGGTGGATCATGTGGTCATCGCTGCAAATTTTGCATCCGCGGACCCCCCCCCCCCCCCTTTCAAATAATCCCATGTTATACTGCTAAAATTATTAACATACCTGATCTCTTCACTCTTGCTTGAAGGGGTGTATCAACCAATTCCTCCTCTGAAAGGCTAAAAAATCATTCCTTATAATCATATTCATTGACAATATTATTAAATTTACAAATAAGCTAACGTAGTTACGTGCCGTACAAAGAACACCCTCTAACCCCACTAGTACTCGAGTTACATCGTATATCTCATGGGATTCCCCTGCGAGAATATGGTGTGAGGTTAGTCTGTAAGTACTGGTAGATGACCACATTGAGCAGAAAAGGGTATTCCTCCTGCTTTACAGAACTATACACCTCAGGGGTAAAGTGCACTATCTCGCTTTATGTAACTAGTAGTACGTACCCAGTGCGAGTGATTTGGCTGCGAGTGCGTTACCCGAGGAAACGTTAATTATTAGCAGTTATCTACGCTTTTTAACTTCCTCTGCCAGACATTTTGATTTCCACTGCCATCTTCCCATTTTAAAGTACTTTTGGTAAATATAACTCGCTTACCTGCAAAGATTCGGTGAGCAATTCCTCTTCTCCTTCACGTCCACGCTCACCTTCGAAACGACATGCTGTCTGCATTGTTTACATCTCGTATCTGAGTCGAGAAGCCGCGTTATTTCAAACTGTGTCAAGATGGCTGACGCCCGGGGTTCGAAAGTGGACGGTGAATATGATTCTTTTTTTCGATATTGATTAAGGCCATTTACCTGCCATTTTATACTTTACCCATAGCAATTGTTCTCAGATAAGTTAAAAAAGAAGCAATCCATGCACTAAAAAGGCGTTTTTAATCCTATTTTTTGTCCCTTTAATTATTTCTGTAGGAAATTTATGGCACATTATTGTAACTCCAAAATCATAACATTTAGTCCCTTTTATCTTCAAAACTGGCAGAGATAGGTCCATAGTTATTATTGAAGTTGAATAGGAAGTTATAATCTGGCAATCTAAATGTGACCTTGAAATTGACATTTGACCTACTTTTCATCATGAATTGAACTTTGCAAATTTTGGTTCCCTTTTGTCTCCAAAACTGGCAGAGATAGGTCCATAGTTGCTATTGAACTTGAATAGGAAGTCATATACTGGCAATCTAAATGTGACCTTGAAATTGACCTTTGACCTACTTATTATCATGAACTGAACTTTGTAAATTTTGGTTCCCTTTTATCTCCAAAACTGGCAGAGATAGGCCCATAGTTACTATTGAAGTTGAATAGGAAGTCATATACTGGCAATCTAAATGTGACCTTGAAATTGACCTTTGACCTACTTTACACCATAAACTGAACTTTGCAATTTTTTAATGCTTTTATTTTCAAAACTGGCAGAGATACGCCCATAGTTACTATTGAATTTGAATAGAAAGTCAAAAAAGGCAATTTACTGTGACCTTAAAATTGACCTTTAACCTACTTTTAACTATGAACTGAACTTTGCAAATTTTTAATGCTTTTATTTTCAAAACTGGCAGAGATACGCCCATAGTTACTATTGAATTAGAGTAGAAAGTCATTAGAGGCAATTTACTGTGACCTTTAAATTGACCTTTGACCTACTTTTCACCATGAACTGATCTTTGCAAATTTCCGTTCCCCTCTATCTCCAAAACTGACAGAGATAGGTCCATAAATACTATTTGAACTAATTGAACTTGAATAGGAAGTAATACACTAGCAATCTGTGACCTTGAAATTGACCTTTGACCTACTTTTTATGATGAACTGCTTTCTGCTTGTTATCTGGCCTTTAAATCTGCAAAATTGGCAAAGAAATGCCCATTGTTACTATTGAACTTGAATAGAAATTCATTTACTATGATATTGAAATTGACCTTTGACCCACTTTTTCACAGTGAACTGAGCTTTGCATATTTTCTTGCCTCTCATATCTTTAAAACTAGCAGAGATGTGTCCATTGTTGCCCCTAGATTTTCTCTTTTGTCAGCATATATGCACCACTGACAACACATAGGCCTTTTGTCTAGAGAATACAGGAGTGATCAAGGGTAGGAAAATGCAAGTCAATTAGAAAATCTGCTTGATTGTACCATTTTTAGTTATATTTTTTTGCATATTTTGAGAACTCTTATTGATTGCATTTTATAGAGCTTGTCAAGCACATTTAAGACTGGTGATGGTGTCCCTTTTTGGAGTGGGGGGGTCCATACAAATGTGCTTACTCCAGCTGGTGGTACAATATCCGGAGGCGGTATTGCCTCTCTGATCCTCTAGTTTTGTCTTGATAAAAGGGTCTATAATTTAAAAAGAACTCTCTGTATCTGAATTCTGTCCTAATAATTATTTGTTCCAGTTGTGTTGATCTTTTATTTATGTTTATTTTAGAAATTTCATCGAGAGACCCCGAACAGGTGGTTGGGATCAAAGCAAATTTTCCTTTACAAGATGTAAGGATACAACTGGCATGCTCCTCTTGCTGTGTTGAATCTGAAAACAGTGGGGATGCTTACTGGTATGACTGGCAGGCTCATGAAAATTGCTATGAAGACCGTTTACTACTTCAGCGCAAGGGTGGGAAACTGTGGTTGTGGATCAAGGCTCCTTTATACAATACTTTTACTGACCTTTGCAAAGCTCATTTGCATGGGAGATTTTCGCCTTTTCCAGTTAAGAAATGCAAATATCCCCACAGCAAAGAGGAAAAGATTTTGTGGAAAAAGGATCAAAGGCAGGAGTTCAAGATTCTTAATTTTATTGATGAACTCCGGTATGCTTATCATCCCAAACCAAAAACTCCTCAAGAACTGATACAGAAATATGGAGGAAAATTAGTTTTTGTATGTCGCAAGTGCTTTTACATGAAACCGACAGTTATCAGTTGGAAAGTAAAAGATAAAGATTGCTGTGAAAATGGGCATCGCTGGAAAGTTGAGGGTTTTTTACTTGTACATGAAAGTATTGTTGGTACAGGAAGAAACCGCATTCCAATAAGAGAAAGACCACGTGGTTATGCTGAAAGTGATATGTACCAAAGATGTGCCAAAGGAATTTGTACTGACGGAGATTGCCCAAAGGCACATTTTGATATTGAAAGGGATGTATGGCATCTAGAAACAATCAATAACTGGACCAGAAAAGACTTCATACGAAATCTGAAGAAATTAAATTCTCATGACAAGAAAACCCCAACAATGAAAAATACACTTGGAACAGTCATAGAAAATACAGAAGTGTTGTCAGCAAGAATCCAACATTTGGACTCCATATCATCTGCAAGTACATTTACACCAGCTAGTGAAGTCAAGTGTCAGGAGAAGGTGCAGTATGCTTGTCGTAAATGTTACATCAAAAACCAAAATCTCATCGTTGGTCCATCAGTGGATTTTAGATTTTGTTATGAGCAGTTGCATCCATGGAACCCAGATACTTATTTGTGTGTTGTCCGTCTGGAAGATGGAAAATATTGTGAAATAAGGGAATTGCCAGATGTTAAGAGGGACCAGTTTGACCTGTGTGTCAACATTAAAAGCTCTAATCGCTGCTTCAGGGGAAAGGAGTGTACCTATGCTCACTCTACTATGGAGAAATTGCTGTGGGAATGGATGCAGAAAAATGGTGGTAAGGTTAACTTTAAAGAAGCATGCAAGTATATTGAAGGCATCTGAATTATTAAGTTATTTATCTTAAAAGGGAAATTTCATTTTTATGTACAGACACAGATGTGTCTGTACATATAGCCATCATCTGCGTCTGTCGTCGTCGCCGTCGGTGCCGTCGTCGCCGTCGTGCACTTTTACCGATAACACGATAAGTGGAAAACCGTTTTTGTTTTTGGCTTGAAACTTATAGAACTGATGAATATTCATAATATGCAGGTCAAGTTCGAAAATCAGCATGATCGGGTCATTTTTAGGGAAGTTATGCTGTTTTTTCACTTTTTTCAGCATATATGCAGCACCGATAACACGATAAGTGGAAAACCATTTTACTTTTTGGCTTGAAACTTACAAAACTGATGAATATTCATAATTCGCAGGTCAAGTTCGAAAATCAGCATGATTGGGTCATTTTTAGGGAAGTTACGCTGTTTTTTCACTTTTTTCAGCATATATGCAACACCGATAACACGATAAGTGGAAAACCCTTTTACCTTTTGGCTTGAAACTTACAGCACTGATGAATATTCATAATACGCAGGTCAAGTTCGAAAATTAGCATGATCGGGTCATTTTTAGGGAAGTTATGCTGTTTTTTCACTTTTTTCAGCATATATGCAACACCGATAACACGATAAGTGAAATACCGTTTTACCTTTTGGCTTGAAACTTACAGAATTGATGAATATTCATAATACGCAGATCAAGTTCGAAAATCAGCATGATCTGGCCATTTTTAGGGAAGTTTTGCTGTTTTTTTCACTTTTTTCAACATATATGCAATACAGATAACTCGAAAAGTGAAGAATCGTTTTACCTTTTGGCTTGTTGTGTGTACATTTGACAGCTTTGCTGCCTTGTTAAAATGGTTTTACTTCCAAACTGCCTCAAGGTAATGAATTAATGCAAGTGACCAGTGCCGCATCACATCATAGGTTACTGATTCCTATGTTCTCATCTATGTGCCCATTCAGAACAGAAGGTCTTCAGATCTACTGATCCGTGGATCAAATATGGCAAACCCTACACGAAAGCAAGACTGCTTAATCCTGTAATGGTCTCCACCTTCACATGTCCGGTCCCTGCAGGGGCCTAGCAATTAAACCGAAGCTGAGATTTTATCCATTTAATGGTTTGTGTGGAGGCGGTGAGACCATCTTGCTTTCATGTAGGGTCTGCCATATTTGACTTGTGGATCAGTTGATTTGAGGATTATTTGTTTTGAATAGTCTCTTTGTGTGGTTGGGCTGAAGCATTTTCACAGGAGTAGCTGCCATTAGATGCTAAAACTTATAGTTTATTCTTATTTTGGCACTGTAAAAGTTAGCAACCTCTTGTTTGCTGAATATTGTTGAGCTTGGGAAGAGCAATACTGAAGGTGGTTTCTTCTTTTTTTTTTGTATCTGTATGAATAAGGAGTTGAGTTATTAAAAATAATACTGTTTTTCCCCACACCTGACAAAACTTTTATGAAATTAAATGTGAACTAACTCCTAAATTGAAGGATATATGTTTCATTTCAAATTTTCTAGTTTTTAAAGAAAAAATGCATGCCGAGTTGAATTTTACAAATTCTGTAAATTTCCATAAACATTTAAATTTTTTTTTTTAGTTCTCAGTCTGGAAGAATTGGTGATTGCATCTGAAAGATCTCAATCCAGTCCAGCACCAAAACAGGATGGAGATGATGTGACAGAGCACAGAATTCCTGGCACTAGATTCTGCTTCCCAAAGTTCTACTGCAAGTATTGCTACAAGGAGTGCAACAGTAAGATACAGTTGGAGAGACATTTCAGCTCACAGAAACATAAGTCTGTGCTCTCCCAGCTGAACAGGAGCGATCAGCCGTGGAATTGCCGGGAACCACCACCTAATTTGATAGACTTTAAGCTTTGCAAAAGGTAAAAAAAATAAAAAATATATATATGTCCTCCATGTGGATTTTAGAAAGAAGAAAATAGTGAAGAATTGGTGACCCAACTAATGGTGTACAGGCAGGACACCATGCCTTCTGCACCACTAGATGGTGGTCACCACAGTGGTGTATGGCAGGCAGTGCACTGTGCCTTCTGCACCACTAGGTGATGGGCACCACAGTGGTGCATGGCAGGCAGGACACCGTGCCTTCTGCACCACTAGGTGGTGGGCACCACAGTGGCGCATGGCAGGCAGGACACCGTGCCTTCTGCACCACTAGGTGGTGGGCACCACAGTGGCGCATGGCAGGCAGGACACCGTGCCTTCTGCACCACTAGGTGGTGGGCACCACAGTGGCGCATGGCAGGCAGGACACCGTGCCTTCTGCACCACTAGGTGGTGGGCACCACAGTGGCGCATGGCAGGCAGGACACCATGTTATTTGCACCACTAGATGGTGGGCACCACAGTGGCACATGGCAGGCAGGACACTATGTTATTTGTACCACTAGATGGTGGGCACCATAGTGGTGTATGACAGGCAGGGCACCATGCCTTCTGCACCACTAGATGGTGGGCACCATAGTGATGACAATATGGCAGGCAGGATGCTGTGCACTGGGCACCACTAAATTGGAGTGATATTTTGAAGTACAGCAAGGAAGGCCTTAAAGTGACATTTTTGATTTTGGAAGGAGTAAGGGAATTAATTGAATTTTGAGATTACTTTTTAATAAGATTGTGAAAAATAAAATTGGTACAATTTCAGTTCTTTGATTTAGGCTTTTTTCCATAGAAATCCCCATACAGTGAATAGCAACTGTTATCTAATCATGAGAATATAAATTAAAAAGTAAGTGACTCTTATTCAAGGCATTGTGAAGATGGAGAAACCTGTTTGTACTCTGGGGTTGAGGACCATCTGAATCTCTGCCCGTTTGCACATTCTGAAGAGGAACTTGGTGAATGGAATCAGAGAGCCGCACAGAAAGATGCCTTGAGGAATCTTATGAAAGAGACCAAAGTTTATCCCTACCTCAACCAGGTTTATGAGGATTACTTAGCAGTGAAAGATACAGAAAAAGAAAAAAATTTAGTAAGCAAAGCTGATTTTATATTTTCTTCAATACAACAGCTAAAAAAATAAAAATAAATAAAATAAATAAATAAAACCGAGTTATTTGCAGATCACTGTCTACCAAAATACCTTCAGGGATTGAGACAACAGGTGTTATGATAGTTTCTGCCTGTAGTGAACTGTCAGCAACTCCCTCTACCATTATTGCAATTACATTGCTTTGAAATGCATAAAGACCCATTATTTCATTAGAAAATGATATTTAGAAAACCAAAATATATACATAAGGTAAATTCAGGCTTTACCCCATGCCATAAAACTTTACAAGATGCATCTTATTCATTTTGGTAATTTCTGTCTTGCATAATCCATTTTACACCTCATTGTGGTTACATTGTTTCTGATAATATTTTTAGATTGTGTATGATATGAAAGGTATTGACATCACACCAAATCCACAGACAGAAGATGGCAAGCAACTTCTTCACAAACAGTTTCAAGATAAGATAAAGAATGATAAGGGTTACACATTTACTGTCAAAGTAGATACCAGCAAAGTGGTAAGAACTGTAATATTTAGAATCTGCATTTGTGGTATACTTGTGTTTGTATACATTTTTAGTAATCTGTGGCACTTCATTTGTAATTGGTGTATTTATTTTCCCTATTTATTGCACCACCAGTGAGAGTGGAGGGGGGTACCATAATTTTACCTCCTAACTACCAGCTATATGTAAAAAAAAACAGGAAAAAAGAAAAATTGCTTAGTAGTATCAAAATTTATCCATTTCTAGGATCTGACACTGGAGAGAGCTTCTCTTTTACTGTTCAAGCACAGAGATCACTTTGGTATAGAGACGGATGGAGGTGACACTGTGCAACTCATCGCTGGAGACTCAGTGTGCAGCAATGTGGATAACAATACATATGAACTCCGAGTGTTGTTTAAGACCTTCATCTTTGGAACCTTTGAGCAAATTTTGTTACTGGACTTTGGTCAGAGGCCTTTTCTTGGTGTTTCTTTAAAAGTTGATGTTGGTACTGAACAGGTGTTAAGGAAACTTTTTAAAGTAAGAAAGTTGAAGCAAATGCCAAGAGATCATGTTATTTCTGATTACATCCCTTGTGCTAGTAATCCAACTCCTCTGCAGGAAGTTGTGGGAAAATATTTGGAAAACACTTGGGATTCTTCTTATAACTTAACATCACTTTTTGATAAGAAAGAGTTGAATCGTCATAACTATGTCGGTGTTATGCATCAGCTGCTGATAGAAGAACAAAAGGAGCAGGCTATCCTTGTACAGGGGTATGTATGCCCCCATGAAATTAAGGTTTTCTAAAAATGAGTTACTAAGATAAAGAGCATTTTTATATCAAAATTTGGTAAATTTTATAGAAAGAAGTAATTTGTATTTTGCACCTCATGTCTCTCTGGTTTTTGGTGCTGTTATATTGTTTATGATAGTAGTTGATCTAGATCTGCAAATTGAACAATGTCAAGTTAATGGTGGAAACATAAGTTGATGCCCATTGTTACTAACATGAATGTCATTGATTTGAAAAAATCAGGATTACCCATTTATTTCTTGCAGTTGTAGAATAAAGGCAGGGACCGAAGTCATGACACATCTCCCTCCTTCTCTCCACCACATCAGAACAGACAAACACCTCTTTGCTAAAATTACCATGGATGAAAACCTTCTTCAGTTTGGCAGGGAAACTGTGGAGCTGCTCCTCACTTCAGTTAGCCGAGGTTATATTCAGCTGGTTACGTCTCCAAGTTCAGAGTTTTATGAAGTAGAGGTGTTGAACTACCAAGACTTTATAGACAGAGGTCGAACTAGAGACTCCATCTATCTTGCCTTGTCCGACCAGTGTTGCCAAGATCTGCCTTTGATCCCAGACACCTGTACATATTTGACAGTGCAGTTCAAGTTAGATGTGACAAATTTTCAGCTTATGCACTTAGCCCTGGAAAGACTTGATGCAAATCTTGATGTTTTCTTCCCTGACTACACTCTTGATCAGCCAATGAGGGACTGCCTACCTGGGGAATTGAAAAAGTAAATATTCGTATACATATACCCCTACCCTGTCTAACGCAATACTTTTCAATCAATATCTTTCAGTTAAATGCACCAACATATACCTAGATATTATGATGTTTTGTTTGCATTTATTTTGGAAGAAAACTTGGGATCCATAGATTTCAATTGTTTGCTAGTTTCTTCAATCTCCCTTTCTAACTCAATAGTTTTCAATCAATATCTTTCAGTTAAATGCATCAACATATACTTAGATATTATGATGAATGTTTTGTTTGCATTTTCTTTGAAAAAAAACATGGGATCCATAGATTTCAGTTGTTTGCTAGTTTCTTCAATCTCTCTTTATGTTATTAATAAATAATTTTTAACGCTAATTGTTCTGTCAAAATCACTTTTTATAATATAAATTGCACCATTGCAAATTTATTTTATAACATAAATTTCAAATTTGTATGGACATGTGGCTGTGTATCATTTTGTTATTGTGATTACATTTGTTAATGTAGGAAATTTCAGTGAACAGTTTACATTTTATTATGTACAGACACAATAAGTGTCTGTATGTATTCTGATTGGTCTGTCTGTCCGTGCCGTTGCTGTCATTGTCTGACACATGACTTTCACCCCATAACTGCCAAACTGTATTTTTCTTCACTTTAAATTTACTAAGTGGCTTTGTTTGCTAAAGAGGCAGGTTGCATTCAAAAATTGGCATGATCAGTTTACATTAACAGTAACTATTGTGGTTTTTTGCACAATTTTGGTGACATTTGTCCTGTAACATCCAAACCGTATTTTCACTTTACTTTAAATTAATTGAGTGGCTTTGTTTGGCAAAGAAGCAGGTTGCTTTGTATAATGGACACAATGGTAATTATTCTGTTTTTTTTTTTTTTTGCACAATTTTGGTGATGTTCGCTCCATAACTGCCAAACCGTATTTTCACTTTTCTTTAAATTTACTGAGTGGCTTTACTTGTTAAAGAGGCAGGATGCAGCAAAAAATCAGTATGATTGGTTTACATTTATGGTAATTATTCTATATATTTATTTATTTATTTATTTATTTATTTATTTATTTATTTTTCACACTAGCATTTTCAATGGCTTTTATTTCCTGTGGAACCAATAACTTGCTGGTTTTTCAATGTCCATGTTACCTGTAGTGCATAATTTAAAGATGCATACAAAGTCAATTTTTTGTCACAAAAACCAACCAAATGCCAGCATATAGTTTCAAGTAGTATAGCTAAGAGAATTACCAAAAGGCATTGTTTAATTTTACCCGAAAATGATGTTTGAACGGATTTTTCTGCTGGCATTCTAAGCTGTATGTCAATGGGGCAGGAAAGTAGATCACGAAAGTAGGTTAAATTTACAACCACAAATTTAAAGAAAGGAGCAGTCTAAAGGTCTTTTATGGCTGATCGAGTGATCTATTCAGTTTATCCCTTGGCATGTCGAATTTATTTGAGTCATATAAGAATCTAGTAGAAGTGGTTTACATGTGTTACTGGGAATCCACGCTCCACCGATGCTCGGTTCGTATGTACCTTTAAGAGAGTAAAGTTGAGTATGCTGTTTTGATGAATTATGTAACAGTGCATCAAAATTGGCCAAAACATTGTGGTGAACGTTTTTTGGCATAATGTCTGACCTTTTGTCAGGTTTGCTGCTTATTTTCCTGCATGATGTCTATATATTTGCCAGCTTTGCTGTCTAGTTTATTTATTTATTTATTTATTTATTTATTTATTTATTTATTTATTTTTGTCAATTTATAGGATACATGGTCTGGAAGAGAAAAAGTTAGATATATTAAAAAATATACTTTCTGAACCAGTGGGGGATTTGCAGATTCCACCTACCATTATTCTTGGTGCATTTGGAACTGGCAAAACATATATTCTGAAAGAAGCAGTGGCACTGCTGATGAAAGATACTTCAAAAAGAGTCCTGATATGCTGCAAGTTCGATAGGTATTTAATTTTATATCTTGTAATATTTATGAGTACTTTTCTCATTACAGTAGAAGACGGGCAAAATTTCAGGTGCAAAACTATCTGCAGTTTTGTTTTGACTTTTGTTGTAGATTTGCCTAATTCAGCCATTTTTCTTTTTATACATGTTACAGTATAAAGATGAATAGTGGAAAACAAAATTGTCAGTAATTTACTTTGTTTAGCCATTGATACTGGAATATTACAAAAATAAATCCCTAGGAAAATCCTGAACTAAAGTTAATGAGACAGTTAAAGTACCAAATATCTAAATTATATTCATAAATTAATAATAGTGATATATAGTTTTAAAGAATACTAGTTTCAGGCTTATATTTTTCTTACTATGATTTTGCCTTTTTTTCTCCAGTGCTGCAGATCTGTATGTGTCTTTTATTGAACACAAACTGATGGAACACTCCAAACAAGCAAGCAAACGTGACCATCCTCTGAGAATATATGGAATAGAGAAAGAGAAGGGTTACAAGGATGTCAAGTACTCAGTTTGTACCAGGCCATCGCAAAAACAGCTTGATAGACATAGGATTATAATAACAACACTGTCTGCATCCATGCTGTTAAAGTTTGGACCTTCAAAGGCACCGGTTTTTACCCACATTTTCATCGATGAAGCAGGACAAGCATTAGAGCCTGAATTGGTTATGCCTCTTTCACTTGCTGATCCCAAAACTGTTGTTGTATTAGCTGGAGACAATAGACAACTACTTCCAAAAATATACAGCAGAGTTGCAAAGGACCAGCATTTTGAAATGTCCCTGCTACAACGTCTCTTTCACCTCAACCTAAAGCAAATGAAAGAAAAAGCTCCAGAAGCAGCAGCAACTGCAAAGAGTGGCAACCAACATGTGTTTCATCTCACAATTAATTATCGAAGTACACCAGAAATTTCGCAATTTCTTGGGCAGACATTTTATCAAGGTCATCTTCATTGTGCTGCAGAAATTGGATCAGATAAAGGTGTTCCTCCTCTCTCATTTTGGGTGACAAGAGGTGAGGAGAAAAGGTCTGGAGCGTCCTACTACAACATACCTGAGGCCAAAGAAGTGATGATGCGAGTCCAGTACCTTATTGAGAATGGTAAAATTAAACCATCCAACATGGCTGTTGTAACTCCCTATGAAGGGCAGGTAATAATGTAATATGTGTATGATTTTGTTTCCTTAGTTGTATAATCAGTGATGTTTAATACAGGTTAACAATGTTTTTTTCAGTCCAGAAGCTACATGTATATTTTAGAATATATCACAATTGTTTCTTGGTCCAACTCACAATAACTGTTTGTTGATCCTAGTAATTACTGACTGGCAATTACAGTTCAGTTTTGGGCAATACAGTGGAAATGCCTCAAGTTGATTGGTGCAATATTAGATTCTTCTACAACACATTTTCAAAGGGCTTGATTAGGTTGTTGAAATTCTGAACTTGTAGTCTTGGAGTTTTTAATGTATTCAGTACCAGTTTATTGACCTGTTTCAGCATTAGATTTTGCTTAAAAAAGAAAGAAAGAAACATGTTTTGTCTCATTTTTATTTTCAGATGCTAGTTATGTCAGAAATGCTGGAAGAGAAAGGACTAGGTGCTGTCAAGACAGAAATCGTTGAAAACATTCAGGGTATTTATCAAATAATATGACTATACAGTAGTGAATGACCTAATTCAAAGAAATGTGATATACATGTATACAGCAATGCCTCAATTTTTTTCAATGGGTGAACATAACCAATTTTTCAGGTACATAATTTTAAAATCACAAAATTAATAGAAAAGAACTATATAGTAACTTGCTTTTTAATTTGTTGCTACCTCTCATTAGGAATGTTCTAATTTTAAGACATTACGTATGACTAAAAAAATACAATATCTGTAACATTTACACTTCCACTCATTGAAAAGATCTGAGTCTGAGTAACTACCATAGTTCTGAGAACAGTGCTTTAGTCACAGAACTGCATAAGGTGATTTGTAAGCTTCTAAAGTAGTTTCATTTTCTGTCAAAAGTGTTTTTTGTGGGTACTATTTGAATATATGACATCCTGATAGAATTCAATATTAGTAAGGCATTTGAAATTAATCAGCAGTATTTTACCTTAGAAACATTTTGCTACTAGGTTATGAACAAAGTTTTTTTTCTCTGTTTCAAGAGTTGATCTCATGGTATAAGTCTTTTTAAATAATCTGCAGGCAAACTGTCAAAGGGTGATTATTCTAGATCTTATTTTGAAAAGATTAACATAAGATATGAAATATTATTTCTACTAGCTGTAAGATTACTTTGACTTGACATCCAGCATGTTGGGTCTCACCATGGAACATTTTGTATTACAGGTCTTGAGTTTGATGCAATAATTCTGAGTACAGTACGAACTTGTAGTGGTGAAACTTCTAGTGGTGCTTTGGGATTTTTGGAGAACAGTCGTCTTCTCAATACTGCCATGGGAAGAGCAAGGAGGCACATTTTGGTGGTTGGGGATCCTTTCACTCTTTGTAGCATTGGATCATGTCGTACTATATGGAAACACTACATTGATGAATGTAGGGTAAAAAGTTCATTGTATCCAGATATTGGGTGTGAGATTGTTGAAGAGATTCTTGGTAAAGATTACCAACGTCTGGAAGGCACAGAAAATGGAAAGGAAACTGTAGAACATCATGAAACAGCCAAAAGCATCTGCACAGATACGACTGCTAGAGATTCTGGTTACAGTTCAGTGACTGGTTCTGGCGATTCAGAATGTACCTCTGAAATAGACTCAGACAAAGATGACGAATTAAGTGATGAAGAAATCTTCAAAAATTTAAAAAAGCAATGGAAAGATGATGAACAGTTTGTTTCCAGTAAAGAAATATCTTATATCCAAGATGAAATCCATTTTGAGAGAGATGGATATCTTGAAGATGAACATAGCACCAATACCCTACATGATATGAAATTGGATTCATGGTTGTATCAGACACATAGATATGCCAGGGGTGCAGATGATGAAGAAATGAATGAGGGTGAGGCAGAAGATGAGGATGATGTCAGGGATCTCAATGAACATTTCTATGATTTCTTTGTCAAAGGCATAGACCAAAAAGAAAACTATTATGAACATCTTTCAAAGATTGAATTGATGGATATGTTGAAAAGGGAGCCGAGCAAGTTTAAGATCTGTACTCTTAACATAGAGAGTGCACAGAAAGGGTTTGCAGTGCCCATTGAAAGAAATGAACCAGTTCCCAGGATAAATCTCTATGGTAGAAGCAACTGTGGGATGGCTTTTGATAAAACTGAGGTTGTTGTAAGGCTCAATAATCCCCCAACATCTGACAAAATCAACTTGGACACCGATTTCCATGGAAAAGTAATAGGGACATGGAGTCAGGTAAAAGTCAGAAAGTTTACAAAGTTTGTATGTACAGTTGATGAATTCAGAATAGATCTTATGAAACCTTTAAACAAGACAGTACCTAAAATACATGTGATGAACCCTACAGGGACTGACAACAGAATTGCAGTTTATTCATCAGACAAAGATGGGAGACTAAATGTCAAGAGATGGGAACCAGTAGACCTCCGACTGAGAGACAGCAAGGTTTTTGTGGTCAGGTGTTTGAAGTGGTCCCCTGTCTTCCAGTATCCACTTGGATATGTTGTAAAAGTTTTACCTGCTGGCACTGACTTCACAAATGCCCAGGAGATATTGAAAATCCAATACCAGTTGTCTCAGAAATTCCCAGTAGATGTTGAAAAAAAGAAGCGAGCCCTCATGAGAGGTCTCTCAAAGAGATCTCAAAAAGTTCCAGAAGATGAAGAACCCAAAACATCCCATCTTCCAGATGACTTTTTCACAAATAGAGAGGATTGTAGGCAGCTCCACTGTTTTACAATTGACCCAAAGGACTCCGAGGACTTAGACGATGCACTATCAGTGGACTTTTGTGAAGATGATACTGTGAGAGTTGGAGTTCACATAGCTGATGTGTCGGCATTTGTTGAACCAGGGGATCCCATAGATCAAGAGGCAGCTTTACGATCTAGAACCTTTTATCCTGCAGAAATGCCAGATTCAGACGAAAGAAGCCACCCTGAGAAACCATACCATATGCTACCTACTGAACTTAGCACCAACTTCTGTAGTCTCTTAGAGGGGAAGGACAGAGTTGCAATATCAGTATTTTTCAAATTTGATAAAAATGGGAACATCACCATTGGCAGCAATATTGATGACCTACCTGGTACGCCAAAAATTAAAAGGACAGTCATACGATCAAAAAGGCAGTTGTCATACAAAGATTCAGAGGACATTCTCAGGGACTCTGAAAAAGAGATGGGCAGTTATCTGACAGACAGTTTAATCTTTCTGCACAAAGCAGCAGAACATTTACGCCACAATCGTCTCAAAGAAGCTGCAAAATTTGTGCATGCTGATGGCAAGGAGTCACCTATGTCAGAGCGAATCATTGGAGAATTCATGATTTTGACAAATGCAACAATAGCAAAAATTCTGACTAAAACATTTAGATATGTACCTTTACGAGTGCACTTTCCACCAGATAAAGAAACTCTAGCTGATTGGCAAAACCAGTATGGTGCCATAGCAGAACTAACATCTTATCTGAGTCATTATGTGAAGGAACCGCAAACTTCGCCAGAGTTCATTACAGTCAGACAACAAACTTGGCAGAAGATGATCAGTCTTGCGGAGAGCACAGAAGGGCTGTCAGATCTGAAGAATTGTCTTGCATCTGAGGAGGACTACCCAATGCAGTTCTGTGCCATGGCAGCTTGGTTTGATGTGCAACGACCAGCACGCTATGTCATCTCAGACCCAAATGATTCTGATGCAGACTATTCTCACTTTGATTTGAATGTCCCCATTTACACCCAGGTCTCCTCACCGATTCGCAGATATATGGACCTCATTGTCCAACGTCTGCTCTGTGACATGTTGGATGGAAAAACAAAACCAACTGAACCTTCGTACAACAATTTGGAAAGTATGCAGCAGATTTGTTTGTTGTACAACGAGAATTCACTCAGGGAAAAAATGTTCAGCAAAGACTGTAAAATTTTGAAAATAAGTCTGGAATTGCAAAAGAATGGCCAGGCATTGTACTCACCAGTTGTCACAAAAATTGAAGAGTCTTCTTTAGCATTAAATAATCCAGCCATGTCTTACCTTCCAAGAAAGTATTCCACTATAAAATATGGAACCCTGGGTTTAATGGATGTCCCAGTTCGTGGACAATACAATGATATATGCTTCAAATGGTCCAAGAGACTTTACAACAAAGAATATGAGACGGCCAAATCAACATTTTTACCTTCCAAAATGGAGAGGGATTTCAAACTGTATCCATTTCAAAGTGAGGTTTTAGTGCCAATTGACTGTTGGATTAAATTGCAAAATACTTCATTTTGGTTTTCAGACAAATTGAAAGGTACGTTGCATAGCATACAAGAGTACAATTATAGAAAACAAGAAGCATATCCTAGTTATGTGTCTGGAGACATGTTTGTACACGAGCAGACAAGCAAGAAGGGCAGTCACGGCAAATCTCTCGTCCTCCCAGAATGCAAATTAGCATTACACTTAACAACAGGAAATGTGTTGGAAACCCTGATGTATTCATGTGTTGAGATGGGGAAACTGAGACCTTTTGTGAGTTTACTTGGCATTACTCCGCACTTCAAAATCTGCTTGTCACATAGGGAGGACCCAGTCAAAATGTTTTCAGATCCTCTGGCTGCACATCCATTGATGGACAAATATGCAGGAATTGAACATTACCAGAATGTGATTCTTCCAGTCCTGGCAATAGAGTCTGCAGCCTGTGCTGTGGCCAATGATGAAGCTGTTACTATCCAAAATGTAAGCATTGTGTGGGAGGCAAAGGAGACTGAAAACAAAACTGTATACTATGGAACATTTACCCTTGGGGATTTATTTTGTGAAGAGCGTAATATTGAGTTCTTCCATGAGGAAACTGATTCCAACTTGGAAGAAGATAACGAAGTGATTGTGGACTGTGGACAGTATGGTGATTATATCTGTGTAATCTACACCAGGATGAACAAATCTGAGGAGACAAAACACTCTTCTTTCCCATGTACCAGTATTGCCAAATGCGACCCTATTTGGTGTGGCCATGGTCTATTGATCACAGTAGGAAAGAACAAGAGGGTGTTGTTCAGATTACTTGGTGAGAATATTCCAGGTGCCATTCTTGAGCAAAGTGATAGTGAAGATGGAGATTTCAAGTGCTGCGTGGAAATAATCCAGAAGACCCTTCCTAACAGGTACATGAAATCATCCATCCATTTTCCACCATGGCTAGATATGTGTATTCTTTCTTCATTGTGACAATTGCTGAATATTTGTTTCAGAATTTGTCAGAAACCATTAAGCCATACACCTTGCCTAGATATTATTGAATCCACTTCTTTTAATTTCTTTTATAAATATCTGTATTTGTTCCATCTTTTATGTTTAGTTTAATGTTATTGTTGTTTTATGTTTTAAGACGCATGGAAGGAGCTGTGCATGAATTAGCCAAAGCCACGGATCTTGCCCAGAGCATAGCCATTGGAAACCTATTACCTGAGGATTCTAAACCCGAAGCTTGTAAGCCTCATTCATAAATACATACACCAACATTAATTTTTACAGCAAAAATACTTCAGAATAATCTTGGAAATTTATACACACTTCCTTTCATAATACTTATGAAATATGTGCAATTTGAGGATTACCTTTTCAGGATACTGTTAGTGTTTGCCAAAAATTCAGAATCCTTATTTACTGCCTTAAATTCTTTTGGATAACAGATAAATCTTCAGTGTTCAATAACTTAATTAATTAGCATTTACACACATCATCTTACAGTTGACATCATAATTGCAGTTTTAGGGTAAAATTGGAAGAATTATAGTTTCTCAAATACCTGAGCACTTAAGAATACTGTTTGAATGCCAATTAAATGGTACCATTTTGTAATCTAAAACTTTTCTTGAAACCCTTAGTTCAGATTTTACCATTGATAAAACAAAATAATGCCCTGGCTTAATGAAAATCTGTAATCAGGGGCTCATCACTCCATAACAAAAGCATTTAAACCTGAATGATGGCATGGTATTGAAGCCTATACACTTGCTGTCAACTCTGCCAATGTTCCAGATAAAATCTTTTCTAAAGATGAAGTTACACTCCATACCGATTGCTTCAATAAAAGGAAAGTGGGAAATTGATGATCAAGAGAATTAATTAAATTTGAGACTTATGTGATGTATTTATGGTATTATGTTTTTTATTTTAATTTCACTTTTTCAGTGACTGGCCCAAGCATGGAGGAGTTCATAGACAGAGAAAATAATTTTTTGAAAAGATACTTGCCTCGCCTCAATGAAAACCAGGAAAAAGCTGTATGCCAAGCTCTCTCAAGACCTTTTACACTTATTCAGGGCCCTCCAGGTTTGTTCTCTTTGCGAAATTATCTATAGTAATTACAGTCACTGTGGTGCTTTCTTTATAGCTACAACTGACATCAGTGTTATTTGAACTTAATTATTTCTAGTATTCATGAAACAAGGGCCTCCAACTCTTGGGGGATTTAAGATAAGGTTTGCTTTTCTGGGTGTTGGATTCCGATGCGAAATCATCGTGCATGTGACAAAATGGTAGATGTTGACCAAAATGTCATGATTTACTTAATTATTATTTAGTCTCTAAGTAAAGAATAATTCTGTTTTATATAGCAAAAATCAGAGCCTTTACATGTGGCATGCGGGATGCATATATGTAGTGGAGTTCAAGTAATGTCTGCTCTTAGGTGGTTATAGTAGAAACAGAGTGCATTAATAACAGAGCTGAAGATATTCTATATGTCATATTTAGAAAAATTGAAATGGATGGGTAGATTAAAGATAGAATAAAAATTCTATGAATAACCATTTACTCAAGAAATATGGCTAGCTTTTAACAGAATGGGGATAAATATGAATATAATAATATGCTTAACTTATCTTGGATGCAGGTACAGGGAAATCGTGGACAGGGATACGGATTGTATACCTTTTTGTGAAGTGGAATGAGGCAACAAGAAGTGGGTCGGACCCAAAGCAAGTACTCTATTGTGGACCGTCAAATAAATCTGTGGATGTGGTAACAGGTGCATTTATAAAAAGACACATTCTTTCCAGATAAAGAAGTGGATCTTTGTACAACTTTTTGACACTACAGTTATTGTCTCTGATGAAATGTTTCTTTATGCAGAGTTTTTAGGAAAAAATTCAATTGATAACTTTGATATTTTAGTCTGTTTGATTTTAAGAGATATACCAAAATTGTTTGTGGCACTTTAGGTTTGCTGAAGAAGAAGTTCAACCCAAGGCTGTACAATAAAGATGATCAACGACCGTCAGTTTGCCCTAAGATTGTCAGAGTATATGGAGAAAATGTTGTTCAACGAGAATTTCCTGTCCCTCTGGAACAAACAAACAAAAGCGAAAGATCTACAGATTCCATGCAGCATTCGGAACATAGTGATGTTGCTCTTCACCACATAATAAGGCACCATACCAACCCATATGCAAAACAAATAAAAAAATATGATGCTGAATTTGGTAAATATTTCAAAAATCCAAAGAATTTTGATGCAAAAAGACTTGAAAATGATATGAGGAGATATAGAGATTTGGTGAGCAAAGCAGAGGAGCATGAACTTCGCCACCATGATGTGGTGCTTTGCACATGCTCAGTGAGCTCAAGCTCAAGAGTGGTCACAGTAACCAACTTTGAACAGTGTATAGTGGACGAGTGTGGAATGTGCATAGAAGCTGATAGCCTCATCCCAATAGTTTCTTCAAGAGCGAGACAGGTAATAAATAATGATCAAATAATAGTAAAGAAAATTCTAATGTAATGTTTCCCATTGAAATCTTGTTGCTTTCCACCTTAAAAAATGATTGAACAGTGTAAGAATATTATTTTAGAAAGGCAGAATTTGAAAAATAACATGTAAAATTAAAGATGGAATTATGAAAAATGTAAAAAGAATATGTCTTTAATTTCAATTTTGTTAAATCCCTTAAAATTTGGCTATTTATCCCAAAGGTGGTGCTTATTGGAGATCACAAGCAACTTCGACCAATTGTCTTGAGCCAAGCAGCAAGAGATCTTAGGCTTGAGACTTCTTTGTTTGAGCGTTATGCAAATGAGGGCAGGGCCATCATGCTGGACATCCAGTATCGTATGGTAAGGGCTATTAAAAATATTTCTAAACCATAGAAATTGTTTCATTATTTTGATATGTTTGCTCTACTTTCAGGGATGTTCCTTGGTCAAAATCTGTTTGGGCCATTTTGGCCCACTTTGTCAAAAAAGTGGTCCATTTTTATTAAAAAATGTCTGCCATGAATTACATAGTGACTATTTATTTTATTTCAGTATTTTTATTTGATTAAAAACACTGAAAAACGCTTGATGTTACCACTCTGAAGTTCTTAATGATTGTAATACGTGGAAAATCGTCAAAAATTAACAATTGTACTGTCCGAATAATTGTACTGAATGGAAAAATCTTTCAAAATCAATACTTGTGCTGTGCCAAATAATTGCACTGCATGGAAAAGGTTTGCAATGCCCATATTTATTGTGTTAAAAAAGCCCTTGCTTTGAAAAGATTTTTTTTCAAAATATTTGCATTCTTTTTAACCTGAAAATAATTAAGCACTAATCTAAACTGAGAGAAGCCCATCTTACATATATCTGTATTTACATAAAATCTAGCAAGCAACTTTATAACATCACTAAAATGAGTTGGCTTATCTGTAAATGAATTTATATTTATTTATTTATTTGTTTATTTTTTGCAGTAGAGGAATGTTAAAAAATGTATTTAAGCTGCATATTTGAGTTATTTCATATATGTATTTTTTCAGCATAGAGACATAGTTGAGTTTCCTTCTCAAGAGTTTTATTCTGGAAACTTAAAGACTGGACATAGTCAGGAAATGTATGAAGATGAAGAAAAGAGTCTTGGCAGATATGTCTGGCAAGGAAGCAAAAGGTACAGGTTTTGCCATGTGGAGGGGAAGGAAGAGACTTTAGTTGTTGGAAACCCAGATGGCGGAGAACAGTCGAAAAGAAATGAGGAAGAAATTGAGCATGTGGTAAATTTTATTTCAGACTTCATCAGGCTTGTAGAAAAAAATGTGCACCAAAAATACACTGTTGATGAAAAAAATTTCCATGAACTAGCTTTTCACTTAGTTTAAAACAAAAGATGAATTAATAAGATTGTCAGTCAAATTGTAATAGAAAGCTAAGGCTTAAAGACAGATATGCCTATCACTGATACAGAAACTAAATAAGATGTTCAGTCTCTTGAAATTTGTGCAAGCTCTTTTTGAATACTTGCATAACTTTTTGAATTTCAGTCATTTTTTTCTTGTTTTTAAACAAAAATCAAATGGTATGGTATTTGGTTTTTATATGACTTGCTCTATTTCTAAGGTCAGATTATACAGAACATTTGTGAAAGGGTTCAATATATCAAAGAAGAGGGTGATAGTATTGTCCCAGTACAGAGCTCAGGTGTCTCGTGTGCAGGACGTTCTTAGTGATGAGTTTGGCCGTGGAGTGAATGTCAGAACAGTGGTTCAAAGTCAGGGTATGTATTGTGATGATGACATTGATGAGTTACATATGATGTCTTTGATAACTGAAGGTATAACTTTAAGCTCACCATGAGGAACAGTAATGACTCCATCTTTTCAATGGGCAATTGCAAGTTTGTTGCAACCACTCAATAGGAATTTTTAATTTTAAGAAATTTTGACAAAACAGGGGCGGATTCAGAGATATTTTTTGATAGTCTTCCAAATGATCTTTGTTGCTTAATTCTTCATTTTTGACCATCTTCCGACAGAAAAAATTAGATACTTGTCAATGTAAACTTGAAAATCTGACCGTTTTCTGGAAGACCCAGAAGATGACCTAAATACGCCCCTGTAAAAAATACAGCATCTGTAAAATTCACAATTTTCCTCTATTGAAAAGATCAAGTCATTACCATACATGTGATGTATATGACAACAGTAAGGGAGTATTCTGATTCAGACATTGTACCAGCAGGATCAATTCAACTTTGCGGGGATTCTGGCTGAAGTGCAGACAGTGTAATCAGCTCAATTGTCTGGCAAGCAGTGAGTTACATACAATGTCTATGATAACAGTATGGTATTGCTTTAAGCTCACCATGAGTTAGGTATTATATGTGTGATAACAGTAAGGTATAGCTGGAAGCTCACCATTAGTTATGTACAATGCATGTGATAAGTGTAAGGTATAGCAATGAACTCGCCATGAATTGCATATAATGTATATAACTGGGTTCCCATACTTAGATCAATCTAACAAGATCAATCCATCTCTCCAGGGGATTTCTCATTAAATTGTTTTTAGTTAAAGCTGCTTAGATGTCTGAAGCTGCTAAACGATAATTAATTACCCCCTAGCAGCTTCAGTAGGCATGACAGACATCTTAGCTGTTAAAGTTGATGCAATTTAGCAAGAATCCCCTTGGAGATAGATTGATCCACAGTTAGTATGAGAGGGTCTGGGAATGTTCCCTATGGCCACATTAATTTTTAGATAGGAAACTAAAATGTGGCTTTGAGATAATCCAGATAAGGGGTTAGGAGTGTGATTGTTCACATTTTTTTAAAGTAAACTATTGCAAGAAAACTAACTTTACTTGGAAAGGAGACTATAGCAGACATGCTGAAACCGTCAGTCTGATTGGTCATGACTGGCAAAATTTGTACGGCCTGTTAAAAATTGGAAATGGTGGGCCCATACAACCAGTAAGAGTTTTCACAGCCACCATTTTGAATTTACAGTCATCATTCGACATACTTCACTAATAAAATTATATAAAGCCCAAAGCATTTTTCCCTTCCATTTCAAACTGACCACATTCACAAAGTAAGCTACCTAATTGTAGTCTCCGTCTCAAACAAATAGGGTGATTTTCAGTCCGGCAAATTTTTCATTACTGCCGGTCCAAATGTCGGGCCATTCTGAAAAGTTTTCCAGATGTCTGCTATAGACAAAAGCACTGCCTTCCAGCAAGTTGTGTTGTACTTGAGCAAAGAGAGGCATAGAATTTTAAGTGTGTTATCCAACTTATGACCTGTCCTAAACCTAGTTAGGTTTGACTCAAAATGTTTGTCACTACAACTTAATAGGTCTAGTGTAGAATGAATGTTGTAAGCATGTCCCCCTTGTAAGTTCAAATGTGGCTGGTGGTACCTTCTTAGTAGGCAATATTCCCTTTCCATGCCTTAAAGGTTTTCTATATGGGATTTACCCACCAAATGAATAATGTAGACAAAGATAAGCTGACATTGAGAAAAATTCAAACATACATA
Organism: Lingula anatina; assembly: GCF_051362555.1. Lineage (NCBI taxonomy): Eukaryota > Metazoa > Brachiopoda > Lingulata > Lingulida > Lingulidae > Lingula > Lingula anatina. The sequence goes on from NW_028257603.1 coordinate 180,971, forward strand.
GGATAACTTTAAACAGTTTCAAGAGAAGTTTTGTCATTTTGCAGGAGGAGAGTGGGACATTGTGATATTTACTACAGTGCGTTCCTTGCCCCAGTACCAGATAATCAAAAATCCAACGCAGGGATGGTGCCGAAAGAGCTTGGGCTTTATAACAGATGAACATCAAATTAATGTCGCACTTACAAGAGCCCGCAAAGGACTGATCATCATTGGTAACAATTTTTGTAATAAATTTTGTCAAAAAATAGATCCTAATTTAGGTTAGATAGTGAGTTAATGAGTAATTGTCATCTTATTCTAAAATGTTCAAGGTAACTTTTTTAAGAAGTGCATGCATGTTAAGAAAAGCTTGCTGAAATTGTTGATGCAATTTTATGCACAAAATTATACATGTCAAAAATATTTTTTGATTATGTATTTAAAAATTACTATTCAAGCATTCTTTTCAAAATATTGTATGCCAGTTTTGTTCAAATTGAAAAAAATCTGCATATGAGTGCCATTAATGTAGGATTAATAGTTTAAAAAACTGATTTTGGAAAGGCACACTGTAAAATTAAAGACATAATATACACTTTTCCGTTATAGGAAACAAGAATTTGTTAGGTTGTCATCCCGTGTGGAATAGGCTGTTACAGCATTATAATGATCAGAATGCTGTTGTCAATGCTGAAGATTTTTTGCGAGATGGAATAAAAAGCAAGTAGACATTTTATTTTTTAATTGTAGTGGAAAATTAAAGTGAATTAATATATATGTTTAATTGAATAGAGAGATATAACTGCTGTGAGGTATCAGAATTTTTCTTCCTAACTAGTTACCAAGAGATTTGGATGTCCCTTGTAAACATAATTAAAACGAAATAGAGATAGAGATAATTGAATAATGTGTTTGAGCTTTTGATTTCCCCATACTCCTTTTCACTCCTAATGCACTTGATATGTCTTTTTAGCAAACTTTCCTTGTATTGGACTCATACAAAAGAAAGGAACTGAAGAAACCCTACTGGTGACTTGATTTGATAATTTGCATATCAGATATTTCTCAATATAGATAGAGAAAGAGATCCTACCTGCAGAAAAAGTAATTCATACTCAATTTTTATATGTATGCTTTTAGGTACTGAGTTCTACAAAAATTTAGCACCCAGGATGCAAAGACAACTTGATGTGGGAACATTTTACCAGGATGATGGTTTTTATGATGAGAGCGGTTACAAGGAAGAGAGTGAGGAAGAGGAGGACAGTACACCCATTGGGGATGATGGAATTCAGTGGATTGCCATACATCCAAAAGGTGCAGTAATTGTAATTATACATGGTGGAATCCTGTCTTTATGTGACACATGTGGAGTGTGGTATACAAGATCTGAACTGAGCTTTCCTTTTACTTAAATTACATTAAAATGTTCTGCATGTTTTGTTGCATTTTGCAGATTTTGTACAAATACAATTTGACAGAAAATAATTTTTTGTTAAAAATGATTCCATAAATTCCATATATATATGATTTAATTTTTTTGAAATGTTGCAGGCAAAAGACAAAGCCAAAGCTTTGTCCCAGAAGAGAAAAGAATGCCAGAATCCTTGGCATCGCCCCAGATGACAGCCGATGCCTCACAAGGCAGTAAGCAGATAGATGTGCTGAAAGATACATATTTGAGGAGGTTCTCCATCACTCCAGAAGGTGGACATGTTAATCTGAAAGAAGTTGGAGTATTCCTCTTAGTGCCTGCGGGAGCCCTGGCTGAAACTACAGAAATGTTCATTGGTATTAGTTGGAGAGAAGAAGACATGCCACCGCTGCCACCATGTCAGACTAGAGCAAGTCCAGTTGTTGTCTGTGGCCCACATGGTCTGACCTTCAGAAAACCAGTGTTCCTGTCATTTTATCACTGCATATCAGGCACCCGCCACAGAAAGATGGGAAGGAGCTGTCCTGAAAATTTGACTCGGGATATCAGAATGAGCAATTCATTTTACATTTGGCAGTCGCAAACTCATTTTCATGAAACCTGCCAGTGGAAAGTATTGAGCAGAGATTCTGTTGTGTTGACAAATACCAAGTGTATCTTGATGATGAACCAGTTCTGTAAACACACTTCGTCATGTGACAGTAAACGCCTTTGTGCTTTGGTGTTTGGGTCATTTAAGCATCAACATGTTACCCTGCTGAAACTGAAGGTGTACTGTGTAAATGACACCCCAGATGAAATAAAGGTAAAACTCCATTTCTCCTAAAAGAGTTTTTTTTGTACAGACATACAGACACAACATGTTATAGTGTACATGCACAGTGTACTGGCCATCACCTTTCACCTACCTGTCGTTGTCATTATGCCCTTTCTACTGGCAATGCAATAAATGGATAACTGACATGCACCTCAATCCTAAAAAAAAAAAATCATGATACATGAAAAACAATATGAATTATTATCTTAAATTTTACCTGACAACAACATATTTTATGCACTGTAATTGTAAAGCTTTTTTCTGCTATATGTCTGTACACTTGTTAACTTTGCTGTCTTGTTTGTGATAAGTTAATTTCTATGTTTTGTGATTTATTTAATAAAAGTTATTACTAGTGGCCTTTTTTGGAACGTAATTTCATTTGTTAATATTTGTTGAGATTGGTTCTCTCCCTGTCTCTTTCAGACACTCTGGTAAACTTACTTTTTGGTTGAATGTTTCAGAATGTCACAGCGGAAGCCAAGGAAGATTTGCAAATGGAAAAGCTAGATGCAAAAAAAAAATTCAAATTTTTCACTTGTGGGTACAGTGAGAGCAGTGCTGAAGAAAAGAAGTCCTATGATGTCAGTCTTCTGTTGGAAGGTTTTGAGACAAAATGGAACATGCATGAAGATTCTCCGCAAAAGGTTGTTTTTTTAATGAGTTATATCTGAATTTAATGCTCTATCTTGTAAAATTTAGATATGAACACTAAAGACAAGGAGGCCCTTTTGTTCCAGAATCAACTTATAAAGTGATGATCATGGCAGATTGCTGAAAATTCCTTATAAGTTTTAAGAATATGCAAGAAAAAAAGATCGAGAGAGAGAGTTATTATTTTGAAAAGTCACTTTTACATTTCAGGTTATGGACTATATAAGGTTGTGTGAGAACAATGAAGAAAACATAACATTTTCCCTTTGCCCTAAGGAGAAAGAAGAAAGTCTTGATGTGTTTGTTAGTAAAATATATGTAAAACAGGAAGGAGTAGATCAGGAAAGGGATGTCAGACGTATTACATCCACTGAGCTTGACATCCACTGGATGTTACCAGTAAGCTTGTAAAAGGAAACTACTTGAGTTACTCAAATGTGATGAAGCATTATCATATTCTCAGTGGGAATGTTATTTTCTTTGAATAATGTTATAATACCAATTCATGATGTAATAGGAAGTGTTGCTCTCTTCAATAAACTGTGTTGTGTTGATTAATTAATGGTTGGACCTTCCCATAATATGTTAGTTATTAATACTGCTATTTGTGTAATTACTACTGCTTACAATTTTTTTCAGGTTGGTCCCACTATGGACAATTATAATTTTAGTAGTTATTCTGGTGGTCTGGAAAGTGTAAGATCGGCTCCACAATTGCCAGGTGGTGAGATGCAGAGACATGGTGGCAACCACGTTCAATCAATACCAAACCAGTTCTATAACCTGCAAGACCAATACCAACAGATTCAGCCAGGATTCCAACCGGTTATTGGCAACCAGCGGGATGACTTCCAGTCTCAGACAGCAAGGAAGATGGTTGCACAAAGCCAATTCCAACAAAATCAACCAACACCACAACCTTACTTTGGCAACCAGAGGTTTCAACAAGGCAACTTCCAGTCTCATACAGTATATGAGACAGCTGGACCAAATCAACCGTATCACCAACAAGGACAATCCCATCATCGTGGACTACCACAGGGACCAGTCACTGATCGGGAACAGCAAGGTGATGTCACCTATAAAACTAGTAGGAAATCAGTTCACAAGTCTCCACCTTTACCCCCACAGCAGGTCCACAAGGCTGCTGGAGATCAAGACAGTGGTGTTACTGACCCTTATGCCATTACAACAATGGAAAACCCAGTGCCTTACAACCAGGCCCATGGGGGTAATCAGTTAGGTAGGTTGCCTACAGTAATGCAAGAGATTGTAGGACAAATCCCCTCTAGTACAGGCAGCACAAATATTACAGTCAATTATCAGGTTAACAAAATTTATAGCACAGACAAGGAATCCATGCCACATATGAAAGAGGAAGATGTGACAAAATCATTCCGTAAGCATGTCCCTTCAGATGTGATAAAACAACTAAAGGAGACACTTACTCAAAGAGATGTATGGGACCAAGTGAAGAAGATGTATGGCATTTCAGATGAAATTTCATGCCCTCCGGATGTTATGGATTATTTGTTGTCTCAGGTTGAGGGTTGTATTGCATCTTTCAACAATGTGCTGTTAAGGTTAAAAGAAGCCCATGCAGAGGGAGAGCAGGACATTCCACAAGATTTGATTGATAAAGTCAAGGTAATTGAAAATTTGGTCAGATAAATAATGTCTTTTATATTTTAAAATGACAATATATGTTTTGATTTCAGTCATTTTTACGGTATATGCCACATTAGAACTATTGTCACTCTCTGCGGTATATTAATTTTACCCCTCAGCCAAGTTTTCCATCTCTTCATATTCCAAGTAAAAGAGAAAGAGATAGATTCTGAAGCAATTGTATGAGAAAGTGAATTGGCTGTTTGGCATTTTTAAGTATTTTATCATCTGTTAGTTATTAGGCAACATCAAGGTTTGAAGGGTTATAAGTTGAAAATATGCCTTATTGTATTTTTCTTCTAGGAGGGACTTAAGAGTGAAATGGAGTACAAGAAACTGAGAGAGAATATGATCGACTTTGCTGAGGACCTTATTAATAATTTTGGACGAGTTTTAGATTACCTGTCTCAGTTTAATATAATGTCAAGTGAGGTGAAAGCAAAGCTTAAAAGCAATTTTAGGGAAAGTCCAGAAGAGGCCTGTAGAAATTTGTTTCAAGTACTCCTTGATATTAGTCCTAAAAAAGAACCAATTAAATGTCTGAGAGCTGCATTCAGAGATTCCACACTTGAGCATCTGGCAGATGAACTAGAAGTAAGCAGTCAGGATGTAGAGGGTGAGTTACAGGAACACGGAGGGGGAGGTGATCTTCCTTCTTGGCAGGAGCCATTGGCGATGGGATTGGAAGCTCCCCCCACATTAGTCATGGGCCAAAGACCTATTGCAGCACATTAGAGAACAACTGTGCCAAAAACATGTTGGCTTCTGTTGCTTTGGGCCACTGGGGATACAGAACCTAGGCCCAGTTTGATCAATACTGGATAATATTATCCATTGGATAAAATTGTCGTCCTCTTGACAATTACCCTAAGTATTGCAGCCATAATTTTTGAACACTGGATAGCAATAGCAGAGGCCACCAAAAGCATCCAGCATTTGTGAAGCACATTATTCTAGGATAACTGAAAGCATGTAAATCTGATATGTTGATGTCAGTTATAAATATACATAAAACCTACTGTGCATGTTTGCACTAGCAATTAATATAAACTAATATAATGTCTGTATCTGATGCAGGCTCTTGCTGGACAGGCTTGATATTTTGACTACAATTAAAATGCAGCTGCTGCTGCAGCTTTTTATTATGCAGTCGTGATTTGGAACAAAATATGTGTCAATGCATGCACACACATAAACATATGCAAGCTGGCACACATATTATTGAAGCTTTTCTAGTCAAACATGTGCAAACTGGCACATATTATTGAAGCTTTTTCTAGTTAAACATGTGCAAACTGGCACATGCATATTATTGAAGCTTTTCTAGTCAAACATATGCATGGCACATACATATTATTATTGAAGTATTTCTAGTCAAACATATGCAAGCTGGCACATACATATTTTTGAAGCTTTTCTAGTCAAACATATGCAAGCTGGCACATACAATGTCATAGTAAAACTGAAAACTTCATCAAACTTGAAAATGTGTCTGTTGATAAGTTCGGAAACTGTGTCACCTGATATGGCTGTGCGGGATTCGTGCATTTTAAAATATGAATTAATTTTTAAGTGACATTTTTAACCATAGTAGAGTGAGGACAGAAGACTGAATTTCAATACAACAATATACCATTCTTACAACCATTATTAAGTACTTACCAGTGATCTTTGTATCTTGTATTCCACACTTGCCCTTATAATTATATCTGAAGACAAGTGTTTTTTGTCTTTTATGTGCAATTTTTGTAAAAAGGGCAATAATTTTTTAGTGAAACTGGCATTCTTAACACTAGATGTATCATGCATGGACCAAGAGAAATGAGAAGAAAAGCTTATTTTGTAATGAAAGTAGTTTTGGCTTAAAGAATAAGCCAAACACTTTTGTTGCTGTTTTTTTTTTTTTTTTTTCTTTTTTTTTTTTGATATATTTTATTTCATCTCTTTATTGCTAGGAACAAATACTTACTGCAATGAACAACATGTGATAGTGGTCTATGCTCATTTTAATAGAAGAAATTATTTGAAATATGGAGATAGTGTGTTTTCCATATATTTAATATTACTTAATTTTCTTCTTACATGGTTTATTTGTTTCCTATGTTATAATGTTGAAAGGGATTCCAATTAGCTACTGTTACTTACAATCAGAGTAATTAAGAGGACAGTATTATACAATCATAGTTTACTGTAATAGATCAAATGGAATGAGTGCCATATAAGCTCACAGAAACGACAAGAACAATATTAATTTCTCGACAGTAATTGTCTCCGTTTATCATTAAGCTTTTATTTATAAATTAGTTGTCATTATATTTCGTAGGCTGCTCTATTTAATTTTTCCTTTTTAGAATGTTTTTGATATTTTTCAGATATTACCTGGCATAATCATTGCAGAATATCGAGTTTTCAATTTGTTCCAACTAATGGGAGTTTCAACATTTAAGATATTTGTCATTTGAAATATTTGAAGCATCCAATGCTTGGCAATCATAAACATTTATTTTGATATGTAGAAGATTTATGCCTCTAAGTTTTTGTAAACAATTTGTTTAGGATAGTATTATGTTAAAATGATAACTGATGGTTACTTATTATTATAATTTTAATTAACTGATGATTTTTCTGGTTATTATTTTTATTGTTTTATTTATTATTTTTTTCTTTATTCATTTATTTATTTTTATTATTATTATTTTTTTTTTTGCATCATTACAATGACATTAAACTCATTTGTTTACCAACTTCTGTTCTTGATTTAAATAAATATTAAATGTGAATGCATAGTAATTTGTAGATTTTTCTTCAATATGAAGTTCAGGTTGGTAAGAAAAATGTCAAGGTTTTAAACCAATGACACAGTAACAAGACTTTCCATTATTTACATTCTAACTTTTATTTCAACACAAAATTGAACCTTCCAGAAGACAAAGTTAAGACTGAGTGTCCCTTTCATGAAATATGTGGTGCTTTTGCTGTGATGGTCAAAATATGAAGTGCATTTCCAAGAAGAATTATTTTCTTATGGCCTAAATCAAGGTATGCAAATAAATAAAAAAAAATTTCAAATGTTTTCCTTTGCAGCCAATAAACACACTGCTGCATGATTTAAATTTGAGTAACAAAATGTTTTGCATGGAGAATTTCCAAATGTCAAAATTCCACGAAATTCCACTTTGAAGATTTCGTCCACACATGCCTCATGGGCAAGTTTGCTCATATCAGTGTCACACAACACCTGTCATTCTGTAGTGTTTTAATGGCATATGTGAACATGATCCTTATCACATTCCTTAGTCTATGTATGATGACATCAGTGTACCCAAAACCATCTACCTCCCTGGGTATTCATAAATGCTAGCAAGCAATTCGTCCTGTGTCTTCCGTCTTCCTTTCACAAAACATCGTACAAGACTGAGTTCAGTCATGTCCACTGGACGAGAACATCCAAGTAAAACCAGTTCATATTTTTTTACAATTTGTTACATTAAACAAAAGTCAAGTCTTAAGCCATGTTTTAAGCGTGAGGATACAACATGGCAGCCTGTTTCTCTTCCTGCCCTGCGTGGTACTGAGCCATGCGTTCCTCCAGCTGAGGCCTGAAGTGGCGCACCAAACCCTGAAATAAAGACAAGAAATGAGATTCTGAAGTGACACAACAAAACCCTGAAATAAAGACAAGAATTGAGATTGGCTGCAAGTCTTTTATTTTTACCCCAAGCCACAGCCTGTTCAACCTAAGATCAAAAGTACCTGTTCAAGCTTTAAAATTATGAGAAAAATTTGACTGGGTTTAATTGTGTCTATGGAGGGAACATGAGCTGTTGGCATTTACAACTCCTGTTCTTTGGTAAATGTTTTCAAACCTTCAGCTGAAAAATCATAGGGAAATCTCAATAACGTTGAAACAAAACTGATTCTTTGAAACAAGAAGCTTCCTCCTTTAGGCAACACCCCTCCTTAATTTTTGTGTTTCAAGGTTTAGGAGCAGTGCATGCAATACGAGGACCTCCACACCTTTACCAAACATTTCATAAAAACCCATCCATGAACCTTGTAAACTCTACTTCACTGTAACTTGTAAAAATGCAGCAAAGCTGTCATGTGTACAGACTTTAAGTTTAAAATGGTATTGCACAAAGTAGTATTACATAATCTGGACATAGATATGTGTCTGTACATAAAAATATCATTTAGAGAAGGATTTACCTGTGCAGGCCAAGCAGCACCATCTCCCAGTGCACAGATTGTGTGGCCTTCTATCTGTTTGCTGATCTCATACAACATGTCGATCTCGTCAGGTCTGGCATTTCCCTTCACTGCAATCAGATTAAATAATGCTTTAATTTGACGGCTAACATAATGGGCAGAATTAGATGGTCCTCTTAGTTTTAAGAAGACAGATTTTAATCTGAAAAGCCTTACTATTATTTTTTAAAATTTGTCTAACACTAAGTTGACAAGGAACTAGCACAGAAACAAATGTGAAACACCCTATACGAATTGCAGACATTCGCATACAAGTTGCAGAGTGGAAAAGCATTGAAAGTGAGATCTAATGGGAGTTGTTCACATCAGGTCTAGTGATTATTCTCAATATGGGTCTCCCCATGCACAAGAGAATTCCATTTGACAGCTGCCCAGCACTATTTGGAAACTGTTTCCTAATTAGGATGTTTTCTCATTTGTTTTGTTATTGTGTGTGTGTCTGTAAGTGAGAGAGAGAGAGAGAGAGAGAGAGAGAGAAATGTTTATGATAAGCTTACACAGTGTGGATAACTTACCAAACCTGTGTAAAATTTTCGCCATCCAACCAACACCTTCTCTACAGGGGGTACACTGAAATACAAGAAGGCCACTTCCTATCATAAAACATATCCAAATTTAATTCTTAATATTTCAAAATACTTTTCTTTAAGGCAATTTTCCCCTCAAAATCATTTTCAAGAATTAACATATGTTCGTGCAAATCAAAGGAATTATCACGAAGGCCAAACCTTTCAAATAGCTACTAGGTTGTTTAATTCCATTAGTTGGTTATGTGTGCATGGTTTTTGAATAATTACCATACAGCAGCTGAACATAAATGGCCACAACTCTGATGGTTATAAGATTCCATTCACTGCTTCAGGTGAAAGAAATACATTCACTTAATTTAAAGTGCTTGAAATCCATGGGGAATTACCATACTGCAACCTTACACGGCCAGAACTCCTGTGGTGATAAAAGTCAATTCACTTACCAGGTGAACAAAATCCATGATTAATTATCATACTGTAACAATACCTGTCCACATCTCCTGTGGTGACAGAAGTCCATTTACTTATCAGTTTGAAATCCATGAGTAATAACTGTATTATAATCTTACCTGTCCACAACTCTCGTGGTGATAGAAGTCCATTAGCCTAGATATACATCTGATTACATCGGCGTCTTTGTTCATGACGATGACAGCAGCTGTTCCCAAAGATGTCTGTGCACGTACTAAGTCATCAAAGTCCATCATCACCTCTTCACATACACTGTAACATTACAATAACAGTTACATTATTACCTCTTCAGAAAGACCTTAACATAACAATGAAATTAACATCAACATTGAAACACTACAATAACAGTAATGTAACCATCTCTTTACTGAAACATTACAGTAACTATATATACCATAATCCCCTCCACACCAAAATATTGTAATAATAGTTACAATGTTCATAGTTACCAATAACTTTGATTAACATTCTTTACTTCAGTTTTCACACACAAAAATAAATAAATTAAATTTAAAATAAAGCTTCCAAAATTTCCAAAAAAAAAAATAAGAAAATGGCATCTCCCACCTTTTAGGTATGACCGGGGTAGACGACCCCCCGGGGATGACCCCCAGTAAATTGTCCCAGCCCCCGATGACGCCCCCGGCATGTCTGTCTATCAGCTCTCTCAGCGAGATGGACATCTCTTCCTCCACTGTACACGGGTTGTTGACTTGGCCAGAGATGTTGAACAACTGCAACAGAGAACATGTAATAACGTCAGTGAAATAGGAAGCAGCATTAGAATTTTCTTTTGTTTCGAGTTCAAATTTTGTCCTGATGCCATGATAATGCCATGTTAAAGGCCTGCAAAACATCAAATTGAAAGGGTCTGGTATCACATGTTTTGTTATAGACAAAATGCATAAATACTTGAAAATTATTATATTTTAAAAATCAGCAGAAGGGAGGCAAACATGACAATAAAACGTATCTACTTCTTAAGTGTAATGCTAAAAGAAGTTTTTCAAGGCTTCTGCTCTAATAGAAGCCTATACTTATTATATAAATTTACATTTTCATTAATTGTGTTTTCAACTCACCTTAGTTCCTCTGTTTCTTTCTCTACCAAAGCTAGCAAACCAGTCTCCTCCTCTGCGACATATGGTCTGGAAATGACAAATAATATTCAATGTAAACACGTACTTACGGGACAACAAGTACTTACGGGAGTTACTGCTTCTAATAATACCAATATAAGTAAGCCTAACTTCAAATGTGAACGCAATTAGTTCTAGACAGCAATTTTAACAGCAAATACTTTCGGGAGCTACTGTCACAAATTACTAACTTAAGATGGGTGAACCTAACTTCAATGTAAACCCCACCTCTGCTAGGCACCAAGTACTTACAGGAGCTACTGCCACTGTTTCCACATTGGACACTGTGGTAGGACATCCAAATACCCCAATGTCTGCTGGAAATGGGGGCTTCAGCCGCGGCTTGCCTTGTTTACCTTCTAGAGACTCAATCAGGGCCTGAAAGAGCAGAGTAAGGTAATATGTGAACAAAGTGCTCTCTCTCTCTCTCTCTCTCCTGCATGTGTGCATGAGTAAGCATGCCCAGTAAGTACTAGTAAGTAAGTAAGTAGTAGTAAGTACTAGCAAGTTTTTTGCTTAGCCAATTCCATGTTTACCTGTAAGCTAAGATCTCAGTATGTAAACTTTCATGTTAACATTTTAAGACCAAAAATGACCTGGACCTGTGAACTCATTGTCAGATAAGTTTACTAAGCAAAACGAGACAGTAGTGTTATTGGTCTCTTCACCACATAATTATATAACCCAGACAGCAGTACTCACCGTTTCTTCACCACATATATAGGCTCCTGCTCCTCTGAACACGTAGACATCAAAGTCGTAACCAGAACCACAGGCATTCTTGCCAATTAAACCAGCATCATACGCCTGGAATAACACATCAAATGAATGGAATGTCTTTCCATATTCAATGCTAAAAATTACATCAGGTATAACATGCATTTACCCCCGATATTAAGTTAAATCCACACCATTCATCTGGAATAATTTTTAAATTGAATACCTCTCATTATGTTCCATATATACAGTAGTGCACTTAGGTATATAAGGTTAAGTCACAATCAATCCAAAAGCCACCATACCTCTTTGACTGCCTGCTGAAGCACACATGCCTCATTGTAGAACTCTCCACGTATATAAATGTACGCCGCGCGTGCCATCATAGACCGACCTGCGACCAGGCAACCCTCAACGAGCTTGTGTGGGTCATGTCTCATAATTTCTCTGTCTTTACATGTGCCAGGTTCCCCCTCATCTGCATTTACAACTAGGTATTTTGGCCTGAAGTTATTAATGTTGTGTGGTACTTAGAACGAAGGAGTCCAGCGGCAGTGCAAGCGGACATTCTTTTATAACACAGTCACTCAATACTGAGTGCTATCAGTACCAGATTGTTTCAGAAAAAGCAAAAAATTACCAATAATTTTGCCATTTAAGATTGGTTCAAATCAGAATATTTTTATTAGTTTGATGAGCAACAAGAAAACAAAATTAAAGTTTTTAATCAAATGTTTAGAATGAGAGGTCCTGGTTTTAAGTTTCTTAGAAATCAACACACTCTATATCATTAATACTTTTAAAATGTACATTGGTCTCTATAAAGCTCACCTCCCATCATCTGGTTTATTCATAAATCCCCATTTCATCCCAGTTGGGAAACCTGCACCACCTCTGCCACGGAGACCTGACGTTACGATCTCCTTCAGAATCCACTCGTGTCCCTTCAACAGGATCTCTTTGGTCTTATACCAGTCACCCTACAACCAGAGAGACTGCAGCACTCAGAGAATGAAATTCAATATAATTAAATCAATTTTCCAACTACAAAAAAATGCCCAGAGAGTACAAAAAGATATGATCCATAAACAATCTCAGGAAAAAAAAATTAAATTGCTGTTTTTAAAACTACAAGTGATAATCTTTAAAATCTGAAAAAGGAACTCTTTAGTGTTTAACAAATTTCAATATTTATAAGTGCTCAGACTACAATACCTCAGTGTGGGTTGGGAAATATGTGAATTACTACAGTATTTACTACAACCAATTAAAGCTAGCTACAACAGTGACATTTTACTTGAGCTAATTCAGCATGGAGTCTTTTAAGCAGGGGTGTCCTCAGAATTTCCAGTACAGGGAGTCCAATAAGTAAAGCTGTAATTTCGTCACCAATTTACAAGGAGACTAAACCAGGCAAGTCAGGTTCCCACCCCATCTTTTTCTAAAAATTCCTTAAGCCATCTGGTCATCTTTTGAGGCAAGTGTGGCCATCCGAATGACTGCTGGGTGACTCTCTGGGGAAAACCTTGCTTTTAAGACTTTGTAACTGTTACTATGTCAAAGGCTACATGAAGTTGTCCTATGATACACCTACCCTCTGCAATGCTCCCTTCAGTTTAAAGTCATGGCGACCATATAAATTGGTAAATATTCTGTCTTCATCCTTCAAGGGTCCAAAGACTGTCTGAAAAAAGTATATTTACTCAGTGAATTACTTCATCAACTCATGCTAAGGAAGACTAGTGTTTTGAAATAATTCCTTTTCATATGGGCAGAATATTATGTAACTTTTCACATAACTCTACCTTTTCCTCCTTCTTGGTGGCAGTTGTATTGTGCCTTACAGCTGAGAGAGAGGGTAGGCAAGACTTTGGAACTGAAAACAAAAACAAGACAAAATAACTTCCAGATGTCTAGAAACAGATTACTGGGTGGAAGAAACTTAATGTTCACAATGTGAAAAGTTGGATTGTAAATTAGTCAGTGTCGTCTCTCTAGTGAAATTGTAATGTCATGGTAGTTGTCTAAGACATCAGTCCTGAATCATAGGGCCTCAAAATATCAAATGTCATCTAACAGATCTCTTTTCTTACTTGGTCTTGCGAACGTAAATTTCGCCTTTTTGGTGCAAGTTACTTGCAGCTAACATTTCCTCAAAATGTTGAAATGTCTGCTTCACATCTTAGTATTTTATGTAGAGATTGTTCTCTTTTCATTATTCCTGTAATTTCTTATGCAGTGACTTACCAAGAGCGCAACGAAAAACAGGTGTAATCTTCGCTAGAGTTCCCATCTTTTAAAACTTTGCTTACATAAATTTCAATATGGCCGAAACAGCGACTGCTTCTCCGCAACAAATAGTGTTATGCAAATCTATATAAATATGAAAAAAGTAATAATGATAAATTTGATAATCTTAATATTTTTCATTAATAAAATTTTACTTATTGTGCTCTTTCCATGTTCCATTAATTTAATATAGATATGAATTGGAAAAGGTCGGGACTTGCACGTAACAGCTGCCCTCTAGCGACATGAAAACATATGAAAATGGCGCGGTGGGTAAAAGTTGAAAAAGAAACTGGAAAGTTGATCAACGCCATAGCCGGCTTTGAGGTGAGATGCACAGTAAGAACAACACGGTTGCTTATTTTTGTCTTACCACGATAAATTCATAGCACACCCAAAGTGATAAAGTTTAGGAATTGTTTCTTGATTTTTGTTTATATTTTGTCGGAGAAGGGGGGGGGGGGGGGGGGGGGGGGGGCAGAAACTGTCACTGAGTCGGAACCGCAACAGTTAAAAGCCATAAGTGATAAAGTATTGCTTGAATGTGTATATTGATATTTAAGGTACTTAAAATTTTAAGGAACAATTCGTTAGTGGGACATCGAAAAGATTGTTCGTGATTTTTAAAAATGAAAGCTTGAAAGTTAAAGCAATAATAACTCTTCCTTTGAGATTCAAAATTCCGCATGAAATACATTGTAAACAACGCATGGAAATATATTCTATTGTATTTTACCACTAAAACGGCCGTTATTGCAGTAAAACTAAAATCTGTGCTTGTCAATATGGCTTTCGATGCTTTCATCAAGGCATTCGTTGCTAATGACGTAATGGTGTCACGCGGATTCTCGCGTTCATTCGAGACCAAAATAACATATGGCGCCAAACGCATTAATGCGGACGCAGACGTAAGTTGCGAGTTTTTATACAGTGCGTCGGTTAACGAAAAGCCCAGAATGGCACACATTGTGGATATTAATGTATTTTTAACAAAAAGACGAATATATCTCATGAATCTTATATTGTGTTGTTGTTGTCTGCTTTTCCCGCGGTTTTAAGTAGGTCAACAGTGACTATGCGATGTCAGAGAGAGCTCCGTCAGTTAAAATCTCTTAAGAGATTTTAACAAAAAACCGTACGTTTAGGAAAAAAACCCTGGATTAACTTTGAATGCAGGAATGGGGTCGCTGACCATTGGTAAGTACGGGGAAAATTGCCGTTTACTCCAGGAAAATCCAATTTTTGGCCAAAATGAAGAGTTATTATGACTTTAAGTGTGATCAATTCAAGACACTAACTTGATCTTGTTCAAGGTTCTCAGTTTGTCCTTGTTTTATCAAAGCACCATGGCACACTGAAATAGTCTGCTTCATAATAAAGTTACTGATCATTTTGTGGTAAACATCACAGACCACATGCTTATGGCATGCAACAAATAAATAAATAAATAAATAAATAAATAAATCTATATTTCAGCAAGGAGAAGAAAACTATGACCTGTGCCTCCAGTTTGCTCTGTCCAACTTCAAGTATCACAGGTTCCTGGCAGTGGACAGCCATAAGGTATCCAGAGCACTAAAGGGGTACGTGTTTATATTAAAACTAAATAAAATAAATATTACAAACACTTCAGCCCACAAGGCCATTTGAGTGGGCCATCAGAATTTAAAGATCTTTTGGTCCAAACAGAAATTAAAGTCTTTTACTGGTATTTGTAATGAGGGTTTCTAGTTATTTATTTACTTTCACAAGTTATGACATTGTTATCTCAAACTGGACTGAAAATTTTAGTTTGTGTTGACAAAGAATGAATTAGTAATAGCCTTACTATTACCACATTATCATTCTCTGTCCTATTTATCGCTAAATGAAAATTATTTTTTAAAAAATCTTTTCACAGCATTCATGAAAAGTTGAGAATCCACTCTAATCATGTGGAGGCTGAGAAGTTCAACAGTCTCACAGACAGTTTCCTGACCAGTCCAGTGTTTGAGGGCAAAACAGAAGGAAAAGTAGGTGAAACATCTCTGGAAGTCGTATTTTCATTGAATACATGACCTGAGCTGAAAAGAGACTAGTCACTAAATTTAAATGAAATTTGAAAATACCTCAAATTGCACAAGTAGAAATTAATTGTAGAAAATAAGGGTCTTAGTTTGGTCAAAAGTGATTAATTATATATATATCCTAGAAAATAGTCCGTTAAACCTGTAGATGCTTTTCAAAGTCTTCAAAAAGCTTGTTGAATTGGGTGATTTTTTTAAAAATAAATTTGGTTTACCTACTTACTAGTTTGTCTCTGCCATTTTTTTTTTAGACAGACACCCATTATGCCTTGCTGTCATTACTTTTGACTCTGGCCGATGCTCCAACACGGTCTACATATGAGGAAAGTCAGAAAGAGGTGGTACAGGGTAAGTGAAGCATCAGTTGTGTTAGTTGTGACACAGTGTCACATCTGTTGCAATTTATGTAACAATAACACATTTGGCATTTTGAGAGAGTGGAAGAGAAAAGGGACACAGTCGCACCTAACACACTTGGAATGGAGACTGGACCATCATATGGGGCTTAGTTCTATTTACATATATACCATTATAAATGAAGGTAGATTGCTGCTATTTTTACCACAGATGATTATTTAAAATAACTCATTACCATGAATTTTTTGCAAAGAACAGAATTTTCCTCTATTGAAAATAAGTCATATTGATGTATGTATCATTCTGTTCCAGAGGAGGCGGAGGTCTTTGACTGGGGTGCGTACCTGATGGAGGGACTAGAGCCTGATGGGCCTTACCCAGAGTCTCCGGTAAGAATTCAGTTGCCTTAATTTTAAAGGGTCATCCATTTTTATCATGAATTAAGCAAGTCTACATATTTATTAATTTTCTTATTCATTTATTTCTTTTAGATTTTTTCCAGTCCCTACCCCCCCCCCCCCACTTCATGAAAAGATAAAATGATGACTTTTTATAGCAATTTGGATAATCATTTATATTATTTTTTCAAAAATGAACAGAGGACAGTCATCCCCTTTCCTGGCTTCAATATTATAATTAATGTTCCAAGATAAGCAGTTCAGCAGAGAATGATTCAAATTAGAGCCTGCTCACATGACTAACAAACAAAATCATGGTCATTTTTTTTTATTTATTTATGTATTTATTTATTTATTTATATAAAGGTGTGGTCTGAAGATGAGGAAGAAGAAGCAGACAGGCAACCACATGTAGGCCAGAGAGAGGCCGTGGTGGCCCTAGACGACTCTGGTATCACAGTGGAGGAAGATCCGTCCAGGTCGACTTTGGCCGTAGTGGACACGGGGCAGTCGTGGCTGACCAGAAATGTGGTGGTTCAGTACTGGAGGGGTGACAGTGACCACTCTGTTCATAGTTTCCAGTATTCAGCAAGTTTATCTAGAGAGATGTAGGTGGTGATGTGAATTGTAGTTGTTGTGATATTTTCACATTCTTTATAGTAGATTCTTAAAAATGTTTTTAGACAGAAAACAGCCTGATAATATCTTATTGTTCTTAAATTTGTCCCAGCTGTCTGTGAGTTATTGAAATTACTGATATTTGTAAAAAAGCCAAAAATGGTTCACCTGACTAAAGGCTTGATACATTCAAAACATATGTTACAGTATGCTTCTATTATTCCAATATTTATTTTTGTTCAGTTTTCCCCCAGTGTTAGTGCCTCAGGAAGAATGCTTTTGGTCAATGATACCACTAACAAAACATCATTTTGACAGATACTGCAAAAAGAAATGCTCAAACTGAGGGAGAAATTACCAAAGCATACTACCAGTTTTGGCTTATATTTTGATGTTTAAATTGAATAAAAAAAAGTCTGTTCCAACTTAATGAGCAATTGCCATAGCATGCTACCAGTTTTGACTTAAATTTCATATTTTGATGTTTTTGCAGGGAAATCCACCTCAAATCCAGCAACCTGTTCTACAGTGACAGGGGGTCAACTCTAGTGACAGAGACACAGGCCATCAGGGAGACACTATGGTGAGTGCCCCCCCCCCCCCCCCCCCCCCCCGACACACACACACACACACACACACACACACACACTTGTCTATGTGTACCAACCGAGGACATCAGCACAACACCATACAACCGAGGACATCTTATTCCTTGGTTAAATCAAAATAAAAACATTCAATTTAGGGTAAAATCTATTCGAGTATGAATGTTATAAATTAATTTTTTATAAAAACTAATTTTTTGCTGACAAGAATTTTACATTCTAACCGAGGACACACACGGACACACACACGGACAGACACTACACATTACAACCGAGGACATGCATGCATCTACATGTAATAATGATTGTACTTTTAATGCAAAGCAAATTTTATATAGCGTTACTTTGCAGCAATTCACATTTTTATGAAATTCTTTCATATTTAAGGTAAATTCCAAAATAACACCAGAGGTGATGATTAAATGAACAGTTATACAATATTTAATGCTGGGCTTTGCCACTTTTTTAGAATTGAAGATTATGAGATAAAACATCAATTAATTTAGGAAAAGAAAGGATACTGATGAAATAAAATAAAAGACCAAAGAAATTCGTTTTCAAACATTTTATTTTCATAATGCTTATTTTCTATTTAGCACTCTTTTATTATCATGAATTTTGTATTTTGATAACACAAAGTGTCGTCCATTGGATACAGACTTGAACAGTACACAATTTTACAATTGAGGACATCATGCCAGCAGCACCCAAAATTGTGCTTTCTTCCAATTTGATGCAATATTATATAATGCTTAAGAGCATAATGATCATCAATTTTTTATAATAAAATATTAGTATCATGAATATTCAGAAAATGTGACTAGCAAAGGTTTTCAGGTTCATGGAACTCCAAAGTCATACTTTGAAAATGCTAAATGTATACAAGAGAGCACTGTACTGAAATGGGTTTCTTTCCATTTTTAACTTTTTTACATAAAATAATACAGTTTACTGCCATTTCACATGATCAACTAAGAAAATTGTTGAGATGGCAAAAATATCAATATAACAAGTTTAAATGTCCTCCATTCCTCCATTCCGAACATTGTGAATGATTGAATCTGACAAACTACAATGATACGAGTTCATTTCCATTTTGGCACTTTTTTTACACAATACAAGATAACAGGTTTACCACCATTTTTATATAATCAACTAGCAATATTGTCAAGACGCAGAAATTGTCAAACAACCCATTTTACATATCTAGTAAATTCAATAATGAGACTGTTTACATGCCTGACAATCAAATCTGAGGAAAACCACTTATATACAAATAAAAGCTGAAGTCCCTCAAAACTCAACCAATCAATCTTATTTTTAAATTTGATTTGTATATAGATAACATTGATCACTCTTGTGAGTTTAATAACAACAGGCCTATCGGTTCTCCCTGAAATGTGCTTACAGTGTTACTAATATGCTTTTACTAATAATCATCAGTTCTGTGAGTTTCATGAAAACAGGCTTTAAGTTATTGGTTCTCCCTGAAATGTGCTTACAGTGTTACATAATTTATATGCTGAAAAAAAAAAAAAAAAAAAAAAAAAAAAAAAAAAAAAAAACAGCATAACATTTGAAAGAAAAGGGCCTGGTCTTGCTGATTTTCAATCTTGACCATTCTTTTACTAATAATCATCAGTTCTGTGAGTTTCATGAAAACAGGCTTATTGGTTCTCCTTGAAATATGTTAACAGTGTTGCATGTACACTGAAAAAAGGAGAAAAAATGCAAAACTTTTGAAAATAATCACCCCATTTCCTCCATTTTGAGACACTGTATTACACAGTACATGATAACATGTTTACCATCATATTTATTTAATCAACTAGCAATGTTGTAAAGATGCAGACAATTTCAGAGAAACACTAACATATTTACATATCTAGTTAATTCAATAACGAAACTGTCAACATGCCTGACAATCAAATCTGAGGAAAACCACTTATATACAAATAAAAGTTGAAGTCCCTCAGAACTCAACCAATCTATCTTATTTTTAAATTTGATTTGTATATAGATAACATTGATCACTCTTGTGAGTTTAATGACAACAGGCCTATCGGTTCTCCCTGAAATGTGCTTACAGTGTTACTTATATGCTGAAAAAAAAACAGCATAAAATTTGAAAGAAAAGGGCCTGGTCATGCTGATTTTCAATTTTGACCATTCTTTTACTCATAATAATCAGTTCTGTGAGTTTCATGAAAACAGGCTTTAAGTTATTGGTTCTTCCTGAAATGTGCTTACAGTGTTACTTCTTTGCTTAAAAAAAACAGCATAACATTTGAAAGAAAAGGGCCTGGTCATGCTGATTTTCAATGTTGACCATTCTTTTACTAATAATCATCAGTTCTGTGAGTTTCATGAAAACAGGCTTATTGGTTCTCCTTGAAATGTGCTTACAGTGTTACATGTATGCTGAAAAAAAAACAGCATAACATTTGAAAGAAAAGGGCCTGGTCATGCTGGTTTTCAATCTTGATCATTCCTTTTAATTTATTAATAATCATCAGTTCTCTGAGTTTCATGAAAACAGGCCTATTGGTTCTCCTTGAAGTGTGTTTACAGTGTTGCATGTACACTGAAAAAAGGAGAGAAAATAAGCAAAACTTTTGAAAATAATCACCCCATTTCCTCCATTTTGAGACACTGTATTACACAGTACATGATAACATGTTTACCGTCATATTTATTTAATCAACTAGCAATGTTGTAAAGATGCAGAAAATTTCAGACAAACACTAACATATTTACATATCTAGTTAGTTCAATAACGAAACTGTCAACATGCCTGACAATCAAATCTGAGGAAAACCACTTATATACAAATAAAAGCTGAAGTCCCTCAAAACTCAACCAATCAATCTTATTTTTAAACTTGATTTGTATATAGATAACATTGATTACTCCTGTGAGTTTCATGAAAACAGGCTTATTGGTTCTCCCTGAAATGTGCTTACAGTGTTACTTATATGCTGAAAAAAAAAAAAGAAAGAAAAGGGCCTGGTCATGCTGATTTTCAATCTTGACCATTCTTTTACTTATAATCATCAGTTCTGTGAGTTTTATGAAAAGCCTACTCTGTAGTATCGAATAAAAGTACTGATGGAATAAAAGTACTGGGTGGAAAAAATCTCAAAATTTAATAAAAGTACTGATGGAATAAAAGTACTGGGTGGAAAAAATCTCGAAATTTAATAAAAGTACTGGATGGAATAAAAGTACTGGGTGGAAAAAACCTTTACACCGCTCCCCCCCCCCCAAAAAAAAAATGAAATAAATAAATAAAAGTAAAGAAGAAGAAGAGAAAGAAACAAGGCAGCAAAGCTGTCAAATGTACAGACAAAAACCAGAAAATAAAAACGCAGGAAATAGGATACTGTCAATTCTGATGAACTAATGTATTATGCTAACTGTAAATGCATAGCCAAAATCAAATTCTTATTCTGCATAACATTGGATTAGGATGAAAGTAAAATGTGTATCAAGCATTAGACTAAGTTCCCATACCTAGATCAATCTAACAGGATCAATCCAACTCCAAGGGGTTTCTCACTAAATTGCTTTCAGTTTGAGAGTCTTAGGATTCTGGCATGCCAGTTTCAGTAGGCGTGACAGACAACTAAGCCACTTACATTGATTGCAATTTAGCGAGAATTCCCATGGAGATAGATCGATCCACAGTTAGCGTGATAGGGTCTGGAAATAGTCCCTAAGGTGTCAGGCTGATAAGAGTTAAACTTTGGAAATGCCAGAATGAGGTACAGTGAAAATTAAACACAAAAAAAATTGCTTAAACTCATTAAAAAAAAAAAAAAAAAATATATATATATATATATATATATATTATTATTATTATTAATTTTTTTTTTTTTTTTTGCTGTATGTCAATCCTAAGAATCATTCTTGTAACTTAACAAAATACAGAAAATGTTACAAAGTAAGAGTACAGGGCTCCTGGCAGATGGGAGTGATAAGTCACGACTTGAAAATGCCAGTATAGCACTCTATAAACCTGCATTGCCTCCAAAACAGAAAACAATCACACTGGTTTTTAAACACAAGCTGCACTTCTGTCTTATGAAACTTTTCAGTAAGTTTCAGTATCGTAAGTAACATGGTTTTCCCGTAACCGCTATCCTGGCAGCAGTGTCCAAAATAGGGTTTTCTTCAACTTTCATGCAATAAACCATAATACTTAACAGTATAATGACCATCAAATTTTTTATAAAAAAATAAAAGTATCATGAATATTCAGAAAATGTGATTTGGGAAGGTCTTCAAGGCCATGGAAGTTCAGAGTCACACTTTCAAAATGCCAAAATGTAAACAAGAGATAACTGTACTGAAATGATTTTCTTTCCATTTTCAACACCTTTTTTAAAACAAAATGATCAATAAACTGTCATTTTTAAATGTTCAACTAGGAAAATTGTTGACATAGGAAAACTATCAATAGAACAATTTTCAATGTCCAATTTGCTCCATTTGCAGATGCTGAACATAGTGAATGATTAAATCTGACAAACTGCAATGATGAGTTCCTTTCCATTTATGATACTTTATTACACAATGCACAATATTATAACAGGTTTACCGTCATTTTTATATAATCAACAATATTGTTAAGAAGCAGAAAATGTCAAAACAACACTTTTACATATCTTATTAGTTCCATAATGAGACTGTTAACATGCCTAAGAATTAAATCTGAAGAAATAACAATTATATACAAAAATACAGAAAATGCACAGCACTTCTGGTGGATGGGAGTAAAAAATCACATCTTGAAGATGCTAGTGTTTGAAAAATAATTTAAAAAAAAAAATTAAAAAAAAAACGTAAAAAATTCCAATAAAGCTGCTATTCAAACTTTTAATCTAGCTGTATTAACTTGATATTAATAACCCCACCAAGTTTGAGAAAAATAAAGCACTGTTATTCATCTATAGCATGTTGGCATAACACATTCTTTTTGTTGTAAATTTATTTGCAATGTTTAACACCATTTATCTGCACAATTATCACCAAATCCTAATTTTGTGACACAGTTAAGAGAGCTAAACCTATGGGACTTTACAGGGAAATCTCAAGGAGTGTTTTATGTAATCTCATTTAATGGCCAATTGAAAATTAATGAGTAGGCAAGTGACTTTATAGACTTTAATTTAATTAGTGATCACCCAAGGGACAATTTTATAGACTGCCATCCATACAGTACCATCATATAGCACAAAGGTGTTGCATACATGCTGAAAAAAAGTGAAAAACAGCATTACTTCCCTAAAAATGACCCAATCACGCTGATTTTCAAACTTGACCTGCGTATTATGAATATTCATCAGTTCTGTAAGTTTGAAACCAAAAGGTAAAATGGTTTTCCACTTATCGTGTTATCGGTGCTGCATATATGCTGAAAAAAGTGAAAAAACAGCATAAATTCCCTATAAGTGACCCGATCATGCTGATTTTCGAACTTGACCTGCGTATTACGAATATTCATCAGTTCTGTAAGTTTCAAGCCAAAAGAAAAAAAGTTTTCCACTTATCGTGTTATCGGTAAAAGTGCACGGCGACGGCCACGACGGCGACAGCGACGGCGACGACAGACGCAGATGACGGCTATATGTACAGACACATCTGTGTCTGTACATAAAAAGCTAGCTATTGATCATTGTGTCACAGTTTGTTTTAATTGGATGAATAACAAACTTCTGTGTAATAGACAAGGATTTATTTGACCTGTAGAATAAAGGAAGTAAATGTATGACCGTGCTGGTCAGATACAAGTGACAAAGTCAATCTTTGTTATAGTGAATAAAACATTTAAACAAAATAACTAATTAAATAACCAAACCCGTTTAATAGTATAAATAACTAAACAAATAGCTTACTAACAATGTATCATGGCAATTTACATTTAAAAAAAATACTCAGCTCACCTGTAGAATAAAGGAAGTAAATGTATGACCGTGCTGGTCAGATACAAGTGACAAAGTGAAAAGGGCGCGGCAAACGACTACGACTAAGATCACGTGAAGATGATTCTCATCACGTGTGAGAAGTAACCAATGAACGCACACCAAAGAGAGAAAGAAAGAAAGAAGAAATAGATAAATGAATATAGTAAAAATACACGAAACCATACACTGTCACATTCTACCCCCCCTAATGAAATGGTGTCCTCACCATTACAAACATCAGAGGTAATCTTAAATTATCTTTGAGGCACCATCAAAATAAATTGGGCTGGAAATACCCAATTTTCAAAAGAAAACACAAGACATTATACAAGATATTTATTTACATATATACATTTGAAAAGTATACTTTTAAACAAACACAGATTGGTCTTCTGTGTTGACATTGACCATTATTTCAATATAATCTTTTAAAATCTTCCCTTGTTTCTCTGACAACTCACTCAAACTTGCATGTAGTTCCATGATGTACGCGTCCGTCATCCACGCAGGTTTTCTTCTGGTTCTTTTTGATCTTCTCAAAGATTTTTCTTCAATATCATTCTTCTCACTACTCTGTTCACCTGTGCACACATTATCACCACTCAGAGAAATTCTGTCATTCTTTTCCTCAACATATACATCACCTGTGTACTCAGTTTCACCAATTTGAGAAATTCCATCATTCTTTTCTTCAACATATGCATCATCTGTGCACTCAGTATCAACACTCTGAGAAATTCTTTCATACTCATTATCATTTTCTATACGTTCCTCTACGTCACGTTCACTCATACTTTCTGCCTTTCCAGGTAAAATGATATCAACATAAAGCTGATTTTCTTCCTCACTGTCTGAATCACTCTTATTGACACATTTACTCTGACATATACGGGTTTTATTTTTCTTTGGTTTGACACAGCTATTTGACTTAGACATTGATGACGATATTGGTAACAATAAGTTTCGGTGTAATACTTTGGTTTGTTTTCCACCTTCCCTCTGGACTTGATATACAGGGATTTCTTTGTTGGGCTGGGATAAAACAACGAAAACTTCATCTTGCCACCTGTCAGCCAATTTGTGTTTCCCCCCTTCCTTAAATGCCACAGTTTTTACTAAAACTCTGTCACCTGGATGTAGAGTCGCATTTCTCACTTTTAAATCATACACGTCTTTTTGATTCTTTTGTGCTCTCTGAATATTTTCTTTTGCTAATTGGTGAGCTTTGAACAATTTGGCTTTAAAGTCTTTCATATATTGTGTGTACGATTCCTGAGATTTTTTATGGCTATCACTGTCAAGCAAAGTGTCTATAGGAAGACGAGGTTCCCGGCCAAACATTAATGAAAAAGGTGAGTAACCAGTGGAGTTGTGAATGGTACTATTGTACGCATGAACCAAAAATGGCAAATGACTCTTCCAGTCTTTCTTCTCTTCCTCCTCGAGAGTACCCAGCATGTTTAAAAGAGTATGATTAAAACGCTCACACATGCCATTTCCCATAGGGTGATAAGGGGTGGTACGACTTTTTTCAATGTTGGCAATTTCACACAAATTCTTTATGATAGAACTTTCAAAGTTGCGACCTTGATCGCTGTGCAGACGAGCAGGAAAACCGTAATGCACAATAAGATTTTCAAAGAGCGCTTTTGCTGTAGTTTTGGCCGTTTGATTTCGGGTAGGGACCGCCAATGCATATCTTGTAAAGTGGTCGGTCATAACTAGAATGCTATCAAAACGACCTTTAGAAGGTTCAAGGCTCAAGAAGTCTATGCAAACCAATTCCATAGGCTGAGTTGTATGAATATTGACTAGTGTTGCAGCGGGCACTGAAACAGGGGTTTTTCTTTTTACGCATCGACCACAAGAACTTATTTTTTCTGATACATCTTTTGCCATAGATGGCCAAAAGAACCTATTTCTTACTAACTGTAAAGTACGGTCTCTTCCAAAGTGTCCCATATGATCATGTAACATTTCCAAAACATACTCTCTCTTGCATTTCGGCAATACAAGTTGATACATGTATTTCTCACCAACCTTTCTCTTCCTATATAACACACCATTCCTCAAAGTCAGATGATTCCACTCATAACACAAACACCGCACTTCCTTGCTTTCATTTTTTAATTGTCTTAGCGATGGTTTGTTGTTGTTCAGTAAAAATGCAATTACCTTGGAAATACCCCTGTCCGATTCCTGGACAGTTTTCCAATCAATTTGTGAACACATACCCTCTTCATGAGAAAATTCGGTGACACTTGCAGAGAGTGCTAGTGTATCAATGAAAGAAGGTTCACCTAATACTCCATCAGACACAGCATGAAAGACATTGGAGTGTATTGTGTTAGAATGAGGAATTCTTGACATGCCATCCGCATCTTTGTTATTTAGGCCACTTCTGTAAGATATTGAAAAGTTATAATTCCCTAATTCTGCTAGCCATCTGTGCCCTGTAGCATCCAATTTGGCTGTTGTGAGAATGTAGGTGAGAGGATTGTTGTCTGTGACAACATGAAAAGTTTGGCCATAGAGGTAATCATGGAATTTTTCAGTGACAGACCACTTTAATGCTAGGAATTCTAATTTATGAGTGGTGTAGTTTCTTTCTGATTGACTTAAACTTCTTGATGCGTAGGCTATCACACGGAGAGCACCATTTTGCTTTTGATATAGGACTGCACCTAAGCCGCTGTGACTGGCGTCTATGTGCAATTCGAAAGGAAGATTGTAGTCTGCATAGGCAAGGATAGGTGGTGAAGATAGAATGTCTTTCAGAGTATTGAAAGAGGAAAGATGGGGTTTGCTGAAACAAATATTGTGATTCTTGTCATGTTTTCCCTTCAATAAATCGGTAAGAGGTTTGGCAATCTTTGCATAATCTTTCACAAATCTTCTGTAATAACCTGCAAAACCAAGGAATTGTCTTAATTCTTTGAGAGTGGTAGGAATGGGCCAATTTTGTAAAGAGTTGATTTTCTCAGGGTCTGTGCAAATTCCATTTTCTGAAATGATGTGACCAAGATATTTCACCTTTCTTTTGAAGAACTGACATTTTGAGGCTTTCAACTTCAGACCACACTCATTCAAGCGCTTGAACACTTTTCTTAAACGATCCAAGTGTTCATCAAGTGTACTGGAAAAAACGATTATGTCATCCAAGTATATGCAACATTCGCGCATTGTCATGTCACCAAAACAACGTTCCATTAGGCGCTGAAAAGTTGCTGGGGCATTTGTCAACCCAAAAGGTAAACGATTGCACTCAAAAAGGCCTACATTTGCTACTGAGAATGCCGTTTTCTCTTTATCACTTTCCTCCATTTCAACCTGCCAGTACCCTGACTTCAAGTCCAGCGAAGAAAACCATTTGGATCCTGCCATATTGTTGAGGATATCATCCACACGAGGCAATGCATACGCATCCTTAATTGTACGGCTGTTTAGTTTGCGGTAGTCAATGCAAACTCTAAGTTTACCATCCCGTTTTCTTACACAAACCACATTGGAAGACCAGGGACTATGGGATTCACGAATGGCACCACATGCAAGCATCTCCTTCAGATGTGCTTTGAGTTCCTCATGCACAGCAGGTGGTACACGTCTGCACCGTTCCTTGAATGGTTCATCATTGGAGAGCTTAATTGCATGTTTCACAAGTGTGGTGTGTCCTAAATCTGTATCAGACTTTGAAAATACACACGACCATTCATCCATCAACTTTTTCACTTTTTCCTTTTCACCAACTGTAAGATCACTACCAGCCAACATTTTTTCAATCTCGTTGCTGTCACAAGCATCATTGTCAACACATTGATTAGATATATGACTGATCTCACTCACTTGCGCAACAACACACTTGGCAGGTATATTCACACACTTTTGACTGACGTTCGTGATTTCAACTGGGATTTTTGAACTACCATTCACTTCAATCAAACCGGGTGTCAACATCAAACCACCAGGAAGATTATTATGAGACTCTACCAACAATGGGATTTTGCAACCATAGGCAACCCTCAGAAATCCATGTACAATGACTGATTGATTCGGATGTAATTCAACAGATTTTGTAGAATGCACCAGATTGGACTTAAAAGGAGATTTTAAATCATTGACCTGGTTCATGATGTTTGTTCCTATCACCACAGGCACCTTCATATTGTACTCGGTGTCAGGCACAACAAGAAAGATTGCTGACATAGAAATTGGACTTTCTGAAATTCTAGAAAAATTCTGAAATAAAGAAAAATCTGCTTCTATGTAACCAGTATAGGGTAATATCATTCCATTTGCACCATGAATTGTTATCAAATTTTCCATAGGCATGATATCCCTGTGTTTCATATGCTTATCAACAAATGAAATTGCTACTGTAGACACCATTGACCCAGTATCCCACAATCCAATACAAGGGACTTCATCAACCTGAATATGAAATTCATTAGCTGGGCCTACAATGTTTTCAATGGGGCTGGTGTTCACCTTTCCCAACAATTGCCCCTTGTTTTGCTGAGAACGAACTAGTTTAAAGAAGGACAGTTTCTTTGAATATGCCCCCCTTTACCACATTTGTAGCATTTCACCTCCCTTTTCCTTCTCTCCTGTTTCATTTCCAGTTTTTCAATACGTTCATTCATTTTTGTGATTTGTTTAATTAACTCATCCATTTTATCAGAAATATCTGACTGAGGTGTGGAAACCGAAGAAGCAGTTTGGGATTCACAATGAACAGGTTTGGAAGAAGATACTGTAGTCTGGGCTCTACTTTGTACAGGCTTAGACACAATTTCCTGTTCTAAAACTCTTGCAGCAGTAAGTAATTTTGCAAAAGAGTCACCGTTATCAAATTTATGTCTCAAACCATTTTTGACATAAGCAGACGATAACCCTTTGTAAAATTTATTTCTGAGCATGTTGTTATGCACCTCTGGTTCCTGCAAATTTTCTGTATCTGAAATAGAAGACAAAAGTTTTTCTAACCTGCATGCCCAGAGTGTGATGCTTTCGTTGGGATTTTGTTTTGCTGAAAAAAACTTTTCATATAAATCTTCCGCCGGCAATACGTCGCCAAAATGTTTATTCATCATGTCCAGCACTGCTGTAACACCTGCCTCATGACCTAGGCTAAGTAAAAGTTCACATGCCACTCCCTTTAGTGATTTTCTTATTGCCTGCAAAATCATGGATTCATCATATGATTCATCCTTTAATAGAGCTTCCACCTCATATTTCCATTGCTTATATGAAGCCTCTCCCATTTGAGTACCCCCTGAAAATTTTACCAAATAGGGTATTGCAGTTGTTCTAATCATTACTTCAGACGGGGATTTGTGGGGCTTAGGGGTGGAATGAGAAAAGTGTATTTTCCTTTTGGTCTTAGAAGAACTGAAACCAAAACGAGAAGTTCCAACATTTCCAGAGACACCAATGTCGCCTGGAGATTTATATACAGGTTCCTCCGACTCATGATCAGAATCTGAAGACTCCATTTCAAGAAATGAGATGCACAGTACAGCAATAAAAGAAATGTAAAAATTACAGGCAAGTCCCGATTGATATCAGAATAGATGAAAGAATGCGAAATAAACAGTTCTAGAAAAAGAATGGTGAGGTTTAGTATAGCTTAATTTGCCATGATACAAATAAATAAATAAATAAATACGTTTCTTTTTCTATTTACACACAAATAAAATTGAAAATTATCAATGAGTGTACTATCAAACAAATGAAAACTATCCGACCTATCGGTCTACTGTCATTACCAAATTATGACTACAACGGATAGTAAATCCTATCAAAAGTGATAAGAAATATAATCAAACCAAAACCAGCACACTGATAAACTAGGTCAACTAAGTTTATACGTATTTCACTGCTACCAAGAAATAAAGGCTTAGCAGTAACACCGGCAATGCTGAATCAACGCTACTAATTACTGTGAAATACACACTACTACGATACAAAGTGGAGTGGAATCGCGGTTGTTGTTCGCTGTAGCGTAACTTGATTTTGGTATTGTTCACTGTAGCGTAACTTGATTTGAGGGTTGTTCACTCATGCATAACAACAACACACCTTGAAAATAGTTGTCTCGTGCTACCCAGGTGTAAGTGAACAGCAAAAAATAAAATGTAATGTTCCTAATGAAAAATAAGAGTCTATATACACTATTATTTACATACGCTAATGCACAAGAGAGTTAACATAATATTACTCCGGTCAACAAAAACAACAAAACTGTAACGGGAAGTAATATCCACTAAACTACTCTCGTAAACAATCAGCAAACAAACAAACAAACAATGTGTTATGAAAATTTCACCTTGACAGACTAACAATCGACAATGGACTTAAAGGCAGTCCTGTGATTAGACCAACTAATGTAGCTTGCTTTTTCCCTCCGCACATGCGTAATTCACCTTAGGGTTTTCAGTTTTCAGAAAAACACATCACAAATTACTATACACACAATGACTTACTCACTGATAGGGTCAAGAGGTGAATATAAGGGACATTATATGGGCAAAACCACAATATCATATAAATAATGTACGTCTATCAACGGAAACTTGTCCAAGCTAGAAATACCGATAGCTTCTGATTATATGGTTCACAAATTATACCAAAATCAGCAAAGACAATTTTTACAAGGACAATGTACTTCAACTAATCAAATGGGTAATAAAACAGTCACTCAATCAATGTCAATATATAAGAAACACATTGAACAGCATCCACAACTTTAGATGCACATTTATATACAGTTCGCAAAGGCAAATTGTCACTGGTGGACTCATCCAATCATCAATGATTCAATATCAATGTCAACGACTTGCAAAAGTCATATACATATATACAGTCAATTGTTGCAACTTACGTGAAGTATCTGCTTTATTACTTCACCTTTCTCCACTCAGTCTGAGCTCAGATCAGAATAGACGTCTGTTTTCGGCCAAATTTTCAAGGACCAGGTTTCGGGGATGAAGGCGTTCTCTGTTGAAGAGGGTACTTCAGGTCTACGCCACGACGCTCTCATGTAGAGGTTCAGAGGTTACCAAAGTGATGTTCACACCAACCGACGCTCTGTTGTAGAGGTTCAGAAGTTACTGAAGCGATATTCACACCAAACGATCGTCCACGCTCTGTTGTAGAGGGAACCATATGCGAGAGGTCCCGGGTTCAACTCCCGGACGAGCCCCCATGTGTCACAGTTTGTTTTAATTGGATGAATAACAAACTTCTGTGTAATAGACAAGGATTTATTTGACCTGTAGAATAAAGGAAGTAAATGTATGACCGTGCTGGTCAGATACAAGTGACAAAGTCAATCTTTGTTATAGTGAATAAAACATTTAAACAAAATAACTAATTAAATAACCAAACCCGTTTAATAGTATAAATAACTAAACAAATAGCTTACTAACAATGTATCATGGCAATTTACATTTAAAAAAAATACTCAGCTCACCTGTAGAATAAAGGAAGTAAATGTATGACCGTGCTGGTCAGATACAAGTGACAAAGTGAAAAGGGCGCGGCAAACGACTACGACTAAGATCACGTGAAGATGATTCTCATCACGTGTGAGAAGTAACCAATGAACGCACACCAAAGAGAGAAAGAAAGAAAGAAGAAATAGATAAATGAATATAGTAAAAATACACGAAACCATACACTGTCACAATTGTAAAAAAAAAAAAAAATTCACCAGGTAAAATTCACTCAGTATTAAAATTTATCTTAAAAACGGGATGAGTTAAATTTCATAATTGTCAGGGGCCGAAGACCCAGATATATCGCACCTAAGCCGCCTCCGAGAGCCATACGGTTCATACTAGTAAATTTATTCTCAGATATAAGGTTCGTTTTGCATACCTGTAAACTCCTAAGGGTTTATCTTACATAGAAATGTGATTTAACATCGTTTAAATCATAAATCGGCATGAAATAATTGACGTTTGAAAACAGACACAACTTCTTTGCTGCACTTGAAATGACCTCCTTAGCTATAAATATGATCCTATCACCTTGCGACATTGCATCATTCGATCGATATACATGAGTAGTTGTCACTGCTGAAGGGAAAGCACGTCTATTTATAGAAACTGAAATCAGGTGACGCATGTACTGTTGTGTTCAGAGAGCGACTTCCGCTTGACCTACTTTCCAGTGCTGTTTGTGGAACAGTAGGTAATGAGTTGAGATCTCGATTTTCTTCTCATTATACTTCAATTTAAGAAAATAAAAAGCGTGACTTGTACTTGTGTAATTTCCCACCGGTACAATAGGTATTTAATAAACATACCGGGTGGAAGATTTTTGAAAAATTAATAAGCGTACTGGGTGAAAGTGGAGCGTACCGGCGGGAAGAAATTTGGAAAATTAATTAACGTACCGGTACGTTTATTTGATACTTTTAGTTTATTTCAGAGTAATTCTTGCACCCTCAAAAGATTGTCGGTCCTAAGATCTACCGAGTGAGCCACAAATTCAGACAGTTCTTCTTTATTTAAACCACTCCAAGTCAGTTGTACTAATAAAGAAGCGTGCCGTAATATGTACAGTGCGATGATAGTTATGTAGTTACGTAACGGCCTAGGAGAGCTTAATTTGATAAAAAAAGACCTTTAGTTTAAAAATATGAACTTACTGAATATATAGACATCTGAGATATAACATTAGTTTCAGTTTAGTCTGCCCTTTACAGCACAACCGAGGACGCGGAATTTGGTCCGCCCTTTACAGCACAACCGAGGACGCGTGTGTATAGCTCGATTTCAGACAAAAAGTTGGACAGTATTTCTGATACACTCGTGGCGGGAATTTGGCCCGCGCTATACAGCATAACCGAGGACTGGCTCAGAATAGCGTCAAATTTCACCACCTAACTTGAAATGGGCCCCTTTATGCATTCCACTGCTTATGTCAACCGAGGACGTCCTCGGTTGGAGGTGTGTCCTCGGTTAGTGGGTTTCGGGCGGGTGTGTGTCCTCGGTTAGAATGCGTGCACAAGAGCACACACACACACACACACACACACACACACACACAAAGAAAAAAATATATACCTCAGTACTGTGATTTTTTGACAATTGGGAGCCAAAAATGTCTTTTAAGATCGAGATCAGTGCTGGCAACCCCCTGGACCCATGCCATATTTTTACAGTTTTTCTTTGTTTTGTTACTGTTTTGGATTCTGTCAAGGTACTTGGCCTCCCCTTCAGAAACCACACCTACTTCTCATTCTGATGGGTTTATTCTTTCTTTTTGAAGGTTGCTTTCTGGTGTCCCTGAATCTTACATCTTTTCTCTGGACCGGGATGGAAAGTTTGCTGTCAGAGATGGTCTTAAATTTTCTCACTTAACACAGGTAAGTTTTTTTCCTGAACTTTTTCTAGCCACCAGCTTGTGTTTCAAGTCAGTGTGACTGTTAATTGTTAATTGAATGTTGCTGGTAAAAAACAATTAACACCAATTTCTTTCACTTATAAATTGATCTTCTAGGAAAGTTTGCTGGCTTTTCTGAGGAAAATGACAACATACGGCAATATAGTGCATCAACTGCAGCAATTTGTGGAGGCGGTGCTCATGAATAGTTACCATGACAACAGTGTGGCAGCTGTCAGTCAAACTCACCAGGCCTATGCCACCACTACTGCCACCTATTTACAAAACTTGAAAAAACAGCTGACTATATTGGAGAAACAAGCCATGGCACAGGGTAGGGGTTTTATTTTATTTGTACCACCACTGTGAGCACTGGGTGTAATTATGGTTTGAGCTCTTAGTTTTATTTAATTTTATGTAATTTTATTTTATTCAAATTTTATTTTTATTACTTTTTCATACATGATGAATTAAGTTGTGTTAAGTGCTAAAAAGAATATTTAAGAGGTATAAGGATTTTTATACTGTCATCACATTAACCATGCCATACCAGTATACCATGTTATTGCGTGTTTAAAATGAACTGTTGATCATTATTATATATTTGCCACATTAATTGTTCCATTTACATATACCCCTCTTAATTCTTGTATTGAGATATGAGATGTTGGTTGCCAAGATCTTTGAAAATTTATAAAATCTGTGTTATGACAATTTCCAGAGGAGACCATGACCTTGCTGACCTTGACCCATAACCTTCGACCTAGATTCCACGAGCTGGAGGTCCTGCACAGAGTACACCAAGAGGGTATTGTCAGCTGTAGGGGGAGCCACTCAGAACAGGCCTCTCACCTCCTCAGCACTCTGTATGACACCATATGTGAATATGACTCCACTGGAGAGGATGGGGTTCTGACAGTAAGTGTGGATGTGTTTGTTTGTGTGTTTGCATGCATGCATGTGAGAGTATGTATGTGTGTGCTTGTGAGTATGTGCGAATTTATATGTGTGCTTGTGCCAAATTATTTGACAGCGCAACTTAAGAGAGGGAAAGTGTACTTTTCTTTGTATATTGTTTTAGTGTGTGTTTGTGTGTGTGTGTGTTTGCATGCATGCATGTGAGAGTATGTATGTGTGCTTGCAAGTATGTGTGAATTTATGTGGGTGCTTGTGCCAACTTAAGAGAGAGAAAGTGTACTTTTCTTTGTATATTGTTTGTGTGTGTGTGTATATACAAAACATGTTTGTTTACATGGGGGTTAATAAATTTTGTATCAAAATGAATACAGTTATTTATTATTATTATTGACTCGCTGGGAGCTTTTGTTGATCATATTTCATGATATTTTTGCAGGTGTCATTGTTGTTACCACTGTGGATACAGACAGCCAAACCTTACATAGACATCATAGATGGGTGGATTACACATGGGAATCTCACAGATCCTGTCAAAGAATTTATTATTCAAAGGTGAATGCATAGCAGATATTCGTTTCCTCCAATATTTCATAAGAAGTCCTCAGGTATATGTAACACACTGGAGAAATTATTATTTGTTATTTGTCATAGCTCTGCAGAACTCCATAAAGCTTTCATTTATTTATTAATTTATTTTTAACCATTTTTCATTACTTTGTATTGATAAATTGCTGATTATTTTTCTTTTATAGAAATGATAATGTAAAAGCCCTGGACGAAAAATTCTGGGAGACCGCATTCAGTCTACATTGCAGTCCAACTGTAGAGGGCAGTTCAAGCAGTGAGGACATCACACCAGGGTTCACTAGTAATCAAGAGGGGACTACCCAGAGTGCTGAGCAGACATACAGGAAGTCCAGTTGGGCTCCCACATTTCTGCGGCCTGTCTTGAATCATGTGATCTTCGCAGGGAAGTCCATGGAGATGTTTCAGAACCTTGGGAGACTGCTTGATGTAGTAGAAGGTGGGCAGGGTGAGCGCTGTTATCCATCGTTATCAGTCTCAATTTCAGTGCCCACCTACCCCCAGTATGCGTTACTGCGAGACTGAAGAAGCTGGCTGATAGCATGCCGAAATATTTCAAGTGATCAGTTTTTGCTTAGTTTACAAGTGATAAAAGAGCTTTTGATCTCTGTCTTGTTCAAAATCGATAAAAGTTTTAAAACATCTATGGGATGCCGTATGCAGTATTTGAGTGACAAAATAAATTTTCTGTTTATCAAGAGTTTAGAACAGTTAAAGGGGAATGTTATAAATATGGCATAATATATATTATATATTGTTTGCTGACAATCTTGAAAGCCAACAAAGACTTACACATATTTTAAGTGATTGTTTAAATAAATATCTCCCATTGCACTCTTCTGTATTATTGTAATTTTTAATTCATCTTTATTATTTTATAAGGTTCACACCCCAAGCCTCTGTATGACACTTTTGTGGACAACTTACAAGATTTTCTCGGCCATCAAGATGTGCCTTCCAAGCCTATGGAGCAGAGCCCACAGAATCATAACACCCTGATCATCACTGCCCATGTTTCTCAACAGATGCTGGTGAAGGGTACCAATGATCCCTTGCTGAGGGTCAACTTTGCTGGGATATTCAGGTTGACAGCAGGGGATGTGGTGGAAACCAACAGGGAACAATACAAGTAAGATTGCAATTGTCTACCTTAAGGCTCGCTCCCAGTGAAACTATCGGTCTACTTATCTACTTACATCGATCCAACTCAGCGGATCACCTCCTCTTATTTCCAACATACTCATGTAATCAACAGCTTTGTTGTATTCTACTTAACTCCAGGAGGAGGTGTGTGAATCTCTTAATCTGATTGCATTCTGCGAGAGTCCCTGCAGAGTTGGATCGATAGACGTAGACTGATAGTTTCATTGGAAATGAGCCCTTAATCTTTGCATTTGATTTTTTATTTAGTTTCATCTTTTTAGGAGGCAGAAAACACCGGTATGCATCAATCTGCTTTTAATTTAGATGGCAAATATTTGGCCAAACACTAGTCTTCTATGATGCACTGGCAACAATCTTGAAAAGCATAAGGAAAGGAAAACAAACTGATTTAAAAGCTTTAATATCGGCAAGTACTGAAAATTTCATTTAACATGTTGAATCACTTATTTTACAAAAGACATGGAGCAGTTATTTAGAAAAAAGTATACTTTAGTTTTTCAGACATGTTAGAGGGAGAAACATTGCAGCCAATCCAGGTGGTCTTACGACATTGTTTGTACCCGCACATTACACAGAAGTACCACAGAGTGTGCACAAAGTTACTGGACACCTTGAAAACTGACTACAAAATGCTGCACTACATGGAGACTATGAGGGTACTGTATGTATGCTACAGAGTGTGTACAAAACTTATTATGCCAGGGGAATTTTAGGCTGTTAAAGTTTGAAATTATGAGTATGCTACAGAGTTTGAACATACGTAGTTACTGAACATTTTGAAAACTGGTTATGAAATGTTGCACAGCATGGAGACTGTGAGGGTATGTTATGCTACAGAGTGTGTACAAAGGAGAATTTGATGCTTTTTTACTTTGAAGTTATGTTTTTATGGTAAAAGTGTATTAAAATTTTTTTTTTTTTTTTTTTTTTTTTTTTTTTTTTTTTTTTTTTATTGCAAATCTCAAATAAGTACAGATTTCAGCAAAAAATATAAAATTTATAAATAACTAAATAAAAATCACACTCACTCTCTCACTCACTCACAAAGAGACACTCAGTCATTTGCAATATATATATATATAGTTACTGTGTCATTTAATATATATGTCAACAACGATATATTGATAACCTAATAGTAAAATACTTAATAATACTTAATAAATAATATGATCTAATACAGATTAAAACAAATATGTGTTTTATTATCAAATATCGGCAGGGGAACATACGCAGATAGAAGATATCATTCCAGGAAGAGAGGCTGCAGCTTTTTCCATTTTTCATTAAATTTATCTATTGTCATGTTTCTCAGACTTATATTTCTCTCTGCGATGTAGGCCTGTCTCCATTCTATTTTAATATTTTCTATGTTCGGGGTAATGTTTTTCATTTTAAATTTATATATAATAAATTTTGTTATGATCAGCAAACTGTTGAGCGCATTGCATTTCAAATTTGGAATTCCTAGAATTATATCAGATGCTGTTAATTGTAATACAAGTCCAGCCTTTAAATGGATCCAGTCTTGTATTTTTGCCCAAAGGGGAGCAATTACTTTGCACTCAATAAATAAGTGTTGAAGAGTTTCAGGGTGTTCGTTACAGAAGGAGCAGGTCTCTGTGTCTTTTATCCCAATTTTTCGTAAAAAATTATTTGTAGCTAAAATTCTTTTTGATACTCTAAATTGAAACCAGCGCAGTTTAGTATCTAAAGTACATTGGAAAGGAATGTTATTCAAGATTTTCCACTCTTCAGCTGTGAGAGGTTCTTTAGAAAGGAGTTCCCATTTTGACATTGCATTAGTCTTTTTCATTTCGTTTGAGTTCAAAATATTGTAAAAAGGTTTCCCCCCTTTTGTAAATTTTAATAGCCATTTAAGTTGGGTTGAAATTATAGGGAGCTCAATTTTTTCATGTAAATTGTCTATATTCATTTGTTTTTGAAATTTTTTTACTGCGCATAGTATACTTGTGAACGTAACATAATTTATTATATTCCCGTGCCTTTCCTTGAACTGTTGGTATGTGAGGTAATTTCCCTCTGTATCGATCAAGTCATTTATGTTTCTTATACCTATTTTATTACAGGTTCTTATAAGAATAGGATTGTTTTTTATCCGTATTTTATCATTTAGCCATAAACATTCTTTTAAAAAATTTTCTTTTGTATCAATCTTTTTATTCTTTAACAGTCTGCACCATGCATCAATGACTTGATTCCAAAAAGCATTTTTTGATCCGTTCTTAATTTTTTGCATTTCAGACATTCCCATTTCAGACCAGTGTACACCCTTACTTTCAGGGATCAGACTAAGGAAAAAGAAAGACCATTTTGAATTTTTGTGCATGATTCTCCTGAGCCATGAAATTTTTAGGGAATCAATATAGTTTCTAATGTCGGGGACTTTTATACCTCCATTTGAGTACGACTGTGTCATTATGTCTCGTTTTACTCTTTCAATATTTCCATTCCATATGAAATTAAAGCACATTTTTTGTATTTTGTCTACATATTTGTTTGGTATTGGCAATGTGGAAAATAAATGAGTCATTTTTGGAAGGATCAGTGATTTAAAAATTACATTTCTCCCCAAAACTGTTAGCGATCGGTGAGTCCATTGTTTCATAGTTCTTTCCATATCTTCGAGTTTCTCTCTATAATTTTTCTCAATCATTTCATGTAAATTTACTGAGAAATCTATTCCAAGGATTCTGAAAAAACGTTCATTCCAATCGAGATTCAACTCTTTACACATGCTCTCTTGTGAGTCTTTCTTGCTTCCGAACCAGTTTAATTTAGTTTTTTGATTGTTCATTTGTAGTCCAGAAAATTGGGAGAATTCATTTAGAACCTTTAGGGTATTTCTTAAACTTTTTTCAGTCCCATCCAACACAATAGTTGTGTCATCAGCATACTGGGAGATGAGAAAAGTTTGATTATGTATTGTAATGCCTTTTATGTCTATTTCATTTTTTAACATGATACTTAGTATCTCAGCACAAAGAATGAAAAGGTAAGGGGAGATGGGATCCCCCTGACGGCAACCCCGAGAAAGATTGAAGAAAGAAGAGGCAAAACCATTAACCAAGACACACGAAGAGGAGTCTTTAAGGAAGAGTTTTATCCATTTTATGATAGAATCTCCAAAGCCAAAGAATTCAAAGGTTTTTTCGATAAAACCCCAGTCGATTGAATCGAAAGCCTTAGCAAAATCGATTTGCATCAACAGACCTGGTATTTCATGTGCGTCACAGTATTCAATTAAGTCGAAAATGGTCCGTGTATTCTCACCTATGTATCTGCCCGCCATAAACCCATTTTGGTCTTCATTTATTAATATTGGTAATACTTTCTTTATTCGATTCGTTATACATGCCGAGGCGAGTTTATACACAACATTAAGTAATGATATCGGTCTTAGGTTTTTTAACGAGTTGGTAGGCTTATTATGTTTAGGTAGAAGGACGATTATACCCCGGGTAAGAGTTATAGGTAGTTTGTCTTTTTCGTATGCCTCGTTTATACATCTTATTAAAAAACTATTCAGTTCTTTCCAAAAGAATTTGAAAAATTCGTAAGTAAACCCGTCGGTACCTGGGCTCTTTTCATTTTTCGTTTGTCTTAATACTGTATAGAGTTCAGCGTAGTTTATCTTTCCTTCGAGCGAGGATGCTTCGGCTTCGGTCAATTTTGGAGTTTCAATATTTTCCAATCGAGTTTTTATGTCTACTGATTTGTGATTTTGTTTCTTAAATAAATTTTCGTAAAAGCGTGCGGTTTCTTTGAGAATCTCATTTTGTTCAGTAAGAATATTTCCGTTATCTGTTACCAGTTTAGTTATTGACTTATTTGTAAAATTGCGATTTTCCAGTGCTAAAAAGTATTTTGATGGTTTTTCTCCGTATTCTATCCATCTTTCTTTTGATCTTATCATTATGCCTTTTACTTTTATTTTTCTTATATTTTCCAGTTTCATCTTTTCCTTATTTATCATTTCAAGAATTTCTTCTTTTTTGTCTAATTCGGCCTCATTTTTAAGATCATTCTCTAGGTCGTTTATAGTATTTTCCACTTGTTTTTCCTCTGACTCTCTTTTCTTTTTTATCCTAGCACCAAAAGCAATCGTTTTCCCCCTAATTTTCATTAAGAGAGTTTCAAGAAATAGCCCATCGCTTATAGTTAACTGTAAAGAATGTCTGTCAATATTCAGTATGTTATCTCTATTATAGGGCGCTGCTGCATACTCTAAGATAGTTTCATCGATTATCTGCTTTACCATATCGGCATACTCACTTTCATATAAGTGGGAGTTATTGAATTTCCAAAAACCTTTTCCGTGTTTAATTTTCCTTTTTAACTGTAAGTCCAGAGTTATAATGGAGTGGTCGCTCTTATAACCTGGAATAATCTGACTATCTTCGATATAATTTGTAATGGTTGTGGAAACAATAAAATAATCTAACCTTGCCTGTTTAAAAGGCGTAGGCTGCCGCCATGTATACTGTCTAACATCCTCATGCATTTCCCTCCATATGTCGTGCCAGTTATGTAATTCCATCAAGGTATAAAGTTGATTAGAGGCCTTGGGGTTATTTTTATGTTTATAGTTATATGTGTCCTTCTCTTGGTTTAATACTAAGTTAAAGTCCCCACAGATAATATGATCCTGATTTCCAAAATTCATTATTGTCTCGTGTATTTTTAAGAAAAATTCAGGTGAATCATTATTGGGACCATACAGATTTATGAGTGAAATGTCTTTTTCATCTACTATCATACTAAGAGCAATAAAGTTTCCGTTAGTGTCTTTCTCAACCTCCTTAATTTTATATTCAAAATTATTGTTAACCAATATTGCAACTCCTCTTGAATTAGAGGTTCCATGACTGAAAAAGCATTTAAAGCCCCATTCAGCTGCTATATATTTTTCCATAGATAATGTACTATGAGTATCTTGTAAACAGTAGATGGAAAAGGATTTCTTCCGCAAGAAATTGAACACATCTAACCGCTTATTTCGGTCCCCAAGACCCCTACAATTTACTGAGCATATTTTAATATTTGATTTGATCTGTGTATATCTACCAGGTTTCTGCCGCATATGTATATACGACAGAAAATAAATTTACATCGCACAGTCATATTCTAAGTGTAGGTAAAACAATCGTACTGAGGTATCAAATCTAAGTGTTTCGTTGTTGCAAACTAATAGGGATAACTTAACTACATATATATCGGTTATACTATATAATGCGTTATCAAATTCACTTCCATCCACCCATGCATACAATAGACCACTTGTACCCATTCTACCAGAATTGACATACACACCAAGACAAACTATCGAAAACACACACATACACAGGATAGTACTAATAACTAGTAATTAAAAAAAAATAATGATAATAATAATGATAATAATAATTTGATGCTAGAGCGGCTAGCTAACAGTTACCGCTCTGCTGTTTATAACTACTTTCAGTTTTACATTGATTTTTATTGTCCAAAATTTCAGTGTCCGTATAAAGTTCATTTTCAGGCTTATTGTTTTAATTTGGTGTCGATATCGTCGAATATGTCGAATGTATATCGGCGACCGTCATTTCTTATGGCAAATATTCTGCCATTGAAGTACCAGGCTGAATGTACAGCTTCTTTACCTTTTAGAATTTTGATCAACTCAGCATTTTTCTGAGTAATGTGATCGAACATTATAAAGTTACCTTTCAGTGCTTGTCTATGCTTGATAACTTTCGTTTTTTCCTCGGTGTTAACGAATTTGGCTATAACGGGTCTTGCGCCACCGCTGTTACCTGGTATTCTGTGGATTCCCAGAATTGAGGCGGGGCTTATGTCCACATTCACCTAAAGTGTATTAAAATTAACTGTATCTTGAGAGTGTAGATAGAAGTACATACATGTTTAGTACTACCATCTCTCCCTCTCAAGCATACAGTATTTCGAAATTGATTTTATAAGAATAAAACAAGGTGACTAAATTCAATTAAAACACAATATTTCAGAAATTTTTCCTGATGGAAGCAGGTGACACCATGTATGATTTCTACAGAGAGATATTTGTGAAGGTAAACTTTGACAGAAGATCATATGAAGTTTACTTACAACAAAATACTTCCTTAAAGTTATTTAATCATATAAGCATTTCTTGAGAGAGGTTTTATGACAGTTCTGAACAGTTGGTTAAGTGAAGTTTAAAAAATATTCATTTGTAAGTAAAGGCAAAATTGATTTAAAATATGATTTAAATAATTTGAAAATTGATTTAATTTCAGCTCCAACTTAAAGAACAGTGGCAGGACATGTCTTTCCTCAATGTGGCTCTCCATGACACCCTTCAGGCACACTTCCCACAGGAGGCTGACAAGTAGGTCATGACTTGAGTCCACCAATCACATGCTTGATATATAGGTCATGTGATATTTATTGGCCTTCGATTGGTGATTCACCAATCATGAATTGTGAAGAGGTTTTAAGATATTAATCAACCAAACAGTAAACTGCTTACTTACATTAGGTCATTAGAAACCATTGAGGACAGTGGTTTCTTTATTTTGCATAGATTGTATTTAGATATTGTTATTATTCAGGTTATTTGTGAGTGTCCAGTCCACAGCTGAAAAGGGACGTGACCGTCACCCCATTCAGGCTCTGGAGGGACTGACTCTACATTACAAGGTAGGGAGCAGATAGATACAGAGGGGGGGTGGGGTGGGGGGGGGGGGCTGGAAGACTGACAGCCACAAGCATACACACACAACCATGCATGCAGAGGCTGAGGGGGAGGGTGCAGGAAGACGGGCAGGCAGCAGACAGACACAGAGAGAGAGAGAGAGAGAGAAAGAGAGGGTGCAGGAAGACAGACAGACAGACACACACACACACACACACACACACACATAGACCCCATTTCCAGAGATTAGATCGATCTACTTTAGATTGACCTAACTCCCTGGGGGTTCACGCTAAATAGCTGTCAGACGAGCGGACACGAAAGTTTATTACCCCCTTACAGCTTGTAGTAGGCGGGACGGACATTTAAGCCGGATTATCTGACAGTAATCTAGTGAGACTCCCCGCGGGGATAGATTGATCTAAAGCTCTGGGTATACAGCCATAGAGAGAGAAAGATAGGGGTAGGGGACAGAAAGACGCAGACAGACATGCAGTCACTGTCAGACAGGACAACACTTGTTCCATGAGCAGCTTTAGAGTTGGGCTTTATCAATATTTTAAACAATTGGTGCCTTTGGTTTCAAGTGTGCTAGACTATATTTGTGAATGAAACTTGGTGATATGCCTCTTTTCATTATTGTCATTTTTTATTTTCTGTATTTTCTCTAATTAATATTCTAAAATTGATTTGGTACATGTCCCATGTTCCAGGTACCATGGCCAGTGGATGTGGTTATTAACACAAAGTGCCAGGAGATCTACAACAAGATTTTTCAGTTTTTGCTGCAGATTAAGCGTGCCAAATTTTGCTTGGATCGTCTTAAATTTGATGGTAAGAATATTAATAGGTAATGTCACACAGAAGCTGTAGAAATTTCATGCCAACACACACTACTTGTACATATTTGCATATGCATATTCGCACAAACACCAGAGAGAGAAAGAGAGAGAGAGAGGGCGTAATTATGTTAGATAATAAGAGATCCCCAAACATTCTTTCAGATCTTGAAAAATCAGGTCTTTTAACAGAAAGCGAAGAAGAAGAAGAAGAGAAAGCAGAGAGGACCATACCATACAACTTGATCCACAGGGTGCAAATATTCAGGCTGCGACTGATGCATTTTGTGAACAGTTTACATCAGTACATTATGACTAGGGTTAGTTTTGTGAAAAGTATGGTAGTGGCTCAATCATTTCAACTGGGAGAAATTAACAAATTTTCAGATACATAATTTTGGAATCATTTCTTATACATTTCTTTGTAGCATTATGGTGCTTAAAATGTATAGAATAGAACTATCACGGAGTCTGCTTTTCAACCGTGCTGCTACCACTCAATAAGAATGCTCTTATTTAAAGAATTTATTACTTAAAAAGGTTAGTATCTCTTAAATTAAAAAAATTCCAGGTTGAAATGATTTAGCCATTTTTATTACATTGAATAGATCCATATTGTGAACAGTTTACATCTTTCTGGTTTCTATTTTTCGCTATAAATATAATAATTCTTAATATTTAAGTTTGTCTTCATGTGTAGTGCCTACATTTTTATTCAAAACTTGTGACAGTGAATTAGATTCTTAGTAAGTATATTTCTTACATTATTTAAACCTGTTCAAGAGTTGACTGCAGTATCATTTGAGAAAACCATAGCTACCTTAATAAAAAGGTAATAAGGTAATTAATTTAATTGTGTACAGCTTGATATTACTGAGAAGGTGAGGTCCTCCATGCTTCATGTTTAAAGTGCATTTGAATGCATTAAGCAAAGCTACATTCTCTGTCATCACTGAGTGGAGGTCAAGTTCCAACATGAGCATGCTTTGATTGCTTATTTATTTATTTATTTTAATAATTTTCGTCCTGTCTCCATCCTAGATTCTCCACAGTACTGGGCTTGAGTTTCAAAATGAGGTCCAGCTCGCCACGGATCTGGATCAGGTGATTTACATCCACAATAACTATGTCAGTAAGATCCATGAGCGATGTCTGCTTCACAAGCGAGTAGCCATGATCAAGGAAACGGTGACGCGGGTCTTGAATATTGCGGTTGGTTTCCAAGAGAAGTGGAATGCTGGGATTGATAACATCAGGTGATAAAAAAAATCGAGGCTCGCATTATTTGATAATTTTAAAATTACGGAGATACATTTTGTATCTAACAATTAAACTTTCACATTTTATCTGGTTTTATTAAGCTTTTT
The DNA here is from genome assembly GCF_051362555.1 of Lingula anatina. NCBI lineage: Eukaryota > Metazoa > Brachiopoda > Lingulata > Lingulida > Lingulidae > Lingula > Lingula anatina. The sequence continues at coordinate 225,903 of NW_028257603.1, forward strand.
TAATGAATTTTAATAAAATTTGATGATTTTCTGTATATACCGGTATTACAGCTTTGTGTCTATTTATTATTATAATTATTATTATTATTATTATATTCTTGACATCCAACTTATGACATTTCAGTGAAAAGTATTTGAAACACGTTGAAGATGAATTCAAGAACTGTGTGAAGTTTTTAACATCTTTCCTAAATAATGTCATAAAGAGAGGCTCCTTCCCTCACTGTAAGTACTGATCGCATTTTATCAGGTTTTATTTAGCTTTTTTTTATGGAATTTCATAAAATTTATTGATTTTTAGCATTTGTAACAGCTTTGAATCTCTCTGTCACATTTTATTAGGTAACGCATGCATTAAATGGCCAGGTTCAAAACAAGTTGATGCTGCCTGCATTCCCTGATATCTATCTCAATAACAGAATCTGCATTTTTATGTGAATGGACAGCAAATACCATTTAGGGCTCTTTCTCTTATAATCTCCAATCATTTGCTGACAGTTTTTGATGTTGAAAATATGGTCATTAGAGTATTTTTTTTCTTGCGTTTTTCAGTGGAGTCTCTTGCATTTTCATTGTCAACATCACTGGAGCAGCAGCAGACAAGGTGACATATCACATGACTGTCATGTGACACAAATTCCAGTGGATCAAGAAGAACGAAATCACCTGATTGACATAAATTAAGTGTCACAAATGACTCTTTAATAATTGCATTCAATTTTTATTTAATTAACAAATTATTTATATATATTATTTTCTTCTTCATGCAACAGAAACGCTCGCATTTTCATGTGACGATTTAACAGAATAAAGCATGTGAAGATATTAATCTCATACTGTTATAAATAAGTTTGTCCATCGTTTCTGTTAATTACCAAAACAACATCTCATTTAAAATGTTTTCTCTTTATTTCACCTTTCACATGAAATGAAATGTACAAGAGCCCCAACCCACATATGACAAATGGAATCTGAAAATTGTTTCACATAGGGACTACTTCACATCAACAACTATTGGTTAAAAGCCCATCAATCAGATGTTTTGGTCAGCCCAAAATGTGAATCTGTAATTTGGACATCGATTTACAGGGAGTCCTACTCAAGCAAGCTCAACTAGCCAACCCAAAACTTCCGTAAGCTATCTAGCCGACCTTGTAAATATAAGCCTTCTTTGAGGCTAATGACTGTCCAAATGACAGCTTCTTGGAGAAAGCCTTGCTGTCAATAAAACATGGACCATCATGTGGTCTGAAGTAGTACCTGTGTGAAAGCTTCTCAAATGTAAATGTATGAAACTTACAAATTTAAAAACCATGTTAGATTTTACTTCATGTTAGGATATAGGTAAAGATGACCAGAATGCCTCAATCTGTCATTAATGGTGCATGGAACTGACCTACGTTAATAACTATATTTTCAATGGGGGATAATTGTAAATTTTACGGATACTGAAACTTGCAGTCCTACTTCCAACTAGCCGTTAACTTCTAGAAAATACATAGTGAAGAAACCAACCTCTGGCTGTGTAGGCGGCTTGGTCCACGTCAGGCCACATTGCCCAGTAATATCAGTGATACAATAAAATCATTTCATAACTCAAAGGGAGAATTAGAAACCCTCCTCTGCTGCCATAAGTAACGTCATTATGCTGGCGTGGAAACAACATAATACATTAATATATAAACTACCATGGCTTGCATGGCTATTGCTTAATGATTCAGTTCTTTGAAGGTATTTCCAAAATAATGACTAGACACTCTTTAATGGCACACTGGCACCGTCTTGTGAAAACCAATAACTATTCTGAAGTATCTAGTAATTATGACAGTAACAAGACGGTCAGTTGCAATCTGTCAACACTGTTATAACACTTGACAAACTGAATGATTTTAAAAGTGATAATTAGAACTTTTTCTCCTGTAAGAGATCAGTATTATAAAAGATGACGTGTATAATTATATGAGAAGAATGCAATGATGTATATGGACAGCAGGAGTTTGATGTGAAACTAGGTCAACCTCCACCCAGCCTCTAACTGATGCTAAATGACAAGTATGCGTGTCCCTTGAAAATGAGGCAGAGAGCAGTCTGAGGTCAATAGTATTAAATGTCATATATGCAAGAGAAAACTGATAATTTTTCTTTTCTTTATCTGGGGCTGACATGAACCAAATGTTTTGAAACTAAAACTAATGACTTATGATAATGCTTCGAAGTCTCTGCCCTGTCGATGTCCTCCATATCTGATTAGTACTTCTCTCTATTTTTTTTTTTTTTAACATCTTTATGTACGTATATTTGCAATCAACAGAATCAATCTCTATGGCAATATCAACTGGTAACCTTTCCTTTTCTTGGTCAATGGGTCCAATAACATCCCAGCTGTCTATCCTGAACGTTGAAAAGTGTCAAATAAATCCCTGTCATCGTCAATGATAAAACTGGTGGAAGTGCTGTCTTCCCTGTTCTATTACTCTAACCAGAATGGAGTGTTTTTAACCATGGGCATGCTTCTCGTCTGAAATAAAAACAAAGAAAAGTTAGCAAAGAGTTTTTAAATAAGCATGTGGAGCAAATAAGCATCTGTTGGGTCATTTTAGAAGGTAAACACACACTGAATCATTGAGACAAGAAATAGTTCCAATATTCTCCCACACCAGTTTCAACAGTTACTACAATGATGCTGGTTGCAGTAGGACAAGGTGAAACCCCTTTACACTGGATGGATTCCTTTCTGCCACCATGAAACTGGCATGGCTGTGGTTGTAGATAGGAGGCAGAAGCATCACTTTGGTTGCAGAATGAATGCTCAATGATCAGCTAGTTGTCAGCACGTTAAGTATTTTTTCACTCTCAAACAAGGCCATACTATGGGCCACAGAAGATATGACGTCCAGTGTAAAGGGGGCTTAAGGAAGTTGTAATCAAACACTACGTTATGCTAAACATCTCTTGAAAATTTGAGAATAAATAAGAATTTATACATTGTTTTTCCATAATTTGTGATAATTTAAGCTACCTTACCATACCTCACTTTACACCTCCTTCAGTTCATCTGGCAAAGTGGCCTTCGGATGTTTATTTTCAAAATGCTGTTTGTATGTCTTTGGGTCTGGCATCTGAGCCTAGGAGAGAAAGTGGTAAACTGGGGATACGATTACACTGATATTGCAACAGAAAAATATTTTGATGTGCTGTCCTTTAAAATGACCCATTTTACTTTAATTTTCTATCATGAAAATCAAATAACTTTGACTGCAATGGGAAACCACCATAACAAAACAAGTACAGTTCAAATTTTAACAAATAATAATGATATAATAATAGTTTCACAACATCACACACAACGTTTGGTACAATTTCCAGTGAAATACTTGTAGTAGTTCTGTACAAGCTTTCAAAATATTACACACTGAAAAACACTGCTTAAGTATCAAGTCTTCACAGTAAACAAGGGGTGGGGGAGTGGGGGAGGTGACAGACATGCTGAAACTGTCCGATCAGTCATGACCGGGAAAATTTGTCTGGCGGTAAAAAATTGGAGGTGGTCGGTCCAAAGGAGTTTTAAGAGCCGCAATTTTGAATTTACAGTCATCATTCGACATACTTCACTAATAAAATTATATGAAACCCAAAGCAATTTTTCCCTTCCATTTCAAACCTATCACATTCATGAACAAAGTAAGCTACCCTAATCGTACTTGTAGTATCTGTCTCAAACGAATAGAGTGATTTTTGGTCTGACAAAAATCCATTTGGTCTGTCAAATTTTTCATTACTGCCGATCCAAATGTTCGGCCATTCTGAAAAGTTTTCAGCATGTCTGGGATGAGAGACGGTACTTATCATACACACAGAGCACTTGAATGTCAGAGCTTTGGCAGCAGCCTTCTTTTGGTCTCCCCAGTAAAAGGGGGGGGGGGGGGGGGGGGAGAGAGAGAGACGGTACTTACCATACACACAGAGCACTTGAATGTCAGAGCTTTGGCAGCTGCTTTCTTTTGGTCTCCAGACTGTGCCTTCTTCAGCTTGGCCTGCTTCTCCGCATTCTTCTGCTGGGACTGGATTTTCTGCTGTCCGCGAGCCATTGTTTAGACTGAAATATTGGAACTGCTGTTTACAAATTGTTTATCCATGATGTTGAATTACTTGATACTGTCAGTTTTTGGGTTTTACAATGATATAATAATGCCTGTAAGAGTGCATTCCCAGAGATTCAGATCGATCCATCCAGATCTACCTAACTCCCTGGGAGTTCACGCTAAATTGCAGTCAGCCGAGCGCGCATGACAATTAATTATCCCCTTACAGCTTTTGGTAGGCAAGACGGACGCTTAAGCCGGATAAGCTGACAATAATCTAGTGAGACTCCCCACAGGGATAGATAGATCTAAAATCTGTGGGAATGGGGTCTTTGGATAGGGAAATCAGTTCTTTGGATCTTCAGTAATACACACACACACACACACACACAGTTGTATCAATTATTTTAATGTCCATAACAAATGAGTTGTGGCACTCATGGAATGAGGTTTGAAACTTTCAACAATTAATGGAAAAAATATGAATCTAAAAATTATTAACTTACTAGAATTTCCTAGAAACTAATTATTTAAATGAGAAAAATAGTAAATACAATTTTTCTATCGAGTTTGCTCAAATAAAAATATCTTATTAACACTACTTCATTTTGCTGTATTTCTCTATACTCTTATTTTGCCTTGCTTTTATACTGAGATGAAAGGTAATACAGCATTACTGAGGTCTCAGTCATAATTTCTACTCAAAGTCATTATTTTTCTTCCACAGTATTCCAGTCAAAAAATTACATGAACAAAGTTATTCTGTAAATGTTATAAGGAAATAAATGGTTATTTGTATTTCCTCATGGACCAAGTCATGCTTCATTCATCACTGACAGTTCACAGACAATTTATTTCCTTGTAAAGGGTGTTGCACATATGGGATAATTTTTGTGATAAAATAATACGATAAAATACATACACAGCACACGATTTTGACAAAGATAAAACATTGTTGAATAATCAATGCATTCTACTGCAACAGTCAGTCGCCTAATGCCAAATTATAGTTATTACACACAGATTAAAAACTGCACATCAACTGAACCATTGATGCAACAAGGCAAAACAAACACACTAGAACGAACAGCCGTCATTTTTTCTTTCAGATTTTAAAAACACGTATTTGTCTTGTAGCACCAAAGTCACACTTTCATCAGCGTAAAAGTGCTAATTCATCCCAAGACAGAAGTGGTCAAGACTAACGAGGGTTGAATAAAAATACTGAAAAGTGTCTTGTTATCTCTTGTCGCCAATTTTGATCAGCTGTCGTCTTGTTTAAGCTCTGTAACACCTTGCCCGCCACGGAAAAATAGAAACACCATGATGACAAGATACCCGATTGCAGTATAACTATGCTACCGAAATACTAATGAAATTACAAAGTAATGTACTTACGATTCCAGCAAGCTATAAAAGCTTGAAAACTTCTGAATGATGCGAAGCGGTGCGTTGAGTTTCACAACCGGAAGTAACTGTCTTACCATAGTCTTCCATATACGGAAGAAGTATGTTTTCAAAACCATATTTATTGGAAAGTAGTACCCATAAAGATAACAAAAAGTCATTTTAAGTTGTATTATAAACCATGACTTTAAAAAATACTTCTCATTTGGTGCAGTATTTACAATTTTTATAAATTAAACATTTCACCAGTTGACTAGGGGTAATTTTAAAGATGGCTGCGCCCACGTCGTATCATGCTTTAGGGCAAAATGCAAATATACTGAGGTTTATATGGAGGGTAAGGAAAACAAAAATGTGAACTCTATAACAACACGTAGAATTTCTCTATGTGTATGGAATTGGCAAAAGTCAGTTTTCTCAATATGTCCAATAAAACAACAACTACACTACCCCCCCCCCCCCCCCCCCCCAACTCACTCACGGGAGCTTACTCACCTCTTCTGTACTCGTTTTAAGGTTCATATTCCTAGTTTTGGTTATAAGACATGTCTTGACAGACACCAGGATTTATTTTTACAAAATTCAATTTCAAAGACATCACTATATAAATATGAAATGGCTTATTTTATTGGAAACTAGGAATATTAATTGAATATAATTTATCACTCAGCTGTTTAAATTATAGATAAATATGTCTTGGAATTTCTTTTGTGTCTTTTACAATTTCAGAAAGGGTTTTTATCCTCAATGAGAACAGAACACTGTCTTGTCACGCCATTCTTTACTTGTAACCGATGCCACGCTAAACGTATCGGGTCGTCTCCAGAAGCAAGTCTGCCATATTACACCAAACCTCCACAAACCCCTGGATCTCAAGATCACAGCATGAAGTTAAGCAATGTCAGGACTAGTGCATCTTGTCAAGTAATTCACAGGGGCACACAGACAAACATAACCACCCCACACAGGCCTCTGCAGACTGTGCTATTAAAGAGGCCCCATGAGGGGGTCAGCAGTTCTGTGAACCGAGTTCAGCCCTTGCACACTCTGTCAACTCACACAAAGAGCCTCAGCTGGAAGAGCAGGTACTCAGTGAGCCACAGGAACCTGTTAGCTGGAGTGGCCTGTGAGGGAGTATGTTCACTAGGGAACCCTCTTCCGCCACACTCAGGAGGGGGAGTGAAACGTTTTATGGCAAAGTGGATGACAAGAGTGTACGACAGGGAGAGGAAGAAGGAGATTGTGTATCAGTATGCCTCTGCTGAACCAGCACGCTCCACCAGAGTGTATGTGTGGGGATACGCAGGAGTAGGAGCCTTAGGTGAGGGCTGGGTCTCTAGCTTCTAGGGTTTAATTGGAAAGAAATTGGGGGTCTTAGTTTAAGGTTTGGGGAGAAACACCAGAGTGGGAGCTCAAGGTGAGGGCTGGGTTTCTTCTAGGGTATAAATGGAGAGAAACTGGAGGGTCTTAGGTGAAGGTTTGGGGAAAAACTGGGGGGAGGGGTCTAAGTTGAGGGTTTGGGGTAAAAAACGCAGGAGTGAGGTCTTGAGTAACAGCTGTGTTTGCACTAGAGTGTAATAAGAGAGAAACTAGGGAGGATATGTGTATGTCTTAAGTCAGGGTTAAAGGAGATATACACTGGGGGTTCTTAGGTGAGGGTTTGGGGAGAAACTGGGGTGGGGGAAGGGTCTAAAGTGAGGGTTTGGGGAGAAACACAGGAATGGGGGTCTTATATGAAGGTAAGGGTGGGGTATCAGTACGTGGTTAAAATAGGTCTACAAACAAACATAATATTTTCAATATCTGCTTTATGTTATAATTTAAACTTCTTGACATGTTGTTCAGAAACTTACCTACACTCTCTGCATTTTGTCTGTAATTTTGAATTAATCAGTTTTTCTGCTTAGGTTTGCCAACCTTCCTGAGACCCAAGGGTAAAAAATACCCCAAGCTGGTCCAGAGTTTTCCCCACAGGTGACAAAATGCAGATAATGTGTGTCATTTTAAGTGGCTTCATGATTATGTAAAAGATTAAATACAATAGTTATTACATATGCCATAATTAAGCGGCAAAATGTCATTGTTCAATTTTTTTATGTGTTCTTCACAATGGCTGTTCAATAGCATTTATTATGAAAAATGTTTAAATTAAGTGAATAGACAAAATATTGTTTAACCAAATAAAGATGACCCAAATTTATAATGTTACTAGTATTTGATTGGGTATTTCAACAATATATAAAGCTTTGTTTCCCCTGGCAGGTTTATGTTTCTCGAAACAAATAACTACCAGCCTATCAGTGCAGCTTGTGGCAACGGCTTCACTGTGTTTGTAGCTAAGAGGTCAGGTGAAGGTCACGTGATTTTGGGGACGGGCATCAACTCTGACTCACAGATTGGTTACCATGAGGCTCCTAAGGGATCAGGTAGGTGTATAACCCCACACTGCTTCACAGTGTTTTCATGAGGCTCCTAAGGGATCGGGTAGGTATATAACCCCATACTGCTTCACAGTGTTTTCATAAGGCATGTAGTTGTTACATGCTGATTTATATCCCACCTCGTTTTTTTTTTTTTTTTTTTTTTTTTTTTTTTTTTGTTAAGCAGGTAAACTACAGAAATTACTCTTCCAGTAAAACACTCAGAAAAATATCAATGTACTGTCAATGTTTCATTACAGGGAGGTTCCTAGACTACCTGATAGAGCCTGCACCCATTCTGTTACCGTTTCAATTCCCAGAGAAAACCAAAATTACCCATGTGGCATGTGGGAGGGCACACACTGTGGTTTCCACGGATACAGAGGGAGGTAAACCAGATCATTGGTTGCTATGGTTTTAAAAGGCTGGCTTGACGTGGGCATTTCTATGGAAAGTTGAAACAGGTTTTTAAAATCTCACTTTAAATCTTGAGATTCCCTATGAAAGTGTGTGTATTAAATCAGTTGAATTACCTCTTCTTCCAGTGTTCACTTTGGGCAACAACAGCTGTGGGCAGTGTGGAAGGAAAATTGTAGAAGGGGAGGAGTATAGGTGAGTAGATATCATACCAAATAACAGCAAAATTGTGGGGAAAGGGGAAGGTGTTATCAGTTGGAGGTGTTTGGGTGAGTATGAATAATAATTATGATTATAAAACAGATGTGTAAAATGTGGCAGTGTGAGAAGTGATAAAAGTTTGCTAGATGATCTCTGTCATTTATGTTCATATAAGTTTCATTTTTATGTCGACAAGTATATTGATATGCATTTTTTGTATTAATTTGTCATGTCTTTGCTGTCAATCTTTTGATTAGAAACTCCTAAAACTAAGTTGATGTTGGTTCATTTGATAAGCCAGTCAAAGTCCGTTTATGTGTAGAGTATCAGATCACAGGTTTTTTTTCTGAGAACAGTACTCTCTTCATTGTGTGAGGTAAATGTTAAGATTTATAAAAGTATTTACTCACAGTTTATTTTACCTTTCCTTGCAGCCACAACCCATTAGTGAACAAAGTGCCATTTGATGAGGAAATCAAACAGGTGATCTGTGGACAGGACCACACTGCAATACTCACCCAGAGTGGGCAGCTCTATACCTGTGGTCTGGGGGCAGATGGACAGACAGGTAGGTGTGTGTGTGTTGGGGGGTAGATGGACAGATGGGTAGGTGTGGTGACAGGTGGGCAGACAGGTAGGTGGGGGGGGGGGGGGGGGGGTTGTTAAATGGACAGATAGACAGGTATGTTGTTTCTGGTTAATCCACCATCCAGTCATCTCCTAACCAGCTCCCAAATTTAAATACATTGCCGATCACATATACAAACTCTTTTAATTCTATTTAAGCAAGTAGTTCTGCCTCGTAAAGATTTATATTATAGTCTCTCATAGAAGAGGACACCTGTTTTTTTTTGTTTTTTTTTTCCAGGTCTTGGCCACCATGATTGTGCTGACAGTTTGACTCTGGTCGGGGGTGATTTACAGGGGGAGAAGATTGTCCACATCGCTGGACGCTCGGACACCATGTTGGCTGTGTCAGGTGAGAGATCATACCTGAGGATGACAGTTCCGTTGATGCGGTATATGTCATTAATTTTAAGGCTGTTTGCTATGCTGTGTCTATATTCTATACAAGAAGGAAATGGGTTTCAGCAAGTATAGCAGTGTCTAAAATATCTTTAAATAATTATACTTGTCCCATATTTCAGTCAGGGGATGTATGATGTGATGTCTCTATATTCCAGATAAGGGAGACATGTTTGGCTGGGGTAACAATGAGTACTATCAACTGGACTGTGTGGAGAAGGACCGGATACAGGTCACCGAGCCCAGACGTCTCCCGATCAGTGACAAGATTGGTAAAGTGACACAGGTGGCTTCCGGGGGCACAAACTGTGGGCTACTCAGTGGTCAGTCTAGGTGGTTTTGTATCAGTTATTTCATCTGTTAGTACATGTCAAGTAGACTATTGTAAAAAATTATAGGCTTTTTGTTTTCTTACAAAGATTCTGTGGTTAAAGTAAAAATTAAATTTGTATCATGAAATTTTTATGTAATAATGATTCATGCATATTTAAATTGATGTAGTCTTTGTATGGAGAAATTCTGATTTAGAAAGTTTTACCTATTAGAGCAGATTACTTGAGCTATGATACTAACTGTGTAACCTGTGATAAGTTGTATTTTCATTCTGGTCTAGGTTTTACCTGATGGAGCAGAATCTAACTCTTATGATACTAAACTCTTAAACCTGTTGCATTTTATTCTTATTCTGGTTTAAAATTAACCTGATGTAACAGATAACATCAGTTATATGATACTAATTCCAAAATCAGTTACATGTTGTATTCTCGTACTGCTTTAAGAATTTTCACCTGATAAAGCAGCTTGCATCAGCCATATGATACTAATTCTGCCCATCTGGGATCCCTCCCATATTGTTTATAAATGTTTATATAGGTTTATACATGTTATGTTCTCATTCTGCTGTAAGAATTATCAACTGGCAGAGCATCTTAAAACAGCCATAATACTAATTCTCTCCCAACACGGCTCCCTCCCATACTAGCTGTTTGTATATGTTCATATATATATATTATATTGTGTTCTCCACCAGAGCATGGTGAGGTCTATGTCTGGGGCTATGGTATCTTGGGAAAGGGACCAGCACTGGACCAGAGCCCTGTACCCACACAGATCCCTCCCATACTGTTTGGCAGAAATGACTTCACTCCGGACACCAAGGTGACCTCTCTGACCAGTGGTCTCAGCCAGTTTGCCGCTATTACTGGTAGGTGTAGAGTAAGCAGGGGTGAAAGTGTTCTGGAATATGCTGGATTTTCTGGGTTTTCAGTATTTATTTTGGTTGGTTCCACATGTTGTCTTAATCTGGTGAGTTTTTTTTTTTTTTTCGGTGGGGGGGTTCTAGTCAAATTGTATTTTAAAAATAATGAAACTTCACAAGTGGGTCAAGAGAAGATTAAGTTATCATTAGTTTAATTTCCCACTCAGTTTGTCTCTTAGCCTGAGGGTCCACACTTCAAAGATATTTTAAAATAACTGTAAGTTAAACTTGTGAAGAATCTTGTGTCTATACCTACTTATATTTGTCTGTTCTTACCATTTAAACTGTAAGTTAGGCTGTATTCCCAGAGCTTTTAGATCGATCTATCCCCGCGGGGAGTCTCACTAGATTACTGTCAGATAATCCGGCTTAAATGTCCGTCCCGCCTACTACAAGCTGTAAGGGGGTAATTAACTTTCGTGTCCGCCCGGCTGACAGCTATTTAGCGTGAACCCCCAGGGAGTTAGGTCGATCTAAAGTAGATCGATCTAATCTCTGGAAATGGGGTCTTAGTTTTAAAGTGGCAGTTTCCTCCATTTCAGACAGAGGAGACCTGTACATGTGGGGGAAGAACAAAACTGGCGCCCTGGGCCTTGGCACCAGAAAGGACCAATTTTTCCCTCTCAAGGTAATTCTTCCTCATTCTTCTTTTCCCTTTCTTAATTACGTATTATGGAATCACAGAGGTGCTGCGCTGACAATCAGCACATGAAACTTCTCCGTCTTTTTTTTGTCTTGTTTTGTTTTGTTTTTGTTTTTTCGGTTGTGTGCCAGTGCCTGGATCTGGCAGAAGCTCAGGTCTGTCCATTCTTTAATGTGGTCTTCCAATAGTTTCTTTTGTCTACCTCTGCACCTCATTTTGTATGCAATTTGTAAATATAACCACCAAAATCCAAGAATTTTGAAATTGGCTTATATGAACTAAAGCTTGAGCAGAGAATTTGTAGGTCAGATGTATTACAACAGTTACAGTAACATTTTATATTTCCTCATTTCAGTAATGTGTTCTTAAAAGTTGTTTTATATCCCCAGGTTTCTCTTCCCTCCATGGCCGAGGCGGTTAGCTGCGGGGTGGACCACGTGGTCTGCATTGGGAAGTCGTTTTGCTGAAGTTTTATCAGTGGTCATCTTAAAAATGACCAGTAGTTGTAAAATATGTAGTGACCTCTGTTGTGACCATGACTGTGGACTGAATTGAAAGAGTACAGGTCTGATACTACTTCCAGCCTTAGAAATTAAGACTGGACCATCTGCCCGGGGCTGACAACTTTTAGTATGGGCTGATAAGTTTTCCCACCTGGCAAACATTTAGTCCAGCTACTTTTCAAGATGGCTGGACTTTCGGTCCAGCAACTTATTTTTCTAAGAGGCAAACACTGACTACTTCTGTTTGAACTGGTACAATATTTACTTCTGGTTGTTCTTAGAATTTTTCTTATCAAACTTTCAAGTTGAAGGAGGATTGTATTCTTTGTCGGGAATTGTCTTCAGGCTTATTTAAATGATTAAGCTCAGGAGAGGATTGTATTTAAACAAGTTCAAAGTCTAACTCCAACCTCAACAAACAACTTGAAATAATGTTGCAAACAATGTGCAATAACTCTAATAAAATGTTTCTAATGGGTAATTTACAAGAATTGAAAGTAATTTGTAGCATTTAGTGACTGGGAATAAAATGCTTTTACACATCTGAAACGATTTTATTTGATGATTTTTATGAACATGTCAATAATAAAAATAAGAGTCCAGTATTTCAGTAAACACAAATTGAGAGTTTATTGACTTTCCATACTGCTCACTGCAGACGCCTGAAGTTGGCATAACAGCTCAAGACGGCTCAGGTTAATTACAACACAACGATGAATTACCTTCACAACTATGTACATCCTTTTCTCAAATTTATTCAAAGTAAGGATGGTATTAAGTACAGTTATTTCTTAATACTCTGTGACTGCGGGATCCCAGGTGGAGATAAGGCTCTCAGCACTGCATTTAAATTTAAAGTCTACATTGGCATTGCCGAGTGTTTGTTGGTTGTCGCAGATTTTTATTTCTGGAATTTCTGAAGTTAGACCTTGTTAAACGCAACGATGTCTGTACTCTGGACCTGAAAAAGAAGTAGAAAAAAAATTATTAAAATTCAAAATACACCCTCATAAAAACAAACAAAAATTGTGAACCTTTACCCAAGTGACCTTTGCCAAGGTAAGATGAAGATATTTATAATAGTCTTAGCATTACTGTTGAAGAGGGGAAAATTAACATGCTGAACTTACAAAGTCTTCAAATTCACGAATTTGATCTTCTAAATCTTCAGTGCTGACTTTATCATCTTCTATTACACACATGATCTGAAGTTTTTTGATGCCATAACCAACAGGGACTAGCTTAGCTAAAAAGAAAAAGGTAAAATATACAGATATAACAGTTTAGGAAAAGGTTAATTTTCTTCATGTAACCTTTCAAACATTAACAGACAAGAAACAAGTTTTGTTATTATGATCCTCGTATCTGTTAAAGCTGACTTCACAGGACATGCACACTTGAATATAGAAATAAAAGTTAAAACCAAGTTAAGTAGAACATATCAGCATGGGCGTCTGCGGGGGGGGGGGGGGGGGGGGGTAAATGGGGTCACTTGACCCCCCCCCCTGGAATTTTGGCAAGCATGTTAATTGCGGGTACCCAGCCAATCATTATCTTCCCCTTCAATGACTTTGACCCCCCCCCCCCTTTTGCAAAATTTTCTACAGACACTCATGCATATCAGTAACTTTGTGTGTGTGTGTGCGTGTGTTCATTTCCAACTAATCAGAGCACCTCTCAATATAAGAACACTAGAAGGTGGAGACACAAAATGTGCCCCCCCCCCCCCCAATGTACTTACAGGCTCCCCACACCAGTCCATCCATAACTACAGAACGCACAGACTTCTCCAGCTCCGCCATGTCTGTTTCGTCATCCCATGGCTTGATGTCGAGGACAACGGTGGATTTGGCAATCACAGCAGGCTCTGGAATTGTAGAAAAATACAATATCTCAGACACATCTTAGTGTTTAATTGAAAGTATAATATTAATCTTTAATGTCTAGGTGAACATGATACAAAGTTACAAATAAAACAACCTAGGGTAATAGGAATATTCTCTTTTTTATATATCTGCCCATTCATACGAAGCAAACCAGAGTCCGATAGAACTTGCATCATTTCAATACCATAAAAAATAAATTTAAAAAATCAATAACAAATTAAATGAATTTACTGAATTTGTGATATTTGATAACAAGGAAGAGTATTTGACAACGAAAGGCCTACAACTTTTTTTTCTTACTAACAAGCCATCTACCCCCTGTCATGTCCACATAAATCAAACACTTCATTCTCCTTACTTTTAGATTTCTTAGCCGCATAAGCTTCCAGTCTCTCTTGTTTCAGCTTCTCTGCTGCTGCATCTTCGTCTTCATCACCAGATCCAAACAGCTCAAAATCATCATCATCGTCGTCATCATCATCTGCTGGAGCTGGCTTAGCAGGTGCTGGTTTAGCAGGTGCTGTCTTGGCCGGTGCTGCCCCCTTTCCACTCTCCAGGGCAGAGATTCTGGAGGTCAGTTTTGTGACCATGGCCTGGAGGTCCTGGGTCACTGGAATTCACAACATAGTGACCATCATGTGGATACTGACCGAAAGATCTCAATTTACTCAAAATTCACATGCTTAGATCACAAAGCAATTTTTGTAAGGACCTTGCACGGATTTGGCTAAGAATAGCATTCGCCTGTCATCACTCTTCAAAATTAAATAAAACAAATCAATTTTTGGACTTCTGAAAAGCTCTTTTTTTACATGACATTTATGGAACAAATAACTTTTTGGACTTTTGAAAAGCTGTCAATTTTTTACATGTATGCAATTTAAAATTAATGGAATCACCCTTTATTTAAAAAAAGATACCTTTCTCCAGATGTTCTATTCTACCGAGCATGGCCGAGTCTCCACTTACAGCAGATCCCTGCAATATATATAATAATATATAATATAAAAAACACACAGACAGATTACAGCAGATCTCTGCAATACATAATATATGCAGATCCCCCCCCCCCCCCCCCCCGAGTCCTTCAATATCCTGCAACTTATATTGTTAACAGGATTTGACAAATTTACTTTTTAACATGGTAAAAATTAAATAGGTATATTATATATCATATGTATAAATGAAATTTAAAGATTGCTAAAGAAGTTTTGAAGCACTTAATATACTACGACCTGATACTTAAGTAACACAGGCAATTCAAAAATTTCAATGGTGCAAATGATCAATTAAAAATGACACGAATAAAGAAATATAGGCATTTCAAAAATTTCCATGGTGCAAATAATCAATTAAAATGACATGGTTAACTCATTGTGATAATTCATTTAAATGCCTCATCCTCAAGACATCTGGATAAAAATATAAAATTATTAACTACCACCTGTACTTTCCTCATCATACATACATAACCCTTATCCAACTTGTTAGATCTCTCACATGCATCACAGAAAAGGCCAAGAACAAATAGCTCATTTCAACTTGGTGATAAATTTATGAAGTCACAATAAACAAAAGAAAAAAAAATGACGAAAACAAAATAAAAAAATATTTCTCATGTAATAATTTGCCTGCCATTAGAGCATGCATTACAAAATTATTTGCACATTCTTACTAAAAGAATATGAATGCTAAGCACAAGACGTATTGGAAATAGTTCAGTTGAGCAATAATGTCATTATAGACAAAAAAAGCTTTTAAACTTTCAGAATACATGCAAAAAAGTATTAAAAATCCATTTTTCTTTCTGCAAATCATAAATAGGATGAAACAACTATGTTTTATTCTTTAAAATCTTAAAAATCCATTTTTCTTTCTGCAAATCATAAGTGGGATGAAACAACTATGTTTTATTCTTTTAAATTGATAACTTATTTCACTGTATCATATAAAAATGGGAAAAAATCAAATTTGTTCAAATCTTTTTAGTCCAATTATCCTGAGCATCTGGAGTTTCTTTTCTTTTTTTTTTTAATCTTGAAGTAGACTAAGAACATCTCTTAGGTTTATATTCAAATAATGATTTTTAAATATCCCCTGTCTCATACTTAAAAAAAAAAAATAACACATCTGCTATCTTCAATTCTAATACACGAGACATCAAAATAAAAAGGACAAAGTACAATTAAGTCTAGGTAATAAATGAATAATGCTAAGCTAGGGGTTGGTAAGGCAGGAGAAAAATCAGGTAAGAGTCTTCCACTGAAATATATACAGGTACATATAATGCCAAGCTTATACCCCATTCCCACACCTAAATCGATCTAACAGAATTGATCCATCTCTGAGGGGTTTCTCACTAAATAGCAATCAACTTAAGAAGCTTAGATGTCTGTCACGCTTACTGAAGCTGCTAGGGGGTAATTTATTGTAATTTAGCAGCTTCAGTAGGCATGCTAGACATCAAAGCCACTTAAGCTGAAATCAATTTAGCGAGAAACCCCTTGGAGATGGATTGATCCTGTTAAATCAATCTAGGTATGGGAATGGAGTCTTAGAAGCACAGGGTTGATCACTGAGAAAGATGCGAGTCACTGCCTTTTTTCTTTCCATGACAATTTGATTGAAATGTTCAGTGCATAACATTACAATACTCTATGAAATAAAAGATGCTATGGATATACATTGAACAACAAATTACTCACATCTGACTTTAATGTGTTTTGAATTCTCTGCCTAGCTTGTATAATCTGATCCACTAGTTCACTGTGCTTAGACCCCTACAATAAGATCAAAACAATGTCCACAAAAAATTAGTCTCTCTGCAGTTGAGAGATGACGGTCAGTAATACAAGAGCAAGATGCTTTTGATATAAAATTAAGTTCGAAAAACTGAGTACAAATCACCAAAATGTAAAGTGAAAAAAAAAAACCCTATTGCCATATTATGATTTCTCACAAAATAAAATATTTTTCATAAATGGTAGTAAAAACAAGGCAGCAAAGCTGTCAAATGTACAGACAAAAAACAGGAAATAACTATGCACAAAATAGGCTACTGTCAATTCTGATGCAAAAATACATTATGTTAAACTGCAAATTCAACATCAAATTTTAATTATCCTCAACAGGTAATACCAATGTAATTAAAATATGTGACAAGTTTACACTTTGAAAATGTATAACTTCCAGAATAAGAAGTCACTTAGACTGCTTTTCCAACTCAGACTGCATTTTAGTCCTGTATTTTTTTTTTTTTTTTTGAAAGTTTGGCAATCATAAGTAACATGGTTTTCCCATAATGGTCATCATGGCAGCAGCACCCAAAATTGTGTTTTCTTCTATTCTGATGCAATATTACATAATGGTTAACAGCATAATGACCGTCAATTTTTAATAATAAAATATACGTATCATGGATTTTCAGAAAATGTGACTAGCATGGGTCTTCAAGCCCGTGGAACTTCAAAGTCACACCTTGAAAATGCCAATATGTGAAAAATTAAATTTTCACAAAATAACTGTTTAACTGGCAGTAAGAATTACCAAACAGACTGTATTTCCTACTGAAGCTGTATTTTAGTCCCATGTTTCTTTCCTGTAAGTTTGAGAACAGTAAATGACATGGTTTTTCTTAAATGGTCATCATGGGAGCAGTGCCCAAAATAGTTTTTTTTTTCAAATTTTGATGCTATATTACATAATGTTTAACAGCATAATGACCATCAACTTTAATGGATATTCAGAAAATGTGACTAGCAAAGGTCTTCAGGCTCATGGAACTTCAAAGTCACAACTTGAAAATGCCAAAATGTAAACGAGACAGCACTGTTCTGAAATGTTTTTTTTTCCATTTTTAACAATTTTTTACATAAAACAAAATTAACAGTTTTCTGCCGTTTTTATATGATCAACTAAGAAAATTGATGAGATGGGAAAAATATCAATAGAGCAGTGTTAAATGTCCAATTTCTTCCATTCTGAGATTCTGAACATAGTGAATGATTGAATCTGACAAAATGCAATGATATGAGTTTGATTCCATTTTTGACACTTTATTACACAATACACGATAACAAGTTTACCATCATTTTTACATAATCAACTAACAATGTTGTAAAGATGCAGGAAATGTCAAACAAACACTTTTATGTATCTAATTAGTTAAATAATAAGGTTATTAACATGCCTAAGAACTGAATCTGAGGAAATCTGAGGAAATGTGAAAAAACAGCATAACTTCTAAAATAATGCCCCGATTATGCTGATTTTCGAACTCAACCTGCGTTTTAGTAAGACTGACCATTCCTGTGAGTTTAATGACAATTGGGCTTTCTGTTTTTCTTATATTGTGTTTACAGCGTTGCATATATGCTGAACAATGAAAAAAACGCATAACTACTAAAATAGTGGCCCGATCATGCTGATTTTCGAACTTGACCTGCGTTTTAGTAAGATTGATTACTCCTGTGAGTTTCATGACAAAAAGCTTAGCGGTTTTCATTGAAATGTGTTTACAGTGTTGCATATATGCTGAAAAGTGAAAAAAACAACATAACTTCTACATTAATGGCCCGATCATGCTGATTATCGAACTTGACCTGCATTTTATGAATATTCATCAGCTCTGTAAATATACAGCCAAAAAGTAAAACTGCCTTCCACTTATCGTGTTGCATATATGATGTGAGTTTCATGACAACAGGCCTAACGGTTTTCCTTAAAATGTGTTTACAAGGTTGCATATATGCTGAAAAGTGAAAAAACAGCATAACTTCTACAATAATGGCCTGATCATGCTGATTTTCGAACTTGACCTGCGTTTTATGAATATTCATCAGCTCTGTAAATATAAAGCCAAAAAGTAAAACTGCCTTCCACTTATCATGTTTACAAGGAAAGTGCATGGGGACGGCATCGGCATCGGCATCGCCATCGGCATCGGCGACGACAGACGCAGGTGATGGCAATATGTACAGACACATCTGTGTCTGTACATAAAAAGTAGCCCTTAAGTTTGAATGCCCTTTTCACCTTCCTTTCTCACCACAGAGTCAAATAACAGAACAGAACAGAACAGGTAGAACACGTAGAACATATTGCGTCATTTCACAACACAACTCTGAAGTTCTGAAATATTATCCCCCAATAAAAACTTTCTGTGAAAAATATCAGAAAAAATATTATTTTCTTTTAATTAGCTGATGCTAGTGCTGTCCTCTCCATACAATTACAATACCAGTATACCTTTTACCCGGCGCTTTAAATATGCTATGTAGGCCTGAAGGCAGGTGGTGGGGGGAGGAGTTTGGAAGAACCATCATTATGGACAGAACAGGTCCAGTAAGACTCAAATTTTGACCCAAGTTCTATAGAATTTTTCAAGTTTGATTAACTAAGGGGGTAAAGTACACTTTTTCAGACCCACCCCCATCCTCTATGAAATTGCCGACTACAGGCCTACTGTGTGATCCTCCACAACCTTGGAATAGTGTCAGTCTGTAGTTTGCCTCAGTTTTTGGCCTTACATGCTACAAAGGTAAAGCATCTTGATACCCTGTGCTAGAAATGTTCCGAGGCTTTATGTCATTTTCATATGCAGAAGTGGGGTAAAGATTTACTACAAAGACTAAAATGTGGTTTGTGAACCTTTATAAAAGGACTTTAAAAATCTGAGCATATAAAGTACAGTTTGTGACAGAAAACAGTTTTCCCAAGATGTGGATACATATAGCCTCTGGAGTTTCTAACAAAGGGTGTAATGAGGCCTTATCAATGTAGCAAGGCAAAAAAAAAAAAAATTAGATAAGTCTGTAGTCAGCATCATGCAGCATTGACACTGATCACCTGCTTTCTCACCTGTTGTCCACCTGTCTTAGTGGGACTAGCCTTGGCACCACCTGTCTGAGCGCCAGCAGTGCCGGCTAGTTTCTCCTGGTACATGCGCTCAGCGTCATCAAAGCGCCACTTGTCAAACCACACTTTCTCCTGCATCATTGGCGCTGCCATTGTCTGCTGGTGCTAGGGAGGCAACTCTGTACTGAGTATACAGAAATAAAAATGACATGTTACTTCAGAACATAGTCACACATATCCAAGTCTCTCTGTCACCTTGATTGTTTAATCAAACTGGTAATTGAACCTAAAACCACAGTCCTGTATAGTCATGCCAGACTTTTGTATAGTCCTGGAATTGTACTTGATGTTTCCATGGTTTTCTAGTTAACAGAGGTACTAAGGTCCAATTTTAGGAACAGATTTAAAAGCAAAAATAGGAGGATGTAGCCTGGGAAATTAAAAGTAGGTGTACCAAGTGTGAGGGTTACCCAATGTCTGCTTTTCTTTTATTTGGACTTTTATTGCCTATTTTTTTCTGAGATTTTGTTTCATTAGCCCATATTATTTTATGGTATATATGGGATGTATATGGTGATTTTATTGAATCTGTTGTAAAAAAAATTGATTTTTTATGATAAGGGTTGACTATTATGATGTTTTTATGTCGTTTTCTATTCTGAGGTACATTTACCAGGCTGATTAACCAATCAAGGTGACAGCTGAGTGTGCACCCATCCAACTCTGACAATGATAGCATGACTTTACGCCCATCAAGTTAAAACTTCGGCAAACTCTATTATGCAAGTTCTCCACAATTATGATTTAGTAAGAAGATGCATACTACTAAATATCAAAATTGAACTCTGTGTTAATGTTACGCTGGTGTACATTATTTTAATCCAACTTTGACAAGAAAAATATCACCGCATATTGTTGAAACGTGTCAGTCACTTTTGTGAAACAACCAAACGCCGGGGCATTCTTTTCTTTTTCATAAAAACAGACACGTCTTTAAGTTACCTAAAACATGACAATAAGCATTAATTTTAACTAGGCAACTGGTTATTTCAATATTTCTGTCCGCCATTTCAAACATTTGACAAATATTTGGCAGAGCTTTCACGTACCGACTGCACAGGTTTGAAACCGGAAGCAAAAGGCCATGTGGAGCCTCGACATCGAAGTGGCTGTCTCGCATCAAATCGACAAACGAAGAAAATTAAAAAATTTTATATTTTGTCCAAAAAATCTGTAATTTAATTAAATAAAAAATTATTTAAATTGAGTGATTTTGTTTCTTGTGTAAAGGTGTCTAATCGTTCACAATTTTTCTTGATAATTGTCACGAGGCAAATCATAGCGTCAAAATGGCGGACAAAGAAAAGACAGAAAAGGCGGCACAAATATCTTTGCCTCTGTCTAGGATTAAGACGATAATGAAGAGCTCCCCAGATGTTTCTAACATAAGCCAAGATTGCCTGTTTCTTATAGCAAAGGCAACAGTAAGTTTTACTTGTTTCATCAACTATCCATCGTAAAGTCATTACCAACCGTCCCTTTTCCGTTGTTGTTGACAGAGGCAGATCTTACTCAGTGAAACTAAAATTCACACAAAACGTCTTTCGAATACCGCACTAGTTGATCAAAACGTCAAAAATCCGATTTAAATCGATAAACCTAGTATTTTTGAATTAAATACACCCAATAAGAATAATGAGTCCACTCCAATGCTAAAGCTCCCAAATTCTTATTTCTCTTACCTCAACTCCTCAAGTCCCATGCTGATGAAACAGGAACAATTTTACTGTTGACAGCTCTTTGAACAATACAAAAATCGTAAAACCAATAATATTGCCATGTAATAATATCTTTTTATGTGTTAGCACACATACTAAATATCAGAAAAGTAAATAGAGGCTAACACATAAATCTTGGTGGAGCTGTGAATTGTAAATGCATTCAGACAAACCCATCATACTAGCTGGATCAATCCAACTCTTGTGGGAAATACTCCTTAAGTGCAATCAGTGTAATCAGCTTAAATGTCCGATATGCCTCCTCAAGTTGCTAGGGGTAATTAGCTAATTAACTACTAAGTAGCTACTCAAAGAGGCGTGTCAGACAATTAAGAATGCACTTTAGCGCTAATCTCCAGCAGAGTTGGATAGATCCATCTGGTAGGATGTTTGAATCTGAACTCAGTGGCCCCATTCAGATTGAAAGATCCGAATACCAACAGGTCCAAGGCTCAAATATGGCAGACCCTATATGAAAGGAAGACTGCCTAATCCCTGAAATGGGTTTTCCGCCTCTCAAATGCCATTACAGGATGAAGCGGCCTTATTTTCCTATATAGGGTCCACCATATTTGAGCCTTGGACCAGTTGATACTCGGATCTTTTATTATGAATGGCCCAATCTTCATGCCCTGTGTCCAGGTCTGACTATTTGTTGTTTACAGGAGCTGTTTGTGCAGGACCTGGCTGTAGAAACACTGAAGAGAAGCAGAGAGGAGAACAAAGTGGACTATAAAGACCTGGCTGAAATTGTGAACACAGATGATAATTTAGAATTTTTACATGGTAAGCATTGACAAGCATTATCTTTGATTTATCATACTGACCCTCTCAGCTTCCGCTCAGGGATCAGTTTTTATCTTTTATATATTTATTTGTTCATGGTCAGTAGATAAGTATCTTGTGACATTGTATTGAATTATAATAAAGCAATTTGGAAAAAATATATTGCTGGTATCACTTATGTGAGGTGTTTTGTTAGTTGTGGCAGCTTATTGTGCTAGCTGTTCATTTAGTTCTGGCAGCACAATATGTCTGTCGTTCTGTCAGTTCTGACAGCACATTTTGTTAGATGTTCTGCCTGCTGTGACACAATCCTGCCAATGCAGTGGTGACATTTTCTATCATTGCTTAAGAGGACAAAGAAACTTGCTACCATTTCTGTCAGGTACTAAGCAGGTTTATATGCGAGTTAGTGCTAAAACTCCCTTTTTCAGCCCTATGCTAAAACCGACTTAAATTGGCTACACAAAACAGGGTTGATTTGACTTGTTTTTAGTTAAATTTAGGACATTTTAAGAAAAAAAGTGATGAAAGAGTAGTGATTTGGCAAAGCAAAAAAAAAAAAAAAAACATTCCCAGTGCTACCCTAGATATGGGTATAATATAGCAATTAACCTGACTCTGATTAAGAATTGGTCCTGGAGTCAATGAGGTCACGTGAAGTCGGGCGCAGAATGAACAGATCTGATGGCCAGCAAGAATGGTTTCTAACAGATATATTAGGTATAAAATAACAAAGTTATTGACCTTACTTTGAGAAATGTTCCAAGAGTCAATGAGGTCACAGAGTTAGCAGATCTGATGTTGAACAATAATGGTTTCTAACAGGTATCTAATATACTGATATTAAAGTGTTTACACGAGGATCAATAGGTTGGAAGGTGTATTGATAGAGTGGAGAAATAATTCATAAAAAGAATCGATATTTTCCACACTCATATGGGATATCAATGGATTGTGTAAGATTAACTCGACCTCAGTAAAACATCTTAAACTGATTCGTAAAGTTGGATAACATGTGAAACCAGTCACACACGTATGTGGGCACGCACACAAGCACACACACATGCATGCTTGCAAATGCACACATTGATGATAGATAAATTAATTGATTAAACAATGAAAACAAAGAATAATCATTTGTTGTTTTTTTTTCTCCAAATTTCAGTAGATATAATGATGTACTAGTACTTTTTTTTTTTTTTTTGCCTGATAATGGTTTTAGCAAGAGAAAGAGACAGATCAGTGCGCACACCTACATTAAGTTTTGAGTTTGCTCTGGGCCTAAGATTTGCCCTTTATTGATGATTATAATTACAAAATTACACATTATTGATGCCTTCAGTAGTCTGTTCATATTCAGGAAATGGTGCTCCAAAAGGCTACTCTCATGATGTATAACATATTTGGTGTTTGAAAAAATATTGTTCTAATTGATTCAGCATTACAGTTTGCATTACATTCTCATTTGAAAGTTCTGTGTCTACTACCACAAAGTGTATAGAATAGCAAGCTAATGTAACTGCTATTGAATTTCTTTACCTTGACTTCTATTATTTGCATATGATTAGGATCTTAAATCTTGGAGCAAACGGAATAATATTTGATGTGGTACACTTCATGTCATTTTAAATGAGAAAATATGCAATTAATCCTTCTAACTAGGATTACCATACCTGGGGATAGTTGCATATGATATAATCTTATTGTGGATTTTCACTCTAAGTTTCCAAAGGGTTTTAATTTCTAAAGGGTTTTAGGTTGGCAATCAATTTCATGACATTATCGTTTGTGGATGAGGGAAACATTGTGGCATTTACTGTTAATGTTCTGGGGTTCAGCCCTTCCCCCCCCCAAATTTTTTTAAACCACCACATGTTGGATGGTTGTCAGATGTGTATAAGTGTCTTGCAATATTCTTATCTTTGAATTAATTATTTGTTGGTTTTCTAAGAAATTTTCAATTTTTGAAAAATGTAAGTCTTTAATTTTTAATTAACATGTTTGTCCCAGCTTCAGAGACTTATGTTAGTCTCTTTTTCAACCCACTGCAACTAGAACTTTCAATTTCTGCTTGATTGTTGCTGCAGTGTGACTTAATTGAGCTTTATCCCTTTTATTATGCTTTCACTTATCACACAGCAACCCATAATGCCAGCTTTAACACACGTTAGTGTTGATGTGTGTTTGTATGAAAAATATTGCTTCACTAAGGTGTTAATGGCACTGCTCTCAATCACTGACAATGTAGATTGATCTTGTACTGCAGGAAATGGTTATATAATTTTATGAGGTCTGTTTCATGTTGTTGTGTCAATGTGTTGAATGTTTAATGTCACTTGCTGCTTAATCTTAATGAAATGTGATGAACTTCTGTTAATGTATAATATAATGTGTACATTAAATCCAAGTTCATGGAATGGACAAGCAAGATTTATGAGTAGGAGAAAATTGTTTTTATTATTATTATTTTTTTTTTTTTTTTGCTCCAAGGAAAGTTTGTTTGGTGGGAAAACCTCATATAAATTACCTTTCATGATATCAGTGGTAACCATATTATTAAATTTTTTTCTTAATTTATTTATCTTTCAGATATCATACCTAGAAAAATATTAGCCAAGGAGTATTTATCTCAGCTCAATGGCGGTGCCTCCAGTGACGATGACGAAGATGTGGTGGTCCTAGACTGAGAAGTCTCCTAACGAAACCTTTTCCAGAGTCATAGAACTTACTAGTGACATGTCCTGATGTGGATATCATGGAGCTCATCTCAACTCATCAGCTGGCAAACTTCATGTAGTAGCACATGGGCTTGGACTAAAAATACCCGTAGATGGAATGCAGTATCATCATTGAGAATATTCATGGAACTCTCACCCAAAGCATCAGTCATGTCATTGCACAGTGTCTGTTTCGTGTTACTGAGACTAGAGATACCCAGGAATAAAACTGATTTCTTTACATCACTTGCCACATTGCCAGGTTTGGCAGGGAGAATAATCTTTAAGAAAAAATGGGTTTTAGTTGTGGAATGATTCTGCCATAGCAGAAATACACAAGTTTACTCTTAACCTACATGAAAACCTTGAAGCAAAAACAGCATTGAAGATATTTATGAATTTTTATATTTATGAGTTTTTATACCCTTAAGTTCTACTGCAGTACTGATGTACTCGTAATGCTGGGATCCATAGCTATGAATAGTGGCAGTGCTCTTGCCCCAAACTGGCACAGTACACGTAATCCACATCATTTATTCATGTTGTTTTCCAGTCTGTTTGTGACAACATAGATTCTCAGACCATAGATTCTCAGACCGAATGTGATGTAAAATATCCATGTGCATGTCCGAAAAGGAAGTCTGCGAAAAAAAAATGTTGCCATCTTTGCTGTCTTTGTCAGAGTATACGACATGATGTCATGATCTATTGTGTCTAGTTTAATAATGATAATGGTGATAATAAAGATAATGAATCATTATTGTTTATTTGGCACAAAAGGTACAGTTGTCTTTATTTTCAATATTCTTGATGATAATAATACAGGGAAATTTCTACCTTCGTGGCAAAAGTATAACATCTGTCAAATGAAGGTAGCGGTGTTTATTAGTTACGGCGATGACTCAGTTTTTTCAATGGGGAAGAATTATCAAATTTTCAGATACATGATTTCCAAATCATTAAAAAGCATAGTTCTACAAAGCATATGTGGTGCTTTTGCTGTATAGAATAACACTATAATGGAGCTTGCTTTTCCGTTTTTTTTTTTTTTTTTTTTTTTACAACCACTCAATCAGATTTTTCTCACTTTAAGAATTTATGACGAAAAATACACTATGTGTTAAATCACCAATTTTCCCCCTTAAAAAGATCAAGTCATTACTGTAATCCATAGAGCAAATATACCTGGCAAATACCAGTGAATAAACAATGGATGTAATAAAAGTAAACGCTCATTTTACAATGTGCTAAACACCATATTCACTGCAACGTGATAATCGTTGTTATGGTTCTTAGAAATGTCAGATGAGTTTTCACATCCTGTCGTGTAACATCAGGTGTGAAAGGAGCTAATTTTAGCCATAATCCCACAGAAAAAGCAGAGCTCCGTAACTCGAAAGCATCGCGAATAGCGATATCACCTTTAATTTCGAGGCTCTCATATGGGGCGAGTATGGGCGAGTTATGGAATCGAGACGCTTGCGCTCAGTCGCAATTTGCGTTGCTTATGAGTTACGGGGCCCAGGACTGTTGTTTCAGAAAACTAGAAAAACACTAAGTTCAAACCACTTCCCAGGCAGCTCAGTTTCCATTATTTTTATTTTTAGTTATTGTGGACTAATTAATCAAACAAACTAATTAAACAAAAGAATCTTCGTTCCGATACCGGGAATCGAACCCGGGCCGCCTGGGTGAAAACCAGGAATCCTAACCACTAGACCATATCGGAGCTCATATTCAAAGTGGATTTGTACCACATAATAAAACTGAGGGTCTGTTCGTTACGGAAGCAAATACGCACAGCAGTTAGGGAAGCAAATACGCACAACTGCTGGCATAGAATTTTCTTTAAAACTGCAGAGAGTGGAAATTTAATTGCAATCCCTATAGAGAAGTTTTCTATTATTTCAAAAGTACGTGATCACTAGCCTCTGATATCACAGGGTCTATAGAAAAGTTTACAAAATCGAAGGAGAGATACCATAATTTGTGATTTACTACAAGCGAGACCTTTGACTCACAGAGTACGTGACCAGTAGGCCTACAGCGCAGCGATTTGGTCAACAGCGGCTGGGAGTTTCAAGCAAACGCCTCTCTCCTTAATTTAGTTTAAGAATGGACCTTTGTTAAAAAAAAGAGAAAGAGAGAAAACATATAAGAAGGAAAGAGACAGAAAAAACGCCCCAAGGACCATCTGAACTGACCCAGCAATGAAACTGAATTTTGACATTTAAATCCAACTTAATCATTATCTATTTGTATCGAACAATGAAGGCTACTGAGTATCATCGACAGCTTCCATCTGGTGACAGTAATATGTTTCCTAAAAAATTATGACATATCTTATTTCAAAAACATAACTGTTGAGACAAAAAGAACAACGAACTCGAGACAATTGTTCAACGCGTCTTTGTTGAAGAACGCCTGGTCGATATCAAGGGCCACTTTGTTGTATAAATATCTTTATTGATACTCCGGTTTTTATCATAATTCTATGTAATCATCTATTTCTGTAAAGGTAATCCTAATAAAGAAATATCAGTGACGCCACAAGTATTTTGGAGACAATGATCTAAAGTTTTCTCTATTCAACAACAAAATCAATTTGATGGTATCATAGGATGTTACCATGGCAACCAAAGGAGTGCTTATCAAAGCTATATCACAGATAAGTTAAGCAATTAGCGCATTACACTTTTTACCCATAAATCATTACCTTAGTGCTTCCCCATTGTTTAACATTTTGGAACGAGGAGCTGCACGACTTTTGGCTAGAAATGAACAGACGTGAAAAAGCTGTCCGACGGGCCAAAAATAAAAAAGAGAGACAAGGGCTTTTTAAATTGTTTCGCGAGGCACAACATGTGTTCGACAGAAAGTTTAGATTCTTCGAAAGAAAAGACAGATTAGAGAGGTCTACCAACATTGAAGAGTTGCATGCTAGAGACCCTAAGCAATTTTGGCAACAAGTGAACAGGTTAGGTCCTCGTAAAAACAAAACCATCCCATTAGAAGTTTATGTTGATGGAAACGTTACCACTGATAAAAACACTGTAATAAATAAATGGAGGGATGATTTCCAAATGCTGTACAATAACTATGGGAATAATGAGCCTAGGAAAGACAAACACAAGGCTGACATACAAAATAGTAATATTCTGAAAGAGCAATACATGATAGATCCTCTGTACGAAAGTAATGGGATGTTGAATATAAACATCGATATTAGTGAAATAGTTCGTGTAATAGCCAAAATGAAAAAAGGAAAAGCACCTGGAGTAGACATGCTGCCCAACGAAGTGTACAAATGTGATAATGCTATTAAAGTTATGCATAAATTATTTCAGTTATGCTTGGATTCAGGAAAGATTCCCTCAGTATGGCGGAAGGCAATTATTTGCCCTATTCCAAAGGACAGTAAATTGGATCAGAGGGTTCCTCTGAATTATAGAGGAATTAGTTTATTATGTTGCTCAGCAAAAATGTACACGAGTCTTTTAAACGATAGATTAACTGAGTTTTTTGACAACAGAAATGTTCTAGTAGATGAGCAGAACGGTTTTCGCAGGGATAGGTCTTGTCAAGATCATATATTTGCCTTGGATTCTATCATAAGAAATAGACTTAATGTTGCATTATCAACCTTTTGTGCTTTCATAGACTTTCATAAAGCATTTGATTGCATCGACAGAGATTATTTAATGTACAAATTATTGAGATCTGGTATAGATGGTAAAGTATACTGGGCTATTAGAAACATATATGCATTTACAGAAGCTTGTGTTAAGGTAGGAGACATGCAATCTAATTGGTTCAATACTGAATATGGTGTAAGACAAGGTGATAATCTATCACCAACCCTATTTGCCTTATATATTAATGATTTAGCGCAAGAGATAAAACGGATCTCGAAAGGTGTTGAAGTAGGAAAAAACGTTGTAGATATATTATTATATGCAGATGATGTGGTATTTATTGCTCCTACGGAGGAAAACTTGCAAGCTATGCTTGATAAGCTAAGTGAGTGGTCTTATAAATGGAGTTTATTTGTTAACCAAAAGAAAACAAAAATCGTACATTTTAGAAAACCAGGTGTTGAAAGGAGTAACTTTCAGTTTAATTGCGGTGGAGTGCCACTTGATTATGAAAAGTCTTATAAATATCTTGGAGTTACCTTAGTAGAGACACTTAATTATAGTACAAATGCAGATGTGATGTCTCATGCTGCAGGTAGGGCACTGGGTTCCATAGTAGCTAAGTATAAACATCAAGGATATATGGGGTATTCCACGTACACAAAGCTTTTTGATTCTTGTGTTAGTCCCATTCTAGAATATGCAGCAGGTGTTTGGGGATATAATGAATATAAGCAGCTAGATAAAATTCAGTTTAGAGCCGCCAGGGTATTTCTTGGGGTGCACAGATTTACTCCTCTTCTGGCCATAGAAGGAGATATAGGTTGGATGAATACTAAATATAAAAGATGGTTGCACCTTATAAGATTGTGGAACAGACTTTTGAGCATGAGTGACGATAGGATTACAAAACAAATTTTCATTAGAGATTATGACTTGGCAAAAGAGGGTAACATTAATTGGTGTGCTCATGTCTCTCGAGTTTTAGCTGTTTGTGAAATGGAGCATTTGTTTAATGATTTAGTTTATTGTGATGTTGGCGTTATAAAGAACATATTATTTAAATTGCAGGAGAGAGCCTGGAAAGAAGCAGTATTAAAAAAACCAAAGTTAAGGGTCTACAGAAAACTTAAAGAAAATTTATCTGTGGAAAATTATGTTAAGTACAATTTAAAAGCTGCGGAAAGATCGATTACGGCCCAGTTTAGATCAGGGGTTCTTCCATTACATGTAGAAACGGGCCGCTTTGTTAACAGAAAATTAGATGACAGACTATGTTTTCTTTGTAACACACAAAAAGTAGAAGATGAGTATCATTTTTTATTTGATTGTCCAATTTATAAAGATTTAAGAAAAAAATGGTTTGAAAAAGTAAAAGTGGGTGATCTTATCTTTCATGACCTGGAAGTGGTTAAGGAGAGACCTCAAGTGCTTTTTACAGATTTTCATAGAAGCACAGCGAGGTTTCTCTTTAACTGCTTTCAGGTCAGAAAGAAGCTTCTATATAACTAATGTTTGGTAACCGGTGACTCTGTAAGCCCATAGGGCTGGGCCGTTACTTATATATTCACATTATTGTATTATATTTGTATATATTCGGCATTGTCACAGAAATAAATCAATTTAACTATTTAACTGTTTAATCAATATGTAAAGGAAACAGCTGACAAAACTTATAAAACAAAGAAGTTATGCTTTGATGTAGTTTCAATGGCTCTTATTTTAAGGCAAAAAACCTAAAGCCTTTCTTTCAGGAACAATCGTTAGAAATATTAAATAAACGCCTTCCAGAGATAGCCATACAGAATCCATTACCGAATACTTCTACGCTGAAATACAATTTCACATCTTTCATAAGAACTGTTCGAATAATTTATTATAACAAACATTGAGCAATTAGTAAAAGCGAGTATGCCTTTTCGCAACGATAAAACACTGTGTGCAATACATTTATGTATAAAGCTGAGACATTGTCCATAACATAATTTTGTCCATAACATGATTTAGCACACACCTCCTCCTGGGGTTAAAGGGATAATAACTCTTCGTTTTGGCCAAAAAAATGAATTTTCCTGGAGTAAACAACAATTTTCCCATACTTACAAATGGTTAATGAATCCATTTTTACATTCAAAGTGAGTCCCTGGTTTTTTCTAAAAAGATTGGTTTTTTGTTAAAATCTCTTAAGAGATTTTAACAGAGTATAGCCATCAATGGAGGTCACGTGATCTAAAGACAAGCTCAGATATCAGAATAATAGCTACAACTACCGTTTTTGTGTTAAAACAGAATATATTATATTTCTATGAGTTATTCACAATGTTTTTATTGTGAAATATAGATCTCACACGAAGAGTTATTATCCCTTTAAGTAGAATGTAGAAAAGCTGGTGATTATACGAGCTCGTTGGAAACAAGAGGAGGCATGTTTAGAGGCGGATTTAGAGATATTTTCTGACGGTCTTCCAAATTAACTTTGTCGATCCATCCTCCATTTTTGACCGTCTTACGACAGAAAAAATAAAAAAACCGTCAATGTAAACTTGAACATCTGACTGTCTTCTGGAAGACCCAGAAGACTGCTTAAATCTGCCCCTGATGTTATTTCTGTTAATCTGTTTGCATTCAGCAAGAACCCCACATAGAGTTTGTGCGCAGTAGCTGATGCAACCTAACTCATTCTGAACGCCCCTAAGTGATTTAAGTCCCAGGAGACACTTAATGTAAGTGTTTTTTGTACTGATTGAACTAGCGGTGTACAGGGAATGTATCATTGTCACCGTAATGCACAACAAGACAGATTAAGCTCTCAGCATGAATAGTGTTTTCTGTATGTTCCCGGTGCTGCATCATTTATCATCTTGTTTATTATGAAAAAAATCCCTCATCTGTAACGACTCAATACTCCTTGTCATTCCTCTGGCGACGTGAAAACTATACATCTTTCATTACCATCCATTTCTATTACCAGTGTAATGAATGGCATATTCATTCCATAATCATATCCTCTGAGTCTGATGTTTACCGCACTTCCAGGTAGAATTATTATTTTCTATGGCATTTCCAGTGTAAAAAAAGAATATTGGTCTTTCTGTGACGTCAGATAAATAAGTCCCGGAAAGCCGTACCTGTAAAATGGACAACCGTTCTGCGGCATGTACAAATCCGTACCATGGCACAATAGCACGGTGTGTCGTGGCGAAGAAACCAAGTCCCGCCCCTATCACTATGGCAACATGTCAAGTCACGAGCTGTGACCAGTTTTATCTTAGCCAATCGGTATGTTGTATCATGCAACCATCGCATGACGTCAGGCCTTTGGCTGGCTGCTGTGTCTGCGCATGCGTTCAGTGTCTCATAGTTCATACTCGTTGGCAATGCTTTCCATGAGTTCCTCTTCCGTGACGTCATATTTTAGAATTCTGAAACAAAACAAACAAATTATGATTATC
Organism: Lingula anatina; assembly: GCF_051362555.1. Taxonomy (NCBI): domain Eukaryota; kingdom Metazoa; phylum Brachiopoda; class Lingulata; order Lingulida; family Lingulidae; genus Lingula; species Lingula anatina. The sequence continues at coordinate 257,970 of NW_028257603.1, forward strand.
AGTTAAAGATGACAAGTCATCGTTTTAAAACAGCAATTTTACAGAAACTTTAAGATAAAAATATTAGTTTAATATAATAAATTAATTGTCTTCATGTACCTGTCGAGTCATAAAAAAGGTATGAGGGAACTCAATTTCAAGAAGCGTCTCCTAGAAATTAGACCATATTTTTTCTGTGCAATCAATTTCATAGCAGTTGATATTAATATTCCATGTTTACCATACGTGTCTATTAATTCTATACCGTAAGACAGTAGACTCTCCGCATGATTGCAATCGATATTAATTAATCGGAATTAATCTGCAAGTAGAAGTTTTGTTCTTGGCGACACAGTCGATAACTTGCATAATAGAGCGCGTTTTCGGGACAGCCTTTGTATTAGTAACGTGTCTTTGTGTTTAGGTATATTTAAGCATAGCATGCCTTTTAAAAAGAAGGAAATCAAGGTCCAAAATCTTATGAATAAAAGAATCACTCTCTGGAGAAACAAATAAGACTAGCTCTAGATTTAATGGGCGATATCAGTCATTATTAAGGCACGCTGCATGCAAACAACTACGCTAAAGACTTTCTTCGGAAGGCAATTATATCCCCGGTACATTCTCTTTTACACATTGGTGTGTATTTCACATCGAAGGAAGCGAAGTTAAAACCAGTTGTCTCTCCTTTTTGGCTTTTGCGAATAGCTTATGTTAGTAACAAGTTGAGGTTGACAAGGATGGGTAAGGAATTCATAGACTATATTTGCAATTTAAAGTTGGATTGTACACGCCCTTGAAGAGAGTGATAAAAGTGACCAAATCACATTATGGCATTTTCCACTAAAACATAAACGCCGAATACAATGATTAAAACATCAGATCAATCAACTTTTTATAAATGGTTCAATGCAACTAAGTTTAGATATTAAAATTTTGAGCTCCCATGAGATAGAGTCCTTGCGGATGTGATAGTTTTGAGTTTTGGGAAATAAAAATTCTGAGTGTGCGTTAGGATATGTGAGTGTTCTTTCTTTTTTTGGCAATAAACCTGGCATCACCGGTGTGACGTCATATTGACATTTCTGCATGACGTGTCAGATTTGTTTAAATTTGTGTTGTTCTGGGTGCTAACATTGCGACCTATGGTGCTAACAGTGGGGATCGATCCCTTCTAATGGAATATTGAGATAACTCTGGTGTTCACTGGAGCAGAGCGAAACTACATTAATAAATCTGGACCCTTACGTCACCGCGTAGACTCTGTTGGGAAATCAAAGCGTTTTTCGTACATGACGGCGTCAGAACAGTGGGACCAGTAAAGTGTGATTCGATATGCAAAGTAGTGTTCGATGTGTTTTGTAGCAATCTTACTGTTAATTTATTTAATTCATTTTAACATTTTCACAGATACATCAGCCGACAGGCAAACTACTGAAACTGAAGTGGGTGATATCCAGGCATAGCGAATTCGACGCCTGGTGATTATATTATAACCAAAATGGCGCCGGTGTGACAGGAATGGTAGTGCACTAAGAACCCCTTTACTAAGTTCCCTTTACTTTGTACAGGTGATATTTGTCCCATATACTAACCCCGATACTCCCTCACCTGAGCAAAGTATATGGGATCCCTGACTTTCATTTCTAGGACTACTATTTCTGGTACACCAGTCCTTGTGGCACATCCCACTATATGGTCGAGCGTGCCGTGAGACGTTTAATGGCATCGTGCAATTCCCATAATTCTTAGATGAATTAATAACGATGTTTACATGTACTTACTTGGAAGATTTTGTGGACATGTTCAATGGATCCGTTTCTGGTTGCACATCTGTCTCTTCTGAAACAGAATAAAAGATGACGTTTTACATTGTACATTTGACCGTTCGAACAGTGATCGTGTTACAAGATCCCCCAGCAAGTGTGTGTGTGTGTGTGTGTGTGTGTGTGTGAGAGAGAGAGAGAGAGAGAGAGAGAGAGAGTGGCGACGACGGCAATTAATGTTCCAACATTATTAAAATAGAATAAAGAAACATTAGACATCGATATTGTAAATTGGAATAAGAATGAAATATCAATAAATGCAGCTGTAATGATTTTCATTTAGACAGAAAAAATATAAAGACTAAATTCCGTTATGCATATCTTTCGAGCAAGGCTGTATTACAACTGTCAGTCCTGGTATAGACGTTGCATTGATTACAGAAAGTTTAACGTCGATTTCAGCGGGATCGCTTTACAGAAAACTGATTATCCAATTACAGAGGTCGCCTTGATACAATTCACAGGGCAACTGATCGACCGATCAAGAGTAGTAGACAAAAAACACATTAATTTTGTCAACTGAGATTGGGTCATTCCGAAATAGTTCTATTCAGTACTAACCCTATGTATGAACCCAAGTCTCTTGAGGGAAATAAGCGTTTGACATACGTCAAAGGCCTACATAACGACACCAATGTGAGTGCAACGAGAGCACGTGCCCTTAACTTAATGAAAGGCACACCGTGACATAACATCAATATCAGAGACTTCACATCGATAAGACAGTCTCGATTACGTATTGACGACTGAGATGGTGAGAGATCTTTCCTCACAGACGAGGACATTCCTATGAGGAACGCCCACAGATACTGAGTTTAAGGGGATTTAAACTTGTCAGTAGTCTAACGGAAGAAAGTGCAGGGGTGGAGTAGTGTGGGGTGATGTGAAGTGGGTGGAGGTGAGGGGGTCCTAGGTGGGGTGGAGTGGAGTGGGGTGGGTGGGGTCGAGGGGAGTATACTAGGGTGGCGTGGGGAGGGGTGGGGTGAAGTGGAGTGGAGGGGAGGGGAGTGACGTGGGAGGGGGGAGGAGAGTGGGGTAGAGTAGGGTTAGGAGGGGTGTAGGGAAGTGGGTGGAATAGCGTGGATAGGACTGAGGAGGGTTAAGTTAAGGGGGGTGGGTTGAGTGGAGTGATATGGGGTGGGTGGTAGTGGAGTAGATTGGTGTGGGGTGGATAAAGGGGAGTGGGGTTGAGCGGTGCCCTCCGTGGCCTGTCATTCCTAAAAAAACGGACCACCCTTTCTACCCTGTGGTCAACTTACCGTGTGACGGTTCAGTGGCCACTGCTTCGTCCTCCTTGTTGTCAGTCACATCCTGGAAATAAGTGAATCACAGCTTTAACCTCTGTTTTATAATGTAGATGAACCGTTCAAGCAAACTGCCTGTTCCAAAATGGTGTCTAAAAAGCTTTTATTTAACTACTGCATATTTTTAATAGTAAACAGTATTCTAATTGGCGTCTGTTATCTTTTTACTCTTTGCCAGACTTATTTCATTTTATTTCATTGTTTTGTTTTGAGATGGTAATATGATTTCAGTTTTATATGTATTTCATAATATATAAGACTAAATAGACCATTATTATTATTATTATTATTATTATTATTATTATTATTATGTAAACCATTGATGTTCCAGCGATAAAGGTAAAATAACACCTTTGCATTTCTGGTCCAAATATTTTTTCCACACACTAATCCTTTTTTTCCGAATTCCCGCACCTACAAAACGGCATCTTAGCAAAAAAAAAAAAAAAAAAAAAAAAAACTTTCGCATGTTGCGTGAAACACTTTTGTGTAATTTCTATAACATTCCGTTACCATGACTACTGATCAAGTCACTCGCAGCTTACTAACAAGAAGCAAATATTGATATAAATGTCTTACCACTGTCGTCTTATTCACTGCTTTGAATTTGTTGGGATCGAAGCCATCTGTTTCTTTCTGAAATAGAAAAGGAAAAAGGTTAACAAGTGCACCAAAAATATTGTATTATTTATAAATAACCGAATAAAAGGATCAACTGTAACCAAAGAACTGACTAATGTTATTTCGGGAAACAGGTACTGTTAAATGCAGAAAAGAGTCACTTAAAGGTGGAGTACGTTATACATCTTTAATATACTTCGACTGATGCATTACAAATACATCACCAGTTTCTTTTAAGTGGGCTGACGAAAGGAACTTCATTAATTATTGCTTAAAATGGCAAGTAGAAAAATAGCTAAATTGTCTGTGAGTGTTTAATTATTTTATCGACACTTGGATTCTTTACATTGACTACGGGTGGAGTGATCCGAAATTAAGATACTTAAGACTTTGTACGGCAGAAAATGTGGAGTTGACAACGTTCTTCAAGGAGAAGCCTCAAAATGTACCCAAAACAAATTTTCAGCTTAAAAAAGTCGGCTGCAAAATCCAAAAACTCGTCAATTTCCAAGATCCCCCAAAGTAACGGGACGCCACCATACTTGAGCAATGTTTCTGCCCAACATGGCGTACATTTAACAGGAAAACAGCCGGAATCCCTTGGGTAACGAACTAATCTACGTTTGGTTTCTGCAGCCTACGTGTTTTGAATGGGTTTCAGTCTCATCACGGGAGATAAAACATCTATCGAACACGCAGACCGAGTTATTGTACAAGCGCTTCTGAAACAGAAATCCTTACAACGGCCGGCATGAATAAAACATTGTGCTGTGTAATAACGTTGAGAAGTACTCGGCCTCCAAATTCAATACTGTTAATGACATAATGCTTTAATGAGAAATATCTTGGTTTATTTTAGGACACAGACAACATACATTAGTGGATGCTATGGTGCCAAGGGTGGAAAGCCGACAGAGTAATCGGCCAGGGAAATTCTGTCGGGGAGGAGGGGAGGGGGGAGGGGGTATTGAGCCCAGGTCGCCTTTCATTCATCTACCCAGGATCTTGTTGTCTATCCAGCCAAGTGTTCTCATAAACTGTATTTCTGACATAAGAGAAGTAATTGCCATATTTTAAAGCACTGCATGTTTATTGTATGGTCTCATAGTGGTTATCAATTCCTAGTTTTCACTCAGGCAACACAGTTTGGCTTGAGGTGAAAAGAAGATTAACATTATTATTATTACTAAAATACCAAGAAGGAACCGCTTGACTAGAACTGTGCAGAAACAGCACGAGGAATTGTTCCATTGTTCCTAGCACCCAATCTTCGCAGACAGATTCCCGGATGTGCATTTTTACAGTGACGGATCTGTCATGATTCTGCAGAGAGAACATCTAATTTTGGAGAAACTGGGAATTTTTCACTCTAATTCTTGATGGGTGCCACTAGTCGCGGTCGCTGCTCCCTTCGAATGGTCTAACACCCCATTCTCATAGATTAGATCGACCTACATTGGATCGACCTAACTCCCTGGGGGTTCACGCTAAATAGCTGTCAGCCGGGCGGACACGAAAGTTAATTACCCCTTAAAGCTTGTAGTAGGCGGGGACGGACACTTAAGGGGGATTATCTGACAGTAATCTAGTGAGACTCCCCGCGGTGATAGATCGATCTAAAAGTTGTGAGAACAGAGCCTAAGACCACTATTGTTCAATAAGTCAACTTCCATCATCAGTTATAATAACAAACTGCCCAGGCCACACAAACTGTGTACACGACATCTTACACCTCACTTTAGTGGCATTGCCTTTCTATCCAGTGGCTAGTATTACATGTATCTAAATATTCCGGCCCAATATATTCTGCTTTGTAGACTGAATCAATAGAATTTTGGACGAACAATTTCCGCAACACTATATGGCCAAACTGTGTATACATTACAGGTGCCGGTGTAGAGTTTCACTAACAAGGATTTGTCAACACATTTAGCCTTACTCAGATCATCAATGGGAAACGGCGTTAGCCATTTAGCTTTCTCTGCATACACATCAAAGTTATGGAAATATATAGAAGTATAATGTTTCAGTTGCACATTTTCGCTAATCACTGGTGTCAATTTTCTTATTGTTAACTGTTTTAGCAGGTAAACTCAATCTTTTTTACTTACTTTCCACCTAGTATCCATAAAAATGTTGTTACCAGGAAGTTTTATAAATTTGCAAAAATCTTATTCATAGTGAAGAAAACCAAACTTGGATTATTCTTTAAATTATGACAAACGTAACACAGGCTTGACCATTATAAATATCTTCACAATGACTCGAGTTTATTAACTTCATAATTCATAACCTGGTCACTCTTTATATTTCTCCCTTTGCCTGTTAAAACCTGGATTATTCTTTAGATTATAGGAATCGTAACACAGGCTTGACCTTCATAAATATCACTTCACGAACTCGAGTGTATTAACTTCATAATTCATAACCTGGTCACTCTTTATATTTCTCTGTTTACCTGTAAAAGTAGCAGGATAGAAGCATTGCGTAGCCATGCATGGCGCGTGTCGGGTTACCTATTTTTTAGGGCGCACTTGTTACAAGAAGGGTTCAGGAGGTTATCCGTTTAACATCAACTCGCGGTATTCACGTAATACACCTGTTCACTTCTAACTGTTTGAAAAGATTAAATAGAGACGTTGATAGCTTGTATTTTGTGCACGGTATTTTCAAAAAGTAGAATTAAACTGGGTCTTGTCGTGAAACTCGCCGTGATTAACGATTTGTTTGTGCCGGCAATTGTAGCAACTGTCGCGTTCGTTTTTATCTAGGCTCCATTGAAATATATAGGGGTCGTAGTTTAACTTGGCACCCACCAAAGGAAAAAACGGGGCATCCACCAAAGAAAAAAGAAAAAAAATCGGGGATTTGTTGCAGGTGGGATTGGGGTTGGAGATGGTGGGGGGGGGGGGGGGGGGTATTCCAGCAGTCTCGGGGATATCTTTGTATGAGATACACCTATTCGTACTCTTGGCGGCTCCCAAACTTTACATAAATCCTACATTGTGTCCAATCTCTCTCTCTTTCTCTCTCTCTCTCTCTCTCTCTCATATATGGGTGGGGATTACTATAAACACTCTATCCCCCACTCCCCTTGAGTGCCCCCCCCCCCCAATCCTGACCGCACTCAAACTGCCACTTTTACTCCCACTGGGCAAACCACCGACAAACTGGTCATACCGGAGAAGTATCGATATTCCATTCCTCCGGGTTCCGAACCAACACCGTCTTTTCTCGTCCCAGAGCGAACGCCACGGTGTCGTGTTGCTGCTGTTTCCTCAGTCTATCGGCGTATTTCTCTGGGTACTCCTCCGTATTGGAGGAGTGAAACTCGTTCAGAATCAGATCCTCCTGTTCTTGCTGGCTTAACGCCGTGTGCTCGTGTCTCAATAATCCATCTGATGTGTCTCTACTGATCCCGCTATCTAGCGTCGACCTACTGCCCCTCTTAGGGGGCATTTTGTCGTAGTCTCTAGAAATTGTTCTGTCCAGTTCCTCCTTTAAACTGCCCACCTCGTCCTCTTCACGGACGCGCCTGTCCTCGTGGTTGATTTGATTTTCGGTCCTCTCCACTCTCCTCTGCTCCTTGAGGTTCTGCTGATTTTGGTTCACGTCTTTCATGTTGTTTTGGGGTACTTGTTTCTTGGCGCTACTCTGCCTCGACGTACTAGAGCCAGAACCCATATCTCTGTAGATTCTAGATCCCTGTTGCTTATTTTTCGTATCCTTATTGTCTCTACTGGCTACAGTTAATGTCAGTTAGTATCCTCTTCCACAGTGATCACTGTTATAACGGTGTCCTCTCAGGGAAGAAATAGCCGTGTTCCTTACGGCGTCGCCATAGTGGTAAGATCCACACTGTTTTCGGTCTTCTTTCACAACTGATTCTTACGTTTCGGATCACCTCGTTAATACATGTCACCTGTAGCTACCTGAACACAGGGTGTGGACGTTTGGTGCAGGATCTAACTGTCTTCTGGCGCTCACCTGGGGCCCATTTGATTGATCTGGTTCGTGCCTCGTACTGACACAAGTCACCGTTAATCTGCGTCAATGTACACGGTGACACTACCCCCTCCACATCATTCGGTGTCTGTCAATCTTTTCAGATTGTTTCCAGTTTAGCTACGACTTTCCTTAGGTATCAGCGCAAAGTGAAAAGTAATAAGTGTATCGTGCTTTTTCTCTGCCACCTACGTTATTCAGTGACACTGCACTGTGGAGTGTTGCCTCGGGACCAGCTGAATGGCAATCGATTCACGGATTGTGTGTTTAATCACCACTACTTAATCCACGGGTTCACAAAGGGGGGCACCGCGTCGTAATTATGTAAACATTACGCGTTTGTTTCTTTTCATTTCCACGGCCACGCTCCAGCAGGGAAACACGGCCAAATGTATTGTGGCTATCGGTCAGTCCAGTGAACGATGTAGCTAGGATATTGACCTGCTAAATCTGTTTGTTAATTTGGCATCTTCTTGATTTTTGCTCATAGGCGGGGAGAGAGCTAGAGCACTATGTAAACTACAAATGATGTTTATTTCGCTTTACACAATGCATTAAGCACTCGCCAAACAATAAGCCATACGCCTTCAGTTCATAGACGTTATTGAACGTCTTCCAGTGAACTGAGTACGTTGATTTATTGCTTGTGCGCAGTTAAAAAGTCTTTAATGTGTATTCTGCTTTCTAAGCACCCTGTAGAGCCGCTCCCCCTCAATCCATCCACCCCGGGGACACGAGCGTGAATGAATGCTGTCTCTTTAACTAATCGATCACGTCAACGTTTACATTGGGAGCCCCGATTTCCACGGGTATCGACATGGGATCAAAGGCGAGATTGTTGGCATGTCGTTGCCAGAGGCAGCTATGTAATCAAATGAAAAGAAACGCTCCACGGTCTTTGAGTGAGACATTAAATACGGTGACATTAAATACAATCGATCCACAAATAGAACCAGTTGTGGTGGTCATAATAAACCCAGTCAACAAAAAACAGTGTGGTTTTCAGATGTGGTGTGTTTCTGTGATGATAAGAATGTAATCAAAACGATCGGCAAACATTAAGCCGTGTATGGTTACCTGAGTTGTGTAGCAACAGTTTTCATGGAATTAAGCGGTCTTCTACGTTTTTGCACTAACTTAATTGAACTTTAACGCTGAAGTGAAAATCAGCGGCAGTAATTAATATAAGTGATAATTTTTATTGAGAATCCCCTATAATTATTGACGGAGAACGTTCGCACATTGCAAAATTGGTAAAAATACCTCTCTTTGGAAGAGTGCAAAAATTAGTGTGGTATTGTTAACTGGGTATGAAGACAAGTTGGCTGCTTTATGCCATGCAATTAATTGAATTCAGGCCCAGAGCATTTTTAGGTACCCAAAAGGAAGACCTGGAGCTGCAGAAACGCCAAATTGGACCCCTTTAATTCCACTGGGCTCTGTATTAAGCCAAGTGTAAACACGCCGCGGGGATTTGTTGTTAAAGTCAACTAGATACAGAAACATTAACATGGCGTTGCTGTTTAGATTGTGACCATGCATTTTTCGAGCAATTCTTTTTTATTTCTTTTCCATTGGAGTATTTAAAATTTAATTTGAACACACATTTCACAATAAAGAACGCAAGTTAACAACAGCTGTACCAGTACAAACAGAGGTGCTTGAAATGTTACACCTGTGCATACCTGGAAAAAAAAAATTTCTAACTTTTTGCGACTTTACACTGAATTAAGAAACGTATATGATATACATTCACCCAAACATATGTTATTCCAGTGATTTATAAAATATAATAATAATTATTATCATTATTAATATATCTGGAAAACCGAAAAACGGTTGGATGGATACATAGACATGAAAGGACATTCAGATAAAATTACTGAATAATAAAGATAAAAACATTGCTAAATATTAAAACCACTATAAATTTCGACTTCATAACATAAAACAGATTAAACAAATTAAAGTTTGATTTATTCCCCTGCTTAGATACTATTCATAATGTTTCTGCAGAAGATTGCGATAGCGAAGCACAACACATCCATTTTATACTAGACCACTTACTTTGTATGTGTGAACGAGAGAATGACTGCAGTCATCTCTCTCTCTCTCTCTCTCTCTCTCTCTCTCTCTCTCTCACACACACACACACACACACACACACACACACACACACAAAGCATGATATCTTTATGCAATCGAATGTGATTTCTGAGGATGGTGTTGTCACCATGCTTCTTTCTGGAAAACTGCTCTTTGTGAAACTGCGCTGGGGAATAAACAGGTTAATTATGCACTAGGCTGTCTGTGTTGTCTCGTAGGATATCGGAACGAGTGGAATGTTGAAGTGTGGAAGACGGCCCAATTTTCAGTGGCGGTTTTAAGGGGGGGGGGGTCAGGGGGGTCCTGACCCTCCCTTCGATTTTTGAAAAAAATCACACCAATGTTCTCCTCCTGAAATAAAATTTTGACCAGCTGAATCATACTTCTAAACCGTACTAAATGGCACCGTTCGCCCTCTAAAATACCAAAAATTTTTCGGGCCCTTTAGCGGGCCCCGAACCCCACGCCGAGAGGGTGGGGGTGGGGGTGGGGGGTGGAGGGTCGACTTCGCATCCCCGAAACCCCCTTCAAATAATCCTGGCTCCGCCCCTGTTATTTACATGTTAAATAGATGGATCAAAGTAGTGAGAGAGTTTTCATATATTTTAATATTGCCAGTGTAATCTGTGTTGCTACATCTCAGCTGTTACATCCAATATATGTGTTTCTGTTAATGTGGCATCCACTGCAAGCTGTGTCACCAAGGTGGTGTTAGGTCTACCGGAGGTGACAGAGGTGCCTGTTTGCACACCGTGTAATTATGTTTGGTGGGGCAATAATAAATTTCTAAAAATACCTCGACCTTATGCTTTTTTTTGTCCTAAAAGGAATCAATATTTGAGAAAAGTTTTTAAAATCATTGGACAGGATGCGCAAAATATACTCGTATCTCATTGCAAGAAGAAACTTCAACCCTCAAATCTGTTATATCTCCCTTATATTCCAAGCTTCTTCGAGGAATTCCCTTTCTCAATCTTTAGGTCGGTATATTGGCTAATGTAAAACTCCAAAGTTAGTGTTCAACTCCAAAGCATGCCATGACATTCTAACAGTACAGACAAGCAACCACGCCCCGCGTCTTAGGAAACAGCTGCGACTGAGAAATCGCATACTTCTAGACCGTAATATGAACGTTTTAGCCGTCGGTGAATTAACGACAGGCTATTTTGTGATGCATCAAAGATTCGTAGTTATAAAATTCCCCCAAAATCGTTATCTCCTGTTCTTCTTTAAAAAAATGTATAAATTACGTGCTTTAAACAAGCCATTTCAGAGAGAGACGGCGTTGGTGATATGACCTGCGCGAATATTGTGAACCGTACGGTAATTACTAATTATGAGAGCACACCTGTGTTCTATAACGAGTGTGGGCAGCGCCCAATAGACCTATAATACGTCACAGGGACGGCATCCTTGTGTCAACCAGATCTAAAAGGCGAATCAAAATGACATCGTAGAGAGACATACAAACTACTCTTGGTGATTTAAAGTGAAAAAGTTACACCCGGACTACCGTATATACAAGACGAGGATGACCGAGGTAAGTGAGATAGAAACTGTAAGTATGCGTTTGTTCCAAATGATCTTGTCTGTTTGATGCTAACTGCTTATTTTTATTAACGATGTTACATTGTTTCTGCTGAATAAAACCATGAATTATAAAAAGACATCCCAAACGGCCCAATATTACAGAATACGTGAAAATGATTATTTATTATGATAATTCTGACACCTTTTACAAATTTTAGAACCCGCGTCTAATATATGAAATTAGCAACTAACGACTGGAAGCAACTAACGGCTGAAAGAGTGAAAATGAGACAGACTTGTAAATGATATTGATACATTATTTTCTATACTAGCACAATTTATTAGGTCTGAAAATAGGTTCTCAATCTCGAAGAAAAGTGTCATTTCTTCTCAATATTTGTTTTTAAGGTTTTGATCTACCTTGTCACCTTGGCTTGCTTGCTATGGGCACCAACAAAAGGTAATGAATGCAAAACTAAACAGAAAACATTATAGTAACAAGTAACTACCATGTATGAAAGACTGCACTGTCCTGACGAGCGTATCATTCGATTCGTTAAATTATAATAATAATAACAAACTATATTGGTTACATAAATATACGTACTTCATCAATGTCCCAATATATTGCAGTTTCCTCAATTTTCAACAATTTATGTATGCATGTACGGTATTCACAGTAAAGTCAGGCAGATAAGTTGACAATTTTCTGATTACCAGTATTATCCATTTAATTGTTCTCCTTCCAGCCGACAAGAAAATATTCTGTTACTACAGCAGTTTTGCCCAGTCCAGGCAGGGCATGGCGCGCTTCCTTCCTGAGGATATAAACCCTCAGTTGTGTACGCACGTGCTGTTTGCCTTCGTGGATGTGTCCCCCGACGGAAGAAATCTGAAGCCTTCCAATCGAAATCACATATCACGTGGGGGGAAGCCAGGTGAGGACTGGGGTGGCGGAGGGTAAGGGGGATGGGTGGGAGGGGGGAAATGTTCTGGAATGGAGGTATAATAATGCCAAAGTTTTTTTGGCAAGAACGCCCTTGTAAGTGTCATGCGATTGCTTACAGCTTGTCATAGGTGGGGTAGAAAAAAGATGCATGTAAGTAACGAGAAGAGATCATGTCAATTACAGAGGAAATAATTTTGACGTCATATTCGTCACATAGGTGTGACGTAACTGTCATATGCAAATGAGAGCCAATGTATTTATTGTCCTGACTAAAAGCATCTTTAAAGTTATTTCACTGCGTTAATTTAAAACCACATATATCCCACAAAGTTTCAAACGCAACTGTCTTGGTGAGACAAACGTTTTTATCAGTTGTAATAATTTTGCACAAAAAATGGCTCCTTAATGGTACCTTAAAAAAGCAAACGCACGGGAGCCTATTTTCATCCACTGCAACAAAACCAAGCTTTATTAAGCCGACACACCCCCTCCTAGGTCTGTATGAGAGAACCGTAGCACTGAAACAAAGGAACCCGGACCTGAAGGTGCTCCTGGCCGTGGGTGGCTGGGCCCAGGGCTCCAAGCAGTTCGTCCCCATGATGTCCAGCGTAGAGAACAGACAGGCCTGGGTGAGAAACGTGGTCAGATATCTCCGGAAGTACGGCTTTGACGGCCTTGATATGGACTGGGAGTTCCCTGGCGCCAGGGGTAGTCCCCCAGAGGATAAACAGAGGTTTACAAAGCTAATGAAGGTAAGCTAGAGATAATTCCGAGAGGTTTTACGAAGACGACACAGACATACAATATTTGCAGAAATTATCTGAAAATTAAATTTATTATCAAAACTTTTAATGGACTGGCCACGTGCAAACGCCGTGCAAATCAGAAATCGCCACTGTTTGTACTATTGTACTTCTTTTTTGTTCTTTTACGCACATAGCATCTTATGATTGGTGGAATGTGCATAAGAAAACAATTTAGATTAGAATATTGTGACATCTTTACATTGTATCCAGGAACTGCAAGAGGCTTTCCGCAGTGAAGCCCAGATCTCGGGAAAGGATAAACTCCTCTTGACATTAGCGACAGCGGGCGGCATGTACTTTATTAGCAAGAGTTACGAACCGGAATTGCTCATACCGTAAGGCACATTATCGATAGTGTGATATGAAATCTTTTTTCTTCTCTTACACATTATGAAGTAAAAAATAAAAGCGTCTACAAGCGTCTATCCAGAGTCTCATATTTCTTGAAAGCTAGCCATTCGGTTTGTTAGCTACAAATAAACATTATGGCATAGCTAAGAACGTACTTCACTTATGATACCAGTATTAGAGCAGGTTCTGCAATAAAGAGAGAAAGAGAGAGGATTAATTACGAAAAGATGCATGCAAAGAGGTTAGATATCTTTTACAACGGATAAAAGTCGGTTGTAAAAAATATTACTTGCTCTGAAAAAATGCAAATGCCTGTATATAATTGTACAAAATATGTTATTTTCCCGGTAGCCACGTGGACTACTTCCTGCTTATGGCGTATAACTACCACGGGATGTGGGAGAAGTTCACGGGACATCACAGTGGGTTGTACCCCAGGGCGGACGAGAAGGACAGGGACAGGGAACTCAACCAGGTATTATTATCATTATCATCACTATCAGCGTTGAGGGCCTATAGTGTTTCAATGTTGGTTAATGGCCTCGACATACTTTTTCCAGTGTCTTTTATCTTAGGCTTCGAACTTCCAATTTAATTTCTTGAAATATTCGTCTGTCTCATCCCTCCATCTCTTACGTGCTCCCCCCCCTTTTGTTTCCTTGTCCGTATCGTGGGGTCCGTTTTGTCGGCCACATTGTCCATATATCATTCCTGATTCAAAAAGGTATACCATGTCAGAATAATGTCTTGAGATGTCAACGCTGGATTACAATGTCTATGTTGCACACACAATGTGTCATGCCCACTGTAGTAAAATAATGGTAAATATACGAATTGTAGCTATCTTTTAAAATAAGTTTCAACAACGATTTTTTCGCATTTTCCTTCATCTGTATTCCTTTTTTATACTACGCCTTAACATTATTTCATTCTTACTACTTATTTAAGCACAATGGCGCTTTTGCAGGGCAATTTAATCCCAATAATGTATATTACATATATTTATTGGCTTAATAAATCTTCGTCTTGTCTTATCTCAAACTGACTTCATCCATTCCAATTTTTACGAAGTATCCTTTGCTACACTTTTACATCAGCAAATCTAATCGAAATGTCGTCATAACAAAGTCTTTTTTTCATTAGCAATGGACAATTGAATTCTGGCTAGGGAAGGGAGCACGGAAAGAGCAAATAATTGTTGGCATAGCAACGTATTCCATGACCTTCACCCTCAGGGACCCCACCCAGCACGGGCTCATGGCGCCAGCTACCGGCGCGGGAGAAGGCGGGAAATACACACGTGAGCCTGGAGTTATGGCCTACTACGAGGTAATGACCACCTTCTGGTCAAAGTTTCTTGTAGCATGCATTCATATGTAAACCGATGATAAATTTTGTGTCCCAGAAAAGACCTTTCAATTTAAATCTTTTAAATCTTATTGCTTGCATGTATGGATACAGTATACAAAACATTGAGACTATATGAGGAATGTTTGATATGGTCCCGTATTCTGTTGGTCTTTATTGGTGTAACTTCAACACACAGCCACAAAAGATAAAATCCACCACTGACTTTCACGACACACTAAGATGCAATTCGAATCCATACCTTGTGTATATTGCTTCTTTTTTAATGCAGGAATATTATTGTCTTTATAACTAGCAATAGCCTGTTATTTTTCTGCCATTGTCAACTTTCAGATTTGCCAGAACCTAAGAAGCGGCAGGTGGAACCGTGCTTGGATCGCAGACCAGATGAGTCCATATTACTATGGTGACCGTCAGTGGGGCGGATATGACGACGTGGAGAGCGTAACTTATAAGGCATGTAGGCCACCTCTCTTTTTCCACTTTCTCTCTCTCTCTCTCTCTCTCTCTCAGTTTACATTCTTAGTTTACATTTTAACAGTAATGCTACCGTGCTGTTGGTAGGTACTTTCATACGAGCAATCTCGGCGTTGTGTGGCAGGGTTTCTTATTTCCGATTTTTACGGCGCTCATCACTTACATCCGATCATATTGGTTTTGTTGGCTTTGTGGTACAAACTTGTTGTTGTTCGGACACATGACGTGTACATTAGTTGCTGTTTATTGTACGGTAACATATACATTTATAACGTAATATTACATAATTATTTCCAGGCAGAAAATATCATGTCTAGAAATCTGGGAGGAGCTTTTGTTTGGTCGGTAGAAATGGATGACTTCAGTGGAAAAGGCTGTAACCAGGGACCCTACCCCCTTCTCACGAGAATAAACGAGATCTTACGTGGCCATTACAAAGTAGGTAAACTGTTCAATGAGAAAGGACCACAGGGCGCCCCCACATCAAGGCATGAGAACAGACTGCAGAGCATTTCAAAAGCAGAGTTGGGTTATGACACGCACGGACCTCATAGAGCACCCAGCACCCCTGGGTACCACCAACAGGGACCAAGTTATCAGGGGCACGGACCTCCAAGAACACCCAACCAAAGGCCCGGGTTTCAGCCCTTCAAACCTGTTCTCTATCATGAGCAGACTCGACGAGGCCATCCAAGTAGTATTTACACTACTCGCCAGCCACATTCGACAGTTTTGGGACACACTGGATATGGGCAAGCGCGTGGAAATTATCCCGTCAGAATACCACCAGGTAAGGAAGGTTGTGTTCTACCTGTAAGTGTGTTAGAGAGGCATTGTAGTACTGTTTATATTTAAAGAAATAGGAAGTTTCTATTGCAAAAATTGTAGAAAATAAGATAATTTAATGCATAAATTGTAAATTACACAAGAATGTATAAAAACAAATGGGTCTTTTAAAGTTGTACTTATTTAATGGATACAGAACGTATTCGTGTTCTAATCTAAATCTGTATAATTTAACTGCAGTGTTTTCGTGCCCGAGTGCGGGTCTTCATGGTGACGTCACGGAATGCGGGGCTTACTACGTGTGTATCAGGTCGTATGATAAGTGGGTAGCATACCGCCTGCGCTGTCCTTCAAACCTTCGGTTCAATGCCATCCAGCATGCCTGCTACGGTATCTGCCACTAGAATGACGTCACGGTATCCAACAATGACGTCACGGTAGTGTGTGACGTCCGAACTTGAGACTGAGATCACGTGTTATAATAACGAAAGAATTTGCTTTTTTTGCGCTGTAGCTTTTTAACGCTAGTGGTATGTATAAGAATGTGCGTAACGTCATACTGCAAAATACATTGTTCATATTCATGTATTACACTTACGCCAAGATTATTTGCTTATTGTACACAACCCATTTATAATGGTAAGAAAAAAAATGCTCAGAATGAAAAAACTTTGACAGATTGCGTTAGTTGTTCCCCTCTTCAGATGAGATTGCTCTGTAAATTTACTGCGTCAGAAGCAGGTGTCTCAGGCATACACTCTCCACCTCTTTTTCTCATGCAAAGCAGACAGATAGCAGGGAATGTATCAACTAGTTTGTAAATATATCTTACCTGAATTCAATTTGTCTTGTTAAGCATGCAAAGAAGTGTGGGGTTTGGTTATACTTAACTTAAAACGCTTTGAGGGATAATCCACGTGCCGTCATAAGTTCGTTTCCCCCTCCGACGCGTATGCTAGTTGTAGTGTTTACAGAGGAAGTATAAACTGCAATCTTGATGACGGGTTAAGTAAAGGTTAAGCTCGTACACGGTGAACTTAACTTGGAGGCAAGGTTTTGGAGTGTGAAAACTTATAAAACCATGAAATGAGCCACGCGAGGCGAGAGCGGGAGAGGGCATGAAATAACGGGAAATGACGGTATATGGGACGGGTGACTGTTATCATTTCACTGTCGGTAGAGGGGCCATAAGAAAAAAAACGATGCCCGTGTACTTGTATTCCTGACGATTGGTGAACATTTTGTATATATGTAATCTACCACGTTTCTGCAAGCTCACGCATGTATTAGAGAATAAACAGATCATGATAAACTCATATTTTATCTAGTGTCGGGCGTCATAACTGAACTGTTGATACACTTGAGGCGGTTACCATAACAAACAAAAAAAAAAAAAAAAAAAAAAAAAAAAAAAAAAAAAAAGCACTGTGGACTACAAGCTGCTGTTTGGGCGGACTTCATAGATAATCCAGTCTTGCCACTCAGACTCCTATACAAGTGGCTTTACTGTATGGTCGGTTAAGGGCAATAGAGGAGAACTGAAGCACTGAAAGTAGAGATTCTAGCGATCTGCTTGCCTCGTAAAAGTCGCAGACATGAGAAATGTTAAAATGTATACTGTACGAATGAAAATGAAAATTTCCAATTTCTGTGTCTATATATCCTGCAAATCTACTTATCTTTCCCAGTTTTGATTTTAAAAACTCTAACCCCCCTCATATAAAACTACCTGATGTCGACAGTTACTTCTGAAGTGAACAGAAAGACATGATGTTCTAAAGGCCTGGCCAGTCAGTTATTTAGAACTAAATCATTATATTAAAGTGGAATAAAACATCAAATCCAAGTGCAGGGACGGATAAAGAAATATGGTTCGCGAGTAGCAGAAATTGCTTTTATTCCCGAAGAAAATTCATTTGGCGGCTTTATCCCGTATAGAGTACACTCAAACTTTGATAAAATTTTCGTGCAGACTGACTGTGCGCGTGTACTTGTAAACTGTGTATATCACATGAAAACGGGTTGAAATCGTATCCAATAAGATTTTATTACAACCCTACCAATCCCATCCACGGTCTAGTGTACCCAAAGGGAAGTCAGACTATGCACCTAGCTCCCTAATCGCAGACCTTTAATACATTGAATACACAAGACGCCGTACCGGTATAAAAAGCAAACAAACAATGGCTTTCTGTGCACGAACCTGGCTGTGTACAAAACATAAACATCACCCGATAAAGCTTTCCGTTCAGCTCAGTGTATGGTGACTGTATTGCGAGTGGGGACTGGCCTTGGCAATCCACCTTGGTGTTGTTTTGTCAACAGAAACAGCTCTGCAAATATTAATGACAAACCACTCAAACGCTTTCATAACATAATCATGTATTGCATTTAACACCCCACCCCGTTCTTGAAGCTCCATTCTAACACCCGTCCCCTTCGAAGTCATTTTCTACTTTAATGGCGTTTGCGTTTAAATGAACGGTTCGCGTGTGTGGAATCTAGCCGGGAATCCGCCCTGTGGAGCCCTGCGTTGCTGGCCCTTGGTTGCATTTGATCATTCGAAGTAGCAGCATCGTGGCAGTGTTAAAATAGGTTGTTAAACCAGGTATACAGTGTATCTGCAGCTGTGGACACGCGCGCCTGCTGCTCAGTTATATCAGGGTGGAGCTAGCCATGATAAAGCGGGTGCTACATTATATCGGAAATATGCATGAAGAGCGGGAACAGCTCTGGACACATGTACTCTGACACAGTACGTTGTGTGACCAGCTAAATCATTCCGCTGCCAGAAGGTCAGCCAGAAGGCCTGCCCACAGAGGAATCTCTAGTGTTGGCAGCGACATCACATAATTAAAACATTTACCACCGTGTTGCTATGATTCAGGCGATCGTGATAGCGGTCTCTGTGTGACAGTGAGGCGTGAACGCGCACAGTGAAATTACAGCAAAATTATAGGTACAACTGAGGCTCAAGGAGGCTCTTACGCTTCCTAAAAGCGACACGCACGCGAACGTGTCGGACTTACATGTATCACAAAGCACGAGAATGAACGTTTCACAACGACGATGCTAGGATTAAGCAACTTAAAGCAGAGAGTCTGGAGAAGTGGTCGAAAAATGCAGTGACCAGGCCTGTCCAGAGAAACTATAGCCACAGGAGAGACCAGAGAGAAACGCTTGTTTAGACTTCACATGGCCTTTTTATCCATTACGTCATGGCACGTTCGCGTGAAAAGCCGGGGGCGCTCGGGCGCGTAATCACACCACGGATCAGCACCTATGTAACAACGACAAAAACAACCAGTTACCGGAGCCCCAGTTATACTGCGCGTGGTCTTATGAAAACCGCGGCCGCCGGGCTGTTGAAGAACGCCATGCAAGGAAGGGTGTATGACAACAATACGTACACTGTGCACGCGGCCAGTGGGCGCACTCTCAGCGCGGACGAAATGGAGTCCGCCATACACAAGGACCACATCGTTATCATACCGGTGATAGCGCTGTCAGCGTTCTTAATAGCGTTCTGCTTAAAGTGTTCAGACTGGGTTAAGGAGGACGTGTATTTCAGCGACTACAAGGAGGACGCGAAGTACATCGGTCCTCAAAAGAACGTTGCTCACGGATTATTTCATGTTACTTCTCGGCTTCTCCCAAATATGGCGGCCATGATACAGCCCCCACCCTGCGCGCCCCAGGACAAGGAGGGGGACACAGACTTCACCGTTAAAGAAATGAAAGATTGCAAAGACTTGCCCAACGGGAGAACACAGAAACAAAATGCACATTCAAACCAATGTTCTAGACATGGAAACGCACAGAGAATTTCCAAAGATAAAATAATTAAAGGGACGGGTTTGAAAAAAGAACGCCGGACGACGAACACTCCAAGGGACTGCGTTATTGAGATTAAGGCAAACATGTCAACGGAAATGACAGTACAGAAAGTCGATACCTGCACTCAAACGGATTTATCCCATTTATTGAAAGTTTTTCAGGACTTCTATACAAGAGAAAGCGCTCAGGCGAAGACGGAAAACTGTGCTCACAAACCCGACCCTGATCTTCTTTCACCAGCTGCTCCTCTGCTCGCTGTGTGACTGTAAATATTTGAAATACATTAAAACTTCTCGTGGATTTTTTTTCATAACAGCGCTGCCATTAATAACTGCTGTATAAGAAACTGCAGTCTTAAAAGAGATTATCTCCGGTACAAAAAATGCTTAGAGTGTATTTGACACGAAAGAGAGAGATCGTTATTGTATAACAAGGTTTAATAGAAAAAAGTGCACCGTAAAAGGGAGGAGGGGCATTTTTCAGTATAATTGCAGTGGTTCTATTAGTTATCGTTCATAGCTGCAAACAAACCTACGGTTTTGATAAAGTTGGCATCTTCTCTAGACCACGTTAAATGCAGGCAAGGCTTTAAGTCCCTGTAAAAGTAAATATATATTGTCTAGTTCTTCATATTCCGCACTCTCAGTGCATGTTTACAATTAATAACAATAAGTCTGGCATATTTTGGGGGGCCCGATTCAGACTAGGGGTAGACATTCTCACCATCTGTGGAAGGACACCGCCCTCTACAGGGGCCAGAGGTGCATTTTTCACAAAATATTCACAGCTAGATCTGTTCATGGCAAATTCATGGCATTTTTTCCACTGTAAGACAGAATTTGTACTTGGACTGTCACTCTGGCCTCTAGTAGAGAGTAGGAGGATACAGTCCAGCTGCCGTATGAAGCTAGCATGAAGAAACAATCTATTTCACCGCCAGACCAGGTTACAGTACTTCCCGCCCTGCCTGTGCCACCGGTGCCGCTTGTTGATAAAATAGCACGTCCTCTTGTAAATGTTATTTCCACGTTAAGTCAAAGTAGAAAAGAAGAGTGTGAAAAATACTTTTTATTCAGTCAACAGCTGATATTGAAATTGTTTAGCATCAACATTTCGATGTCTATCTAGAGCATCATCATCATCAGGGAATGAGGCTATCTGGGTGAATAGCCTCTCTTTCAATATTATCTGTTGATTGAAGGAAAATTATTTTATTCTTATTTTCGTGTCGCATTTACTGGTTGCGGTAATGTAGGTATATGGTATAAGGTATATGTCACATTCCAATTTATCTCCTTTAATAAGATCCTCCCTGATGTGAGTCACGGTAGTGACAGTAGACGATAGCTCATTACAGACTGTGGCTGACGCTGTCTCCCCAGGAATAGTTGTGTAATAATATAGCACAATATTCATCATATAAATGTAGTATTTTACAGAGAGGAAAGACATTGGGAGAGGGGGGCGTGCGCACAAATCTGGATTTATACAGATTTACAGATTCAGAAGTTGAATATTTGTTGAAAGCTCATCACATACTGACTAAAATCTTTAAAGTGTCTTTTTACACCTAAAAACTCTTACAGAAGAGAATATAAAAATATACATATAATGATTAGATCATTAGAAAATGTCAAAGAATCTGCAGAGGTTACTTCAACGGTGGGGTTGTGTTTAAGGGGAGAGGGGTGGGGTTGTGTTTAAGGGGAGAGGGGTGGGGTTGTGTTTAAGGGGAGAGGGGTGGGGTTGTGTTTAAGGGGAGAGGGGTGGGGTTGTGTTTAAGGGGAGAGGGGGCGGGGTGCGGGTAATTCAGTCAGAACATGGGCTTATTTTGATATTATGTTTTGTACGTGCACAATACGTGCGATTTTATTATGAACAGTATTGAATATTATGTACATATATTGCACAAATGAATGTAAATAAAAAGATAAATAAATTAATATAGGCTATCAACTTTCAACAAAAGCAAGTCCACAGTAGACAAGGTATATTTGCGAACAACAACTGTATATGGTTTACGGTTACCAGATCGCACAAAGTCAGCTCTCAATTATGGTGTAGTACAGAGACGCAAGTTTGACCGATGATCGGTCCATAGAGGTCTAGTGTGATAGGACACCTTGGTCTGCAAGCCACCACTTCCCTTTATACATTAACCTGTATCACGTCATACAACAATCAGACGTGTAAGTTACATTCTGGATTATGTTTTGATTCGCCATTATTTTTTATTTTGGCATATGCAATTCTCTTAATTTTTTTGTTGACGCTGTCTGTGTTTGCGGCTCACTTGCCAAACAAGAAATTTGTGACACGCAAAATTCACTATGGGCTTTGGGATTTCGAAAAAAAACAACAAACAAACAAACAAACAAACAAAAAGCAACAATTAAATAACTAAGTTATCAAGTCAGATTATTGCGTGATAACAGCTTTATCCCACCCTGAGCTTCAGAGCTAACTTGACACTAACCTTTTCACTGTAGCCTATCTCCATCGTGTCAAGTAACCTCTGACCAGATTCGAGTGCCCCCGCCGCCCGCCAATCAAATTTAAAGCCCGCACTCAATGACTCATTGAACGATCTAGCCAATGAACGCGAACGAGTCAAAGCGCGCTTTGTTCAAATCCGGACCAATCAAAGATAAGGCTGAATATCAGGGACTTGCCGTAACCTGTGGGCAGCACGCAAAATACATCATCCCTCAGTAGATAATGATGCAGGGCATCATACTGCTCTGGTTTCAATTCCTATATACTCCATGCTTTCTTTGTGTACGGTTATGCACTCGGAACCACTCGGAACTACTCGGATGTCTCCGCACTCGACAATAACTATGTTGTTAGTATGGAGCTTGCGGAATCAGCCGAGGATTGCCGATTGACGATCAACCAATCAGCGTTTTCACCAAACTTTGGTGAAAAATTTTGAAACATGGATTCGATTGGCTTATATAAAATAGGTCAAACTATTTTCGTCAGAGGTTACTTGACACGATGGAGGTAGGCTACAGTGAAAAGGTTAGTGTCAAGTCAGCTCTGAAGCTCAGGGTGCTTTATCCCCATTGTTACAAATTTTTATTTTATTTTATTTTATTCATTTATTTATTTATTTATCTATTTATTCATTTATTTATTATTTTGAAAATAAAGATGTAGTCGTTGTTGGTTAGTTAGTGAATTATCAATATCTCAGGCTGAGGAAGGTTGGAAGATTCATTAGTTTTATTTCTCTCACACGGACAGCACTGGACAGAACGCAGACAGGAGCAGTCTCTCTCTCCCCCCCCCCCCTTTCTCTCTCTCTCTCTCTCTCAATATATGCAATTAAAGAAAATGAACCGACCTTGCCTAGTTCTCCAGATATGTACCAACCTGTTACATTAATTCAGTAACTAACACCACTGCCGTGTCAATCGATAGCGCAATGTAATCATAATCACAGACTGCTGCTCGACAAATTAATTTAAGAAACTGTTGGCCATGGTTACGAAATAATAACACGCAATTTCGGCGCTTCTACGACCATTCCTAAATTGCCAGTTGCCTTTCTGACGTTCACAATAAGTCTGACAGATATTACCTTTATATTATAATCGGCTAAGTGCACACTTGGCGGACATGGCATTTCTTGGAGAGCTTTATGATAGTCTTACTCTTAATAGAGACACAGCTGAAGAGGTCATTCCACAAACTAGTGGGCAAGACCATGTGCGGCTATGCTGGCCAAGGCGGGTTTTGGAGGTTAACGTGCACATCTGGACCCGTGGCATATGGTAATATTGACTTAATATGAAGGCGGAGGATGAGTCCCTGTGAAAAATCAATTTCCAGGACATGTTCGGCAAAAAATACCTGCACCCCCTTCCCCACATCCCACTTGCACCCCCCCCTAACACACACACCCACCCACCCACACACCCACCCACCCACCCACACACACACACACACCGCCACCCAACCACCCACCCACCAAGACATACACACCCTCCACAGATATCATACAATGATTGGGGGCTAAACTTGACAATACACCGCTGCAACTTAATTCCTCCTGTTGTACAATAGTAAACAGCATCATTATATAACTTCAATGGCAAAAAGCATGCCAACTGAAATGTTTTTTTACAATAAGTGACATAAGGATAAAGAAAAGGTCTCGTAGCTCCACTGCATATGAAAGGAAGGGGTGTGCAATTTCAAAGTAGGCCTACTCATGAAAGAAGTTACCTCTAAAATTAGCTCAAAAACTGTGGAAGAAACTTTAAAAACTTCATAGCAACATCTCGGTTTTCTTCCTCTTAGGGGGCGTTCAGATGAACCTGTCGTACTAGCTGGGTCGATCCAACTCTGCAGAGATTCTCGTTTAAGTGCAGTCAAAGTAAGCAGCTTAATTGTCTGGCTTTAGCGAGAATCCCCGCGGAGTTGGATCGATCCAGCTAGTACCATGGGTTCATCTGAACGCAGGACTAGGGCTCATTCCTCATGAAACTATCGGTCTAAGTAGATCGATCCAACTCCGTGGGGACTCTCGCTGAATGCAATCAGATTAACAGATAAACGTGTCTTCTCTTGTTTCCAACGTATTTGTATAATCACCAGCTTTTCTGTATTTTGCTCAACGCTAGGAAGAGGCGTATTAATCTCTCAATCTGATTGCATTCAGCGAGAGTCCCTGCGGAGTTTGATCGATCTAAATAGACCAAAAGTGTCATTGGGAATGGGCCCTTAGTTCGCTTCCCAAGCTTTTAACCCAGCTGTACTACCGTGGCAGTTTTGATATTAACCTCGTGTTAGTTGATACACTCACAAATCACGGAGCTCTCTATACTATTGCGTTAAGACGTAGTTTGTCCGGTGAAGCAATTAGGGTAAATAAAGCTGTATCATAAGTGACACGGATTGAGAAGTGATTTACCTAGATACACACAGTTTAAAATTAGCACGGCTGCGTGGAAGTTAATCAAGAGGGTTAGAGATATTGGAACTTGAAACCTAAGGGTTTGTTTATTTGGTAAACATGTTCAATTAGTTGATGGCTACGTACATTAGGATACAGTTATCAAATATTAGAATAAACAGTTAATCAAGTAAAAGTAAAAACAATACACAAACAGTAATAAAATATAAATAAGGGTGAAACCTAACGCCCCCTGCAACTACAGAGACGATCAGATATAATAAGCAGTATTATCGGCCTCCTATGTTTGCACCACAAAATTTCACTACGACACGGTTCCGCGATTTGAATAGTTTTTACAGAAGCATAAATGTCGGGCAATGAGTTAAACACACACGCACTCGTACGTATCAAATCATACAGGAAGGGTGAAAATATCATCCCATGGAAATTATTTTTGACCGTGAAATCTAAATAAGTGCACATAATTGCGCAGCATATATAAAATTAACAAAGGAAATGCAAGGGATCGATCTCGCGCCAAACATGGTAATATTCAATTATAAATGTAACTTCGTTATCAGGCGTAATTCCCTTAACTAAACTCTTCAACTGCATTACATAACACGGCCCTCCTCTCAAAGTGAACATAATTGACCGACTGGCCATAGAAAACCAATTAAGGCCAGCACGCGTCGAGATTTGATAAAACATCATCTACAACTACATGAGAATTAAGGTAGATTATTGAGGACCGTCGATAATGATGAAGAATCGATATCAATCAGGTCGCACTACATTTGGCAGATCGGGAGAGAATGAGCGAGGGGAAGGGGTGGTGGAAGAAGCTTTTGCCACACCTTTTCTAGCTTCTCTAGTTAATACGTTCATAATTTTTTGTGCACCAATTCTTCCTGTAGTAACCCATAGTAGGGTGGGGTTTATTTTTAAACGTGTGACGTAAATAAAATAATGATAATTATTATTATTATTATTACTATTATTATTATATAGTTGGCTTGTCTTTCTCGTGTTACAGTTTAGGTTTTAACTACATAGTAGTCCAGGGTGAAGAAATATTAGAAATCTACCAATTTCCAAGGGAGTAACTTCTCCCTGTGAGTTCCTGAGAGAGGCCGCGCCTGTAGTCTTAATGGGAGGAGTGATCCAACGAATCCAATCATGTTCAATTTTCTACTAAACTTGCATCGGGGCCAATCAAATTAGAAATATCCACAGTTAGATGTATCAGATTTCTCCACAATGTCCTCTAACAAGACAAACGCCTGGTGCAGGTGATCCGAGAGGTAAGGACACTCCGCGCACGCACACAGCTGCAGATAAGGCATTAACAGATGACCTTCAGGGTGATAATGGCGGATCGCCCCCCCCCCCCCCCCCCCCACTAACACACACACCCTTTTTGATACTCTGGGACTGGTCACAAAATCGTTCACGTTTTTATCAGATTACGACATCCTATTTAGCATGTTGCCCTGGCAACATCTGAATCTTTAACATATTGTCACATCTATGCAGTTAATTTATTGTCGAGCTTTATTTCGCTTCGCTTCTGAATTTAGGCAATGAGTTAAAACGGGACGCATTAAAAAGCGATGTATTTAAGTATTGAAGGAAATTTATGGCAACGTTTAAAGTAATTTATTGTTAGCTGGGAGTAACACAGGTGGCAGTTTAGCAGGGAAGTTTAACTTCTCTGAGTCCCGAATTTTCGTTGTTAAAACCACCTACACTGTGGACTTCTGGTCAACTTGCTTCCTGGGTGGAATTTGGTAAATTTGTCTCCGCGCTGGTGATGCTTTTCTACAGGGTAAATACGCACACAGTCTGGTGACGCTTTAATTTAACGTGGAAGTTATATATCTGTTCAGAGAGAGAACAGAGCTAGACTTCATTACATAACCGCTGTTCAGATGACATAATGGACATAATGCTTCTCAAGCCTCTTCAGGTGAAACGGAGATCTGGGAAGATTGACCTTGATTAAATAGCGCGGACACATCTGTATTCAAAGACACGTAATAGAAAACGAGTTTGACTGCTACGTATACTGTTGTTCTCAAAGGACCGCCCGCTGTCATGATTCATCCAGTTTAATACCAGGCAGGACGCTCTGCACTTCTGTGTGAAGGGACCATACAATATCGATGATCCACGCGGGGACAAACAGCTCTTTGGACTATTTTTAAGTACTTAAAAGTGCTTTTTAGAGAGTAACATTGAAGTATTCTCATCCATTAAGCATAAGAAGGGAGTTGACCCTCATCTTTATTGTATTGAAACTTTACGTTGGTGTATATACTTCTACCTGGACTTGGATAACCACAGGTGCTTACACATATCAGGATTTTTGCCCCTTACAGGAATTGCGCAGTATTGTATTTTAAGTTGGCTCACTGTCATCAACACGCACATTCCCACTGTCGAGTGGGGCGCTTGACTTGTCAACTTTTGCCGCCTACTTAACGTGGTCCTTTAAGGGAGAAAATAACGTAGGATTATCACAGGGGTGACATGTATTTGGGCCGCTGCGAGGCGTTTGTTTTGGCGTTAGTTACAATCAGTCAGTTGTTCCTACGCGATGGCGTGACGGCAAGTCTGGAGACCACGCTTCTCGAGACCTCCACCTCTGTCCCGGGACGTGTCGTATTAGAAGACATTATTTCCAAACATCAGCCAAACGCCACCGCCACGAACTCATCGAGGTCGTCTCCACCCTACGGCATCGTGTCAGGAAAATCGGGAAACATAACGACACCTGTGTTTTGCCTGGAGTGTTTAACGTGTCACTCGGGGGTGGGCAAACACAGCCGGTGCACCGCAGATGGAGAAGCCCCGTTATTGCAGCCGGAACAAGGGCTGACGGTGATACCGTTTCTGGCCGTGGCTGCTTTCTTCGTGGCCTTCATCTTGAAATGCGCGGACTGGGTTCGCGAGGATGTGTATTACACGGATTTTGAAGAAGAAAACGAGTATCAGACCACGGTGGCTCACGGGTTGTACAGCATCAAGCCAGACTTGTCTAGCATGGTTGCCTGGGTGAAACAATGGGCGCCGAGCAAACCGCCGGATGACAGCACTATTGGGAAGGAAACCATGGAAACGCAACCTAGCGACGAGAATGGGAATCAGACTCCGTTTAAACAAGGTGGCAGGGAACAACCGGAGGCGGAAGTGCAACTGTTGTCGTCTGCTCGAGAAAAATTTAAAAAACCTGTAGGGGTTACTTTTTGTCACGTTGCTGAAATCAATTTTGACTTCTCGCCTGGATACAGAGAGAAAATTCTGACGCAGGAGACGCCGTCAACCGACATCGACCTTACTGTCGTCCCTAAAACCACAAGTTGACAGGCATTAACCTATTACCTGGACACGTTGACTGAACTATCTCAATACGTGGGTGACATTGCACGCGGATGATACACCGCATAATGGCTGCAAACCCGGCTTCAGGCACAACAAGCACGGCACTGTTTATATTAGACTGTAACGTTTAATATGTTGCCGTCGGCTGAAATGGAATGTTATCAGCCAAATATGTACATGTGTGTTATGTTTTATAACGAACCGCTGATTTAAACAACAACTGGGTAGGCTTGTGTGCTGGTAAGGCCAATGTTGTACTCCATCACCATGGACTGACGAAAGAAAAGTATTGGACTCGTTTATGCCACGCATTCAACCCGCGAAAGAGCGGGTGTATTAGTATATGGATTATTATGCGTGAATAAATATTCCTTTCTGCTTATAAAACAATGCTACTTAACCAGGCGTCGGCTCTGTGTGAACGGTTTTAAGATTGCTGACAAAACCGAACAAGGTTCTCATATTCTATAGCTAAAACTTGTTAAATTTATTACATACTTTCATATGAAAGTAAATGCTTTTTTCACAGAAAAAAACAAACAAACAAAAAAGCTTTTGCAAAGTCAGACAAGCAGTGACATCACTGTGTCAGACTATTCAGCATTGTGCTTTTTTTTGGCTTATCACCAGAAGGCTAAGATATTGACTGTATTTTCAGTAGGTCAGTGATTAGTAATAAAACTTACTGTCTTTTAGTTATCGTCTTTAAATTACTTTCTAAAATCTTCTAAAATGTATTAGTTGTAAGTTTATAGACCATGGACATCACTAAGGTGCACACGTTACCTTATGGTAAGAAAAAAAATACTGCAAATACACTGGACACTTTGTCCAATATATTCCACCGTTTTCACCATATGTCTTTAACAACCATATTTCAACCATATTTCCCACGACAATGGCAATCCTGCTCCTGTCACGAAGGACGTCATGTCATTGTTTTTGTGGAGCACAATAGGTCACTCCTTGGCACAATAAGTGACTCCTTGGCACAAGAGGTCACTCCAAGTCAAAACAGATCACTCCTTGGCACAATAAGTGACTCCATGGCACAAGAGGTCACTCCAAGTCAAAACAGATCACTCCTTGGCACAATAAGTGACTCCATGGCACAAGAGGTCACTCCAAGTCACAATAGGTCACTCCTTAGCACAAGAGGTCACTCCAAGTCATAATAGGTCACTACTTGGCACAATAAGTCACTCCTTGGCACAATAGGTCACACCAGTGCACAATGGGTCACACCAGGGCACAATAGGTCACACCAGGAAGAGACACCAGTTCAGTATTCCTTCAGTATGTTATGTCCAGTGGTGTGACATGTGACCAGATGTTGTGTCATATTATCTGTGGAGTCTTTGTTTTAAGTAGGTCTATCATTTATGGGGTCTGTTTAAAGAATGTTCTGAGTTGTGACATTATAAATGCTATGTCTTATCATCTGTAGGGTCTTTGTTTCTCATTTTTTCCAGCTCCTGTACCCACTCCTGTATCGTCTGGTGTTTGAATTTGCCTGGAAATTGTAAATAAAATATACTTATCTAGCAAAAAGTGACAAAATACATTTCAAAACTTTGACAGTCTGTACTAGCTTTGATCTCAAGTATTAACTTGTTTCTAACATTTAAATCACACATTCCCCAGGCAGAGCAGTATGCAAGGTTCCCTGAGGTATAAAACAGAAACACTTTTTCATGACACGTGACTCTTCAATGGAATGACTGCCATAGTTTTAAAATCAAAAAAAAAAAAAAAAAAAAAAAACGCCAATCAAGGAGGTCTGTGACTCAAAGCTGGAACCTCTACTGCATGGACGTATGCCATTCTCAAATAACCACCAGTAGAGTGTACCTGATCGAATCTGAACTTAGTGTTCATTTTCTTTCTTGTTATTGTGTCATCTGATGTCATCTACATGCAGCTGCCTGTCTACTGCAGTATGTTCTGCAGACAGCCAAATAGCCTTGACCTCATAGCAGGGCTTTTCCCAGGATTGGGGGTACAAGCTGTCCAAAATTACCACCTGTAATTTCCTACAAAATTTTAGGGAGTCTAAGTATGCCAAAAGCTGTCACATTTCCCAAAAAATCCATAAGCTGTCCAGCTGTCTTTAAAAATATGGGCTGTCCAGTGATGCTGGCGGCCTTCCAAAACCCTGGAAAAACCCTTGCCTTGAATGAAAATTTCAACTTACAACTACCTGACAACCAATCAGATTTGGTGTACCAAAACTCACTTGGACAGAACCCAAAATACCACTTCCAGTATGTTCTTACCTTCAGTGGAGTCAAAGAAATCCTGTAACTCCCCAGGCCTGCTTTGTTCTCTCTCATATTCATACGCCTGCAGAATCATCTCAAATCTGTCTATGTCCTTGACATAAACGGCTTCCTTGGACATCTGCTGCTCATATTCCTGGGGAAAAATTGTGATAGGTGAGATATGCTGTCCTAATAAACACAATGACAGTATGGTCATGATTCCCCTTTCAATGGGAGAAATGGTGAATTATACGGGTAATGTCTTTTTTGAGGTCATAAATTCTCAAAATTGGAACATGACAACTGAGTGGTAAAATGAAACTGAAAAGCAAGTTACCCTATCATTCTTTTTACAACAGTAAATGCTCCACAAATGCTATATAAGAATATAACTTTTATGATATCCAAATTATGTACCAATAATTATAATAATAATTCCCATTGAAAAGATCTAGTAATTACCATACTACAACAAAATTAATATATCTGCAGCAATTATTTATTGTTTCTACATTTTTATCTTTGAGTAACTGTGTTTTGCAACATGCTTTTGGTGTACAGCTACCTGGGTTTACTTTGCCATTAAATAAAATAACTGGTCAAGCTATCTCGGTGTTAAGGTTTGGAACCATTATGGCAATGCACTAGTATCTGAGTCTGCTTAACCATTCACAGGTCAATGACCTCTGTACCTTACTATCCACAGGTCAATGACCTCTGTGCCTTACCATCCACAGGTCAATGACCACTGTGCCTTACCAACCACAGGTCAATGACCTCTGTGCCTTACCATCCACAGGTCAATGACCTCTGTTCCTATATCCCCTGGCAGTAAACTTGTGATGTGATTCATTGCATCCTGTAAATAACATAATCAATGGCACTTGTGATATGAGTCAGGCATGCTTTCTAAAATATAAAACATGACATTTCACAGGGTGATTTAATCACCTGTAATAGGGTGATGTTAATACTTTGAAATATCAAATTATTCTTAATTAATTATCAAAAACAAAATAAAATGTGATAAATTAAATTAATTGTTTAGAATAAGTAGGTTCTAAACCAATACTGAGAACTTTTATGACAACTAAATAGTCAACTGGTTTAAACCATTGGACCATACTAATGTCCCAAACAGTAGGCTCTCCAACCTTTTCTTTTCTGTGTTTCTCCTCCTTGCTGATGCCGCATGCTGGAGTGATGTCTCCCACCAGACTCTCTGCCATGTCATGAACCAGGGCCAGCTTTAAACATCTGGAATACAATACAATACAATACAATACAATACAATACAATACAATACAATACAATACAATACAATACAATACAATACAATACAGTGCAACACAATGCAATACAATACCATACTGTATACTAATGTAATGCAATGCAATGCAATGCGATGTAAAGTAATGTAATGCAATGTCATACTGTGTGATGTTCAAAATTAAGGGTGGTCCCCCTCACTCTCATCGGTCAGTTCAGTATAATTTTATGCTTCTATTTGAACATTTTATCTTTAGATTGGATCAATTAATTATTCCCAAGTTAACAATATCTAATATGCATGATTTCAGATTTAACAGATTACAATTTGAATCAATGAAATGTTCAGCATCCTGTCTTCATTGTAGCGTATAATCTTCAGACGGGATCAGTTAATTATCCCAAGCTAAAAAATTTCTTCAGTAGATATGCAAATTTATTTATCCAATTATGAATATTTAATTTCTTCTTTCAAAAACTATTGAGGTTTGTAAAATCATCTCTGTTATATTTGTATATGCCCTGTATCAGAAGAAGGCTGAGTCAGTACACACACTGTATTAGAAGAAGGCCAAGTCATTATACACCTTGTATTAGAAGGAAGAATTTTCATACACCTTATTAGAAGTTGGAAGTTGAATGTTCTCTGTATTGGTTGGAAAAAAGAAGAGTCAGTATACATACTGTATTAGAAGAAGGAAGAGGTTCTTAAATGCCCTGTATTAGAAGCCAGAGAATACCTGTACAGTACAAACTGTTATAGAAGAAGAGAAGTTTTTGTACACCCTGTATTAGCAGGATGACATAGCTTTCATACACCCTGTATTAGAAAGAAAACAGTTTATTAGAGGAAGACAGTGTTTCTCTACACCCTGTAATAATAAAGCCATATACCTGTCTCTGTTAATGCCGTCATTGTCTCCAAGTGCCAGTGTCATGACTGCCATCCTGTACATGTGGTCAGACACACTCTCCGGCTGCGCCACATGTCTCTGAACCCACCCAGCTCGGACTGTGCGCTGTAACAAGGTATCACGATGTAACCATTAATGTACAATGTAGCTTTTAAATGGGATACGGTATATATGGATTGACTGTGCTTTTAATTTTAATATGAAATAATTCAAGAGGAACAGGAAAGTGCATCAAAACTGATTTAAATGTGCTTATTTAACAATATACATGTAGCTTACTTGTTGATATAGATATTTAATTATGATAATGAAAACTACGCAACTTTCCTTGGTCTGTCCATTCACTTAACCCCCCCCCCCCCCCCAAGCCTGGCTC
The DNA here is from genome assembly GCF_051362555.1 of Lingula anatina. Lineage (NCBI taxonomy): Eukaryota > Metazoa > Brachiopoda > Lingulata > Lingulida > Lingulidae > Lingula > Lingula anatina. The sequence goes on from NW_028257603.1 coordinate 291,025, forward strand.
TGCTTATTCACCTACCCCCTTTTGGGAGAAACCTGGTTTTACCAATGCACTCCTTTTACTGCCAGTAAACTTGAATGTAAAGGCTAAGTGGACAAACAACAAAACGGTGTATGTTCACACGTTATTAACGAAAATGTTGATCGTGATTACCTTCAATCGCCCCACCACCATGAAAAACTCCAGAAGTCCTGAGACTTTCCCTGCCATAATAAAAATATACTTGACTCTGAATGGTCTTTAACTGTAAACAACACTGGTTTGCACGTGTGACTCCTTCCAAGACTGACTTCCTTTCTGTAAGTAAGCCGCATTTCAATTGGCTGAAGCTACTAACTTGACAACAAAACGTAATCATGAATCTCGATTTAGAATTATGTAATATTTAAGCTCGTATCGAAAGCGAGGCTTCCTCAAGGAGAGTTAACGAAAAATGGCTGCGACCATGCTACTGAAACATGTCAGATTTTTCAGACGGATTTATCCCAACTTTTGCAGTATTTCTCGCGCTTATGCATCTGAGACGAGTACACCACAACCCACAGCATCTACAGAAATAGACAGCTCGCCTGATTCCAAAGATCAAGAAATAACTGATACAAAACCTACGGAAAATATATTTGCTGACAACGAGAACACGTTCTACTCCCTTCTGCGCCGCTCCAAATGGATGCAGCTCGGAGATCCAATGGGCAAGGAGGTAGTGGGCACGATAAAGCAAATCCAAGGGAATGATATCTACATAGATATAGGACACAAATTCTATTGCATATGCGAAAAACCAAGGATCGAAGGAAGCTACTGGTATGCAGTTAATGGCTGTGTTCAGAATAGAAGTTATCGTACAGGCGGGGTCAGATTTTCACTAAGTCATTGTCAGTGCAATCAGCTTAATTGTCTAGCAGGCCCCCGCGTAACTTGAAGTACTTGGGTAAAGTCGGGAAAACTGAGTGGTCCATGATGTAGTTCATGTTACTGTGCTGGGAAGGGGGGGGGGGGGGGTACGTGCCAGACAGTGAAGCTGATTACATTGACTGCACCTTAGCAAGAATCTTGACTGAGATAGGTCAATCCTGCTGATACTATAACTTTAATTGTGAACACAGCCTATATATATATACAATTAATATTCATGTGCCTTAGGGACCATTCAGAACGAGATGTGAGTGGTAACTGATCCACGGCCTAAATGTGGTGGACCTACATAAAAAAGGAAGACTGCTTAATCCTGTAATGGTCTCTCCACCTCTGACACGCCACACATCTGGTCAAATGGAGCGGAGATTTAATTACTGTGCCCCTGCAGGGACGATGCGTGTGGAGGCAAGTAAGTGGTGGAGAGACCATTACAGGATTAAGCAGTCTTCCTTTCATGTAGGTCTGCCATATTTAGGCCTTGGACCAGTTAGCACACGGATCTTCTCATTCTGAATGGTCCCTTGCATGTATAGTTCAGTCTCCAGTGGAGGGGGGGGGGGGGGGTATTTCTCCATGACGGTTTTCTTAGTTTATCTTGATTAGATGAGAATTAATTGATGAAAGATTTGATTCTTTATACCCAGTATATTATCAGGCAGTCACATAGTGAGCCCTTTTTTTCTATAAGCTTGGTACATGGTAATGAGCCTCTTTGATTAGAGACATGTTCCTATTAGTAAGCTAAAATGTGGAAGACCTTAATTACCACTATAGTGTGAATCAATGCAATGTTTATTTTAACATAGTAATAACAAACTGATACATTTATTGTGTATTTTTCAGGCACTACAGAATTGGAAGTAAAGTCAGAGTAAGATTAGAAGATTTAGAATTAGCTGCAAAATTTAAGGTAGATAGCCATTTACTTTCTTCCTTGACCTCTTTATCCCATCAGGGCCATAAGATAAGGGTGCATACATGTCCTAAGTAATTTTTGTAAAGATCTGTAACTTTATGAATTAGATTGGCTGTACACAGTTGTATCTCCACTTCCGATTGGCTATAAATGTGATACAAGACAATTGTATTTCCACTTCCAATTGGTTATAAATGTGATATAAGATAATATTGTATCCTTCTTCAGATTGGCTATAAATGTGATATAAGATATTTGTATCTCCACTTCGGATTGGCTCTAAAATTTTTGTTTCCACTTCAGATTGGCTAAAAACGTGGTCTGAAACATTTGTATCTTCACTTGAGATTGGCTCTAAACAATTGTATCTTCATTTGAGATTGGCTAAAAATGTGATATGAAACATTTGTATCTCCACTTCAGATGGGCTACAAATCTGTGACGGCGTTGGAGGCCAGTGGAGTGCTGATGGGGCCACTGGGAGGGAAGGATATTGAGGAGCAGCTGGCCAACCCCTTGGGGACCTTGGACCCGGACATCCTGCAGGGTTTGGACTTGTTTGAAGTTTCTGAAGAGTCAGAAGACGTTGACCAGGAGATGGTGGATCAGGCATTGGAAGACTGGGGCAGAAGTGACAGGGACAAAGATGACTCAGTCAAAATTGACTTGGACGAAAGTGACTTGGACGAAGATGACTTGGACAGAGATGACTTGGACAAAAATGACTTGGACAGTGATGAATGGGACAAAGGCTTGGACAAAGTTGACTTGGACATAGATGGCTGGGACAGTGATGAATGGGACAAAGGCTTGGACAAAGATGACTCAGTTGATGTAGGCAGTGATGGAGAACCAGACGCGCCCAAAAGTTAGTCTGCTACGCTTGCTGCTTCATGGAACTGTTTTTCTTTATTTGTACATTATCTTTATTGTTATAAATAAAAATAGAAAAAAAATTAAAATATGTGGTTGGTGGATTGTTTCATTTCATTATTGGGATGTGTAATGGACTGCGTCACTAACAAATTTTTATACTTTAATAATTACCAAGAAGCTTACCATGTGATTAAGTGCCTTCTCTTAAAGTAACGGCAAAGAAGGAAATTAGAGCCAAACATGACAGTAATGGAGGGAGTGAGGGCACGTGTTTTAAAACAAAATAGATCCATATCTGCCCCCACCAAACGAGGACGGAAAAGATTATTTTTTATGTACAGACACAGATGTGTCTGTACATATAGCCATCATCTGCGTCTGTCGTCGCCGTCGCCGTCGTCGCCGTCGTCGCCGTCGCCGTCGCCGTGCACTTTTACCGATAACACGATAAGTGGAAAACCATTTTACATTTTGACTTGAAACTTGCAGAACTGATGAATATTCATAATACGCAGGTCAAGTTCGAAAATCAGCATGATCGGGTCACTTTTAGGGAATTTATGCAGTTTTTTCACTTTTTTCAGCATATATGCAGCACCGATAACACGATAAGTGGAAAACCATTTTACCTTTTGACTTGAAACTTACAGAACTGATGAATATTCATAATACGCAGGTCAAGTTCGAAAATCAGCATGATCGGGTCACTTTTAGGGAATTTATGCTGTTTTTTCACTTTTTTCAGCATGTATGCAGCACCGATAACACGATAAGTGGAAAACAATTTTACCTTTTGACTTGAAACTTACAGAACTGATGAATATTCATAATATGCAGGTCAAGTTCGAAAATCAGCATGATCGGGTCACTTTTAGGGAATTTATGCTGTTTTTTTTCACTTTTTTCAGCATATATGCAGCACCGATAACACGATAAGTGGAAAACCATTTTACCTTTTGACTTGATACTTACAGAACTGATGAATATTCATAATACGCAGGTCAAGTTTGAAAATCAGCATGATCGGGTCACTTTTAGGTAATTTATGCTGTTTTTTCACTATTTTCAATATAAATGCAACACTGATAACACAATATAAGAAAAACGGATTGGCCAATTGTAATCATACTCACAGGAGTGGTCAATCTTACTAAAACGCAGGTTGAGTTTGAAAATCAGCATAATCAGGCCATTATTTTAGAAGTTATACTGTTTTTCACATTTCCTCAGATTCAATTATTAGGCATGTTAACAGTCTCATTATTTAACTAATAAGATGCCTAAAAGTGTTTGTTTGATATTTCCTGCATCTTTACAACATTGTTAGTTGATTATGTAAAAAACATGGTAAACTTGTTATCATGTATTGTGTAATAAAGTGTCAAAAATGGAAATAAACTCATATCATTGCAGTTTGTCAGATTCAATCATCCACTATGTTCAGAATCTCAGAATGGAGGAAATTGGACATTTAACACTGTTCTATTGATACTTTTCCCATCTCATCAATTTTCTTAGTTGGTCATATAAAATGGCAGTAAAATGTTTATTTTGTTTTATGTTAAAAAAGTGTTAAAAATGGAAATAAACCCATTTCAGAACAGTGCTGTCTTGTTTACATTTTGGCATTTTCAAGGCGTGACTTTGAAGTTCCATGGGCCTGAAGACCTTTGCTAGTCACATTTTCTGAATATCTGTGAAACAAATATTTTATAATTAAAAATTGATGGTCATTAAGCTGTTAAACATTATGTAATATTGCATCAAAATTTGAAGAAACCCCTATTTTGGGCACTGCTTTAAGGAAAATCATGTCACTTACTGTTCTCAAACTTACAGGAAAGAAACATGGGTCTAACATACAGCTTCAATAGGCAACGCAGTCTGTTTGGTAAATTTTTCTGGCAATTTAACAGTTTTTTGTGAAAATTTAATTTTACACATATTGGCATTTTCAAGGTGTGACTTTAAAGTTCCATGATCTTGAAGACTTTTGCTTGTCACATTTTCTGAATGTCCATGTTACTAATATTTTATTAATAACATTTGATTGTCATTATGCTGTTAAACATTATGTAATATTGCATCAAAATTTGAAGAAACCCCTATTTTGGGCACTGCTTCCATGATGACCATTTAAGGAAAATCATGTCACTTACTGTTCTCAAACTTACAGGAAAGAAACATGGGACTAAAATACAGCTTCAGTAGGCAATGCAGTCTGTTTGGTATTTTTATTTATTTATTTATTTATTTTGGCAGTTAAACAGTTTTTTGTGAAAATTTAATTTTTCACATATTGGCATTTTCAAGGTGTGACTTTAAAGTTCCATGATCTTGAAGACTTTTGCTTGTCACATTTTCTGAATGTCCATGTTACTAATATTTTATTAATAACATTTGATTGTCATTATGCTGTTAAACATTATGTAATGTTGCATCAAAATTTGAAGAAACCCCTATTTTGGGCACTGCTCCTATGATGACCATTTAAGGGAAAACATGTCACTTACTGTTCTCAAACTTACAGGAAAGAAACATGGGTCTAACATACAGCTTCAATAGGCAACGCAGTCTGTTTGGTAAATTTTTCTGGCAATTTAACAGTTTTTTGTGAAAATTTAATTTTTCACTTATTTGCATCTTTATTTTCTGTTCTTTGTCTGTACATTTGACAGCTTTGCTGCCTTGTTCCCTTTTAAGTTTGCTTTTATAATAAGCACCATTGTAGAAATTCTTTTTGATAATCTATGCAAAGTCATTAGGTTATGACGGACCAACCAGGCCAATGTATATAGAACTGTTTATTAGCATGTCTGTCACTGTAAAACGATGCAGTAGCCCTGCAATAAAGCGCCTCTCGGTGCGATGGTGAACTACGGCGATGATTATATCTTTTAAATGGGGGGAAACTGCGAGTTTTATCAATACTGTTTTCTGATGGCATAGATTTGTAAAATTAGAGCATTTATATTGAGTGGTAAAAAAAAAATTAAATTAAAAAATGAAAAGCAGACTATGTTATGGATCTATTCGGTGCATTTAAAACACCACAAATGCTATTTATAAAAATATTTTAATGGATCCAAAATTATGTTTCTGAAAAACTGATAATTTTTCAATCTAGTCATTACCGTAGTTATTTGTTATGCTGTGTTCAGCTTCTCCGAGAGAGGAAATTTGTCTCTGATCAGTCGTACAACTGATATCTTTCAATTTAAGTTTTGCTTGACAAACTTAAGTTTTATTGAGACTTGGGGATGTTGTTACCCCATTTGTTGAAACCGCCAGCCAAGAAGTTATAAAGTTATAACTTCTTGCGCCAGCCAACAGCCACAAGGGGCCACCCAGGTCCAGCCCCGAGCTTCGTGAATGGAGGGTGGTATTTGAGTACGGTCAATTCTTATGAATGTGTTAGCGGTGACTGTCTCAACCGATGCAATGGATCTTTTAGCGCGAGTGCCGCTTGAATCGAGGTTTCCATTGTATGATTATTGTAAACCTGGAATGTGGTCGATAGATGTAATAAACATATACCAAGTAATAGAAAAAACAAACAAAAAACGTGATATATGATATCTTACTCATTACACTGGCCATTGCTGTATATTTGCAGTAGATCGGATTCGAGCCCCACTTACATGTATCTGAGGATTCTTAGGATCTTTTATGCCCACTGTGTTGCTTTCTGATATTTAAGAAATCGAATTATGCCAACAGAGCGATGTTTTGTGATCGTTGTTAATTCTAACCCAGAAGTCGCGCGCTCTGCGTCCGAGAGTGGGTTGCGAGAAGGTGGTGAAAAAACGTGGAGCCCCCTTAACGCATCCTAAAGGTTTGAAACATGTCATTCAGAATATCAAGATGAAATTAAAAGTAATCCTGATGAAATTAAAAGCAATCCTGATGCTCCGTGTTTGGAAAAGAGATGTACTTGCCGGCGGTAGGCGCGCTCTCAATCACACGCGCACACGCGACCATACGGGCTTAGGGTATACCGATCTATACCTGCACGTGTAGGCGACGCTGCGAAGCACGCGCACTGCAAGCTAGCCAAAAAGTCACAGCCAGAACTTCAGACCATGCCTGTACCTCTCTCTCTACACAAGGCCGCGGTTGGATCCAGCTACCCCGCGGTGATATATCAGTGCCAGCGACGGTTGCAGGGTTTTTGGCAATAAAGAACTCTTAACAATCATTATGGAGGCCGCGGCGCACAATTCCCACATTTGTGAGTGTGTGGAGTAACAAGATCCGCGTGCGACCAACGCTCAGGAGACCTCTACAGTGAACTTAACATACGCCGCCAATAAAACGCTCTGCGGGTGCGTGACGGGACTGTGCCGCTTGCTAACGTAACACGGAACAACCACTAGGTCGATGAATTGATTGACGGCAAACCACGACACTCAGGCAGCGGAGCTGGCAGCTTTCTTGTAACTTTGTGCTGTAGAGTATATGATAGAGAAAGACGTGTTTATGTCCTACAAGGTTACAGGGCCCGGTTACACGTTTTGTACGGTGGCCTGAGTGGACGCACATACTTTGTGATGGGCTTACACTTCTGTCAATTCTCTCTCTCTCCTTTCTGCTGTTGCCTTTACATATTTTCTTACGTCATTCAGAATATTTTGTAAAATACAACTTGTTTGTCCAAAGAAAAGACTGGCACCTCTCTCTTTGTAAATATTTCCAAAATATTTGTCTATATATATTTTATTTATGTTTGTCTTCCATTTATTTATTTATTTATGTATGTATTTATTCATTTATTTATTTACTACCTGTACCACAATGACAATTAATTATTTCGCATATGCTATAAACATAACGACAACAGTATACCTAAAATTAACAAGTACCGCCAAAAAACCAGCACCCAGATATCACCGGTTGCCGACCCCAAGTCACACAGAGCTGGGAAAGGATAACACCAGATCAATCCCGGGCATAATGAAACCCTGTGTAACCAGTCAAATCTCGTTATTTTTGTTGACAGTCTACGCACGTGTTTAACACAATGCTGGCGTCCCACAATGTGGTTAGATTAACCCGCCGTGGAGAGAGCAGCCAGTGGCCCCGTGGCTTGTTGACCAGTGCTGGGGAAAGATGGGATTTTTAGGGCACGTCCCCAATGAAACTATCGTTCTACGTCGATCGTTCCAGTTCTGTGGGGACTCTGCCTGAATGCAATCACATAAAATGACTGAAACACCCCTTTGAGCTGCAAGGGGGTGATTGACGCTCTTGTGCACTTCGTTTTGAGTGGGACTGAACGAACACGAAGTTGGATCGATCTACCTAGAACGATAGTTTCATTGGGAATGCGCCCTTACACACGCTGGGAACCTATTTAAGCGACTGGGATGTTTGTAACCGTAGAACCATTTTTTATTTGTTCAATAATGAGGTCGCTGCATTGTATTTCAGTGGCATGGGGACAATACGATAACCCCAGTACTTTCTAGCCGCTGTCCTGTGACACCAAGGAATCTGACACCTTGACAGTTTATGTATCATAGTTGTGCACGTGGATATAATTAAGTTGAGAGTTAACGCGTGCTAGGACGCCCTTGTAGTCACTCATCTCCCATTAGAGGAAAATGACCTGTCCTTAGTCCCTTGACCCGAGAATGTATACAAATACACACACTAAACATTGCAGGGAAGCTGCAAGGAGCCGGTGTAACAGAAATGGTAGTCAGCTAGGAACTGCAGTCCATTCCCCTTTACTACAGGTTATTTTGTCCATATATTGTGTTCTAGCCCCTACACTCCGACTAACCCTAGCCTGTACATATCATATGGGACCCCGTACTTAGGCAGTTAGATTCATGATATCTGTTGTATAATGCACCACGTAACTCTCATAAATTTATATTTCGTGGTAAAAATCCATGCTGAAGTCAGTCGACGTGGTTCTGGGCGGCGAACAATATGTTTGTGTTAAATTCCAACATTTAGTAAGCGAGGAGGAGGAGGTCCAATCCAAATTAAAATAAGTGCGCAATATTACCGCGTTAACAAAAACATCCTCCGTGTCAGCAGTGAACAAGTTATCGTGGGAATAGGCCAGCGTTCAGCTTCCCAACTGGTTTTCCATTCGTTTAAGGGTTAAAAACATTTGTTAAACTTTTCAAGTAGTCGAGTAATGTTCTGATCCCAGTGAGTGAGTCACCGTGTAAGTCGAAAGAGATGCTAATATCCCGATCCTGGTCCGGGAGCCATACCCCGAGTTTGCAGTATCGACTGTGGACAGATGTGGACTGATTATTTAGAGGTGAGTTGACATTTACATCTGAAAACTCGGGGTAGGGGCTGAAGACCTGGTTAAACGTTCGCCGGTGTTGATATCCGGTCCTGGTCCGGGAGTCTTGGCCTGGTCACACGTTGTCTGGTGTTTTGATATCCCGGTCCTGGTCCGGAGACTAGGCCTGGTTACACGTTCACTGCTGTTGATACTCCGGTCCTGGTCCAGAATGTCAACTGACTGGGGCGTCTCGATAGTCCGAAGGTTCATTGGTCCGAAGGTTCATTGGTCCGAAAAGTGGTAACATTTTCATCGATTTTTTAATCAAGGGTTCATTGGTCCGAAGTTACTATAGTGAACATTCGGACCAATGAACCTTCGGACTATTGAACCTTCGGACTATCGCTACGGCCCCCAACTGACATTACATTACGGACTGGCAGGTTAGACAAAAACATCTAAATTACTGTCTTTACGTGCATGTTTTGGATAACAGATAAATCTCCAGTGTTTAATGACTAAATTCCTTTGAATTTACACGTGTACTTTTGCTGATGGCGTAATCACTGCGATTATGAGATAAAAATTTCAAAATCGGTTTTTCAAATCGCTCCTTTGCCTGAGCACCCACGAACACCTTTCCACGCCAATTTAATGAGTAATTAAAAACCCAAACCACTGAGTAATCCAAAACCCTGCCAGCGATTTTTCTTTAAAAATGGATTTTTTTCCATGAAACATTGTAATTAATTAATTAATTAGGGCCTCAAACTCCACGACACAATGACGGCATGGGCGAATGCTCATGCTTATCAGCGGGAAATATAAACGCCGATCTTACATATTTTTTATCGGCAAAATGGTAGACGCATTATTGAATAATTAGACCCCATTCCCAGAGATAAGATCGATCCAAACTAGATCGACCTTACTCCCTGGGGGTTCACGCTAAATAGCTGTCAGCCGAGCGGGCACGAAAGTTAACTACCCCCTTACAGCTTCTAGTAGGCGGGACGGACATTTAAGCCGGATTATCTGACAGTAATCTAGTGAGACGCCCCACGGGGATAGATTGATCTAAATGTCTGGGAATACGCCCTAAGATGACTTTCGCTGTTTTGATGCTCATAGGGACCATTCCCAGCAGCCTTTCAGTAAGCTTGCCAGACATCTAAGCCCTTTCATCTGAAAGCAATTTAGCGAGAAAACCCTCGGAGATGGATCGATCCTGTTAGATCGATCTAGGTATGGGAACCCAGTCATAAACCCTGTCTGTAACTTTAATTGGGGGAGTGTTCGTGGGGTGCTCGTCTTCATATTTACCAAGTCAAGAAGCACGTGCCGTTTCGTCAAAAAACGGATAGTGTCACCTTTTCGTATTATATTATCCCACATTAATTAAAAACCAATTTTCTAAATGGCAAGGACTATGTAAGCTAATAACAAAGACACAGACTGCGGATAAAGTCAAAACCCAGAAAAACGTGCAAACATTTATTATCCTTCAAATGCCTAATCTTCTAGCACGCTTTGTTTAATGCGTATGTATGTATCTTTCTACCGCGGTACAGATGAGAACGTAAATAATCGTGAAATAATAGGCGTTCATGATAAATGATTGCTCGCCACTTAAACAGTGATAGATAAAACTACAGGGGAAAATAAATCTTGAAAGGTTTGAAGCACTGTAGAAAGTAAACCAACGTTTGTGTAAAGATAATGTGATAGCGAAATGGACCGTCACGTATAGCTGATATTATTAGTTGGCATAACGGATGAGAGAAATACTAGAAGTAAGGGGAGGATCTCAAGGAAAATAGGGGGATAAGAAGCCATTAAATCTCTATGTTAATTGAGCAATTGCTTGTACTTGTGTAAATGATGTCAATTTCCACTTGGTCAAAGTTATAGGCTGCTGACGTTTATCTGACGCCCTGTATTTGTGAACCCGTAATTGTTTGCTTGTTACGGTAATTCGATTATTCTTACCCTTAAAAGCATTTGGTGGTAAGCAAAGATTTTGATTATAGTTAAGTTAAGAAAAACGTGTCATTTACTGTGCGTAAGTCAATGGATAGATAAATATGAAATAAAATAAAATTGATAAGTGCATAAACTCTTGGCTATAATTTTATTGTTATTGTTTTATTTGAATGCAATATAAAACTAATCATTTTGAGACATGAAAATATTATAATTGTCTCATTATTTAACATACAAGTATTATTTTCAAAATTACGGAAGGATATTTCTAAACTAAGCAAATGAAATGTTACAAAATATATTTCTTCATTTCATTGATTACAAAGAAACAGAAATCTTTGAAGAAAAGCAGGACGCGTCAGCGTTCTTTAAATCAATTTCAAAGTCGGCACCGACTTCGTCAATTAGGACGGCGGTATCTCAACATTTAATTCAATGTCTAAACTCTTACATCAGCTTCAAACAGAAAATCCAGTTTATATTTTTGAAGCTTCCTTTGAAGAACCGTGAAGCGGGGCAGATAACGTCAAGTCACTGTAACCATAACACACTCGTTCTCAATATTCGCCGACATCTGACGCAGAAATCCTATCTGTTCCCATCCTAAACACGCATACTTTCATAAAGGGCACAACACGAAGATTCGGATGCATATAATTACTCCCAATTTACCACGTGTGTTTTTTGCCTCCGAGGCTAAAAAGTAAATAAATACGATTGCCAGCACACCGTGGGAAGCAACACCCGAGTGAAGAAGGAACGCTGAATCTTCTTTTAATTTCTTCCTTGCCTCCTCCATTTGTGAACATTTGGCAATTATTTCCAACGCAATGCAAATACGTGGGCTAGTTTCGCTTTAGGAAAAATAAATCATTTGAGATACATAAAGTAAATAAACATAAATCAAAAATGTAATTAAATTATGAATGATTAAGTGGCATTCGACACCCGGGTTATTAATTACGCAAACAAACGGCATGACCCGTGCCACATTACGTAACTTGCACGTGCCACGCATTTGTCAACGTACAACAGACGATGTAACACTGTGAAAAGAGCCCTTCCTATCAGGCAATCTGCCGATAATTAAATCCTGCAATAGTTTTGAAGCAGAGATTGCTCTTAAACCACAAGCCACAGAGTGGGCTTTTCGTCACCCTATTTGTGAACACAGACGCGTGATTTTTCAATACGTTTCCGACTGGAAACAGACATTTTTAAAGAAAGTGATGGGAGAGCATCAGCCACAAAGACACCAGCCACGTGTAACAATCCCCTCCAAAAATCTCAAAAACCGGCAGCCCGCTGCAGACCCATGAGTTCAAGCCAAAAACCCACTTCAAACGCCGCACATTTTCCGGTTGGGCGGTCATATTTATCATTTATTTGTCATTAAAAATAGCTTCACGATCATGTATTCAGTAGTAAACCATATCAGCCCCCGCCCCCTCGCCCCCCCCCCCCTTTCACCCTAGCTCTCCACCCTGAGGTTTTCCTGGACTTTACGCGTTTCACACGGCCTTGCGCTACCACAACGCAGTGCTACTCTCCCATGTAGAAATTGGTTGTCAAACAAAAGCTGCTCATCTGGTAAGAATGGGCGGTCCGATTTCACGGGGAGAAACAGACGGGAGACACGTGCACGGTGACAATTGTCCGCATTGATTGACAGCTCGATTGAAGTGATAAACATGCTATCGGAGGCTCTACAGGATGTAGCTAATTCAATAATCTGGAATGGAATGGAAGGGAATAGTAGGAAATTGATGCTTTAGATTCGAAGTCAAGGAAGGCGAAGTTAAATTAGAGTTAAGATGTTCTAAATATTTGTAAACAAGGGTATATATCTGTTCTCCTTGCAACCGCCCAGGGATGAAGCCAGCAATCAACACAACCTATTTGATAATAATATATACGGCTGATTTACAGGGTTTGTTAGGTGTTATCTGTTTAATTCACATGCGATGACTAGATACTTGACATCATAGGAATTACGTCTTTATAGTTTGATGAATATACCGAGAAACGACCTCTGCTTTACAGTGAAAAGATTAATCAGATGAAGATGGGGTTTAACAACTCCTTTTATATAAAACTCATTATTACCAATAAGTAAAAGTGGTACTGCAGTCTGAGATATGTCATGCAATTTTGACGCATGCAATCTCCCTTTTTTCTACTTGCCTATGTTGATCGACTTAGTTGAAGTAATCCACTTATAAGGTTATGTATGGAAGGCCATTAAAATTCATAATTTAGTTCATTCAAAGACAAAACACATTTGAGTAAATGATTCACACCAGCCACCAAAAACCACTAGGCAACGTGAATTATACATTTAATTTTACAACCTCAAATACCAACCTTTTAATCTACTCAAATATCTCATTGCGATCTTTAGTTGCAATGTTGTTAAAACACGGAACGCTCATATTACCCTGTCGGCCAAACGCCTCTCCCTGAAATATCGGCTCATTTTACCAGTTGCGTGGAATTCACTAGGAGCAGCGTTTCCCACGACCCGCTCGTGTGAGCCGCGCGTCCCGCACACCTGCGGTGCCCGTCAACGGCATACTCAATGGCGCCTTCACTTCATGCCTATATCGCACGCGGGGTATTTTCCGCGTACCGTTGTATCTTACCCTGTGAATGAAGCCTATACTCCTTTATGACCTTTCTCGTTAATTATAAACCGATATTTTGATTGGATTTCAACTGATATTTTTTTGAGTTGTTTACTAGTTTGGAATGCCGTTTATGTGGGCTGTGTAATGCCGGTAGTCGTACAGAGCGTTGGTTATACAGCGTCTGGCGATGCCATCTGGCGTGCTATTAATAAGGCACGACCAATGATTGAACGGACTGATATCAGATATTAATGACTGAACAAGAACACTTTTGTGGGAGACACTTGCGGTTTAACAGGGACATTTTACAACTTTGCATTTAAGAGAAAAAACAAGGTGAATGTTTTCTATACTTTGAAATGTATCGAGTAATTTGTCAGTGGTTAAAAATCTATTTTATGTAGCGACTGTAAGGTAGAAAATTGAAGTTTGCAGTTCAGTATGTATTTTATTGTTTATTCTCCCTAAGAAATTGGACCATTGTCTAGGAAAGCGCGCGCTAAGTCAACACGAGCCCGCCTGTCAATCACGTGTGGTGTATTTCTGGGAGGTGTGTCTTTCACACACTCGCCACTGCTATATGTTTAGAGCGTGGGAATCCCCAGTTAGTTTCAATCTAATTCCTGTCTCAGGAAAGAGCCGAGTTTGCAGACGAAGGTTCCTGCTTCCTGGAAAAATCAGCAGAGATGACAAACGTCAAAAGAAGCGCCAGCGACAGCGACGGAGACGACGTGTTCGATGATTCCCTGGATGTCGGGTGAGGAAGTCCGCCTTTAGTTTTGGTGTTAATCGGATATATGTGATTTGTTTTCAGTCACTTTCAGCGACACGCGCGCACGTGACCAAGGACGTTGGGTGTTAATGCCTGCACGCGTGCACGACCTACTGCCCCACCGGCGTCTACCCTAGCTAGTGTGTCCGCGTGTACAACCAACGGCACTGTCGTCTGCAGCTTGTAAAGTTCTGAACGCGAACCGTCGTCGGCTTTCATAAGAGATGTTCTTTTTTATATAGAAATAATATGTAGGTAAATTGATGGGAGACCCGACCACATTCGTTGCGGAAATGTGAATATCAATTTATTTGCGCGGACGTTCTGGCAACGGTAGGCCTACATAGAGAAAATTATAGGACGTATTTATATCCCGTTAATTTCTAAAAAAAAAAAATTAACGCAAAAGGCGTCGGAACATAAACTGTTAAAAAACTCAACATGTTGAAAGCTTGGCTCGAAATCGATGCTAATTCCGGACAGACGTTTTATATATTGTGCTCGTGCTGTCGGGGCGGCGTACAGCTTTAGCTGGCTATGGTGTAACCGCGTCCTGGCTACAGCAGTTTTTGAACTTCAGTGTGGCAAGGATGCACTGTGGTTGGGGGATAATTGATTCAGGAAACGAAATATGTCGGAATACGAAGAGAGAAACGAGTACACTTCTTAGTAGGGCCTATAAGTGGACATCGCAGTCGAATATTTTACTTACTTACAGAAATAATGTTAAATTGACGCATGTTCAGCAAAGTTCTCACAGCAACCATTTCCGATAACTTGTTTTCACTTTCCCTGTATTGCCAAGCGGTGTTATTTATATTATCTGAAGACCCCTGTGTGTGCCTTCATGTACAATTAACAGGTCCTTTTTATAAGCAAAAATGTAAAACATATTTGTACTGCAGCGTTGTTTACAAGCACTTTTTCAGTGTGTTTTCGTTTAAGTCTGAAGTCTGGACTCTGGTGAAAATTTCCCATGCTTCTGTAGAACCACCCCTAATTTCATTATTCTAAATGATGAATACTTTGAATATATCAGTGAAGTATAGGAACATTGCAGTACCAAGTATATGTTTTTTACTGTGATCTCAGGGTGTAAAATAGTCGATGTTGCAACCACGATAAAAATGGAATTTGTTCTTTGGTAGCAATAGGGGCACATTGACAGTGTAAAACATTAACAAGATCGGGCCAGCTGGTCCCGCCGTGGCTCCAAAATAACACTAAACAGAACCGACGTCCCGGAATAACAATAACAAATCTACTCAAGAGTTAAACTGAATTTTTTTCTTCTTCTTTTTTTATTTAGTTCTCCATCGCAGAGTTGCACCATGAGCGACAGGAAGAAAAGAAGAGGGGTAAGTTTGCCATCGATAACATTTCTGATATTTATTTTTACAGACACTTGTTGTTGCGTTTAATTACTGTGTTAATTGGAAAAATACTACTGCGGACTTGTCTTACTTGATTTAACACTGTTCAAATCTGCATGTATAGCAATAACGTCAAGAGGGTCAGAGTATTGAGAGAAATGAGGCAGCCAATAACTAACCGTTTCCCGAGTTAGTGACAGGGCCAGATCATTGTATCACGTGACCCCTGGTAACCGTTTTCTTTATTGACATACGTGACGGACACTTTACGAGGACAGCCAAAACATTTTGTGGAAAAACTTACACCGCAATCGTCCATAATTGGCGATACTTTTAATGTCAACTGACCGGGTCCAAAAAGACGTTCATGGCATTCCATTCGATAATCAATATTTCAAGGAAGTAATCAGTAGTTCAAAGTTGCGATCTATGTCAGATGGGGTATTGAAGGTTGCCACAGCGCACTTGACTCTGATGTTCGCTGTCGACTTGTGGTATGATAAAAGTGGTCCGGTCTGTGATGTTTGCCGCAATATTGACAGAGGGGATAAATACATTCAGTATCAAGTGGGTTCTGCCGGCAGTTAAAAAAAAGAAGGGAAAAAAACAAGATTCAGGCCCGTAGACGAGGCGGGTTTGTGAGGGAGTCGAAAGAATCCCCCTTTTTTTTGCTGGGAAAGTGTTCCCTCTGGGTAATATTATGAATAGGTACACGAAGGTTTCATGGTTAAAGGTCCACTTTTTTTGAAAAAGAACACCCCATTTGAAATTGCTGGCTGAGATTTTAATCCAGAGAAAAGGCTGTATTTCAACTGACAATAGACTCTCATACTCATTCCCTTCTTCCTTATTATTAGATGACTCCCTCCGTATTTCTTTCTCTTCATTGTAATACGGTGTCTCGCCTCTCTCTCTCTCTTTTCTTCTTCTTCTTAGATGATGCTCTGTATTTTTATTTCTCTGTTTTATAATATGGTGACCTCTCTCCTTCCCCCCTCTCTCTCTCCCCTTAATATCAATTCGAGAACACAAGGAAATTAGTCTTTACTCAATGAAAATAAATCCGTCTTCTCTCACAAGCTATTAACGCGGCTACTCACAGGGTAAAACACGCTTAAATCAATTGGCATAAAACTCCAGGAATTTCTGCCTTTATCACCAAAAGCAGTAATTTCCCCCCCACAAACCCACGTAACCCTGTCGATTAATATCCCACCCCACCCTTTTTGATAGCTGCCACAGCAGTGTTATCAGATCAGAGCACGGCTCTCTTTATGAAACGCCGAGCGTTCCCACGCCGCTACAAATGTCTATTTTTACCAGCAGTAACATCCATCTGGGCTAAATTTGCCCGTGCTTCTCTCCCGACCAGAAAAAATATTATCAATATTTTCATCTCAAACCGCACTGTAATGGGACAATGTTTGGAGAGAATACTTCGAGAGTAATTAGTCTTCAATTTGTCTGAACTTTTGTACGTGAAGGCAGGTGATTGGATGAAAAAAGGATGCCTAAACAGTTGATGTTAGTTAGAATTAAATGATTTCATCTGGGCTGTTTTTGATTTTTTTTCTAAAAGAGATAGTCGGTTGCAGGTCGTGGTTATTTTTATGACCACAAACTGACCATAGACTGACCATAGACTATGTGTTTGTGTACTTACGCCAAGCGTAGCTGACCACTTATTTGGTACCGCAACGCATTTTAAGAAAGACATTTTATCTAAATTACATACGTATATCTTCACGGGCTGATTCCTGTATGACGTATCATATCACAATTGCAATTTATTGAAAATCATCTCTTATCCAAGTTCTTAATCTTTTATCTATTCGATGATTAAATGCAAGAAACAGGACAGAAAACAAAATACATATTGAAGAAGTTTGGCTTGACAACTGTTACATATTGTGATTGTGAGCGTGTGCAGCACGCGCCACAATCACGCGCGTGTTAAAAGGCATGCACGTGCAGTGCGTGGTGGTTAAAGTAAGAAAGCGTGAAAGGAATTTGTTTTATCTTGGAATAGGCGGGATAGACTCGAGTTTGTGATGTGCACTTCTTTGAAAAATGAAACCAGCAAAAGTAGACAAGTACAAGTGAATAAAACACCAGCCGAGTGAAAGATCCTCATTAGTGTCAAGTCTAAAACAAGGATTGGAGAACACACTGTAGTTACATAATGAGCGTAGCACTTGTTTGTTTAGCGAAGCAAACATATCATAAAATAAAGAGAAAAAGCAGTCAACCACGGCTTCATCTCCGCCCTGGCACGTTTTCCCAAATCATCCCGGATCAATCCAATCCCACCCGGTCACTTTGAAGAAATATTGTTTTTACCAGAGGGCGAAGCTGTCGTTAATTCCTTGAGCCGTTCATCTGGAGCGTCAACACGACATGTTAACAGCCAGGATACACGGTTTCTTCTTCTTCCCCCCCCCCCCCCGGCAAAGGCCGCTTACATCATCAGTCGATCAAAACATTAACAAGCCGACCATTCCCCTTTACACACAGACGCTTGCGTCTTGCTTAATTTAACAACAAATTAGGGGGACCGGCCGTGTTGTTTTTTATGTGCTTTGAATTAAAGTAACGTGTACCACATCTGTATCGAACTTTGGCCCATAATTGGATAATAGCCGCCTGTTTGTTTTTCGGTGGATTGATGTTTTTCTTTCATCCCCGCAGGTGGTTTCACTAAGAGCTATCTTCTCTCGACATTTTTTCCTACAGTGGTTCGAGTCCTACAGACAGAAACTAGAGCGACCTCTAATGTCCGCTTTTCACAAAAAAATGTTCACGAAAATAAATGCCTTAGCTTCAGCTAGGATATATACTAAATAGGATAATTTTTTCACTTGTAATTTTGTCAATGGCAAATATATAATTTCACTTATATTACTGATGTTAGTTTTTAAAGCCCTTTTTGTCTTCATAAAAATATGAATATAGCACCATATCTTTTTACAGATAATAGAAAAACGAAGACGGGATCGAATCAACAACAGCTTAGCGGAGCTGCGTCGACTGGTGCCAACTGCATTTGAAAAACAGGTAATAAAAACAATTTTAATTTTGCCAAGTAAAATTGCCATGAGTATATGTCTTCAGGGATCCTCCCCTCCCGTAACTTTCAGTGTAACTTCAAATCCCTCAATACCGCCACGGAGTTAATAGCCGTCGCCTGTTATTACAAATACTGTATGAAATCCGACAGAGAGCACACACGACCCAGATGACCCTGCATGAAAACAGTATGATTTGGGGGACATTATTCCCGCCCGCCAAGCGAATAAATATAGAATAGACGCAGATATTAAGTAGCGGACTCGGCGAACCGTGACCGCCGCACGCTGTTCAAGTTGACATCGCGACCGCAGTTCCCGCGTGCCGCGTGTTGATCTTACCCACTGCGCTGTGATATATGTCACTGTTGGCAGTGCAAATAGCTTCTGGTCGCCGAGAACCCTTTTCACGTCACCATGATAAAAGGAGGAGAAAAGCCGGTGACAAGGCGCGTGCCAAGCTGACCAATCCCTGCCCGAATTTGTCGCATTCCCCTCCCCAGCTGCTTGCGCATTCATTTTATTATTTCGGTGCGAGTGCGTCTTAAGAATGGCTATGCCCTACCAATATAGGGTGATGAAACTACAATAGCAATTAACATTTGTTTACACAGAGATATTGATATTTAGAAAATATTATATCCAATGCATATTATCATGACATAATACTGTGTCATTATCGGACTTGATTGTGCTTGTATACAATGAATGAGTTGCCTGAAATATGAGTTGCTGTATTAAGTTGTGTGTCATGATGTCAAAGCGCCTTGGAAATGACTCGAGTTATTAGCACAGGGTACTGCTCTACACCCGAGGCCAACTGAATGATGACGTTAAATCCATACCAAAATTCTCACTGCAGAAAAAAGAAAACGAATATCTAGTGAAAAATCAATCCGTGACCCAGGTTAAAGGGCGACGATCTACCACGGACCAGTGCGTACAAAGATCACAGCGGGTCGACGTTTGTTTGCCGTTCACACCGCGGCCACTGATTTTACCGCTCGGATTATCAAATCGATCAAAAAAGCAACACAACTTAAGAAGTACTCTGCCTATGTCCACAACGCCACGTGGCTTTGTTTGAGAGGCGATTCGTTCACGTGGGAGGATACGAGCACGCTTCACGATCAATTAATGCGTACGTTGTTTGTGTATTGGGAGAGATTTCGTACTCGGTATACACAGAAAAAATGTCAGGTTGGGCTCACTTTCCTTCCTACTTCCTGGTCCACGGGCTATTTTGCTTCCCTCTTTTGGAAATCTCAGCCGGTGTTTCCCTCCTGTTATAGTAATGCATCTGAACAACCTCGAGCCTTTCAAAAATGAAACGATGTGGTGTCTGCATTAATTCGTATATTGACGAAAAAATGCACAATTTTGTGTAATGGCCTCTTTGTCTTGTAAGCGAAGCAAAACGATCTCTTTTTAATTATAAAATTTAAAAAATGTACAGATTTTCTCTCCTTGATACAATTGCAGTAGTAACGCTCTGTTAAAATGTGTGCCCGTACTCCTTAGCCAGCGTCATTAGATGACTATAGATAATATGTTTGACAGCACTTTTTAAAAAGAAAATATTCTCGCTCTAATCAAAGTGTTTGTATCTTGTCACCAGGGTTCAGCGAAGTTAGAGAAAGCTGAAATTCTTCAGATGACGGTGGATCACTTAAAGGTGCTGCACCAGAAGGGTAAGTTGATATTTAGATGCATATCTGTCTTTGTTTAATGTGAAAATATTGTTTTTATTTTATTTAATGTCTTTTTTTGTATTTTTAATTGCATTTCGGATGCAATCATCATTCCTCTTAAAGATAAGAAAAAAAACCATAGTGTACAAGTAACAACTGTTTGTCATTTGTATCCAGTACTTATTACTGATTTATGGATTCTGTATTATACTAGAACTTAAACGTTACCTCTCTCTGTGAAGACTTCTACATCACACAAACCTTCTTACAAAAACGCTTTCATTATGCACCTGATCACACTATAAAGATATTTTCCCCTCATTTTATGAGAGATTTTGTAATGTCCATTATAAGTAAACGTTATGAAATTACCTAATAACAAGACGTGCCTTAGTTGTGGCCATTAATTCACCATCTAATTGATATATGGGATGTATAGTGTGCACATCGGTGTATAAATATCCCCTTTCTGCTGGAAGATAATCTCGATCGATGAAGCGATAACATCTCGTGCTGGCTAATTGCTATTAGCATTAATGAGCGAGTAACCGATATGGATTTCTGCGGAAATATTTTCTTTCCTGGCGGCGACCCGGGGCACTTTAATTGTTGAAACAATTCTGATCTGCAAACGTGTGAGAAAAGAGGTTTAAGTACAATACCCAGGTGTGTTATGTTTAGCTTGTTAAGACACCAAGCGCTGAAAATCCGAGCTTTAACTGAAAAATCGCGTAACTAAGGTATTTTGATAAGTATAATTATAATCAAAATTGAAACAAATGGAGGGTCTTATTATTATCACCGTTTAACTGTTAGCATATTGTAGTCTGCCTCAAAGTTGTTGAGTTGTAATTAGACATCTCGTAACTCCCCTTTTCTGTTTTAGCAAGAAGCTAGACTATATTATGGTTATTCATTCTCGGTAGTACAATAAAGTGTTATGCGATAAAGAGAATCGTTAATGAGCGAGTAACCAAAGTGGTTTTCTGCGGAAGTATATTCTTTCTTCTTAAGCACAATACCCAGGTATGTTATGTTTAGCTTGTTAAGACACCACACATTAGGTATCTGTGCCAGAAAATCAGAACTTTTACCAAATAATCGCTTTGATTACCAAGGTATTTTGATAAATATAATTATGTCCAAATTGAAACAAGTTGAGGGTCTTGTTCTTTCACCGGTAGTAGTCTGTCTTAAAACTGTCGTGTGAAATTGAAATAAGACAGCTTGTGAATTCTACTGTAATGGGCAGTAGCATTTCTGTATTATGGCAATTCATTCATGGTAGTATCAATAAGGCGCCGTGCTATTCGATAAAAAATAAAGCGTTCTAATTAAAAAACAAAATGATGCAAGAGCCTCGGCTGAGGGAAACGCCGTATAAACCAGTGAAATATAACTACTGGCACTCGGTTTATTTTGCGGGGGAGGCATGCTGGGAATTGCGGTGTTGTCACATTGTCGTCGTGTTAGTTCCGAGTACAGTTAAGGCGGTACACGTGGGTGAGGTCATGTCTCCGTGACCCGGTGTCAAAATGATCACCTTTTTTAAGAAGCACAACATGGTCCCATCGTGTGAAATTGAACGCCTTCGTCAACACTGTCAACCCCCATGTCGCGCGTTTATAGTGATTAACTTAATCGCCAGATTTTATTGAAATTACACGCGCTTGAAATCCAATTTGATCATAATGAATCCTGAGAGGACGACTTTCCCATAGCTTTTACTACCACATGTCAAGTAGGCCTGTCGTAC
Organism: Lingula anatina; assembly: GCF_051362555.1. Taxonomy (NCBI): domain Eukaryota; kingdom Metazoa; phylum Brachiopoda; class Lingulata; order Lingulida; family Lingulidae; genus Lingula; species Lingula anatina. The sequence continues at coordinate 313,249 of NW_028257603.1, forward strand.
AATATCTCCGGTAATCTACCAGCACATTGTACGCCCAGCCTGACTTCTCGACGGTGACATTTTCCCACAGGCTCGTGTTGAATCATGGAGTAATTATTCGTGTGATCCGCATTCAATTATACGGCGAACAAAAGAAAACTACCAGGCCGGGAATGATTAGCCGCGACAGATGAAATAAAAAACCAGGTCGATTAAGAAGAAAGTCGTAAAAAGCGTGGGATATAGGGGCCGTAATGGGCAAGACAATGACGTGGGTCGCGTCACAATGTTGACGCTTCGGCGCGTGTAGGTCAGTTGACATGCGGGGATTTTAATAAACAAATGGATTGAAAAAACTCAGTTGTCATTTAAATGATAATGATTCAATGAGCACGGACATGTTTTTACATTTAAAGGCTCTCTAACTAATATGTAAATATATATATAGATATAGGATAACAATAATGATATGAAATAAATGATGAAAATATAGCGTTATACAATATACATTATAAAGAGATACAAGTAAAATGGATAAAATCCCTTGTGTATTTAATACTAATTATATGCGTTTTAATCATTACCTTACATAAAATTTTTGCTACAGCAGTCTCACCTTGCGTAGATGTGGATTTAGGATTACGTAAAGCTGTCTGACTTTGTCTTTTAAGAACTATTCTTATCAAGACACTTTACTTAGATCATAAATGCACCGGGGGCGTCTCGATAGTCCGAAGGTTCATTGGTCCGAAGGTTCATTGGTCCGAAAAGTGGTAACATTTTCATCAATTTTTTAATCAAGGGTTCATTGGTCCGAAGGTTTTATAGTGAACATTCGGACCAATGAACCTTCGGACTATTGAACCTTCGGACTATCGCTACGGCCCCAATGCACCCTGTCAATGTAAATACCTCTATTGCGAACGGTCATTATTTTATAGATTAGAATAAATCGTCGCAATTGTTGAATATACCTTATTCTCACTTAGGATGAAAGGAACTAAATAAAACGGAGGAACTGTTTGAACTCGTCAATGCACGAGTGATTTTCAAAGAATAAAATAAAATAAGGATACTACAAAATAAACACGTATAGACAAATTATATTACCTTTTGAGAAATACTGCGTAAAGATTTTAAGCTACGCGAGAAAGATAAGAGACTGGAATGAAATAATTCGGTCTTTGGTGCAAATGAATTCTCTCAAATTAGTACTTCAAAAGCATAATATTGCACAAAAGAGTATATTTAAATGTACATTGTATTTATTTTCTTCTTTGATTTTTTTGTATTTCATGACTGCAGTGAATTCCCCCCCCCAAAAAAAAAAGAAAAAAAAAACATATTTCTCATGGTAACAAAAAAATTAATTATAATACTGCATCTTACACTGAAAGGAAATCACACCTAGAATTATTTTTTTCATTATCTTAGTATAATATAACTGAATAAATTAAAACTTTCACTTGGGTATGTATTATGAACCCTATAGTTTAATTATAATTTGTATATTTGCAGGTCTGAACGGCTACAACTACCCGGACCCTCACGCCCTGGCCATGGACTACAGGAGCCTTGGCTTCCGGGAGTGCGCAGCGGAAGTTGCGCGGTACCTGGTCACGGTGGAGGGGATGGACATCCAGGATCCGCTGCGCCTGCGCCTGATGAGCCACCTGCAGTGTTTCAGCGCTCAAAGAGAGGCGGCGGCAAAGGCGAGCTATCAGAACTCGCAGTGGAACATGACGACCAGCCCTCATTTTAACATGAATATAAACGTGAACAGTCAGTATTCAGGAAATCCCATGATTACGTCACAGCAGTCTACGGATCAACTTATGACGTCACATCACACTGCTTTGCCGACGTCATGCTCAGAGCCAAAATATAACCCCCACCAGGATGCAGTTAACTCCAACATAGGAAATCACCATTTACGTCTTCCAACAACGGCTAGTGCGGCGCCACAGATGTCAAGCGTTGCCTCATCTTCGTCTTCCGGTCATGCGCAGATGCCTCAGCTCTCTAGTTCCTTGGTTCCTCCGTCTTTACAGCACTCGTCTCAGTTTTCGCTAGGTATGAACTCTCTTCCCATGCTTTCACCGACAGGTCCTCACAACTACAACCCGTCTTCCTCCTCACACGCCGTCAAACCTTACAGACCCTGGGGAAGCGAACTCGCTTACTGACCTAAGACACTGGGTCGTCTGTTTAAAGTTGTGACGTCATAGATCTTGGATTCATGACGTCAATGATTTGCCAAATTACCCACCGGCCAAAAAACTTATATCAGTGAATCTGAGGGATAAAAAAGCTGTTACTGCCACAGTGTTGAAGGAATGGAATGAAGATTCACTGTAACAGTATAACAAAATCCGCAGTGCTATGGGGTTAAGAACAATGTGCAATATGCAATGATTTAATTATACACTTTAGATAGGAGCTCCGTAAATATGATATATTTTTGTGGTCATAAGGTAGTCACTCGATTCCTGTTAAGATATGTCTGTCGGAAAATCTTAAGGCGACAAGACATGATTGAGAAATTAAATTTGCACCCATTTCAGACTACAAGGAAAAGGGGCCGGCAGATAAATGAATTATAAGTAACATTTGTACCGATGTTTCCATTTCAAATGCAATCAGTTCGAATAATTGAAATCAGCACAGAGCAATTACACCGTACATCCCTCGCTTTAGATCAAACCACTCCGCGAGGTCGTGTTACCATGGTAACTCGACTACCACGGGTGCGCACGCTCCGCAGAGGAAACAGTAATTAAAAGTTGATTTAGCTGACCATAGGCCAGTCTTGTAAAGATAGCTTCTCCGCGTGGCACGTGCTTGCTTGACGTGTGCACATAGAGGTATCACTTCCACGTAGAAGGTGTCTGTGCCGTGTGCTTTTTAGTTCTGTAGTCAAAGACTACTTGTTTTCTCCTAGAGATGAGGATGTATGTCGAAAGCTATTGGATGGTACGTAGGGGTCCTATAACAGTACATTGGGACAGAAAACGAAGCCGACTGCCAAAGGGCTGAATGCAATTTTTACATTTTATTTTTATTTTATTTTTTATTTCATTTTAACTTTCTTAATGCACCTTTTGAACGACGGGCGCATCACGCCAATGCTTTTCACGTTTTAAAATGACCATTGCTTAGAAAGCGATGCATTTAAATGTATAGTGTTCACAAATAATTATTAGCATTCTCGTCACCAAATCACTGTTATTTCAATCACATGGACAATCTATGCGCTTCCTATGCTGTAACAGCAGCGCGTTTTACGTAAATACACGACTTTTGACGATCATGCACGAATTTTGTCAAAGATATTTAAGTGTGTGCGGTTGTAAAGTATAAATTATGTAGATTTGACGTCTTTTGATGTGTTTATATTAGAGGAACCAATTTTAAAGAGTTCCTAATTTTCTATTGGGAGAGAAACGTATGACGTTTATTTATTATTTTTAAAGATTTATTTACAGATGATTATGATAATAATAAACAGTTACGGCAAAAGCTTTAATATAAAGTCGACTTTGTTTTTCATTGACAGAAGACTTGAACTTGTCCGTTTGGTAACATTCCAGTGAGTGATACAGCATAATAGGGCTGTATCACTTTTTGTCTTAACCATCAAAGCATTCAAGACGAATTTGTCCCATACCAAAATAATCTGACGAGATCTGGTTTTGACAAATTTGAAATTACATAAAGAAGGGGATAATGAAACAAATAAAAATTAAAAGCAAATATACTGCTCGTTTTTCAGGCACATTTAGATTTTCCTTTTGATTTGAAAACTGGTTGAAATCCTCCGAACTCGATTGATTTAAAAGCTTAGTTTGACAGTATTAAAAAACTTGCAAAGTATGCGCATTAAGAGTCGGAGCGAGCAGTGTTCGGGTTAAACTCAGTTGACTGTCTCCACCAAGTACATTATTCTGTGAATTACATAGCCATTGAGTAACAAGTGTACAGTTAGTCACTCAAATGACAGAGCCGTGTTTATTAATGAAAAAAAAAAAAGAAAACTCACAAGAAACAAATTTGAAACTTTATTAGGATAACGTAACTCATGCAAGAACAACTAACAAACAGAAAAACGGACTGATAAACAAAAGATTTCATCAAAACGCAAAACAGAAAATAATAAATATTTGTTTAAACTTCAAAAAAGGATTCTAACTGATTTTTCATTATGATGTGACTTTTCCCCATGACATTAGCCCTGTAAACGCAATAAGTACATCCCTGATGGGACGTCCCCCTGTCACGATACACGTGCCTCATTAATTAACGACCTCTGGCAGAATTACAATTTAACTGCACACAGTCCAGTTTTGACTGAAGAATTAAGGCGTTCACAGTACACGCAAGACAAACAATGTAACATTCAACACAGGTTAGCTGAAAATACATTGGGGAAGAAACAAAAAGTAGAAAGGTTTCAAGAAGAAGACTCCCAGTGGCACGGGACACGCAGCACAATCTGGAGTGCTGCTGCTAGAACACGCCGGGGGTTCACGGATTGTGACAGTTGAGACTGAGAGGATTGTGCTCAATACACGACAGCACAACAGAGAAAACGTACAGAGGCATAGCGTCGCGTACGACGCCACACACAACGAAATAACAGGCGTGTCTTGACCAAGTCTCCAAACCACCAGGAATCTTCTAAAAACTGATGTTTTATATATAACTCTAATTACAAGGAGACACCTAAAACATTACTCACACACTTAGCGTATGCACCTGTGTTTTCAATAAATAAATAAAAATAAACGTACTTTAGAATAAGGTCTGATTATCACAAGCTCCAATTCTGTAAGTTATATGAGTTTGGAAATCTGACATATGTAGCATTTATGTATATCACACTTATGGACAATCGGAATCGATCATTGACAGGAATCAAGAAAGCGGAAAAAGCACATTCTCTTCGAGAATGCAGCAACGAATGACTATGTACAAGATAGAGGGACATTTAGAGATAACACAGTGGTAATCCTTTCAACGGAAATGTTTTTTCTCACAACAGAACGTCAACAATTAATTAGACGAAAATGTCTTTGTCAAAAAAGTCAACAAATTAAAATGGAAAAGGAAAACAACAATGTACCTAGTGTAACATCGTGGTCGTGTACACGTGTATATATACATGTACATACTATACATATACAGTATTTATCAAGTGGAGTGAATGAGCTGTACAGACCGTTCCAGTTTGTATATACACAGTATTTGGTACATGGTGTGCATGAGTCGTACAGGCGGTTCCAGTTTGTATTCGCAGCTTTCAGAACTGTTCAGCTCTATACAGCAGAGTGGTAAGTTATATTGAGCGTTATTGTGGCTGAACATAATTATTGCCTAGTGCTGCTGGTTCCCATTGTTTTGTATATTTTTGCATTTGATTGATTCTCCCTGAATGATATGTCAAACGTGCCTCTGCGAGACCAGATAACTTATCGCTGGATTATTACTTGAATACACCTGTTCTTATTTTAGGAAGAGAGTTCCACAGATAGACAAGGTAATTCCATTAGAAAGAATGTGACCATAAGACTTCATACAGCTGAAAACAATTGATTCCTTTGCGTTACTTCTTTTACGAAAATTGTCCTGTTTTCCAATGTTCTTGTATATTTTAAGGAACATTGTAACATATTTATTAACATTCGAACGTTGTGTATACGTGACGTCATATTTGACGTCATCTCATTGTGGTCACACTGGCGTTTCGTTAAACTTTTTAATACGGTCCAGAATATTTCCACCAGCCGGGCGTCCCGTAGGGGACGTAGGTGACGTTGGCGACGTTGTCCGCGTGGGGGAGCGAAAACGAGACACCGGTGTCGGCGTCTTCTTCTCTTCTTTATTGCCGCCGCCAAATAGAGACTGGAATTTACGTTTCTTTTCTTCTACGGGACTCAAAGCTCGCTGCTCTCTTTCTAAAGATGATGGTGGAGTGTCTTTAGATGATGATGATGATGATTCTTTGCCTTTCAATCCTTCACTCGGAGGCGTGCTGCTTTTAGCAGTGTCTTTTGAGCTATGGGGACCGGCTATATTCAACTTTAAAGGTTCCTTATGGTCTTTTTTAGAATGCTTTGCGTCTTGTTTTGTTTCTTTGTGATCAATCTTTTTACTTTTCTGTTTATCATCCGGCTTTACACTTTTATCTTCCGATTTCATGGTTTTGTCGTCAGATTTTTTACTCTTTTCATCAGATATTTTACTTTTCTGTTTTTCATCCGATTTGTGTCCTTTTGAGAGCAATTTGCCGGGCACAGCTTTCCCGCGGTGAGCCTCTTTTTCGTCCTTCGGAATCACAGGATGTTCTCCAGCACGGCGGAGTGACGGGTGGGCGAGTCTTGACTTCGGGCGCCATCTCCTGGGCGGTCGCCTGCGTTTGGGGCACGGAGGCCGGGCAAACAATGGCGTCAATGACGGTGGCCGGCCAGATTCCGGCTGTAAGAGCACAGATAAACAGAATAATTAATAGATGTTAAAATAATTATTTTATCGAATGACAGAGCAGTATAATAGTTTAAAATGATACAAGTGTTGTTTTTAAGACAACTTTAAATGGAACGATGTCTTCTTGACTACATAACTACATACTATTACGTATTTATGTCGGTGTGTTAATTGACATTCAGACACTGCGATAGCCAAACTAACCTGTTATATGCATCCCTGATGTGAAGCAAAAGAAACACATGCAGATATAATAAAAGCTTTTCATGGACATTAACAATACACTTATCCTGAAAAAAGTCATTTTTTTTTATTACAGACAATGTTTTAAACTTAAAATTAAGGACAGATTATTAGTTTAACTAAATATCCATTTAACACAATTGTCTTTAAAAGAAAAAAAAACTATGCTTACCAAGGATCCAAAAGTAGCTATACTGGCTCCACTGGCGTACTGCGACAAATGGCTGTTCAGACTGTAGTCACTGTCGTGGCCTATGACGTCACTGCCATATGACGTCAGAGGTGCTAACCCTCCATTGGCTGCCACATTATCTGCAGAGTCAGCCGATGAACTTCGCTTTAGTTTTCGCTTCACCTTTTGAGAAAAGCTGCTAATTTTTTTAGGATCGGTGTTGGATGGGGCCGCTGGCGACGACACGTTGATGCCGATCTTTGCTAAAGTGTTTTTGACAGCGGATTCTAGACTCCCCGCTCTCTTAAAGAGACCACGTCTGTCTTTGCCGCTAAGAAATCGGAATGGCGAGTGGTGTTTCTTATGTGGAGCGCTCTCTGGCGTCTCCAGTGGGTCGGTACTGTATGTTGGAACTGCCGGAAGAGATTCCGTGGACCCGGACCTCGTCGTCGTTGGTTTGGTGGTCTTTGTTTGTGATTCAGTCACCGGAAAATCTGTCTCTAAAACGCTTGGCTTGCTAGCGCCTTTTTGTGCGTGTCGCCCTCTAGCGGGCAAGGACGAATATATTGAAGAAGAAGAGTAAGTATCGAAGAAATGCTGCCTGGCAGACTTTGGAGACTGTTTATCGCCACTGCTCCTAGTTGGCGATGTGCTCATCAACTGCTCCCGTGAGGGCGCTGCTAGCGGCACATATCCAGGAGAAGCCGTGAAGAGAACATCCTCGCCGGGAGTGTCTGCAGATAAACTCTTTTGTAATGGGGGTCTCTTTTTAGTAGGCGATGGCTGGAATTGAAATGGTCGTGTATCGGTGGGGGCAGTGGCCGGAGCAGGCGTCCGTTTGGACCGGCCATAGGGGGAGATCATGAACCCTGGCGTGGGCATCGGATAGTTGGTGAACTTCTTGAACCGCTGGAGACCCTGCCTCTCAGGGGTAGTGTCACGTGACGTGGATGCACTCATTGACCCTGAGTTGTAGGAGGGTTTGTGTGAGGGTGGGGGTAGTAGCACAGGACCCAGGGGAGCGGTGGCGCTACCCTCTGTGAATGACGCAGACATCAGCGGAGGAGCGGATATTCGCGCAGGCGCACTGGGAGTGACTTCTAGTTCAATGCTGGACAGAGACCTGCAATAAAAAGTACAGCGTGTTAAAATCCGAATGATTGAACAGATTACATTCGTGTTTTCTTTTTTACGCTGTTCATTAGCAGTAAAGAAGGATAACTGTATAATTAATTGTGTATAATAGCTTGATGAAATGTAAAATAACTACTCGAAAGAATCACCGTTAACATATGGCACTTTTTTCTTGGACGTGTTGCGTCTAAATGTATTTATTGTAGTCTTGTTACATAGCTTGAAACCACCATTTTAACTCAGAAACCGGTCCAATTGTTGGGCACACTCTTTCGCTCCCACTGTAAACGAGTGTAAATGAGAATTAAGCGAGAGTTGAAAAGTCCCTGCGCATGGTCATCTGCGTCATAAGTGAGGTAATTTTAGTGATGTGCTTTAGAAAAAAAACCCTCCTTAATATTTTAATTTTAGAAAAGACTGCAGAATACACTGACCGTCTAAGTCCTGGTTGCTTTCTGTCACTGGACGCTGCAATGGTACCAGTTAGTCTGGAAATCTGGCTAAATGCCTGAAAACAATGGAGTGCGAGTACTGAATTGTGAAACATGGCAACTTTTATCAAGACACGTTATGTAATTGCTCTGACTGGAGGGAGTAGAAAATAAACAGAGGACGCTATTTCAATCTTTACATTTTCACAAAGAGAACGAACGTCCTGTACAAGGATAGCCAACGTCTTCATATACTGTGCAGTAGGCTACAGGTTCTATTTGCAAAGAAGTCAGATGCTTTGGTGGTTTACAGGATGCTACAGGTGAGTTAAATGTATATACACGGTACAGCTATACAAACGTGCCAGGAAACTTCAGTTACATTGAAGATAAATACATGTACATGAAAAAGTGTCATCTATAAATAAAACTATAAATAAAACTGTAAGATGATGCAAGGCAGTGAATCCATTTTGTTAACACTTATTTCAATTATACAACCAAACGTGCCACTACTGGAACACTGTAGTGCTGACGTGGAGACACATCTCAGCAATGAGTATAGATACTGAAGTGTACATGACGGTAGAAATACACCCATTCACACAATCACTATTTTAGACCACTTCCTACGATCGGGGAACAAAACACGGTCTTTGGCAAAAATTGGAGACAATAGTGTGCTATTTAAATTCTACATATTCCCATGCTTTCAAACTGACCTACCTCCTTTAACATACGAACCATTCGCTGAAATTGATTGATCGACGGTATGTAAGCAATGGCGGTTCATGTAGCAGCATTTAAAGAAACAGTTCGAGAAAATTAGATGAAAAAAAGATATGGCGATACCTAGATGGGGAAAGGGTGAGTAAAAGTAAGATAGCTAAGGCGTCAATATCACCTTGCTAAAACAACGAAGGAGATAAAAGTACATTCTCAATTCACAGGTCTGACAGAGGGCTTCGACACTCATGCGGAAAATCTCTCGATGGAATAAAAGTCATTCTCGAATTGTTATTGATATAAAACATGAATTTTCTTTTGCGAAGAAAAGATTCTTATGGTATCTAACAAACACATTTTAGTATACTTTAAGAAAGCTGACAATAAGCTTAGTATGGAGACCAAAGCAAAATCACTTCATAAAGCGGTCATTTTTTTTAGCCTATTACAACTTCCGGCATGTGACTGAGCAAGGTGCAGTCGGTGCCACAGCTAGGCACCAGTGGTACCCATGGCTACTTACCCCGTCCAGTAATTTCCGTATATCTTCTTTATCTCTGTCCCACTTGGCCTCACTGGTGGCGCTGGTGTCACTCCCGGCCAGGCTGGTCCGTGATGCCGTCATACCCTGGGAGTCTCTGTGGTCCATTTCTAGCAGTCTGGCGACTTCATTTAGCCTCACGCACTGGTGGAAAATGGAGGACATGGTTAAGTGATAGTCTGCTCTTATTGTGAAGATAGAAACTGCATCACGCTTACTGCACTGAGCAGTCTCTGTCTTTGAGGTAGGAGGCATACCCCTCTCTAGTAATAAAAAAAATACATAAAAGACCGAAAGAGCTTATCTGTCCCGTAAAAAATCTATTCTTAGGTATATATTTCATATACACCAAATAGTCCATGTTTTTTTCGGGACACAAGCCCACCAACAAACCACAATCTACTATGGAACTGGCAGTACCAACAGGGATGAAAATACCACATTTAAACATCAAAATACACACCATGAATACAGACACTAATATTGAACCGTTTGTCTCGAGTCCCCCAACTGATAAAAAATCAACAAGCTCGAGCACTCACACTAAAAACATTACTTTTTTATTCATTTCTAGTTTGACAATATGTACTAGTATTACAACATTAACGGACCCTAAATCTGATCTCACTATAGGCTACATGGCGATTCCTTATAAAATGTTAATCTTATAAGAAAATAATTCAATTACATATACCTCTCTCAAAATGTCGTCTATCCTTTTCTCCGTTTCCTCTCGCTTATTTTTCTCCTTGGCTACGCATTTTTCCAGATCCCTCTTGGCTGCTTCCCAGGTACTCTTTTCCTTATTAAATTTGTCTTTAAATTCTTGTTCTTTTTTCCTTAAATTTTCCTCTAGTTTCGCAATTTGTTCCTTAAAACCCTCTTGTTCTTTCCGCCATTCACTTTCCTGCTTAGATAAACCGTCCAGCTTAACCTTCATTTTTCCAAACTCTTGGCTTAGTTTCTGAAATTCTGAATCCTTCTGTAATAGTTTTTCGGTCAGCTCTCGTCTGGCTCTCGTAATTTCAAAACCAGATTGTCCATTTATTTTTCGAATGATCTCATCTTTTTCTTTAAGACGTTCGTCTCGCGTCCTTATTGATTCATTTAATCGATTCAAATTATCATCCTTATCAGAAATTTGATTTTTCATAGTTTTTATTTCTTCGTGCAATTGCTTTATCTCTGCTTCTTTTTCCTTGAGATTGCCTTCTTGTTTTTGTAATTCGTCGTCAACGTTAAAGTAATCCTTTTCAAGCTCTTCAATTTCCGTGTCTTTTTCTTTCAGAATCCTCTGGAATTCTTTCAGAAGGTCCTCCTTGCCCTTCATGGTGGCCTGCGTCTCGTTCAGCGTCTGGGACAGGTTCTGTATCTCCTCTTCTAATTTGAAACGGTCATGCGCAAACTGCTCGTCCTTCTCCTTGATCATGCTCTGAATCTGAAAACATATGTAGTGAATTCCCAGTTGAAATGTTTATTGCTGATATATGATAACAAAATGGTTCGCACAATATCTTTGACCATGCCTAACACGTGTTTTTAAATAGATCGAAAACACAACATTATTGGACAAAAATTAATGGGTGTTATTATTTAAACATAGTGTTAGAGGTACAGTTGTAACACAGTGCATTGTGTTGTCTCTCTGGTGGTAGTTTAGAGTGTTACCCATGTGGTACCTCCACGTTTGAAGGAGGGAGTTGCTCTACCAGTGTTTTTCATATAAAACTGTAAAATAAGTGAAAAACTGAAAGAATGCAATTTTGTTGTCTTTTAATTACAATGTACAGTACGTGATAGCGGCGTCACGTGCACCTATACATAGGTCTACATCTCTTCCCCACCTCTCTCTCTCTCTCTATCACGCGCGCACACACACATACAATGGCAATAGCTAAAACTATATGTATAATGTAAAGGCTATGGAAATCAATACCTTTTGTGCCTGTTGTTTGGCCTCCTTGGCCTCTGCCCTGTAGTCTGCGCACTTGTCTCTCAAAGTCTTGATCTCGTTTTCGATGGTAGACCTCGAATCGTTCTAGAAAATATTAAAGGGAACGGTTTAATTTACACTTTCAATGTCAGAACTACAGGGGCAGTAACCTTAACCCCAGGAACACCCACCACGCCACGTGACACACTAAGTTGTCAACTGTCAACATCCACTTGCCAATTCGCACCTGTCAACACCCATCAATCAAATGTCACCGCCCACCAGTCAACCGTCTACTGCCAGCACCCACTCGTGAACTGTCAACACCCACCTGTCCACTGTCAACACCCACTCGCATACTGTCAACACCCACTTGCATACTGTCAACACCCACCTGTCCACTGTCAACACCCACTTGCATACTGTCAACACCCACTTGCATACTGTCAACACCCACCTGTCCACTGTCAACACCCACTTGCATACTGTCAACACCCACTTGCATACTGTCAACACCCACCTGTCCACTGGACCACCGTGCTTCCTGGCGCTGGAGTTGCTGGTGGAGTTCTTCTGTTTTCTTCATAAATTCCTGGAGTTTTCTCTGCATCTCTTCTTTCTCACGGCGCCAGATGGCGCTACCGCTCCCACGGCCATCACGGAGCTGAAAAACGGGAGGATATGATCAAGTTCTAGAAGCAGCAAGTATAAAATGAAATGATGGCAGACCCAGTGGCGGATTTAGGGGTTGTCAGGGGGGTCCTGCCCTACTCGATTTCTGATAAAAAAAGACACCAAAAAGCTGAATCATAGTTCTAAACCATACCAAATGGCGCAATATGCCCTCCAAAACAGCAATTTTTTTTGGGCCCCTCGAGCGTGCCCCGAACCTGACGCCATGGGGATGAGGTTCGGCCTTGCAATCCGAGGCCTGTCAATCCTAAAAAATCGGACTCCCCTGTAAAAAATTCTGCATCCGCCCCTGCAGACCGAAGAGCTGTTGATACTGTTCAAAACTACAATGCCACTCATACACACAGATTGGTAATTATTGACCATTGGTATCAGCTTAGCTAAACATACATTTGATGATGTCCTCGGCCCCGGGTTCACGATCACAGTGGGACTTGAGAAACACTCGAATTCTTGGAAGTAAAATCGTTTTTCAGGCATTTACCTCGTCAATATCTCGCTGCATCAGTTCGTTGGCTGCCTGCACCCGCTGTAGTGTATTTTCAAGATCTGTTGCTCGGTTGGTGGCACGGAAAAGTTTCTGTTGGCATTGCTGGAGCTGAATTTAAAGAAAAAATATATATAAATACGTTTCAAATTATTTTAACACTCGCCCTACCTTATTTGCTCGTTGAGAATCATTGCTCGATGCCTGCTTATCTGAATGTACGTTTGATTCTTTAGGTGCGCGGTCTGTATGTGACACGCATACATGTACACCAAAACTGGGGTCCCATACTTAGATCGATCCATGTGGATCGACCTAACTCCCTGGGGGTTCACGCTAAATTGCTATCAGCTCAAGAGGCTTAAATGTCTGTCACACCTACCGAATTAGCTAAGGGTAAAGATAATTACCCCTAACAGTTTTGCTAGGCGTGACAGACGTTTAAGCCGGTTAGTTTGATAGTAATTTAGTGAGACTCCCCAGGGAGATAGATCGATCCAAATATCTGTGGGAATGGTCCCTAACAAAGACAGACAGGCACACACAGACACACCTGTACACACACACACACACTCACACACACACACACATGTACACACACACACACACACGAGCAGAAACGTGCCAATGCAGTCCACTGCCTACCTAACATTGCAAGCAAGCAACAAGATGCCGGCAGCTCCTCAACTTGTCTGTTTACCATTTGAATTTTGTTAGATAAACGGAAATTAAGATTATGGTACAGATCGAATGAGGGCCGTAATCTTTCTGTTATTGAGCTATGTTCATTGAGCCGGTTCTCCGAGATTAATCTCTTTGATAATCAATTGCAATTTTCTTATAGAAATCGAGGCATGTCGCGGTGAAGACCCCGGGATCATTCAAATACAAATGTTTGCAGATTGTAAAGTCGCGAATGTTGCATTAACACAACACTTTAGGCCATGAATGTGGATTGTTTCATCAAGTACATCTTCACAGTGTGTAGGTCTTATGGGAATATAACGTGACGACAAATGCAAGACATCGCATGTGGGGTTTAATTACTGTAATCTTGCATGCCGAGCACGGTCATAACAGAATTGAAGGAAAATCGTATACTTAAGTCGCAATTGATCTTGTTATTTTTGCAAAACAACTCCTATTTTTATGCGTAAACAAGTCTCCAGTGGTATTCTAGACGTCTTTGGTCCACCAAGAAACCATAATACAATACATGCAACTTGTTGTTTTGCGATATTCTTGGGTTTTGTAGAAAGGAACCAAACTATTGACACCCCAATCACAAACTACTTTAAACTGACCGACCACACGTTTGTCACGTACGTCAACCGATATATTTTAAAATGTGTTGATACGAAAAGGATATTTTCACATAGAAAGTAATACCTAAGCGATACCGCTTTACCGGCGTGTCTTAATTTATTTCGTAGCCTGGCCATTGCGTAAGAAGGTGACTGAAACGTAACCCCCGCAGCCAACACGACCAATAACTAAACTTAACGCCAAGAAACAACCTTGTGGAGTATTTGTGAAGGGGAGTCGAGCTCTTTGTACCTTAATTGTATGGTAGAACCTCTCAGAACATTCCGGTACATCTGTGCTGCTAAGATATACATATCATAATTGGCCTTCAGGTACCATTAAAGTACTCAGTTATATTATCGATGTTCCTGCATCGAATACAGAAGTTAATTCGATATTTCTCAAGATCAAGACTCAATCGAAAGCTGTTTATGAAGCTACCGTTTAAAAAGTTATGTTAATATTCATATTGGAGGGTACATTGTAGAAGTATCATGGATAAACACAAATTTCTCACAGCCCTACCTCTTGCTGTAACTCTTCCTTCTGCTTATCGTGTACAAATGCTTGGTCTCTCACCCCTGACTGGACTTTAAGGTCGCTGGTCATTATGTCCACCTTTTTGCCAAGAGTGGACGTTTTCTGTCTCTCCTCGGCTAACAGACGCTCCAATGACTCCACGCGCTTTTTAAAGGCTCTCTGGAAAGTGAACGGACTCGTGTGTGTGTGTGTGTGTTTTAATATACTACGGCGACACAACCCTGAAAATGACTCAATATGTAAATGTTTGTTGACATGGCAGTGACCGGTGTGACAGGAATGGTAGTCCCAGGAAATGAAGTCCAGGGTTATTAGAGTCTTAGGCTTAGTATTTAGGACGAATGTCACCTGTACAAAGTAGTGGAGAACGGACTATGGTCCCTAGCGAACTACCGTGCCTGTCACAGCAGTTTCAATGTATTTTGATAAGCTTGGATGGAAAATGTCGCAGAGATTAGCATAATCATTCTTACAGTCCAGAGTTGGGTCTGTACAAGGAAGAAAGTGAGAACAAAAAATAAAAACAAAACAGGTAACTCACATCCCAGTCTTTCTGTATGACTTTGGTGCTACCTGGTGTCTGTGCTCCTGACGTCACTGCAAACACGTCATCACTCCCGAGGCTGACGTCACTGATCACGCTGATGGCGCTTCTCTCGCTAGGAGTTGACCGTTCAGAAGAACCGGACTCGCTGCCATACCTAAAATGATGCAGTGGACAGGTTTGCTTTTTTAAAAGCAAGTTTTATCCCAATTTTCTGATAGAGTGTATATGTAGAAAAAGCTAGGCGTAGGCATACGAGCCCAAGCAATAATCTCTGATGAGCTGATACTATGGTAATTGCAACTCTCTGCCAAGAGATTAAATGCGACCCAGACACTGGTTCAATCTCCGTACAATCGTACAGCTTTTACGGAAAACAAAATCAGTTGCAGCAGCAAGTGAATGTGAAATATCAAATTTGTATGATGCTGCTTATGCAGCTTTCTAAATTTGAATGGAAAGCAATTGATTTGAGGCGTGAAGCACAATGAGAGATACGAGCTGTTCAGAGAAATTGTCTGTGAGGTATTCTAAAACAGGAAATGCTCCGCGAGATTGGAATGCGCTGACCTCTGAAATAAGGACTGCACTCCTATAAATAACTTGCAATAATTTGTTTTATTTATCACGCCTATGGCAGGTTGCTACGGTGAACGAGAAGTACGAAGAGTGCTGTAGACCTCTGAACCTGTACACAGACGTCTGTTAATTATCAACGCTTGGAGCATCCCACCAGGTACAGGTTCTTCCTTAACGGTTCTGGCGAAACCCATATCTTACCTGCTTTTAAGGCTTAATACTCAGTACACGTATCACTACACGTCATTCCATAAATTAATCGCAACTGCAAATTACTGTTTAGCGTTTCAGTCAAATGTTCCTGCATATAAATGAACTCAATTTTTAAGACAGACTAATTTCTTTTACGGGCGGTTTCCCGTCACTGATCAATCTCTGCCATGTGTTTCAGAATTAGCAGACCCTGCCAACTTGTGCTGTAGATCAAACTTAGGGACCGTTCACAATGGATTTTGTCGACCTAGCTAATGCGCACTGACTCCACGGGCACTCTCGCTGAATGCAATCAGATTAACAGACTAGCACTCCTCCTGGGTTGGAGTAGAACATATAAAAGCTGGTAAATATACGAGTATGTTGGAAACAAGAGGAGAGGTGTCAGTATGTTAATCTGTTGCTTTTAGCAAGAGTCCCCGTGGAGTTAGCTTGCGCTATCTAGGTCGACAGAATCCATTGTGAACGGTCCCTTACCCGTCTATCTCATCCTGTAAGCAGTCCGCTCTCTCCTCGACCAGGTCCAGCAGGTTCTGCATGATTTCGTTCTTTTGTTTCATCTGGTCCAACTCGTTGAGCAGCTCGCCCTCCGTGTGCCGGAATGTTCGCTTTAGGTTGCCCATTTCCTCCTTCAGTCCCTCTATCTCCCTCTCGAGCTGCTCGTTGGTGGCGTCTTTGGCCTTAATAATGATCTGCAAATCCTCTGCAAAAGTATTTATCACACTTTTATGAGATGCTGTTCCTTTCCTGTTCATAAGATAACACGAACATATTCATAGTTGAAAAAAGGGAGATATACAAACCAGTAACGTATACGACTAAATCAGAACTCTTGATAATTAGGAAATTGAAAATCTTTTCCCTTTTCTTTGTTTCTGTTTTTCCTGCGACAGCTGTCAAACATACATATCTGCCCTCTATTGTGATAACATGCATGCTGTTAACTTAACTCCCTCGAATCATTGAGATAAATGCGCACTGCAAGTTATCATAATTTTGGTCGCTTGATACAGTGTATACTAGTACGCCAGTTTCTTTTTATGAAGGGGAGAGGGCGAGTTATACAATACTTATCAACAGAATGTCCGGTACTCTATACTAAAGGCCAACTGAGCAATGAAGTAATTTCTATTCAATAATTCTTGCTGGAAAGCAGAGAAAGTGTGTAGAATTAAACAGAAACATATCCGTGAATGTATAGCGAAAAATCAATCTGTGGCCTTGATATAGGAAAAGGCGTGAGGGCGCGACGAGGGCTAGTAGAAAAGGTCGCAAGTACAGGCAACGTAAAGTAGAACAACCAAAAGGGTAACACAGACGCTCTATGCAGTGGTGTGTTTTAAATCTCATTCAGATAAGCCCACATAAGAGACAATCTGCCTTTTCAAATGATTATTTAATCAAATTTAAAACGTGTTTAAGGTTTTTGTATAATCATAATTATGCACATTATCTGGACTATGTTTTAAATGTAAGGATTCAGGTCATAAATAATAATAACTACACACAGATAACCAAATCATCTTACCGGTTTCTTCCTGAAGCTCAGCGATTTTATTCAAAATGTCACTGGTCACTAATTCCTTTCCTTTTCCCACCTCGGGAGTTGACGGTCTCCGCGTCTTTTGGTCGCGAGAACCACCTTCCTTCAACTCATTTAGTTCCCGGAGAAGTGTGCTCTTTTCTTCGGTCAACTCCGCCAGTTTCCGTCTGAGCACGATGGATTCCTCGCCCGCCTCCCCCAACTGATCTTCCAGTTCACGTGATCGTTGCATGTCACTACCACGTTGAAATTCCCGCCTGTTCACTTCCCTCGTTAAATCCTGAGTTCTAAAATCCAATTCTCTTAACTTTTGTTTTAACTCGTTGTTTTCTTTTTCCAGTATTCGATTTGACTCCTTAAGTTCGATATTTTGAAAAGCTGCGTCTTCTGGCTTGATGGCAGGCACACTTTTCCTTAAGGCCGCCAGCTGCAGCGTCCGGTTCACTTTATGTAAGTTATCATTTTCCTGTTCTAAATGTTCTAAACGCTCTTTTAAGAATGTTGCCTCTGACTGCGTTGCCTCAAGCTGCCGTTTTACGTCAATTTGGAAATCGCTGTCTAATGATCTGCTGCGTTTAATAAGCTGCTTCCGACCTGCCTCTTGCAGCGAACCAGCCTTGACCTTGGTTTTCAGCTCGAGGATCTCGCGGTCGCGTTCCACAAGCTGCCACTTCAAGCTGTCAATCTCGTCTAACATAAGTTGCAGCTCTATATCAGAGCCGTACTTCGATAGGTCGACCTTTCCCTCTGCAGCGAGCCTCTCCTGAAGGAATTTCACCTCCGCGAAAAGGTTCTCGTTCTCTTGCTGCACATCTTGGAGTTTTTTCCTTAGTATTTTGGCCTCCTGCTCCGCCACTTCCATTTGCAGGTGAAAGTCAGGTTCCGACTCGGAGTCGGACGGCGTCACCACCTCGGCAATATCCGGCAATGTTGGTGGCAGAACCTCTTCCAGAGAACCCTGTCGCTTCTTCGTCCCCTTGGCTCCCCTAGAGCCGCTTGGGGACATCTTTTTTAGCTGCATGGACAAAGTCTCGTTTTCAACCTCAGTCTCTTGAAGCTTTTTACGCAAAACTTTGACCTCCTCTTCCGTAAAACGAAGTTGCTCGCGAAGGTCACTCTCGCGCTCAATTACATCCTCGAGATCTCGCCTGAGGTGCGAGACTTCGCGGTCCTCCATGCTTGTGCTTTGTTCACTTATACTCCGTGTGAGGACCCGCTGAAAATGAGAGATAAATGTAAGCATAATCAACTCTTAACCATGCATTCAGCTGACACCTGACAGATAATAATGTTATAATGCTATAAACATTCCATTATTGTCCCAACAAAAGTTTAAGTGTACATACAGAAAATTCCTTATTTGGTACATCGAAGTCCACAAAAACAATATATTGCTATGTTATCACTCTGTTCACTTATCTCCATACACCTCAGAGCATTGTACATATACTCAAGCACTATAAAATCTTTGTCTCGGTTCATTTACGCTTCCATGTACACTTCTAGATACGACACATTTAGTAAATGTTATGAAAATAAAATATCTTCATGCGCTGAACACATGAAGCGAAAGGTTTCTTTAAGCTACCGATCAAAACAACTGTTATGGCATCTAGTTAACATTCCGGTGGAAGTTCCTTGTTAAGGGATTGAAAGAAGCTACATTTATGTCTAGTTCAACACGTGTGACGTGCACACGAGCATCCGACCGCTTTGCGCATGCAATATAAGATACTGTAACTAATGGCAGCTATGTTGCCTAAAAATGTCCAGATTTTAATTAAAATCTTAATTTCAAAAGAAGTATCTACTGGTAATATTCTAGCAAAACGTCATGCAGAGAAAAATAAGTAATCAGCCTTTGATTAGTAAAAAGTAGCCCCCAACAACGCATTTAGTAGAAGCAAGGTCAGAGAGCATGAGACGTGCGTAGAAGGCTATTGTTATTGCGAGGTATGCAGCACAGAAGCAGAGAATAAAGGTGTTCGGAAATAAAATGGTGATATTGATGTGTTATTTATCAAAATAAGCCAGTGACGTTTTATATTTACTGGCAATTCTTTGCAACACCAGCTGTAAGCTTAATTACTTCAAGCACCCCGTCCTTTGTATGACATATTTCATTGGACATACTCTTGCCCACATGGAAAGCTTGGAGGCGGTGAGGTTTCTGATACAAGACTACGATTGTCGACAAAGGTATGACGGTGAACAGGAAAATGCACCATTCTACATTAAACAGAGGACATATGTACCCGGCTCTCAGCCCGGTAGTTATTACACTGTGTGCATGCACTGGTGTTAATGTTTCAGAGACAGTTTGGGTATTCTGTAGTCTATGGACTGAAGGGCTTTACTGCGTTTGAATGAGACTCGTCTCAACTAACACAATTCGTATGCGCCGTTTTGTTTGTAAGGTGCAATTATACCATCTGCAGTTGCTAATATGTCTTAACAGTGCGTTCATGATTAAGACGTATTAATGCAGCGTCCAGAATAGAACGAAGACATCAGGAAGGAGAGGACGTGTATACAATGTTAGGAGACAAACATAGGTTTTTCGGAAGGAACCTGCCTCATCTTGTTATTATGCTTTCGCGTTATGCATTTCCCCTGTTGATTTGATACTTTAAAACATCTCCAAAAAATGCTGTCAAGTACTTATAACTCAGACTAATACATCTTCTAAGTTTTATTCTAATATCAAATTCGACACATTCGTGCAATTAAGAGGAACTTCACAAGTTGGCCTCAATTGCAAGTGGCTACCATTTACAAAAATGATGCATTAGTGACGCGGTAGTGAGTAAGTGATGAGGCAGGCGACTTGATGACGTGGGGAAGGTAGTTGGTTGTGAGGTCCATGAAATAGATAACGCATGCGCATGCTGGATATCTGTACCTTTCTGTGTGATAACTCTTATGGCCACTAAGAGGCTCGATGGAGAGGGATGGCGGACATTTTGTCTGTCTGTTTGTCTACTCCTCCAGCCCCTAGATAAAATTTGAAGTGCTGCTGATAAGCATCTGTGCTTGGAAAAGATATTACTACATAAGTCATTTGTGAACATTACAAGGAACCGAGGGCCGTAGTGACATGCATTTACGTATACTCGGGTTTCGAAATCTCTGGTGCTGAAATCTTGCGGTATATATTTGGAAGGCGTCCAAAGCTCTTGGCCTTAGCTCCAGTAGGTTAAAAATGGAAGAACAGAGGGTTGAAGTTTGTAGTTTGCATTATTTTTCATCCAGATATCGTCAATTTGTTGAGGGCATGTGTGTCACGGAGACTAAGATAAAATAAAATGCATTTCGCTGTGGATGGTAGTAAGTGGTAAAGACAGGCTGAACAAAGCAGATGTACACGTACGATGTAAATAGGCTAACCTGGAAAACTGCATGTATTGCATTCATTCCTGTAAGTAGTTATTTAAAACCAGAGACACGCATGTATTTCGGCTAAGATGTTTTTTCTGTTTTTGTTACCTGTCTGACTCAACAAACACAGAGGCTGCAAAACGAGGTGCTTACCGAGTTAGAAAGCAAAGGGAGGCAACACAGGGTGTAGATTGGGGGGGGGGGGGGGGGGAGGCAGTGCAAGAAAAAGATGGTACAGATGGTGCTGATAGTCTCGAAAAATCATTTACCAGTACTTTTGTAAAATGTGTACTACAGAATACACTGCGAGACTCATCGTTGTTGCTTTTTCCTCTTTACAATCGAAAAAAAATTATCTGTCCTAAAAATGCAAAATTAAATGTAGACTTACTAGTACGTTTTTACATAACAGAATTTCCTCTTAATGTGTTTGTTCTAGTCGCGTTTGTACACGTTTTCATAGAATCTTTTGTTTGAATTATTTGGAGGCCCCCCGAGTTAACTAAGAAAGAGAAGTCAATGGACACACATTAACATACACAACATTAATGATGAGAAATGAACAGCGAGCGAAAGATCCACACCATTTTGTTAACCGTCACAATGCGAAATATTAAAGATACCAGATAAACTGATGAAGACACGCATTGTTCCGGCAATATCGTAGCAGCGCTATAAGATGTTTCACATGTACAGCTTGTTTATTTCGCGGATCTGTAATTTATAACGAGGTTATTAATCACGTGAACTATGCCATGAGGCCGAGAGGAGGTAGGAGGTAGGTAATCATAACCAAACAGACCTCATTGCCTGGAATCCTGGGATAGTCCAACCACTGACGCAACAAGGTCAAGTTCAGCCGAGCTTATGTCAGCCTAGTAACACGTGTTACTGTTAATTAGGGCGGCATGGTTACTGCTGTGGGTCATGTGACTGTGGTTAAACTACAGTCACGTGGTATGCGCCTCGCTATCGATATCTTGAAAGCTAAAGGCTTTGTCAGAAAATGTTTCATATTGAGGCTGACGCTGTAACATATGCCTGTACACTAAAAAGGCAGAATGTGTCAGGATTTTTGTACAAAAAATAAATAAATAAATAAATAAATAAATAAAATAAAATAAAATAAAATAAAATAAAATAAAATAAAATAAATTAAAATGAAATAAAATTGTAATATCGGTCTTTGCTTCAGAGGATGGATTACATGATTTGGCAAAGTCTTCTGCTTCGTTTATCGAAGAAATATCCTAGCTATCTTCAATCCCCCTATTCTAGAAGTTTATTATAAGTAGTGCATATCTCTTTCTACTACGTGAACAGTAAGATCTAAAAAGAGGAGCAATCTCCCAACACACCGCACTGAAAGGCGCAAAATGCCAGCAAACACACGGCTAGGCAGGCCACAACGCCAGTCAAAACACACGGCTAGGCAAAACCAACATGCCCTATTTGTGTGCAGAACGCATTGGTGGTTGGATGCGTGGAAGTTCAAATGGTCCTCTTCTGCATGGTGCTTGATATGAAGTTAGGTGGGCGTGCCAACCTCGCACGAGGCATGCAACGCAATGTCTGCACTCCTCAAGAGGTTGACATTCAATCCTTGCAAACAACATATTCAAACAAACAACATCTTGATTTCTACAGTTACAACAGGTCCACCTGGAAGAATGTTTGGATTTGTTTTTTTTTCTTTGTACTTGGATCATGCATCAGTCTTTTTGTTTGGGTTTCATTAATCTAGATGATTTTTTTTATCATATGGATTATTAATCTGTTAATGTGGTTAGTCATGTACTAATATATTTATGTGCTGTTTAAGATGAAGCGTGTGTATGAAGGTAAGCAGTCGTTACTATGGGCGTATTAGGTGTCAGAACAGAATATCCGGAAATGCCAATTTTTATGAGGAGTGATTTCTATATTTTTGCTCCCTAAACGTTCCCCGAAATACCAAAATCGCTCAATTTGAGCGTAAAGTGTTCAAGTATTGGATATTCCCTCTACTTAAATTACTGTTGGTGATATGTCTGTATGCAGATATAGTTCATTTCAATATAGAAACGTGCTTCAATTAGGCCACGTTAATTTGTTTCGATTAATTATGAAAACTAGACCACAAACAAACAAAACAGAGGTTAATACTTAAAGTTAACTGAGCACCTATATAAAAAACTGACTTCAAGCCGATGTGGTGTGTATATGCAACTGTGTACAAGGTGGATCCACGTACGCTTAGGGGTAATGGTCTATTTTACGAAGGGAACAAATTTACACTAGCTTTGCATTTGGGGATTATGCTGTTTTTGGGAGTTTATGCCATTGAGGGGAAAGAAGGTTAAAATCAAACTCACTGAGTCAACGGCTACCTTTTTTCGAAAATAGAAATCTAAATAATGAAACATTTAAAGGTGAGTACGAGTTTTGTCTGTCTGTGTCGTCCGGCAGAATTCAAACTTTCAGGAAAACTAATGTCCACCTGGCTAATGTGCACAAACTCCACGGAGACTCTTGCTGAATGTAATCACATGAACAGAATAACACGCCTCCTCTTGTGTCCAAAGTACGAGTATATAATCAGCAGCTTCTCTGTATAATTCTACTCAACGCCAGGAGACGTGTTAGTCTGACAGTCTGATTGCTTTCAGTGAGAGTCCCCTTGGAGTTAGTGCACACTAGCAAGTGGGCACTTACACATTCCGAACAGGCTCGATGCGAGTCATGTTTGTATATAGCGCAAGTGAGCAAGTTAATAGTAAATGTGCTACGTATGTGAAATCGACGCGTGAGCAACATGAGGGTGTCTGTATTTAGGCGCTATAAATGGGCACAGTACTAGTATACACACGAGTATAATATTTGTTTGTTTCTTGTTGTGTATATGGGTGTACGCAGGCATGAATGTAGATGTATATAAGGGAGGGAACGTATGTTGGACTGTTGATAGGCGTGATTTTATAAAGTACTGTAGTTTGGATCGCAGGGGGCGTCTCGATAGTCCGAAGGTTCATTGGTCCGAAAAGTGGTAACATTTTCATCGATTTTTTAATCAAGGGTTCATTGGTCCGAAGGTTCTATAGTGAATATTCGGACCAATGAACCTTCGGACTATTGCTACGGCCCCGGATCACAGATGTACTCGTACAACAGGCGAATTCTGAGAACGCAGGGTTGTACTTACCCGTTTGGGTTCTGGAGGAGGTAGGGCGTGGTCTTCACCCTCAGGGGATTGTCTTTTAGACCCCATGGCAGCATCCCCTGGGGATTTGTACGCAGCCAGCTATAATGCAAAGAACGAGATGGTTAATTAAGGTTTTGTCTTGAAGACGTGTACAGAGCAGAGAAGGCCAGTATGCACCAATATCATTGCTTATAGTTGGAATCTAAATAAAAATAAAAATCACCGCACTGATATCAGTGTTCAGTTTCATGTTGTTTACTATGAAAATAATATGCATACATAATAACGTGGGATATCAAACGTTCAGAATTATAATTACTACCTGAGCGGCAATCAGGCCCAAGCTTGATCAGTATATATCTACATATATTCAGTTATGAAACATTCGCATTTACAAAGAACAAGGTATAACCATGGCATAACTCTGCCAGAGGACTAGAAATGTTTTCTATTGCTTCCCGCCCCCTTAATCTAATATAAAATCTCTCTCTGTCTTTTTTCTCTCTCTCGATCGTTATGTCATTAAATATATGTGCATTATACCATGCACGAATTGAAATAAAAATGCATATGGGATCCGTATAACGTACAGAATAAAGTTACCAGGGATCAATTGTGGTATGTCTAATTACTGTAGTTAGGCGTACAAATCACACAGTTATCGACAAGTTGAGACCGACAGTTTCACCTTGAAATTGTTCACATCGGTAACAAGCATGTGGGGTGTCCTGTATCCCTGAGCCTATCCCCTAGATCAACCATGGATTCATATCCCCACTTAATATATGTATTACACTAACACGGAGACCAAGGGGCCGTTAACAATAAGTTTTGTCGACTTAGCTAATGCGCATCGACTCCACGTTGATTCTCTTTGTATGTAATCAGACTAACAGACTAACACATCTCCTGGCGTCGAGTAAAGAATACGGAGAAGCTGGGGACTACATGGGTACGTTGGAAACGACAGGAGGCGTGTTGGTCTGTGAATCTGACTGCATTTAGCGAGGGTCCCCGTGGAGTTAGTGCGCATTAGCTAGGTCGACAAAATTCATTGTGAGCGGCCCCTAAGTATAATTGATCCTATCAACCACATTCAACTTGTTCACCTTGGCTCTGCGAGAAATGTACTTTCTTGAAAGCACGTGTTTTTAATACTTTTTCTCTATCGCCAATTAAGCCTGGCGTTGAAGAAGGTTTTCCCAGGCTAACCATACAGGCAAAGTAAAATAATAGTTGCACAGTTGTTGATAATCCAACGATTTTATGTAATATCAACTCCGTTGGCAGAACTCCTAGTAAGTCGATCAATGGAGCCATTCACCCGTATCGACTTCAAGAAAAAAACCAAGCGGGAAAGAACTTAAAGTACAAACAAGAAAGAAACACTAACTGCAGCGCGTGGTGCTAGTCTCAGGTGGTTCATTAGACGGGGGAGTCTTAAGGGAAAAAGGCAAGCTGTTATCCCGGAGTCAATGTTGGTCCGGGGTCAACACAGGTCACCGTGTATTTGTACAATCCTGGGGTCTAAGTACTCAGAATCTACCCAGACACTTGACGTAATGTGTTAATGGAATAGAGCCCGGTGGGGAACTGTAATCTCAATTAGACCACGTCTACGCCGGGTACCTGGCCAGGAAACATCCGGGAATAAAACTCAACGGGAAGTTGCCTCATTGCATGACCTCTCGGGATGAGAATCAAAATGGCGCCTTTGAACAACGTGACCCATTGCCTTTGACATTTCCGGCCATGGCTTGATCAGTTGGGATCCCAGGCCCTAAACACTAACATTCTATAGGCACTATTTACCTGTACTATATAATAATTCAGGAGCTCTAGACTGCCGTTCAGGTACTTAGACTCATAGAGTTTGTAAAATGTTTAAAATTCCAATGCCTAACCGGTGTTATTCGCTGGGACTTGGACCACGCTGAGCACCAACACAATAGTGTACACGTACTAAGTAGAGGAATCACATATACTACAGTGTATATAGTGTATGATAATACAACGAAACTATATCCTATAAGATAATACAACTTTTATACTAGACAAAACAAGATGTTACATGTACATACTATGATAAAACTACTAATACTTCGGTACTAATTATTTTATAATACAAGTAATATACAATATGCGGTTGATAATAAAACTAATATACCATATGATTATACAACTAGTATACTGTATGCTTGGTGATAACTAATTTACTATATACATTGCAATTTGTGTAAGTGCTTGTGTATACTATAGATTATATGATAATAAAACTAATATACTTTATGGCATGGTGACAGATTTCTTTAAGTTAGACCTGATTGGACGTTGAACAACTGTCAAGTCATTTCACGTAAATATAACAGCACGGGGAATACTCGAATCATTGATCAGAAACGAGTCCACTTTCAAAAGGACAGTCGTTTTCCAGCAAGTTTACCTAAATGCAAAAAAAAAAAAAATAAATAAATAAATAAAAAAATAAAAAAATAAAAAATAATAAAAATAATAATATAAAATAAATAAATAAATAAAATAAATAATAAAGAAAACAAGCGCCTTATATAGAATTGTTGTTCCTATGTTTTGTTTGAACGTCAATACATAGAACATGTTAAGCTGACTAAAACTGTGCCTAAGTACATCATTTGCAGTGCACCCAGGTAAGTGTTTCAGTACCGGTAGATGCGCAATATGTTCAGAACAGCAACCTCGCGCCATTTATTCTCTGTGGTATAAATAATGCAGCAACGGAAATGCCAGCTCGGCGGCTGGTATATGTTGAAGCATCTGGCAGAACATAACATATCAGCTCCCATAACTATTCGAGTGAATGATTACATTCCTGTTTCCGCAAATCAATCATTGTATATCTAACATTATCTATATAGCATGTAATATTCAAGCCTGTTGCGTTGGTATGGTTAATAATCATATAAAACATATGGATGTCACATGAAACATTACATAAGATACTTTTCATGTGAATTTTGCTTATTAAGTGTATACCACCTATTGCCTAAAAGTGTATATGGTTTACCAGTGCTATATCTTAATGAGAAAAAAGGCGTACATACACTAAACGCACGATACCTTCCGATGGGAAAAGTTCATAGAGTCATAAACATTTAGAACATATCCAAACTCAGTTACAGGTTTCTTGCTCATATAAATCTCAAGATTAGCAATTAAGTTCAACACGAGGTTGAGTTTTTTTTTTTTTTTTTTTTTTTGCACTCTGCTGTCTATGAACATCCTTTGTAAAGTCATTTTAGTAACACATGAGCGTTAGAATAAAATAAAATTAGTCAATATAGGCGATGATTAGAGTAGGCCTCTTAATCCCAATAATTAGGTATTGTCGTGCTTTTAAATCTGAAAAAAGGGCGTCACTGCCCAACCAACAGTTAAGTATATATTATAATGTACACCGACATCTAACAAATAGAAACACAATATTATCATGAGCTCTTTAATATATTGTATATGAATGGACACCGTCAACGAGGCGATACCATAATGGCTCATACACAATGTTAAGGATAAACAAAAACATGAAGCTTCTGCCAGGGTCGCCCTTTATTGCAACCAAACCGAGAATTTCATTCCTATATCTATATCTTAAAAGATGTTGCCAGGAAAATGCATTCCTCACTACCTAATAACCAACTCATTAGATCCATTTACCACTCTCGAGGTGTTAATCAATTCCACGGGAAATTGTCCCCTCCAGAAACGCAATTAGTCCCCCAAAAACAATCATCCACTCCACAATCAGGTGCACGCTTTCCAATAACGTACCACTCGACAGTGTGGCGTTTTATCAGGCTCTCACGCGCCGAGAAAGGAAGCGCCGCGAGTTTATTAATCACTGGGTCAATTTTATTTACCTATTCTCTTTTTAATATAAGGATTCGTTAATATCTTATGTGCGCCTGAATTAAAAGCAGGCGTATAAATATCAGGTGTTGTTAAAGCGAAATAGCTAGCCTCCCAGCTGTTCAAGACTTGTTTAACCAAGTTCCACCCGGTAGATTGGATGATTCGACAGGTGAGCTACAGCTGGGAGAATATTAATGCTGTGATTAGCGACCACTATGTTTAGTCTGTTCTGGTGAGAGACGCAAGCGTGTGCTGGTCTGGTTTTAGCTACACACCTTAAGCTCGAGAGATGGTTCTCTTCACTGAAATTATGTTAGTCAGAGTAAGACATTTTGAATAACAAAAAACTGCCTGTTTTTCTGGAAATGGAATCGTTAAGCCTTTACTGAAAATCGACGTAACACAAGCTTTTATAAGAAAAATAGAAAAAAAATCAGTCCTACAACAGAAAGCAAATAAAATCTCAACTCAATGAAAATAATTGAAATAAAGAAAATTAAAGAAAAACACAAAATGGACCAGACAAATACTAAAACGGAAAGAAAGAAAAAATCAAATAGAAATAAATAAAATATTGAGTTAACAAGTCGGTAATTAACCACTACTTCATTTGTCGATAATTTTGCCAATTAATCCCGAGCCTTCAATAAGTAATAGATGACTAACGTCACTCCCCATCTTCTTTAGGCATATATGAATCGACGAACCGTGTCCGTAGATATGGAGGCACGGCTGGGAGCACCGGAATGCTCACACAGCACGAACCTGGCCAGCCATAACTCAATGTTTGCTTTAAGCTTGTTATTTAAGTCTTAGGTATTATTGCCAATATATAACGCCCAGAGTAAATATCATCCGTTATTTTTATGGAGCTATGAAACTGCAAAAAATCACTCGCGACCTTTATTTTCTGGGTTATTTTGTGCTTTGTATTATCCATGTATTTCATTGATTAAAAGTGTTTTGACAGATTTTATTCATATTTCTGATCCTTTGTTAAAAGTACCTTTTAGCCGGTGCGCTGTATACAGGAGAAGGGAGGAACTCAATAGAAAAGCATGCTCATGATCAATTCTGTATTGGTGTTATACAATGCTGCTCTAAGTCAACTATGAAGTGTTGGCCTTAGTCAAGGATAATATGACTATAAGATTCGCTGCTGGCTTTCCCACACTCTCTCAATATAATCCGGTCTCTTTTCAGACTGCCATACTGGGAACGACATGGGGATTAATTTTTTCGGTCTGTTTGGAATCTGCAGAACGTCTGCTCTTATGCTTTGGTATAATAATAATAATAATAATAATAATAATAATAATAATAATGGGTTCGTGTACTTGCTATGAATTCAATGACCTAGCAGTTACATAATACTATTAAAAACAAATATTAATCATCAATGAATATTAAATGTACCTATTCAACTTGAAAACGATTTACAGACTCCCTACAGGCGATAAGTATAGCAATAAACTGTGCCGTCAAAGCTAATATTACAAAGTTCCTCAATGTGCAGGGCTCTGGTGAAGTCCTGTGACAGTTACATATGCTACGAGTGTATAAAACGTGCTGTTCACACGGGCACCTTGCACGCTTGCAGCACGTGTGCCAGTGCCGGTTAACCAGCTGTAGGTACTCGGATTAAGAAGGAATATTGTGACTTTGACATAAAAAGGGATCGTCCCATGTATATACATCATGCACAGGATCTTCGGCGTCCAAACCCAAATAGTCTAGATTTCCGTATGATAGATGGATGATACATATAACAAGATACTGCAGTCATTAATCAACACTGGAGAAAAGACTACAGAAATCTCAAAGAGAAAATAAGCTCAGTTCTTAAAGATTTCCTTTACGGGATTTTCGCGTTTAATGTAATTTCCCTTGAGAAAAATGACATATTCTACTACTTTGAAACCATTGCTCGGCCTATTCCTGCACTTGGATTCGATATTTTATACCATTCCTAATTAAATAATTTAGTTTAAAATGTCTGAACAGTCTTCTTGACATTTCGAAAGGAAAAACGGACATCACGTTCCTTTTATTTGAGGGGTTTGATCATTTTAAGGCCTCAATTGGGACACATAAGTAGCTTTGCAAGATATTAAGACAAAAATACGACTTGGTGACCTTTCGAAATTCGCATAGTATCCTTTCAGATTATATCAAAATAAAGTGCATGAACCCTAAGCATGAGAAGCGATTCCATCCTCCAATATGTGACAACAAAAATTTTACCATGATCGAGTAAAAGGACAACTCCGTTTCGAAGCTTTTATACAGCACTTAGCTGCCCACTTAAGCGTTCAGTTCAGTGTGGCTATAACGTACATTAACCAAGAGTAACCGCTATAAAAATCGATATTAAATGACCGATAGGCATCGAAGCTTGGTACTGATATTACTGTATTTACGTGCATTAATTTTGACACTCATCTCTCTCTCTCTCTCTCTCTCTCTCTCTCTCTCACACACACACACACATTCACACACACAATGAGAGTGCGGTTATATTGAAAAAAAAAAAACGTATTAGCTGATTACTTCCTGAATCATATCGGCTTAAAAGCCAAATAATCCATTTCTGAAACACGCGGTGCAACGTCAGTGCATTGTGCCTTTCAAAAGTTTACGAGTCCCGGGAATAGCTCTCGCCTTTTGGGGTTTTGTAAATACGTGTTGCACAACGCCAGGTATCTCCAACGATCCATCATTAGTCTCAAATCGGGTTCCGCGATGCTAAACATAAGTGAGGAACACACGGTATAACCATACTCCCTGCGGCCAATCAAAACCAAGTCTACATTTATACTAGGACCCAGTGTATTGGATCCCAGATTAATGTGAGTTTTCAAGCTCTCAGGTGGATCCCCACCCACTACATGTAATATCAGTGTATAATAATAAACTTCACACGCCTGAGGGGGTTTGGTGTGCAATAACAAAGACACAGTTTCGAGACGTGCAATGAGAGCAGGTTTCGAAACATTGCATCAATGGCCATTTGTCACTTGGTTCCTGAACAAATCAATTTGCGAAAGCATTGATATTAAGATATACTGTGACCGACCTCACGTCATTTCACTTCCAATTTATCTGATACTGAACTCAAATGCTTTTGAGTGTGACTTCGTACAATGATAACAAGCCTACAGACACGGCATCAATATTGCAACTGTCATTGTCATTTGAAGAGAGATTAATATGAAGCTAGCTGTGACCGTGAGATAAAGGAGCTTACAAGAGGTTGGAACAATGCAGGTGTCCGTCCTTGTTTTTATTATACCTGGACAAGATTCTAAGATTCTATGAGATTCTGTAAGATTCTGAGATCTCTGCCTTATTCTTCAAATGACACCTATTAACTTTAAACACAGCGATGACAATAGTTTCAGGATCTAAACAATGTGTCTTACGGACAGCACAGCTGAGATCACCACTGACTAGCAACTGGCCTTCCCCATCTCATGTTACTCTTGAGTTCCTTACGTGCGAGGTAGAATAATAGTTTCAGGATCGAAACTGTGTTTACGAAAAGATGATGAGGTTGAACTTACAGTTTTAATAAAACCTGACTATTCCCGAGCGATTAAAAGGAGAGAGAGAGAGAGAGAGAGAGAGATTGATTGATTGATTGATTGATTGAGAGAGAGAGATGCAGAGTGTTAAAGACATTGAAAGTTGAAGGTTTGATAAGATTTTCAACATTGGCTTCGTACTGTTGGAAATGTGTGCGTTAGTTAGTTACGTTACGTTTATTAGATATACAAAATTCGAATAACCTCGATGTCATGAAATTGCCAATCGTCCAATCTTTAAATCGAAGATAAATAATGTACTGTGCTCATAATGTATGTATCTACCTGGAACTAGAACCATATCTATACACTAATGTATATGTGTTTGTGACGGAGGGGGGGGGGGGGGAGGTGACGGGTAATATGAACACTGGTCGAAGAATCAAGCTTAGAATACATATTGTTTCTTCACTATGTCCTGTAACTGTACATGTACACATTTACCAGTCCAATATACCGTCTGTTGAATCACTATTTCTAGCTAACAGCTTCTTTAAGTGGGCACTCGGTGCTTGGACACAGAATAGAGCACACCGGAACAAAATAATGGCACAATCCTTAATGCTTCTTCAAGTTGACGTTATTGAACGAAATAATGTATACCCTAAATTAGCCAATATCAAAGAGCAGTGAAGGATATTCATAAAGAACGAAGGTGTAATGGTTTTAACCTGTTTGTTCTGTATGAATACAGTGTTGGCTCTCTTTTCCTGTATCGGTGTCTAATTGATTGATATTGGCAAATTGCACACACTTGTTCAACTTTACTTTTTCAGAAAACTTACTGTTAGCCTAGGTTATTGGCATCTTGCCATTGCTTAAACCTAACAGGATGGAGGCAGAATATTAGGTTAGAGGAATGAAATCTCTATATAGATTTAAACATTTTTTAAACATGAGAAGTCATTCATTAGAAACGAAACAATTGCAATAAAATTAAAAAAA
Source organism: Lingula anatina (assembly GCF_051362555.1). Lineage (NCBI taxonomy): Eukaryota > Metazoa > Brachiopoda > Lingulata > Lingulida > Lingulidae > Lingula > Lingula anatina. Next base: position 345,768 of record NW_028257603.1, read on the forward strand.
AAAGAAATAAATACTGAAATATTCACAAAGTGGCAAACGGGTACTCACCTCCTGCGTTAGTCGTTTGGTTTCTTTTTCTGACAGCAACAACCTGTTGGCGTATTCTCGTATCTGCTCTCGGTATTTCTCGTTCTCTTCCTCATATCTCGTTCGTCTCTCCTCAACCAGCTCAAGTTCCTCGTTGAGGCGAATTGAAACTTCCTTTGCACAGTTCAACTCCTCCTCAAGTTCCCGGATGTGTTGTAAATCCTCCGCACTCTGATACTGACTCTCTAACGAACGTATACGCTCCTCGTACATCTGTTTGTCAGCCTCGATCTGGTCATTCTTACGCTCCGACTTTCGCAGCTTGAACTGCAGGATGCGGCAATTTTTGGCGGCAATTTCGAGTTCTCGTTGTAACTCCTGTAATTCGACGGACTCCTCCTCACGGAACTGGTCGTGAATCTCATCCATTTCCATTTTCATCTCCTCCATTTCCTCCTTCAATATGGCGTTCTCCTCTCTGAGTTTACTGACCTCTGTGTCGCCATCACTTCCCGTATTCTTGGCCGCCATTTCGCTGTACTTCGTTTCCAATTCCTGTAGTTTTTCTGTCAGCTCCTTGTTACTCCTTTCCAGATTTGAACTGAGCTCTTCGGCAGCTTTTATACGACCGTTAAGGGAGTCTATTTCCTTTTGAAATTCAGCAATTTGTTTAGTGTGTTTAGCTTTTTCGCTAGACCGCTCTTCTTCTACTTTTTTCGTAGAATCTGTTGCAGCTTTAAGCTGCTGTTTTAGTTTTATTACCTCTTGATTGTGTTTCTTATTTTCTTCTTGTGCTTCTTTCAGAGATTTATCAATTCTTTCTTTTTCTTTTTCTGCGCGGTTCTTTGCCTCATCTGTGGCAGTTTTAAGTTGCGATGTAAGAGCAGATATTTCGTTCTTAAGTTTTTTCACTTCGAGTGATTCCTTCTCGGCCTGTAACTTTTTCTGTGAATTTTCCGATGTTTTTAGCTGAATTTCTGCGGATTTTAGCTGAATGTGTAGCTCGTCTACTTCCTTTTGGAGTTTCCGCTTGTCATCTTGTAAAACACGGGACGACTCGCAAAGTTTTTCCTTTTCCTTCTCTGTTTTTTTCTTGTCTTCTTCAGCGGCCGTCAATTTACGTTGATGTTCTTCTCCTTCCTTTTTAAGTCGCTTTGTTTCCTCCTCCAATTCGCCAACGGTGACAAGATGTTCTTTCTCCGCTTTTTTCTTTGAATCCTCAGCTTGTTTGATCTGATTTTGTAAGTCTTCTACGAGCTTCTTTTGTTTTGTAGACTCTTCTCGTGCTTGTGTGTCGGCAACTTGGCGCTCCTTTTCAATCTTTTTCTTTGAATCTTCTGTTATTTTTAATTGAGACTTAAACTTTTCAACGTCTTTCTTCAGCGTCTTGTTTTCTTCCTCCAACTTCTTAAGAGCGTCGGATGGTGGCGGGGGATCTGTTTGAGACGCCGCCGCCTTTGTTTCATGATGTACCTTTTCGGTTGATATCCGTTCTGTTTTAGTAATTTGCTTTTGATTTTCGAGGACAGTTTTTGGTGACGATGGCGATTTCTTGCCCAGTTTATCTTGACCTGTCGTTTTAGCTGCAGGGCGACCCTTCACAGGCGATTCCAAAGACCTGTCGGGAGATTTCCGTAGCAACTGCTGCCCAAACGGTTTCACTGATAGCGTGTCCTTGGGAGACTCGGGTGTTTTCGTACCACTGCTACCGGTTAATTTCTTGCCGTTCTTATCCTTCTCAGTTGTTGTTGTTGTCGATGATTTAGTATCTGGCGCTTTCTTGGCTACGGAAGCGTACAAGTGCCACAACACACAACAAAAACACTCGACACACAACACAATCGCAACACAACACATTAACTTCTCGACACAACACCAAAGAAAATCGCGACACAACACATTAACTTCTCGACACCAAAGAAAGTCGCAACACAACACAATTAACTTCTCGACACAACGGAAATAGGTGGCGCTATCGGCGCGGACGTCTTGGAAAAGCCGCGAAAACCCACAGAACGAAAGTAGAAAATCAACTGCATTTTTATGAATTGTATTTTCACACATAAATCATTTCTCAAGCAACTCCGTAAAATGTAACTTTTTTGATAATGTTAGAATGATTTAATTTAGTCTGTTATCCTTAGCTACAAGCAGAGGCTATCAAGTCCAGGCATCACATGTCCAGCAGCTGATCATGAGCTGTAGTGCTTAACCCACTTTAAGTGCAAATGGTCATAAATCAATCAATTGTCAAAGATACGCAATTTCGTGAGTAGAAGCAGTTCCACCCATTTGAGAAAAAATCCAAAAATTCTACAATCAAACAGATCATCTACGTTTATATTTATGCAAATTGTATAGGCAAGGACACCAAGAAACCAAGGTAAAAATATTTTACATTTTAATGCAATTTTAAAGGTATATTTTATTGATAGAAGCTTGTTTCACCCTCAGTGCTTTGTTCTCTGAGCATGCCACATGGTTTAAACTAAACTGGCTTCTACAGATAAATGTTATGTACATTTCTACCCGATTTTCTTCATATAAAGTGCACGTGATTAACATCAAAATATTTTTTTATTCAGGCCCGTAGCCGGGGGGGGCGGGGTGGGGGGGGGTGGGGGGTGGGGGGGGGGGGGTGTTAAAAAAAACCACCCTTTTTGCTGGTAAAAGGTCCACTCTGGGTAAAATTTGATCTAGGTACAAAAAGTTAACTTATTCAGAAAAAGGACCCCCATTTTGAAATTGCTGGCTACAGTCCTGTAATTACTACTTGTCACAGCATTTTATAAAAAGTTAGTAAAAAGGCAGTTTTAATTAGTTTATCAGGTTTTAAGTAGTGTCATATTCGGTTTTTTTTTTATTGATTGAAAATTATTGTTAGTAGAATTAAATGTCTGTTTGCTAAAGAACATATATATTTCTTATAGGACAACTTGAGATTACGTGCACAAGGGCAAAAGGAGCCAAAATTGTGAGTGTTAAACTGTACAATGTATTCGCTGGTTTATTTAAATTAGAGACATGTTATTAATAGTCCATTCTTTATGTTACAAATACTACATTAGAATTAATTTCTTATTTTTTTTTTTATATTTCTATGTCACTACATTCATAGTCTGTTAAATGATTCAGTTTAATTAATTAGCAGTGTACAAATTGTCAAATATAATATTCCCCTGTCAGTCTGAGTACAGTCAAGACATGTTAGTTTAAGACAATGTAACAAGGTCAGAATATTGGTGAGACCTTTTATTTTTTTCTTTGATTTTTGTTAATTTATTTTATTATTTCAGATTCACAGTAATTTGGTATTAAAATACTCTGCTATTATCCTGGTACTACCTAACAGTAAATAAAGGTTCCATCATCTAATTACATATCATCTAGTTATGTCATCATTTCGACAAATGCACGCAAACTCTACAATGTATGATTCATTTTTTTATGCATTGTACGTGTTTCCACACATAAACCTTGCTGGTCCAGAGGACCTGCATTATCAAAGTTCTTGTCGATCTTTTGGCTTTTCAGGTGGTCATCACCAGTTAGACCCGCAGTTTCCCCATGTCTACAGATTCAGAATGTGGTGCAAGTCTTTTAGGGCAATTTCTATGAATTCTAAAAAAAAATTATATACTTTATTTCAGTGTGATATCATGTACTGCCCCTATTGTGGCAAGGAATTGCCCTGTGGATTTGAAAATTTTTTATGCTGCACATTTTGCGGCAAATCACTGCCAGATTGGTCCAGCAGACAAATTGAAAACTCTAACAGAGGTAGGTTATGGATATCATTAATTTAGGAAATTAAAGAATATTCTACCTATCTAACATGTTCTACCTATCTGGACTCAGACTTTTATGGTTATAAGGTGACATCTTAATGCAGAATTTACATCTCTTTTCATGCCTATAAATTACAAGATTATTCCAATACAGATGAATTTTGACTGTGTAAATGAAAGGGATCCATTTTTGTTCTTGGTGAGGTACTTAACTTGGTTTGTCAATCAAAAGTTTGGATTAAAATCACAAGGGATTTCCAAGAGACTGCTAATAACCTGGTAATAGCCATTCTGTGGTATTTGTTCGGCTCATAAATGCATAATTTCCGAAACCAGACACAAGAGTCCCAAATGGATTTTAGGTTTGATAATTAATTATTATTTTATGAACACTTTTAATCCAGAAAAAGTGTTAAATAGTGTTTGGAAAGGACATTAAAAATTTTTTTATATAGTTTTCAAAATATTGAATATTTTGATTAATATTATTTTGAATAATAAAGGCGAAAAACATTAAATATAACTTATATTATCTAGCATATAGCTAAGTGCATATGATTAAGATTAATTTATAATATATTGGCCTCACAAATCTATATTAGATGGACTTGTTTTCAGTCTGTCTTTATTTGTTATGCAGACAAAACTGGGTGCAATATAAGAATGTCATTCTTAATTGATTAAATAATAATGTTATCTCCTTTTCATTTTCATTACATCATTCCACAATTTTTTAAAATTGAAACAACAATATATCAAATAATATATTAATTAATAATATGGTAATGTTATTGTAGATGTGGCAAGTGCAGCCATTGCTGGTGTGAGTGGCCTCAGTTCAAGTTCAAGTGCAGGTTTCCTTGAGCCGAAAAAGGAAGGTAAGTAGCAACTTAATAAAACAAACTATAATAAATAAAGAGTATTATTATTATCATTATTATTAAAAAGCGTACAACTCTTTTGTCTTCTCGGGATAATATATTCCCTTCTAACCAATAGGTTGAGAAAAATCTCTGTGCTAGGGTCAGAAAAATACACATAAACCAAATTACATTACAATTTATTTCGCTATTTTAGCCTTTCAAAAATTTTAGCTTCCTTCAGTGCTGCATATAATAAGCAGACGTAACATTTAAACTTACAGTTGTCTGTGGCAGCCATATCTTTTTAACTTTCAGTTTTTATAATAACCCTGGAATTAGAATTTTTCCTCAGAATAATTAAGTTTAGGGTTATTGCAGCTTAATTGCGATTAAGACAGAAATAAGAATTTTTTCAAGAAAATAATTCCCTGACTGCATCTTTATAATCAGTTTAAAGGCAGCAAATCGTAAGTTAGCCAGGGTCAAATTACATACATGTAGATTGAGTATTTGGGTTTATTGAATTAAAGCACTTTCACCTAATTTGGTGCCTTCCTTTAAACATAGTGGCTGGTGTTGATTGTTGAAATGTATTCTAAATTTGCTTATATTTCAGACCTACCCCAGCTGCTCCAAACATTCAAAAAAATGAGAGAAAAGAGGAACACTGAAAGGAACTCTTTTTTTACAAACAAGAAATCAAGATTTTCAATGAAGGACAATGAAGTGAATGTAAGTAATGAATTAAGGAGGGTAAAAAATCTTGAGGTCTCGGTACTTTTTGAAAAAATTAAACCAGTCTTCTTTAGGGGATCTTATATACCACACAATAATTGGTTATCTGGAATTTAATCTGACACTACCATCTATTCAGGTACTAGACAAAAAACTGGGTGAGAAAATTTGTTTATGTTTCTAAGTCCATGATTACTACTTAATATCACAAATGAGAAGCATGACTTCCTAAATACAATACCGACTAAGGCCACACTTTTTTATTTTTATGGATGACATCCTCTGGGGACCCCGAAATCGGTGCGAGAGGGCGAAAAAAAAAAAAAAAACAGTCCAAAAAAAAAAAATGCTGCTTAAGTAAAGGAATGCTGTCAGTACACAGCTGGAAACTCAAATTTACCACAGAAACACGTATCAAACTAACAATATGTCTTTATCCATGCTCTCAAAATATTAAAGCATTGTAAATACTTCGTAGAAAGGTAAAAAAAAGTCATGAATATATGGGCCCGTAGCCAGGGGGTTAGAAAGAACCACCCCTTTTGCTGGGAAAAGGTCCACTCTGGGTAAAATTTGAACTAGATACATTAAGTTTGTATGGAAAATGGTCCACTTTTTCAAAAAAAGAACCCCTTCCCTTTTGGAATTGCTGGCTACGGGCCTGATAGACATGCTGCATATTACCCAATCTATTTAAGGTTATTTCATGCATTTTGTTGGTATAACAATCAATAAAACAAATATCAAACAAACAGCATGTCTTTATTTGTACTCTCAGAATATTAAAGCATTATGAACACTACACAGAAATGTTAAAAAATGATGCAAAGATATGCTTAATACTACCAATTCTATAAAAGGTCATTTCGGTCGATGCCATTTGGGCTACTTCGACTCACATGAAGCAGCCAAACTGTCGGGTGGCCTGACCGACCTACAGCCCACCAAATACCTCGACGCCCTGTCGACCCTTTTTTTTTTTCGCTACAAGAAAACCTGGTATGTGTTGCATTGGACAGAATATCACTGAAATTTTCCGAGCGATAGTTGCTGGCCGCTGCCAGCCTTTCGCATAATTGTAAAAAAGTGGCCCAATATCAATGGCATAACAATCCAAAACGACGGCCCCGTTCTCTTTATGACTTTATATAATTAATTGTCCTGTAATTTGAAAGTAATCCTAGAGATGAATTTGATGGCAAAGCGGCCACATTTCCACGTGGCAGTAATACGCATGCGCAGAAAGCACATTTTCCGGCAAATTCAATAACGACGTTTGCGACAACCGACTTCGATGGGGAGGGGGGGGGGTGTTTTTTTTTTTTTTTTTTTTTGGAGAACGGACGAAAATCGGTGCGCGCGCAGGATGTCATCCATAAAATTAAAAAAGTGTGGCCTAATCCAATCACTATGAAATCTCCCTGAAATGTTCTTTTATCAAAACATTTTAATCCAACCAAATATGTAGTGGTTTATGGGACACCTTCCATGAAATTAGATCTAATGCTACTATCGATACATTTCAGCTAAGCAATTTTCCACCAAACCTACCCTGGAATAGTGCTAACACTTGCCAATTTAGCTAAATGCTAAAACTGGCTTAAACTGTCTAAACATAAACGGCTAGATTTGACTCATTTTATACCATTCGGACAACAAATTGACAAAAAAGTGATGATTTGGCTAAGCGAAAAAAATTGCTAGCATTACCCCAGCTACCACAAAACTGATAATCTCTATCAGTTATTTTAGTATTGTGTAAAATACAATATTATGTGGAGTTAAGTCTTCTATTGAAGGGTTTGTGGGTGGTGTTTCCATATTATATTATATTTGTCTATCTGAAGGTTTAAACAGAATGTGGTGATAAAAAAATCAGTTTTTTTGTGTTATGCACAATCATGATTATTATCTAAAAGAAAGCCTAATCAAGTGATAATTTAATCCAAAGAATAATGTTACTTTTTCACACATGTGATTTCAGATCAGAGTGGGAATTCTCATACCTAAAAACGGCTGTTTAAAGCCTTTTAGGGGGAAGACCCTGAAAGTGACTGTAAGGCCAAGCTGGACTGCAGAGGAGACTTTGCAGGCCTGTTTGGCCAAACACAGAGCCCACAATGGACATGAAATGGAAGAGGGAGGATACTGTCTGACTTATGACAGTGGCAAGGTGGTGGAACACCTCCCTGAAGGAAACCCCCCTGCCAAGTTCACCATCAGGGGATATAAGGAGCAAATTCAAAAGGACTGGCAGAGGCTTGTTCTATACATTTGTGCTAGGGAGCACCTAGGTAGTATTGGTTTAACCCTTATCAGGAAAATGGGGGCCCAATGGACCCAAGCAGGTTGAATACATGTAGTTCTTCACAGCTGCACAATAAAGCTGTTCAGTATTATGGGGCATAATTAATTCTGATAGGCATCCAGTGTCAGAGTTACATCATCTCCACCCAACACTTATTTCCATCGTTCCTCAAATCATACATTTGCATTGCATGTTTTTCTTAGATTGCAAAATGTGCTACGGTGGCAAAATGTAGCTCTACCAACCCTAATGTAATCCTCAATAAGCATATCTGGCCAAGCTTGTCCCATGTTATTGACCTTTTTTGATGAAAAAAAATATATGAGAAAATTAACCTTTTTCTTTTGTATCCTAAAAGGATAGTGTAGGTCCAATGCATTCAATATAGCTCCTAATTGGTCATTAGTGCTACATTATGGTTAATTTTTAGTATCAATATATATTTGTGTAGAGGCAAATTTAATATTTTGTGGACTACATTTAAAATTAATTTATAACTATATTTTATTCTTAATTAACCTTTTAATAATTTCAGAAAAAGAAGAAGCACATGTAGAGATATTAACAAGTGATGAAGAGTCCGATTTAGAGGTAATACTTTAAAATTTAAACTATTTTGGTATAAAACATGTCCTTTTAAGTAGGAGAAATTTCAGATCCCTATTACAGCTGGTACATATCTGACGTAGTCATTCTTTTCATTGTATTATGTATCCCAGTTTTTTGCCAATATTAATATATGTAATGATGTTGTGGGCATTTATTATGACTGTACATCCTTATATCCTTTTTCTCAAGAAGTTAATCCATTGAAATATATTATTGATTAATGCACATGATGAAGTACTCAGCAGCTAAGATACATCTAGCAAATATAGGTAATGTATGTGAGGATAGTTGCAGAGATTGGTAGTGTTTTTTTTTTTTTTTTTTTCTCTTCTTGACTTTTCCTTGCATATTCTGCTTTACCACGTATTATTAATTGATAAAATGGCACTTCACCATAATAAATGCACTTTCCCTTGCTTAGTTTCATTGTCACTTGCTATATCTTTTGTTTACTGTTTGTTCACAAAACTGTTATGTTATGGGGATGGGGTTACATCTAAAAATTTTGTATAATGTTATTGGAGCACAGAAAGGAGAATTACTTGGCATTGTAGGCTAACCCACAAGCATAGTAGGTTTGCAATAGGGCATTTTTGTTTTTTGGCCTTTACACACACGCGCACGCGCACACACACACACACACACACACTTGTTTGGATTGAAACATCATTGATCAGGTTATAGACTTTAAAGTCTAATGGAGTGAAGCTAGTAATACAGATATATATATATGACATCATGTTTGGTGTTCAGCATGTACTGGTGTAACATGAAAATCTGACTCCCCCAATGAAAATTTGACTCCCCCTCCACAAAACTTCATAAATCTGTTTTTATTTTGAGTATATGACTGTGATCTTGTAGTATGTAAAATGGAGGATACATATACATAGGCACTTTTTTTGTAGTTTGCAGGTGAAAACTTTTATAATAAAATAAGAAAATTAAAAATGTGCACATAATGAAAATCTGACTCTCCCATCAAAATTTGACCCCCTCACCCCCCCCATAAATCTTATTTTATTTGGAGTATATGACTGTGATCTTTTAGTATGTAAAATGGAGGATACATTGGCCTTTTTTTTGTAGTTTACAGGTGAAAATTTTCATGAAAAAATAAGAAAGTTAAAAATGTGCACTTAACTGCCCATTGTCTCCCCAAAGAAAAAGTGCCAATGTATCCTCCATTATGCATACTACAAGGTCATAGTCATTTACTGAAATAAAATGAGATTAATGAATGTTTTATTTGGGGGGGGGGGGGGGGGGGGGGAGTCAAAATTTCATAGGGGGAGTCACATTTTCATAATGAAAATCTGACTGGGGAGTCAGAATATCATGGTACACCGGTAGTCCTAATCTATGCTGTACAGAAATTCATAAGTGGACTACATGTATGTGCTGTATGCAAGACTAAAAAATGTTTTCATTGTTAGCTGTGGGGGTACACTCATTAAATCTCTGTTCCATTCCCCAAACTGTACCCCCACGGGGACGACGCATGGGAGAGGAGAGACCATGAAAGGATTACAGGGTCTTCCTTTTATGTAGGTCCACCATATTTAGGTCTCGGCCTTACTATACCTCGGCTCTTCTCAATGTGAATGCTCTCTGAGAGATCCCAGAGTAATTTGGGTTAAGAAAGAATATAGAGTGAAAATAGTTAAATCAAAATAGTCTCTTTTTTCATCTACTATGCTAGGACTTTTTGATCAACCCTTGCACATGCCTAAATAAGGGAGGGCCCATTGCTCTAATAAGTAACATGTAACACATGATCGCATTTGTATGGGCTAAAGAACTACTCTGTATTCTGTAAGGGTATTCTGGAGGTATTTTCCTCGGTCTTGATTTTGAGATTTCTGGACAGTATAATTCACACAGTTTAGATCACAAAAACTCTTTCAGTTTATTTCCTCTTTAAATTAATATACACATTCTTTGCATAAAGACCAGTAAACATGTCATCCTTAAGACTTGTAGTATTAAATTAATACTTAAAACAACATACATATGATTCTGTCCAGCGCACCTCTATATAGATACTAGAAGTTGGTATTCAATCTTTATAAACCCTACCTCATTAATGATTGCAGCTTATTGTATTTAACTTGAGGCTGAAATATTTGACACACGCTAAGCTTTCATATTGGCTTGTTATTTTGTGTTTTATGCTTTTTTGGTGTTATAGTTGTACTTGTGGTTTGCCCCTCTATCTCTTTTTAACAAAGAGCATCTCTGTTTAACAAAAACATTATACTGTACACAATATGTTAATGAAGACTTCATGCTGTTATGAGAGTTGGTAGTAATCAAACATGTGTTTAAATATATTTAGTAATAATTTTTCAACATACCCTACCTCCCTTGTATATGTATACATCTTTTTGCTGTAGTTTAGAGCATCACTTTATATTGGCATTAATTTTGTAGGAATGGATACATACTAAAGAAGTTGGCTGTAGAGTTGATGCAGGAACTCCAACTGTGAGCTTCAGGGTTGATGCCTCCAGCACTAGGTTTGATGTGATTATTAATACACTTAGAACTAGAACAATGTTACAAAGAAATACAATACATCTTGAACCTCATATTTGTTTGGAGTTAGAAACTATGAAATAGCTGGTACAAGCTGCCCGATGTTGCAGCCTTTATTGCAAACTTTTTAAAGATGTGTGTATTATCTCTGGATGATTGTACATGTAACATGAAGCAGATTTGTATCATACCTTGCAGTGTCAGGTAAAAGATGAAATTTATTATTATCTCTTAGCAAACTTCAAGACTATTTTTACTGGCTTTGTATGTTCAAGATCTAGAGCCTAGGGTATTAACCAGTTCAAAGAAGTGAACCAAATCAAGATTTTGTTTCCAGACATCTCTGTTTATGAACCAATTAATTTTGTGTGCCTCAATCAATGTTGCAGGACTGAACAGTCATCATATGAGACTTATGTTGAGGCATTACAAGATGATCCAGATGATTACCCAGAAGAGGTGTGGTCCACAAATGTGGAAACCCAAGATACAAATGCCAGTCCTGAGCAAGAAATGGATCTCACAGCTCTTGTCATTGCTTGGCAAGGTAAAACAGAATACAGATCCTTTTTTACTCTATGTTACTTCTTTCAGTAGCTGTGCAATATACCCTTTTCATCCAAAATTGCTGTAAAATAGTCAATTCAAAACTTTTTAAAGTAAAAAACTATACCCTGGCATTACAATGCCATATACATGTACACTGTACTAGTAACATACACAACAATTACAAGGTGTTTTAGGGTTTAAATTATGTGATTGTGTAGACATACAGATGTGTGGTTGACATATGCATACAGTATATTTAGACAAGAGATTTAAATTTTGAATTATAGAACAAAATGCCAAGACAGAAGATGAGGAACTGATTGTGCGGAGGAGGAAACTTTTAAACAGTGTCCTATCTGCCACCAAGAGAGAAGGATTTTCTTTTTTTAAAATTCCCAAAGTGGAATTTTCCGGAGAGAAAGCCCTAGATGATGGTGGGCCACGAAGAGAGTGTTTTAGGTATATATATATATATTTATTGATTGGTATTGATTGATGAAAACCATTTATTTACCTAGGTTAATGCTGTATATTATGGTCTGTTTATGCATATTTACTCATGAATTGTTTTAACTTGTATTATGTGTGATGAAAACATGCTTTAAATTTTATGTATCAATGCATTTAAAAATGGGTTTCCTACACAGGTATCTGTTATGGCAAATATTTTGCAATTTTCAGACTACTTATGAAAGAAATTTCATCTCTGGATATATTTGAAGGCCCTCCAGAGGCCCTTGTCTTTAGACATAATGTCACTAAACTGGAGGCAGGAAGCCACCATAAATCAGGGCAGCTGGTTGCCTGGAGCATTCTCCATGGTGGACCTGGGTTCCCCATGCTCCACCCCCTGCTCTTTGAAAAGATGGTGGGGAGGGAGCCAAAGAGGGAGGACATTCCTAAGTATATAGGATTACTTTTGCCAGAGGAGAAAGATAAGCTCAACAAGGTAATAACTGTACAAGTAAAATAAGTTCAAAGCACTTCTTTATTTGTAATTATCAATTACAAATGAAAAAAAAAATGTTTCTTTTTTCTTTACCTCTTACACAACCTCTTTTCCCAACACATCTAATGGTTCTACATTAATTAATTTATCAACAGAATGAATCATTTAAATAGCAGTATAGTATCCACTTCAAAATTAAAGTAAATGTACATATGCTAATTGCAGATATATTGCAGTGATAAAACAGAATTTGACGCAGTGGTGGCAGCTGAAATGGATTGGATATGTGACCAGGGGATTTTTAAGTTTTCTTTCGAGGAGAAGGAAACAATGATATTTCAGCTTCTGCTGAACATAGTATATTACAAGTAAGATATATAAATTTGAACCCTAGTCAGGAAACAATCATTGATTACTTGTCACTTAAAAATGATTTTTAAAAATACTTCTATTACCCAATGTAATTATGTTTATAGATGTATATAGACATGTCAAATTGCACTTCGTTTGCAATTTGTTACACAAAGCAAGGGGGATTGATGTTTGAGGTATTTATCAGCGGCAGTGCTTTACTGATGTGGCAGCAAATAAGGAACAGTTTACAATGTTATCTTTGATCTACCACTCTAAAGGAATGTAATTGTGATTGATTTGATGCGTAATTGTTAAATTGTGGCCAGTGCCATTCGCTGTCTTGTGACTTGGGTATGTCACAGTCAGGATACTATATCCAAGCAGCAGCTCCTTAACAAATAGAAGGCTTTAAGTATAATATGTCCATTTCTAACTAATTTTTTATAACATAGTAATATATGGGGTCTTTACTAAAAACAATTTTTTTCTAACCATCATTTCCTAATTGTCTGAGGGCAATTTTTATTGAGGATTTGAAAAGAGTAAAAACCCTAGAAACTGTTGATTGCAGGAGAGTTGCAGACTAAATTTGTTTGCAATTTGTTTTTTCTCCCCTTATGAATTCCTCTATGTGAAATCCTTAAAAGTGCAAAAAGAAAATTGATAATATAGAATTAAACAAAATAATTCTTTTATATTTCTAAAATCTTTTTATATTATCATTATGACTTTTTTTTGTTCTTCAGGAGTAAAACAGAAGCGGATGAGTTTTTGGGTGGACTGAATAGTATAGGGCAGTTGGGGGTGCTGATGCACAAATACCCTTCCTCTTTACAGAGGTTGTTTGTGCACAGTACCTCTGCTGTCACAAGGATGTGGTTTAAAGATAACATGTCCTATGTCCACAGTGACAATAGCGCTGTCAAAGATGTTGAAGAAGATACAGTACTGCTGTGGGAAAGATTCCTACAGGACTGTGAGAGTAAGTAATGGCTAAAGAGAGGGAAAAAAACAGTTGTCAAAATGTTTGATTACAAATTAATGTCTATAAAGGAATGTATAGTGTCTAAGGGAGTGACCCCACAACCCTATAGGTCTAGGTGGATTGATCCATCTCTATGGGGTCTTTGCTAGATTGCATTCAGTTTGAGCAGCTTAAATGTCTGGGGCGCCTACTGAAGCTACTAGTGGGTAATTAGCTCTCCTGCAGACCATTAAACTGCTTAAATTGAAAGCAATCTGACGAGAGGCCCCGTGAAGATAGATTGACCCAGCTAGTTGAACAGGGTTGTGGGAAGGCAGTCAAATACCAAATCCAGGGCTACATTATGACTTGTATAGTTTCATTTATAGTGATATGTTTAGTCATATAATAATAATAAGACTCTTCATTCCAGGTGGAAGGTCACAGGTCACACTTCATAAAGTTTTGGGCTTCATAACCGGAGCAGAAGAAATCCCACCAGGTGGTTTCGAAAAAAAGTTAGAGGTTGGGTTCTTCATCCCCAGTGAAAGGTGTCGGTTCCCCTGGGCATCAACATGTGGCCTGTATTTACACCTGCCCACGGGAGATGACCTGGGAGATCTACTTGTCACAGCAATCCAAGAAGGAATGGGGTTCTCCATTTCATAAGTGCAGATTATACAACATATTGTTTATACACAGCACTGTAATTATCTTCTCACCTAGTGAACGTTGTAGGTTCCCTTGGGCATCAACTTGTGGGCTATATTTACACCTGCCTAAAGGTGAAGAGGACCTGGGAGGATTGCTGGTGAGATCTGTGACTGAGGGAATTGGCTTAATTCTCAATTTCTTAGCAACAATACGAACAGTATGGATTTGTTATGTAAAGAAATTCTACCATGGAATTTGAAGACTAGCTGATAGTAGAATTTGCACTCTAGCTAATAGTATGTTATTATGTGCACGGATATATTCAAAGATCCTATGGGCTGCAATAGCAAGACAGTTTTGTTTTCATCACATAAGCAGCTGTAAGGCAACTTCACAGATGTACATGTGCTTGCTTGCTTAAATGATGTTTGGTAGTTTTAACTATGGATTTAAACATTTTTATGTTTGGTGTGCAACTGTAGCGTATACAAATAATATAACATTTGTTTTGGAAATGTAAAGACCATTTATTTTTTTAGACCTTTTAAAACATGCCAATGGTGGAAAAAATAATGTAGAACAATACAATTATAAAGAAGATAGATGAGAGAAACTGCATGGCTCTGCAAAGTATATAATACACACTTGAAAAGGTGTTACAGACAATCTGTAAGGAGTATTGTTTGTTTATTAAGCAGATTAGCATTATTGAGATTTCAGCAGCAAGACAGCTTGGCAGGACATAAATGTGGCCTAACACTCAATAAATACACACTAAGGACATATCTAAATAGAAAAAGTAAGATGTCATATCATTTTTAATAAATGATAATGAAAAAGCTTTAAAAGATTATCATTCAATGACAGGGTTTAAACGTTATGTAATATCATGGAAACATTAAATAAAAAAACTGTACATAATTGTAAAAAATAAAATTCTACAAAATAAAGGCAGGCAAGGAATTTTAAACAGTTTTATTGTAGTCCTTTGATTACCTGTGCCCCTATACATGTAAGTGGGCAAGAAGACCCCAACTCCATACAAAACTCCATACACAGACTAATGTGCTAATTTTATGCAAAATTCTGCCTCATATGCGCCCCGATTATGGATGGAAAATGAGACCATGCAGGAAAGAAGTCCCAACTCAAATGATATTACATTAACTGTGCATTGGAAGGACCCCTGAATATACAGTTAAACCTGAAAGCTCAGCATATGGGCAACATCATTCAAGGACATTTGGGAAGAAAGACAAGATACCATATTTACATATGTAATTGACTGAGTAGTCATTCAACATGGTCAGTGCCTTCAAATGTATATCAGTTTGAGTGTATTATGTAAAAGAGAAAAATGTCAGGACTACATGTATCTACTTACTAAATGTACTATTTTATTCAGCATTTATCCCCCTTGAAACAGCTTATCGTTAGATTGTTTTGCTCTATATTAATCACAAGTCAATGCTTTAAGTCTTAAGTATAACTCCAATGCATCGTCAACATTTTCAGGGTATATAAGGTTGTAGGTTTCCATAAGAAACTGCAAAAACTCTTCTAGCTCCCCATCCTGGCACACTGAGTTAGCCTCTGTAAAATTGTAGAACATGTCCCAGTCCTGGTGACTTACATCCACCTTACAGTCCCTACCATTTGGTGGCAAAAAGTACAACTCATCTGGGATCCCTGCTGGACAAGAAGCATATCGGCTTGGTCTAATTCTGTGTGTATTCCAAAACACTGCTGCTTCTTGGAGATCTTTCCTCAACAGATCCATAAAACAAAATCTCAAACATTCTATTTGTAAACTGTTGCCAACAGTAAAGTGACCCTCCTCAGTAAGATCTTCAAAAAGGTTAATCCAATATGTTGAACGGTTTCTTCTGAGAAAAGACCACCACTGCTCAATCCGTTGATTGCTTGGCGATGTTCCATATCTATGACCGTGTGAGCTGTTTGTCAAGGAACACTGAACTGGGGCCAACAATGAAATTTCAGTGCCACAATCTGTCCTCACAATCTTAGGGCATATCATACCCATTTGTCTCACTGTGTCTAAAAAATACTTACATATTATAGAACTCTTGTGATTTGTGTGGTTACATTCCAACCACATTATTCTCCTAGAGAAACCATCGATGCAACCATTAATTTCAAAACCATATATTTTCAGTTTATCATAGCCGTCTACATGCCAGCAGTGGTTTGGCCCTTGACTGATGTAGGTTCTTCTTTGTAAGCGACTCAAGCGTCGGTTTTCTACACTAATGGGGTCAATCTGACGCAATAATAATCTCACCATTTCTTGAGTAACTCTAAGATGGTATTTCCTAATCAGCCTTTGCCACATGGATCTATATCCTCCAAGTCTACCTAGCAATTTTAATTTAAAAATAAAAAAAAAATGTTAGACAAAATTTGTAAATTGTTACAATTCGTTATTAATATAAAGGATTAAACAGACCTTAATCTCACTGCACATTGTACATGTAAAAGAAAAGAAAAGTTTCATGACAGACGACTATAGTAAAAAAAAAAACTATATACTGAGCAGCTAAATGTGATGCAATAAAAAATTGCCCCAAAATAATGTGGGTCTAGTTAATAGAGCTCAACAACCGCTGTATTATATTGACTAAATATACATAGCAGGCCCGTAGCCAGCGGGGTTTCGGGGGGTTTGAAAGAACCCCCTTTTTGCTGGAAAAAGGTCCACTCTGGGTAAAATTTGACCTAGGTACATAGGGGTTATATGGTAAAAGGTCCACTTTTTCAGAAAAAAGAACCTCCTGTATAGCGCCCCTCCCCTACAAAAAATATGTACATGTATGATAGTGATATATGTGATGTATGTGCAATAGCACACCAGATGACCATTTATGACCATTTATGGCCATAAATGACCATTAATATGAATGAGGTCTAATTATGATACCTGTTCCTTCCAATTCTCTTCTTATAGCTTGATAGACTAAGTGAAGAGGTGACTGGCTTGCAAAACCTCGTCTTGATAACCCATAAGACCTGATAAAGATATACAGTTTTAAACTTGCACAAAATTTAATCTCGCTGAATACTCTTCATTAACTCATATGACTGCTAAAATATGTTTTGGTTGTCCAGTCTAATTTTAGCTGGTGAAATTTATAAAAAGGGGAATATGCAATGAAAAATGGCTCACCGATTTTGGCTGCATGCTAAAATGCAGGTAGACCTTTAACACATTTTATCAACCTACTTATATTTTGCAAATCTGAATATGATATCAGTCTATCTTAAACTTATATACAATTTAATCTGCTTTTCAGCTAATTTCTTACTGTTTCATGTATGCAAATTACAGACTTTAGAAAGAACTGTCACAAGTACAAAGACTTAGAAGTAGGTTTGTTTTAAGTACTGTCTCATTACTAGTACTTCACTTGGAAATATTTGCCTCTTAATGAGATTTGTAAATGAAAAAGGAAAAGGTTGGTAACAATTACTGCCCACATGGTCAATTTATTATCAAATTTCTCGATCATCTTTAATTGTACAAGTACCTGATCCGCCGTTTAAGGGTCCTTAGGCTCAAATGAATCCCATGGTACAACCCAAGAAAAATAACAATAGCTTTGTATTGGAAGCCTTGGCTGAAGTAAGCTTCGATTGCTTCTTGTTCAGATCTAAAATTAAATGTAAACTTAGAGCATTGAGAATATTCCTTCAAGCACTTTAAATCTGAATTAGCTGTAAGAGAAACTTACACTCACAAAGTTTACACCAAATTTACAACATTTACAAAGGAAAATAACCAATTTTGTATAAGTAAGATTAGTGTACTAGTACTATTTGTGTTTCAGATTCATGCTGCACAACCTGGTCAGTGCTAGGCCCTGTCTAGAATTGGTGTCTACATTGTCATAGAAGGTGGCCATTTGTGCATACTGACCTAAACTCAATGAGTGGCAATGATGGTAATCCATTTGCCCCTTGGAAACTTTGCCACAGTAATGTCAATATCAAGAGAACCATGGCATATGCCCACTTGTTATCTGAAATATAAAACTTAAAAATGTTGAACATTTCAAAATAAAATTTGCATCACAAATTCTAGCTATAAATGCTAATTATAAGAAAGCGCAATCCTCTAAAAACTTCATTCATGGATTTTAATACATATAGGCAATAATAACAATACAGCAGTTTGTACCAGTATATGTTGTTCTGAATCGACTGCACCTTCATGGTTATTTCCAACTATTTAATTGACTATTAAGTCAATCTGTTGAAGACGTATTTTGTGTTTTAGTCATTACATTTCTATACTACCTTGTATTGTTACTCCCATGCACCAACCCTCCCCCCCAGGGACAGATCCAGAGTTATTTTCTGACTGTCTTCCGAATTGTCTTTGTTGATCCATCCTCTATTTTTGACCGTCCTTTGACAGAAAAAAATAGATACCCGTCAATGTAAACTTGAAAATCTGACCGTCTTCTGGAAGACCCAGAAGACATCCTAAATCCGCCCCTGCCCCCCCCCCTCCTTAGTTATGTGTATAGTCTTTGAAAATCATAAAGAAGAACTGTTGTAAAAGCTGTACATGTTTTTTGAAGTTCCATATGGTTCAGTGATTGTTTCCTTATTTCTCAAGGCATTTATAATAATATGTCACTTTTAGTTCCAAGAAAAGAGCACTTTTGAAAACATTGTATTACAGAGAAGTTTTATTATCAGATCATTTGCTGTGAATGTTCTATGCTGAGCGCGTGTGTGTATGTGTGTGTGTGTGTGTGGGGAGGGGGGTATTGATGTTGAGAGTAATGAAGCCAGGGGATATATCATAGCTGGGGACAATCAGTGCGGGTTCAACGGAAAATATTAGTGGATAATTATGAAATTTTAGAAAATTTTCTTTACTTGTAGACAGTAACAATATACCCAATACCCAATTTGACATTTCCAAATTAAACTGAATAAAACTAAACTTGTTACTGTGCTCACATATTTTGAAATTCCAATATTGTAAATGCAACATAAATATTTGATAATCAATGCAATGTATGTAAATAAATTAGTAAAGTAAATGCATAACACTTGAAACTTAATTTGCTCCTCATGCTTGTACTAGTAAGCATGTAATCTCAAGGGCTGTTCTCTATATATTTAATATATTAATAATGGCATAAAAACATTAAATATTGTCAGTGCAGCAGGACATTAACCTGTTACACTTAACCAAGTCCTCGTAATTTTAAACAATGCCAATTACTAATATTTACTAATTTTTGTTATTAGCAACGTGCAAAGAAAGAAGAAATCACTTTAAAAATTACAGAGCATTAAGATTTGTTAATTATAACAAGGACCATGTGGTATTCTCAGAACAAAGACCGATTTCAATCTTTTTGATAAGAAATATACCAGTAAAATTAAACTAGAAAAGAAAATACATGTATGCTTACCTTGGTTGCTTAGAATCGTTGTCTATCTGGCTTTTGTAGAGATTCAAGATGGTTTGTTAAAATTGGACGGTTGAAATTGATTTTTGAACTTTACAAATGATTTACGTGTGGAAATACAATGCATAACATGCAGTTGTATGTCCGAGAGTTTTTCTCTGTGCGCTTTCGTTCTGTGGGTTTTCGCGGCTTTTCCAAGACGTCCGCGCCGATAGCGCCACCTATTTCCGTTGTGTCGAGAAGTTAATTGTGTTGTGTTGCGACTTTCTTTGGTGTCGAGAAGTTAATGTGTTGTGTCGCGATTTTCTTTGGTGTTGTGTCGAGAAGTTAATGTGTTGTGTTGCGATTGTGTTGTGTGTCGAGTGTTTTTGTTGTGTGTTGTGGCACTTGTACGCTTCCGTAGCCTCCGGTCGAATACAAGCCTTTACGGACCAACCAAAATTAAATGCCCGTGTCTGGTGCGGGTGCTCTATTTTCGTGGTTCTCTTACATAATTGCGCGGTGCTTCGTTAATCTGGCAACAAATGTTCGCTACAGATGAGATGCAAATAAAACGGTATAATGATCGACGCGAAAATGCCTTTAATCTGTTTTGATGCTTTCCATGTACGCTTATGTACTATAATGTATAGGATTCGAAATTATCAACATCGGATTACTTAAAATAACCATCCAAAGATCATGTACATTACGGCGCGTACACACAATTCCTTAGATTTGTGGTTTTTAATGAACTTAAATAAAGATGCTGCGATAAAGACCATTCAACTTAATAAGATATATATATAGGGCGAAAAAGAAATTGAGACGTCCCTGGAGTCGAGACAAAATCTATGATAAAGAATCCCGATTCTGTAATAACAGCTAAGTTTGTCTCTTTTAAATTAATTTGAATTGTGCTCTTTAACAAGAGAGGCAGTCAATGTGAGGGTCGGTGGGACATTTAATGGTGGGGGTCGTGTATTTAAAATCACAGATTTCGGGCATGAAAGAAAATTTTGTGGTTTCCGAGGTCAGTTTGTAAGATCAAAATTCAGGCCAGGGCGCTGTTCTGAATCTTTCCCTTGAAGTGGTAAATTGAAACGTGGATTTTAGCCTTTAATTTTGCCCAAGGGAGAACGGCGTTGTGTAACAGTAAACTGCACTGGTATGCATAGGCCGACTTATACTACGTAGTTATACTGGATCTCTACAATAGTCTAGATGACTGGTGCAAAAATTGCTCAAAAGGTGGAAAAAGCATGAAACTTGGCACAAATGTTCTTTGGACTATGCTGATCATTTTCAAGGGCAGTGCCCAAAATTTCAAAGCGTTGCTTAGCAACCGTTGCTAAGGAAGTGATTTACCTTAGTAACAAGCTAATTGGACCTTTCTTGTTCAGTTTAAATGATTTAAAAAGGCTTTTAATAATGTTTCAAACCATCAGAACTATCACAATACTATTTTAAGACATTAAAAACCCAAGTAAACCATTGCAACAGTTGCTAGGCAGCATATTACCCTAGCAACAAGTATTTAACATGCTGAATTAGCCCAGAAAGTTAGTGTTAAGGTTGATTTTTTGTTGAGTTCCTCTAGACAGAGGGGAGTTCAAATGTCATTAATAATATCATTGATGTAAAAAAAAACAAAAACATTTTTACACCATCTTTTATGGAAAATAGTTTTTTTAATTTTTTTCAATTTTTGAGTTTTGACATAATGGTTGTGATAAGATTTCACCTGGGGTTAAATTGAAATTTTCCTGAATTTCACTCAAAGAACCAGTAATGTTTGCCAAAAGGGATAAGAAGTTGCTTTTAGTATTTTTAATCCACCTTTTGTTACTACCGATTCCTGACATTTTGCCAAGAAAAACGCTCTCCACTTACTCTTATTTTCTTCATAAAGAAGTCTCTTAAGCCATGTAAAGTTTAGGGCCTTGGAAAAATTTTTATTTGCTGTACCTTTTTCCGTCCATTTTTGTAATCAGACGCCATCCTTGCTCATTTTATTTTTTATCTTTTTCCATTCCTGATAAAGTTAAATACAGACTTGACATTTAATATGGAATATTTAAGTTTCGAAGGTATACCTAGGTAAAAATACGTTCTTTTTTCAAAAAACTCCGATTTCATATAAGATTTGTGAATGTAAAAGTATGCAGTCATTTGTGTCACTACCAATTAACTGACTTTCATGCATGTTGCGCTGCTACACTATGTAATTTGCAGTGATTTAATTGGGTAGTGTTCCTTTGGGCTGATCAAAGCTTGGCTTAGGCAAAGCTTGGTTCTGTCAAAAAAGTATCCATATTTCAGCAACTACTGCATAGAAAAATTTGAAATTTTGCATGCAAGCGGCCAGTTTTGCAGTGCGTAAGATGAGTCAAGAAGTGCATTATAAATTTGTTAATCTAAGGCAGAATGGCGCGAAAAAGACAGACATCACCAGACAGATCATAGCGCCAAACGGAACGGTCCCCACAGTTTTATAGAGTAATGCCCAGACTGATGTACCTACACAGAGGTCACCCCCAATGTATCAAAATTTTACCTACAGGGTACAGGACCCACTGTCTTTCGGGATACGCTGCTGCAACTAAACAAAAAACACTTAGTCCGTTCAGAACGAGGGGTAAATTGCCACTAAAATGCGTTTTTCAAAGCCCTTAGCGAACACCAAACTGGTTTTAGCAGGTAAGAACACCTAATGACCTCCGAGGTACCCACTGTATACAGCAAAACATCGTCGTCTGTTTCCCTAATGAATTGGGGGCCATGAACGATTCTGGGTAGAACACTGAAACTGCGTGGGCTCTTTATTGAGGTCAGATTTCACCTGTAACGCCCAATTAGTCAAAACAGAGTTTACAGATATCCAGAAGAGGCCTACGACGAAGCATATGCCGGGTCTAAAGTGACAAGGGTGATTGACAGCGTCAGTATTTGGAGTAGATTCCACATTGGTACCAAAACACCAATGGTAGTCATCGACGAAAACCTGAACCAGATCAAATAAAGGGATAATCTCGAAACCACTTGACTATCATTTGATAGGGGGCACCTTAGGAACAATTATAGGTTGCACGATGAGGTTGCAGGTTCACACAGAGCACTTTTAATAGCAGATAACTTACAGAACCAAGGGGATGAGCAGCTACCCTGGTCATCAAAATCGCCATATTTGAACCACATAGACAATATTTCGGTAGACCATTACTCACCAATCAACTGCCTACATGTCCTACATCAAAACTGGACCAGATTGGACAATTTCAGACCGATGCCTAGAATGCTATTCCAGATTGAACTCTAAAAACCTACCCTCAAGAAATGCCTTGCCGCTTGAGAGCGCTGGCAACAGCCACGAAGAGGCCAGGCGTAACAACGACCATTACTGTGACTAGCAACTGACATGAGGGTCTTTTGTGGAGCGTATTACCCTTTTACAGACGATAATTTGGAAACTATGGAGATCCAAAATATCTCTTTTAATGGGAGTCGTATGACATAGAATAGGCAATGTGTTTTTGTTTGTTTCTCTGGCGAATTCCATTAATGAACTGATGTCACAATGACATCAAATAGATAATTTAAAGTTATTAAAACACGATTTTAATCCTTATTTTCATTTATCAGTCCGCAAAATAGGAAAAAACTGATAAAAAATTATTTCGAAAAAAATATTCCATATTAAATGTCAAGTCTGTATGATATGCATATTTTAAGTATTGAGGGAGGGGGGGGGGGGGGGCTGGTAGGAGAGTTTATACATGCCCTACGTAAGATGAGAAATACTAAAGGTTAAACCACTGTTGACTTTCCTATTATTGAAAGGTTTCTCAGAGACCAGATTTCCAAGATATTTTTCATTTTGTTCAATATTTTCTAAAAAGTTTTTTCACATTGTATTTTGTCAGTTCAGCATGGTTCTATTTTAATTCTATTTGTTAATCAATAAAGTTCAAAAGTTTCTGTTCACACCCAAAGGCCGTTAGATGCCATATCTTACTTCCACCAAGGCTGCTCTACTATATATAAGAGTATTCTTGCGAGATGAACATATCTGAATCAGCACTACGGTGCCATGTCATCAGATACCATGTGCTCACTCTGGTTGGACTTGTGCAGAACAGTGGGCCTAAGTGGACACATTTGCCAAAAGCTATTGACCTGTTCAGAGTTGTTCCAGTGTGCATGTAGGTGCAGATGTAGAGGCTGACAATGTGCAAGGGCAAAATGCACTGTATATTGCACATACAAGGGAGAATTAACTATTATTATTATTATTAACTATTGCAAAGTTTTATAAAGAGTCGTAAGGTGATAAAAGCATGGAAATGGCTGGTTACTAATTTTGAACATGCTGCCTTAAGTATCTGCACTGGCAATTTATTTGATCGGATGTGTGTAAACACACAATTGGTTCAACTTACTGGATTAAAAGTATGAACATCTTGCTCAAAAGTGTAGTTCTTAGCTAGTATTATAGATTTGCCTTACTTAATAGACTAACGCAACTTTAAATGCTTGTTGCTAGGGTAATATGCTGCCTAGCAATCGTGGCTAAGGTTAATTTGGGTTTTAATTGCCTTAAAATAGTCTAGTGATAGTTCTGATGCCCTGAAACATAGTTATTAGCATTTATAAACTTTTTAAACTGGACAAGAAAGGTCTAATTAGCTTGTTACTAAGGAAATTCACTTCCATAGCAACGGTTGCTAAGCAACGCTTGGAAATTTTGGGCACTGCCCTTGAAAATGATCAGCATAGACCAAAGAACAATTGTGCCAAGTTTCATGCTTTTTCCACATTTTGAGCAATTTGGCCAAAATATAGAACCAGTCATCCAGACTACAATGTCTTTGGTCAGATCACTGGGTTTTCATGATATTCCCTTCACTGTACGCTCCTAAAGCAATACAATTGGGATGCTAAGTTGTCATCATGTAGCAAAACAACACTTGAACATTATCTGAATGATATGGGATATACAGCTTGTGAAAGCCTAGGTATAAATACCAACAAGGTATGCAGCACGTACATCTCTAAACCAGCCCCGTCAATCAAACACACATTATGGTCAGTTGCGTCTTAGTTTAAATGCAGTCAAACAGGCAAATAGGCTTTAATTACGAAAATATTGCGCGTTTATTAATAAACTTTATTTATTTTAGATCTGCTGATTCGAAAAAAAAATATAATCCATTTCTACTACTTGCACAAAACGCGTGACCATACCAGTCCAGTGGACATTTAGGAAATTCACGGGAATAAACGCGTCCATATGAAAATAAGAGCTTATACTAACTTGAAACGGAATAAAAAGCGCACAATCATGGCAGTGAGTGAGCACCCCCCCCCCCCCCCCCCACCAACACCACCACATGCACACAATCACCCACGAATGTAACTGTCTTGAAAACATGAGGCAGAGAACGCCATAAATATTGTAGTATTATTCTAAGCATCCTAAAGGTAGTCACGCAGCAAAACTTTTGTGTGCTTTAAAAAATCTGAGAATATATTATAGCAAATATAATACAATTTTAAATAATTGAAATGCATTTCTTTCTAACATTCAGTTTACGTACGTTTTTTGGTAGCCTCTCAAAGTTTTAAACCTCAAATATTGGAGACCATAATAGAGTCAGCCAAGGACACGTTCAGGGAACACGTTTGAACTCGTAATGATGGACATTTACAGGTGTAGGTCCAGTATAGAGCTTCTTGTAAACAGTTTAGAACCAAGGGACCGAACTTGATTTGAGGACCAGAAGAGAGGCTTTACATGCGTCAACGTATAGATAATCGCGACTGTATTTTGTCGAAATATCAAATTGAATAACCCTGAGTTTGACCCTTTAAACCAATCAAAGCAATGGAAAGGAAAGGGGGTGACCCTCGATTTGTGCAGATTTAGACAATTTCGACGACTTGGAGTCCACGATGGTAAATGTAGGCCCTACATAATAATGGTAAATAAGAATGAATGATGAAATGATAAGAAAGAAAGTAAAACGTTCACTATTATTTTATTTGTAAATGCTTTGGGTTTTAAGATTTGAAACAACTCTGTTGAATAGCTATATACATGTAAAGTAACATAGCTAGCTGTTATTGCTATGATTAACATATCATTATCAGTTAATTGATTCTAGCATTAAATTTTCACAAAATAATTTAAGGCTTCACACTACGGGATATACAAAGAAATGTAATGATTGGATTTTACTGGTAAAATAGTTGCAATTATAGTTACAGAGTGGGCCTTTCTCAACAATGCATTGCATAAAAATACGGTATATATTAGAAAGTTTACATCTGCGTCGACAATTCTATTTCTTATTTACTGAAAATTTCCATGGCTGTAATCGCACCAGTAATTAAACACTTGAATGTATTTTTTTTATTCTCTCCTCTTATGGTCTCGCTAAAATTAAAACCCTCCTGTTGTGAACCGCATCTAATCCCAATGTACTCTTTAATATCATGGGTAAAGCCAAAACCAATCTTAGTATAAAACCAACTCCGAGCTCCGAGTCGGGTTGTCAAACACGACTTCGTGTAACATCATGAAGTTTACCGTTCATGTCGGGGACTGGGGTTGCGTGGGCTGAAATGCGTCACCCGGATTATCGATTGCGTGACGTGGTTGAAAGTTTCCATCTGATCCATTGGAATCAACGGAGCTGTCGTGTCTGCGTGGTAACGCTTCTGGCTTACATAAGGGCAGACTCTCGGTCGCTAGTTCGAGTCACAGTAGTCATCGCCTCATTTGTTTTTTGCGATTGATTACTATAAGAGGAAACTCGCACGTACGGAGGGTGGGCGGGTCTGTCACGGAGCAGTCGGTACCGTGCATGGATACAAATGAGACATCCAAAGCGTCATCAACCATGGTAACTCAAAGTCACGGGTTCGAGTCCCGGATGAGGCACGTCAGTCCATCACTACAACGACCTTGCCCCTGAATCGGGATGTCACGAGACGGGAACGAATGAGGGATCTCGTGGGACTTAGCAAATTACCTTTTGCATAAAAAATACGGTATACTTTAGAAAGGTTACATCTGCGTCGACAATTCTATTTCCTTTTTCTTCAGTTAAAAGGCCTTATATTTGTGCCACAGATCTTGAACTTAAATTGAGCTATAACGAACTCCGTATGGCTTGCATTTCATCAAAATGTGCTATCTTCTTGGTGGGATTATCAGATAGAAAACTTTTGATTTTTTACTAAAGTTGCGTCACCTCTACTCCTTTTATCAGGCACGAATTTTGTTTGTTTGTTTGTTTTTTTTTATGCCCTTCCTTTCCTATCTTGGGCCCTTGCTTCTCAAGACTGTTCATATGTTCATACAGTACCCGGGGCAAGTCAGCAGTCGACATTTGAAAGAGAAAAAACTACTCAATACTTAAACTGCCGAGGTGTGAACAGCTGTGGACGTCATCGTGCTCCACAACGTTAAAGGTGAAACCAAACGTTATCTCAATGCAAAACCAAATGAAAATAAATGCATCCGAAGTCAGCTTACTAGGAACGTACTAAGCAGGCCTATCAGTGAATACGATCCAAATTGTTTTGATCCTGTAGCTTTTCCGGTATTAAAGCACGTCATACGACCTGTTAACCACGTTCGGTAGAAAAACGATATCTCCTCGGCGGAATTATTTGCCACATTTGTTTTACTCAAAATTTCTGTGGCTGCAATCGCACCAGTAATCAAACACTTGAATGTATTTTTTTCATTCTCTCCTATTATGGTCTCGCTAAAATTAAAACCCTCCTGTTGTGAACTCCCTCCTGTTGGCGCTCTCCGTGACGTGGTTGAAAGTTTCCATCTGATCCTTTGGAATCAACGGAGCTGTCGTGGCTGCGTGGTAACGCGGCTGGCTTACATACGGGCAGACTCCCGGTCGCTTGTTCGAGTCACAGTAGTTATCGCCTCATTTCTTTTTTTTGCCAGAATTAATTTTGGAAAATTGCGATTGATTACTATAAGAGGAAACTCGCACGTACGGAGGGTGGGCGGGTCTGTCACGGAGCAGTCGGTACCGTGCATGGATACAAACGAGACATACAAAGCGCCATCAACCATGGTAACTCAAAGTCACGGGTTCGAGTCCCGGATGAGGCACGTCAGTCCATCACTACAACGACCTTGCCCCTGAATCGGGATGTCACGAGACGGGAACGAATGAGGGATCTCGTGGGACTTAGCAAATTACCTCCTGGAGCATATTTTGCAATAGGTTGATCTTGACCTGACCTACTTTCCTAAAATTTGGTCATTTGATATAGAATTATTGTGTGACCTCACTTGTGGAAGGATTTGTATGTTAAAAATTCTAGGAGATATTGCATTTTGAAATTTGCAAAAAATTCACTTTAAAATTCTCTGTGACCTTGAAAATTAGGTCAAGGTAAGAAAAAATTGGGTGGACCGGAATAACTTTTCATAGACTATCAGTATGAATTTTTTCAGAATTTTAGAAAGAAATTTTTTGACGAAAAATAATAATAATAATAATAATAAGAAGAAGAAGAATACCAAAAACAATAGTATTCCCCTATGGGGAATCCTAATAAAAGCATCCGAAGCCATCTTACTAGGGACGTACAGAGCAGGCCTATCAGTGAATACGATCCAACTTGTTTTGATTCTGTAGCTTTTCCGTTATTAAAGCACGTCACACCACCTGTTAACCATGTTCGGTAGAAAAACGACATCTCCTCGGAGGAATTATTTGCCAAATATGTTTTAATCAAAATGTCCATGGCTGCAATCGCATCAGTAATTAAACACTTGAATTTTTTATTCTCTCCTGTTATGGTCTGGCTAAAAGTAAAACCCGCCTGTTGTGAACCGCCTCTGACCCATCGTACTGTTTAATATCATGGGTCAAGCCAAAATCAATCTCAGTATAAAACAAACTCCGAGCTCCGAGCCGGGTTGTCAAACATCTCTGACTTCTTCCTTAAATAAGAATGAGCTAAACACCAACACCAATAAAAGAACAGATCAAATTACCGGCCTTAATGTGTACTTTTTATCGACAGTACGTACGCGAACCGTGAGTCTCTGCATTGCATTTTGTGCTAAGTAATTGGAGAACAAAGGGTCCTATTTCGAGCCCAACCTTCAATTAAAAGCTTACTAACTTAAAAGAAGCGTAGGGAATCATTTCATATATGTAAAAAGTTCCTTACATAGGAGGTGATTTGGTGAATTTTTTTTTCCATATTCTTAACTCAACCTGTACATCCCTTACACATGTACGTAAACACGTGAATCCGAAACAGCACGTGCGATTAGTGTTTGAATAATGTTCTACAAAATACTCTTTGTCGACAAGAAATAATCATGTAATACCAGTACAGCATTGTCTCTGTGGTGTAAGACATTAGAACATAGTTAATCATAATTTTATGACAAAAAAAAAAAAACATTTATTCAAATGATCGACTCTAACGCAGATAAACGTTTGAAAATAAGTTGCATGGAAAGCTTGTGTAAGGCCTTTTGATTTCATTGTCCAATTAATAGTGAAAAGTTATTCGGTCCCGAGCAGTACAAAGTATCGGGTGTAAATGGCTGCTGGAGACGGTTATCTAGTCCAAGGATTTTCTGTATCTCTGGTTTTTGCAGCCAAGCTAATTTCTTCCTAATCATGGGATGGGTATGGTCCCAGTTTTGAAGGATGAAATCCGGTGTCACAAGATACGATTGGTTGCCTTTCAGTTTCGGCTTCCCTGGAATCTTTATGTAAGGACCTGGCTGTAGAGTACCTGGACTTTTGCGCGAAGAAGTTCCTTTTAATACAGCTTCAATTAATGGGTTGGCTTTGGCTGGGTTAGTTTTTGTTTTCTTCAGCAAAGCAGACGAGATGTAATTTCGCGGTATTTCGTAATGAAAATATTGCTTGTATCTGTCCTTTGAGATAATTCTATTTGAAATACGGTTTGTAACATGCAACGAGTTGCACTGAATGCGATAGCTATGATATAACATCGAAATCAACTGACGAGTCATCCAGGCGCCGTTATACCACGACTCATAATCTAGGTGCAAATCATACGGAATGAGAAATGACAGTGCGTCCTTGTGAAAAGCATTCAAACACTCGTCAAAATCCCAGTTCAAATTCACGGGTTCTTTTGTATTTACAAACTGTCTACTCATATCTTGGTAGCGTACGTGTCCCACAGCAGGTTGGTAATACATAAGAAATTCCTCGAACCTCTGAAAAGGGTCCGAGGCCATCTTGGGCCAAGGTTTCCAATTGACCTGCCCGTCCGACTTAACCGAAAGCTGCAGGTCGTCGTCCATGAATATGTAATAAAGATAACCGCCGTCTTTCATTTGGGCCGCTAAGTTCACCGCGTGCTGAAGAAGCACATTTCTTCCGGCACTAAGGGAGGTATCTGGACCGTACACGTCACCTGACCTGTCTGCAAACGTCATCCAGATGACGTCACGTTCCTTCGTTTCTTGTAATCCGTTGATGACCCCCTTTGTTGGGCTTTCAGTGAGATACACAAACCGCTTCCCAGTCGTCTGGCTGTAATTTCTCGGTCGTATAACTGCATACCTTACCTCAAATGTAAAATCTAGGGTTTCAGGTAAGCCATTGTTCTCGTTTCCTCTCCTGGAATTTGCATTTTTTATGTTTTGTGAGTTTGTGTCCCCATTGCCGCTGGGCAATTTGCTGAAGTTCACCAAGTTACTGAGATTCACCCATAAAACCCACCAAGACAAGGATGATTGTCGAAAGAAACAAGCATCTTGTAAATCTCACCATCGCCTTCGTTAGTCGTCTGTTGGTACGTATGAGCTCTAAAATCAGAAATATAAGAACTTAAAATTATGGATTTTTAATATTTTCCTTAAATTTGTGTACATTTATTTATATCTTCTTCATCTTTTAACCATTGACGTTCATTGGTTTACTTACGGTATCGACAGAAACATGTGACCTGTTGTGCCTGTTCAAAGGAATTTTCCATACTCGTTTATTGGTTTATGTACAGAAACACGTGACCTTGCACTCCTGTTCGAATATTGTTTAGAAACTTGTCACTTTTCCATTTGAATATGTTTCATGTTTTTTAGAGTTTAGATATTTTTAAGTATATTTAATGTTTTGAATGTACAGGGTTGCTACTTAATATGGAATATTTTTTATCATTGTTATCTTTGAGTGCTGATTAATTTTTTTTTTTGGCTTGAGTCATTAAAAAAGTATGTCACTGAGTGATAATAACATCCAGTCTTCTGTTGTGAAAAAATTTTGTCAATAATATCAAATCTGACATAAGATGCCATTCAAAAGAAAGGAACACCCCCAGAAAACCATATCAACAGTTTGATGTCAGTATAAACTTTAAGATAAGATATTAAAGAAAATGATAGCCTCCGGACAGTGGTATGTTACACAGTCAAAGAACTCACTACAGTAAATCATGAAAAGTCAGTAATTGCGGGTATGACCTCCAGCAGCCGCTTGCAGCGCCCTCATCTTACATGGCATACCCTGTGACACGTTTTTTAGAGTTTGGGTGGGGATATCATTCCACGCAGTGATATTTGCCTGTCGCAGTTCATCACTATTTACCGGCCGAGGACCATAGCTATTAATTCTTGGAGGTCATACCCGCAATTACAGATTTTCAATTGGGTTCATATCTGGAGAGTTTGCAGGCCAGGGCAGTTGCTGAACCCATTGGTTTTGAAGAAAAACAGTGATTCTGCGGCCTCGATGTGGGGGTGCGCAGTCGTCTTGGTACACAAAGTTGTTCCTGAAGATGGCTCTTACCATTGTTTGCTGTAGATTGTCTCTGTAGGAATCTTAGATGAGGATGCCTCCTAGAAAAACCAACTGGTTCTGGGCACCAACATGAAATGCTCCCCAAACAGAGACGTTACCATCCCCTGCTTGCACCCTAGGCAGTTCACAATCATCGTTTTATGCCCCTCGTACACGTCGGTGAACACGGATTCCACGATCAACCCTAAAAAATCCATATCTGGCCTCATCACTGAAAACGACGACGACGTGATTCCAGTGTTTTGACTGCAAACGCACGTGGTCCCCAGGCCATTACAGACGTCGCTGTATATGACCTGCTGTTAACAGTGGTTTCCCTACTGGCCTTCGTGCAAAATAACCGGCTTGCAGTAATCTCTTGTTCACGAGGGACCTTGAAACGGGCGTTTGAATGACATTCTGCCTCTCTTTTCTGAGGACACTGGTTGTCTTTGTACGACCAGCACGGCGTCCTCTAAGGAGAAGGCGATCCTGTCTTCTTGGTGTGATACGCGGACACACTGGTCGAGGTATTGGAGTAGGTGCCCCTGTTGCAGCATTTCTTTGGAGGACTTCACAAACGGTTCCTGATAAATGTTACCTGGCAATGGCTGTCCGTTTCTGGCCATTTTCTCTGAGAGCAAGAATCCCATAGTAAGCTGCGTTGCTAAGCTGTCGAACCATATCTTCACTAAGGTACCTGTCAAGTTTCAGAGCGATCCCTTTGTTGCTTCTCTAAACACACTCTAAAGATCGACAAAACCCATGCGTTATTATACAAGGGCAGAAATTGCCGAAAAGACCACCCCTCACATTTCTGACCACAGAACATGCAACTGCATGCATCAATTGTTTCGAGAGTTGTGTGGTAATTAGGTAACACACCTGGTTACACATGGAGTGACACCTCAGCTTTGGATTTAAAGTAGTTAGAGAGAAATTAAATATTTTGTAGAAAATTTACTCGCCAAAAAATAATATTCCATATTAAGTGGTAACCCTATATTTCTGGTATTCTTTAGCCTACGGAAGTCATGAAACGGTATTAAAATTGTCAATTGATCATAAAAAAGGAATATGTAAAATATTCAAAAATCGCAAACCCTTGATCTTTGTTTGCGTTGATGGCTGGTGGCCAACATTTGCAAACACCGATTTAGATAAGCGGGGCCAATATAATCGATCCTTCTTTTACACACACACATAAAAATAGAGCACCCAGGGCACATTCTGGCCAATGTCCAACAAAAAACTTATTTCCTCTGGGCAGGGGATATTTGGCCTGCGTACGGCCTTAATAAGTGTGCATTTTATGCATTAACATATATAAGTACAATTCGTTTGATGGCAAACCAGTTTGGGACAAGAGAAGGAGGCATGCTGTCTGTCCCTTAAAATTTAGTTGATGAATGATGATGGGTATAAGTTATCAATATCAATGTCACTATCCCATGGTAAAAATACAGCCAGCTGTATAATATATACTTTTAGGTTAAAATGCATAATAGTTACAATAAACCTCTAAGTATTCAACAGACACAATTTTATCAGTTTGTTTGGGATTCATTTAGACAAACTACTTCATAAATACGTGCACGCGTTCGCTTGTTTATATAACACTCTCTGTACTGATAACTGTTCCACATTTAGCTGAGGTCGACTGTACCAATACACAGGCTTATCTGACGGCTCTTTTAAACAGATCAGTTAACAGTGTTATTAAATTTTGCAGTTAAGCTGCCTAAGTTTAAGAAATATAACAGAAGGTGAGTGTTGGACGTTAAGGGTTGGATATAGTTTATAAATAATGAGAGTGGTTTAGGAGAAGTAAGGTCGAGAGAGAGAGAGAGAGAGAGAGAGAGAGAAAGAGAGGGTAGCTTTAATCTACGATAATATTTCTTTTTGATGACAACTTAATAATATTTGACTACAAGTTGTACATGTATGGACCCATTCCGGCTCGAACACGTGCACAATGATTATCTATGGTTGTATTGGATACATGCATTTGAAATAGTCATTGGCTTGTGTTCAAAATATCATAAGAAAGAATATCGACATGAGAAATAACCTTTAAAAATAGTATTAAAAGGCAGTGACACATTTACTGTCCATGTCTCGAGCACCTTACCTGTATGGCAACGCCTCCTTGTTTCAGACCAAACACCTGACCCAAATCAACTGTTTATCGACTTCTACGAGTGAGGCCTCTGGTATACAAACCGCAGTTTGCGACATGTAGCGGTGAAATTTGAAATGGAGACTGACTGGACAAGCTGTTGTAGTGGTTATATACATTTGGGCATATCTGCCCACAAGTCCTAGACACCATTCCCAGAGATTAGATCGATCTACTTAAGATCGACCTAACTCCCTGGGGCTCACGCTAGATAGCTGTCAGCCGAGCGGGCACGATAGTTAATTACCCCCTTATAGCTTGTAGTAGGCGGGACGGACATTTAAGCCGGATTATCTGACAGTAATCTAGTGAGACCCCCGCGGGGATAAAAGCTCTGGGAATACGCCCTTAGTCTATGAAATACTGGACCAATGGTGGAATGCTTAATATGAGCTTTTTTGTCTTGTTTTCATATGGGAACAGTTGTCATGAATCAGTGCAATTTAAAGTGCCAAGTAAACAGGCCTTAAAATTATACTCTTCGGTTTTAACAAGAGGGATCTTTTTCTAGGTGTCGTGTCCAACATTAGGACATTCTATGGGGCCAAGTTATCTCATGCAGTCGGCGCGTGCAGTCACCTAGGAGTACTTGTGCCATGGCGGCTTCTTTGTACAACACCGATGAAAAAATTAACTCAGCTATTACGTCTGCATTTTAAAATAATCAGAATTTACATTTACCGCGCCACTTTAGATGAGTAAGTTGGATATTAAGGACAGCGTTCGAACGACAGAGCTAAGGCGATCGGACTTGGAGAAGGTAGAAGGCGGATATGAGTTCCAAGAGATGGGGAGTTACCTGTAAGAGGTTGTAGATCAACAGTATGTAGATACCGAACGTTGATGAATATATCGTATTACTGGTCATTATTTAACCTACCGCTAATTAGTCAAAACAGAGTTTTCAGACATCCTGAACAGGCCTAGGGCGAAGCGTATGCCGTGTCTAAAGTGACTAGGCTCATTGAAAGCTTCAGTATTTGGAGTGGATGCCACATTGGTGCCAAATCACCAATGGTAAAGTCATTATTCCATATTAAACTCTTTAAAGCATTTCCAAGGAATGCCGTGTCACTTGAGAGTTCTGGTAGTAGCCAGATGAGGTCACGCGTAACATGGACCGTTGCTGTACCTAGACACTGACATTAGGTTCTTGGTGGGGCATGTAACTCTTTTAAATGAAAATAATTTGGAAAATATGGAGATCCAAAATATCACTTTCAATTGCTTGTCGTATGACGATAAAAATTAATGTATTTTAGTTTGCTTCACTGGCGAATTCAATTAATGAACTGATGTCACAATGACATCTAAAACATAATTAAAATTATTAAACCACGATTTAATCTTTACTTTATATTATCACTCAGCAAAATAGGAAAAAAATCTGGTGAATTATGGTTTGGAAAAATATTCCTTATTTAATGTGAAGTCTGTATAATGATTGTTGAAGGAGGGTCACGGAGGTTGGTTTTTATATTTTTTTTACCAGATTTCGTTTGAAAATGCATGTCACAAACAAATAAACGATCACAGTCACCTGTATTATCTAGTATTTTTTTTATAAATTGCACCAAATACTGTTATCTGTATTTTTTACTGTTCAAACTTAAATATTCATTGTTTTGATATTATGATAAGAGATTAGTATATACGATTTATATTTTTTATCGTGTATACTAATCTCTTACCATGGCTCAGAGATCGAAGTGACGGGTATCAGCTTGTAATCAATTATATGTAATACCAGTACAGCATTGTCTCT
Organism: Lingula anatina; assembly: GCF_051362555.1. Taxonomy (NCBI): domain Eukaryota; kingdom Metazoa; phylum Brachiopoda; class Lingulata; order Lingulida; family Lingulidae; genus Lingula; species Lingula anatina. The sequence goes on from NW_028257603.1 coordinate 381,289, forward strand.
TTGCTGAGAGATGGCATTAAATTAAAGTTAATCATTATTTTAGGACAAGAAATCATTTATTGAAATAATCGACTCATATATAGATAGGTGTTTGAAAATAAATGTATTGGAAAGCATGTCATGTTAAGCCTTCGATGTCATTGTCTAATTAATAGTCAGTGAAAAGTTATTCGGTGCAGAGCAGTACAAAGTGTCGGGTGTAAACGGCCGTCGACGACGGTTGTCTAGTCCAAGGATTTTCTGTATTTCTGGTTTTTGTAACCACGTTAATTTCTTTCTAATCATGGGATGGGTATGGTCCCAGTGTTGAAGGATGAAATCCGGTGTCACGAGATACGATTGGTTGCCTTTCAGTTTCGGCTTCCCTGGAATCTTTATGTAAGGACCTGGCTGTAGAGTACCTGGACTTTGGCCCGAAGACGTTCCTTTTAATACAGCTTCAATTAATGGGTTGACTTTGGTAGGGTTAGTTTTTGTTTTTTTCAGCAAAGCAGACGAGATGTAGTTTCGCGGTGTTTCGAAATGAAAATTGTGCTTGTATCTGTCCTTTGAGATCATTCTATTTGAAATGCGATTTGTAACATGCAACGAGTTGCACTGAATGCGATAGCTATGATACAACATCGAGATCAACTGACGAGTCATCCAGGCGCCATTAAACCGCGATTCATAATCTAGGTGAAAATCATACGGAATGAGAAATGACAGTGAATCCTTGTGAAAAGCATTCAAACACTCGTCAAAATCCCAGTTCAAATTTACGGGTTGTTTTTTATTGACAAGTTGTCTACCCATATCTCGGTAACGAACGTGTCCTACAGTCGGTTGGTAATACATAAGAAACTCCTCGAACCTCTGAAAAGGGTCCGAGGCCATCTTTGGCCAAGGTTTCCAATTGACCTGTCCGTCCGACTTAACCGAAAGCTCCAGGTCATCGTCCATGAATATATAATAAAGATAACCGCCGTCTTTCATTTGGGCCGCTAAGTTCACTGCGTGCTGAAGAAGCACATTTCTTCCGGAAGCAGCGGAGGTGTCTGGGGCGTAAATGTCACCTGACCTATCTGCAAACGTCATCCAGATGACGTCACGTTCTTTCGTTTCTTGTAATCCTTTGATGACCCCCTTTGTTGGGCTCTCAATGAGATACACAAATCGCTTCCCAGTCGTCTGGCTGTATTTTCTCGGCCGTATAACTGCATACCTTACCTCAAATGTAAAATCTAGGGACACAGGTAGGCCTATCCGATAATTTGGTCTTTTTGTGTTTTGTGACGTTGTGTCCCCGTTGCAGCTGTTGTTCACCCAAGTCCTTTGACTCACCCATAAAAATAGAAACACTGAGGCCACTATGATAGTCGAAAGAAAAATGCATCTCTTAGATATCTGCATTGCCTTCGGTAGTGGTATTTTGGGACATTCATCTACGAACTCTCACATCTGAAATCTAGAAATATATATAGAAATACTTTTTGTTTGTTTATTTGTATTTGTTTCTTTGTTTTTTTTTTTTTCTAAACCCATGCCAAAATCATATAACAACAAAAGTACTGGTATATTACGTGGATCGATACATTCGAATGGTCTAGGTTGGTAAAAAAAAGAGTTTATTTTATGTAGTTTTAGAACTAAATTTTAACACGTTTAGAGCAAAATATTGTTATTGTTATTTTTAGTCAACACTACACTTGTTACTGCCATTAAGCTGTGCCCTTGTTTATCGTCAACTTTATTGCTTTAGAAATTGGTGTAAGATAGTGATCGGTGCGCGTTGCGTCCTGACACCGGACCTTATTTTGGCAGGAGCATTGGCATCGTTGACAACAAAGGTGTGAACTATATAGCTACAATCCAGTTCCACTGTTTGCATTTTAAGTTTTGTTTATTAGATATGAACCCCTTACTATGTTTTTTCGACCACAAAAAAAAAAAAAGCTGATGATACTTCATCAGCTCGAATTAGAAAATTCACTCGAAGTATATTTGATGCGACATCATTACCTCATCACATGTCAACTTTTAATTCTGCATTATCTAAACGAATAAGGTCTTGGTAGTCATCTTGTGAAACCACCTTGATTTTCAAACGTAGCTTACAAAAGAAGTGTTGAATAAAGAAGATATTTGAAAGCTTAATGAGCTTGAGTCTGAAAAACATTAAGAGTCAATTGTTGTGGAAATTCTGATTATCCTAACTGTAAGCAATTATTCTTACATAAATAAGATTATAACAGTTATAACACTCTCCATGGGTTTGAAAAATCCCTAAAATACTTATTTTTGCAATCCACGTTCTTAGCAGGAGAAGAGCTTAGCCAAACTTATTGTAGAATCATACACCGGAGATGCTAAACACAAAGCTTAACGTGTAACACTGCCAAACATGTTCGGTCTTTTTTTTTTGTGAAGGGCTTGAAAACCATACGTGTTTCACACAAAGGAATTCACCTGGACTTTTGGTATGCTGCCAAAGAGGCTTCGCAAATGCATGGCGATAAATAAATTATGTCTCACTTTTGTCCAGGTGCACCCATACTGCCCTTGAACATATGATTTTAAGTAGATTGTGTGTAAAAGAGACAAAACGTCAAGGTTAATAATGTGCTGCATGTGTTTACGTCTTGGGAGTTAAACCTCTATAATTAAAAGTTGACAAACATTGTGTTTGTAAAGTAATATAATTGGGGCTATCCTGATTGCGGTGGAGGTGATAGAGGATTGTGTCGTCCCTCTGGGGTGGGAGTTTTCTGAGAGGATAAAGGGGACTCCATGTTGGTGGTGGAGATATTTGTACATGTGTGCGGCAGTGAATAAAGAAATATTGTTGGGCACCTTCGTTTTTTTTTTTATTTTGAGTGGAAGCTATGGCGAATGTCCTGTGTAAGTGACAGTATTCATTTAAGTATCAGCCCTAATAAATTGTGTAGTCCCATCTCCCCTCCGGTGCATTTCTGCATGTACACGTATCAAATAAATGTCATGTTGATCTTGGTGAAATTGGTTTTTGCTAATTGGATATGAATTGTGATGTTCAAATTTAATTAACTTGATTGATTATTGAACAGATGATTTCATTCCCATCGAATTGTGATCACTACCCCGCCACCAACCCCCCTCCTGCAATGGGACCATATTGTTGGCCGGTTGCATCCATCGCGAACCCCCTGCTCAGGACCGCTTTGCTAAAAACATTTTCCATGTCTCGATAACCGTCATGCATTTCAACAGATATCTCGTTAAGTGTATGGTAGCTGACGATTTTGCTGATAAGCATTGACCTATGTTCTGTGTAACTGCCTACCACTTTAGATACGGTTGCTTGCTGAAGTATCATGTAAACGAATACAGTCCCAGCTGTAACTGCGGTTAAGCACAATATATCCGAAACGTGCACAAAATATATTTACAGGCCAATATGATAATATATCAAGAGAGATCAAGAGAGAGTAGAATTTGACCAAAGACGTTACGTATACATGAATTCTAGTCTGGGTTCATTTACACCCCTGTGTATACTATAGTCTGGAACCGTTTATTAGAAGTGTGTAGTCTGGTCAAGGTCAAACAATTCCCATATTTACTCTGGGCAGGGGTTATCAAAATGTACGCCTTTAATGTATAATTGTAAGTGCAGTTCTTGACGTAGCAAAAAGTGTTAACAGGTGTGAAATGGGGCACGTTACCTATCGCTTAAAGCTCAGTCGATGAGTTAATTAGGATGGGGATTAGTTAATTATATCACTGGCACAAACTCATGGCGAACTACAGCCATCTTGGGATATGTACTTTTTAAGGTTGATGAAAAATCGTTTGTACACTTAATATATCAAATAAACGCTCATATACAGACTTAACATTTAATATGGAATATTTCAGTTTCAAAGGTATACCTTGGTAAAAATGCGTTCTTTTTTCATAAAACTCAGATCTCACATAAAATATCTGACTGGAGAAGTGTGAAGTCAGGTGTGTCGCTACCAATTAACTGACTACCAAGTCTGGTGCACTGCTGCATTGTGTAATATGCAGTGTTTTAATTGGGTAGTGCCCCTTTGGGATAGCCAAAGCTTGGCTTTGGCGAAGCATGGTGCTGTTAAAAAAGTATCCATATGTCGGTAACTACTGCATAGAAGAATTTGAAATGTTGCATGCAAGCGGTCAGTTTTGCAGTGCTTAAAATGAGTTAAACAATGTTTTACAAAATTGTTAATCTGTAACAGAATGGCGCGAAAAAGACAGACATTGCCAGACAGATTATTGTGTCAAACGAAATGGTCAGCACAGTTTTATGGAGTTATACCCAGACTGATGTACCTACACAGAGACCACGGCCAATGTATCGCCGTCTTACCACCAGGGTACAGGACTCAGTGTCCTTCATGATATGCTGCTGCAACTAAATAAAATCCACCCAGTCCGTTCAGAATGAGGGGCAAATTGTGACCAAAACGCGTTTTTCAAGGCTCTTAGCGAATACCAAACTGGTTTAAGCAGGTTAGGATACCAAACGACCTCTGAGGAAGCCACTGTAAACAGTAAAAAAGTGTCGTTTGTTTCTCTAATGAATTGAGGACCATGACCGTTTCTGGGTAGAACACTGAAACCGCGTGGCTTTCTTTATTGAGGTCAGATTTCACCTGTATCGCTTAACTGGTCCAAACAGAGTTTACAGACATCCAGAAGAGGCCTACGACAAGTCGTGTGCCGCTTCTGAAGTGACTAGGGTCATTGACAGCGTCAGTATTTGGAGTGAATACCACATTGGTGCCAAAACAGCAATGGTAGTCATTGATAAAAACCTAAACCAGATGAAATAAAGGAATAATGTGGGAACCATTTGACTATCATTTGATAGGGGGCACCTTAGGAACAATTTTAGGTTGCACGATGAGATTGCCCGTTCACACAGAGCACTTTTAATAGCAGATAACTTACAGAGACGAGGAATTGAGCAGATACATTGGTCATCAAAATCGCCATATTTGAACCACATAGACAATACGTGGATAGGTATTACTCTCCGAATCAACGGCCTGCGTGTCCTACAACAAAACTGAACCAAACTGGACAAGTTTTGACCGTTGCCTGGTATTTTTTTTCCAGATTAAACTCTAAAAACCTATCCTAAGGAATGCCTTGCCGCTTGAAAGCTCTGGTAGCAGCCAGATGAGGTCAGGTGTAACAGCCATCGTTGCTGTGACAAGACACTGACATGAGGGTCCTTTGTTGGGCGTATAACTCTTTTAAAGACGATAATTTGGAAAATATAGAGATCCAAAACATCGCTTTCAATGGTTGCCGTATGACCTAAAATAGGCAATGCATTTTTGTTTGCTTCACTGGCGAATTCAGGTGATGAACTGATGTCACAATGACATCAAAGAGATAAATAAAAGTTATTAAAACGCCATTTTAATCCTTATTTTCATTTATAAGTCAGCAAAATCGGAAAAAACTGACGAAAAATAATTTGGAAAAAAATATTCCATATTAAATGTCAAGTCTGTATGTATTTAACAATGTGTTGAAGATATCTTAAATAGTTATAACATATACTTCATGATTACTTGTTAATTTGTTTTATACCACTGCCCTGAACCAATACCTTTTCTACTTTTGGCTGAGGTGGACTCTATATGGGTACTTTTTCCACGGCTATTTTTGACAATCAGAACAGTTAACGGTGTTATTAAGTTTTGCTGTTCAGTTGCCTAATGTTTATAAATATACAACAATGAACGTTAAGGGTTGGATATTGCTAACAAATAATTTGGGCGGTGAAGGAGAACAGCGAAAAAAAGTCTGATCTCGAGAGAGACGATAACTTTAATCTTAAATAATAAGGTGTAGTTTTTACACATGCTGCTTTTTATAACCTAGATCCACCATATATAATTGATCTAGTCAAACATTATAGCCCACAAAGATCCCTGAGGTCTGGTGACAAACTTTTACTGAAAGTTCCCAAATCAAAGTTAAAAACATATGGTGACATATCATTTTGTGTAGCTGCACCAGTAGAGTGGAATAAGTTACCAATTTTTATTAGACGAATAGAATCACAAGAATCTTTTAAAAGGGAATTGGAAAACTCACATTTTTAAGACATTTTATTCATGAATTTAAAATTTTACACGAAGGAAACCTTGGTTTTTTTACTTTTAATTACTGTTTATTACAATTTAGTATAGCTCTGATTTATATAATATATATCTAAACCATTTTATCTATAAACTTCTTTGTATTTTATGTGGTACAGTCTATTGAACATTTTATGGATTTTAGACTCGAAATAAATAAATTATTATTATTATTATAGCATTTGAGACAAATTTTAATACTATTTCACGATTATACAGCATTGGTCAAAAAATTTGTCCCACCCCCATTTCCATGTATTTTTATTTACAAATGATCACCTCACAGCTGTGAACTGTTAGAAATAGTGCTTTTTATCACGGATACCGTGTCTAACATGATTAATGGTTAAAAAAATACAAAATAGTGGTGAAAATATACATATTTTATACCATTTAGTAAAATTTATAAGAGGTACCCCCTCAAATCGACTGTTTCACTGTTACTTCTACAGATGTAAAGAAATGTCTATAAAATTGAAAAGGTGCCATCAAATGTCACCAAATTCACACACAATTAGCATTAGGGTGTGCTCGTTAAAGATCACGTGCGTAACAGCGTGTGCATCTACCGCGTACTGCAATTATCTCCTGTAGACGGCGCGACAAGCCTTCAACATGGGTAACAATTCTGTTATGTGGGATATTGTCCCATTCATCCTAAAGAGCGTGGCGGAATTGGTCAAGATTATTTAGGAATTGGTTCTCCTCTGCAATGCACATTCCAACTTATGCCACAGGTGCTCAGTAGGATTAATATCAGGACTCAAAGACGGTTGTCCCATCCTCAGAGCCCTGTGTTTCTGCAACAAATCGTTTGCCAGACGGGAGCTGTGAGCAAGTGCGTCGTCACAATGAAGCCAGTAGTATCCCTGAAGTCACCTCTTGCAAATGGAGTGAGATTTCTGTTGAGAATGTTACATAAAAATACCCCTGTTACGTTTTGTTCCAAAAGTAACAATGTACTAATACCATGGGCTTGGAATGTTCTCCAAATGCGGATTGATCTAACACCTCAGGCGATATTATCCTGCACACACCCTTCCAAGAGGCATTTTTTAACATGTCTATGGACCCTCTTTGACCATCGATGGGATACAAGAAATAATTTGATTCTGCATCAAAATCAACCTCCTTCCAGTGATGGATGGCCAGGTTCAGGTGCCTGTGGGATCACTGAACGTAGCATTCTCAGCTTATATCTCATTCCATCTTCAAGAACTGACTTTGGGGTTAACTTCAGGCTTTATCATGACTGCACACTTGCTCACACCTCTCGCCTGGCAACTGTTTGTTGAAGAAACATAATGGTCTAAGGATGGAACCACCATCTTTGAGCCCTGATATCAAACTTACTAATCAACTGTGACATGTATTGGAGTGTGCAATGCAAAGGAGAACCAACCCTTTAAAAACGTGGACCAACTCCCCCAACTTGTTTAAGAAGAATGGGGCAATATCCCACAAAACAGAATTGTAACCCGTGTTGAAGGCTTGTCGCGCCGTCTACAGGAAATAATTGCAGTACGCGGTAGACGCACATGCTGTTAGGCACGTGATCTTTAATGAGCACACCCTAATGCTAATTGTGTGTGAATTTGGTGACATTTGATGGCGTCTTTTTAATTTTATAGTCATTTCTTTACATCTTTAGAAGTCACAGTGAAACAGTCGATTTGAGGGGGTACCTCTTATAAATTTTACTAAATGGTATAAAATATGTATATTTTCACCACTATTTTGTATTTTTTTAAACCATTAAAAATGTTAGACACGGTATACGTAATAAAAAACACTATTTCTAACAATTAACAGCTGTTAGGTGATCATTTGTAAATAAAAGTACATGGAAATGGGGGTGGGACAACCTTTTTGACCAATGCTGTATGCATGGGTTCCTTTCGGCAGGTAACATGTATGAATTATCATTTACCCTTTTATTGGATGTCTGAAAAAGGTCTTTGGCATGGGTTCCGAATATCAAATTTTAAAATAAAGAATTGAAAATTAATTTTAGAAAAAGGTTCTGCTACTGTTTACTATCCAAAGTACCTTACCTGTGTAACTTCTCCTTGTTTCAGACCAAACACCTGTTATGAATCAACATCTTATCGATTTTTACCAGTGACGTTCTAAATACAACCCTTAGTCAACGACACCTACCGGTGAAATTTGACAAGAAGCCCAATGGGAGAATCTCACCATCGTTCAACACATGTACCAGTATGAAGCGAGGATGGTAAAAACCGCACTGGAAATAAAACTTACTTAATATGTTACAGTTTATGTCATTTTCTCGACAAGGATAGTGCATTTTGGGTATTTGCAAATCATTTGTTCTAGAGTGGATAACTGCAGATTCGCCAGGACCCACACAGGACCCCCAAAAGGCGAATGATTATAAATGCCAGGAATATGGAAAAACACAGGAGTCATAAATATTTTGAAATATAATTTTAAAACAAATACGAAAGAAATGACACTGAGTGACTTAAAAAAGTTTTAAAATGTAGTATCCCAGGTTGTAGATTTAAAAAAATATGTTCACAAACATAATTTCTGATAAAATCTCAAATCCGGTTTAACGCTCTTCTGGGTCTTCCGGAAGACGGTCAGATTTTCAAGTTTACATTGACACAACGTCAAAGGTGAAACCAAACGGCATCTCAATGCAAAACCAAATGAAAATAAAAGCATCCGAAGTCATCTTACTACGAACGTACAGAGCAGGCCTATCAGTGAATACGATCCAACTTGTTTTGATTCTGTAGCTTTTCCGGTATTAAAGCACATCATACCACATGTTATCCATGTTCGGTAGAAAAATGACATCTCCTCGGAGGAATCATTTGCCAAATATGTTTTACTCAAAATGCCCATGGTTGCAATCGCACTTATATTGGTGCCATAGATCTTGAACTTAAATTGAGCTATAACTAACTCCGTATGGCTTGCATTTCATCAAAATGTGCTATCTTCTTGGTTTGATTATCAGAGAGAAAACTTTTGATTTTTTACTATAAGAGAAAATTTGCGTCACCGCTACTCTTTTTATCAGTTTTGTTTGTTTCTTTTTTTTTAATGCCCCTCCTTTCCTATCTTGGGCCCTTGCTTCTCAAGACTTTTCATATGTTCATACAGTACCCGGGGCAAGTCAGCAGTCGACATTTGAAAGAGTAAAGACTACTCAATACTTAAACTGCCGAGGTGTGAACAGCTGTGGACGTCATCATGCTCCACAACGTCAAAAGTGAAACCAAACGTTATCTCAATGCAAAACCAAATGAAAATAAAAGCATTCAAAGTCATCTAACTAATCTCAATCTGAATATAAAACAAACTCCGAGCTCCGAGTCGGGTTGTCAAAAACGACTTCGTGTACGTCATGAACTTTACCGTTCATGTCAGGGGCTGGGGTTCCGTGGGCTGAAATGCGGCACCCGGATTATCGATTGCGACAGCAGGTCTACACATGTACACCCAATCTGGCGCTCTCCGTGAGGAGGTTGAAAGTTTCCATCTGATCAATTCGTACCAACGGAGCTGTCGTGGCTGCATGGTAACGCTGCTGACTTGCATACAGGCGGACTCTTCTTCCCTGGTTTGTATCACAGCTTGGTGGGATTATCAGACAGAAAACTTTTGATTTTTTACAAAGTTCGCGTCAAACGCTGCATTTTATAGTACAAATGTCTAACTTGGCATAAATGTTCCTTGGGCCAAAAGAAAATTTTTTGTCCAAAGAGACGCCCTCTATCGATACATTAGTTAGCATAAATTATGCAAATTATGTGCCAAAATATATAATATTTCATATTTCCATTAATTTTTGGCCTAGAAACATGTATAGATTATCAAACCTGACTAAATTAGTGACAAGGAACCCATTTTTGATCATTTGGAAGCAATTGGTGGCCATTTTGTGCCTAAAATCCAAGATGGCCGCCATCCGCCATTTTGAAAGTGGACATAATTTTGCTATTTTATGTTGAATTTTGTAGCGTTTGGTCTAACTATACTTGATATATATATCGATTCTTACTATTTTGGGGGTGCAAAAGTCATTTTTGATATTGTTATGGTGATAGTAGGTGATTTGAAGGAACAAAGAGGGTGTTTTAAGTGCCTACCAAGATATGTGTGAACGCTGCAAAACCATGGATATTGATAACCCGCATTCAAATATATCTCAATGCAATTTTTTGTTATATACCATCGCTATTGGACTATATTATGAGCAAAAAAACACATTTTTACCATTATGGAGGCCATTGGTGGCCGTTTTATCCCTCAAATCTAAGATGGCCGCCAAAACCCATTTTGAAATTGGGCATAATTCGCTATTTTGAAACTATATGTATTACATCTTTGTAAATGAGTGATACGTCGTTTTATATTATATTCTGGTGCAGAATTCATTATCTGTTTCATGAAATGTGAGTACAAACTATTTTAGCCTCCAAAATCAATATGCATGTAGGCTTAAGTTGTCAAATAGACTTACATGTGCCATGTACAGTAGTCTAATTAGTACAAAATGTTTTATTTAATCCTAAAGAGCTTGAAACAAGCGTCAGAGATCAAAATGGCTTAATTAAAGGTAAAGAACACATACCTGGTGCTTTGAAGACAATTGGTAGCCATTTTGATCCTCAAATCCAAGATGGCCGCCAGTCACAATTTTGAAATACGGGTAAGGCATAACTCATCAATTTGAAGCTATTGCTCTTACACTAGCATGTTATACATCGTTTCTAATCATTTGGGTTGTAGAAGTCGGCCTTAATGTGTACTTTTTATCGACAGTACGTACGCGAACCGTGAGTCTCTGCATTGCATTTTGTGCTAAATAAGTGGAGAACAAAGGGTCTTATTTCGAGCCCAACCTTCAATTAAAAGCTTACTAACTTAAATGAAGCGTAGAGAATCATTTCATATGTGTAAAAAGTTCCTTACATAGGATTTGGTGATTTTTTTTTCATATTCTTATCTCAACCTGTACACCCCTTACACATGTACGTAAACACGTGAATCCGATACAGCACATGCGATTAGTGTTTGAAGAATGTTCTACAAAATACTCTTTGTCAACAAGAAATAATCATGTAATACCAGTATAGCATTGTCTCTGTAGCGCAAGACGTTAGATCATAGTTAATCATAATTTTATGAAAAGAAAACATTTATTCAAATGATCGACTCTAATGCAGATAGACGTTTGAAGATAAGTTGGATGGAAAGATTCTGTAAGGCCTTTTGATTTCATTGTCCAATTAATAGTGAAAATTTATTCGGTCCTGAGCAGTACAATGTATCGGGTGTAAATGGCTGCTGGAGACGGTTTTCTAGTCCAAGGATTTTCTGTATTTCTGGTTTTTGCAACCACATTAATTTCTTTCTAATCATGGGGTGGGTATGGTCCCAGTGTTGAAGGATGAAATCCGGTGTCACAAGATACGATTGGTTCTCTTTTACTTTCGGCTTCCCTGGAATCTTTATGTAAGGACCTGGCTGTAGAGTACCTGGACTTTGGCGCGAAGACGTTCCTTTTAATACAGCTTCAATTAATGGGTTGGCTTTGGGAGGGTTAGTTTTTGTTTTCGTCAGTAAAGCAGACGAGATGTAGTGTCGAGGCATTTCGTAATCATAATTTTGTTTGTACCTGTCCTTTGAGATAATTCTATTTGAAATACTATTAGCAACATACAACGAGTTGCACTGAATGCGATAACTATGATACAGCATCGAAATCAGCTGACGAGTTATCCAGGCGCCATTGAACCACGATTCACAGTCTAGTTGCAAATCGTAAGGTACCAGAAATGACAGTGTATCCTTGTGGAAAGCATTCAAACACTCATCAAAATCCCAGTTCAAGTTCACGGGTTCTTTTGTATTGACAAACTGTCTAGTCATATCTTGGTAACGTACGTGCCCCACAGCAGGTTGGTAATACATAAGAAACTCCTCGAACCGCTGAAAAGGGTCCGAGGCCATCTTGGGCCAAGGTTTCCAATTGACCTGTCCATCCGACTTAACTGAAAGCTCCAGGTCGTCGTCCATGAATATATAATAAAGATAACCGCCGTCTTTCATTTGGGACGCTAAGTTCACCGCGTGCTGCAGAAGCACATTTCTTCCAGAAGCAGCGGAGGTGTCTGGGGCGTAAATGTCACCTGACCTATCTGCAAATGTCAGCCAAATGACGTCACGTTCGTTTGTTTCTTGTAAACCTTTGATGTCCCCCTTTGAAGGGCTTTCAATGAGATACACAAATCGCTTCCCAGTCGTCTGGCTGTAATTTCTCGGTCGTACAACTGCATACCTTATTTCAAATATAAAACTTAGGGACTCAGGTAAGCCTACCCAAGCATTTGGTCTTTTCTTGTTTTGTGAATTTGTGTCCCCGTTGTCTCTGTACTTCACCACATTGCTTTGACTCACCCATGAAATAAGAAACACTGAGGCAAGTATGATAGTCGAAAGAAACATGAATCTCTGAGATATCCGCATTGTCGTGGCCGTTCCAGTATGTTGGATCATTCATGTACGAATTCACACATCTGAAATCTAAATATATATATATAAATAGAGAGAGAGAGAGAGAGAGAGATCTAATGGTTTTGTTTCCTTGTTTGGATTTGTTTAATTTTTTTTTTAATTTCTAAACCCATATATATACTATAATCATATATCGATTATAAAGTATTCTACATACATCGATACTTTGAAGTGGTCTCGGCTGGTCAAAATAAATGTGTTGTTGTTTCTTTTATGTATCCCGAGTTTGATGTCAGCACACGCTATTAACACACCTTTCGGGGTTTTGCAGTTTACGGATCTTTGCACGATGAAAACATGTTAATGTTATATTTTATTTTACACACAAATATATGTAGCGTGCATTGGGCTATGTTGTTCAGATTGTCACGCAGCTGTTTTAACTAGCGGACCAGACTTATATTGAACTTTGTAAATTCGGACATTGGTCACGTGGTTTAGACCCAATTTTATGCCCATTTGAATTTGCACGTTTTAAGTATTTTTAATGGGAAATGATGAATTGACAGCTTGTTTTTCGTGAAAGACTAGTCTGAAAGGGTGCATTGGTGTACAAATGAACTTCAGTTTAACAGCGGGATGTTTTTTACTCCTCTATCGTGGCACTTTTTAGATCACCAACCTCGTTGTGGGAATGGAATATAACAGGCGTGTGTTTACACAATTTTGAATTTGTTTTTATGTTTTTAATGGAAATGTCAGTGGGAAATAACAATTTGGATTTTTTCTAGCAAGTTCTGAATATGCTTCTTACTTATAGAAAGTTTTATATGACCAGGGCTGTGCCAGTTCTATTAAATCACCACTTCCTTTGTATACATCTACATGTATGTCATGAGGACCTTGCTATATTTACCACTTTGTAATTGGGTACAAGTATTCTTTTGCTACAATTGTTGATTATATCCTCCTCTGTAATTAGAACTGATTAGATGCACACCTTATCATGGTTGCAATTTGGGTGATCTTTGCTATTGTCTAAAACACTATACCTGTGATTTAATTGTCTGACTGTTTTTATACCTGCAAAATTTACCTGGTCAGGTAAAATGGCACGTCCAGACAGGGGGCATTATAAGCTATCTGAAACATAGACTGTGATGCTTGTAGAAAATTGTCTCGTTAAATTTCCGAATGATCATGCAAGGGGAAAATGTACAGTTATTATTTTTACTCTTTTCAGGTCTGTTATGGCCAATGAACATGGGGAAAAGAAAAGGTCACCATCTTCTGTTACTACTCCAGGCAGACAGAGGCTGCTGCTATCACAAAGAGATGCGGCATAGAATTTTAAATTAGAATTAACTAATTGAATCCATCCATTGCATCTTACACTGCTGTCTGACATTTAATCCTTATTATACATTTGAAATCTCTATCAAAATCCTATAATACTGCTACATGTACAAGCAAATAAATAACGTACAAGAATCAAATAATATCCATAATACAGGGGCGGATCCAGATATATTTTCTGACAGTCTTTCAAATTATCTTTGCATCCATCCTCCATTCAACATCATCCGAAAAAAAAAAAAAAAAAAAAAAAAAAAAACTAAGTTATCGTCAATGGAAACTTGAAAATCTGACCGTCTTCCGAGAGACCCAGAAGACTGCCTCAATCTGCCCCTGATAATACACAGACAATTTACAGGTATATGACATTCTGATAAAAAATCGTATATGCTTCCTACAAAATATTAACAACACATTTCTGATCACAGAAAAAAATGTCCTGTGTGTGCACTTTTCATTTTGTGTCAGCACTATTCATGATGATAATAAATGCCCATGAAGGTGTACGCCTGTTCAATATGATATGTAAAGGAGTCAGCCTTCCAGTCTACAACGTGCAAGAGAGCGGCCTTTCAGTACTTACCCAATGACGTTTTCTCTCCACTGACATGATTATGATTTTTAAGAAAACCATGTGAACTGCATTGTTATTTTTATTTTGCACACTTATCACAAACAATTTTTTACTTGTATTGACAACAAAACTAATTACAAGCATGGATTTGTATTTAAACTTTTGATCAAAATAAAAACAACTTGTAATTTCTACTTTATATAGGCCTACTATAAGCACGTAAGTAACCTGTGCTGTTATCCAATACCTGAGAGGGCACCTAATGGGGCACTGTTGTTTATACATGTCGAAGGTAAACCAAATAGCTTCGTTAGGTCGTCGTTGTGGAAAACTCAGCTTTTACATAGTCAATTCATTGAAAAATCTGTATCAATGATCATAATGTGTGTAATGTGGTCTCTGTTATCCAAATTTTGAATTTACCAGTCGATAACATAGGAGTATTAGTATTTTTTCTGAGGTTTTCGCGGTTTCCGTATGCCAGCATGATGGGCTGAGTTAAGGATTGTACTCGCGTATTCTCGCAAGTTAACGGACTACTCTGTGGATTTCCACAGGTGACCCCCCGTCGCTTTGGCCTGTCACTCGTACACTTTGTCCCGCCCCTTAACAATAGACAATAGATTGCCACCCGTTTCCATTCCCTCCGATATAATTCCCTGGTCCAACTCACCTGCCAGAGAAAAATCTTGGCATCTTAAACTGTATCAAAAGTCCATTTGAAAAAGTTCCCATTGATTTTACCTCAAAGCGGCTAGAAATAATACAGCAAGGTGTTATACAGCTAACCCCGTGTGAGCAACGCTGACAATTAGCTTCCAAATCCTGCCCTGTTAGTAATTTTTTTGTTGCACAGTTAAAGGCCGGTATTGAATCAATGTGTGAGTGCATTGATTTCCTTACTCTTCAGCCTCAATAACATAATGAACTCATTCTGCTTACCTGGTTATTATTGATGGAGTTACTGGTAAATGTATTAGTGAAGGGCTGGCTTGCAGGGACTGAGAGAGAGAGAGAGAGAGAGAGAGAGAGAGAGAGAGAGATGAAAGGAAAAAGACTGATAATTGAACAATATCACAAGTATATATGTTGACCACCCTCAAATATGAAAAAAAATACAAAGAAGCTTATCCACAAATGTACACCTAAACACTGAAGTCTCCATATCCGAAATGCTTCAGCAAAACATTTGTAAAATAGACAACAAAAAACATATCAACAAGAATACAACCAGCATAAAGGACGTTTAGCACTAACCAGTGTTTGACACCCCATTTCCATAGATTAGATCGACCTACTTTAGATCGACCTAACTCCCTGGGGGTTCCCGCTAAATAGCTGTCAGCCGGGCGGACACGAAAGTTAATTAACCCCTTACAGCTTGTAGTAGGCTGGACGGACATTTAAATCGGATTATCTGAAAGTAATCTAGTGAGACTCCCCGTGGGGATAGGTCGATCTAAAATCTATGGGAACCCCCAGGGAGTTAGGTCGATCTAAAGTAGGTCGATCTAATCTATGGAAATGGGGTGTAAGTCTAACCAGTGGATAAATTCTCCTAACACCTGTTAACTAAACGGCAGTTGAAGTTGTGTTTCATAAACAGCGTTTAATCAGCATGTTAGTTAACTGACCTTTAAATATTATATCCAGTTAAGCACTGGACAGTTAACTAACCGGCTGTTTGAACACTGTTTATGCAACACAATTTTAACCACCTTTCAGATAATGGGTGTTAGGAGAATTTATCCACTGGTTAGGCTTATACACTGGTTAGTGCTAAACGTCCTTTATGAAACTGGGCCCAGATTGAAGTGTGCAATATACACCCCTAAGAGTACAATCCTGGGAGAGACAAATTTAAAACAGACAAGTGACAAATACAGCAAGGACTTTATCTTTGCAATGGAGAAAAATTATCTAGGTTTTCAGAAGAAACATAACTTTGGAATCATTAAAAAATATTACTAGTATTCTACATAGCATTTTTGTACTTTTACTGTATGGAACAGTACTAAAGGGCAGCCTGTTTTCCACATCAACAAAAACAAAAAATCAAAAATAAGGAAAAAGAATACAGTCTCAGTACATATTATTAAAATAACTGCATTCAAGTCTCTTTCCTTCATGAATCCCCTCCCCAGTGTCTGTCAGGTGCTCTTCTCATGCCTCTTCTCCCCAGGCAACCGACCCACAGCGCTACCATTTAGATTGGAAGTTGATGTCACATATTGTTTTTTATTAACTAACACAACACTGAAGTTTCCTGCCATATTACAAAACAAACTGGAATTTCAGAACTTTTTTTAACCTTTTCAAGTCCCCCAGGATAAGTGCGTGATTGTTTGATATAAAGATAATTAATATTTCATGCTACTTATGTATTTAAGTTTGTGGTTATTTGTACTGGGATGGTAAATCTATATTACAAAACTTCATAAGCTCAAGGGGCTAACTCATTATCAATTGACTGTATGATTTGTTATGCTTTCTGTTCGTTCACTTAAGTAAATACAAGAACTGGAAAAAAAATCACGAATGTCTCAAGACAAAATAAAGAACACTGGCACACCCTGTCTGTCAATGCTGGGTTTTGTAAGGTTAGACATTAATGTGTTTACTGTTCTGCTTTTCTCCATTGTGATGTTGCATTGCTTTCTTTAATGACTATATGTTAGGACTGTTACAACATTGGCAACTTTATCATACCTAAGACAGGTATCACATGACACACACTCCACACACAAGTTGTGTCTTGTGTCTTCTGTCAACTTAACTTGTCTGGTTTATCTTTGCTAAAGAAAAACAGGTCACTCACACCCACGTGTGTGTGTGTGACTGTGAGAGAGAGAAAGAGAAAAAAGTCTTGTTCAGCAGTATGGGCATGATGGATAAAAAGAAATGCAAATAAAATAATTTTTCATGAACTGATTTTCCTCACCTACAAACTAAGCGACTTGAAGGTTCCTTCATCCAAGCAGAAGAAATTATATCCAAATTTAAGTATTCCATATGCTCTTATTCTCAAAGTTCCTCTCAAAGCGACCATGTCTGAAAAGTGTTCAGGTTTTTATCTAAACGAAAAATGTTGACACCTTCCCGCCTGGCATCCAGATGTTGTTTCTTTGCCGACTTTTCACTGCGACTAATGAAACGTACCTAGTGTCAACATAGTCACTACACCCCTGTGCCTGACACTTGTGATCTTTCTTTACTCACTTTCCTTTTTTATTTGAGGGACAAATCAAAGGAGAAAAAGTCTGATTCAGATGGCATTCCTGATCAAATTAACATTATTTTACTGGATTTCACACTTTATAATGGAGGTTTGGGTTTCGTATCATTTCCACATAGACAAGTGTATAAACAAATCTCTATAACTGTCCCTAAATAAGATCCAAAGGCAGATTTTAGGACACTGGAAAACGGTGAAACTATATATATATATATATATATATATATATATATATATATATATATATATATATATATTTGATAAAATTATGTTTAAATCACTGACAAATGCCATATTTTTTCCAGCAAAATTGCTTTAAAAAATTGGTTTTATCCAGAAAACAAAAAATTCAACAACATATCATTTTTTAAATTCATGTAGCTAACACTTTAAGGAAAAATCAACTTACAACAAAGGTATAATCAATGATATAAAATATTATAACTGAGTATGCAGAGTACTCTCTGTTCTATAACATGCTAGTACTACAGTATATATAAGCATGCGTAAATATTACCTGGCAGTCACAGGCAAACAACATCAAGTTTTAATGGCGCGTTGTTATGTTGTTCCGTGTAAGAAAACAGCCTCGTTAATACAGTGTTTGCTCTACATTTCTATACGCAAGTCAGAATTATTGATAGGTCACTGGACAAGGATAAAAACGCACCTAGGATATTGGTGACTGACCCACTTAACTGACAATAGATAGTGTGAGTGATTGGTTTGGGTAGCAGACATTCAATCCTTTCACATTTTTTAGTTAACAATCCCAGTGTATATCCGATACCTCCCATGTAATTAAGCCCCCCTTAAGCCTACAGTAAATAAGTCTAAAAGTTTATTCTCTACAGGTACCAAGGCTCAGGAGAATATTTTTCAACAGATATCTGCAGATATTGGGCTATTAACTAGATGTGCACATTCCTTTACAGAAGGGAATTTTGCCACAACAACAACTAAGTCATCACCTATTTGTTCCCTGATACAGAACTTTAAGTTAGGTTGCCACAAGCAAACTTCAGTTCACATATTCCAGTACTTATAAAACAGTCAAGTCTCTCAGACTGTGCTCAGCTGAGTCATGTTAAGTCAATGCAGCATACTTACACACACAAAGAAATCTTCATTTTTAGAGATTGGAAGAGTACTAGTACACAATTGAATATACTTAATGAACTAAAGTCTAGCTGTTACTAGTACATGTGTTTTCTAGAACTAGATTCAATAATCATTCGACTTAATAATTCAATATAATTTGCTTTACTAAATGTATGTAAGTGTTCCTCTCTCCTTGAACTTTTTCTCTTTCATCTCATATATGTTACTTTGTAAATAGTATCATTCAAGTATCCTCTAACCTTTATAACATCAACTAGACACTGTGCATTTTCTAAAGCTGTAGTTAATTATTTAGGTTACAGCGTGTTATAGTTATTGCACATTACCTACCCTTTCCATTACTCCCCCTTTCTCTCTTGTCCCTCCAAGTCCCCCAGGCATTACCCTAGGTTCTAGATTCCGGTATTGCCAGCTCGATCTTGATTTCATATATAACCCATGTCGCAATAACAGGCTCTAGTGCACAGCGGCCATGTTAGGCTCCAGTCAATCAAATAGAACGGCTCCGCAGTGAATCTGCAGTTGAATGTCATCAGACCAAAATGAAACGTAAAACAGATTTAATTCTGCTTTATTTAATTTTATTTGTTGTATTTAAGATATGTAAAGTGAGAAATAAATAAAATGTTTCTGAAAGAAGAAGGTATATCCAATGTTTTTGTATTTTTTGCTTATCAAGGAACATTTAGTCCTGAGATATTACAATACACGTGCTTGCCGTGTGCCAAGTTTGACAGCTACACCCGATACCACTATAAGGGCTTCGCAATGGCTACACCAAAATCAATTTTTAAAGCAGAATGTTGCTTGTATTGTGGCACTGACCTTCGACTGCAAGATATTTTCAATTCAAACTTCTAAATCCGCTTCAGACACTTTGATTCTTGTCTCGTCTGCACGAGATTACATGTATGTCAGCGCAAGGCGGGAAAGGCAGCTCCAGGCGGAAAAACCTGTGACGTACGAGACTTATGACTTCCAAATATGGATCCAGGCGGACACAGCTGTGACGTGTGACTTCCAAATATGGAAGCGCCCCAGGCAAAATTTTGAAGAAGAACGCCCTCAGTTTGTCGCTGTTCGTCAGAGCTAGTGAAAGTGACTCCAAGCTGTATTAAATACTAAACAAACTAACTTTCACGTTGCTCTGACACTCAGGGTACCAGGCATACGTACTAGTAGCTCTGCAAATATCCCCATTCAAACACAACACAATTTAATGAACCCGCAGCTCCCAAATCAATTAATTGCAATTAACAGCAATCATTGGGTCAGTCATCTCCATGTTGATTTACGAATTACATTGTTCGTAAAGACTCGTATGATATAATATCTACAGCTCAACATGCAAGCACTAAGCTGGTTACCAGATAATGCTCTCTAATTCATTTTACAGTGTTTGCTACTTATATCAGTCATGGGCAGTGCTTTATGACCACATTGGGGTTTCAGTGGTCAATGAGAACTCATTTTTAGAGTTAAGTTTCTGATGATCACCAGGCTCATAGTCGTAGTCGGGGATGGGGAGGGGTGGCGGTTTGGGTTTTGGAGGCTTGAACAATGCCCCTTAAATTTTGATCTAGGTACATGAAGGGCTTGATGGTAAAAGGTCTACTTTTTCCCCGAAACAGAACCCCCTCTTTGAAATTTTTGGCTTTGGAACTGACCACCCTGATGAGTTTCAGAGGTCAATACAAAGTTGTTTTTAGATATCACCACATAATGATCAGGACTTTTTCCTTTCCCTCCTAACAACAGTCTTACATATGAAACAAGCTAAAACCAAGCATTATTTCAATCCCTAAATCCACAATTGACCAACTCCTCAGACCTGGTGTAGTCTGATTATGTTTGCCCCTCATGATTATAGCACCACTGAACCAAACCTATCAGGAAATTAAAATGTCAGCCCTGTCAACAACATTAACAAGTTGTTTAATATCTAAACAATACCCCTGGTCCCCTTATCAATAAACTGTTCCTGAGTTGTCAGGTAACACAGCAAATACAGTAACCTGTATGCTACTTCATCACCTTGAGGTTAATTGGTTTTCCATTCACATTTTTTAGTCAAATACTAGTTGTGGACAATACAGGAGATACAGAATTGATTAATTAACTCGGACAACATGATTCTTTTTAACTGAAATTATTTTCTCATAAAAAGTATTTTGCCCAAATGATTTTTATTTCATTGATGTGCAGACACATCCCCTCCCTTCCCAAACCCAAACAAAAGCCTGTGCCTGCCACTACTTGTAGTGAACTGCTTGTACAATATTCATCACTTAAAATTATGTCATTAATAATTTGACACTAGTACTAGTATTTGGTTTATTACATTTGCCTGAGTAGGTTCATTTTTCACATCGAACAGCACAGTTTCCTATATCTCACCTGACTAGGAAGTGCTTCAAATGGACTGGTCATGTCTTTATCAGTTGAATTCTGTATCACTCCATGTTACGGGGGCCTCTCAGAGGGAAAGGCACTTTTTAAAGACACTTTTTGGTTAAAACCAACCAAATCACCCAGTGTACCCAACCCTTTCTTTTATCATTAATCAGGACCTACCTCTTTGTTCAACAGTTTTCTAAAATTATCCCTGTCAAACTAATTCCTCAGTATGAACTTCTTTAGAGTCGTCCCGAGTATTCAAAAGTTAAATACTTGACAAAACCTGCATGAAGGTGGTTAAACAGTTGCTGCACTCTTAAGTGTGGCTGTCACAATATGTGTTAAAACTCTACCGATGTATCAACAAAGTACTTAAACCTCGGTCTATTAATACACAACATTTGTTGGTCTAGTGCTAAATGCTGAACACACATGGAGTTGAATATGCATATTTGCAAATTGAACATTTTTTTTTTTAAATAGAGCTTGATTCTTCAAAGAGACTTGTATAAGAGAGTCTGATCCTTTAAAGACTTAAGAGGCCTGTGTAAGGGGGTTTGCTTCTTTAAAAAGACCTGAGTAAGAAGGCCTGATTCCTGAAAGAGGCTTGTGTAAAAGAGACTGAACAATTAAAATGGCTTTCGCGCAGGGGTCTGATTCTTTATTAGGGTCTGTGTAAGGGAGTCTGATCAATTAAAATGGCTTGACGTTGTGTAAGAGGGTCTGATTCTTTAAAGTAACCTAGCTGTGTAAACAGTAGAAGGTCAATAGTCTGAGTTAGTAGGGGGGTCCATAATTCCAAAAATATGTCAAAACCAGCTAAAAAGTTCCTTACACACCTAAAAACAATATTTCAAATGATCTTTTTGAAAGATCGTTGATAACTCAGCTGCTACATTTTATGATTACACGATTTTTAGCATTTTAGCGCGATTTTCAAGATTTTCTACTGTTTCGGGACTATTTCCTACAACATGAATGAAAGTTACATGGGCCTGACAAGTTATTTTAAACTCACCAAAGCCAAATAGATGGGGTTTTTTATTTGGTTTTTAAGAAATTTGTGTAAAAAGTTTATTTGAAAGCTAGCTAAATACTCAAAATCATGTCGGCATTGACACCTTAAATCAATAACATCATCATGGTAATTCAACATTTCTCATGATTTCGTTATCTTTTTAGGGTATCTATACTGTATTACTGAAAAACTAGCTAGACAATGATGGCATCTAGCTTGTCTTGTAAGGGATGCTCTGGCATTGGAATATATCAGAATAGTTGCTGCTGTTGTAGCATTCAATTAGTTTCATGCCATAACAATATCCTGGGGTGCAACACACAGCAAATTGAAAGAAAAGTTTCAATGATTACATCTAAAGCTGAGTAGAAATGAGGTAAATGAGAATTTCTTTCAGCTAGACGCTCCTGAGTTTTTTGTTTCAACCAAGAATTATTCTAGGAAGTGAAAGATACCTATGGCCTACATGTAGTTGAGAGTGTGAAACGATGTGCTAGTGCACATCTGAATGAGTGCATAGCTTTGACAAAGAAGATATTACCAGGAATGGCAAAGGTTCTGGCTATGCAACGCGGAAAATACTATGGACTTGGTGAATATCCAGCTGAATATTCTGTGTTTGATCAGTGTGAAAACATGGATGAGACCCCTGTCCACAACCTTTAAATGGAACTGCAGTGTGGTGACACGGATCAAAGATTGAGGAAGAAACCAAAACTAGAGGCTGTGGCTTGAGGGACTGTGCTAAAGAAACTAGCAAATTAAGGAAAACTGTTTCTACTGAATACCGGTGTAACATGAAAATCTGACATCCTCCCCCCCCCCCCCCGTCAATATTTTATAATGAAAATCTGACCCCTCCCCCCCCATGAAATTTTGACCCCCCCTACAAACCTTTATAAATCTTATTTTATTTGGGTATATGACTTCTACAACCCAAAGACTCCCCTATGAAAAAGCTATTTATTTGATATTTGATGATCATTTCAATACCTTTCCATTAAGTATACTTTATTAAGAACATATTGGAAATATTAGAAAGTTTGATTGTAAAATATTGGGTGAAAAAAATGAAAAAAAAATCCTGAAAAATCTCCATTTTCATATCCATGGTATTTGGACTCCCATGAAGACAAAACCCCATTTTATATTTAGTCACCATACCATTATTTTCCACATAGTTTGCATTGTGACAAATATTTTGTTAGTATTTGAAAGTATGGTGGCAAAAAATTGGTGAAATTGAAATGATCACCAAATATCAAGTAAACAACTTTTCCATAGGGGATTCATTGTTTGGTAGAATAAACATTTTTAATTTTCTTCTATTCTCATGAAAACATTTACCTGCAAACTAGCAAAAAGTGCCAATGTATCCTCTATTATGTATACTACAAGATAAAAGTCATATACTCAAATAAAATAAGATTTATAAAGTTTTGTAGGGGGAGTCAAAATGTCATGGGGGGGGGTCACATACGCTAGAGACACATCCCTAACACTGCCAAAATGTAGTCCTGTGATATTCAATATTAATGGAGGGAAGAGAAGGATGTTAACTCCAGAACAGTTTAGAATGAACCTGAAAAAGTTGTTGGGAAAAAGAAAGAAAGATCCACCATAAAGCCGACTTAGGCTTCCAAAAAGCATTGAATTCTTAGTGAATTGAATTCGTATTGAATTCCTGTCTTTTTGAACTTATTATGAATCATTATCTAGGTGTTAGAACCCTTAGTTTAGTTTTCATATGCATTTAGTCTGTCAGAATTGTTAGTCACAATGAAATTTGTGTTAAATTGTAAGCATAAACATTGATATGAAAAACCATCATATCTTACAAAATACAGAGTTTAAGTATTTTTAGCGATTTTTCTCCAAAATACTTAAACTCAAGTAGCAGCTCTGATAATAGAGATAGACTAATTTGTTTTTTTGTAGTTTGCTTTTAAGATGTATAAGCATCTTTTTAGGTGGTTTTGGCACTGTTTTGGGGAAAAAAGTTATCTAAGGACACCCCCCTAGAGTAAGGGACCATTCCCACAGATAATTAGATTGATCTATCTCCCTGGGGAGTCTCACTTAATTGCTATCAAACTAACAGGCTTACTAGTAAACATCTGTCACGCCTAGTAAAACTGTTAGGGGGTAATTAGCTTTACCCCTAGCTGATTCGGTAGGCGTGATAGACATTTAAGCCCCTAGAGCTTCATACTCTCAACTACATGTAGGCCATAGGTATCTTTCACTTCCTAGAATGCAATCAGATTAACAGACAACTGCACCTCTTCCTGGCAATGAGTAGAGGAGCTGGTGATTATTAATACCGTATAATGCAAGTATGATGGAAACAAACAGAGGCGTGTTCATCTGATTGGACTCAGCGACAGTCCCCTTGGAGTTAGTGTGCAGTAGCTCAGGGGCGGATTTAGGCCGTCTTCTGGGTCTTCTGGCAGACGGTCAGATTTTTAAGTTAACATTGACGGGTATCTAATTTTTTCTGTCGGAAGACGGTCAAAAATGGAGGACGGATCAACAAAGATAATTTGGAAGACTGTCAGAAAATATCTCTGGATCCGCCCCTGGTAGCTAATGCAGTTTAACAAATTATGAATGAACTCTTAGGCCCTTTTCATATCAGATGGTATACTTGAAGCTACTGCCACACTTTCAGAGGTCCTAACTTGTACATGTAGTAATGCTATAGGTTTTACTCGCTTGCACAAGTTTGACAAGACAAGACCAGAATGGATGGCCATATCGAGTCACAGTAGTTATCGTCTCATTTCTCTTTTTGCCAGAATTAATTTTTGAAAATTGCGATTGATTACTATAAGAGGAAACTCGCACGTACGGAGGGTGGGCGGGTCTGTCACGGAGCAGTCGGTAGCGTGCATGGATACAAATGAGACATCAAAAGCGTCATCAACCATGGTAACTCAAAGTCACGGGTTCGAGTCCCGGATGAGGCACGTCAGTCCATCACTACAACGACCTTCCCCCTGAATCGGGATGTCACGAGACGGGAACGAATGAGGGATCTCGTGGGACTTAGCAAATTACCTTTTGCATAAAAATACGGTATACTTTAGAAAGTTTACATCTGCGTCGACAATTCTATTTCCTTTCTCTTCAGTTAAAAGGCCTTATATTGGTGCCACAGATCTTGAACTTAAATTGAGCTATAACGAACTCCGTATGGCTTGCATTTCATCAAAATGTGCTATCTTCTTGGTGGGATTATCAGAGAGAAAACTTTTCATTTTTTACTAAAGTTGCGTCACCTCTACTCCTTTTATCAGGCACGCATTTTGTTTGTTTGTTTGTTTGTTTGTTTCTTTTTTTAATGCCCTTCCTTTCCTATCTTGGGCCCTTGCTTCTCAAGATGTTCATATGTTCATACAGTACCAGGGGCAAGTAAGCAGTCGACATTTGAAAGAGTAAAGACTACTCAATACTTAAACTGCCGAGGTGTGAACAGCTGTGGACGTCATCGTGCTCCACAACGTCAAAGGTGAAACCAAACGTTATCTCAATGCAAAACCAAATGAAAATAAAAGCATCCGAAGTCAGCTTACTAGGAACGTACTAAGCAGGCCTATCAGTGGATACGATCCAAATTGTTTTGATTCTGTAGCTTTTCTGGTATTAAAGAACGTCATACCACCTGTTAACCAAACGATATCTCCTCGGCGGAATTATTTGCCAAATTTGTTTTACTGAAAATTTCCGTGGCTGCAATCGAACCAGTAATTAAACACTTGAATGTATTTTTTTTTATTCTCTCCTCTTATGGTCTCGCTAAAATTAAAACCCTCCTGTTGTGAACTGCCTTTGATCTCAAGGTACTCTTTAATATCATGGGTAAAGCCAAAACAATCTTAGTATAAAACCAACTCCGAGCTCCGAGTCGGGTTGTCAAACACGACTTCGTGTACATCATGAAGTTCACCGTTCATTTCGGGGACTGGGGTTGCGTGGGCTGAAATGCGTCACCCGGATTATCGATTGCGATAGCAGGTCTCAACATGCACACCCAATCTGACGCTCTCTGTGACGAGGTTGAAAGTTTCCATCTGATCCATTAGAATCAACAGAGCTGTCGTGGCTGCGAGGTAACGCTGCTGGCTTACATACAGGCAGACTCTCGGTCAATAGTTCGAGTCACAGTAGTTATCGTCTCATTTCTCTTTTTGCCAGAATTAATTTTTGAAAATTGCGATTGATTACTATCAGAGGAAACTCGCACGTACGGAGAGTGGGCGGGTCTGTCACGGAGCAGTCGGTAGCGTGCATGGATACAAATGAGACATCAAAAGCGTCATCAACCATGGTAACTCAAAGTCACGGGTTCGAGTCCCGGATGAGGCACGTCAGTCCATCACTACAACGACCTTCCCCCTGAATCGGGATGTCACGAGACGGGAACGAATGAGGAATCTCGTGGGACTTAGCAAATTACCTTTTGCATAAAAATACGGTATACTTAAGAAAGTTTACATCTGCGTCGACAATTCTATTTCCTTTCTCTTCAGTTAAAAGGCCTTATATTGGTGCCACAGATCTTGAACTTAAATTGAGCTATAACGAACTCCGTATGGCTTGCATTTCATCAAAATGTGCTATCTTCTTGGTGGGATTATCAGAGGGAAAACTTTTCATTTTTTACTAAAGTTGCGTCACCTCTTCTCCTTTTATCAGGCACGCATTTTGTTTGTTTGTTTGTTTCTTTTTTTTAATGCCCTTCCTTTCCTATGTTGGACCCTTGCTTCTCAAGATGTTCATATGTTCATACAGTACCCGGGGCAAGTTAGCAGTCGACATTTGAAAGAGTAAAGACTACTCAATACTTAAACTGCCGAGGTGTGAACAGCTGTGGACGTCATCGTGCTCCACAACGTTAAAGGTGAAACCAAACGTTATCTCAATGCAAAACCAAATGAAAATAAAAGCATCCGAAGTCAGCTTACTAGGAACGTACATGTACTAAGCAGGCCTATCAGTGGATACGATCCAAATTGTTTTGATTCTGTAGCTTTTCTGGTATTAAAGAACGTCATACCACCTGTTAACCAAACGATATCTCCTCGGCGGAATTATTTGCCAAATTTGTCTTACTGAAAATTTCCGTGGCTGCAATCGAACCAGTAATTAAACACTTGAATGTATTTTTTTTTATTCTCTCCTCTTACGGTCTCGCTAAAATTAAAACCCTCCTGTTGTGAACCGCCTCTGATCCCAAGGTACTCTTTAATATCATGGGTAAAGCCAAAACAAATCTTAGTATAAAACCAACTCCGAGCTCCGAGTCGGGTTGTCAAACACGACTTCGTGTACATCATGAAGTTCACCGTTCATTTCGGGGACTGGGGTTGCGTTGGCTGAAATGCGTCACCCGGATTATCGATTGCGATAGCAGGTCTCCACATGCACACCCAATCTGGCGCTCTCCGTGACGAGGTTGAAAGTTTCCATCTGATTCATTAGAGTCAACGGAGCTGTCGTGGCTGCGTGGTAACGCTGCTGGCTTACATACAGGCAGACTCTCGGTCGCTAGTTCGAGTCACAGTAGTTATCGCCTCATTTCTCTTTTTGCCAGAATTAATTTTTGAAAATTGCGATTGATTACTATAAGAGGAAACTCGCACGTACGGAGGGTGGGCGGGTCTGTCACGGAGCAGTCGGTAGCGTGCATGGGTACAAATGAGACATCAAAAGCGTCATCAACCATGGTTACTCAAAGTCACGGGTTCGAGTCCCGGAAGAGGCACGTCAGTCCATCACTACAACGACCTTGCCCCTGAATCGGGATGTCACGAGACGGGAACGAATGAGGGATCTCGTGGGACTTAGCAAATTACCTTTTGCATAAAAATACGGTATACTTTAGAAAGTTTACATCTGCGTCGACAATTCAATTTCCTTTCTCTTCAGTTAAAAGGCCTTATATTGGTGCCACAGATCTTGAACTTAAATTGAGCTATAACGAACTCCGTATGGCTTGCATTTCATCAAAATGTGCTATCTTCTTGGTGGGATTATCAGAGAGAAAACTTTTCATTTTTTACTAAAGTTGCGTCACCTCTACTCCTTTTATCAGGCACGCATTTTGTTTGTTTGTTTGTTTCTTTTTTTTAATGCCCTTCCTTTCCTATGTTGGACCCTTGCTTCTCAAGATGTTCATATGTTCATACAGTACCCGGGGCAAGTTAGCAGTCGACATTTGAAAGAGTAAAGACTACTCAATACTTAAACTGCCGAGGTGTGAACAGCTGTGGACGTCATCGTGCTCCACAACGTCAAAGGTGAAACCAAACGTTATCTCAATGCAAAACCAAATGAAAATAAAAGCATCCGAAGTCAGCTTACTAGGAACGTACTAAGCAGGCCTATCAGTGGATACGATCCAAATTGTTTTGATTCTGTAACTTTTCTGGTATTAAAGAACGTCATACCACCTGTTAACCAAACGATATCTCCTCGGCGAAATTATTTGCCAAATTTGTCTTACTGAAAATTTCCGTGGCTGCAATCGCACCAGTAATTAAACACTTGAATGTATTTTTTTTTATTCTCTCCTCTTATGGTCTCGCTAAAATTAAAACCCTCCTGTTGTGAACCGCCTCTGATCCCAAGGTACTCTTTAATATCATGGGTAAAGCCAAAACCAATCTTGGTATAAAACCAACTCCGAGCTCCGAGTCGGGTTGTCAAACACGACTTCGTGTACATCATGAAGTTTACCGTTCATTTCGGGGACTGGGGTTGCGTTGGCTGAAATGCAGCACCCGGATTATCGATTGCGATAGCAGGTCTCCACATGCACACCCAATCTGGCGCTCTCCGTGACGAGGTTGAAAGTTTCCATCTGATCAATAAGAATCAACGGAGCTGTCGTGGCTGCGTGGTAACGCTGCTGGCTTACATACAGGCAGACTCTCGGTCGCTTGGTCGAGTCACAGTAGTTATCGTCTCATTTCTCTTTTTGCCAGAATCAATTTTTGAAAATTGCGATTGATTACTATAAGAGGAAACTCGCACGTACGGAGGGTGGGCGGGTCTATCACGGAGCAGTCGGTAGCGTGCATGGATACAAATGAGACATCAAAAGCGTCATCAACCATGGTAACTCAAAGTCACGGGTTCGAGTCCCGGATGAGGCACGTCAGTCCATCACTTCAACGACCTTGCCCCTGAATCGGGATGTCACGAGACGGGAACGAATGAGGGATCTCGTGGGACTTAGCAAATTACCTTTTGCATAAAATACGGTATACTTTAGAAAGTTTACATCTGCGTCGACAATTCTATTTCCTTTCTCTTCAGTTAAAAGGCCTTATATTGGTGCCACAGATCTTGAACTTAAATTGAGCTATAACGAACTCCGTATGGCTAGCATTTCATCAAAATGTGCTATCTTCTTGGTGGGATTATCAGAGAGAAAACTTTTCATTTTTTACTAAAGTTGCGTCACCTCTACTCCTTTTATCAGGCACGCATTTTGTTTGTTTGTTTGTTTGTTTGTTTGTTTGTTTTTATGCCCTTCCTTTCCTATCTTGGGCCCTTGCTTCTCAAGATGTTCATATGTTCATACAGTACCCGGGGCAAGTTAGCAGTCGACATTTGAAAGAGTAAAGACTACTCAATACTTAAACTGCCGAGGTGTGAACAGCTGTGGACGTCATCGTGCTCCACAATGTCAAAGGTGAAACCAAACGTTATCTCAATGCAAAACCAAATGAAAATAAAAGTATCCGAAGTCAGCTTACTAGGAACGTACTGAGCAGGCCTATCAGTGAATACGATCCAAATTGTTTTGATTCTGTAGCTTTTCCGGTATTAAAGAACGTCATACCACCTGTTAACCAAACGATATCTCCTCGGCGAAATTATTTGCCAAATTTGTCTTACTGAAAATTTCCGTGGCTGCAATCGAACCAGTAATTAAACACTTGAATGTATTTTTTTTTATTCTCTCCTCTTACGGTCTCGCTAAAATTAAAACCCTCCTGTTGTGAACCGCCTCTGATCCCAAGGTACTCTTTAATATCATGGGTAAAGCCAAAACCAATCTTAGTATAAAACCAACTCCGAGCTCCGAGTCGGGTTGTCAAACACGACTTCGTGTACATCATGAAGTTTACCGTTCATTTCGGGGACTGGGGTTGCGTGGGCTGAAATGCGTCACCCGGATTATCGATTGCGACAGCAGGTCTCCACATGCACACCCAATCTGGCGCTCTCCGTGACGAGGTTGAAAGTTTCCATCTGATCCATGAGAGTCAACGGAGCTGTCGTGGCTGCGTGGTAACTCTGCTGGCTTACATACAGGCAGACTCTCGGTCGCTAGTTCAAGTCACAGTAGTTATCGCCTCATTTCTCTTTTTGCCAGAATTAATTTTTGAAAATTGCGATTGATTACTATAAGAGGAAACTCGCACGTACGGAGGGTGGGCGGGTCTGTCACGGAGCAGTCGGTAGCGTGCATGGATACAAATGAGACATCAAAAGCGTCATCAACCATGGTAACTCATAGTCACGGGTTCGAGTCCCGGATGAGGCACGTCAGTCCATCACTTCAACGACCTTGCCCCTGAATCGGGATGTCACGAGACGGGAACGAATGAGGGATCTCGTGGGACTTAGCAAATTACCTTTTGCATAAAAATACGGTATACTTTAGAAAGTTTACATCTGCGTCGACAATTCTATTTCCTTTCTCTTCAGTTAAAAGGCCTTATATTGGTGCCACAGATCTTGAACTTAAATTGAGCTATAACGAACTCCGTATGGCTTGCATTTCATCAAAATGTGCTATCTTCTTGGTGGGATTATCAGAGAGAAAACTTTTCATTTTTTACTAAAGTTGCGTCACCTCTACTCCTTTTATCAGGCACGCATTTTGTTTGTTTGTTTGTTTGTTTGTTTCTTTTTTTAATGCCCTTCCTTTCCTATCTTGGGCCCTTGCTTCTCAAGATGTTCATATGTTCATACAGTACCAGGGGCAAGTAAGCAGTCGACATTTGAAAGAGTAAAGACTACTCAATACTTAAACTGCCGAGGTGTGAACAGCTGTGGACGTCATCGTGCTCCACAACGTCAAAGGTGAAACCAAACGTTATCTCAATGCAAAACCAAATGAAAATAAAAGCATCCGAAGTCAGCTTACTAGGAACGTACTAAGCAGGCCTATCAGTGGATACGATCCAAATTGTTTTGATTCTGTAGCTTTTCTGGTATTAAAGAACGTCATACCACCTGTTAACCAAACGATATCTCCTCGGCGGAATTATTTGCCAAATTTGTTTTACTGAAAATTTCCGTGGCTGCAATCGAACCAGTAATTAAACACTTGAATGTATTTTTTTTTATTCTCTCCTCTTATGGTCTCGCTAAAATTAAAACCCTCCTGTTGTGAACTGCCTTTGATCTCAAGGTACTCTTTAATATCATGGGTAAAGCCAAAACAATCTTAGTATAAAACCAACTCCGAGCTCCGAGTCGGGTTGTCAAACACGACTTCGTGTACATCATGAAGTTCACCGTTCATTTCGGGGACTGGGGTTGCGTGGGCTGAAATGCGTCACCCGGATTATCGATTGCGATAGCAGGTCTCCACATGCACACCCAATCTGGCGCTCTCCGTGACGAGGTTGAAAGTTTCCATCTGATTCATTAGAGTCAACGGAGCTGTCGTGGCTGCGTGGTAACGCTGCTGGCTTACATACAGGCAGACTCTCGGTCGCTAGTTCGAGTCACAGTAGTTATCGCCTCATTTCTCTTTTTGCCAGAATTAATTTTTGAAAATTGCGATTGATTACTATAAGAGGAAACTCGCACGTACGGAGGGTGGGCGGGTCTGTCACGGAGCAGTCGGTAGCGTGCATGGGTACAAATGAGACATCAAAAGCGTCATCAACCATGGTTACTCAAAGTCACGGGTTCGAGTCCCGGAAGAGGCACGTCAGTCCATCACTACAACGACCTTGCCCCTGAATCGGGATGTCACGAGACGGGAACGAATGAGGGATCTCGTGGGACTTAGCAAATTACCTTTTGCATAAAAATACGGTATACTTTAGAAAGTTTACATCTGCGTCGACAATTCTATTTCCTTTCTCTTCAGTTAAAAGGCCTTATATTGGTGCCACAGATCTTGAACTTAAATTGAGCTATAACGAACTCCGTATGGCTTGCATTTCATCAAAATGTGCTATCTTCTTGGTGGGATTATCAGAGAGAAAACTTTTCATTTTTTACTAAAGTTGCGTCACCTCTACTCCTTTTATCAGGCACGCATTTTGTTTGTTTGTTTGTTTCTTTTTTTTAATGCCCTTCCTTTCCTATGTTGGACCCTTGCTTCTCAAGATGTTCATATGTTCATACAGTACCCGGGGCAAGTTAGCAGTCGACATTTGAAAGAGTAAAGACTACTCAATACTTAAACTGCCGAGGTGTGAACAGCTGTGGACGTCATCGTGCTCCACAACGTCAAAGGTGAAACCAAACGTTATCTCAATGCAAAACCAAATGAAAATAAAAGCATCCGAAGTCAGCTTACTAGGAACGTACTAAGCAGGCCTATCAGTGGATACGATCCAAATTGTTTTGATTCTGTAACTTTTCTGGTATTAAAGAACGTCATACCACCTGTTAACCAAACGATATCTCCTCGGCGAAATTATTTGCCAAATTTGTCTTACTGAAAATTTCCGTGGCTGCAATCGCACCAGTAATTAAACACTTGAATGTATTTTTTTTTATTCTCTCCTCTTATGGTCTCGCTAAAATTAAAACCCTCCTGTTGTGAACCGCCTCTGATCCCAAGGTACTCTTTAATATCATGGGTAAAGCCAAAACCAATCTTGGTATAAAACCAACTCCGAGCTCCGAGTCGGGTTGTCAAACACGACTTCGTGTACATCATGAAGTTTACCGTTCATTTCGGGGACTGGGGTTGCGTGGGCTGAAATGCAGCACCCGGATTATCGATTGCGATAGCAGGTCTCCACATGCACACCCAATCTGGCGCTCTCCGTGACGAGGTTGAAAGTTTCCATCTGATCAATAAGAATCAACGGAGCTGTCGTGGCTGCGTGGTAACGCTGCTGGCTTACATACAGGCAGACTCTCGGTCGCTTGGTCGAGTCACAGTAGTTATCGTCTCATTTCTCTTTTTGCCAGAATCAATTTTTGAAAATTGCGATTGATTACTATAAGAGGAAACTCGCACGTACGGAGGGTGGGCGGGTCTATCACGGAGCAGTCGGTAGCGTGCATGGATACAAATGAGACATCAAAAGCGTCATCAACCATGGTAACTCAAAGTCACGGGTTCGAGTCCCGGATGAGGCACGTCAGTCCATCACTTCAACGACCTTGCCCCTGAATCGGGATGTCACGAGACGGGAACGAATGAGGGATCTCGTGGGACTTAGCAAATTACCTTTTGCATAAAATACGGTATACTTTAGAAAGTTTACATCTGCGTCGACAATTCTATTTCCTTTCTCTTCAGTTAAAAGGCCTTATATTGGTGCCACAGATCTTGAACTTAAATTGAGCTATAACGAACTCCGTATGGCTAGCATTTCATCAAAATGTGCTATCTTCTTGGTGGGATTATCAGAGAGAAAACTTTTCATTTTTTACTAAAGTTGCGTCACCTCTACTCCTTTTATCAGGCACGCATTTTGTTTGTTTGTTTGTTTGTTTGTTTGTTTGTTTTTATGCCCTTCCTTTCCTATCTTGGGCCCTTGCTTCTCAAGATGTTCATATGTTCATACAGTACCCGGGGCAAGTTAGCAGTCGACATTTGAAAGAGTAAAGACTACTCAATACTTAAACTGCCGAGGTGTGAACAGCTGTGGACGTCATCGTGCTCCACAATGTCAAAGGTGAAACCAAACGTTATCTCAATGCAAAACCAAATGAAAATAAAAGTATCCGAAGTCAGCTTACTAGGAACGTACTGAGCAGGCCTATCAGTGAATACGATCCAAATTGTTTTGATTCTGTAGCTTTTCCGGTATTAAAGAACGTCATACCACCTGTTAACCAAACGATATCTCCTCGGCGAAATTATTTGCCAAATTTGTCTTACTGAAAATTTCCGTGGCTGCAATCGAACCAGTAATTAAACACTTGAATGTATTTTTTTTTATTCTCTCCTCTTACGGTCTCGCTAAAATTAAAACCCTCCTGTTGTGAACCGCCTCTGATCCCAAGGTACTCTTTAATATCATGGGTAAAGCCAAAACCAATCTTAGTATAAAACCAACTCCGAGCTCCGAGTCGGGTTGTCAAACACGACTTCGTGTACATCATGAAGTTTACCGTTCATTTCGGGGACTGGGGTTGCGTGGGCTGAAATGCGTCACCCGGATTATCGATTGCGACAGCAGGTCTCCACATGCACACCCAATCTGGCGCTCTCCGTGACGAGGTTGAAAGTTTCCATCTGATCCATGAGAGTCAACGGAGCTGTCGTGGCTGCGTGGTAACTCTGCTGGCTTACATACAGGCAGACTCTCGGTCGCTAGTTCAAGTCACAGTAGTTATCGCCTCATTTCTCTTTTTGCCAGAATTAATTTTTGAAAATTGCGATTGATTACTATAAGAGGAAACTCGCACGTACGGAGGGTGGGCGGGTCTGTCACGGAGCAGTCGGTAGCGTGCATGGATACAAATGAGACATCAAAAGCGTCATCAACCATGGTAACTCATAGTCACGGGTTCGAGTCCCGGATGAGGCACGTCAGTCCATCACTTCAACGACCTTGCCCCTGAATCGGGATGTCACGAGACGGGAACGAATGAGGGATCTCGTGGGACTTAGCAAATTACCTTTTGCATAAAAATACGGTATACTTTAGAAAGTTTACATCTGCGTCGACAATTCTATTTCCTTTCTCTTCAGTTAAAAGGCCTTATATTGGTGCCACAGATCTTGAACTTAAATTGAGCTATAACGAACTCCGTATGGCTTGCATTTCATCAAAATGTGCTATCTTCTTGGTGGGATTATCAGAGAGAAAACTTTTCATTTTTTACTAAAGTTGCGTCACCTCTACTCCTTTTATCAGGCACGCATTTTGTTTGTTTGTTTGTTTCTTTTTTTTAATGCCCTTCCTTTCCTATCTTGGGCCCTTGCTTCTCAAGATGTTCATATGTTCATACAGTACCAGGGGCAAGTAAGCAGTCGACATTTGAAAGAGTAAAGACTACTCAATACTTAAACTGCCGAGGTGTGAACAGCTGTGGACGTCATCGTGCTCCACAACGTCAAAGGTGAAACCAAACGTTATCTCAATGCAAAACCAAATGAAAATAAAAGCATCCGAAGTCAGCTTACTAGGAACGTACTAAGCAGGCCTATCAGTGGATACGATCCAAATTGTTTTGATTCTGTAGCTTTTCTGGTATTAAAGAACGTCATACCACCTGTTAACCAAACGATATCTCCTCGGCGAAATTATTTGCCAAATTTGTCTTACTGAAAATTTCCGTGGCTGCAATCGCACCAGTAATTAAACACTTGAATGTATTTTTTTTTATTCTCTCCTCTTATGGTCTCGCTAAAATTAAAACCCTCCTGTTGTGGACCGCCTCTGATCCCAAGGTACTCTTTAATATCATGGGTAAAGCCAAAACCAATCTTGGTATAAAACCAACTCCGAGCTCTGAGTCGGGTTGTCAAACACGGCTTCGTGTACATCATGAAGTTCACCGTTCATTTCGGGGACTGGGGTTGCGTGGGCTGAAATGCGTCACCCGGATTATCGATTGCGATAGCAGGTCTCAACATGCACACCTAATCTGGCGCTCTCCGTGACGAGGTTGAAAGTTTCCATCTGATCCATTAGAATCAACGGAGCTGTCGTGGCTGCGTGGTAACGCTGCTGGCTTACATACAGGCAGACTCTCGGTCGCTTGGTCGAGTCACAGTAGTTATCGTCTCATTTCTCTTTTTGCCAGAATCAATTTTTGAAAATTGCGATTGATTACTATAAGAGGAAACTCGCACGTACGGAGGGTGGGCGGGTCTATCACGGAGCAGTCGGTAGCGTGCATGGATACAAATGAGACATCAAAAGCGTCATCAACCATGGTAACTCAAAGTCACGGGTTCGAGTCCCGGAAGAGGCACGTCAGTCCATCACTACAACGACCTTGCCCCTGAATCGGGATGTCACGAGACGGGAACGAATGAGGGATCTCGTGGGACTTAGCAAATTACCTTTTGCATAAAAATACGGTATACTTTAGAAAGTTTACATCTGCGTCGACAATTCTATTTCCTTTCTCTTCAGTTAAAAGGCCTTATATTGGTGCCACAGATCTTGAACTTAAATTGAGCTATAACGAACTCCGTATGGCTAGCATTTCATCAAAATGTGCTTTCTTCTTGGTGGGATTATCAGAGAGAAAACTTTTCATTTTTTACTAAAGTTGCGTCACCTCTACTCCTTTTATCAGGCACGCATTTTGTTTGTTTGTTTGTTTGTTTGTTTGTTTGTTTGTTTGTTTTTATGCCCTTCCTTTCCTATCTTGGGCCCTTGCTTCTCAAGATGTTCATATGTTCATACAGTACCCGGGGCAAGTTAGCAGTCGACATTTGAAAGAGTAAAGACTACTCAATACTTAAACTGCCGAGGTGTGAACAGCTGTGGACGTCATCGTGCTCCACAATGTCAAAGGTGAAACCAAACGTTATCTCAATGCAAAACCAAATGAAAATAAAAGCATCCGAAGTCAGCTTACTAAGAACGTACTGAGCAGGCCTATCAGTGAATACGATCCAAATTGTTTTGATTCTGTAGCTTTTCTGGTATTAAAGAACGTCATACCACCTGTTAACCAAACGATATCTCCTCGGCGAAATTATTTGCCAAATTTGTCTTACTGAAAATTTCCGTGGCTGCAATCGAACCAGTAATTAAACACTTGAATGTATTTTTTTTTATTCTCTCCTCTTACGGTCTCGCTAAAATTAAAACCCTCCTGTTGTGAACCGCCTCTGATCCCAAGGTACTCTTTAATATCATGGGTAAAGCCAAAACAAATCTTAGTATAAAACCAACTCCGAGCTCCGAGTCGGGTTGTCAAACACGACTTCGTGTACATCATGAAGTTCACCGTTCATTTCGGGGACTGGGGTTGCGTTGGCTGAAATGCGTCACCCGGATTATCGATTGCGATAGCAGGTCTCCACATGCACACACAATCTGGCGCTCTCCGTGACGAGGTTGAAAGTTTCCATCTGATTCATTAGAGTCAACGGAGCTGTCGTGGCTGCGTGGTAACGCTGCTGGCTTACATACAGGCAGACTCTCGGTCGCTAGTTCGAGTCACAGTACTTATCGCCTCATTTCTCTTTTTGCCAGAATTAATTTTTGAAAATTGCGATTGATTACTATAAGAGGAAACTCGCACGTACGGAGGGTGGGCGGGTCTGTCACGGAGCAGTCGGTAGCGTGCATGGGTACAAATGAGACATCAAAAGCGTCATCAACCATGGTTACTCAAAGTCACGGTTCGAGTCCCAGATGAGGCAAGTCAGTCCAACACTACAACGACCTTCCCCCTGAATCGGGATGTCACGAGACGGGAACGAATGAGGGATCTCGTGGGACTTAGCAAATTATCTTTTGCATAAAAATACGGTATACTTTAGAAAGTTTACATCTGCGTCGACAATTCTATTTCCTTTCTCTTCAGTTAAAAGGCCTTATATTGGTGCCACAGATCATGAACTTAAATTGAGCTATAACGAACTCCGTATGGCTTGCATTTCATCAAAATGTGCTATCTTCTTGGTGGGATTATCAGAGAGAAAACTTTTCATTTTTTACTAAAGTTGCGTCACCTCTACTCCTTTTATCAGGCACGCATTTTGTTTGTTTGTTTGTTTGTTTGTTTGTTTGTTTTTATGCCCTTCCTTTCCTATCTTGGGCCCTTGCTTCTCAAGATGTTCATATGTTCATACAGTACCCGGGGCAAGTTAGCAGTCGACATTTGAAAGAGTAAAGACTACTCAATACTTAAACTGCCGAGGTGTGAACAGCTGTGGACGTCATCGTGCTCCACAATGTCAAAGGTGAAACCAAACGTTATCTCAATGCAAAACCAAATGAAAATAAAAGTATCCGAAGTCAGCTTACTAGGAACGTACTGAGCAGGCCTATCAGTGAATACGATCCAAATTGTTTTGATTCTGTAGCTTTTCCGGTATTAAAGAACGTCATACCACCTGTTAACCAAACGATATCTCCTCGGCGAAATTATTTGCCAAATTTGTCTTACTGAAAATTTCCGTGGCTGCAATCGAACCAGTAATTAAACACTTGAATGTATTTTTTTTTATTCTCTCCTCTTACGGTCTCGCTAAAATTAAAACCCTCCTGTTGTGAACCGCCTCTGATCCCAAGGTACTCTTTAATATCATGGGTAAAGCCAAAACCAATCTCAGTATAAAACCAACTCCGAGCTCCGAGTCGGGTTGTCAAACACGACTTCGTGTACATCATGAAGTTTACCGTTCATTTCGGGGACTGGGGTTGCGTGGGCTGAAATGCGTCACCCGGATTATCGATTGCGATAGCAGGTCTCAACATGCACACCTAATCTGGCGCTCTCCGTGACGAGGTTGAAAGTTTCCATCTGATCCATTAGAATCAACGGAGCTGTCGTGGCTGCGTGGTAACGCTGCTGGCTTACATACAGGCAGACTCTCGGTCGCTTGGTCGAGTCACAGTAGTTATCGTCTCATTTCTCTTTTTGCCAGAATCAATTTTTGAAAATTGCGATTGATTACTATAAGAGGAAACTCGCACGTACGGAGGGAGGGCGGGTCTATCACGGAGCAGTCGGTAGCGTGCATGGATACAAATGAGACATCAAAAGCGTCATCAACCATGGTAACTCAAAGTCACGGGTTCGAGTCCCGGATGAGGCACGTCAGTCCATCACTTCAACGACCTTGCCCCTGAATCGGGATGTCACGAGACGGGAACGAATGAGGGATCTCGTGGGACTTAGCAAATTACCTTTTGCATAAAATACGGTATACTTTAGAAAGTTTACATCTGCGTCGACAATTCTATTTCCTTTCTCTTCAGTTAAAAGGCCTTATATTGGTGCCACAGATCTTGAACTTAAATTGAGCTATAACGAACTCCGTATGGCTAGCATTTCATCAAAATGTGCTATCTTCTTGGTGGGATTATCAGAGAGAAAACTTTTCATTTTTTACTAAAGTTGCGTCACCTCTACTCCTTTTATCAGGCACGCATTTTGTTTGTTTGTTTGTTTGTTTGTTTGTTTGTTTTTATGCCCTTCCTTTCCTATCTTGGGCCCTTGCTTCTCAAGATGTTCATATGTTCATACAGTACCCGGGGCAAGTTAGCAGTCGACATTTGAAAGAGTAAAGACTACTCAATACTTAAACTGCCGAGGTGTGAACAGCTGTGGACGACATCGTGCTCCACAATGTCAAAGGTGAAACCAAACGTTATCTCAATGCAAAACCAAATGAAAATAAAAGCATCCGAAGTCAGGGCCTTATATTGGTGCCACAGATCATGAACTTAAATTGAGCTATAACGAACTTCGTATGGCTTGCATTTCATCAAAATGTGCTATCTTCTTGGTGGGATTATCAGAGAGAAAACTTTTCATTTTTTACTAAAGTTGCGTCACCTCTACTCCTTTTATCAGGCACGCATTTTGTTTGTTTGTTTGTTTGTTTGTTTGTTTGTTTTTATGCCCTTCCTTTCCTATCTTGGGCCCTTGCTTCTCAAGATGTTCATATGTTCATACAGTACCCGGGGCAAGTTAGCAGTCGACATTTGAAAGAGTAAAGACTACTCAATACTTAAACTGCCGAGGTGTGAACAGCTGTGGACGACATCGTGCTCCACAATGTCAAAGGTGAAACCAAACGTTATCTCAATGCAAAACCAAATGAAAATAAAAGCATCCGAAGTCAGGGCCTTATATTGGTGCCACAGATCATGAACTTAAATTGAGCTATAACGAACTTCGTATGGCTTGCATTTCATCAAAATGTGCTATCTTCTTGGTGGGATTATCAGAGAGAAAACTTTTCATTTTTTACTAAAGTTGCGTCACCTCTACTCCTTTTATCAGGCACGCATTTTGTTTGTTTGTTTGTTTGTTTGTTTGTTTGTTTTTATGCCCTTCCTTTCCTATCTTGGGCCCTTGCTTCTCAAGATGTTCATATGTTCATACAGTACCCGGGGCAAGTTAGCAGTCGACATTTGAAAGAGTAAAGACTACTCAATACTTAAACTGCCGAGGTGTGAACAGCTGTGGACGTCATCGTGCTCCACAATGTCAAAGGTGAAACCAAACGTTATCTCAATG
The DNA here is from genome assembly GCF_051362555.1 of Lingula anatina. Taxonomy (NCBI): domain Eukaryota; kingdom Metazoa; phylum Brachiopoda; class Lingulata; order Lingulida; family Lingulidae; genus Lingula; species Lingula anatina. Next base: position 422,013 of record NW_028257603.1, read on the forward strand.
CAAAACCAAATGAAAATAAAAGCATCCGAAGTCAGCTTACTAGGAACGTACTAAGCAGGCCTATCAGTGGATACGATCCAAATTGTTTTGATTCTGTAGCTTTTCTGGTATTAAAGAACGTCATACCACCTGTTAACCAAACGATATCTCCTCGGCGAAATTATTTGCCAAATTTGTCTTACTCAAAATTTCCGTGGCTGCAATCGCACCAGTAATTAAACACTTGAATGTATTTTTTTTATTCTCTCCTCTTATGGTCTCGCTAAAATTAAAACCCTCCTGTTGTGAACCGCCTCTGATCCCAAGGTACTCTTTAATATCATGGGTAAAGCCAAAACCAATCTTGGTATAAAACCAACTCCGAGCTCCGAGTCGGGTTGTCAAACACGACTTCGTGTACATCATGAAGTTTACCGTTCATTTCGGGGACTGGGGTTGCGTGGGCTGAAATGCAGCACCCGGATTATCGATTGCGATAGCAGGTCTCCACATGCACACCCAATCTGGCGCTCTCCGTGACGAGGTTGAAAGTTTCCATCTGATCAATAAGAATCAACGGAGCTGTCGTGGCTGCGTGGTAACGCTGCTGGCTTACATACAGGCAGACTCTCGGTCGCTAGGTCGAGTCACAGTAGTTATCGTCTCATTTCTCTTTTTGCCAGAATTAATTTTTGAAAATTGCGATTGATTACTATAAGAGGAAACTCGCACGTACGGAGGGTGGGCGGGTTTATCACGGAGCAGTCGGTAGCGTGCATGGATACAAATGAGACATCAAAAGCGTCATCAACCATGGTAACTCAAAGTCACGGGTTCGAGTCCCGGATGAGGCACGTCAGTCCATCACTTCAACGACCTTGCCCCTGAATCGGGATGTCACGAGACGGGAACGAATGAGGGATCTCGTGGGACTTAGCAAATTACCTTTTGCATAAAATACGGTATACTTTAGAAAGTTTACATCTGCGTCGACAATTCTATTTCCTTTCTCTTCAGTTAAAAGGCCTTATATTGGTGCCACAGATCTTGAACTTAAATTGAGCTATAACGAACTCCGTATGGCTAGCATTTCATCAAAATGTGCTATCTTCTTGGTGGGATTATCAGAGAGAAAACTTTTCATTTTTTACTAAAATTGCGTCACCTCTACTCCTTTTATCAGGCACGCATTTTGTTTGTTTGTTTGTTTGTTTGTTTGTTTGTTTGTTTGTTTTTATGCCCTTCCTTTCCTATCTTGGGCCCTTGCTTCTCAAGATGTTCATATGTTCATACAGTACCCGGGGCAAGTTAGCAGTCGACATTTGAAAGAGTAAAGACTACTCAATACTTAAACTGCCGAGGTGTGAACAGCTGTGGACGTCATCGTGCTCCACAATGTCAAAGGTGAAACCAAACGTTATCTCAATGCAAAACCAAATGAAAATAAAAGCATCCGAAGTCAGCTTACTAGGAACGTACTAAGCAGGCCTATCAGTGAATACGATCCAAATTGTTTTGATTCTGTAGCTTTTCCGGTATTAAAGCACGCCATACCACCAGTAGATAAACGATATCTCCTCGGCGAAATTATTTGCCAAATTTGTCTTACTGAAAATTTCCGTGGCTACAATCGAACCAGTAATTAAACACTTGAATGTATTTTTTTTTATTCTCTCCTCTTACGGTCTCGCTAAAATTAAAACCCTCCTGTTGTGAACCGCCTCTGATCCCAAGGTACTCTTTAATATCATGGGTAAAGCCAAAACCAATCTCAGTATAAAACCAACTCCGAGCTCCGAGTCGGGTTGTCAAACACGACTTCGTGTACATCATGAAGTTCACCGTTCATTTCGGGGACTGGGGTTGCGTGGGCTGAAATGCAGCACCCGGATTATCGATTGCGATAGCAGGTCTCCACATGCACACCCAATCTGGCGCTCTCCGTGACGAGGTTGAAAGTTTCCATCTGATTCATTAGAATCAACGGAGCTGTCGTGGCTGCGTGGTAACGCTGCTGGCTTACTTACAGGCAGACTCTCGGTCGCTAGTTCAATCACAGTAGTTTCGCCTCATTTCTCTTTTTGCCAGAATTAATTTTTGAAAATTGCGATTGATTACTATAAGAGGAAACTCGCAAGTACAGACGGTGGGCGGGTCTGTCACGGAGCAGTCGGTAGCGTGCATGGGTACAAATGAGACATCAAAAGCGTCATCAACCATGGTAACTCAAAGTCACGGGTTCGAGTCCCGGATGAGGCACGTCAGTCCAACACTACAACGACCTTCCCCCTAAATCGGGATGTCACGAGACGGGAACGAATGAGGGATCTCGTGGGACTTAGCAAATTACCTTTTGCATAAAAATACGGTATACTTTAGAAAGTTTACATCTGCGTCGACAATTCGATTTCCTTTCTCTTCAGTTAAAAGGCCTTATATTGGTGCCACAGATCTTGAACTTAAATTGAGCTATAACGAACTCCGTATGGCTTGCATTTCATCAAAATGTGCTATCTTCTTGGTGGGATTATCAGAGAGAAAACTTTTCATTTTTTACTAAAGTTGCGTCACCTCTACTCCTTTTATAAGGCACGCATTTTGTTTGTTTGTTTGTTTGTTTGTTTGTTTGTTTGTTTGTTTGTTTTTATGCCCTTCCTTTCCTATCTTGGGCCCTTGCTTCTCAAGATGTTCATATGTTCATACAGTACCTGGGGCAAGTTAGCAGTCGACATTTGAAAGAGTAAAGACTACTCAATACTTAAACTGCCGAGGTATGAACAGCTGTGGACGTCATCGTGCTCTACAATGTCAAAGGTGAAACCAAACGTTATCTCAATGCAAAACCAAATGAAAATAAAAGCATCCGAAGTCAGCTTACTAGGAACGTACTAAGCAGGCCTATCAGTGAATACGATCCAAATTGTTTTGATTCTGTAGCTTTTCCGGAATTAAAGCACGCCATACCACCAGTAGATAAACGATATCTCCTCGGCGAAATTATTTGCCAAATTTGTCTTATTGAAAATTTCCGTGGCTGCAATCGAACCAGTAATTAAACACTTGAATGTATTTTTTTTTTTATTCTCTCCTCTTATGGTCTCGCTAAAATTAAAACCCTCCTGTTGTGAACCGCCTCTGATCCCAAGGTACTCTTTAATATCATGGGTAAAGCCAAAACCAATCTTGGTATAAAACCAACTCCGAGCTCCGAGTCGGGTTGTCAAACACGACTTCGTGTACATCATGAAGTTTACCGTTCATTTCGGGGACTGGGGTTGCGTGGGCTGAAATGCAGCACCCGGATTATCGATTGCGATAGCAGGTCTCCACATGCACGCCCAATCTGGCGCTCTCCGTGACGAGGTTGAAAGTTTCCATCTGATCAATAAGATTCAACGGAGCTGTCGTGGCTGCGTGGTAACGCTGCTGGCTTACATACAGGCAGACTCTCGGTCGCTAGGTCGAGTCACAGTAGTTATCGTCTCATTTCTCTTTTTGCCAGAATCAAATTTTGAAAATTGCGATTGATTACTATAAGAGGAAACTCGCACGTACGGAGGGTGGGCGGGTCTATCACGGAGCAGTCGGTAGCGTGCATGGATACAAATGAGACATCAAAAGCGTCATCAACCATGGTAACTCAAAGTCACGGGTTCGAGTCCCGGATGAGGCACGTCAGTCCATCACTTCAACGACCTTGCCCCTGAATCGGGATGTCACGAGACGGGAACGAATGAGGGATCTCGTGGGACTTAGCAAATTACCTTTTGCATAAAATACGGTATACTTTAGAAAGTTTACATCTGCGTCGACAATTCTATTTCCTTTCTCTTCAGTTAAAAGGCCTTATATTGGTGCCACAGATCTTGAACTTAAATTGAGCTATAACGAACTCCGTATGGCTAGCATTTCATCAAAATGTGCTATCTTCTTGGTGGGATTATCAGAGAGAAAACTTTTCATTTTTTACTAAAGTTGCGTCACCTCTACTCCTTTTATCAGGCACGCATTTTGTTTGTTTGTTTGTTTGTTTGTTTGTTTGTTTGTTTGTTTGTTTTTATGCCCTTCCTTTCCTATCTTGGGCCCTTGCTTCTCAAGATGTTCATATGTTCATACAGTACCCGGGGCAAGTTAGCAGTCGACATTTGAAAGAGTAAAGACTACTCAATACTTAAACTGCCGAGGTGTGAACAGCTGTGGACGTCATCGTGTTCCACAATGTCAAAGGTGAAACCAAACGTTATCTCAATGCAAAACCAAATGAAAATAAAAGCATCCGAAGTCAGCTTACTAGGAACGTACTAGGCAGGCCTATCAGTGAATACGATCCAAATTGTTTTGATTCTGTAGCTTTTCCGGTATTAAAGCACGCCATACCACCAGTAGATAAACGATATCTCCTCGGCGAAATTATTTGCCAAATTTGTCTTACTGAAAATTTCCGTGGCTACAATCGAACCAGTAATTAAACACTTGAATGTATTTTTTTTTATTCTCTCCTCTTACGGTCTCGCTAAAATTAAAACCCTCCTGTTGTGAACCGCCTCTGATCCCAAGGTACTCTTTAATATCATGGGTAAAGCCAAAACCAATCTCAGTATAAAACCAACTCCGAGCTCCGAGTCGGGTTGTCAAACACGACTTCGTGTACATCATGAAGTTCACCGTTCATTTCGGGGACTGGGGTTGCGTGGGCTGAAATGCAGCACCCGGATTATCGATTGCGATAGCAGGTCTCCACATGCACACCCAATCTGGCGCTCTCCGTGACGAGGTTGAAAGTTTCCATCTGATTCATTAGAATCAACGGAGCTGTCGTGGCTGCGTGGTAACGCTGCTGGCTTACATACAGGCAGACTCACGGTCGCTAGTTCAAGTCACAGTAGTTTCGCCTCATTTCTCTTTTTGCCAGAATTAATTTTTGAAAATTGCGATTGATTACTATAAGAGGAAACTCGCACGTACAGAGGGTGGGCGGGTCTGTCACGGAGCAGTCGGTAGCGTGCATGGGTACAAATGAGACATCAAAAGCGTCATCAACCATGGTAACTCAAAGTCACGGGTTCGAGTCCCGGATGAGGCACGTCAGTCCAACACTACAACGACCTTCCCCCTGAATCGGGATGTCACGAGACGGGAACGAATGAGGGATCTCGTGGGACTTAGCAAATTACCTTTTGCATAAAAATACGGTATACTTTAGAAAGTTTACATCTGCGTCGACAATTCGATTTCCTTTCTCTTCAGTTAAAAGGCCTTATATTGGTGCCACAGATCTTGAACTTAAATTGAGCTATAACGAACTCCGTATGGCTTGCATTTCATCAAAATGTGCTATCTTCTTGGTGGGATTATCAGAGAGAAAACTTTTCATTTTTTACTAAAGTTGCGTCACCTCTACTCCTTTTATCAGGCACGCATTTTGTTTGTTTGTTTGTTTGTTTGTTTGTTTGTTTTTATGCCCTTCCTTTCCTATCTTGGGCCCTTGCTTCTCAAGATGTTCATATGTTCATACAGTACCCGGGGCAAGTTAGCAGTCGACATTTGAAAGAGTAAAGACTACTCAATACTTAAACTGCCGAGGTATGAACAGCTGTGGACGTCATCGTGCTCTACAATGTCAAAGGTGAAACCAAACGTTATCTCAATGCAAAACCAAATGAAAATAAAAGCATCCGAAGTCAGCTTACTAGGAACGTACTAAGCAGGCCTATCAGTGAATACGATCCAAATTGTTTTGATTCTGTAGCTTTTCCGGTATTAAAGCACGCCATACCACCAGTAGATAAACGATATCTCCTCGGCGAAATTATTTGCCAAATTTGTCTTACTGAAAATTTCCGTGGCTGCAATCGAACCAGTAATTAAACACTTGAATGTATTTTTTTTTTTATTCTCTCCTCTTATGGTCTCGCTAAAATTAAAACCCTCCTGTTGTGAACCGCCTCTGATCCCAAGGTACTCTTTAATATCATGGGTAAAGCCAAAACCAATTTTAGTATAAAACCAACTCCGAGCTCCGAGTCGGGTTGTCAAACACGACTTCGTGTACATCATGAAGTTCACCGTTCATTTCGGGGACTGGGGTTGCGTGGGCTGAAATGCGTCACCCGGATTATCGATTGCGATACCAGTTCTCCACATGCACACCCAATCTGGCGCTCTCCGTGACGAGGTTGAAAGTTTCCATCTGATTCATTAGAATCAACGGAGCTGCCGTGCCTGTGTGGTAACGCTGCTGGCTTACATACAGGCAGACTCTCGGTCGCTAGTTCAAGTCACAGTAGTTATCGCCTCATTTCTCTTTTTGCCAGTAATTTTTTAAAATTGCCATTGATTACTATAAGAGGAAACTCGCACGTACAGAGGTTGGGCGGGTCTATCACGGAGCAGTCGGTAGCGTGCATGGGTACAAATGAGACATCAAAAGCGTCATCAACCATGGTAACTCAAAGTCACGGGTTCGAGTCCCGGATGGGGCACGTCAGTCCAACACTACAACGACCTTCCCCCTGAATCGGGATGTCACGAGACGGGAACGAATGAGGGATCACGTGGGACTTAGCAAATTACCTTTTGCATAAAAATACGGTATACTTTAGAAAGTTTACATCTGCGTCGACAATTCTATTTCCTTTCTCTTCAGTTAAAAGGCCTTATATTGGTGCCACAGATCTTGAACTTAAATTGAGCTATAACGAACTCCGTATGGCTTGCATTTCATCAAAATGTGCTATCTTCTTGGTGGGATTATCAGAGAAAAAACTTTTCATTTTTTACTAAAGTTGCGTCACCTCTACTCCTTTTATCAGGCACGCATTTTGTTTGTTTGTTTGTTTCTTTTTTTTAATGCCCTTCCTTTCCTATGTTGGACCCTTGCTTCTCAAGATGTTCATATGTTCATACAGTACCCGGGGCAAGTTAGCAGTCGACATTTGAAAGAGTAAAGACTACTCAATACTTAAACTGCCGAGGTGTGAACAGCTGTGGACGTCATCGTGCTCCACAACGTCAAAGGTGAAACCAAACGTTATCTCAATGCAAAACCAAATGAAAATAAAAGCATCCGAAGTCAGCTTACTAGGAACGTACTAAGCAGGCCTATCAGTGGATACGATCCAAATTGTTTTGATTCTGTAGCTTTTCTGGTATTAAAGAACGTCATACCACCTGTTAACCAAACGATATCTCCTCGGCGGAATTATTTGCCAAATTTGTTTTACTGAAAATTTCCGTGGCTGCAATCGCACCAGTAATTAAACACTTGAATGTATTTCTTTTTTATTCTCTCCTCTTATGGTCTCGCTAAAATTAAAACCCTCCTGTTGTGAACCGCCTTTGATCGCAAGGTACTCTTTAATATCATGGGTAAAGCCAAAACCAATCTTAGTATAAAACCAACTCCGAGCTCCGAGTCGGGTTGTCAAACACGACTTCGTGTACATCATGAAGTTTACCGTTCATGTCGGGGACAGGCGTTGCGTGGGCTGAAATGCAGCACCCGGATTATCGATTGCGACAGCAGGTCTGCACATGTACACCGAATCTGGCGCTCTCCGAGATGAGGTTGAAAGTTTTCATCTGATCAATTTGAATCAACGGAGCTTTCGTGGCTGCGTGGTAACGCTGCTGACTTACATACAGGCAGACTCCAAAAGAAAAATATACGGCATTCTCATCAATGTCTATGCATTTTACTCGGATTAAGCAACTTTGCAGTCGAAATTTAACCTCACTTTACTATTGCTCATCTCTGACTTCTTCCTTAAATAAGAATGAGCTGAACAATAACTCTAACAAAAGAACAGATCAAATGACCGGCCTTAATGTGTACTTTTTATCGACAGTACGTACGAGAACCGTGAGTCTCTGCATTGCATTTTGCGCTAAGTAAGTGGAGAACAAAGGCTCCTATTTCGAGCCCATTGCAACCTTCAATAATAAACTTACTAACTTAAAAGAAGCGTAGGGAATCATTTCATATGTCCCTTACATAGGAGGTGATTTGGTGATTTTTTTTTTCATATTCTTAACTCAACCTGTACACCCCTTACACATGTACGTAAACACGTGAATCCGATACAGCACGTGCGATTAATGTTTGAATAATGTTCTACAAAATACTCTTTGTCAACAAGAAATAATCATGTAATACCAGTATAGCATTGTCTCTGTAGCGCAAGACGTTAGAACATAATGAATCATAATTTTATGACAAAAAGACATTTATTCAAATGATCGACTCTAACGCAGATAAACGTTTGAAAATAAGTTGCATGGAAAGCTTGTGTAAGGCCTTTTGATTTCATTGTCCAATTAATAGTGAAAAGTTATTCGGTCCTGAGCAGTACAAAGTATCGGGTGTAAATGGCTGCTGGAGACGGTTATCTAGTCCAAGGATTTTCTGTATCTCTGGTTTTCGCAGCCAAGCTAATTTCTTCCTAATCATGGGATGAGTATGGTCCCAGTGTTGAAGGATGAAATCCGGTGTCACAAGATACGATTGGTTGCCTTTCAGTTTTGGCTTCCCTGGAATCTTTATGTAAGGACCTGGCTGTAGAGTACCTGGACTTTGGCGCGAAGACGTTCCTTTTAATACAGCTTCAATTAATGGGTTGACTTTGGGAGGATTAGTTTTTGTTTTCTTCAGCAAAGCAGACGAGATGTAGTCTCGCGGCATTTCGTAATCAAAATTTTGCTTGTACCTGTCCTTTGAGATAATTCTATTTGAAATACTATTAGCAACATGCAACGAATTGCACTGAATGCGATACCTATGATACAGCATCGAAATCAGCTGACGAGTCATCCAGGCGCCATTAAACCACGATTCACAGTCTAGTTGCAAATCGTAAGGTACCAGAAATGACAGTGTATCCTTGTGGAAAGCATTCAAACACTCATCAAAATCCCAGTTCAAGTTCACGGGCTCTTTTGTATTGACAAACTGTCTACTCATATCTTGGTAACGTACGTGCCCCACAGCAGGTTGGTAATACATAAGAAACTCCTCGAACAGCTGAAAAGGGTCCGAGGGCATCTTGGGCCAAGGTTTCCAATTGACCTGTCCATCCGACTTAACTGAAAGCTCCAGGTCGTCGTCCATGAATATATAATAAAGATAACCGCCGTCTTTCATTTGGGACGCTAAGTTCACCGCGTGCTGCAGAAGCACATTTCTTCCAGAAGCAGCGGAGGTGTCTGGGGCGTAAATATCACCTGACCTGTCTGCAAATGTCAGCCAAATGACGTCACGTTCGTTTGTTTCTTGTAATCCTTTGATGTCCCCCTTTGAAGGGCTTTCAATGAGATACACAAATCTCTTCCCAGTCGTCTGGCTGTAATTTCTCGGTCGTACAACTGCATACCTTATTTCAAATATAAAACTTAGGGACTTAGGTAAGCCTACCCAAGCATTTGGTCTTTTCATGTTTCGTGTCTTTGTGTCCCTGTTGTCTCTGTAGTTCACCACTTTGCTTCGACTCACCCATGAAATTAGAAACACTGAGGCAAATATGATAGTCGAAAGAAAAAGGAATCTCTTAGATATCCGCATTGTCTTCGGTAGTCGTTCCAGTATGTTGGATCATTCATGTACGAATTCACACATCTGAAATCTAAAAACATTAATAAAATAATGTTTTCATTTCCTTATTATTTTTTTTTTTAATTTCCAAACCCATACAATAATCATATATCGACAAAAGTATCAGGGGTGGATCCAGGATTATTTGAAGGGGGGTCCGCGGATGAAAAGCCGACCCCCCCCCCCCAACAATTCTAATTTCATGAGGAGACCAGAAATCGAAGGGGGGGGGGGGGGGGTCAGGACCCCCTGCTTCCCCTCCTAATCCGCCACTGCGTGGATTGATACTTCGAAATGGTCTTGGTCGGTCAAATTGAATTTGTTGTAGCTTCTTTTATGTAAATTATTTATGCAGATAAAGACTCCGAACCCGCATTACGGAACGACCCCGGATTATGGAACAAAACTTGAAGTTTGTCCTTTTTTCCCAGAATGCAGAGCGTAAACAATCCCCGTTTCCACGTAAGTTTCAGGCGTCTGCTACAATGTATCAAACATGCTATGAAGACGCACACTATGACCTGACACAACTGGAGTGTTAGCGTTTGAAAGTTCGTTGCTCTCAAATTTGATAAAAAATAATAGTGAACTTACATTTATTCAAGTAGGTTTTAAAGTCGTTTACTGTCCTCTCTCGTCTGCATATGTTACTGTCAGTTTCCGATCACGATTTCTAACAATTTTATATCGGTTACGGGTAGTTACATCGATCGCTGTCCCTCTTTTACTTCTTTAGTATGTTGTAACTTGTCTCGTCTCTTACGTTGTTTGTGTTTATAGTTCTCTGCGAATTGAAATCATTTTCAAAACGTCCACTTTCAAGAGTAACAAGCAAAGCTGAAGTATTCCAAGATCTCATAAAAATGGCTTGAATGTTCGGCAACGCTGTGGGTGCTTTCTGTGTCAACTGCCGCTAGAGGACGCTACGAGCGCTATTAGGCTCATGCGTCTTGTGCCTTTGATAAATTTGTTCTCACAAAATAACACTTCACGGTGACTTTTTATAATTGGACTTTATGAGAAAAAAAAGTTACTGACCTTGTTAATGCACGATGAATTTCAGCATACCAAAGAGAAAAATTCGCCCACTGCTACCGTCAGTGCCGTAGGCCTAAGGGATGACTCGTTTTCAGTATTTATAAGAGGCGGCACGTAGGCTATATTTGACGTGCCAAAGACGAACATTTTTCATCATATTTAAAGTAGGCCTATACAAAAGACACATGTTTGAATTTTTTCCGATGAAAATAATAAAAAATCAAAATAGATACCCTTAACTTATTAATCATTTAGCAGGTTTGCGCCTTTCATCTATCTCTATCTTGTAGGCCTATCTTCTTCTTCTTCTCTTTTTCCTAAATATACCATAGGTGCTCTCAAGGGAGGGGTGCATGGGAAGTTGGCCCTCAGTCACTCTGATGAGGCAGCTCTAGCCGACTACTGCCTTTTAATGACCGACAGGGGGTTTACCCTCACTAAAGACTTGGTCTGCACATTTGCCCTGGCGGTGGGAAAGAATAGGAATATGGACACGAACTTTTCAGCGTCGAACGGCTTGGTGGGATCGGTTTAGGAATCGACATTCCGAGTTGTCGCTTAGAAAACCGGGACAGATAAATAGGTGCAATATTGTAAAAAAAAATCCATGGTAAATAAATGAAAAATAATTAAAATGCATTATGAAAAATGAATTTTGTCTTTAGATGAAGATAAACACGGATATTGGAAAATAAGAAAGCATGATTTAGGCTAAATATGAGTCAATTTTTACATTAACATGGTGAAGTTTCTTTTTTTTTTTTCAGAGGTCGAGCGGTAATGTCACAGAAAACATTTGCAGATTTTTTTTCTTTTTTTTTTTTATGCTAAAAGATACGTTTGTAAAGCATAATCTTACGAGAGGTCGATCACTTCTTCCGGCCATATTACAGTTTTGGAATGTGCCAATGCATTGGGGGATATAAGTTCTTCTGAACTTCGGGTACGGTTGTTCTCCCTCTGCATACTTTGATACAGATAAATATCTGGATTGGTTTCAAAAGGTTGAGTTGTTAATGTTTCCTACAAAAGAATTATTTTGGACTTTTGGAATGTTGATCAAGAGACTTCGAAAATGCACGACGATTTTAAATGCAGACTTGATATATAGTATTTTTTTTTCCAAATCATTTTTCATCAGTTTTTTTTTTCCGATTTTGCTGACTTATAAATGAAAATAAGAATTAAAATATACGATAACTTTTAAAAATCTCTTTGTTGTCACAGCAACGGTCACTGTTACGCCTGACCTCATCTGGCTGCTTCCATGGCTCTCAAGCGGCAAGGGATTCCTTGGGATAGGTTTTTAGAGTTTAATCCAGAATAACATTCCCGGCATCGGTCAAAACTTGCCCAATTTGGTTCAGTTTTGTTGTAGGCCGTTGATTCGACTAGTAATAGTCTATCCACATATTTTCTATATAACTGCTCATTCCGTTGGTTCTGTAAAGTATCTGCTAAAAATTAAAAGTGCCCTTTGTGAACTGATAATCCCATCGTGCAACCTGAAATTGCTCCTAAGGCCCCCCCCCCCAATCAAATGATAGTCACGTGGTTCCCTGAATATTACACTTTATTTGATGTGGTTCAGGATTTCATCGATGACTGCCATTGGTGTTTAAATTGGCATCAGTGTGATATCCACTGACGCTGTCAGTGACCCTAGTCACTTTAGACGCGGTACACGCCTCTTCAGGATGTCTGTTAACTATGTTTTGAGTAGTTGAGCGGTAAGGGTGAAATCTGACCTCAATAAAGAAAGCCGGGCGGTTTAAGTGTTCTACCCAGAAACGGTCATGGTTCCCAATTCATTAGAGAAACAGACGAAGATGTTTTACTGTTTACAGTGTCTTCCTCAGAGGTATTCTAACCTGCTAAATCCAGTTTGGTGTTTGCTAATGGCCTTGAAAAAGACGTTTTGGCGGCAACTTGTCCCTCATTCTGAACTGACTGGGTGGCTTTTGTTCAGTTGCATATATTTTGTAGCGACACACCTAACCATACAATTTTTTTTCACATATCTAATATGAGATCAGAGTTTTTAGAAAAAAAAAGAACGCATTTTACTTAGGTATACCTTTGAAACTGAAACATTTCATATTAAATGTCAAGTCTGTATATAAATTATGTTGCACGTTTGCCCAGGGCCACTAGTGCTCTAGAAATTCACATATTATGTCAAGTAGACTAAGTGTTAAAGAGACAAAACGATTATCGATGTGCGATTATCGATGAGCCACAATCCCCCCACCCTCACCCCCCCACCCCCCACCCTCACTGCACTTCTGCATGAACACGTATCAAATAAGTGGCAAATTAATTTTGGTGAAAGTTATTCTTAATTACTGTGGATTGTGATTTTCAAGTTTTATCAACTTCTTGGATTTCTGAATAGATGATTTCATTGCCAGCGTATCATATAAGTACTCGTATCAAATAAGTGCTAAATTAATTTTGGTGCAAGTAGTTATTGTAAATTACTGTGAATTATGATTTTCAAGTTTTTTTAAGTTTCAAGTTGTTTTCAAGTTGACTGATTTGTGAATAGATGATTTCAACGCCAACTGTGGTCACTCCCCCCCCCCCCCCCCCCCCCCCCTCAATGGCATATCATTGTTGGCCGGTAACATTTAGGACCGATTTATTAAAAACAATCCCATTTTCCATATCTAGATAACCTACATATATTTCACCAGATATATCGTTTTAATGTGTCAAACTGACGGTTTTGCTGATAAGCTTTGGAATATGAGCAATCAAGCACTCCAGACTGACTACCAATTTAGATACGGTAATTGTTTGCTGATGTTTATATTGTAAACAAATACAGCACCAGCTGTAGCGGCGGTTAAGCACAGTATATCTGAAACGTTCACGCAATATATTTAGAGGCCAATATGATTATATACCGAGAGAGAGCGAGAGAGAGAGAGAGAGAGAGAGTAGAATTTGGCCAAAGACGATACGTAGGCTATACATGAATTCGGGTCTGGAGGGATACAGCTTGGCCTGGGTTCCTTTACACCCCTGTGTGTAGTATAACCTGGAACAGTCTATGACCTGATGTACTCTGGCCAAGGTCAAGCAATACCCGGATTTCCTCTATTTACTCTGGGCAAGGGTTATTTGGCTTTTTGCGCGACACCAGTGCCTTCGTATAATTGTAGGTGCAATTCGTAAGATAGCAAAGAAAGTTGGGACGAGTGAAATGGGGCACGTTGTGGCTCTCTTCACAGGTGCCGATTCAATAAAAAAAAATTATGACAGTCTTCCAAATTATCTTTGTTGATACATCTTTTTGACCGTCTTCCATTTCAGTCGATGAAAAACGATGGGGAAAAGAAACCATGGTATAAAGTCTAATCTCGAGAGAGAGGATAACTTTAACCTTAAATAATGAAAATTTAAAGACAATTTAATACTATTTGTATGGATTCCTTGCGGCGCGTAACATACGTACCCGGTACAAGTAACTTATTATTCATCGCCGTATTAGATGTCTGAAAAAGGTCCTTGGCTTGTGTTCGAATGTAGAATATGGACATGACTAATTAGTTTTAAAAATTAACATTAATAAAGGTAATGATACTGTTTACTATCACGAGCAAATTACCTGTGTGACAACGTCTCCTTGTTTCTGACCACGCACCTGACATGAATCAACTGGTTTATTAGCACAGGACTCAAACTACCGCGCATGCGCAAAAAGTGCGCTGTGTAAAATAAACACCTGTGTTTACTGCCTGGTTTTTATTTAATTTGCTTTCTGGAGTCATTTTGAGAAATTGTACTGGTTATGTTCTGTTGATTGTACACACTGTATATATTGTTATAAATAAGTTGACAAGTCGATAAGTCGCTGGTTCCTTTTTTAAAATTTATTTTACAGTTTTACAACACAAGTAACAATTGAAAACATCATGGTCTCACCCACATGAAAACATGGAGACCACCACGTTCCACACAATGCAACAACTACTCCCTTGTAATTTGCTCACCAGAGGGACACGTGTCTCTCTCACAATTGCGTTGTCACCTCCAACACAATACAATTCTTGACATATTAAAAGATAAACACGTCGGACTCTCCTTAGAATAACATTTACTTTTCCTTTATTCTTTAGGGATTCCCTTTGTATTTATTAGTGTTATATGTGGCCCCAAAGGAATTTGCCAGCCCTCATCCACTCTTGATAAGGAAGATACTCCTTGTTGGCTAGTGTGAATGTTCTAACAAAATTAATTTGAAAACGGGAAGGTTTATTTTAGGACATTCATATCAGAATACCGACTTTTTTGACATGTTGACAGATGTGCCCAAATGTAAAAATTGACTGCAACAGGGCCATTTTTAAATCACTGGGTTTATTAATGCAGGTCTATTTATTCTGTACGTAAGTTGTATTTTGAGTACTGACTTATACTGGCGGCGGGGGGGGGGGGGGGGGTATCATCCTCGCTTCGTACTAGATCCATGTGCGGATGGATGATAAGGTTCTCTAATACATGTAGGTCTCCATTTCAAATTTTATCGCTAGATGTCGCAGATTTTGGTAAATATACCAGAGGCCTCACAGAAGTTAATAATCAGTTGATTCGGGACAGGTGTCTTGTCTGAAACAAGAAGGCGTTGTCGTACAGGTAAGGTGTTTGGGGCATGTACAGTAAACGTGTCGTTGTTTTAAATGCTTATTAAGATTATTTCTCATGTCGATATTCCTCTTTATGATATTTTGAACCCCAGCCAATGACTATTTCAGATACATGTATCCAATACAACCTTGCATAATCAGTAGTAGCTCAGCATGTTACGCGACGTAATAAGTCCCTACGACTAGTTGCTAAAATTATTAAAGTGTCGTCAAAAAGAGATATTATTGTAGATAAGCTATTTCCTCTCTCTCGTACTTCACAGCACTGCTTCCTTTTCGCTGTTCTCCTAAACCATTCTCATTACTTATAAACTATATAAAACCCTTAACGTCCAGCACTCAGCCCCTGTTATACATGTATTTCATAAAAATTTTGCAACTTAGCAGCAAAATGTAATATCAGCGTTAACTGTTTAGAGTAGCCGTCAGGCCTATGTTGCTGGTACAGATATCAGTCCAGAGCAGTGTCATATAAGCAAGCGAACAAGTAGTTATGAAGTATATATATTCTGTCATATTTATTTAAATGAATCCAACACAAATTGTTAAAAATTTGTGTCTGTTGAGTACTTAGAGGTGTATTTTAATGGTTGAGCATTTTAACTGTTTTTTAGTAAGACTGATCACTCCTGTAAGTTTCAAAACAATAACCCTTTTAGTTTTTTTGTGCTGTCAGTTTTGCATATATGTTGAAATAAGCGAAAAACAGCATATCTTTTGAAAAAATGGCCCGAGCATGCTGATTTTCAAAATCGACCTTCATTGTATTAATATTCATCAGTTCTGTAAGTTTTAAAACAAAGTGTAAAACAGTTTTCCACAAATCGTGTTATCACTAAAAGTGCTTCTGAAACTAGCGTTAATAATAATAATGTCACATTCCCAGAGTTCGTTCTAACTCGGCACTTCTCACCCGACTATTGAGCAATCAACACGACGTTGGCTGAACTCCATAGGTCACAACAGAGACCACAGCACAAGCCGGTGACTGTCCTCACCACCTTGCTTCACTGTGCCGCTATCTGTAAGCACTGCAGCCACAAAAGCGAAATACTTTTGTGTAATTACTGAAATCGACACGAGCGAGACACTTTTTTAACGTAGTTCGTCATTGTGACCTGTCGAGCAGATACACATATACAAAGTCGAGGCACCTCTGTCAGGTCGCGACCTCCTTGCCCATCAGTGCATTAATCAGGGATGTAATCCAACCTTTTTAAACTGTACGCACAGATTTTCAAATTTCCCAGGTACAGCCAAATGTAGACTTAAGAAACAGATGAAGGGCAGATTAAATTATATGTACCAAATATCATAGCTTAGTTTTCACCAGTAATAAAATCATTTAAGTTAAAAATATTCTCGCGTATATTATTTCACCCAGAATCAAGGCTTCTTCTAGGATTGGTACAGGCCGTTCAAAATTGCCATCTGTAACTTCTTTCAAAATTTCAAGGCGTCCAGCTTTTCCAAGTGTATTGGCAAAAGCAGACGCACACTCACTAAGGCGAGACACCTTTGTTGAGGAATTCCAACAACACCAGGACTTTTTTTTTCTTGTCAAGGATATGGTATAGTTTAGATTGAAATGATTTTATCCGGTTAGGACTCAAGCTGCAAGGTGAAAACTGAACGCGACTCACATTTAGTGAATTATTACACCTTTGATGAAGAATTCCAGTAACACCAGAGCTTGTTTTTTATTCTCTGTCCTGGGAAAACCATCCCGTTGAATGCAGCACTGATCACTAACCCCCTCCCCTTACTCACCCCCCCCCCCCCCCCAATCACTGGGACTCTGCAGCTGATGAAGGTCACTTGTTGACCGAAAAACGCTATCTGCAACCAGTCCAGCCCCTCTCCCCCTACTGTTCTGTACGCCTCTTGCACAACCGGTTTCTTTAGGTCAAACTTATGCAGAGGTGAGGCGCCCCTGTTTACACCACAGTGAGGTGAGACGCCACACACCACGCAAGCCAAAAATAGTACATTGTCCGCGATTAACAGTTATTTTATATCAGATCAGAACTGTAAGACCATGACACGTCAGATCATTCCCTCACACATACGTGAAATATATGAAATACAGCACTAGGGTCACTGTCAAAACACACGTCCCCAGGGGCCCAGCCTTGTACCGTGTTTTTTTTTTTTTTTTTTTTTGGTAAAAAGTAGTTTGACCAAGACATGAGCCGACCACCCCCAAACAGGGTTCTTACTCGACTATGGTATAGATAAAATACAATGCGCTGAGCTTTACGAGATATAGAGCAGATAATTGGCGAGGCAAAGCCGAGACAACTATCTCTTTTATTTCTCGTACATATCAGCCCCGAGTGCTTTATCTGGCTTAAAGCACTCTTCATTAGACCTGGTAATGACTAATTAAACTAAACGGTTGGCACTTTGTCGCAAAACGGCACGCAAAACGAGTCGGGGTCACACCAATAGCTTCGCTTATCTGTGTCATTCAGCAGGTAACATAACGCAGAAGTAACAATGGAAAACGACGTCTCTCTGTCTCAATTGATAGAAACTCCACCAAAAATCATTTTTAAGATGACATTAAAGATGAGTTGCTGGAGAGGTTCATGAAGCCGTTGGCTTGCTTTGAATTTTTTCAGGACTTGGCAGCCAGAATACCAGACAAAACGCAAGCATGTACTAATTGGGCCCTAAATCTTTTTAGTGAACGCCGTAAATCTGTTTAGTCCCTCGCCATGAAAAAAACCCACTGGCCCATTCCATGTAAAAAGGACGGTACCATCCTAATGAAAAAAAGTTGCGCGACCATGGAGAAAAAGACCCAATTCTTACCTGGAACTCAGATTCCTTCAGAAATTGTTTAAGTTGTATCGGTCGGAAATTAAAAGAAAATCACCCTTGAGGCGTAGGAAATGTCAAATATAAAAGCCAACTTGTGTTGTAGTAACCTCTGTTAATTGCTATATCTGCAATTATCAAATAAAACCTGAAACGTTCCTTTCTTCTAATTTCTTTTCATCTTCTTATCTGCGAGATTACTGAAGAAAACATGCTGAAAACTTGAAGATGTTTAATTCTATTTATACGTGTTCATCTTTTTCCTGCGCGATTACTGAAACTCGTAGGTTGATTAATGCAAAAGGTCCAGTGACCGTCCTATAAAACCTTCTACCAGGGTGGCAGATATTATTCTGTGGGCATTTTTGCTGAGGCGACCCTGTAACGTTTAGCCAGATGGGAGCAATTAAATCTACACGCGTGCAGATGGCATTGTACCAGTGCCCTGTAACTCGAAAGCATCGCGTATTGCGAATAGCGATATCACATAGAGGCTACAGTGCATTATATCGGGCGAGTACGGGCGTGATATGGAGTCAAGACGCTTGCGCTCGCTCACAATGCGCGATGCTTTCGAGTTAGGGGGGTCTGGTCTGCAGGAGCTCAGTGAGAGCTGGGCTTCGCGTTGATGTGATTACCGCTTGTTATGCGACATGCCTGTTGTTGTCTGTCTGTTAAAGGACTGTTTTATTGTCACGGATGAGCAATAAACTGTCTTGATTACTGTCAGTCAAGGGGACTTGGCTGGGACTTGCTAAGTGACAGTGCCTGAGAAGTTATGCAAACAATTAGTCATGTAATCATCCTTGAGATTTCAGCGCAGGTACCGCAGCTTTAAAAAAATGGCGGCTATCACGCCCGGTGTTTCCTCACATACTCTGAAGTATTAAATAAACGTACCGGTACGTTAATTAATTTTTCAAATTTCTTCCCATCGGTACGCTCCATTTCCACCCAGTACGCTTATTAATTTTTCAAGAATCTACCACCCGGTATGTTTATTAAATACCTATCGTACCGGTGGGAAAATGTACAAGTACAAGTCAAGTTTTTTATTTTCTTAAATTTAAGTATAATGAGAAGAAATATCGGTGCAGCTACTGTTCGACATACGCACTGGAAAGTAGGTCAAGCGGAAGTCGCTCTCTGAACACTACGATACATGCGTCATCTGATTTCAGTTCCTATAAATAGACGTAGGGCCTACTTTCCCCTCAACAGTGACAACTACTCGTGTATATCGATCGAATGGGGGGGGGGGGAGTGGTGTGAAGGTTTTTTCCTGTATATATATACAGGGTTGCTACATAATATTCTGTAGGTATCCCTGTACCTTTTATATGCAGTGCTTCCACTTCTTTGTGTAACAAAGCAAGTAAGTTATATTTTGAGTACTGTTTTATACTGGTGGTGGGATGGGGGCATCATCCTCGCTTCATACAGGATCCATGTGCTGATTGATGGTAAGATTCTCTAATAGGTCTCCATTTCATGTTTCACCGCTAGATGTCGCGGACTGTGGTTATATACCGGAGGCGTTACTCGTAGACGTCGATAAACAGTTGATTTGGGTCAGGTATTTGGTCTGAAAGAAGAAGGCGTTCTCATACAGCTAAGGTATTTGGGACATATACAGTAAACGTGTAATTGTTTTTTTTTTTTTTTTTTTTATGTATTTTTAAAGATTATTTCTCATGTCGATATTCCTCTTTATGATATTTTAAATCCAAGCCGATGATTATGCATGTATCCAATACAATCTTGCTTAATCAGTAGTAGATGTGCTCAGGTAGTATCACATAGTGAGTGAATGTTGGCAGGCATCCAGAAGAGTAATAATGAATAATATATTACTGCACGAAAAATCAGCTTTTGTATATCCTAAAAGGTGCTCACACCTTTTCTAGACCTTTCGTATTTTTAAGAAAGGCGTAAAAAATTATCTTTTGTATGGCTTTTGTGTACATATGTGACAGGATATAAACATTGCCCACTTTTCTTTGCCTTTTCCCTACAAAGAAGTTGAACTTTCATACACCTTTTGCAGCAAAAGGTGATTTTTTTTTTTTTTTTTTTTTTTTTTTTTTTGCTTGAAGAAAATGTATCCTAAAGTTCAGTATTCATGGGCTTTTTGCGTGCTTAGAGGTATATGAATGGCCCACTTTCTTTACTTATTTAAACGTAATATTTATTGGGGAAATTTAATAATCAGGCCTAACCAACTACCAGACTCGGCACCTACGGATCCAGAATAAACCGGTATATCAGACCACACTACCCGTTTTCAAGGTGTGTGTCAGATCGCATTACAGAGTATCAGCCACCACACCGATTTTGCCTGGTGCGCGATGTGATAGCGATGATCGTAGTAATAGATAGACCCCGAGTCAGCGAGGGTTATGTGGCATACACGAGTGCGAAGCACGAGTGGATGTCACATACCCTCGCTGACCAGGGATCTATCTTATTTAGACCACGGGTCCATTAGCGGGTTATAACGCATTCATGCGAGACGTGCGGTTATGCGAGTTACACCACGTCTGAATCTTTTGTTCTTCACTTCCACCGTGGTCTAAAGCGGGGTTGGAAAGTAGTGCATCTCATCTAGATTCATGCGCTGCTGCAATTTTCCCTGTTTATGCTAAAAATCTGACAATACCGCAATTTTTAATATAAAATTTAGGTTCGAACATAGCCAATGATGTTTTGTAAATAAGAACTTGCAAACTTATATATTCATTTAGAAAAGTATAGACCTAATTTTGATAGCGGAAGCATATACTGTCGGGGGTTAAATATTTTCTGGACGAGATTCAGTGAGTCGTCTGTCGCCATGTTGTCACTCAGAACTACTCCGATGTCTCCGCACTCGGCAATAGTATGGAGCTTGCGGAATGAGCCGAGGATTGCCGATTTCCATGTTGTTGTATTCATACGAGGCGCGATACCCGGATGACAGGTAGGCTTACAAAATTTGTGATGGGGTATGATACTCTGTAATGCGATCTGACCTAATGCCGAGTCTGGTAGTTGGGTAGGCCTGATAATATACGGATAGAGCACGCTGGGCTGTCACCTTGATTGGATAGTAAACGGTTGTCGTAAAATCGCTACATGATTTTAAAACCGGGTGCATAAATTTGAAAACCACCTAGAACAACCTTAGACTGCCACATTAATCTAATACAATGCATAAAAAATATCAAAAGTGGCCAAAGCATTCAAACCGAATGTCGTAAAGTCCCCATATACCCCCATACATGTACAGATAATAAAATAGTGTAAGCTTGTGAAACAAGATTCCAGAAATTTAAAGATAATAATCGAAATAAAATAGTGCCAGGCACCGGAGCGCCCTAACACTTGGCACGCTTACCGCAAATACTGCAGGCTACATCATCCCGTCGCTCGTTTTTAAATCCCGTGCATGGCATACGCACAATCATATCGTAAACCCAAATTCCCACCTTGACGTTTAAGTCACCTTGCCCCCCCTCCCCCAATCCAACCCTCACTTCGGATAACTTGTTATAGCTAACAGTATATTGATGTTTTTAATGTATAATATTCTAAATTCTGTGATTATTACACTTACAACTAGTTTTTTGTTTTGTTTTTGAAGCATCAAAGCGCCAAAGTATCAAAGGAATATAACAGAACATTATATATAATTTCATATTCTAAACTGTCTTGATTTGCCCTAAATCCAAGAGCAAAATTTCCATTGAGTTTGGGGTTATTTTTCAATTTCTGTTAGTGTAAACGAAAAATTAATCTAAGAACGGAGATCCCTTGTTTTGTGTAAAGTGATATTCTCCTCATTTGAAGGCCTAAGAAGGTCATTGACACATGCAAAAATATGCGTTTACTACAAGAAAAATACACAAAATAAAATTAATGAAGAAAAACTATGGGAACAGTGTTGTTTTTGTTACTTCATTAATATGTATACAAACTGCCTATTGGAACATAAAAACATCGTAAAATATTAAAATAAAATGAAATAAAGCAAACCTTTATTATATCTTTAAATCAAGTATATCTCTATTCATTCATGTAATTTCTCGGTGTAAACTGTAGGACATACGTTACTAAAATGTTAGGAACGCACGTCCCATTAGGACGTGCATTACTACACGTAGGACTTGCCTTACTTGGGAGCCTTCGTCCTGTGGACATTGAATCCTAGTAACGTATGCGCTAGGACTTCCATTCCTAGCAATGCATGCCCTAGGACTTGCATTCCCAGGACTTGCGTTACTAGGACGTGCACTCCTGCCACACCGACCTCCAGCCAGCACATTTTCAACCGCCTAGCCGTTCGCATTCGCAGATAGTCAGTCAAAGGGCCATTGATATTTTTCGCACCGATTCTCTAACAATGACATAACTCATTATTAGTGGAGGAACGCGTACGGTGACATTTTGCTTTGAGTTTTACTCAAGGTTAAAACAGCAAGAGACAATAGTATACATGTAGAGCACTAGACACGGCTGACAAAGTAGGTAAAATAGTGATTTCAGTGGCAAGGTTCATGAGTCTGACCCCTGGTTTTTGGGCATTGCACATGCACGAAAATGCAGTAGTATCGAAGTAGTAAAGAAGCATTAACGCAGTAGTGGTGTGGAGCATATTTGCAGTAGAAATGCAGTACCCTAGGTTCTAGATTCCGGTATTGCCAGCTCGATCTTGATTTCATATATAACCCATGTCGCAATCGACTCCACCACGAGGTATATTTAGCAAGCTAGCTTTTACGTTTCTCTGACACTCAGGGTAAAATGCAGTAGAGTCTACTTCAATTCTACTTCAAAAATTACATAGGGTTGTACAGAGGAGCAGCATTAATGCAGTAGATTAGCAGCATGATAGAAGCATGTTTCAAATATGCTAATTAGCTCCCACATCGAAGCAGATTTGAAGCATGTTTGCAGTATGATTGCAGTAGTCTACTGCGCTGGAGTATCTACTTCGTTTGCGTGCGGATGGTATCAAAAAAGGGACGAATTTTCATAATGATTTTAGTAAGGCATATGTCTCTTGTGTCCAAATGTGTGTGATAGCATTCTCAATCTGGTACCGTTTTGTGTGCTACAAAACCTTATATAACCCACCCCATCAGCAGCAAGTGCTTTTTTTTCAAATAGGGGTACAGTGAAGTAGAAAGAAAAAGCTTATTTATCAGTATGGTTAAAGGTATATCAATGTATTATATGTCATTATGGAGGCAAGGAATGGGACATGTAATTTTATAAGTCATAGATGCATGGCAATTAGTCAAGGGTCAATGATAATGGGTCAGAGGTCACATTTTGTGATTTTTTTTTATAAATTAGAACCAAAAGGTTTTTTTAAAAAACATTGTTTGAATAAATTTCTGGGTATTTGGTGAATGATTTCTGATCATGCTATAGTCTAATGCTTATAAAAAATTTGGAGCTCCATGTGTTTTTCTATTCTGGGGTTCGTCTCTTAGGAGAAACCACACTCTCCTTGGCAAAAAATGTTTGAATATCACTGGTCACATCGTTGTTATTTTTAGTTATGTCGGGATTTGCATTAACTGCAGCATATCAAAACCCCATAAATAAATAAATAAATAAATACCAGAGGACACCTCTCCCCTACCTGTTTGACGGTGGTAAAATTTTACATTGGGTCACCTACCTGGTATTGTTCATGGAAGAAAATAACAAACTTAGAATATGCAAAAAAAAAATTAAGAGTTATGTCTCTGAACCTTACTTTAAAATGAAATCCCACAACCCCATAAAAAAGAGCAAAAATGAGAATCAGTGATCACAACTTAGATATGGAAAGAGGGCAACACACAAACACACCCCTAAACACCATTGTCATAAAGAAAATGTCCTCAAAGTGAGATGGTAGAAGGTGACATTTCTTTCTTTCCTGAATGACGCAAGTTGAGAGAAAATTACTGTTTTTATCTATATCAGAGGTAAATTCGCAGGGTTTGACAGACAGGGTCAGACTGCTTACATTATCTTAAATCCACACTGTGCAGGATGTGACTGCTATTATAATGACAATGACGATTATTTACAGCTTTCAAACATTTATTCACCGACTCTCTTTCACATACAAAATCACGAGTACCTATGCTCTATTTCTCAATGCTGATTACGCATTAACTTGTTTTTTTTCATTGTATTTTACGTGATCACAAGGAGTTTTTCACTCTCATCTTGCAAACCACCATTCAATATTTCCTTTAAAAATGAATTCTTAATACTGAAAAACAATGACACCTTGCAGCCTGCTCTGCCTCACTATTTGCAGACAATGTTTCAGTCACTGTCACTGTGTACTGTTGATGAGGCATAGACGCAAGGATAACTCTTTTGAAGTATATTGTGCAGGCTCTTTTGTCATAAATCTGCTACATATAACCTGAATGTACATATAGTGATTCACAACGCAGCTGCTACTCTTAGTAAGGACTCAACCAGTTGAAAACTTGTGACACAGCTTCAGGGACAAGATCACACCAACTTCCCTTGCTGTGATTATGGATCTACTAGCACATTATCTATGTTTTGTCCTTCTAGTTTCTCTAATACCATTTACCCTGATCTATGCTCACATCAATCTCTCCAGCTTTACCAACTGCTACAAATTATAAATGGTGCCAGTGTATTGATAACTAACCCCAATCCTAAATCTCCATTATCAAATGGGTTTAAAGGACAGACGTGCCCTTTTCATTCTTCTCAACCCTCTTTAGGTTGAGAAAAGCACTTAAGAGTGAAATGGATTCTCCCTCCTCCCAAGCTACCCTACAATCTTTCCAAACCGAACGTAACATACTGGGATCAAATTGGACAATCGAAATTGGTGGATAAGATTCTGAAGCAACGGCACAAAGGATTCTTCGTGGAATCAGGAGCATTTGATGGAGAGGTTCATTCCAATTCTCTCTTCTTCGAGATTTCACGAGACTGGGATGGGTTGCTTGTTGAACCAAATCCGTGGTTATTTGAAGTTCTGTTGAACAAAAATAGGTAAAGATTTTTTTTCAAGAACAGATAGGGAGCAGCCACTGTCATTTTAGTTTAGATGAAACCTAGATGATTCGTTTGCATCATTAGTCACTCTTAAAATCCTCGTCATTGTTTAGTCATATATTGTTTTCAAACGGAATTTAAGGAGGCTCCATGGAATCCACTTAAAATCAACAACGGACAAGAACTATTTCACGAGCAATTCATTCTCTGTCTAAAAATGTTTTATTAAATAAAATTGTTTGCATTTTATGAATAAATAATATATTTAGTGTATGGGTATTATTTTTTTCCTGGATAACATACTTTTATCAAAAATTTTACTTCTTTTCAGGAAAGCGTACGTTGCTAATAAATGCTTAGCAACGGGCCATGGTCCGACAGTGGTTGATTTTACGTTCGCAAAGCAACTTGGGGGAATACTAGAAAAAAGCCATGTAATTCCTAAAAGGCAACAAAGCCTAATAAAAGGAAAAAGTCGCATACAGTGTTTTCCCATTCGCTCTCTCCTGGCCGCCATCGGTCGGAATCACGTAGACTACTTTACCTTGGACGTAGAGGGTGCCGAAATAGAAATCCTGATATCGTTTCCATGGCAACACGTCATCGTTGACGTATGGACGATAGAGTACGCAGTTCACAGCGGAGGTCCTGATACGCCAAAACGTGAGAAAGCAATCAGGGAGATATTAAAAAATACAGGACTTTACAGTGAAGGTACCATTCTAAGAGGCCAAGATATAGTGTTTGTTAGAAAGGACGTGCCACAATGAATATGTGAGCAAGTGGAACTTTTAAACTATTACAAAATCTTGTGACGTCATATAATACTAGAAAACGTGCGAGAATACGTGAAAGGTGTATTACCTTTTAGCAATAAGGATGAAACCCGTGGAAAAAAAAACACAGCCAACATACAGTTTGTTCATAAAATGTTCTGATTCAATTTAGGAAATATATTTTATTTTACATTTGTTATTTTAATGTTTTTTCATATGAATTTGCAACTTTCTTAAAAAGGTTTATCAACATTTCCAAGTAAAACAAATTTAATTCTTCATTTCTTTTTATAGAATAATAAATTATACTGATACCATACTTTAAAGGCTTCTAGCAGAATTTTCTCATACGTGTAGCTCTGGGCCCGTACATGTAACTCGAAAGCATGTCTTGGTAATTACTATTCTTGAGCAGGTATTATTTTTTCAATCCAATCAATACATATAAGCTTTTGTGTTCCACACGTGATAGAGCCCCACATGATAAAGAGTCCTGTTCCTATTAATTTGCACAGGTAAGTAAGCCTTGGCCTAGATTTTGACCCACCTACGTTAGGCTAACCCTAACCGGCATAATGTTATGGAGGGTGGACTTTCTGTTACACGGGCCCTCAGTTTCCTCACATATGCATAACATAGGCTTAAAACGCAGACCGTCAATGCCTTATTTAATCACGATATTTTCTTTCCAATCTATTTTCAGTTGACCATAGAAAAAAGTCAAAAGGCAAGGACGCCACAGATAAATTAAACAGACAAGATGGCAATGAACAATTGGGCAGTTGCTGTCCTTGCTGTTATTATCCTAGTTGTTTGCATTTCAATGATTATTTTTCGTCCCGTTTGTGAAACGAAATTGGGTCATTTATCAAAACACTTGAGTGATTCTATAAAAGAACGTCCATACAATAACAGTTTGACCTCAGAATTTATTAAACGTCTTGGCACCGGGAACATAGACGCCGTCAATGAAGACCTTTTAGAACACTTAAGAGGGAAATGGATTCTCCCTCCTTCCAAGCTGTCCTATAATCTTTCCAAACCAAAGGCAACATACTGGGACCAAATGGGGCAATCAAAATTAGTAGATAAGATTCTGAAGCAACGCCGAAAAGGATTCTTCGTGGAATCAGGAGCATATGATGGAGAGGGTCATTCCAATTCTCTCTTCTTCGAGATTTCTCGAGACTGGAAAGGATTGCTTGTGGAGCCAAACCCGTGGTCCTTTGAAGTTCTTTTGAACAAAAACAGGTGGGGGTAGTTTACGAGAAGAAAGGAGATAGTCATCGCCTCTTTAGTGTAGCGGTGATGTATGTGCTTTGTTGGATTTTTTTACTTCCAGTTGCCACAGTGCCTGATTATTTTTCTTCAGGAGCACATTAAGTGTACAGCGTTTTTTCCCATACACACAATCTTTTGTCTCATAGTGTTAAGAGAAGATGGCAGTCTCTCAGATTAAAAAAGTGAATAGAATGTCTCAAAGTTATTATTATTATTGGAAATTGATTGAACCACCAAGCTTTAAATTCGCGTCAATATGAATTTGGCATGCTGCTTTCTACGCTCATCTAAATTATATCCTTAACGACGATCAAAATGTGCATTCAAGATATAGAATGAAAGTCTTTACTGATCGACATGTTCGTTTTGCTGATCTTGAATATATTACATGTGCCAAAAAAGTTCGTTTATTTCCCTCGTGACCTGGCTAATATCTCTTATTTTAAATTCTTTCCAGGAAAACTTACGCTGTAAATTCGTGCTTAGCAACGGGAAGTAGTCCCGCAAAGGTTGATTTTACGTATGCTCAGGAGATAGGAGGAATACCGAAACACAGCCATGTAATTCCTAAAAGGGAACAAAACTTGATACAAGGAAAAAGTCGCATACAGTGTTTTCCCATTCGCTCTCTCCTGGCCGCCATCGGCCGGAATCACGTAGACTACTTTACCTTGGACGTAGAGGGTGCCGAAATAGACATCCTCAAATTGTTTCCATGGCAACACGTCACCGTGGACGTGTGGACGATAGAGTACGCAGTTCACGGCGGAGGTCCTGATACGCCAAAACGTGAGAAAGCAATCAGGGAGATATTCAAAAATACAGGACTCTACAGGGAAGGTACCATTCTGGGAGGACAAGATATAGTGTTTGTTAGAAATGACGTGCCACAATGAACAAGCAATCACGAGCAAGTTACAAATGGAACTGTACTTTATATGAACTTTTCACGCGATACAACACAATGATAGCGTTTCTCAGAACGTACTTAAAAAAGAGGAGATCAGCAATACGTTACAAATTAGATTATTCTGTTTAGTTTTCACGTGATACAATATAATGTACTGTTTGATGTTTGTCAGGAAGGAATATTATAGTGAAAAAGCAGCCATGCGTATGGTTGTGTACATGTATATCTTGAATTTAGCATTCAGCGGGATAATGTTTTTGTCGGTATATATGTTTATAAACATGCTTAAAATTAATATCGATACTGGGGCACCACATTTATGTAGGTTTTGTGACATTAATTAATGAAATCATAAAATAGTTTCTCAAAACAATCATGGTCCTCATGCTTTTCTCTATATAAATTGCAATTACACTCTGTCATCATGGGGCCTTTTACTGAGGAACCTGCAGTAATCCAGCCCAAAGGAGGTACAATTGATTAAAACTATGAAAAAAGAAGACCGTTCGAGTTCACGTCAAACCAGGATATAAAAGTAGTAAGTCACATAAATGAGGACGTGTGAATAGGCCAGTTTTGCAATAAAAAAGTAACACATAACCAAATGTTTTCACATTCAAATGCTTTATTTTAGTCGACAAATTATATAACAGTTTTCTCATAACATGGGTAAGAAGTGACACAATATTCTACGCACTGAAAAATGCATTCACATATTAACATAAGCTAATAAAAATGTTACTAGCTGTATAGTATTTCACAAACCGGCCATGAATGTTGTTAATGAATACTAAAATACAGACTGATGGAACAAAGGCAAATAGTAATATATATGGTGATTTCACAAACCGGTCAATATAGTGGATCGCCCTTGCCCCGTCAGATTTTGTAGTTGATGCAATTATAAAAATATTTGGCGTGAATATGATACGTGTCACTAAGGCTTTCTTTGTCACTTAAACAACATTCTCTCTGATCGTCATCAATATCATCATCTGGAGAATTTGTCAAGTTGCCATGGAAACAGGATGTCATTTGCACACTAGAATGGTTCCAATATTTGGCCAGGGCATCGTTCTGTAGCACAAAACGAAAACTCAGGAAATTTTGTGAAGGCGAATTCACATGAACTCGACCGGACACTAACTATAAAAAGTTCATCACAATTACAATAGGGCAAAATACACTTATGTAGGTAGAATATGTTTGTGTTTAAAAAAAAACATTTATTTTGGTTCCAAATTTAAAGAATTTTGGTAGCTATGTCAAAAGCGAAAATATATTAAAAACTGCCAAAGATAACTGATACACACGTATTAATTTAAGATGTGAAACTCTAGATACACAAAAGTATGATTACCTGAAAGGTCACTGCTTATTATGTTAGGCCAGAGACAGCCTCAAGTTCACTGAGAAAATAAAATATTGCCACTGGTTCAGACATGCAAAGTGTAACGAACAGTAGCTGTGTTTAGATATCATTCCGAAATACATACCAATAAAATAGCCCTTTCATCAACATCTGTGTTCATCCGAGTGTACACGGATCTTCATCAATATCTGTTTACATCCAAGTGTACAGGAGGCGTCGTTCTAATTTCAGTATACTGTATATAAGACATGTGTAACTGACTCAAATTTTGTATAAGCTTTGAATAAGAATTAAAAGTTCGAGTTTCTTTATTACATGAAACTATGACTAAAAGACTTAGGAGTTGGCAGAGGTACAAAATAAGTGGAAAGACGGTAGATCATTTATCATTAGCAACCTGCCCCGTGATATCCTGGATTCATCCATTGGCTGTCAATTGGACCAAGGACCTGAGAACCCCCCCCCCCCCCGCGCGCGCGCGCGCGCACACACACACACACACACACACACACACACAGTAGATTCAGCCTTTGCCCATTACATAATTTCACTGTAACATATGCATCCACTTGTGTGGATGAAAATGACAATATGAATACAATTTTTGTGAATATGCTATTAAACAATCACGATGAGTAAGACTATTTACTTATTTACTAAAAAAACTGCCCCGTGATATCATTACAAGAAGGTAGAAAAACAGACCAAGCTCTTAAAACGTTTCATACCAAATATTATAGCCAAGACTTATGGAATAAAATGATTTGCTAGGTTTTATACTTACTGGTATATGAGTATGTTGGAAAAAACAGGAGCCCCCCTATCGCACGCAGGTTGGAAACTGGCAGATGACGATAAATAAACTTATAGCTACACATTATTATAAAAAGCAGGGCATATAATATGCCACCAATGAATTAATTATGGTGTTGTGTCTTTTCAGCACATGCTTAATCCAGTCTAACCTAAAACAACGTGGAATGTTCAAATGTATTTTGTCAAATTTATTAATTATTTGGTTAAACATTTTGTTTTAGCTATTAATAAAGATAACTATCAGTTTGATAAAATATTTTATCCATCACTCAGCCCAGTCAGGACTTGGGTACTAGTAATAATTAATATTAATACCATAATCTCTCCAAAACTGAATTAAAATACATTCACTCTCTCACTATGTATGCTGTAACAAAAGTTTTGATACTCTAAATATGCCAATTTAGGTTCATGTATAAGATGGAAAAAATAATGTGGAAACCAAGCTACTAGCAGCAGCAGCGGTTTCTGGTCACATTTATGGTTATTTAGATACTAGACGTTCAGTAAAATAAGATATAATTTGATCTTCTTTTTAAATAAATGTTTACACTTCACAGTGACTAACATATATTATTATTAATATTCATTTCTTTTTTAAATGCGTTCTTTCAATTTCTATATTTTGCTTAGATGGAAAACTATTCATTGTGTGAACTGAATTGAAGACCACTTTAAACTGCTGGAGGGGTGTTGTAGCCTATTCGATCAGACGAATTATAAAATTGTCTTTTGTTTAACAAAACCTTTTAGTACTTAGCCATATATATTTTGTTAATAAGAGGTATCACCTAAAATCATTTAACACCCAAACCCAATATAGAAGCAGGGGCGGATCCAGAGATATTTTCTGACAGTCTTCCAAATTATATTTGTTGGTCCATCCTCCATTTTGACCGTCTTCTGACAAAAAACATTAGATACCCGTCAATGTAAACTTCAAAATTAGACCGTCTTCTGGAAGACCCGGAAAACGGCCTAAATCCGCCCCTGTAGAAGTGCAATTGAGGTCACTGGCATGCTCTAAAAATATTTAGTGCACAGATTGCAAACTGTCTGATTATTTTAGGGTCCTACGTGAAGAAGTTTGTAAAAAAAAGTTTCACTCTCCGTGAACCATGAATAATAAAAAATAATTCAGCTTCTATCCCCAAAAAAAGGAACATACGTTACTGTCACAGATGCAAAAAGTTCAACTATGAAACGTTATATTCACTTTGAAAAATTCAATTTCATCAAAAACTGCTACTTTGTATGTGCATACACTAGACCGTCACTCTCTTACCAACTGGAGAAATGCCACGCGGTATTATACTGGCACTGTGGCACAGTGTATCCGGGCTTATCATTATTTTGTAAGTGATTGGGATATCTCTAGTCACAGAAATAACACAAGTCTCAGTTAGTTTCCAGAGTCTGTATTGAACTATTTTCCCCGATAAATGAAACACCTAAACAGAGTCCGCTCATACAATTGGGCCATCTCCCCGTCTATCAGTTATGTCAGAATATTACGACGAACACTAATTGTCTCTCATCCATACATACACAATGAGTGGTATGTGTAACATCATAGGTCGCATTCAACGATCTTCCCATGTTAATGTACGATCTCAACTACCGCATCCACTCCCCTCCAGCGGAGGCTATTTGCGCGTCAAGGCAATGCAAACCTAACCACAACCGTACTAGCGTCCGGTAATGACCCGTTACAAACATGACCTGAGAAGTATGACATAAAATCCTGAGCGCCTTTGTTCTAGCAAAAGCGGCATTATTCATTGAAATATTAAATAAAACGCTAGTAAATCATTCCCGTTAAAGCATTTTAGGAAACAACGCCAAAACTATTACTGTGCTAAAAAAAAAGTAGAAAACGCAAATTTACGAGCTATGTCGGTAGCGCTTAACGGCATTAACCGGAAGCTAAACTTTTTAACGTACGTAAAGCCCCTTTTACATACCATTATAGTAAACTTGAAACTTACTTTAAACTATAAAGTAGTAATTATTTACTATGCTTACTTTCTATACTGTTTCGCTGGCCCGTTTACTCTAATTTTCCTCCGTTTTTCTTCGATGAGAAATTGACTACTGTATACTGCTCTACGTTAACTTAAAGACAAATGCGAGGTCAGCGGATGAGACTAAGAAAACAAGGGAATTTTAGTGACCAATAATAGTTGCTTTCGCTCATCAAAGAGATCTGGCCACCCTTGACGTCAGTAACCGCACCCAACCACTGTTAGAAAACAAAGGGACATCGGTCTCTCCCTTGTCCTCTATTGTGCTGCCTCTCACATCTATCGCAATACTTACAACAGCACCTGTTAAACTGCCCGACATTTGCTTCAAGAGCACCTTGGCTGTCATCCTAGGGCGCATTCCCATAGATTTTAGATCGATCTATCCCCATGGGGAGTCTCACTAGTGTACTGTCAGATAATCCGGCTTAAATGTCCGTCCCGCCTACTACAAGCTGTAAGGGGGTAATTAACTTTCGTGCCCGCTCGGCTGACAGCTATTTAGCGTGAACCCCCAGGGAGTAGGTCGATCTAGATGGATCGATCTAATCTCTGGGAATGGGGTCCTAGAGTTCAATGGCTTTACACATCTTATATGCGCGCTTACACGATTCACTATTGAATAAACGTGAAAAGTGCAGTTTTCCTTCAAACACACCACGGCGTATAGACCTATTAACTTTGATAGTTACTCATAAAGTGCCTGTCACATTCAGTTTTACGTGCTTTTCTGAACACATGTACAGCTGTTGATTGTACCACTACGGCACTATGTCTGCACGGACCAAAATCAACATTTTTCTATCATTCTTATTGTAGAAATTTAGAAATACACGTGGAAAATTAGAAATAGAGTTCCAATTGTAACATATACGTATTCAGGATTGCTTTTTTTATTGTGGCACATCCTTTCTGACAAACACTATATCTAGGTTCCTTAGAATGGTACCTTCCCTGTAGAGTCCTGTATTTTTGAAGATCTCCCTGATTGCTTTCTCACGTTTTGGCGTACCAGGACCTCCGCCGTGAACCAAGAACTCTATGGTCCACACGTCAACAGTGACATGTTCCCATGGAAACGATTTAAGGATTTCTATTTCGGCGCCTTCTACGTCCAAACTAAAGTAGTCTACGTGATTCCGACCGATGGCGGCCAGGAGAGAGAAAATGGGAAAACACTGTATGCGACTTTTTCCTTCTACCATGTCTTGTTCATCCTTAGGAATTACAGGGCTGTGCTTTGGTATTCCTCCTATCTCCATTGCGAAGGTAAAATCGACCACTGAGGGACTGCGACCCGTTGCTAAGCAGGTATTAACAGCGTAAGCTTTCCTGGAACGTAAGATAAACAGTCAACACAAGAAACGAGGAAATAAACAAACATTCTCTGCTACGTGTACGTAATATATATTAAAGATCAACATATGAATAAATTGATCAGTAAATGTTGTAATGTTCTAATGGTCTAATACATATTTTAATTGATATTAAATATAGAATTTAGATATTCATATTGACAGGAATTTAAATTCTGAAGGTACAATTAACTACTAGTATCAATAAAACACTTTGTGGCAGTCTCTTCACTTTTATCTGTTAGACTGTTATCTTTTCTTAAAGCTACTATAAAAGAAAGAATGTATAGTAGCGGCGTACATTTAACGTATATCCACCTGATGAAAATGAATTTGTTATTGTGACAACTGGAAGTAAAAAATCCAACAAAATACATGCATCATCGCTTCACTAAAGAGGCAATGACTATCTCGTTCTACTCGTAAACTACCCTTACCTGTTTTTGTTCAAAAGAACTTCAAAGGACCACGGGTTTGGCTCCACAAGCAATCCTTCCCAGTCTCGTGAAATCTCAAAGAAGAGAGAATTGGAATGAGCCTCTCCATCATATGCTCCTGATTCCACGAAGAATCCTTTGCGGCGTTGCTTCAAAATCTTATCTACCAATTTTGATTGTCCAATTTGATCCCAGTGTGTTGCCTTTGGGGTGGAAAGATTGTGTGGCAGCTTGGAAGGAGGAAGAATCCATTTCCCTCTTAAGTGTTCTAAAAGGTCTTCATTTAGGGGGTCTATGTTCCCGTTTCTTAGACGTTTAATGAACTTCGTGGTCAAACTGTTACTGTGTGGATGTTCTTTTATAAAATCACTCAATGTGATGTTCTTTAAGATGTTCTTAGATTCAAACCAACAAGACACCAAGTCTGATTTCCCAGCACCATACTTTATTCTTCAAGTCTCCAGTATTCTCCCGAGATCACAACACTCACAACACTGATATTCTCTAACACAATACTGAGCTACTGCACATTTACTACATCTCTCCCTCTTGAGATATGCACCACAATGACTTTAAATGTGCAATTTTTTTTCTTTTTACTTATATAATGACAAAACTAAATAAACTAAAATGTTACAAATACTCAGAGGCACTCTAAATAATCACTTCAGAGTGTAAACAGATCAACAGTTCTCATTAATCCTTTAACAGTCCTTGGTCATCTTACATGTAAGACAATATGTCTCTAGAAAATTTTAATGACAGTAATATTTCTCAGTCAAGTGTAAGTTAGTCTCTCAGGTGCTTTGCGCTCCCTTTGTGGATATCTGCGAACTGGTTGTTTATCAACAGTAGGACTAGCCTCAACATCATCAGATACAAATGTACTGCTAGCTTCAGATTTGTCAGGTAATTTTGCATCACTATTGTCCATTGTATCACCTGATTCATGCTCAATTTGAACAGGTTCTGAATAAAACCTTGGCTCAGGTTGCTCAAATTCAGTCTTTGTTTGATTATCAGATTCAACATTTTCTCTCGAAGGTAGTGTCACATTAACTTCATCAGAAAATGGCATTTCATTTGAAACAGTGGGACCAATTATATGATCAATATGCACAAAGCGTTTCGATCTGCCAATTTGTACAACATATGTCTGAGGTCCACAAACTTTCACAATGCAACCAGAAACCCATTTCTCTTGCCCCCCTCTGAAATTGCGAACTCTGACCTTATCATACAGGTTAAAGTGACGCGACTTGGGACGTTTGTCATGATACTGACATTGCTTTTCCTGTTTTGTTTCAACAGACATAGAAAGGCTGGGTTTCAAAAGAGAAAATTTTGACCTAATCTGACGCTTCATGAACAATTCAGATGGACTGACACCAGTTGTTGAATGCGGAGTTATTCTATACAGCATCATTAACTGGGATAATCTCAGACTGCGGGAACCTTCCCTATTCTCTAACATATGTTTTGTTAGCCCTTGTTTGATAACTTGCACTGAACGCTCAGCGGCACCATTCGTGCTTGCATGGTACGGAGGTATAAGTTTGTGATTTATTCCATTCATTTCACAGAATTTACGAAACTCCCCTGAGGTAAACTGTGGTCCATTATCTGACACAATAATCTCAGGCAAACCTGCTCTTGCAAACCACGAACGTAAAACATCAATTGTTTTCGAAGCAGTAGTAGATTGCATTTCTTCTACTTCTATCCACTTCGAATATGCATCAATCAGTATCAAATAAGAACGATTGTCTTTCTCAAAGAAATCAATATGGACCCTCTCCCACACACGTGAAGGGAAAGACCATGGGATCAGTGGTGCAACAGCTGGCAAGGCTCTGTTTGATTGACATTCATCACATCCAGAGACCAAAGACTCAATTCCAGAATCTAGTCCAGGCCACCACAAATACCCTCTAGCTAAGGACTTCATTCTAACAATCCCATGATGTTCTTCGTGTAATTCACGAAGTAAACGGTCACGATAACAAGGTGGTATGATGACACGTAATCCCCAAAGTATGCAACCTTGGTCAACAGTAAGTTCATTTCTGCGTCTAAAGTAAGGCATCAAAGAATCATCTTTGACATAGCTTGGCCAACCATTAAGAGTGAAATCATACACTCTGGACAAGACTGGGTCCTTCATAGTGGCTTTGCTAATATCACTCGCTTTCACAGGTAATTCTTCTGTGAAAGACACACAATGGACAACAAACTCGTTATCCTCACTAGGCTCAGAATTTTTATTTGGTAACCGTGAAAAGCAATCTGCACTTGCATTGTCAGCAGACTTTCTATATTTTATCTTGTAATTGTAAGCTGACAGAATCAAACTCCAGCGTTGCATTCTAGCTGCAGCTAATGACGGTATACCAGTATGTGAATTGAATATTTTCACAAGAGGCAGATGGTCTGTAATAAGAGTAAACTCTCTTCCATATAAATACATGTGGAATTTCTTCACACCAAATATGATGGCTAAAGCCTCTTTCTCAATTTGAGCATAATTCTTTTCTGCTTTAGAAAGAGTACGAGAGGCTGTTTCAATGGGGCGTTCAGAACCATCTTCCATAATATGACTTATGACTGCACCAATCCCCACTGATGATGCATCACAAGCTAATACGATTGGCCGTTTAGGATCATAGGGTGTGAGACACGACTCTGCAGAAATAGCAGACTTGGCAGCATTAAATGCAGCATCACACTCTTTTGTCCAGTTCCACTCTACATTTTTGCTTAAGAGCCTGTTTAGTGTGGACACCTGAGTAGACATGTTCTTTATGAATTTCCCATAAAAGTTTAACATTCCCAGGAATGACTTGAGCTCTGAAACATTTTCAGGCTTGGGCATATTCATGATATTTTCTATGTTCTTGGCACTTGGATGTATACCACTTTCATCCAGTGTATGACCAAGAATATCAATACGTTTCTGAATGAAACTACACTTTGACAAACGCGCACGGATATTGTACTGACGGAGTCTCTGCAGCACACGTTGTAGTGCTATGTAATGTTCTTCTACTGTGTCAGTAGTGATGAGTATATCATCAATAGAACAAGCAGCCTCCTCAATACCATCCAACACTTGATCCATAACGCGTTGAAACTGCTGCGGAGCAGTCGTAATACCATACGGCATTCGCTCTGGGCGTAACAAACCAATCAAAGTGTTAATCGTGAGATATTGTTTTGACTTCTCACTCAATTTTAACTGGGAAAATGCTTCGCGCAAATCTATTTTAGATCTGAATTTCCCTTTTGCATGTTTGGCTAGTACTGACTGAATAGTTGGGAGTGGATATGGGTCTTTGTCTAGTACTGTATTAACTGTGACCTTATAGTCACCACATAACCTCAGATCCCCTGATGGTTTTACAACAGTGACTTGTGGACTCGCCCACTTACTACTTTCTACTTTGGTATAATGACCCTTCTCAACTGCCTCCAACAGCTGAGATTTGACCTTATCTTGCAGAGGGTAGGGTACACTATAAGCTTTCTTGAATATGGGAGTTGTACCTTCAGGAATGTAAACATCTGCTTCAAAACTTTTGATTGACCCTTGACTTGGAGCAAATACATCTTTGTATTGTGACAGAAGTGACTTTAACTTTGGGTCACTCTGTACAGAAAAGACATTGGACCAATCTAACTTTATTTTCTCTAACCAATTTTGCCCCAACAATGCAGGTTTAGATCCCTCCACCACTACTAATGGTAGGTCTACAGACTGGTCATTGTAACTCACTGTGACTGTTATTTCCCCCAATAAATTAAGAGGATTGCCGCAATAAGATGTGAGATGCAAATCTGATTGACGTAAAGGGTGATCTTTGAACTTTGATTCATACAAATCTTGACCAATCAACGTGACAGACGCACCAGTATCTAGCTCAAAGTCAATAGACTGTGAGCTAACCTGTAAAGCAATAATATACTTGCTACATTTATTTTCATTTACAGTACTGATAGGAGCATGATCAGGTTTTGTTTTGTTCTCTTTACTTCTGCATTTGATTTGGAAATGGTTCAACTTGTTACATTTTCTGCAGATTTTACCCTTGGCAGGACAAACTCCTTTGTGTGGGTACTCTCCACCGCAGAACCAACACTCCCTGAAACCCTGTTTTGGCTGTGTTTTGGACTTGTTATGACTTGGCTTGTGTGGTTTAGGTGCTTGGGCTTGTGCTGATTTTTTCACGGCATAGACTGTGGTAGGACTGGTATCGCCCTCCATAATATGGGACCTTTGTTCAGACAGCTCTAAAGCTCTAGCATGTGTAAGCAAGTTATTCAGTGTGAGAGTCTGGTCACTAAGAGCTTTTCTTCTCAACTTATGGGATGTA
The DNA here is from genome assembly GCF_051362555.1 of Lingula anatina. Taxonomy (NCBI): domain Eukaryota; kingdom Metazoa; phylum Brachiopoda; class Lingulata; order Lingulida; family Lingulidae; genus Lingula; species Lingula anatina. Next base: position 460,458 of record NW_028257603.1, read on the forward strand.
CATCCTTGTATAATTTGTGACTTAACCTCTCTGTCCAAATTTTCAAATCCACAGTTGGCTCCTATTTGCCTTAGTTTGATATGGTATGAATCAATGGTTTCACTAGGTTCTTGCTTACAGCTTCGAAATTTGTAAATTTCAAACTCAGGATTATGATGAGGTCTTACGTACTGTCCAAAAGAAGCTACCGCATCTTCATATGAGTCCCCTCTGTCTGGCAGATTCTCAAAAATGTCTAAAAATTCCTCACCAGCTAAATGTAAAAGCATGGCTCTCTTCTGTTGCGAGTTTTTGATGTTCAATGCAACCATGAGGTTTTCAAATCTTTCCTTCCATTTTCCCCATCTTTTAAAGACGGTGTTCGGTTCCTGTCTGATGATGAAAGGTGGAAAAGTTGGTATATGCGTCAAGTTTACGTCCCCGCGTGAGTTCGAATCTCATCCTTGTCGCCAATGTGATGTTCTTTAAGATGTTCTTAGATTCAAACCAACAAGACACCAAGTCTGATTTCCCAGCACCATACTTTATTCTTCAAGTCTCCAGTATTCTCCCGAGATCACAACACTCACAACACTGATATTCTCTAACACAATACTGAGCTACTGCACATTTACTACACTCAAGTGTTGTGTTAGATGTTCCAATTCCGTTTCACAAACGGGATGAAAAAAATTCATCGAACAAACAACTAACAAAATAACGGCAAGAACAGCAATTGTCCATTTGTTCATCGCCATCTTGTTTGTTTAACTTATCTGAGCTGTTCGTACCTTTTGGTTTATTCCTTCGATGAACTAAAATAGATTGGAACAAAAATACCATGAGATTAAATAAGGCATTGGCAGCGTGTATTTTAAACCTATGTTACACCCGTGCGGCCGTGTGAGGAAACTGAGGGCCTGTGTAACAGTTGGGAGTCACATGGTCGTGCAAAAAAGTCCCATTTTTAGACATTTTTGGCCCATTTGACCTTGAAATAAAGGTCAAGGGTCAAATCCAAGGGCATATTTGATATCTCCACATGACTGTAGAAATTTTTCACGTGATTCCTTCAGTTTGGGAGATATTTACCATTGAATTTTCAAAAATTTTGACAAGGGTGCGTTTCAACGAGCGTCACGCTCAAGCCAATGCACTGACCGAGACAAAAAAGGGGGTTCAAGTTGAGATTATGAGTGACCTTAATCCAAGAGATAGGGACACAGGTCCTTGGGGTCTAGGAGGAGAAGCGGTAACGGTGACTTGTATTCGGCGCCAGAACGCGGAGCCGCAGGAGCCGGCGGAGCCGTAAGAGACGGGTCGGGACTAAAACCATGAGTCAGCCACACATTAGCCATAAGAGCCTATAATAACTTAAAACAGGATAAATTACGCGATAGTATGGGATTGGGTAATGAGTCACTCTTCCAAACCCATCCCAAACACCATCATTCACGAATATGACAGTCTTAAACACAGTGCAGAGAACGATAGAATTTTGTCGCAATAAGGGTCCAAAGGGTAGGCACGCAGCAAAACTAACGTGTTCTTTAAAACAGATTAGGAGATATTATCGCAAATATAAAACGAATTTAAATAAATGAAATGCATTTGTTTCTAACATTCAGTGTACATCTTTTTTCTTCTTTTTTGTAGTATGTAAGAGTTTTTTAGAAGCTTAAAAACTTCAAAAATTGACTTCAAAAATTGGAGACCATAACAGAGTCAGCCAAGGGCAAGTTTCGGTGTCACATTTGATCACGTCATGATGGACAGATGAAGACGCTCGGAAACAGTTTCCAACCAAAGGACCGATTTTGACCTGAGGCCCAGGATAGAGCCGTAACAGACATTACCTGGTTATGCGGTGGGAGACCTGCGTCTCCACTTCGCCTATTTTACCCCAGTGAGTAAACATACTCTCGTGCTTCATTTTAGGTTTTCAGATTTGGTAATGTAAACATGTCAATACACATCAGGGCAAGACCTTACCTTTCATCTTGGACAGATTATAGCATGTAATATAGATTGGTATATGACATTTAAACAGTACACAGATATAAAATAATAACGAGGCAGTTAATCCTATATGTAGATTATCTAAATGAAAGAAACAGCAGCAGCAACAACAACGAAATAACAGATATATAAATAAGTCAGACAGCCGAAAATGGTTGCCCTAACAATACACAGCAGTATACATGATTAAAATAGAATAAGCTGAGATAATGTACGGTACCTTAGCTAGGGTAGAAAGTCTGGATGTGCTCGTAAATGGAGCTAGGGCATGTCTGTCTTCTATATGTACATGTACCATAATACATTGTAGATGGTTGATTACTTACGTCACGTAACGTAAGTATATTGGTTGGCTGGGACCTCTTCCGTCACGGTTTTCTGCTAAAATATGCACATTTAAAGCCTCGGTCACAACCAGACGCATGAATCTTAGGGCCGTACGTCCCCTATGAATTTTAGGTCCAGAGGAGGCCATGGAGTTCATTGATGTAGACGAAAAGTTTCAATGGAAAGGCGCAAGTCTGCCTTGCGAGTCGCAGTGGCCACGTGAGACGTCCTTTCAAGCAGGGACGCTAACTGCAAGGTGCGATGGCTGTGGATATTGTACTCATTTCTTGAGTTTGTTTTGCTACCAGCGTACGTGAGAATGCAAGGCACAAGGGAAAATAGTTCCCTTTGCGTCATGTTTGCTTCAGACTTTCCTTACAACTTGTTAAGACGGGCTGACGTCAGTTTTGTCGTCTTTTCTCCTCTTCTTTCTTCTTCCTACTCCCTACTTTCCTGCTCTCCAAGCTTCTTTCTCTTGCTTTTTGGATGCTTATTAGAAGCTGAATCGAGCAAAGTTTGAAACTTTGAAAAATCAACGTTCATTGTTGGGACAGGAGCGTGCGTCGCGAACACGTCGCAAGTGCGACTCATTGCCGGTGTGCTTTTGACTTTGTACGTTAAGCCTCTCTTACAACCCGTCGTGCGTGCTTAGAGATCGTGCGTCCTCGGAGTTCTTGTCAGACGTAGCGTAGTAGCAGGATGAAAATTAAATCGCAGCGGACGAAGTAGTAAGTACTTTATGAGTAGGTGTGTCGTGCTCTAAACGTGGGGCCTGCAAGTGGTCTGTACGCCTTTTTTGGAAGTAGAAAGAAGTTAGGGGCACGTACGATCTGTACTTGTGTCGCACACAGTGAGTGAGATAATCATACGTGTATTGCAAGTGAAGCGTACGTTTTCAGAAATCGTACTTACGAAGTGAGAGAAACGTAAGAGAAATGTAATGAGCACGGAAGTGGAACGCACGGATAATCAAAATAATATAAAAGGGAGCACCGAGTCTCTTCATCATTCACTGTTTTGGCTTCCAAAATGGCACTTCCAAGAAGGATGCGCCATCGACTTCTATAGCTGCTAATGCTAGAGGAGGCCGAAGATCGCTTGTAGTGGTTGCTCGGGATCGCCTGCACTTTTATCGTGCTGGGCACGTGCGTCGTCTTAGTGTGAGAGGGGAAAGGGAGGACTGTAAGGGACGCGGTGGCGCCCCTTAGCATGTCCCATGCCCCTAGGATGTCGCGGCTCCCCTTAGCATGTGCCACGCCCCTAGGATGTCGCGGCGCCCGCGCCTAGACTAGAAAGCCTTATTATAAGGTCGTATTTAAATGAGACATTAAGGTAGATATAAAGAGAACAGGTGGTGGGTAGAGATGGGAACTTAGGCAGTGGGAATAAAGCTGTTCGGAAATCCACGACTCTTGTTGCTCACTTCTTCTCGATCTGTGAACCTAAAACCGAACCTTACAGTGGTATCCACTCCAAATACTGACGCTGTCAATGACCCTAGTCACTTTAGAAGTGGCACACGTTTCGCCATATGCCTTTTGCTGGATGTCTGTAAACTCTGTTTTGATTATTTAAGCGGTACAGGTAAAATCTGACCTCAAAAAGTAAAGCCACGCGGCTCCAGTGTTCTACCCTGAAACGGTCACGGTCCACAATTCATTAGAGAAACAGACGATGATGTTTTGCTGTTTACAGTGGGTTCTTCAGAGGTCGTCTGGTTTTTTTACCTGCTAAAACCAGTTTGGTGTTCGCTAAGGGCCTTAAAACCCGCGTTTTTTGTGGCAATTTACCCTTCATTCTGAACGGACTGGGTGGTTTTTGTTTAGTTGCAGCAGCATATCCAGAAGGACAGTGAGTCCTGTACCCTGGTGGTAAGATTTCGATACATTGGGCGTGGCCTCTGTGTAATAATAATAATAATAATAATAATAATAATAATAATAATAATATTTATTTCTTATATAGCGCATTCCATTTTTTACATTTCAATGCACTTTACAAATAATTAAAAAGGTCTAAAAATAACAATACTAAAATACTTTAACATTTACTGATAAAATTTATTAAAGAAAGCAGAGAAATTTTATTGATATAACTTTAAAATACTACTAAAATTAACCCAAGCTCACTCTTAATAAATGATAAACAACTAAAAGGTTTAAAGGAACACTAACCATAAAATTCTTTAAAAAGATGAGTTTTAAGACAGGCTTTAAAAGTATTATAGTAGGTACATGACTCTTAGCCTTAGTCTATAAAACTGTGCGGACCGATCCGTTTTTCGCAATAATCTGTCTGGCAATGCTTCTCTTTTTCACGCCATTCTGCCACAGATTAACAATTTTATAAAACACTGCTTAGCTCATTTTATGCACTGCAATGCATATTCACTCACGCTCTCAAATTCCTCCTTAGACGCGGACGCAAACGCGGACGCGGCAGAATTCTTCCAAGGCTCTAAGAAGCGGTAACACATACTTAAGTTCATTTTACTGGTTCAGCATAATGATTTTTTTGTGCACCTTTATTTCTCTTTCTCTTCCTGGTATTTACTTTTTAATATCAACTCTTGTCTTAAGTGGGGTTTAAACTATTTTTGACAATATTTTTATTTACAGCTTTTTTTGTACGCGTAATACATTTTTACAACACCTTGATAAACCCGTTGCTAACTACATTATTACCGTTGTAATGAGATTCAGCATTAACCAGACAGATGAAAACACACGCCTAATACAAATATAATTTGCATGGTTATGTACTCCTGAAAAAGGGATAAATCTAGATTAGCACTGCTCTCACCGATGTCTATCCTGTAGATTACGAGGAAAAGTGTGTGTGCGCGCGAGAGAGAGGGAGAGAGAAAAGGGCAATAGACGTGGATAAATCCTCATCACATATTACTACTGACCAGTGTGCAATAAACTTTGCACTGTAATTATCTTGATTTTCACGCAGAGTGGGAAATGCTGAAAGAAAATGATTATTCTAGGAAATCAAACAAACAAGCGATTGAAAAACAACATCAATCCGAATGCAATTTTTACTTGTTCTTACTCACCGTGAAAATCGCAGTTCAAGAAATTGAAGAATATATCGAGATGTGTCGTCCCCAGCTCCTTCAAAATTATAAAAAGGTGGGTGTGAAACATAGTTTAATATACCTAACAAAATGCGTGTCTTACGTCATTCGGCATCTGATCCAGTTCGCTAAAAATGATGTAACTCAAGATATCTAAATGTTTCGGAAATTAAGCCAGCATAATAAATTGTGCCCACATGTTGACAAACATTAACATAAGTATGAAACAAAAGAGCAGACTTGTTTTAAAACATGAGACTAAAAGGAAAAAACTTATGTGGGTTGACAGAGATAAAGGCAGTACAGTAGAGCGTGTGCTTCTCCAAAATCAACCATGGGCAGCTTGCGCAAATATGACGTCGAGTCACGTTTGGAAATTTGGAAGTTTTGCAACGCTCGCAAATTTCAAGAATTGTGCTTTATTTCATTCATAAATGCCAATTGAAAAATTAACGCGCAACAGTTTGCCAGACGCCTAAAATTTTGCTAAAGGAAGTGCATGCGTGTGCCATGCCACGCTAACAAAAAGCCAAACTTTGTAACAGTTATACTTTTTTTATCAAAGACGTTTTAATCTTCTCTATCTCAAACATGATATGTCGAAAGAGACTTATAATGTAACATTTATTTCTTCGGCAACATTTGTTCGTTTTGACACTGTGTTGTGATCAGGGGTGGGGTTTGGGGCCCTTAGGCGGGCCCCGAAAATTTTTTGGCATTTTAGAGGGCGAACGGTGTCATTTGGTACGGTTTAGAACTATGATTCAGCTAGTCAAAATTCTAATTTCAAGAGGGAAACAAAAATCGAAGGGGTGAGGGGGGGGGGGGGGGAGCAGGGTCCCCTGACGTTCCCCCCTCTAAACCCGCCACTGGTTGAGATAGACAAATGTCTACATGGCAAAATTACATGGGAGTCATCCTATAAAACGTAACATTGATAGAGGGCGCCAGAACCTGTAAAAGGTGTGGAAATTAGTTCATAAAAGCAATAGCTTACTTCTCTACAAATGTCAAACACTGCAAACAAGTTATTTTTTATTCCACCACAAAAGTAGCCATGTACTGGACACCAGAGGGTCACAGAAAAAGAGTCAGACCTAAGACCACATAGTCAAAGCAGAGTTAAAACAACTGGTAGAAAATTGGGGGACAATCAAACACCTGGTTAGAGACAGAGAACAGTGGAGGATTTATGTTGTTGCCCTTGACGCCCAACAGCGTAAGATCATATACATGTAGTAGTAGTATTCCTCCAGTATATCTCTACGCATCCAAGCGAATTATTGAGAAGTTTGTGCTGAAATACTACACAGCTTTTGCCACGCATAAATAACGCAGTATCACAGCACCTGTTCTACATAAAAATGCAGTTTTCTTTTCAAACACACCGCGTTCTCTAGATCTATTCACTTTGATAGTTACGCATAAATTGCGAGTCAACCTCAACTTTATGGGCTTAACCGAATAATATCTGAACATAGTTGCTTCTTGTACCATTACGTATGCACGGACCAACAACATGCACGGACCAACAGCATGCACGGACCAACAGCATGCACGGACCAACAACATGCACGGACCAACAGCAAGATTTTGTTTTCTGTCATCCATATTGTATCACGTGAAAACACAAAAATGCAGTTCCAGTTGTAACATATATTCATGGTTGCTTTTTTTTTTATTGTGGCACGTCCTTTCTGACAAACACTAGGGCCTATATCTAGGTTCCTTAGAATGGTACCTTCCCTGTAAAGTCCTGTATTTTTGAAGATCTCCCTGATTGCTTTCTCACGTTTTGGCGTATCAGGACTTCTGCCGTAAACCAAGAACTCTACAGTCCACACGTCTACGGTCACATGTTCCCATGGAAACGATTTAAGGATTTCTATTTCGGCACCCTCTACATCCAAACTAAAGTAGTCCACGTGATTTCGACCGATGGCGGCCAGGAGAGAGTAAATGGGAAAACACTGTATGCGACTTTTTCCTTCTACCAAGTTTTGATAATCATTCGGAGTTACATATCTGTGTTTTTGTATCCCTCCGATCTCCTTTGCGAACGTAAAATCGACCATTGAAGGACTCGTTGCTAAGCACGTATTAACAGCGTAAATTTTCCTGGAACGAAGTTATAGCATACTACCCAAGAAACGAGGAAATAAAGAAACATTATCTGCTACATATAATATATATTTATTAACAAATGAATACATTGGTACATAAATGTTGTGATGTTCTAATGCATATTTTAACTGATGTTGAATATAAAATTTAGACATTTATATTGACAGGAATATAAGGTCTGTTGGTACAATTAATTACTAGAACCAATAAAAAAACTTTGTGACATTCTATTCACTTATAGACTAGAAACAACTTTTATCCACCTGATGAAAAATTAATTAAAAGGATAATAACTCTTCGTATGAGGTCTATATTTCACAATAAAAACATTGTAAACAACTCACATAAATATTATATATTCTATTTTACCACAAAAACGGCAGTTATAGCTATTATTCTGATGTCTGAGCTTGTCATCGGACCACGTGACCTCCATAGATGGATAGGCATACTCTGTTATAAACTCTTCAGCGATTATTACAAAAAAACAAACTTTTTAGAAAAAATTCAGGGGCTAACTTTGAATGTAAGAATGGATTCATTAACCATTGGTAAGTATGGGAAAATTACTGTTTACTCCAGGAAAATTCATTTTTTGCCTAAACGAACAGTTATTATCCCTTTAAGCACTGTAACAACTGGAAGCCAGAATATCCAACAAAGTAGGCCTACATGCACACTACAATGTAAAAACAGTGTTTAGCATTTAAATACATACAACACACGTTAGGCACCTATACGCATTTAGAAATATGTGTAAAAGCTAAGCACGTATAGCTTTTCAAGCGTTTCACAGAAGTAAAAGCTAGACACGTTGGCAGTGTTACACGATTAGCTATGTGTTTAACTTCACCGGCATATGGCTCTATAACAAGTCTATCACAAGCTAAGCACATTGGCTAAGCACTTCCCCTGCTAAGCGCGTGAGGCTGCTAAACATATGGAGCTGCTATAGGTGTGGAATTCCTAAACACGTGGAGCTGCTGAACAACACGTTTAGCTTTTCAAGCTTGTCACAGAAAAAAAAAATACTTCACAATCCCATGTATACGATCCCATAACAAGTTTATTACAAGACTCAACAATTTGGCTTAACACTTCCCCTTGTAAACGTATGGAGCTGTTGGAGGCGTGGAACAGCCTGATCGAACGCGTTGTGTCCTTCCTTGCAGTAACGTGTGATTATTTAAAATAGACTTATTAAGTAATAATCCAAGTAACAAGTTCACGACGTTATCAGCTGGTTACATGATGGTGATGGTAAAGAATAGTTATGGTAACGTTATGGGTGTTTTTAACTCCATCCAAAATGATGCCCCTGCAGTTTTATAAGCGTTTTATAACATTCTGGAAAACATTATTTAATGTTTTGAAAACCTTTTTTATGAATAACCAAAACACGTCTTATGCTGTACAAAGATCTTATATATCCTTTTATTTGATCTTAGTGCTGTATGAACTACAGTTAGCGGTTTATTCCAAATTGGGCTTGGGTTAGTAGGCGACTAGAGCGGTGCGATTTGTTAAATATTCGGACTATAGTTACCAAAATAACCAGCATGCGATGAAAGCTTATATAAACCATTATAATGAATACCCCACCATCATCCTTATGTTCTATTGTCCATTACTTCCGGAAAAAATAAATAGACATCCATACCGTAACGCATTTTATCAAAATATGACAAAAAATGTTTTAAAGTAAAAGTGATAGCTGTTTCGTGTTTTTAGTAAACTAGTGAATTTTCCTAACTTGATTTGCAGAAATATATTCCAATAAACTTCCTCGAAAGGTCAGCCAACACAAGGATGAATAAGTCCCGCTGCAAAGGTGACGGCATTAAGTCAACGATGTTGACAGTTTACATATCCCTGTGATAGATAGAGATAACTAAAGCAGTTACAGGTGACCGTGACTTCGTGTGTGTGTGTGTGCGCGCGCGTGTGTGACTAAAACAGTTGAAACCCCTACCACCTAAAAGTTAAGCAAATGCACCCTACATTTAAAAGGCGTCAAACGCGTCAAAGCGTGTAACATGTTAAGGATCTTAACGTGCTTAGGAGCTAAACGCGTCGAAAAAATGAGACAAAACAGGCGCTTAGAAATGTGTTTAAGTGCTAAACACTGTTTTTTACAGTGTACACTACACTACACTACACTATAGAGTCGATGAATATCTCCTTACAGTTTGCAAAATACCCCTACCTGTTTTTGTTCAAAAGAACTTCAAAGGACCACGGGTTTGGCTCCACAATCAATCCTTCCCAGTCTCGAGAAATCTCGAAGAAGAGAGAATTGGAATGAGCCTCTCCATCATATGCTCCTGATTCCACGAAGAATCCGTTACGGCGTTGCTTCAAAATCTCGTCTACCAATTTTGATTGCCCCATTTGATCCCAGTATGTTGCCTTTGGGTTGGAAAGATTATAGTGCAGCTTGGAAGGAGGAAGAATCCATTTCCCTCTTAAGTGTTCTAAAAGGTCTTCACTGAGGGAGTCTATATTCCCGGTTCCAAGACGTTTAATAAATTCTGTGGTCAAACTGTTATTGTGTAGACGTTCTTTTATAAAATCACTCAAGTGTTTTGATAAGTAATCCCATTTTGTTTCACGAACGGGATGAAAAATAATCATGAAAATACAAACAACTAGGATAATAACGGCAAGAACAGCAATTATCCATTTGTTCATCGCCATATCGCCATATCGCCATATCACCTCTAGTTTTTGAGCTTGACAAAGAGTTCTAAATATTTTTATTGAAAATTACAATTTAAAACAAAATCATGGGGAAGAGTAAAAGTTTAAATCCAAATTTGTGAAGTGCAATTAATGGCGAAAAGAAGGTCAAATGTCAATTTTAAGTTAAATTGCCAGTATATGACTTCCTGTTCAAGTGCAATAGTAACTATATGGGCGTTCCTCTACCAGTTTTGGGGATACAACGAACCAAAAAAGTTGCAAAGTTCAGTCCATGGTAAAAAGTAGGTCAAAGGTCAATTTTAAGGTCACAGATTGTCAATATATGACTTCCTATTAAAATCCTATAGTAATTATGGCCATATCTATGCCAGTTTTAAAGGTAAAGCATTGAAAAAGTTTCAAACTTCAGGTCATGGTGAAAAGTAGGTCAAAGGTCAATTTCAAGGTCACAGTTAAATTGCAACTATATGACTTCCTATTCAACTTCAATAGTAACTATGGACCTATCTCTGCCAGTTTTGGAGATATAAGGGACTAATGTTACAATTTTAGAGTTACAATAATGTGCCATAAATTTCCTACAGAAGAAATTAACTGAAATAAAGAAAAGATCATTTTGGTTGAAATTCTTGAAATGGGAGGCGCTCAGAAGTTCCAGATGTTCAAATTTCATGAAATAATGTCATTTTTTGACCAGAAGTTGTCTGCCTCGACAAGCCTTATGTTATCTTTTCCAGACGTTCAAAAAATTTATGCATATTACCGTATTGCACATTTTACTTTCACCACCAAAATGTACTTTTTGATACAGCATAGCTCGTAAACCGTATGGAAAACAAAAAAACGGAGGTCACTTTCAGTGTTTGGCTTGACATGCTCTATCAAATGCAAAACAAAAAAAAAAAAAAAAAAAAAAACAAGAGGTCTCTAGCATTAACGATTCCAGAATTAGAGAGAGATTTCTGTTTCGGCATCTAATGGCCGCTGCTCCCGTGAAAATGCACCGATTGCCGCAAACTCACGGAGATGAAAGATGACCTGAAGGTGTACTTCAGGTATTTATATCCCGAAATTGAACGATTTGTATAGTTCACGTGTATGGGTGATAATAATTTGTACTAAAATGAAAACGATATTAATGCACAGTAAACCGTTTTCTTCACCCATCAAATTTTGTGACAAACAATTTTTTCTAGCGTGTGTGTAGTAAATGATCCCTAAGATGACCTAAAAACATGACAATTCTATTCTGAGAGCTTTTCTTTTCCATAATACACAGACTGGTTTGTCTGTGTCTCAATTTTAAGCGTTGTTTTAGTATCATTTTCGGCTAAGAATTAAAAAGTTTAAAATACACAACAATGTTTGGAAACACAAAATTGTCTGTTATAATAAGACAAACCCATACTCTTTCATATGGAAGCACCGTACCCCCATTGTAATCCAACACTTAGGAATATTTTGACAGACTCTCAAAGATGATAACCCCTTGCTGTTAATATATTCACTTACCTTCAGAATTGCTGTTCTGTTTAAGAAACCAAAGTTCTGATCTGCGTCGAGCTTACCTTCTAGATTAATACTCAATACTTGCACACCCAGACATAAACCTGTATAATAAGCGTCCCAGAAAAAGTCTACATTACAGTGGCACGATACTGGCGTCAGAAAAGGAAATGAAAGAGAAAAATTATGCGGGATAGTCGATATGATGTTGATATTGTATGCAATACTTGTACCCCAATGTAAATAGTCTGCTGATTTTTAAAAAATTTAAATTAGAATTTAATTTGACTCAGACATAAACGTTTCAATTCACACGCTAGGAATCAATGAAGCTCGAGATTTCATTCTTACAGAATACCGTCCATGTACATACTGTGATATGAATATTCGCCTTGAAATAATGGGCCCTGCTTGAATATTAAGCAATTTAATAAATAGTGCATAATCTACTCTCTGTTTTCACAGGGGTCTCTGGTATAGCCTGTTGCAAAATTAAAGAAGTCCCTGTGAGATCTTACACGATCAAGCTGTCTACTTTTATGTAACTACCCCTTCCCTATCCGCTCATTATAGACTAGGCGCTGATCCTGCAAAGAGGCTTATAATGTAACATTTATTTCTTCGGCAACCTATATTCGGTTCGTCATTGTGTTATGATATAAAATGTCTACATGTCAATATTACATGGGAGGCGTCCTATAAAACGTGCCGCTGATAGAGGGCGCCAAAACCAGTTACTCTTTAATTGGCAATTACATTAATTCACAAGCAAATTAGAATAAAAAATCTATGAATCAACCAACAATATTACTGTGAAGCAGATAACTCATTTTCAGTTGTTAGAGCAAACAATAATTTTATGATCATGATTGAAAGAAAGTCTAGTTTTCTTTACTGTGCCGTCACATTTGCTATATTGACTGTCTTTGGGAGATCTTATTTCTCTAAAAATGTATCTAGAATAACGAAATTCGCCATGCCAATTCAGTTCACGTACATAATAATAATAATGTGATAATAAAAACAATATTTATTTAAAGTCTAAAACCCTTAAAAGTTCAGTAGATTTTACAATGACATAATACTTAAATATTGTAGTATGAAAAAACAATCTGTAAAACCATAGTTAAGGCTTTATTGAAGAGGTTCGTTTTCTTTTTCTTCTACATATGGTCTAAATACCAGACTCGTATTAGTTTATAAAAGCAATACACAGTTCCACTCTGTTATTTTATCTACAATACTAACCTTTGCTTTTTTGTAAATGTCATTCACTGCAAACAAGATCATTTGTTTTTTATACGCTTTCATATTTGGTTATTTTCGTTACCCCTGAAAGCCACTCTTTAGTTCTCGAGATGTGTGAAACGTTCCCTTTCTTTAGCGTGATTCGTGAAGCACCCCATTCCCGTGACTCGTGAATGTAATTTCTATTCTCCACCCTTCGTGAAACAAAGTCATTACACCCGATGGTTCGTGATTTTTAGGATTTTCGACGCGCATTATCATGCCCCTACTTCACACAGACCACGAATTCCACGAATGGCCATGAATTGACAAATTTTGTCAATTCCTGGCGATTCGTGGGATTCGTGGTCTGTGTGAAATAGGGGCCTCAGTGAGACATGAATAGAGTTTTATTTAGTATAATTTGTAAATTAATGACTTCATTTCCAAGTGAATTCTTGAAAAGTTTGTGATGAAACACTACACAGCTTTTGCCACGCTTAACTTATTGCAATTGTGAAAATAAATTGAACATCGATATACTTGGTATGAACTATGTGCTCAATAAAAATGATGTGATTTTTATTCAGTCAACAGCTAATATTGAGATAGTTTTTACCTCCAATATTTCGATGTCTATCAGGACATCTTCTTCAGGGAATGAGGCTATCCAGGTGACTGAAGAAAAAATCACATCATTCTATGTTATAACTTAACACAGCTGATGAAATTCTTCTCTTGTGCTCAATAACAGTTAAGCTACGGAATTAAAAAAGTTCATGTGCATTAATACTAGTGGGCTACACTAAACAGCCAAGATTCTGATTTTATCATTTATAAATCAGCATCCACTATTCACTAATGTAAGCTTTACTATTCCAAACCTTGATATATGCATGGAAGATAGGCCTACCGGTACCACACTGACAAAGGGTAAGCCCACAAAAGAACTTTAAATTTCATAAAAACTGCAACTTTGTATGTGCTTACACTAGACCGTCACTCTCTTACCAAACGGAGAAATGTCACACTGATACTGGTACATCAACTGTTCTACATTATCGTTGCCTGTCACAGCAAACTGACCGACATTTGCTTCAATGGCACCTTGTGTGTCATCCTCGAGTTCAATGGATTTATACGCCTTATATGCGCGCATATACGATTTACTATTGAATATACGTGGAAAGTGCAGTTTTCCTCCAAATACACCACGGTTTGTAGACCTTTTAACTTTGATAGTTACTCATAAAGTGCCAGTCAAATTCAGTTTTACGTGCATAACATAAAGACTTCTGAACACATGTACAGCTGCTGCTTGTACAACTACATCACTATGTATGCACGGACCAAAAGCAACATTTTTCTATCATTCTTATTGTGGAAATTTAGAAATACACGTGGAAATTTAGAAATACAGTTCCATTTGTAACATATACATAATCATGATTGCTGTTTCATTGTGGCACGTCCTTTCTAACAAACACTATATCTTGGCCTCCTAGAATGGTACCTTTCCTGTAAAGTCCTGTATTTTTGAAGATCTCCCTGATTGCTTTCTCACGTTTTGGCGTATCAGGACCTCCGTCGTGAACTGCGTACTCTATAGTCCATACGTCAACTGTGACGTGTTCCCATGGAAACGATTTAAGGATTTCTATCTCAGCACCCTCTACGTCCAAGGTAAAGTAATCCACGTGAGTCCGGCCGACGGCGGCCAGGAGAGAACGAATTGGAAAACACTGTATGCGACTTTTTCCTTCTATCAAGTTTTGTTCCCTTTTAGGAATTACATGGCTGTGTTTTGGTATTAACCGATTACAGTGACGTCATATTTGCTCCGTAACACTAGTCCCGCGGCCATGCTGGAGGGAATGAACGACGGGGAATAGTAGCGTAAATATAGGTAAACCAAATAAAATAAAGTAAACTTCATATCACGATCAAGGACACCAAAGGGAAAAGGATATATACAAGCTGAGGCTTCAGCTGATCAGCGGGATCGACCGATATGAACTCAAGACAGTCTAAAAACGTGAAATCCTACTAAATGCTACTTACCCAACATCGTGTTGTCAGAAGATAGTTCAGTTATCTTGTACTTCATTTTTCTTGTTCATTGGGTAATAACAGTTATAGTTTGAGAGAGTTTAATGTGTAATCATAAGTTTAACCATAAATAGAAGCAACTGTTTTCATAAAGGATAGATATAAAAAATTTGAGCTGATCATTAGGATAAACCCTTGTGGATTCAAGGAAGAATGTATGATTGTCTTATGACATGAAATATTGCTGTTAGTTATGACTTATCTTTACATCGTGAAGCTGTCAGAAATTATTTCAGCATTCTTGTACTTCATATTGGTTCATTAGAAAGTACATGTAACAAGACTGTTGTTCATTCATATAAGCAGCATTGTTAGCATTTTATTATTAGTTCAGTCATTCACAGAAGCATTTGTTAGGCACTACAAATATCCTCAAACCTCAGTTTAAGTGGGACTTAGAGGATGGGAATTTGCCATGGGACTATACACTTGATATCAATGGAGCAATAGAAACTATGTCAATGATGAAAAAGACGTGTCCTTTATATCAAAATAAAGCTGGTGAGTTGTGTTGTAAATAAGTTTTCAAAATACATCTACTGTCATAAAAAGTATTGTATCAAACTGATTTTATAAAATTTAATATACCATTTGCATTGAGAATATTTTGCTAGGTATTCAGTGAACAAAATTCATGTATTTTAAATTTACTTTAAAACTGCAATATCAGGTATTTGTTGTTCTCTTTTTTTAATGTAAAGCCTAACTGTATTGGGGATTTTCAGATGCTATTGTTTATACAGTACAGAAGTAAAGTATGCAGAACATTTGCTCTATACCATCATCAACTTTTTAAATTATTTCAGCATTCTTGTACTTCATTTTGGTTCATTAGAAAGTACATGTAACGAGACTGTTGTTTGAGAGAGTTTAATATTCACCATGAATGCAACCATTCATATAAGCAACATTGTAAGGATTTTATTATTATTCAGTCATTCACAGAAGCAAGGCATTTTTCACAATCATGTATTTATGATGTCCAATGTAAAATAATAATTCAGTTCATGAATTGATTTCTGCAACCATTTGCTTAAACATATAGGAAAAGTGCACATTTTGTATGAATAAAAGTGAACATGAAATGCTGAGTTCTGAGTGTCGCTTCAATTAAATAACTCCTGTCATGCACTGGATTTCACTCTCCTGATGTTCAGATCCTGTCTCCTCAGCTGGTCACAGAGATCTAGGAATATTTTTTGCTGCTTCTACCTTGTGTGTCATCTAGCTGCCTTTTTGTACCTGTCATCAAAAGCTTCCGTTTTTTTTTTTTTTTTTTTTTTTTTTTTTTTTTTTTTTTTTTTTTCTTTTTTATAATTTACTTGCACCCAATCAGTGTGGCTTGGTGGGAAATGCCTGATCAATTTCCTACATGTAAATCTAAATTAATAGAAAGATAACAATAGTGATTTTTATTCATATTATAACTTACAACATTACAGTTGAAAGGAGCAGAATTTAACATTTTTACAGAGGAAAGTGCAAAATTATTTCATGAGGTTATTAAAGTTATGTCAATTACACCTGAGGTAGAATTTACTTGCAAAATAAAATTACTCTTATCACTACACCAAATCGAAAATTAAGCCACTAACTTCCAAATACACTTCATACAGGTAATTGATTTAATTGGCCCAGCTCAGCTGTGTACAGTACAAATATAGCCTTGACACTAATTGGGAATAATGCTAACCAGGTATAAAAGAGGTAGGTGACAGCCGATAAAATCTAGAGAGCACCGTAACTGATAACAAATTACACCCAAGGCAATAGGTGAGTCTTCATTATAAAAGTCGAAACCCTGCCTGGGTATTTCCACACGTTTTAACAAATTAACACACTCTCCATCCACACTTTTTGGGCACTACTTTAAATATATACGTGCGCCCCAAACGTACACACCTAGGTCTTTGGTGTTCTACTGTTTTTTCTTTTATGGTAAATCTGCACAGTTGGCTCTTCATTCTTTGCTATAAAATAAATTAGTTTTATCCTTTACTTTTCCGAAGAGTCTTGATTCAAAGCCACCTCGCCGTCTCTCCTCCGTTTATGGTTTTAGTTCCTTCATCATGGATTTTTACCACTGCAGGCAGTCTGTGAACGCTTGTAAAGTAAGTTAGCTTCTCTCGATCAAATACCCTGCAGTAATTCATCATTTTGCTCGGTTAAATATGAAAAAAAATACAGAAAACGAAAACTGAACTACAGACATGGCTTGTTCATGCGCAGCAGACGATTCCGGTCTCCCTCCAGTATGGCTGCCGTTTGTTTTGATGACGCAGGCTCTAATGGGTCAATTCCTCCTATCTCCTGAGCAAACGTAAAATCAACCATTGCGGGACTGCGGCCCGTTGCTAAGCACGTATTAACAGCGTAAGTTTTCCTGGAAAGAATTTGAAATAAGACGTTTAGCCAGATGACGAGGAAATAAACGAACTTCTTTGATACGTGTAATATATTCAAGATCAGCAAACGAACATGTCGATCAGTAAAGACTCTCATTCTATATCTTAAATACACATTTTGATCGTCGTTAAGTATAGAATTTAGATGAGCGTATATGTCAAATTCATATTAATGCGAATTTAAAGATTGAACTTTCAATTTATTTAAAATAATAATAATAACTTTGTGACATTCTATTCACTCTTTTAATCTGAGAGAGTGCTATCGTCTCTTAACACTACAAGACAAAAGAATGTGTGTATGGAAAATAACTCTGTACACTTAATGTGCTCCTGAAGAAAAATTAATCAGGCACTGTGACAACTGGATGTAAAAAAATCCAACAAAGCACATACATCACCGCTACACTAAAGAGGCGATAACTATCTCCTTTCTGCTCGTAAACTACCCTCACCTGTTTTTGTTCAAAAGAACTTCAAAGGACCACGGGTTTGGCTCCACAAGCAATCCTTCCCAGTCTCGTGAAATCTCAAAGAAGAGAGAATTGGAATGAGCCTCTCCATTATATGCTCCTGATTCCACGAAAAATCCTTTGCGGCGTTGCTTCAGAATCTTGTCTACCAATTTTGACTGCCCCATTTGATCCCAGTATGTTGCCTTTGGGTTGGAAAGATTATAGGGCAGCTTGGAAGGAGGAAGAATCCATTTCCCTCTTAAGTGTTCTAAAAGGTCTTCATTGAGGGAGTCTACGTTCCCTGTTCCTAGACGTTTAATGAATTCTGTGGTTAAACTGTTAGTGTGTGGAAGTTCTTTTATAGAATCACTCAAGTGTTTTGATAAATGATCCATCTTCGTTTCACAAACGGGACGAAAAACAATCAATGAAATGCAAACAACTAGGATAATAACACCAAGAACAGCAACTGCCCATTTGTTCATGGCCATCTTGGCTGTTTAATTTATCTGTGGCGTCCGTGGCTTTTGACTTATTTCTACGGTCAACTGAAAAAAGATTGGAAAGAAAACGTCGTGACTAAATAAGGCATTGACACTCTGCATTTTAAGGCTATGTTACGCCTATGTGAGGAAACTGAGGGCCCGTGTAACAGAAAGTCCACCCTCCATTACATTATGCTGGTTAGGGTTAGCCTAACGTAGGTGGGTCAAAATCTAAGCCGAGGCTTACTTACCTGTGCAAGTTAATAGGAACCGGACTATCTATCATGGGGGACTCATTGTCACGTCACATCGGGCTTAAAACCGCATGTAGAATGCGTTTGGGGCCACTCTCACTCCTTTCAAACTTGCAGCTATGACAATATTTGATAGTCAACATGAGATTCATACATCAATGTTAAAGAACTCGAAGATTATTTTTCGTTACGTATTTGTGAGAGTGTTCCAAAGTGGCCCAAAAATGACCAAATCCAGTCGGCCACGATAGTAGGTACTATTTATCTCTCCCAATTCTGACCATAACAATTTATAACCCCTAACCCCTAAACAAAATTGCCCCCTAAACAAAATTGCCTGGCTAGTGTCCATTATTCCTTCTGAAATATACAGGGAAACATGGCTGTCTAAATGGTCAGATGTCTAGAACTTAAGTGTCTAATTATGAATGGTATGTAACATTGAATCCGAGTAGAGGGACGGATCGAGCGTTGGCCATTGGGTCGAAACATGCTTTTATGCCGAGGATAATTCGATTAGGATGCCTTAATGTTCGCGAAAAACCAGTTGTTGTGTGGGGGTGGTCGAGTGTCTCACGTAAAGGGAGAAGAGAATTGGTTAAAGGTTTTTCGTCATACCGTCGGAATGGCCTACTCTGAGTGTCAGAGCACAGTAAAAGCTAGCTTGTTAAAAATCTTGTGATGCCATCGCTTTTAACAGCTCTGACGAACAGCGGCCATGTTAGATTTCCGTCAATCAAATAGAACTGCTCCGCAGTGAATCTGCAGTTGAATGTCATCAGACCATAATGAAACGTAAAACAGATTTAATTCTGCTTTATTTAATTATCCTTACTGTATTAAAGCAGAATGTTGCTTGTGTTGTGGTACTGACCTTCGACTGCAAGCTATCCTTAGTTCAAACTTCCAACTCCGCGTTGGCCACTTGCTTCTTGTCTCGTCTGCACGAGATAACAACAGCGCAAGGCGGAAAAGGCAGCTCCAGGCGGGCACAGCTGTGACGTACGAGACTTATGACCTCCAAATATGGGAGCTCCAGGGGGACAAAGCTCTGATGTACTAGACTTGTGACTTCCAAATATGGAAGCGCCCCAGGCAAAATTTTGAAGAAGAACGCCCACGAATATTGACGGTGATGGATAGAGTTTCGTATTGTTGATATGGGTTATACTGTATATGAAATCAAGAGCGAGCTGGCCGGAAATCGAGAGCCTTGGGGTAGAATGGCCTGAACGGAGCATATTATTCAGAAAACATGCCCAACTAACGATATCTTTATCCAAATAAACGAAGTAAAAGCTCATTTTGTAAATTTTAGACTCTAAAAAACGTCCTTTTGCTTAGCCTGCGAGTTAATGAGCTACGTGGTCGGATAACGACAATCGTGCCACCGGCGGAGCTGTCAAACTTAGCTGCATTGCCTACCTGTAAGATGACGTTTCCGGCTTCTGATAAAATTTATACTCATTCAGATGTCTTACCCGAGGGGTCTAAATTCTCGTGAAGCTGTGTAAAACCACTTCCCGTCTATTCAATTCTTTAACAAGCATCTAATTATGGTTATCCCGAGTTGTATGAAACAGTGTATTTGAATGATACTGTTGCTTATTTCATATGAGGTCAGACTTCCAAACTAAAAGGGTGACATGGGCAATTTTCACAAACAAATAATTAAACTATATTTCAATTAGCCTCCTTTTAAATAAATATACTGGATAAATTAGAATATTTATTAAAAAGCGATAATATTTTTGACGTAAATGATGATTTTATTATTAATGAAAATTAAGCTACTATATGTGGTTCATTTGCTGTGATTACGCTGTCCTTCATGTTTTGCGTTAGTCTACATTTTGCTGCGCGTGCTTGGAATTTTTTAAAATCTGCAGGTCTGGTTATGCCCGTGTTACATGTATGTGATGAGAGTCTAAATTTGGCAATTAGTTCCTTAACTTTTTTAAATAGAATTGCAGTGTAAAATTTTCGACAAGATGTTGGTGCAGTAGCCATTTACTCTTTGTGGATATCCCCCCCCCCCTCAAAGTTTGTTTTAAATTATCTTTCAATCTTTACGCGTTCAAGGACAGTATAAAGTTATCTGACATATTTTCGTGAAAACTTAATGACAAGCCAAATTAAGTGTCTTCAGTTCATTTCGAACTCAATTTTACTCAAGCAAATTTTTTCTTGAGTAGATCTTTATAACACGCTGTTATAATACAATTTTTCGAAGAGAGGATTTAAATCAAAATTAAAAAATTGAAGCTTCTTACTTAAAAGAATTGAGTATCTCCCGCTTTTCATAATATACTAAGTTATGAACAATGAACTAAGTTATCAGTAGTGGTCTTTTTTACACCCCACATTCGTATGGCCTTTCTTAAAAACATTCAAGTAATGATTTTTTCCATGCTACCAGTAGCAAACAATGCTCTTTTACCTTGATCTGCTACATGTATTTAGGAGACTTTGTCCGAAGATATCATACTTCACAGTGCTTGACCACTTGTGACAGTGAAGATTAGTTAATTACCTGGTTGATTTCCTTTACAGGCCTTTGTGATTAGCCGATGCACACCTGGTTAAGAGATAAAATCGGCCTTAAATGCCGATCGTTATCTGTGATCTGGAATCTTACAGTGGTAGATTGCAAAGACTCAATTGCATACCTGGATGAGCATAATATTCACATCTCTTCGAAGAGAATATCATGAGGAAGCAACTGATTTTATCAAGGAGGGTTTCAGTTATACTAATAACTGTTGACGTTGCGTAGCTGACAGATATGACGGGTAGCTTTTGTACTGAATTGAGTCGGTACCGTTTATCTCTAAGACACGTACTAAAGTAAAATGGTGGCACTACCAACACATTAAAAAAATCTAATGGGATTTGTAAAATTTTAAAGATGAACGGAAAAGTGAACGATTCTTGCAGGCTATAGGTCGTGCAAACGTGATCAAAGACGGGGTTGTTGATCGAAACAAGATTTGGTCGTAACTTTACATGCACTATGAGATTTGTGAATTCAACTGGTAAACTCACGGTCCGTGCGTATGGAGTGACCACTTCTCGCTCAACATGCACGAAGCCCGTTAGTTCCACCAAGGAGTTATAACTCCTTGGTTCCACACGGTGGGCGTGCGGATATGCGGAGTGAGCAAGAAATAAGTACGTGTATCTAGCGCCTTAACCACGTGCATCGCACGCACCGTAGCCACCCAGGCGAAGTGGGAAAAAAGAGTTTCCTCGCGTGTCCTGCACGACAGGCGAACGAGTTAACATGTCGTACTTTTTCCATTTTTTTTTAGAAATCGTAGACCTCACGCAGCGGCTGTTGATCATGTCTAAAAATTTCTACGTGCTGTCTGCGACCTCCAAAATTTGGACTTTTTGGTGTGTGTGTGTGTGTGTGTGTGTGTGTGAAAAGTTATAATAGACAGCAATTCGTGACTTACAAGTGGCATATATTACATTTTTATGAGACTACGTTTTGAACATACATGTACGTTTTGATTTAGTTTTTTAGGCGTGAAGGTTTCCCTCCCTGTTGAAACCAGTCGAATACATGCAATATGGAAGTCGTTATACAAACTTACTACAGGCTGGGGATTCAGTCGGAAACTGGTTTAGTTCACCGACAAAGCTTACTTTGAGAAGACCGTTATGAATTGAACATTCTATATTATTCTTTCATATATTCCATTAAAATTTATAGATAGCTTTAAATATACCTTGAATAGAATATATATAGAATACTTAATTTATATTTAATGTCATGAAACTTATTGGGCTTTTGTATTATATTCTTCCAGAAAGTATCGTTATGTGGCTTATCATCCTGTGGTACGGTGGTGCTGGGGCTATTTGGGCAAACACCGAAGGGTCCCCGTACCTACTTATGCAGTGACCAAGACAAGAAACACTTTTACAATGCATGGGCATTAGACGGGTTTCAAATTGCCCAATTTGGATTAGAAGCATGAGAACTTATGCAGCTTCGATGATCTGAAGCTTTGTTCGTTACAGACTTAATGTATATCGGATACCATGCTACATGTACAAGGGTATATCTTTGTACCTTCTCTTGAACACAAAAGCTCATGTGTATTGATTGAATTGAAAAAAAAAATTACTTGCTCAAGAATAGTAATTACCAAGACATGCTTTCGAGTTACATGCACGGGCCCAGAGCTACATGTATGAGAAAATTCTGCTAGAAGCCTTTAAAATATCGTATCAGTATAATCTATTATTTTATAAAAAAAATTAATGTTTTAATTAGAAACGTTGATAAATCTTTTTAAGAAAGTTGCTAGTTTGTATGAAACAACATTAAAATAACAAATGTAAAATAAAATATATTTCCTTAATTGAATCAGAACATTTTAAGAACAGACCGTATGTTGGCTGTGTTTTTTTTCCACGAGTTTTATCCTTATTGCTAAAAGGTAATACACCTCTCACGTCTTCTCGCACGTTTTCTAGTATAATATGACGTCGCAAGATTTTTTAATAGTTTAAAAGTTTCAGTTGCTCACATGTTCATTGTGGCACGTCCTTTCTAACAAACACTATATCTTGGCCTCCTAGAATGGTACCTTCCCTGTAAAGTCCTGTATTTTTGAAGATCTCCCTGATTGCTTTCCCACGTTTTGGCGTATCAGGACCTCCGTCGTGAACTGCGTACTCTATTGTCCATACGTCAACGGTGACGTGTTGCCATGGAAACGATTTAAGGATTTCTATCTCAGCACCCTCTACGTCCAAGGTAAAGTAATCCACGTGAGTCTGGCCGATGGCGGCCAGGAGAGAACGAATTGGATGTATGCGACTTTTTCCTTCTATCAAGTTTTGTTCCCTTTTAGGAATTACATGACTGTGTTTTGGTATTCCTCCTATCTCCTGAGCATACGTGAAATCAACCTTTGCGGGATTGCTGCCTATTGCCAAGCACGTGTTTACAGCGTAAGTTTTCCTGGAAGGAATTTAAAATAAGACATATTAGCCAGGTGACGAGGAAATAAACGAACTTTTTTGATACGTGTAATATATTCAAGATCAGCAAAACGAATATGTCGATCAGTAAAGACTCTCATTCTATATCTTGGAAACACATTTTGATCGTCGTTAAGTATAGAATTTAGGTGAGCGTAGGAAGCAGCATGCCAAATTCATATTGACGCGAATTTTAAGCTTGATGGATCAATTTCCAATAATAATAATAATAATAACTTTGTGACATTCTATTCACTCTTTTAATCTGATAGACTGCCATCTTCTCTTAACACTACGAGACAAAAGAATGTGTGTATGGGAAAAACGCTGTACACTTAATGTGCTCCTGAAGAAAAATGAATCAGGCACTGTGACAACTGGATGTAAAAAATCCAACAAAGCACATACATCACCGCTACACTAAAGAGGCGATGACTCTCTCCTTTCTTCTCGTAAACTACCCTTACCTGTTTTTGTTCAAAAGAACTTCAAAGGACCACGGGTTTGGCTCCACAAGCAATATTTTCCAGTCTCGAGAAACCTAGAAGAAGAGAGAATTTGAATGACCCTATCCATCATATGCTCCTGATTCCACGAAGAATCCTTTGCGACGTTGCTTCAGAATCTTGTCTACCAGTTTTGATTGTCCCATTTGATCCCAGTATGTTGCCTTTGGGTTGGAAAGATTATAGGGCCGCTTGGAAGGAGGAAGAATCCATTTCCCTCTTAAGTGTTCTAAAAGGTCTTCATTGAGGGAGTCTACGTTCCCTGTTCCTAGACGTTTAATGAATTCCGTGGTTAAACTGTTAGTGTGTGGAAGTTCTTTTATAGAATTACTCAAGTGTTTTGATAAATGATCCAATTTCGTTTCACAAACGGGATGAAAAATATACATTGAAGTGCAAAGAACTATGATAATAACGGCAAGAACAGCAATTGTCCATTTGTTCATCGTCATCTTGTTTGTTTAATTTATCTGTGGCGTTCCTGCTTTTTGACTTATTTCTACGGTCAACTGAAAATAGATTGGAAAGAAAATTACGTGATTAAAAAGGCATTGAGATCGCGTGTTTTAAGCCTATTGTTGTGAACCGTCCAAAATGACTTTCACTTTAATAAATAATTGTACTGAATTTCAGTGTATCAATTTCCATTAACGAACTAACTAATATATGGGCTCCGACATGACTCCAGATTTGACTCAGTCTTTCACTTTACTTGCACAGAGAAGCATAACAGAACAACCTCACATTTTCAGTCTCAGATCCAAAAGTGTCTTTATTATGTACAAATTCACGTTTTATACACACTATCTACAGGAAATCTATGCATACAAGTGGCTGCTAATTATTAATTTCAGTTATGCTTGGATTCGGGAAAGATTCCCTCAGTATGGCGGAAGGCAATTATTTGCCCTATTCCAAAGGACAGTAAATTGGATCAGAGGGTTCCTCTGAATTATAGAGGAATTAGTTTATTATGTTGCTCAGCAAAAATGTACACGAGTCTTTTAAACGATAGATTAACTGAGTTTTTTGACAACAGAAATGTTCTAGTAGATGAGCAGAACGGTTTTCGCAGGGATAGGTCTTGTCAAGATCACATATTTGCCTTAGATTCTATCATAAGAAATAGACTTAATGTTGCATTATCAACCTTTTGTGCTTTCATAGACTTTCATAAAGCATTTGATTGCATCGACAGAGATTATTTAATGTACAAATTATTGAGATCTGGTATAGATGGTAAAGTATACTGGGCTATTAGAAACATATATGCATTTACAGAAGCTTGTGTTAAGGTAGGAGACATGCAATCTAATTGGTTCAATACTGAATATGGTGTAAGACAAGGTGATAATCTATCACCAACCCTATTTGCCTTATATATTAATGATTTAGCGCAAGAGATAAAACGGATCTCGAAAGGTGTTGAAGTAGGAAAAAACGTTGTAGATATATTATTATATGCAGATGATGTGGTATTTATTGCTCCTACTGAGGAAAACTTGCAAGCTATGCTTGATAAGCTAAGTGAGTGGTCTTATAAATGGAGTTTATTTGTTAACCAAAAGAAAACAAAAATCGTATATTTTAGAAAACCAGGTGTTGAAAGGAGTAACTTTCAGT
This sequence comes from Lingula anatina, assembly GCF_051362555.1. Lineage (NCBI taxonomy): Eukaryota > Metazoa > Brachiopoda > Lingulata > Lingulida > Lingulidae > Lingula > Lingula anatina. Next base: position 486,260 of record NW_028257603.1, read on the forward strand.
TTAATTGCGGTGGAGTGCCACTTGATTATGAAAAGTCTTATAAATATCTTGGAGTTACCTTAGCAGAGACACTTAATTATAGTACAAATGCATATGTGATGTCTCATGCTGCAGGTAGGGCACTGGGTTCCATAGTAGCTAAGTATAAACATCAAGGATATATGGGGTATTCCACGTACACAAAGCTTTTTGATTCTTGTGTTAGTCCCATTCTAGAATATGCAGCAGGTGTTTGGGGATATAATGAATATAAGCAGCTAGATAAAATTCAGTTTAGAGCCGCCAGGGTATTTCTTGGGGTGCACAGATTTACTCCTCTTCTGGCCATAGAAGGAGATATAGGTTGGATGAATACTAAATATAAAAGATGGTTGCACCTTATAAGATTGTGGAACAGACTTTTGAGCATGAGTGACGATAGGATTACAAAACAAATTTTCATTAGAGATTATGACTTGGCAAAAGAGGGTAACATTAATTGGTGTGCTCATGTCTCTCGAGTTTTAGCTGTTTGTGAAATGGAGCATTTGTTTAATGATTTAGTTTATTGTGATGTTGGCGTTATAAAGAACATATTATTTAAATTGCAGGAGAGAGCCTGGAAAGAAGCAGTATTAAAAAAACCAAAGTTAAGGGTCTACAGAAAACTTAAAGAAAATTTATTTGTGGAAAATTATGTTAAGTACAATTTAAAAGATGCGGAAAGATCGATCACGGCCCAGTTTAGATCAGGGGTTCTTCCATTACATGTAGAAACGGGCCGCTTTGTTAACAGAAAATTAGATGACAGACTATGTTTTCTTTGTAACACACAAAAAGTAGAAGATGAGTATCATTTTTTATTTGATTGTCCAATTTATAAAGATTTAAGAAAAAAATGGTTTGAAAAAGTAAAAGTGGGTGATCTTATCTTTCATGACCTGGAAGTGGTTAAGGAGAGACCTCAAGTGCTTTTTACAGATTTTCATAGAAGCACAGCGAGGTTTCTCTTTAACTGCTTTCAGGTCAGAAAGAAGCTTCTATATAACTAATGTTTGGCAACCGGTGACTCTGTAAGCCCATAGGGCTGGGCCGTTACTTATATATTCACATTATTATATTATATTTGTATATATTCGGCATTGTCACAGAAATAAATCAATTTAACATTAACATATAACATGTGATGTGCATCTGTCCCAGGCATAGGCCTACCTATGGGCCTCTACAGAAAATAATATTTATGTATTCAGGACAGACGTAAATTAGATAATAACATGTTGATTAACTATGATTAAGGTTTATTGAGGCGCTAGAGAAACAAAGGAAGAATTTTTCCTGCACAGCTTCATAGGAATTTAAACACGGACTTGATCCAGCTTAGACCTCCAAACTAATAGGGTGACATGGGCAATTTTCACAAACAAATAATAAAACTATATTTCAGTTAGCCTCCTTTTAAATAAATATACCGTTCTGGGTAAATTAGAATATTTATTAAATCGCGAGAATATTTTTGACTTAAATGATGGTTTTATTATTAATGGAAATTAAGCTACTATATGTGGTACATTTGCTGTGATTACGCTGTCCTTCATGTTTTGCGTTAATCTACATTTTGCTGCGCGTGCTTGGAATTTTTAAAAATCTGTGCGTACAATTTTTGCAGGTCTGGTTATGCCCCTGTTATGTGATGAAAGTCTAAATTTGGAAATTAGTTCCTTAGCTTATTTAAATAGAATTACAGTGTAAAATTTTCGGCAAGATGTTGGTGCAATAGCCATTTACTCTTTGTGGATATCCCCCCCCCCCCCTCAAAGTTTGTCTAAAATTATCTTTCAATCTTTACCCGTTCAAGGACAGTATAAAGTTATTTGACATATTTTCGTGAAAACTTAATGACAAGCCAAATTAAGTGTCTCCAGTTCATTCCGTACTCAATTTTACCCAAGCAAATTTTTTCTTGAGTAGATCTTTATAACACGTTGTTATAATATAATTTTTCGAAGAGAGGATTTAAATCAATATTAAAAAATTGTAGCTTCTTACTTAAAAGAATTGGGTATCTCCCGCTTTTCATAATATACTAAGTTATGTACCCATGCTTCAAGATACCCTGAGAGCAATTACTTTTATTAATGTTCGCGACCGTGTTTGAACTCAATTGTTTAAATATTGATATTTAACGTCATTTACAAATACCAATAAAATAACCCCTTGAAATAAATAAGATATATTGAAAAATATGAAAGCCCACCAAGATGAGTTTGATACCTGTTATTACCTGACATGGGAAGTGCAGCGGTGAATAATTAACAGGTTTTATTGTTAACGAGCTCTTGGTCAACTACAATAGGGACAGTCGGTCATCCGGCATCTGGGGTAAAGCTACCCGTGCAATATGGCGGAAAGCATTGAATTCTGTGTAAAAGTCGGCAGACTTTGTCCGAAGATATCATACTTCACAGTGCTTGACCACTTGTGTCAGTGAAGATGAGTTATTTACCTGGTTGATTTCCTTTACAGGCCTTTGTGATTAGCCGATGCACACCTGGTTAAGGGATAAAATCGGCCTTAAATGCCGATCGTTATCTGTGATCTGGAATCTTACAGTGGTAGATTGCAAAGACGCATTTGCATACTTGGATGAGCATAATATTCACATCTCTTCGAAGAGAATATCATGAGGAAGCAACTGATATTATCAAGGAGGGTTTCAATTATACTAATAACTGTTGACGTTGCATAGCTGACAGATATGACGGGTAGATTTTGTACTGAATATTGAACCGGTACCGTTTATCTCTAAGGCACGTACCCCCGGTACAGTACTAAAGTAAAATGGTGGCACGACCAACACATTAAAAAAATCTAATGGGATTTGTAAAATTTTAAAGATGAACGGAAAAGTGAACGATTCTTGCAGGCTATAGGTCGTGCAAACGTGACCAAAGACGGGGTTGTTGATCGAAACAAGATTTGGTCGTAACTTTACATGCACTATGAGATTTGTGAATCCAACTGGTAAACTCACGGTCCGTGCGCATGGAGTGACCACTTCTCGCTCATCATGCACGAAGCCCGTTAGTTCCACACGGTGGGCGTGCGGATATGCGGAGTGAGCAAGAAATAAGTACGTGTATCTAGCGCCTTAACCACGTGCATCGCACGCACCGTAGCCACCCAGGCGAAGTGGGGAAAAAAGTTTCCTCGCGTGTCCTGCACGACAGGCGAACGAGTTAACATGTCGTACTTTTTCCATCTTTTTAGAAATCGTAGACCTCACGCAGCGGCTGTTGATCATGTCGAAAAATTTCTACGAGCTGTCTGCGACCTCCAAAATTTGGACTTTTTGGTGTGTGTGTGTGTGTGTGTGTGTGTGTGTGTGTGAAAAGTTATAATAGACAGCAATTCGTGACTTACAAGTGGCATATATTACATTTTTATGAGACTACGTTTTGAACACACGTTTTGATTTAGTTTTTTAGGCGTGAAGATTTCCCTCCCTGTTACGTATTCCCTTTCACGTATTCTCGCACGTTTTCTAGTATTATATGACGTCGCAAGATTTTTTAATAGTTTAAAAGTTCCAGTTGCTCACATATTCATTGTGACACGTCCTTTCTAACAAACACTATATCTTGGCCTCCTAGAATGGTACCTTCCCTGTAAAGTCCTGTATTTTTGAAGATCTCCCTGATTGCTTTCCCACGTTTTGGCGTATCAGGACCTCCGCCGTGAACTGCGTACTCTATTGTCCATACGTCAACGGTGACGTGTTGCCATGGAAACGATTTGAGGATTTCTATCTCAGCACCCTCTACATCCAAGGTAAAGTAGTCTACGTGATTCCGGCCGATGGCGGCCAGGAGAGAACGAATAGGAAAACACTGTATGCGACTTTTTCCTTCTATCAAGTTTTGTTCCCTTTTAGGAATTTCATGACTGTGTTTTGGTATTCCTCCTATCTCCTGAGCAAACGTAAAATCAACCATTGCGGGACTGCGGCCCGTTGCTAAGCACGCATTAACAGCGTAAGTTTTCCTGGAAAGAATTTGAAATAAGACGTTTAGCCAGGTGACGAGGAAATAAACGAACTTTTTTGATACGGGTAATATATTCAAGATCAGCAAAACGAACATGTCGATCAGTAAAGACTCTCATTCTATATCTTGGATACACATTTTGATCGTCGTTAAGTATAGAATTTAGATGAGCGTAGAAAGCAGCATGCCAAATTCATATTGACGCGAATTTTAAGCTTGATGCTTCAATCTATTTCCAATAATAATAATAATAACTTTGTGACATTCTATTCACTTTTTTAAATCTGAGAGACTGCCATCTTCTCTTAACAATACGAGACAAAAGAATGTGTGTATGGGAAAAAACGCTGTACGCTTAATGTGCTCCTGAAGAAAAATGAATCAGGCACTGTGACATTAACTGAAGTCAAAAAATCCAACAAAGCACATGCATCACCGCTACACTAAAGAGGCGATGACTCTCTCCTTTCTGCTCGTAAACTATACCCTCACCTGTTTTTGTTCAAAAGAACTTCAAAGGACCACGGGTTTGGCTCCACAAGCAATCCTTTCCAGTCTCGAGAAACCTCGAAGAAGAGAGAATTGGAATGAGCCTCTCCATCATATGCTCCTGATTCCACGAAGAATCCTTTGCGACGTTGCTTCAGAATCTTGTCTACCAATTTTGACTGCCCCATTTGATCCCAGTATGTTGCCTTTGGGTTGGAAAGATTATAGGGCAGCTTGGAAGGAGGAAGAATCCATTTCCCTCTTAAGTGTTCTAAAAGATCTTCATTGAGGGAGTCTATGTTCCCTGTTCCTAGACGTTTAATGAATTCTGTGGTTAAACTGTTACTGTGTGGAAGTTCTTTCATAGAATTACTCAAGTGTTTTGATAAATGATCCAATTTCGTTTCACAAACGGGATGAAAAATATACATTGAAGTGCAAAGAACTATGATAATAACGGCAAGAACAGCAATTGTCCATTTGTTCATCGTCATCTTGTTTGTTTAATCAAGGAGTTATAACTCCTTGGTTTAATTTATCTGTGGCGTTCCTGCTTTTTGACTTATTTCTACGGTCAACTGAAAATAAATTGGAAAGAAAATTACGTGATTAAAAAGGCATTGAGATCGCGTGTTTTAAGCCTATTGTTGTGAACCGTCCAGAATGACTTTCACTTTGATAAATAATTGTACTGAATTTCAGTGTATCAATTTCCATTAACGAACTAACTAATATATGGGCTCCGACATGACTCCAGATTTGACTCAGTCTTTCACTGTACGTGCACAGAGAAGCATAACAGAACAACCTCACATTTTCAGTCTCAGATCCAAAAGTGTCTTTATGATGTACATGTACAACATTCACGTTTTATACACACTATCTACAGGGAATCTATGCGTACAAGTGGCTGCTGCCTGTTTACATACTAATTGTTGTGCAATATTAACAGGTGATATGCATCTGTCCCAGGCATAGGCCTACCTATGGGCCTCTACAGAAAATAATATTTATATATTCAGGACAGACGTAAATTAGATAATAACATGTTGATTAACTATGATTAAGGTTTATTGAGGCGCTAGAGAAACAAAGGAAGAATTTTTCCTGCACAGCTTCATAGGAATTTTAACACGGACTTGATCCAGCTTAGACCTCCAAACTAATAGGGTGACATGGGCAATTTTCACAAACAAATAATAAAACTATATTTCAGTTAGCCTCCTTTTAAATAAATATACCGTTCTGGGTAAATTAGAATATTTATTAAATCGCGAGAATATTTTTGACTTAAATGATGATTTTATTATTCATGGAAATTAAGCTACTATATGTGGTACATTTGCTGTGATTACGCTGTCCTTCATGTTTTGCGTTAATCTACATTTTGCTGCACGTGCTTGGAATTTTTTTTAATCTGTGCGTACAATTTTTGCAGGTCTGGTTATGCCCCTATTATGTGATGAAATTCTTAATTTGGCAATTAGTTCCTTAGCTTATTTAAATAGAATTGCAGTGTAAAATTTTCAACAAGATGTTGGTGCAATAGCCATTTACTCTTTGTGGATATTTCCCCCCTCAAAGTTTGTCTAAAATTATCTTTCAATCTTTACTCTTTCAAGGACAGTATAAAGTTATCTGACATATTTTCGTGAAAACTTAATGACAAGCCAAAATAAGTGTCTCCAGTTTATTCCGTACTCAATTTTTCCCAAGCAATTTTTTCTTGAGTAGATCTTTATAACACGCTGTTATAATACAATTTTTCGAAGAGAGGATTTAAATCAAAATTTAAAAATTGCAGCTTCATACTTAAAAGAATTGGGTTTCTCCCGCTTTTCATAATATACTAAGTTATGTACAATGAACTAAGTTATCAGTAGTGCTCTTTTTTACACCCAACATTTTTAAAAAAAATCCGTATGGCCTTTCTTAAACACATTAAAGTAATGATTTTTTCCATGCTACTAGTAGCAAACAATGCTCTTTTACCTTGATCTGCTACATGTTTTTGGGTTTGACAAAGCTTACAAATTTGCAAAAAGTTTTGCGTACAGACGCAAAACTTGCGTTTCAAGTTATAAAATGATGAATCTTTAAAATTATTTAATATTTCAGATGAAATAACCTCCAGAAACAAATCCTCAAAGCATAAACGAATTAGGATTACGAACTATTTTATTACAGCAATCCCCATTTTTTCTTTAATATACCGCTCTTTTTCCTGTTTTCCTCAACACGATTTCTTCCACAGAAATTATGCCTGGGCATACGCATGCTTCAAGATACCCTAAGAACAATTACTATTATTAATGTTCGCAACCGTGTTTGAACTCAATTGTTTAAATATTGATATTTAACGTCATTTACAAATACCAATAAAATAACTCCATGAAATAAATGAGATATATTGAAAAATATGGAAGCCCACCAAGACGAGTTTGAAACCTGTTATTACCTGGCATGGGAAGTGCAGCGGTGCATAATTAACAGGTTTTATTGTTAACGAGCTCTTGGTCAACTACAATAGGGACAGTCGGTCATCCGGCATCTGGGGTAAAGCTACCCGTGCAATATGGCGGAACGCATTGACTTCTATGTAAAAGTCGGTAGACTTTGTCCGAAGATATCATACTTCACATTGCTTGACCACTTGTGTCAGTGAAGATGATTTATTTACCTGGTTGATTTTCTTAAATACAGGCCATTGTGATTAGCCGATGCACACCTGGTTAAGAGATAAAATCGGCCTTAAATGGCGATCGTTATCTGTGATCTAGAATCTTACAGTGGTAGATTGCAAAGACTCATTTGCATACCTGGATGAGCATAATATTCACATCTCTTCGAAGAGGAAGCAACTGATTTTATCAAGGAGGCTTTCAATTATACAAATAACTGTTGACGTTGCATAGCTGACAGATATGACGGGTAGATTTTGTACTGAATTGAACCGGTACCGGTACCGGTACCATTTTTATGACATAATTTTCTTTGTTTTTGAAAATCTTGTCTGTTTTGATTTTCAGTCTCGTCTCATCTTTTAGGTAAAAGTGCGCTTGCACTAAAGTTTGCTTCAATAAGCGGGTATACAAGCAGTTACGCTAAGACGCGAATTGGACACAGTCCGTACATGTATTTGATTTCTCAAGTGCCCTTGCACGCAAGCAGGCGTATCAAATATTTCTATATGTCTAAATGGTGTACATGACAAACAGTCAAGCGCACATGCGGGCTTCCTGTACAGTACATTTTGGGCAACTACGACTTATAAATTACAACAGAGCGTGTCAACAGTGAAGCTCACTTGAGTTCTGTCTTCCTTATAGCTTACACTGACTCAATCCACCTATAATCCGCCCACCGATGGTAACTGTCAGCCTGATTTCATACTACTGCTAAACAAAATTCCCTGACTAGTACCTATTATTCCTTCTGAAATGTACGTTACAGCATGGCTGTCTAAATAGCCAGACATCTAATTTTAAATGGTACATAACACTGAATCCGAATAGAGGGACGGATCGAGCGTTGACCATTGGGTCGAAAAATGCTTTTATTTCGAGGACAATTCGATTAGGATGCCTTAAAGTTCGCGAAAACCAGTTTGTTGTGTGTGGGCGGTACATAAGGGCAGCCCCCTACCCAGCAGCTAGGGCAGGATATAGCATTGCTGTTTTGTAATTTGCCACTCGGACAGTACACAGATATAGAATAACGAGACAGTAAATCCTTCATGGAGATTATCTAAGGCTCTGTTCTCACAACTTTTAGATCGATCTATCACCGCGGGGAGTCTCACTAGATTACTGTCAGATAATCCCCCTTAAGTGTCCGTCCCCGCCTACTACAAGCTTTAAGGGGTAATTAACTTTCGTGTCCGCCCGGCTGACAGCTATTTAGCGTGAACCCCCAGGGAGTTAGGTCGATCCAATGTAGGTCGATCTAATCTATGAGAATGGGGTGTTAGTGAAAGAAATGGCAGCAATAACAACAACGAAATAATGGTTGTAAAAATTAAGCGGAAAACCGAAAATAATTCCCCTCAATAATATTATAGAATGCATAATTAAAATAGGATAAGCTGAGAAAGCGCACGGTACCTTAGCTATAGTGTAGGAAGTCCACCTGTATTCGTAAATGGAGCTAGGGCATGTCTGTCTTCTATATGTAACCTAATATATTACAGATGGTTTATTATTTTCGCATACAAAACGCATCGCGTGAGCGTGTCAGTTGTCCGACCACAAGTCAAGGCTGCACAAAAACGATAAGCGTGTTAACAAAAGCGACTCTCTGTCAATAGGGGCAGTAAAGAATATTGATATTATTTTGTATGGGGGAAGGGAGGTCGTATTTATATTTTGAAGTTTCTGTATGATTACGATAACCAATAACGTGCTAATATCTATCGTTGCATATTATAACCAATCTGGTTATTGGACAAACAAGTAGCTATATATAGCGGCCGGATAAGTGCGGAATAAATGGTTTTTGTATCGTTTTTTTTTTTTTTTTTTTTTTACTTGGCCTTCAGTGTTTATCGCCACTTTAACACCTTTCAAGACTGCCGAGATATGTTTATCAGTTTCAAGTATATTTTCCTATCTAACCATATACCCCTGTAAATCATATCAGACATTGCCGACGCGTATCATCGTTTGTAAGATAGTCTTTTGAAGTGAAAAGTGCAAATAGTCAATTCACGAGAAACGTAATATAAGAGGTACAGTATTATAGAGCATTTTTGGTGCACGAGTCTCACCCTTATTGCTGAACGGTACTTTTTTAGACCCACCTCACGCCGACTCTCGTTTTCTAGTCTCGTGTGACGTCATGCGGTGCTAACAACTCGTTTTAAACATATATACACACACTGTATTTTTTATTTATTAAGCGGGCACCAACCACACGTCACCGCCGTTTTGTTCCCATGGGATTTTCCCTTTTCAGTTGTATATTTATAAATATATTTATTTTATTTGCAGAAGATTACATAAGTGCATACTTTACTAATACATATTGCGGTTTTATAAAATAATCTGAAAATCTAAAACCGATTTTGATCGTATTTGTTTGCATGACCGTCTACTACTTTGGTATTATTGAGTCGTTATCTGTTATATTTATATTCAGTAGCCAATCAAGATAACAGACGAGCGTGTTTTTTAAAGAAAGTGCTTTTGCATATAACATCTTTTAATCCAAATTTATTTTAAAAATCTTAACATCAGAAATGTAAGGATTGATTACAGAGGCTTCTTTCCCCGTCTCCGTTTTCTTCACAGAGAACCTTCGTCTCACCCAGCACAATCTCAACTGTCACAATCTCCAACTAGAGCTATCTCAACAAACACAATTCACTTAAATGAGTGTAAATGTCCATTTTTGAAATAACAGAGTTAAAATCGAGAATTTACAACATCACTTTACGTCTCTGTCCTCATACAAGCATTGTGACATACAATGCCTTTTTCTGTACATCAACAGCATATATTTTTAAAATTTCCGATGTAAGGAATGGATGCAAATAGAAGAATACTTTGTGCATAGTAAGACATAACAACACAATGATGCACTACACCAATGCAACTTTGAGCATTTTGAAATAGTCCATGACTTATGCATAGATTGACTGAAGAATTTTGACAAAACTTTTTCTTATTCATTTCTGCTTGATGCTTGCAATTATAAGTAGAACTATCTCACTCATCCCACCAAACACATCCCACTGTCTGCCCTGAAGAAATGAATTAAAAAAAATTCAATGATTTTCTGTCCATTTAAAAAGAAGATTGCAAGGGCAGAATTTTGAGCATTATCATAAAATACTGATGTTCGCAAGCAGTCCTTTTTGGCAAGCAATTCATTTGTTATGTCAATCTGACACCTAAGTCATTTTGTTTTCAATATATGTCAATCAACACAGGGAACCAGCCTCATCCAATCACATCAGCCGAACTAAAACAGCTCCTCCCAAAAACCAATCAACATTCAGGATGCAAGTTTCTTGACAAATTGACTCCACCCATCCCATCACTTCCTTTCAACAAGCCCCTCCTCAACAAGCACACTGTCAATTGTTAGATCCACCCCTTCCTGGCTAGTGTCAATCAATCTGATAGCCACCCTATCAGAATCCTTGTCATTACATATCAGTCCCACCAGATCCTTCTCATTGGCCAGTTCTATAAACCTGTCCTTGGCTGCTTTGGACCAGTCCCTCCCACCAAGAGGCTGAACACCTAAAATATATTAATAATGGTCAGATAAAAGAAACTGTATTCCATCTCAAAAGAGAACAGCTGGCGCTGACCATCATTCAAGCAGATTAAGTGAGGGAGAATCATTCAAGAGCGCAAAAAAAAAAAAAAAAAAAAAAAAAAAAAAAAAAAAAAAAACTTCATAAAGTTTTTGCCCATCTACCTTTCTCTAAAGAACAATCAAACAACATTAATATCTGCTTTAAAACATTACATTAACTAAGACAAAGCTCATAAAATCTGCTTAAAATCTACATGCGCCTTTATCAAACTAGCTTGATAGCTTCACTTTGACAATTTACAATCACATGTACCTAAAATAGTCATATCTTAAGTTCTTACCAACAACTTTGCTTTGGTAACTTGAAAAGGCATGCACTTAAAATGGCAAGTAAATATTTCTGTTAGTGTTTACCTGCTAATTTTGCCTTGACAGCTTGGAATGGCATGTATCTAAAGTGGGCTGGAAGTGGCTGTAAATCTTCTGGTGACATAATACTGAAGTCTCCATAATCAACAAAATACACAGATACCTTGGATATAAAAAATATATATTGATAAATTAATGAAAAGAAGTGATAAGACAGACATTCAGAGAGGTGATATAAACTCATTTTTATTGCCATTTACTTAAATGACAATTTTAGTAACATTATTGTTTTATATCAAATATTTATCCCACACCCACAAACAGAGATTCTCAAGATTTAAACTCACAGTTCTAAGCACACATTCTACTTCTTCTGTAAATGATGTCATAATGGCTATTTTCATTCTCTCTCTCTCTCTCTCTCTCTCTCTCTCTCTCTCTTAGTCCGAATGAGGCTCTCAAGGGTTAATAAAATCCCAAGCTCACCTGTTCTCCAACCAGTGCTCTCACTTCCACCCTGTACCAGACCCCTTCCAGCACCCCAGCTAACAGGTCCCCTGGTTTGACCTTGTCTATGCTCACTTTTGCATTTGGTACCTTGAAAAAAGTACATCCTTTTTTTCTGTATGGAACAGATTTATAAGGTATCCTGGTTTACAGTTTTGTTGCTACCACTCAATAGGAAATGTTTTGATTTAAAGGGTTTATGACTTTTTAAAAAAAGAAAAACAGTATCTGTAAAATTCGCAAATTTATCTTCCCTTGGCCTTCATGATTTCACTTCACAAACAGGATAAATCTATCATGAATTTATTTTATATTGGTCACCCACTGGTATTGTTCAGTCTTGACGGAGATGAAAGACTTAACAATCCCCTACCTTTGTATAGAACACTGACATTTGGGCCATCAACTCTAGAGTCTCCTCCATGCTTTCATATGGGACACACTGGAATAAATAGAACAGAATCATATCCTTTGAAAAAGATCACATAGACAAGAATGGGTGAGAATGGAGAAGATAATGCCTTTTGGATATGAATAGAAGTGACAATAAATTTATCAAAGGGGTAAAATTAATATTGCATATATGCCAATTAAAATTAAATGAAATTCAAACTCTCTTGCCAAAAAAGTTTCCATAAAATTTCAAAATGAAAACACAGGAGTGGTGGTAGGGGAGTGATTTTCTTGTCTTTTTTTAAAAACAATATCATGCAAAAAATAGAGAGTCTCCTTTAAACACAGCCAACTACATTCCAATATGGCTCAACTACTGCATTTTGGTACATTCTCAACAAACACAATGCAAAGTTCAATACTTTAACCTCCTACCACAAAGTTTCCCGGGTTAAAGACCAGGCTAACGTGAACATCTAGGTAATCTCCAGGCTTTGGTATCTGTAATAGAGGTGGGCGTGGCAGGGTGTCACAATCCTCTAGGCTAAGGACTGTCAGCTGGCAACACAATCCGTCTCCTCCAGCATTGACCTCACCTAACGCAATATGCTCTTCACTTAATGATGTTGAAGGACAAAATTCAGCAATTTTTTTCTTTTTTTTTAAGTAACTGACTTATAAGATAGGTTTTCCCTAATTCATTGCAAAGTGTGTAGGAATTGTTTCCAAGTAACTGATTATGAAATGTATAAAGAAGCTAAACATCTTTTTGAGACATATTCACGTAGCAAGAAAAATCTCAAGGTTACAGTAATGGCTCCTTTTCTAATTTTAAAAAAGTGTCAAACTTTGGTGAAAGTTATATTATAAGATAACACAAAATAAAATGCTTAACAAAATCAAACTAGAGGATCAGAGAGGCGATACCGCCTCCAAATATTGTACCACCAGCTGGAGCAAACGCATTCGTATAGACCCCCACATACACAAAATAAGGGACACAGCCACCAGTTTTGTGCTTGACAAGCTGTAAAAATGCAATCAACAAGAATTTTTAACTATTGCAAAAAATATATATGGTACAATCAAATTTAAGTTCTTCGTAAGGTAGGTCAAGGGTCAATTTCAAGGTCACAGTAAATTGCCAGTATATGACTTCCTATTCAAGTTCAAGAGTAACTATGGACCTATCTCTGTCAAGTTTGAAGTTAAAAGAGAAAGAAATTAGCAGAGTTCAGTTCATGATAAAAAGTAGGTCAAAGGTCAATTTCAAGGTCACACTTAGATTGCCAGTATAGGACTTCCTATTCAACTTCAATAGTAACTATGGACCTATCTCAGCCAGTTTTGGAGATAAAAGGGAAGCAAAATTTGCAAAATTCAGTTCATGGTGAAAAGTAGGTCAAAGGTCAATTTTAAGGTCACATTTAGATTGCCAGTATATGACTTTCTATTCAAGTTCAATAGTAACTATGGACCTATCTCTGCCAGTTTTGGAGATAAAAGGGAAGCAAATTTTGCAAAGTTCAGTTTATGGCGAAAAGTAGGTCAAAGGTCAATTTTAAGGTCACATTTAGATTGCCAGTATATGACTTCCTATTCAATTCAATAGTAACTACGGACCTATCTCAGCCAGTTTTGGAGATAAAAAGAGAGCAAAATTTGCAAAATTCAGTTCATGGTGTAAATTAGGTCAAAGGTCAATTTTAAGGTCACATTTAGATTGCCAGTATATGACTTCCTTTTCAAGTTCAATAGTAACTATAGACCTATCTCAGCCAGTTTTGGAGATAAAAGGGAAGCAAAATGTGCAAAATTCAGTTCATGGTGAAAAGTAGGTCAAAGGTCAATTTTAATGTCACATATAGATTGCCAGTATATGACTTCCTATTCAAGTTCAATAGTAACTACGGACCTATCTCTGCCAGTTTTGGAGATAAAAGGAAAGCAAAATTTGCAAAATTCAGTTCATGGTGTAAAGTAGGTCAAAGGTCAATTTTAAGGTCACATTTAGATTGCCAGTATATGACTTCCTATTCAAGTTCAATTGTAACTATGGACCTATCTCTGCCAGTTTTGGAGATATAAGGGACTAGATGTTATAATTTTGGAGTTACCATAATGTGCCTTAAATTTCGTACAGAAAAAATTAATTAAAATAAAGAAAATGTCATTTTGGTCAAAATTCTTGAAATAGGAGGTGCTCTGAAGTTTCAGAAGTTCAAATTTGATGAAATAATGTCATTTTTGAACACAAGTTGTCTGCTTTGCCAAGCCTTATGTTTTATTTTTCCAGAGTTCAAAATTTATTATCCATTACCGTACTGCACATTTTGCTTTTACCACTAATATGTACTTTTTGATATAGCGTAACTCGAAAACCGTATGGAATACAAAAAAACCGAGACCACCTCCAGTGTTGGGCTTTACATGCTCTACAAAAGGCAAAAAAGAATGGGTCTCTAGCATTAACGGTTCCCAAATTAGAGACAGTTTTCAGTTTCGGTATCTTATGGCCGCTACTCCCGTGAAAATGCACCGATTGACCCCAAATTCATGGAGATGAAAGATGACCTGAAGGGTAACACTTTCCAATAATATTATTGGTTAAGTCTGTGTGGTGTCTGAATAACAGGGCAAAAAAAATTTTTTTCGTAAAAAATTTCATTTTTTTGAAAATTTTGGCCCATTTGACCTTGAAGTAGAGGTCAAAGGTCAAATCCAAGGGTATATTTGAAATCTACACATATGACTTTTGGAAAGCCGTCTATAGAAATTTTTCCCATAACTCCTTCCGTAGGGTAGATAATTAGCATTTAATTTTGCCATTTTTAGACAAGGGTGCATTGCAATGAGTGCCACACCCAGACCCCAATACCGACAAAGCCCAAATTTTACGTGGAACGAGTTGAGATTATAGGTGACCTAAATCCATGAGATGGGTACGGGGGCCCTTACCGTCTAGGAGGAGAAGCGGTAACGGTAGCCGTCCGGCGGAGCCAGCGGAGCCGGCGGAGCCAACGGAGCCGGCGGAACGATCCGGACGGGACCGAAACCATGTGTACCGCCAGCGCTAACGCTGGTGGTACAATAAGCCAAAAAAGTAATAAGAATAATAAACAAACAAGACAGCAAAATCTTAAATCTAATTTAGTATTTACCTAAACTTGAGCTGGTAGATTGCGGTCTCTCAGAGGGAACAACAGCAGAGCCCGCATTTTGATTTTTGACATCAGTGTTATTATTTAGAGACAAAGTTTCCTCAGTGCCTGTGGCATTGGCATCCATATTTGGCAGATCCGAAATGGCAGATTCACTGAATTCGTCTACTGTGATGTAGAGTGAATTATCTGGTTCATCAGAGAAACTGCTCTGATTCAAGGAAATGTCTGTTTGAGATTCTTGTAATACGTCTTCATCAACTGTATCACTGCAGATGTCATCAGGCCTGAAAAATGAGTCGATTATCCTCAAAATCTGACAATCCAATAAAAAATTCATTGGCAGTGTCAGCTACTACGTAACTATAAAATTTTTATTCATCAAAATAGTAAAAACTCTTGTCTGCCAATATGACAGAAATTGTGTTAAAACGGTTATAAAGTCGAGAATACCTGGAGTCACTCAACTGACTATCTGACAGTGTGATGACTATATTCAACAGTCACTAGTTAAGAACTAACAGTCACTCTACTTAGACTAGTCTGAGCACTTACATGAATATTTCTGGCTCAGAGAGCAGAAGCTGGTTTATAGAGTGTAGGAATTCCTCATTAACTTCACCGGGGATGAAGATTTCCACAGCTGGTGGCTGAGATGCTGAATCTATGACCTGAAACAAGAATAAAAAATTGAAAAGGTATGACAAAAAGCAAATAAATTCAACCAGCTAAAAGGAAACTACCAAGTATAAAGTGTAATTGATTTTAAGTCACAGTAAATGTTCATGGTGTGACAAAACATTAAAGGCATAATAACTCTTTGTATGAGACCTATATTTCACAATAAAAACCTTGTGAATAACTCATAGAAATATAATATAATCTGTTTTACCACAAAAACAGCAGTTATAGCTTTTATTCTGATATTTGAACTTGTCTTTAGACCACGTGACCTCCATTGATGTCTATACTCTGTTAAAATCTCTTAAGAGATTTTAACAAAAAAACAAACTTTTTAGAAAAAAACCAGGGACTAACTTTGAATGTAAAAATGGATTCATTAACCATTGGTAAGTATGGGAAAATTGTTGTTTACTCCAGGAAAATTCATTTTTTAGCCGAAACGAAGAGTTATTATTGCTTTAATCTCAAAGTATTTGGGATTGTAGCAAAAAAACTTACTGCCTGGCATTACAAGAAGTGTTATACCAATTTGTCAGCACTTAACCTTTTGTTGATCCAACTTGAAAAATGGCATGAAACCCAAATAAACTTTTGATTCAGAGTGGAGCATTTCTGGCCAATATTTTTACCCCCTTTCCCCCTCACTGCACCCATCTGTCTACAGACCTGCGACCTGTCACCTTCAGTGTGACCAGTCTATCAGGAGAGACACCTGTCTTACCTTCAGTGTGACCAGTCTATCAGGAGAGACACCTGTCTTACCTTCAGTGTGACCGGTCTATCAGGAGAGACACCTGTCTTACCTTCAGTGTTACCGGTCTATCAGGAGAGACACCTGTCTTACCTTCAGTGTTACCGGTCTATCAGGAGAGACACCTGTCTTACCTTCAGTGTGACCAGTCTATCAGGAGAGACACCTGTCTTACCTTCAGTGTGACCGGTCTATCAGGAGAGACACCTGTCTTACCTTCAGTGTTACCGGTCTATCAGGAGAGACACCTGTCTTACCTTCAGTGTGACCGGTCTATCAGGAGAGACACCTGTCTTACCTTCAGTGTGACCAGTCTATCAGGTGGAGCAAGTTCTAGGAACCTGTACATGGCACTTGCAGTCCAGGAGCCCCCTAGTGGTGGCAGGGCATGCAGCTGACACTCTATAGCCTGACATAAAGAGAAACAATTATTCTTCAATCATGGCCATTTCATCTGATTACAGATATAATATTTGTGATTATAAAATTAAGTATCTGAAAGTCTGATAATTTTTGCCCATTAAAATTGCTGTAATTTCACGTTTCATACCTGGAAAGGCAGAGTCTTGAGATGTTTGCTAGCCCTGGTCATCTCTCTCAGTGTGTTCACCTGGACAACCTCTGTGTTCCCATAGTCTACAAACAGCACTTCAACCTACAGGGGATACACATTAATTCATTTATTTTTTTTAATCATTTTTAGTTAATATAATTCCTTCCTTCCTTTCTTATTTTACTTATTCATTCATTTGCCTATTTTTGTATTCTTTCATTCATTCGTTCAATTATTTATTCACTCATTCATTTCAACATTTTTTCTAAAGAGTTATGTTTTTTTTGTAATAATCTCAAAAGATATTATTACGGAGGTTAGCCATTTATAAAGATTCACATGGTCTGATGGCAAACACAGATTCCACAATAATCAGTTAAGCACCATTTTGGTGGTAAATAGGAATTTATTATACAGTTTCTGTGAGTTGTTTACAGTGCGTTTATTGTGAGATATGAATCTCATACAAATAGTAGTTATCCTTATAACGAACAGTCTTACTTGTCTCCCAGTCTGCTGTGTAGTGACCTTAGCTCTGTACCAGAATCCATCCCCAGAGTACTTGGCACACACTATCTTACCTGTCTCCCAGTCTGCTGTGTGGTGACCTTAGCTCTGTACCAGAATCCATCCCCAGAGTACTTGGCACACACTATCTTACCTGTCTCCCAGTCTGCTGTGTGGTGACCTTAGCTCTGTACCAGAATCCATCCCCAGAGTACTTGGCACACACTATCTTACCTGTCTCCCAGTCTGCTGTGTGGTGACCTTAGCTCTGTACCAGAATCCATCCCCAGAGTACTTGGCACACACTATCTTACCTGTCTCCCAGTCTGCTGTGTAGTGACCTTAGCTCTGTACCAGAATCCATCCCCAGAGTACTTGGCACACACTATCTTACCTGTCTCCCAGTCTGCTGTGTGGTGACCTTAGCTCTGTACCAGAATCCATCCCCAGAGTACTTGGCACACACTATCTTACCTGTCTCCCAGTCTGCTGTGTAGTGACCTTAGCTCTGTACCAGAATCCATCCCCAGAGTACTTGGCACACACTATCTTACCTGTCTCCCAGTCTGCTGTGTGGTGACCTTAGCTCTGTACCAGAATCCATCCCCAGAGTACTTGGCACACACTATCTTACCTGTCTCCCAGTCTGCTGTGTGGTGACCTTAGCTCTGTACCAGAATCCATCCCCAGAGTACTTGGCACACACTATCTTACCTGTCTCCCAGTCTGCTGTGTGGTGACCTTAGCTCTGTACCAGAATCCATCCCCAGAGTACTTGGCACACACTATCTTACCTGTCTCCCAGTCTGCTGCGGGGTGACCTTAGCTCTGTACCAGAACCCATCCCCAGAATACTTGGCACACACTATCTTACCTGTCTCCCAGTCTGCTGTGTGGTGACCTTAGCTCTGTACCAGAATCCATCCCCAGAATACTTGGCACACACTATCTTACCTGTCTCCCAGTCTGCTGTGTGGTGACCTTAGCTCTGTACCAGAATCCATCCCCAGAGTACTTGGCACACACTATCTTACCTGTCTCCCAGTCTGCTGTGTGGTGACCTTAGCTCTGTACCAGAATCCATCCCCAGAGTACTTGGCACACACTATCTTACCTGTCTCCCAGTCTGCTGTGTGGTGACCTTAGCTCTGTACCAGAATCCATCCCCAGAATACTTGGCACACACTATCTTACCTGTCTCCCAGTCTGCTGTGTGGTGACCTTAGCTCTGTACCAGAATCCATCCCCAGAGTACTTGGCACACACTATCTTACCTGTCTCCCAGTCTGCTGTGTGGTGACCTTAGCTCTGTACCAGAATCCATCCCCAGAGTACTTGGCACACACTATCTTCCCGACATCTGGGTGAGACACAAACTCTGTGGCACTGATTTTCTGTGTAAAAAAAAGTTTAATACATAAACAATATAGATGATATATGAAGGCAGCCAAACATCTGTGAGCACTTTAAACATATTAACTAAGACTAATAATTTTTATACAAATTCATCAATGATCTAAATTGAAAAAAAAAAAAAAAAAATCACTTCTGTCAGCTTCCTCCATCTTCCCTTACAATACAAAAAAATGCAGGCATAGGACCCAGAGGGCCACCTAGGCCAACAATATTTTTGGCTTCCAAGAAGTTGAAAATCTGCCGAGATCGAATCGGTAAAAATCTCAGTCTTGATAAAATAAATCAATCAATTAATCAAAAAAGGCCTACTTTAGAATAGTACTCTCCCGCCTCTTGCATCAATTCATTCAGTCTCTCTAGTCCCTGTCCCACCATTTGGAAATAGATGGAGCCACTGTCAGCTATGTGGCTCACGTAGCCTTCAACCTGCTCATCATCCTGAAAAACACAACGTACAGAAACATAGATGGAGCTGCAGTCTACCAAACAGCAAACAAGGTGGAGCTGGAGCATAGTGAACTACTCACTCTTTCCATAACCATTTTTGTACTACCTGTATATACAAATATAATTCGTCTACCAATTTCCGAAATAAATCTATATAAAACATTATCTATTTTAAATCTAAAAGAAAAATTGAAAAATAAAATAATATGAGACATAAGTGGCAAAGCATTGCTGTGAAGTTCTTGAAAAATTCCATTCCATTTTTAAATGGCCTTAAAATTTCTGAGGCTTAAAAGCTTCCTTATAGTGGACTTCAGCTTACTAAATTGCTTGTTATATGACCTACTTGTTGTAGAGCTTAATAAAAAATCTTAATAATAGTCAAAACTTCAGCACTACTGTACCTCAGGCAGTTTTGGTGTCAGGTCTTCATCTCTGACACAGCCAGCTAGTGCCTGGTTAAGATTAACGTCCTCCGCACCTGACGTGTCAAACAGTGTGACACATATTGTGTGACCTCTACAGTAATAAATGAATGTAATTTTAATTAACATTTTAAATTAAATTAAAATTTAAAAATATAATATAATAATATGAGTAATCATGTTCATATTTAAAATGCAGAGAATAAAAAGTGCTAATATATCAATGAAGAAAAATCACAAATCAATGAAAAAAAAAAGACCAAATTAATATACCTATAAGGTGATGACAAATCTGACCATGAAAAGTAGGTCATGGTGGCTTATTCCCACTTTGAAAAAGTATAGCACCACTCAACCAGCTTCAGTACTCCACCAGAGCTCACTAATTTCTCAAATTGAACACCTAGTTTACTTACAAGAAGTACTACCACACATTTTCTGTCTAAAAAGTACAGTTTGCAAACCTTTCATGTACTTCTGCCACGCATGTGATACCCAGCACGCTGTCGTAAAGTTTTTCCAGCACAATCTCGTTGTTTTCCAGATCTTCCAACCCTTCCAGCGAACATGACACAGCCTGTGGAGGCATCAAAATAAATGGCACTAATATTTAAACTGAACATGATGTAAGAGTCATTTCATTTTCCAGTAAAATTGTCTCAAAACTAAATAGATAAGTCAATCAATAAATCAATCAATTAAAGGCATAATAACTCTTTGTATGAGACCTATATTTCACAATAAAAAACTTGTGAATAACTCATAGAAATATAATATATTCTGTTTTACCACAAAAACAGCAGTTATAGCTTTTATTCTGATATTTGAACTTGTCTTTAGACCACGTGACCTCCATTGATTTCTATACTCTGTTAAAATCTCTTAAGAGATTTTAACAAAAAACCAAACTTTTTAGAAAAAAACCAGGGACTAACTTTGAATGTAAAAATGGATTCATTAACCATTGGTAAGTATGGGAAAATTGTTGTTTACTCCAGGAAAATTCATTTTTTGGCCGAAACGAAGAGTTATTATTGCTTTAATTAATAGAAAAAAACAATAACATAAGACTAGTCTATTACAAATGTTAACCATTTTAAGAGAGTAGTCATTTCTTGTAACCATGGGCCATAATGCTATAACCTTATTTTCACCTATGTTGCATGACAACCGACTCTTCATGAGTACAAAAAAAATGTTAAGGGGGCTTAATTAACCATAATTAATCTGGAGACCATGAAAAACCTGCATCATTGTGTATAAGAATCTAAGGTTATATTCCCCACCTGATAAGCCAGTCTGGTGTTAAGCTCTGCAGTCAGTGGCCGTAGCTGACCAATATCAACTGTCTCTGTATCCCCATGGTCTACTAGAATGCACTCCACCTGATGAAAGCAGAGAGGAATTATTGGTATATGTCTATATATATGATTTTAGTTTAAAAAATATTGAGGTTAATAGTCTCAGGTGAAAAATACCCTCTCTCTCCCTCTCTCTCTCATACTTTCCCATTCTCCCTCTTTCTCTCTCCCTTCCTTCTCTCTCCCCCCCCCCCCCGTACCTGTTTTCCATCAGAAGACTTCACCCTGACTCTGTGCCAGCCGTCAGCCTCAAACAGCCCCCCATACACCTCACCCTCCACCACTGCAGACACAGGGCCACACTGGGAACACTGGCTCTCCAACGCTGACTCCAGCTGTTCTAATTTTTCCTGTGAATAAAAACCATATTCTTCAGTATGCATCTTAATAATGGATGGATACTATGGTTAATTATTGTACACTTGCAATCGCATTCTTTTGAATTGACAAAAACAAATTTAAATTTGACATGCAAAACATGTTTAGCATCCTGGAAGCTCTCTTATATAAATGTGAAAATACTAAAATATTATATTTTACATATATTTCAACTTGTCTAAGATCATAAATATAACATGTACATGAAAACGTTAAAAGTAAAAAATTTACTGGACCAAATTACTGTCCCCCCCCCTTTTTTTTTTTTTTACATATATAGCATATTTTGAAAGTCAGAAATATAACATGCACCGTAAATCTGAGACACTTACAGAATATTCGGGACCAACCAGTCTTATCACCAAGTCAGTAGTTGTACAGACATGTGTCACATAGACGTCCCAGAAGCACTCTGAAGGCAGCTGTATGGGAGCTGGAAGGTAATAATATCAATTTCTCATCTACCAATCAATCAATGTCTACCAATTTCTAGTTCATAATCTACTCCCAAACACTAAGTTAAATTATTATCAATTTCTAAACCCAGGAAGGTAATCTAGTTCCTAAAATAAATGTAAGCCCACTACCACACCCACTTTATAAAATTGTTATCAATTTGTAATGTCAAGAAGCCTTTCTAGTCCATAATCTAGTCCCAAACACTTAATAAAATAGCCATCAATATTTCACCATCAGAGGTCAATCTTATTCATTAACTGTCCCACCAACTAGACAAATGTAAATGTCTCACCACAATAAAGTCAATCTAATCACTCTATCATCCCACACACTGCCCCTAAAGCTTAAATATTGTTACATAAGTTGTGTGCTAAACTGATTTTAAGACAAATTTCCACTGAACTTTGGCCGACCCAGCTTCAACAGAAAACACCCTACTGTAAATTCAAAGTCAAATGGTCACAAATGAAATAGAACTGCAACCTCTGACTACAGCCCTGAAGCCTTACCTGGATCTGGGACATGATACACCACAGTGCTCTTTGCGACGCCTTTCTGCACCAAGCAGCTTGTTACGGACTGGCCGGTATGTTTGCTGAACAACTCCACTATACAGTCATGGTCTGGAGAAATAAATTTATCATGACACATCTGTCACTTTTGCTTGAATTATTATGGAACATCACTTTTGCTTGAATTCAGAGAATGATCAATTTTTTATTGATACTTGTAAATATCAAATAAAACAATTGGAGGCATGGTAGGGAGAGAGTTGGGGGTTTGAAAAGGGGACGGGAATGGAAAGGGGTTTGAGAAGAGAAGGGTGGGGGGGAAGGGGGTATGAGAAAGGGAGGGGTGGGGGGAGAGGGTTTGAGAAGAGGAGGGGTCTGAGTAAGGGAGGGGAGGGGGTGTTAAAGAAAGAGGGATTAGGCAGAAGTGCAAAATTCAAATATTATGTAATTCAGGGGCGTAACCAGACCTTTAAAAATTGTACGCACAGATTTTTAAAATTCCCAACAAAATGTAGACTAACGCAAGAGATGAAGGACAGCGTAATTACAGCATATGTACCACACATCGCAGCTTAATTTCCATTTATAATAAAATCATCATTTAGTCAGAAATATTCTCGCAATTAATACAGAGGATACAGAGGATTTGTACATACAGGCGACTTTAATAAGCAGAGGATTTTCTTTTATATTCCGTGAAAAATACACTGAATTTATATAAAATAATATCATGGTTGGCCAAAAAATTGTACGCACAGTGCATCCGTGCGTATGACTAGTTACGCCCATGTAATTTGTTAACTCACCCTCATGTGCTTTAACTGTCATCTTTACCTCTTCATTTAAGACTAGACTTGAGAATTCTTCATCACAGGAAGGCTACAGAAATAAAAATAAATTTGTTAAAATGGATGATAACCTTAAGAAATTTGGTAAAATGGATGATAACCTTAAGAATAAAAGCTGGTAGAATATACGTTCAGATACTGTTGTGGTAGTTTATTTTACGACTACTTTCTACAGTACAACAGTCCACATAAGCTCAAGTTCACTGATGGAGCACCTGTTGGTCTGCGCTGGCTCGATGGTGGGTGCTATGTCCACTTAGACTTACCTTGAGTGGCTCAAGTCCACTGATACAGCACCTGATAGCCTGGGCTGGCTCACTTACCCCCTTACAGCTTTTAGTAGGCGGGACAGACATGTAAGCTGGCTAAGCTGACAGTAATCTAGTGAGACTCCCCACAGGGATAGATCGATCTAAAATCGGTGGGAATGGGGTCTTAGACTTACCTTGAGTGGCTCAAGTCCACTTATACAGCACCTGATAGCCTGGGCTGGCTCACTGGTCAGTTCAGGGGTCAGTGGCCGGAGATCTTGAAAGGGGACGGTGTCCATGTTGCCAAAGTCTACATAGTATACTGTCACCTTCAATGATATAATAGGGGGTATAGGAAAATAGCAATAATTAGGATAATAATAACACTTGTTAATGAAAATATTAATATATAAAAATAAATAAAAATCAAATAAATAAATAAATGAAATAGATTTAAAAACAGATAGATAAATAACACAAATACAAATATCAATAAATGAAAATAAAGAGAAAAACTGGCTTGGGAGGAAGCCAGTAACCACAACTACTTAATAACTGCAATTTAAAACATCAATTTCTTAAACTAATATATGTGGTGCTAAGTATATGAAGATTACCCCTACCTGCTTCCTATGACAACTGCCATCTCTCTATTTTATTTTTGTTTTTTGGTCACAGACACTATATTTCGTTACTATGAACATTGGTCAAAATGGACAAAACTGTCCATCTCAAAAAGTGTTTTCACAATGAAACTACCTACGTGAATGTTTGAAATAAATCTGTGGGAACTTTTTCTGAATGCATTCAAATCAACAGATCAACATGCCTCTTCTTGCTTCCAAGGTACTCGTATAATTCAGGGGCAGATCTAGATATATTTTCTGATAGTCTTCCAAATTATCTTTGTTGCTCCAACCTCCATTTTTGACTGTCTTCTGACAGAGAAAATTGGATACCCGTCAAAGTAAACTTAAAGGGATAATAACTCTTCGTTTCGGCCAAAAAATGAATTTTCCTGGAGTAAACAACAATTTTCCCATACTTACCAATGGTTAATGAATCCATTTTTACATTCAAAGTTAGTCCCTGGTTTTTTCCTAAAAAGTTTGGTTTTTTGTATAGCCATCAATGGAGGTCACGTGGTCTAAAGACAAACTCAGATATCAGAAAAACGGCTATAACTGCTGTTTTTGTGGTAAAACAGAATATATTATATTTCTATGAGTTATTCACAATGTTTTTATTTTGAAATATAGATACTCATATGAAGAGTTATTATCCCTTTAACAAATCTAACCTTCTTCCAGAAGACCCAGAAAAAGGTCTCAATCCGCCCCTGTAATCACCAGCTTTTCTTTATTCTACTCAATTCCAGGAGGAAGTGCGTTAATCTGTTATCTGATTGTTTTCAGGGAAAGTAGAACTTGATAGTACGACAGTTTCACTGTGAAGGCACCCAAAGTCAAAACCAACCTTTGTTTTCTCAAAAGCTGCTTTACGTACCCCTTCCTCTTCTATCTTGGCCACTTGAGCTCTGTACCAGTTGCCATCTTGGTATTTGCACAAACAG
Source organism: Lingula anatina (assembly GCF_051362555.1). Classification (NCBI taxonomy): domain Eukaryota; kingdom Metazoa; phylum Brachiopoda; class Lingulata; order Lingulida; family Lingulidae; genus Lingula; species Lingula anatina. The sequence goes on from NW_028257603.1 coordinate 511,633, forward strand.
TGGGCACCAAGTGTTAAATTGTCTATTTTACCTTTCTCTTTGGCCTGAAATAATATCATTTAATCTTTTTTATTATTATTATTTTTTGCCATATCAAAACATTTGTATAATTGTAATTGTTTCAAATTAAAACATTTTATCTGTTCTTATAAGACTAGTGTAAAAGATTTCATTTTTTGAAATTGAAATGTTTCATTTATCTATGCCTGATATACAAGCAGGCATATTGATTTCTCCTTTTGGGTTCACGCTTGGCACTTGCCTTAAGGAGAAAATGTTTATGTGTGGTGCGACTGAAAAAATTGTGCAAAATTTAGATGTTTTATAATTTTTACCTTACAAACTTCCTGGACTTTAGAATGCACTGCAGTTACTTGAGGTCCAGTTCTGGTGACAAAAAACTGTTGGCAGGACTTCACATGAGTGACACAGACACAGACGTCTGTCCTGAAAGATTAAACAAATTAAATGAATAAATAAACATCCAAAAAAAAATTAAATAAAAGTTATTCATTTAAAAATATTTTTTAAAAGCTAATTATTTAATTATTAACTTAAGAAATATTTAATTGGACAGCAACCTCAAGTGGATGAAAGTCATTATTGATTTTATGATTTTTTTCCCTACAAAATTAAAACATAGATTGAATGCTGCTTTCTAACTTATCAAGTTAATATCCAATGAACACCATAAACAATGTTTAAATGGCTTCTTTTAACATTCATTATGTCAACTTTATGAAGAAGACTATTAATTTTGATTTAAAAAATAAAGATATTTAAACATATTTACTCAGATTTTTAGACCTACCCAAGTGCTGGAAGGACTGGCGGCAATATTCTCAGTTTTTCTTTCTGAAATATACAAGGAGCTATATATTATTTTTCAGATTTCAGCATGTATTTCATAAATATCACTTTTTATGGATCTTTCTTTTCTACATACAAAAATGGACCTACAAATTGTAACTGCAAAGAGGAAAAAAATAACAACTGTTACAAGAAAAACCAAAAAATCTGTAAAAAAATTCTCAAATATTTTCATTGAGGCTAAACATTTCTTTTTCAACAGGCAGTCCTTCAGGGAATCTACTGGTCAGTTTTATACAGGTTTTATTGCTAACAGGTGACTTGCGAACATTTTTTCGCAAGTCATGAATGAAACACCCTGAGCTTCAGAGATAACTTGACACCTACCTCTTCACTATAGCCTATCTTCATCGTGTCAAGTTACCTCTGACCACATTCGATTGCTCCCGCCGCCCGCCAATCAAATTTAAATCCCGCACTCAATGACTCATTGAACGATCTAGCCAATGAACGCGAACGAGTCAAAGCGCGCTTTGTTCAAATCCGGACCAATCAAAGATAAGGCTGAATATCAGGGACTTGCCGTAACCTGTGGGCAGCACGCAAAATACATCATCCCTCAGTAGATAATGATGCAGGGCCTCAAACTGCTCTGGTTTTAATTCCGATATACTCATATTTTGCAAAGAATCAAGAGATAACTTAACACATTATTTTTCGTAGTCACTCGTAGGAGACGCCATGCTTTCTTTGTGTACGGTTATGCACTCGGCACTACTCGGATGTCTCCGCACTCGACAATAACTTTGTTGTTAGTATGGAGCTTGCGGAATCAGCCGAGGATTACCGATTGACGGTCAACCAATCAGCGTTTTCACCAAACTTTGGTGAAAAATTTTGAAACTTGGATTCGATTGGCTTATATAAACTAGGTCAAACTATTTTCGTCAGAGGTAACTTGACACGATGAAGATAGGCTATAGTGAAGCTGTAGGTGTCAAGTTATCTCTGAAGCTCAGGGTGGAATGAAAGGAATCAGAGCACACAATTTACCAAATAAAGCTATCAAAAGTCTATCTCCAATATCTATACCTTGTTCAATAATATTTTTTTTAAATAAAAACAGGTGTTCTAGAAATAAATAGCTTCAAATCTAAATTCATCTCTTTCTACCTAAACATTATATCTTTAGAACACCACCAGGATTCATCAAGGTTAACTAGACATGCTCCATGTTCTACTGGTTGACTATTTCTACCTTTTCAGAATCTTTGGCACTTGATTCAGTGGTTGGTGATACTGCATAAAGTCTCCTCATCTCTGGGTACAGTATTTTCCTATCTGTTCCTACCACACTGAAAGTACAGTAAAAGTTGTCAGTTTAGAGAGGTGCGAGTCACCTCCTAGCGCTTGTACCACCAGCAATGTTGCTAGTGAGTTTTTATCTTTCAGTCTTTTCACATCACACTGAAAGAACAGACAACTAGAGGTTTAGAGCTGCTTACTGAAGCTTGTGCCAACTGGAATGTTTATGAATTATGTTCGTTAATGAAATGTGTTCGTATTACATCTACTTACCCCTCTATAAGAAATCAAAGTATATTAAAACAAATACTTGTGCATGTATGTACATACCAAAAACATCATGCATCTATGCACATAAGCATGCATGCACATACAACCACACTCACATACAAAAATAGACATACACACATGCACACACACGCACAGCCACACATACACAGATACACACACGCAGCCACATACACCCCATTTCCATAGATTAGATCGACCTACTTTAGATCGACCTAACTCCCTGGGGGTTCACGCTAAATAGCTGTCAGCCGGGGGGACAAGAAAGTTAATTACCCTCTTACAGCTTGTAGTAGGCGGGACGGACATTTAAGCCGGATTATCTGAAAGTAATCTAGTGAGACTCCCCGCGGGGATAGATCGATCTAAAATCTATGGGAATGGAGCCATACACACACACACACACACACACAGACTTACTAACCTCTCCACTTTGACACAATCTGTCCAGCTCTGGACTCTGTCCATCAGGTCTGGGGGAGGAGCCTCATTGAACTGCTGTTTATACTCTATGGGGAGACGTGTGTTCCACAGCCCATTCTTACGCCCCTCCATGATCTGGAAGTAATGAAAGATGAATTAAACTGTGAAAAGATAAGACAACAAGAGAGAGAGAGAGAGAGAGAGAGAGAGAGAGAGAGAGAGAGAGAGAGAGAGAGAGAGGAAGAAAATAAAAGAAAATATGCAGAGGAAAAATAATTTTAAATCAATGAGTTGGACAAGGAATTCAATTTTCAAGAATGCAATGAAGCTGGGCAAGTATCCAGCTTTTTTTACAAGTGGTAGCTTTCACTATTATTATTATTATTATTATTGTCACCATTATCATCGTCATCATTTGCTTCTAGGGCAGAACTGATCAAAACCAAGCTGAATTGAAGCCAACCAATAAATGCTTCACATATAGGCAGTATTCCCCCAAGTAAGCACAAATAATGAAGATAGAGTGAGAAAAAGAGAGAGTTACATGTACCTTCCTTTTAGACCCACACCACAAACAAAAGCTACGTCAACAATGCCTGCAGACATAACACAGCAAGAAGGCGCAAGAGGCAATCAGGCAAACATTAGACAGGTGCGTGCCATTATCAGGCCTAAATCTGCCACAAAACCATGTAAATAATATGACGCGGGACATTTATTGTTGTGTTCATTTCGACAGCTTATATATAAACAACTAACTGAGAGGGTTTTATTTCTTGTCCAAATTTGTGACAAATTATGTCAACACTGCAGTGAGAGGGGGGAAGCCGTGTATAACTTCACGTGAATTGATGTTGTCTAATTTGTAGATAAAAAGAAAATGTAAGTGCTAACTTATGTCAAATGTATAATTATTATTTCAAAATTTGTGACAGTCCAGTAAAAGCTAAAAACAGATCAGTTTTGATATATATATAAGTTATGTTATATATTCAAATACAACATAAGCCCAATTTATACATGTATTAAATAGTTTCAAAAAGAAAAAATATCTTGTTGATTTTGTGGAAGGCTCTTGTACTCTGGTGACATAACAGTGGTCTTAATTTCCAGGGAGAGCGCAGAGAACTTTTTCCTTTCTTTTTTTTCCATTCTTGCAGACTACAAAGTTTGTGTTACTTATCAAAAAGGCCAAAAGTCAGATCAAAATTCAATACCTCCAGCTTAAAGAAATATCTCACATACAGTTTGTAGATTTCAAATATATTTATCCTCTCCTCCTCCTCTCCCCAAACATTTTCATGAACATAAGTAGAAAAGCCAATACTCATGAGTGCACATGTAAACACGCCGCCACTGTGACATACAACAAGTCACTTCACAACAAGCATACTGTAGTACCAGGACAAGTGGTGAGACGATAAGCAGCTATCCTGCAGCTAGAACAAGATCATCTAGTGTCTAATCTAGGATCAGAGCAAGACTAGAGATAGAACTAGAACTAGAACTGGAACGAGAGCCAAAACCACAGCCAAGGATATATCTAGATTGGGCAAAGATTGGAGCTAATACCAGATCTAGACTCCAGTTAAGATCTGATCTAGTACCAAACCTACATGTAGCACCAGGACAAGGCTGTAGACCTACAGACCAGATCTTGGACCAAATAAAGAACTAAGGGCTAAGACAAAAGACTGTAAAAATAGGTAAGCTGCACATTTCACTTTTTATGTGATGCACCACATACTCTGAAGTGCCAAATAAACGTGCCGGCACGTTTATTTTTTTTCCGGAAATTTTCCACCCGGCACGATCTTATTTTCCCCGGCACGATTAATAATTTTCAACACGGCACGGTTATTTGGCACTCATTGTGCCGGTTGGAAATATTGTTTATCGTTTCGGAAATGTGGATGATCGTTTCATTGGACAAGTTAATAATTATTAATGACCTGTCGCAAGCACTAGACTCGAACTTCTTTTAAGCATAAATAAAAGCCAGTGTTTCTCCAGCATTTAAAGAGCGAGGCGCCTCGCTGAAATTTGTCAGAAGCACTACCTTGCTGGGCTGAATGGAACAACAAAGTATATATTTTCACTCATGCTAACTGAAAATTATATTTATTTCTAAGCAAATATGGCATTCTGTTTACATACTGTACGTAATCCCATGCTTCTGAGCTTCTTTGCGCTGAACGACAGGAGAGAGAATATTTTTTGCGGCAGTTTAATTTAAGGATGAAGCGCTCCCACATGCAAAGTCAATTAACCAGTTACTTTCAGAAAGGTGAAAAATGGTAAGAACAACATATTTCATCAACTTTTTGGTCAATCCAAAAATAATTCAATTTTGTAAGCCCTTTTTCTTGATTCCTGTAAGTATTAAAGTAGTTAATTTTTTTTTTTTTTTTTGAAATAGTATGTTCTATAATTTTTGAAAGTTTTAATTAGCATTATACGAGCTGCTGCTGCTGAACCTTAAACTTCAAGATTGACTAAACTGAGTGAATGCATAGACAGGAAAATAAATTTTGTCTAAACCTTTGTTATGTCATTACTGAATTAATTCCTCAAAACATCTAAAACAAGACAATTCAGTACCACATAAGATGTAAAAAAAATTACATAAATACCCTAAAATGCACCAAATTGCAGCTCGATTAAGAAAAATTTTCCGAGGGAGCTTGGTGATAGAGATTACTCTAAATAGTTAAAAAATGTTAAACTATGTGTATAAAATCAAAGGTAAATTTGTCTAGATATTGTGTTTTTTTATGTTTAATAGTCAAAACATTTTTTTCCAAATTGGAATATAACTTAAAATTGCCATTACAATTATTCATTGAAATTATTAAAATTGATAAAATTTTCCGGGGGGCACAGTTATTCCGCTAGGCACTGTTATTAAATATCGGGAATTTTTCCAGGGGGCACAGTTATTCCGCTAGGCACTGTTATTAATTTTGGAAAGTTTTCCAGGGGGCACTGTTATTCCGGTAGGCACTGTTATTCGGCACTTCAGAGTACTTGGCTCAAATTCTAAGCATTCTTTGCTACGATCAACCTTTAAATTGATAGTAGTTTTTGGAAAAGAGTTTTTTAGTTAAGTAATTTTGTGAAATAGGCTCCACAGTTTAGAGCTAAGAAACCACTCATGTTTTACTACCAGTAGCTAAAGACAAAGTACAGAAAACACTTATATGCTTTGATGTTTAATACATGTATTAATGAAGGAAAAAACTCTAATGTGGTGCAAGTTGAAATGGGTGGAAATTATCCCAACTATGCAAACTTGTTTATGATATGTGATTCAATTCATCATTCAATGCAATTCTACTTGTTTCCAGTTTTGATCACATCAAAAATTACTGACTTTATCATAACATATTTAACAGAATTTGACTCAATCGCAATACAGACAATACCACTGCCAAATAATTTAAAGAGCATACACACTGCTACATCATAATACAGTATAGATTGTCCTTGTTAAAAGTTTACTCTTATTCAGGTAGCTACAATTTTCCAATACATTGATCAAAACATCAAACACTTTGAGGATGCTGAAACCCACACCTTACTACCAATAAAAAGCAATAATCAATTATTCATTAAAATAATCAAGTTAGTAATGTTGTGTTCACTCCACCGACAAAAGTCAATATTTCTACAGAAATGTGAGTACTTGATTACGTTACTTATTGTTATCATTTAAACAACTGTGAAGATATGCATGACATAATACATCCAGTAAACATTGGATTAGCAGAAAGATATATAGTAAGATCGAATTTGTAGGTGTGTGTGTGTGTGTGAGAGAGAATGAGAGAGGGAGGGGTGGAAGGGAGAGAGAGAGAGAGAAGGGAAGAGCAAGAGAGAGAGAGAAAGAGAGAGAGAGAGAGAGAGAGAGAGGGGAGGGGTGAGAGAGAGATCTTGGGGGGGGGGGGGGGTACATGGAGACTCAGGCTGACCAGTGATATCAGTACCTGGGTAATGTCAGCTTCTGCCTCTAATCTAATGCTACATTAGCTATAAGGTAAATACTGCCTATTTGACTACATCATTGTGAAGATTGAGGGCTTTATCAGTGGAGAAAACTGGGACATCTCTCGCTCTTCGTGGTCTAATCTTACAACCCTGGAGATGCTTGTTAAACAAGAAAACAGCAATTAAATAAAACCTGCTATTTACTGCTACAATTTGTTCATCAGTTATATTTTATTTCTGAAATGCTAAATGAATGATTCAACTGTAACAACTGAAGGATTTATTAATTTTTGCGACTTGCAAGATTGTATTTTGTATTTTGTTTTTCACACAATTCACTTAAAAGATCAAATGAGTTCACATAAAAGTAGAAAACTTTCATACTTTGTAGAAAACATTTTGGTTATCTTGAATAAAATGCCAACTGGAAAGCTTGGCAGTGTAAACCTATTAAAAACAGAGAAAAAATACTTGTGAGTACTGGCATAATACCACACAGCAAACAAATGCTCCGCTCTATCAGATATGTCAAAATAAACACAAAAATAACACTTAATAGCGATAAAATAAACACCACATTCCAACGTCTGCCCTCATTAGAGTTTCTGACAATATTTCTAAAAGAGGGAGGACTGTGTAAAAGATTGTGACCCAGAATTCGCAATTTTCGCACTAATGATCTCGACTGGATTAACCACCAAGAGTCTGAGTCTAGATGAAAAAAAAAAAAAAAACATTTGATGACTCTGCAAAGCCACTACACTAGTAGGGTGAATATCACTGGTCATGTAAGATTCCATTAACAGGGGGTGGTATCATTAATAGGAGTATTTTTATTTTTTAATTAAAAAATCTATCAGGGATGAGACTGCCATTTAGTTGGGTCCTACTCCTCTCCCCCTCCCTCAGTTTATATTGCAGATCTGCATCGATGTCAAAATTGATTTGTTTGGCTCCCAAATATTAGAAAATCTCCCAAAAGTTGGAAATAGCTCATCCCTGATTTATTAACACATTTCCCTCCTGCAGTCCCCAATATCTTATGACATACCAGTGCGACTGGGTGTATGCATTTCTGTTACTTCAAACTTAAAAGAGAATAGTTCCCTACCTAAAATTAATTTCATTTGACAGGTTTTGTGACATTTTAAAGCCAAATATTTATTCTAGTGGGAGTGCAACAGAAGTTTTAAGTGTATTTTCCTTTTGTACGCTACACTTTGTACTACAAGTACATACATGTACAGATTTTGAAAATGTGCTTGACAGCAAAGCTCCAGTGCACATTTTTTTCTATCAATTTTGTAACCAGCAATGTTTTTCCCAAGAATACAGAAGTGGATTCCTTCACATTCCAGCCTCAGGTAATAATCTGATGCTACAGCTACTGGTGCTGAAGTGGAAAACATTGTTGTTTCAGTCTAATTGGTGTTTATTTTTGTGATTTCAGCCCGTGAGAGCAGAAACTTTTGGCTGAAGAAACACACTTCACAGGGATCTAGGCCAGGCATTGACAGCACAATTTCCAATGACAAATTGGCAGCTGATCAGAAAATACTAGAAAACAGAATTAATTGCTTAACCCTTGGGCAAAATATAAAAGCTTTTTTTTCCCTACAAACCAGTCAATAAAAGGAAAAACATTCAACTGCATAAAAAACTCCACACTTTTGAATAGCACAATGAATGTTGACCACATGACAACAAAGCAATTAACCATGACAACAACATAGTTCAATCACCAAGGCAACAGTCTCTCACCATGGCAACAAAGGCTCAGCTTCAGCAGGGGAACAATCTGCGGGATTTCACACAGAAAGATGAGCTCAGTGACGTCACCCTGATTGTCCAGGGAGAGCCACTATATGTACACAAGGTTTACCTGGCAGAGTGGTCCCCCGTATGGAGAGCCATGTTTGTTGCAAACTTTCGAGAAAAATCAGCCCAAGAGATTGAGCTTCCAGGAAAAGAACTGGAGCAGATGGTTGAACTGTTACATTGTATATATCCCAGTCAGAAAGCAATCAATGGTGGGTGCCAACTGGTGTGACTAATAACTGTTACGTCTCTTTTGTTTCAACATGGAACTTGCTGGGTTGTTTCTCTCTCTCTCTCTCTGCTTAGAAATTTCTCTCTCTCCTTTAAATTTATTCTGACTTTCAATGCTCTATGCGCACATGAGTTCCTTCTATGTTTAAAATTTCAAGTACAAATTTATTTTACAATATCAGCAACAAGTTTAAATACTAAGCCATGGATCTCAAGATAAAGCATTTCTTATATTAAACACTTTCTTTTTAGAGGAAAATGTCCACTTTCTACTGGAACTGGCAGAGGAGTACCAGATCGAAAAAATCAAGCAACGCTGTGAAGTCTTCCTCTTGTCTGGGAACACCGATTTGGAAAGCCTCCTTCTTGCTCAGAGATACTGCCTCGATAAGCTGTACACGAAGTGCATAGAGGGAGCCACCAGGCTTACCCTCGAAGACTTGGAAAAGTGTGATGAATTTCAACAACTAGAACCAAGAACTCTGAACACGATATACAAATCTAAAATCAACACCATGAGAGACTATGCCAGTTACATCAAGGAAAAAGAAGTGGCAATGGAAAAGAAATGCAATAAGGTTTCTAGGGAGAGAGACAGGATTCAGTCAAAGTTGCAGACCGTGAAAACGCTTTGGGAATCCCCTAGCAAGCGTTGCTATAGACACATGGGAAACACAGCCATGTTTGATTTTTCCTGTAGAGAATGTAATGAAAAGGTTTACCGAGAGATAAAAAAGTTGTGCAGTGAGCTACCAAATAACAGAATTAACTAACTTAATTTAAAGTGATATTTATATCTTTTGAATATTCTTTTTTTCTAATCAGAAATAGTAATTGTGGATGAAATCATTCTGTGTGGATTACATTATGGGTAAATATAATGAAGTTTTTGAATATCTCATTACTCCTTCATCATTGCTGAACCCCCCCCCCCCTCCCCAAGCAAATTTGTGTCAAGTTATGTCTTTCTTCTCAAGTAGTCACATTTATAGTATTATTAACCATACAAACTCCACTGGAGATCTCCAAAATCAATGAATTTTTTCCTTATATTTATCCTTCCATAACTTAATGGAACCATAGATTTAAACATGCCATTTTCAAGCCAAATAATTTCATGGATATGAAAAGTATATATAATTTGATAAAAATATGGTTTTTAATAATGATTTTTATTTCTCTTTTTATTTTCTCTTGTGATTATTTTTTTGATGATTTTTGTTTCTCCTTTTTTTTTTTTTAATTAAAGTAAACACAAATACACATTGAAATCCAGACTGACAAAAACTGCCATTATAAGTAGCATTAAAAAAAAAAAAATTATTCCTTTAGTAGTCTTGGTTAAAACAAGATTGCTTAGTTTTTTTTTTTTTATACATGTATATATTTAGTATCTTTCTTATCATGGCCCTCACCTGTCTTACTCTGGACTTCAGGATTTCTTCACTAACAGTACTTTTACCTTCTGTGCCACTTACACTGACAACTCTGGGGGGACTGGGAGAGCCTGCAACTGGAAATGAAAAACAAGGCAGCAAAGCTGTCAAATGTACAGACAAAAACAGAAAATAAAGATGCAAAATAGGTCATTTTGTCAATTTTGATGCAATAATAAATAATGCTTATAATAGCACTGTCAGTCAACACTGAATTTTAATCATGCACAACAGGTAAAATGGTCAATAACATGAGCGGACCCACAGATATTTTCTGACAGTATTCCAAAGTATCTATTTTGATCCATCCTCCATTTTGATGGTCTTCCAACAGAAGAAAAAATAGATACCAGGCAATATAAACTTAATAACCTGCATGACTGTCTTCCGGAAGTCCCAGAAGATGGTCTCAATCTACCCTTTCAATAAGATTACAGTTTCAGGACCATGAGAGTTCAAATTCACATGATGTAAGTCTCAATATTTGAAAAATGATGACAGTGCATAAAATAATATTACATAAGTAACATAATGTTTAAAGACATAAAAAACAATACAACTGCTTATGTGGAAAAACAGAAATGTCAGAGTCTCAGGCGGATGAGAGTTTAAAGTCACAAATGCAAGTGTTTGAGAAAAAATTATAAAGGAAAACAACAAAACTAGAAAAGCACTCCGAGAGTGCAGACCTCTGCCAAGGTAGCAATTGTTGATTATTATTGATTTTTGTCCTCTTTGGCCCACTTCTGACAGTTCCTGAAAATTTCAGCAAAATCGGTCCATAACTTTTTGAGTTATGTTGATGACAAACAGGGGTGAAAATATAACCTCCTTGGCAGAGGTAAATATAATTCCAATGAAGCTGCTATTCAAACTTTTAATCTTTCAGTTTGATATATATATATATATATATATATATATATATATATATATATATATATATATATATATATATATATATATATATATATATATAACTTATTTGCAATATTAAACAAAATTTACCTGCATAATTATCACTGCTTCCTTATTATTAATCTAGCAGAGAGCTTAACCTATGGGAGTTTACAGGGAAATATCAACAAGTGTGCTTTATGTAATCTCAAATCACAAGTGTGCTTTATGTAGCCTATCAATTAGGCAAATTACTTTATAACTGAAATTAGCGAAGTGATACCCAAGGGAAATTTATAGACTGACCCTCTCAAAGGTCTTTCAGGCCCATAAGTCACAACTTAAGAAGAGCACAAAACAATAATGCACAAAATAGGAGACTACCACTTCTGATGCAATAATACATTATGTTTAAAGATGCATACAAAGTCAATTTTTTGTCACAAAAACCAACCAAATGCCAGGATATAGTTTCAAGTAGTATAACTAAGAGAATTACCAAAAAGCATTGTTTAATTTTACCCGAAAATGATGTTTGAACAGATTTTTCTGCTGGCATTCTAAGCTGTATGTCAATGGGGCAGGAAAGTAGGTCACGGAAGTAGGTTAAATTTACAACCATAAATTTAAAAAGGAGCAGTCTAAAGGTCTTTTTTGGCTGATCGAGTGATCTATTCAGTTTATCCCTTGGCTTGTCAAATTTATTTGAGTCATATAAGATTCTAGTAGAAGTGGTTTACATGTGTTACTCGGAATCCACACTCCACCGATGCTCGGTTCGTATGTACCTTTAACTGCACAGTCAACATCAAATTTTAATTTTGCACAACAGGTAACACCGATGAGAGTAAAAGCATAAGGCTTCAGGCCCATCAGAGTTCAAGTTTATACTTAGAAAGTGCCAGAATGAGAAAAATGAAATTTCACACAAAATTGCATTAAATTCAATAATAAATGATAACCCAATTGACCTGGCTTTCTAATTTGAACTGCATGCCAATCCTAAAAATCATACTCTTAAGTTAAATATAATAATAAATAACACAGTTTTCTTTTCATAATGTTTGCAGTAGCAGTGCAAAAAGATTATTGTCAATTTTGATGTAACATTACATAATAAATTATAGAATAATTATCACCAATTTTTGATTATTGACTATAAATAGCATGAACATGTAGAAAATTTGATTACCATCCGGCTTCATGTCCATGGGAGCTCCGAGTCCCACAATGAATATGCCAAAAAGATAATGAATATTTCACTAAAATGAATAACTTCCAGAAAAAGAAGCCCATTAGACTGCTTTTCCAACTTGGGCTGCATTTTAGTCCTGTGTTTCTTTTTTGAAAGTTTGACAATCATAACGAACACGATTTTCCCATCATGGTCATCATGGCAGATGTGGATGATTGAATCTGACAAACTGCAATGATATGAGTTTATTTCCGTTTTGGACACTTGATTACACAATACATGATAACAAGTTTACCATCATTTTTACATAATCAACTAACAATGTTGTAAAGATGCAGGAAATATCAAACACACACTTTTACGTATCTTATTAGTTCAATAATGAGACTGTTAACATGCCTAAGAATTGAATCTGAGGAAATTTGAAAAAACAGTACAACTTCTAAAATAATGGCCCGATAACACTGATTTTCGAACTCAACCTGCATTTTTGTAAGATTGACCACTCCTGTGAGTATAATGACAATTGGCTAAGCTGTTTTTCTTATATTGTGTTATTAATGTTGCATATATGTTGAAAAAAGTGAAAAAACAGCATAAAAAATTAAAAGAAAATGTAAAATAAAACATAACAAAAAATACCAATAAAGCTGCTATTCAAACTTTTAATCTAGCTGTACAATTACTAACATGATATGAATAACCCTATTGAGTTTGAGAATAATAAGGCACTGTTATTCATCTTTAGCATTAATGTAAGCGTTACACAAATTTTTTTTTTGTAAACTTATTTTCCATATTAAATAACATTTACCTGCATAATAATCATCGATTCCTAATTATGTGACACAGTTAAGAAAGCTAAACCGATGGGACTTTACAATGAAATCTCAATGTGTTTTTATGTAATCTCATTTAATACCCACTTGAAAATTAATTAAGCAAATTATTTTATAACCCTGAAATAACTTGAAAATCAATTAAGCAAATTATTTTATGGCCCTGAATTAACTGCCTACTATCCATATACATTTATTGCACCAAATAGCACTGTACTGCATTGCTTTCAAAACAGAAAACAATTACGATGGTTTTCCAACACAAGCTGCACTTCACTCTTTTCAGTAAGGTTGATTATCATAAGTAACATGGTTTTCCCTTAATCGCTATCCTGGCAGCAGTGTCCAAAATAGGGTTTTCTTTAACTTTCATGCAATATAACATAATACTTAACAGCATAATGACCATCAAATTTTTTATAAAAAAATAAAAGTATCATGGATATTCAGAAAATGTGATATGGAAAGGTCTCCAAGGACATGGAAGTTAGGGTCACACTTTCAAAATGCCAAAATGTTAACAAGAGATAACTGTACTGAAATGATTTTCTTTCCATTTTCAACACCTTTTTTACATAAAACCATCATCAACTAGAGGATCAGAGAGGCGATACCGCCTCCGAATATTGTACCACCAGCTGGAGCAAGCGCATTCGTATAGACCCCCACATACACAAAATAAGGGGTGCAGCCACCAGTCTTGTGCTTGACAAGCTGTAAAAATGCAATCAACAAGAATTTTCAAAATATGCAAAAAATATATATAACTAAAAATGGTGCAATCAAAGTTAAGTTCATTGTAAGGTAGGTCAAAGGTCAATTTCAAGGTCACAGTAAATTGCCAGTATATGACTTCCTATCCAACTTCAATAGTAACTATGGACCTATCTCTGCCAGTTTTGGAGATAAAAGGGAAGCAAAATTTGCAAAGTTCAGTTCATGGTGAAAAGTAGGTCAAAGGTCAATTTCAAGGTCACAGTAAGATTGCCAGTATATGACTTCCTATTCAACTTCAATAGTAACTATGGACCTATCTCTGCCAGTTTTGGAGATAAAAGGGAAGCAAAATTTGCAAAGTTCAGTTCATGGTGAAAAGTAGGTCAAAGGTCAATTTCAAGGTCACATTTAGATTGCCAGTATATGACTTCCTATTCAACTTCAATAGTAACTATGGACCTATCTCTGCCAGTTTTGGAGATAAAAGGGAAGCAAAATTTGCAAAGTTCAGTTCATGGTGAAAAGAAGGTCAAAGGTCAATTTCAAGGACACAGTAAAATTGCCAGTATATGACTTCCTATGCAAGTTCAATAGTAACTATGGACCTATCTCTGCCAGTTTTGGAGATAAAAGGGAAGCAAATTTTGCAAAGTTCAGTTCAAGGTGAAAAGTAGGTCAAAGGTCAATTTCAAGGTCACAGTAAAATTGCCAGTATATGACTTCCTATTCAAGTTCAATAGTAACTATGGACCTATCTCTGCCAGTTTTGGAGATAAAAGGGAAGCAAAATTTGCAAAGTTCAGTTCATGGTGATAAGTAGGTCAAAGGTCAATTTCAAGGTCACAGTAAGATTGCCAGTATAGGACTTCCTATTCAACTTCAATAGTAACTATGGACCTATCTCTGCCAGTTTTGGAGATAAAAGGGAAGCAAAATTTGCAAAGTTCAGTTCATGGTGAAAAGTAGGTCAAAGGTCAATTTCAAGGTCACATTTAGATTGCCAGTATATGACTTCCTATTCAACTTCAATAGTAACTATGGACCTATCTCTGCCAGTTTTGGAGATAAAAGGGAAGCAAAATTTGCAAAGTTCAGTTCATGGTGAAAAGAAGGTCAAAGGTCAATTTCAAGGTCACAGTAAAATTGCCAGTATATGACTTCCTATTCAAGTTCAATAGTAACTATGGACCTATCTCTGCCAGTTTTGGAGATAAAAGGGAAGCAAAATTTGCAAAGTTCAGTTCATGGTGATAAGTAGGTCAAAGGTCAATTTCAAGGTCACAGTAAGATTGCCAGTATATGACTTCCTATTCAACTTCAATAGTAACTATGGACCTATCTCTGCCAGTTTTGGAGATAAAAGGGAAGCAAAATTTGCAAAGTTCAGTTCATGGTGAAAAGTAGGTCAAAGGTCAATGTCAAGGTCACAGTAAGATTGCCAGTATATGACTTCCTATTCAACTTCAATAGTAACTATGGACCTATCTCTGCCAGTTTTGGAGATATAAGGGACTAAATGTTATAATTTTGGAGTTACCATAATGTGCCATAAATTTCCTACAGAAAAAATTAATTAAAATAAAGAAAAGGTCATTTTGGTCAAAGTTCTTGAAATGGGAGGTTCTCTGAAGTTGCAGAAGTTTAAATTTGATAAAATAATGTCATTTTTGACCACAAGTTGTCTGCTTTGCCAAGCATTATGTTTTATTTTTCCGGAGTTCAAAATTTATTATCCATTACCGTACTGCACATTTTTACGGAAGCCGACTGGTGCCATATGTTGAAAAAAAAAATTATCTCGAAATTTCGAGATAGCATTTTTTTTGTTCAAATTTCAAAATACTATCTCGAAATTTCGAGATAAATTTTTTTGCTCAAATATCAAAATGCTATCTCGAAATTTCGAGATAATTTTTTTTTTGTTCAAATTTCAAAATGCTATCTCGAAATTTCGAGATAAAAATTTTTTTTGTTCAAATTTCAAAATAGTATCTCGAAATTTCGAGATAATTTTTTTTTCTACATATGGCACCAGTCGGCTTCCGTACATTTTCCTTTCACCACCAATATGTACTTTCTGATACAGCGTAACTCGAAAACCGTATGGAATACAAAAAAACCGAGACCACCTCCAGTGTTGGGCTTTACATGCTCTACAAAATGCAAAAAAGAATGGGTCTCTAGCATTAACGGTTCCCGAATTAGAGACAGTTTTCAGTTTCGGTATCTTATGGCCGCTACTCCTGTGAAAATGCACCGATTGACCCCAAATTCACGGAGATGAAAGATGACCTGAAGGGTAACACTTTCCAATAATATTATTGGTTAAGTCAGTGTGGCGTCTGAATAACAGGGCAAAAAAATTTTTTTTCGTAAAAAATTTCATTTTTTTGAAAATTTTGACCCATTTGACCTTGAAGTAAAGGTCAAAGGTCAAATCCGAGGGTATATTTGAAATCTACACATATGACTTTTGGAAAGCCGTCTATAGAAATTTTTCCCGTAACTCCTTCTGTAGGGTAGATAATTAGCATTTAATTTTGCCATTTTTAGACAAGGGTGCATTGCAATGAGTGCCACACCCAGACCCCAATACCGACAAAGCCCAAATTTTACGTGGAACGAGTTGAGATTATAGGTGACCTAAATCCATGAGATGGGTACGGGGGCCCTTACCGTCTAGGAGGAGAAGCGGTAACGGTAACATGGCGGCGGAGCCGGCGGAACGGACCGGACGGGACCGAAACCATGTGTACCGCCAGCGCTAACGCTGGTGGTAAATTTTTTTGTTCAAATTTCAAAATAGTATCTCGAAATTTCGAGATAATTTTTTTTTCTACATATGGCACCAGTGGGCTTCCGTACATTTTCCTTTCACCACCAATATGTACTTTTTGATACAGCGTAACTCGAAAACCGTATGGAATACAAAAAAACCGAGACCACCTCCAGTGTTGGGCTTTACATGCTCTACAAAATGCAAAAAAGAATGGGTCTCTAGCATTAACGGTTCCCGAATTAGAGACAGTTTTCAGTTTCGGTATCTTATGGCCGCTACTCCTGTGAAAATGCACCGATTGACCCCAAATTCACGGAGATGAAAGATGACCTGAAGGGTAACACTTTCCAATAATATTATTGGTTAAGTCTGTGTGGTGTCTGAATAACAGGGCAAAAAATTTTTTTTTCGTAAAAAATTTCATTTTTTTGAAAATTTTGGCCCATTTGACCTTGAAGTAAAGGTCAAAGGTCAAATCCGAGGGTATATTTGAAATCTACACATATGACTTTTGGAAAGCCGTCTGTAGAAATTTTTCCCGTAACTCCTTCCGTAGGGTAGATAATTAGCATTTAATTTTGCCATTTTTGGACAAGGGTGCATTGCAATGAGTGCCACACCCAGACCCCAATACCGACAAAGCCCAAATTTTACGTGGAACGAGTTGAGATTATAGGTGACCTAAATCCATGAGATGGGTATGGGGGGCCTTACCGTCTAGGAGGAGAAGCGGTAACGGTAGCCGTCCGGCGGAGCCGGCGGAGCCGGCGGAGCCGGCGGAGCCGGCGGAACGATCCGGACGAGACCGAAACCATGTGTACCGCCAGCGCTAACGCTGGTGGTACAATTAACTGTCATTTTTAAATGATCAACTAGGAAAATTGTTGACATAGGAAAAATATCAATAGAACAATTTATAATGTCCAATTAGCTCCATTTGGAGATTCTGAACATAGTGAATGATTGAATCTGACGAACTGCAATGATGAGTTCCTTTCCATTTTTGATACTTTATTACACAATGCAGGATAATAGGTTTACCGTCATTTTTATATAATCAACTAACAATATTGTTAAGAAGCAGAAAATGTTAAAACAACACTTTAACATATCCAATTAGTACCGTTATGAGACTGTTAACATGCTTAAGAATTAAATCTGAAGAAAAACCACTTATATACAAAAAGGCTAATAACTTCATCAAAACTTAACGGATCAAGCTTATTTTCAAACTTGATCTGTATACTGGTCAGATTGATCACTCCTGTGAGTTGCAAGACAAAAGGCTGATTGGTTTTCCTTAAAATGCGTTATCAGTGTTGCATGTATGCTGAATAAAGGGAAAAAAACAGCATTACTTTTGTAAAAATAGTCCAATCATGCCAATTTTCAAACTTGACCTGCGTATAATAAATATTCACCAGTTCTGTAAATTTCAATCCAAGGAAAGGAAAAACATTTTTACACTTATCATGTTATCGGTGTTATAAAAGTGCTGAAAAAATTGAAAAAAAAAAACAAAAACAGGATAACTTTCATAAAAATTGCCCGATCTTGCTGATTTTCAAACTTGACCTGCATATTATGAATATTCATTAGTTCTGTAAGTTTCAAGCCAAATGAAAAAACAGTTTTCCACTTATTGTGTTATCAGTGCTGCATATATGCTGAAAAAAGTGAAAAAACAGCATAAATTCCCTAACAATAATCGAATCATGCTGATTTTCGAACTTGACTTGCGTATTATGAATATTGATCAGTTCTACAAGTTTCAAGCCAAAAGGTAAATTGGTTTTCCACTTATGGTGTTATCATGCGGCATATATGCTGAAAAATAGTGAAAAAACAGCATAAATTCCCTAAAAATGACCCAATCATGCTGATTTTCGAACTTGACCTGTGTATTATGAATATTAATCAGTTTTGTAAGTTTCAAGCCAAAAGGTAGGATGGTTTTCCACTTATCGTGTTATCGGGGTTGCATATATGCTGAAAAAAGTGAAAAAACAGCATAAATTCACTAAAAATGACCCGATCATGCTGATTTTCGAACTTGACCTGCGTATTATGAATATTCATCAGTTCTGTAACTTTCAAGCCAAAAGGTAAAATGGTTTTTCACTTATCGTGTTATCGGTGCTGCATATATGCTGAAAAAAGTGAAAAAACAGCATAAATTCCCTAAAAATGACCCGATCATGCTGATTTTCGAACTTGACCTGCGTATTATGAATATTCATCAGTTCTGTAACTTTCAAGCCAAAAGGTAAAATGGTTTTTCACTTATCGTGTTATCGGTGCTGCATATATGCTGAAAAAAGTGAAAAAACAGCATAAATTCCCTAAAAGTGACCCGATCATGCTGATTTTCGAACTTGACCTGCGTATTATGAATATTCATCAGTTCTGTAAGTTTCATACCAAAAGAAAAAACAGTTTTCCATTTATCGTGTTATCGGTAAAAGTGCACGGCGACGGCGGCGACGACGGCGACAGCGACGACGGCGACGACAGACGCAGATGATGGCTATATGTACAGACACATCTGTGTCTGTACATAAAAAAAAGCAAAACATTTAAATGGCTACTGAATGCCTCCCCCCTCTCCCCTTCCCCCCAAAAATTACATTGTTGGAGGTTTTAAACTGGATAAGATGCAATATCAATTATATGTATATAATATATATTTCATATTTAAAAGTTTAGAACTATAACATCTACAACTCTATTTTCAACAAAGGTTTTTTTGTTGCACACCTAATATTTTTTCTAAGTCTGTGTTCATATTGTAAGTTATGCCAGGATATTCAGCTTAGTACATTGACTCTGCGCCTTAGGAAGAATCCCCTCTAAGATAGATCGGTCAAGCTAGATTGATAAAGTTTAAAGGGATAATAACTCTTCGTATGAGGTTTATATTTCACAATAAAAACATTGTGAATAACTCATAGAAATAAATATTCTGTTTTACAACAAAAACAGCAGTTACAGCTATTATTCTGATATCTGAGCTTGTCTTTAAACCACTCGACCTCCATTGATGGCTATACTCTGTTAAAATCTCTTAAGAGATTTTAACAAAACACCAAACTTTTTAGAAAAAAAACCAGGGACTAACTTTGAATGTAAAAATGGATTCATTAACATTGGTAAGCATGGGAAAATTGTTGTTTACTCCGTGAAAATCCATTTTTTGGCCAAAACGAAAAGTTATTATCCCTTTAATCTGAACACAGCCTTATCTTTCAACATTTAGCAGACACTATTACCAACACAGCTTCTGTTAGGTCCCAATCTTCACTTTACTGAGACAATGCTCAGAAAACAACTCACCTTTTATGCCTAGAGCATGGCAAGCATTCATTGCAGCAGCTTGTTCTGCCTCCTTCATACTCTTGTACCCATCTGAGGGGGGAGATATTACAAAGAAAGTAAAAATCTGTCTTTTTTATCAAGTAAATTTAACTCCCATTACTATTTATTACATTACATTACATTGCCTTCAGCACTGGAACATCTTTATCATTTATCAAATTCAACATTATCAGGGGTGGATCCAGAGATATTTTCTGACAGGCTTCCAAATTATCTTCATTGATCCACCAATTTTTGACCGTCTTCCGACAAAAAAATTACATACCCATCAATGTAAACTCGAAAATCTGACTGTCTTCCGGAAGACCCACAAGACAGCCTAAATCCGCCCCTGATTATGAGAAGCAAGTCAATTATATCAGTTACTAACAACTCTGGTTGAACTTTGGGTCACAATCTTCAACAGACTGTCAGCCATTATTATTGGAACATGCCAAGGGGCGCAGTAGTCACAAGACATCTTTATCCGAAAAAAGTTTACCAATTGTTATTTTTATTCTAAATAACCAATTATACAGAGGAAAAGACCATTTTATTTTAAGTATTTAAATGAAGCAAAAAGGATATCAAAAATAAAAACTATTAAATACTTCTTAAGTTTGTAAATTAATACATAAATTGTACAGAATAATGAATTTTAAAGAATGAAATATGAATGTTTGACCTACCCTCACTCCCATAAACCACACCTTCCAAACACAGTGAGCTGACAAACCCAACTTTGGTTGAATCAGTTTTGTTGTAGTAAACAGACTTCTTGGTTTTGGCAGCATATTCATAGAGAGCACTTTTGTAATTAACGAATACTGCAACGAAAAATTTTAAACAAGGCAGCAAAGCTGTCAAATGTACAGACAAAGAACAGAAAATAAAGATGCAAATAAGTGAAAAATTAAATTTTCACAAAAAACTGTAAAATTGCCAGAAAAATTTACCAAACAGACTGCGTTGCCTATTGAAGCTGTATGTTAGACCCTTGTTTCTTTCCTGTAAGTTTGAGAACAGTAAGTGACATGATTTCCCTTAAATGGTCATCATAGGAGCAGTGCCCAAAATAGGGGTTTCTTCAAATTTTGATGCAACATTACATAATGTTTAACAGCATAATGACAATCAAATGTTATTAATAAAATATTAGTAACATGGACATTCAGAAAATGTGACAAGCAAAAGTCTTCAAGATCATGGAACTTTAAAGTCACACCTTGAAAATGCCAATATGTGAAAAATTAAATTTTCACAAAAAACTGTTTAACTGCAAAAAAAAAAAAAAAAAAAAAAAACAGACTGCATTGCCTACTGAAGCTGTATTTTAGTCCCATGTTTCTATCCTGTAAGTTTGAAAACAGTAAGTGACATGATTTTCCTTAAATGGTCATCATGGAAGCAGTGCCCAAAATGGGGGTTTCTTCAAATTTTGATGCAATATTACATAATGTTTAACAGCTTAATGACCATCAATTTTTAATTATAAAATATTTGTATCACAGATATTCAGAAAATGTGACTAGCAAAGGTCTTCAGGCCCATGGAACTTCAAAGTCACGCCTTGATAATGCCAAAATGTAAACAAGACAGCACTGCTCTGAAATGGGTTTATTTCCATTTTTAACACTTTTTTAACATAAAACAAAATAAACATTTTACTGCCATTTTTATATGTCCAACTAAGAAAATTGATGAGATGGGAAAAGTATCAATAGAACAGTGTTAAATGTCCAATTTCCTCCATTCTGAGATTCTGAACATAGTGGATGATTGAATCTGACAAACTGCAATGATATGAGTTTATTTCCATTTTTGACATTTTATTACACAATACATGATAACAAGTTTACCATGTTTTTTACATAATCAACTAACAATGTTGTAAAGATGCAGGAAATATCAAACAAACACTTTTAGGCATCTTATTAGTTAAATAATGAGACTGTTAACATGCCTAATAATTGAATCTGAGGAAATGTGAAAAAACAGTATAACTTCTTAAGTAATGGCCCGATTATGCTTATTTTCGAACTCAACCTGCGTTTTAGTAAGATTGACCACTCCTGTGAGTATAATTACAATTGGCCAATCCGTTTTTCTTATATTGTGTTATCAGTGTTTCATTTATATTGAAAATAGTGAAAAAACAGCATAAATTACCTAAAAGTGACCTGATCATGATGATTTTCGAACTTGACCTGCGTATTATGAATATTCATCAGTTCTGTAAGTTTCAAGTCAAAAGGTAAAATGGTTTTCCACTTATCGTGTTATCGGTGCTGCATATATGCTGAAAAAAGTGAAAAAACAGAATAAATTCCCTAAAAGTGACCCGATCATGCTGATTTTCGAACTTGACCTGCGTATTATGAATATTCATCAGTTCTGTAAGTTTCAAATCAAAAGGTAAAATGGTTTTCCACTTATCGTGTTATCGGTGCTGCATACATGCTGAAAAAAGTGAAAAAACAGCATAAATTACCTAAAAGTGACCCGATCATGCTGATTTTCGAACTTGACCTGCATATTATGAATATTCATCAGTTTTGTAAGTTTCAAGTCAAAAGGTAAAATGGTTTTCCACTTATCGTGTTATCGGTGCTGCATATATGCTGAAAAAAGTGAAAAAACAGCATAAATTCCCTAAAAGTGACCCGATCATGCTGATTTTCGAACTTGACCTGCGTATTATGAATATTCATCAGTTCTGCAAGTTTCAAGTCAAAAGGTAAAATGGTTTTCCACTTATCGTGTTATCGGTAAAAGTGCACGGCGACGGCGACGGCGACGACGGCGACAGCGACGACGGCGACGGCGACGACAGACGCAGATGATGGCTATATGTACAGACACATCTGTGTCTGTACATAATAAAAAGCCATAAAATCTGTCCATAACAGTGACATGCTATCAGAAATTGTGCTCTCTTGTACTAGTCAAGGCAAAGAAAAACCTTGAAAAAAAAAAAAAAAAACCTGTCCACAATGACTGACACATCATGCTGGCTGTGCTAAAAATGATAAAATCTACAATGATAAAGAAAATAAAATTGCTAAAAAATAAGTGTAATAAATATTGCCACATTGCAAAGGGTCAAAACTTGCAGATTTAGTGTTCCCTCTAAACACCAACCACCATCATACATTACTTAAAGTGATAATAACTCTTCGTATGAGATGTATATTTCACAATAAAAACCTTGTGAACTAGAGGATCAGAGAGGCGATACCGCCTCCGAATATTGTACCACCAGCTGGAGCAAGCGCATTCGTATAGACCCCCACATACACAAAATAAGGGACACAGCCACCAGTTTTGTGCTTGACAAGCTGTAAAAATGCAATCAACAAGAATTTTTAAACTATTGCAAAAAACATATATGGTACAATCAAATTTAAGTTCTTCGTAAGGTAGGTCAAGGGTCAATTTCAAGGTCACAGTAAATTGCCAGTATATGACTTCATATTCAAGTTCAAGAATATCTATGAACCTATCTCTGTCAGGTTTGAAGTTAAAAGAGAAAAAAAGTTCAGTTCATGATAAAAAGTAGGTCAAAGGTCAATTTCAAGGTCACACTTATATTGCCAGTATAGGACTTCCTATTCAAGTTTAATAATAACTATGGACCTATCTCTGTCAGTTTTGGAGATAAAACGGAAGCAAAATTTGCAAAATTCAGTTCATGGTGAAAAGTAGGTCAAAGGTCAATTTCAAGGTCACATTTAGATTGCCAGTATATGACTTTCTATTCAAGTTCAATAGTAACGATGGACCTATCTCTGCCAGTTTTGGAGATAAAAGGAAAGCAAAATTTGCAAAGTTCAGTTCATGGTGAAAAGTAGGTCAAAGGTCAATATTAAGGTCACATTTATATTGCCAGTATATGACTTCCTATTCAAGTTCAATAGTAACTATGGACCTATCTCTGCTATTTTGGAGATATAAGGGACTAAATGTTATTATTTTGGAGTTACCATAATGTGCCTTAAATTTCGTACAGAAAAAATTAATTAAAATAAAGAAAATGTCATTTTGGTCAAAATTCTTGAAATAGGAGGTGCTCTGAAGTTTCAGAAGTTCAAGTTTGATGAAATAATGTCATTTTTGAACACAAGTTGTCTGCTTTCCCAAGCCTTATGTTTTATTTTTCCAGAGTTCAAAATTTATTATCCATTACCGTACTGCACATTTTGCTTTTACCACCAATATGTACTTTTTGATACAGCGTAACTCGAAAACCGTATGGAATACAAAAAAACCGAGACCACCTCCAGTATTGGGCTTTACATGCAAAGTTCAGTTCATGGTGAAAAGTAGGTCAAAGGTCAATTTTAAGGTCACATTTATATTGCCAGTATATGACTTCCTATTCAAGTTCAATAGTAACTATGGACCTATCTCTGCCAGTTTTGGAGATAAAAGGGAAGCAAAATTTGCAAAGTTAAGTTCATGGTGAAAAGTAGGTCAAAGGTCAATTTTAAGGTCACATTTAGATTGCCAGTATATGACTTCCTATTCAAGTTCAATAGTAACTATGGACCTATCTCTGCCAGTTTTGGAGATAAAAGGGAAGCAAAATTTGCAAAGTTCAGTTCATCGTGAAAAGTAGGTCAAAGGTCAATTTTAAGGTCACATTTAGATTGCCAGTATATGACTTCCTATTCAATTTCAATAGTAACTATGGACCTATCTCTGCCAGTTTTGGAGATAAAAGGGAAGCAAAATTTGCAAAGTTCAGTTCATGGTGAAAAGTAGGTCAAAGGTCAATTTTAAGGTCACATTTAGATTGCCAGTATATGACTTCCTATTCAAGTTCAATAGTAACTATGAACCTATCTCTGCCAGTTTTGGAGATATAAGGGACTAAATGTTATAATTTTGGAATTACCATAATGTGCCTTAAATTTCGTACAGAAAAAATTAATTAAAATAAAGAAAATGTCATTTTGGTCAAAATTCTTGAAATAGGAGGTGCTCTGAAGTTTCAGAAGTTCAAGTTTGATGAAATAATGTCATTTTTGAACACAAGTTGTCTGCTTTGCCAAGCCTTATGTTTTATTTTTCCAGAGTTCAAAATTTATTATCCATTACCGTACTGCACATTTTGCTTTTACCACCAATATGTACTTTTTGATACAGCGTAACTCGAAAACCGTATGGAATACAAAAAAACCGAGACCACCTCCAGTACTGGGCTTTACATGCAAAGTTCAGTTCATGGTGAAAAGTAGGTCAAAGGTCAATTTTAAGGTCACATTTAGATTGCCAGTATATGACTTCCTATTCAAGTTCAATAGTAACTATGGACCTATCTCTGCCAGTTTTGGAGATAAAAGGGAAGCAAAATTTGCAAAGTTCAGTTCATGGTGAAAAGTAGGTCAAAGGTCAATTTTAAGGTCACATTTAGATTGCCAGTATATGACTTCCTATTCAAGTTCAATAGTAACTATGGACCTATCTCTGCCAGTTTTGGAGATATAAGGGACTAAATGTTATAATTTTGGAGTTACCATAATGTGCCTTAAATTTCGTACAGAAAAAATTAATTAAAATAAAGAAAATGTCATTTTGGTCAAAATTCTTGAAATAGGAGGTGCTCTGAAGTTTCAGAAGTTCAAGTTTGATGAAATAATGTCATTTTTGAACACAAGTTGTCTGCTTTGCCAAGCCTTATGTTTTATTTTTCCAGAGTTCAAAATTTATTATCCATTACCGTACTGCACATTTTGCTTTTACCACCAATATGTACTTTTTGATACAGCGTAACTCGAAAACCGTATGGAATACAAAAAAACCCGAGACCACCTCCAGTATTGGGCTTTACATGCAAAGTTCAGTTCATGGTGAAAAGTAGGTCAAAGGTCAATTTTAAGGTCACATTTAATTGCCAGTATATGACTTCCTATTCAAGTTCAGTAGTAACTATGGACCTATCTCTGCCAGTTTTGGAGATAAAAGGGAAGCAAAATTTGCAAAGTTCAGTTCATGGTGAAAAGTAGGTCAAAGGTCAATTTTAAGGTCACATTTAGATTGCCAGTATATGACTTCCTATTCAAGTTCAATAGTAACTACAGACCTATCTCAGCCAGTTTTGGAGATAAAAGGAAAGCAAAATTTGCAAAGTTCAGTTCATGGTGAAAAGTAGGTCAAAGGTCAATTTTAAGGTCACATTTAGATTGCCAGTATATGACTTCCTATTCAAGTTCAATAGTAACTATGGACCTATCAGTTCATGGTGAAAAGTAGGTCAAAGGTCAATTTTAAGGTCACATTTAGATTGCCAGTCAGTATATGACTTCCTATTCAAGTTCAATAGTAACTATGGACCTATCTCTGCCAGTTTTGGAGATAAAAGGGAAGCAAAATTTGCAAAGTTCAGTTCATGGTGAAAAGTAAGTCAAAGGTCAATTTTAAGGTCACATTTAGATTGCCAGTATATGACTTCCTATTCAAGTTCAATAGTAACTATGGACCTATCTCTGCCAGTTTTGGAGATATAAGGGACTAAATGTTATAATTTTGGAGTTACCATAATGTGCCTTAAATTTCGTACAGAAAAAATTAATTAAAATAAAGAAAATGTCATTTTGGTCAAAATTCTTGAAATAGGAGGTGCTCTGAAGTTTCAGAAGTTCAAGTTTGATGAAATAATGTCATTTTTGAACACATTGTCTGCTTTGCCAAGCCTTATGTTTTATTTTTCCAGAGTTCAAAATTTATTATCCATTACCGTACTGCACATTTTGCTTTTACCACCAATATGTACTTTTTGATACAGCGTAACTCGAAAACCGTATGGAATACAAAAAAACCCGAGACCACCTCCAGTATTGGGCTTTACATGCAAAGTTCAGTTCATGGTGAAAAGTAGGTCAAAGGTCAATTTTAAGGTCACATTTAATTGCCAGTATATGACTTCCTATTCAAGTTCAGTAGTAACTATGGACCTATCTCTGCCAGTTTTGGAGATAAAAGGGAAGCAAAATTTGCAAAGTTCAGTTCATGGTGAAAAGTAGGTCAAAGGTCAATTTTAAGGTCACATTTAGATTGCCAGTATATGACTTCCTATTCAAGTTCAATAGTAACTATGGACCTATCTCTGCCAGTTTTGGAGATATAAGGGACTAAATGTTATAATTTTGGAGTTACCATAATGTGCCTTAAATTTCGTACAGAAAAAATTAATTAAAATAAAGAAAATGTCATTTTGGTCAAAATTCTTGAAATAGGAGGTGCTCTGAAGTTTCAGAAGTTCAAGTTTGATGAAATAATGTCATTTTTGAACACAAGTTGTCTGCTTTGCCAAGCCTTATGTTTTATTTTTCCAGAGTTCAAAATTTATTATCCATTACCGTACTGCACATTTTGCTTTTACCACCAATATGTACTTTTTGATACAGCGTAACTCGAAAACCGTATGGAATACAAAAAAACCCGAGACCACCTCCAGTATTGGGCTTTACATGCAAAGTTCAGTTCATGGTGAAAAGTAGGTCAAAGGTCAATTTTAAGGTCACATTTAATTGCCAGTATATGACTTCCTATTCAAGTTCAGTAGTAACTATGGACCTATCTCTGCCAGTTTTGGAGATAAAAGGGAAGCAAAATTTGCAAAGTTCAGTTCATGGTGAAAAGTAGGTCAAAGGTCAATTTTAAGGTCACATTTAGATTGCCAGTATATGACTTCCTATTCAAGTTCAATAGTAACTATGGACCTATCTCTGCCAGTTTTGGAGATAAAACGGAAGCAAATTTTGCAAAGTTCAGTTTATGGTGAAAAGTAGGTCAAAGGTCAATTTTAAGGTCACATTTAGATTGCCAGTATATGACTTCCTATTCAAGTTCAATAGTAACTACAGACCTATCTCAGCCAGTTTTGGAGATAAAAGGAAAGCAAAATTTGCAAAGTTCAGTTCATGGTGAAAAGTAGGTCAAAGGTCAATTTTAAGGTCACATTTAGATTGCCAGTATATGACTTCCTATTCAAGTTCAATAGTAACTATGGACCTATCAGTTCATGGTGAAAAGTAGGTCAAAGGTCAATTTTAAGGTCACATTTAGATTGCCAGTATATGACTTCCTATTCAAGTTCAATAGTAACTATGGACCTATCTCTGCCAGTTTTGGAGATAAAAGGGAAGCAAAATTTGCAAAGTTCAGTTCATGGTGAAAAGTAAGTCAAAGGTCAATTTTAAGGTCACATTTAGATTGCCAGTATATGTCTTCCTATTCAAGTTCAATAGTAACTATGGACCTATCTCTGCCAGTTTTGGAGATAAAAGGGAAGCAAAATTTGCAAAGTTCAGTTTATGGTGAAAAGGTTGTCAAAGGTCAATTTTAAGGTCACATTTATATTGCCAGTATATGACTTCCTATTCAAGTTCAATAGTAACTATGGACCTATCTCTGCCAGTTTTGGAGATAAAAGGGAAGCAAAATTTGCAAAGTTCAGTTCATGGTGAAAAGTAGGTCAAAGGTCAATTTTAAGGTCACATTTAGATTGCCAGTATATGACTTCCTATTCAATTTCAATAGTAACTATGGACCTATCTCTGCCAGTTTTGGAGATAAAAGGGAAGCAAAATTTGCAAAGTTCAGTTCATGGTGAAAAGTAGGTCAAAGGTCAATTTTAAGGTCACATTTATATTGCCAGTATATGACTTCCTATTCAAGTTCAATAGTAACTATGAACCTATCTCTGCCAGTTTTGGAGATATAAGGGACTAAATGTTATAATTTTGGAGTTACCATAATGTGCCTTAAATTTTGTACAGAAAAAATTAATTAAAATAAAGAAAATGTCATTTTGGTCAAAATTCTTGAAATAGGAGGTGCTCTGAAGTTTCAGAAGTTCAAGTTTGATGAAATAATGTCATTTTTGAACATAAGTTGTCTGCTTTGCCAAGCCTTATGTTTTATTTTTCCAGAGTTCAAAATTTATTATCCATTACCGTACTGCACATTTTGCTTTTACCACCAATATGTACTTTTTGATACAGCGTAACTCGAAAACCGTATGGAATACAAAAAAACCCGAGACCACCTCCAGTATTAGGCTTTACATGCAAAGTTCAGTTCATGGTGAAAAGTAGGTCAAAGGTCAATTTTAAGGTCACATTTAGATTGCCAGTATATGACTTCCTATTCAAGTTCAATAGTAACTATGGACCTATCTCTGCCAGTTTTGGAGATAAAAGGGAAGCAAAATTTGCAAAGTTCAGTTCAAGGTGAAAAGTAGGTCAAAGGTCAATTTTAAGGTCACATTTAGATTGCCAGTATATGACTTCCTATTCAAGTTCAATAGTAACTATGGACCTATCTCTGCCAGTTTTGGAGATATAAGGGACTAAATGTTATAATTTTGGAGTTACCATAATGTGCCTTAAATTTCGTACAGAAAAAATTAATTAAAATAAAGAAAATGTCATTTTGGTCAAAATTCTTGAAATAGGAGGTGCTCTGAAGTTTCAGAAGTTCAAGTTTGATGAAATAATGTCATTTTTGAACACATTGTCTGCTTTGCCAAGCCTTATGTTTTATTTTTCCAGAGTTCAAAATTTATTATCCATTACCGTACTGCACATTTTGCTTTTACCACCAATATGTACTTTTTGATACAGCGTAACTCGAAAACCGTATGGAATACAAAAAAACCCGAGACCACCTCCAGTATTGGGCTTTACATGCAAAGTTCAGTTCATGGTGAAAAGTAGGTCAAAGGTCAATTTTAAGGTCACATTTAATTGCCAGTATATGACTTCCTATTCAAGTTCAGTAGTAACTATGGACCTATCTCTGCCAGTTTTGGAGATAAAAGGGAAGCAAAATTTGCAAAGTTCAGTTCATGGTGAAAAGTAGGTCAAAGGTCAATTTTAAGGTCACATTTAGATTGCCAGTATATGACTTCCTATTCAAGTTCAATAGTAACTATGGACCTATCTCTGCCAGTTTTGGAGATAAAACGGAAGCAAATTTTGCAAAGTTCAGTTAATGGTGAAAAGTAGGTCAAAGGTCAATTTTAAGGTCACATTTAGATTGCCAGTATATGACTTCCTATTCAAGTTCAATAGTAACTACGGACCTATCTCAGCCAGTTTTGGAGATAAAAGGAAAGCAAAATTTGCAAAGTTCAGTTTATGGTGAAAAGTAGGTCAAAGGTCAATTTTAAGGTCACATATAGATTGCCAGTATATGACTTCCTATTCAAGTTCAATCGTAACTATGGGCCTATCTCTGCCAGTTTTGGAGATAAAAGGGAAGAAAAATTTGCAAAGTTCAGTTCATGGTGAAAAGTAGGTCAAAGGTCAATTTTAAGGTCACATATAGATTGCCAGTATATGACTTCCTATCCAACTTCAATAGTAACTATAGACCTATCTCTGCCAGTTTTGGAGATATAAGGGACTAAATGCTATAATTTTGGAGTTACCATAATGTGCCTTAAATTTCGTACAGAAAAAATTAATTAAAATAAAGAAAATGTCATTTTGGTCAAAATTCTTGAAATAGGAGGTGCTCTGAAGTTTCAGAAGTTCAAATTTGATGAAATTATGTCATTTTTGAACACAAGTTGTCTGCTTTGCCAAGCCTTATGTTTTATTTTTCCAGAGTTCAAAATTTATTATCCATTACCGTACTGCACATTTTGCTTTTACCACCAATATGTACTTTTTGATACAGCGTAACTCGAAAACCGTATGGAATACAAAAAAACCGAGACCACCTCCAGTGTTGGGCTTTACATGCTCTACAAAATGCAAAAAAGAATGGGTCTCTAGCATTAACGGTTCCCGAATTAGAGACAGTTTTCAGTTTCGGTATCTTATGGCCGCTACTCCCGTGAAAATGCACCGATTGACCCCAAATTCATGGAGATGAAAGATGACCTGAAGGGTAACACTTTCCAATAATATTATTGGTTAAGTCTGTGTGGTGTCTGAATAACAGGGCAAAAAAATTTTTTTTCGTAAAAAATTTCATTTTTTTGAAAATTTTGGCCCATTTGACCTTGAAGTAAAGGTCAAAGGTCAAATCCAAGGGTATATTTGAAATCTACACATATGACTTTTGGAAAGCCGTCTATAGAAATTTTTCCCATAACTCCTTCCATAGGGTAGATAATTAGCATTTAATTTTGCCATTTTTAGACAAGGGTGCATTGCAATGAGTGCCACACCCAGACCCCAATACCGACAAAGCCCAAATTTTACGTGGAACGAGTTGAGATTATAGGTGACCTAAATCCATGAGATGGGTATGGGGGGCCTTACCGTCTAGGAGGAGAAGCGGTAACGGTAGCCGTCCGGCGGAGCCGGCGGAGCCGGCGGAACCGGCGGGGCCGGCGGAGCCGGCGGAGCCGGCGGAACGATCCGGACGAGACCGAAACCATGTGTACCGCCAGCGCTAACGCTGGTGGTACAATAACTCATAGAAATATAATATATTCTGTTTTACCACAAAAACAGCAGTTATAGCTATTATTCTGATATCTGAGCTTGTCTTCAGACCACGTGACCTCCATTGATAGCTATACTCTGTTAAATTCTCTTAAGAGATTTTAACAAAAAACCAAACTTTTTAGAAAAAAACCAGGGACTAACTTTGAATGTAAAAATGGATTCATTAACCATTGGTAAGTATGGGAAAATTGTTGTTTACTCCAGGAAAATTCATTTTTTGGCCGAAACGAAGAGTTATTATTGCTTTAAATGCTCAGAATCCATTGGCAAAAGTTAATGATGATGTGGAAGTGGTCATGTAACCATGGAAACAAACAAAGTCCAAGATGGCCACTGTGATGTCCACTCTTTTTCTAAATATCCAAATAAATGATAAAAATATATCAACAACTGAGTATGATATGTATTTCTGTTTTTATTGGGATTAAAAGCACTTGATGGTTAAACATCTATGTAGATTCATTTATCTAATATAATAGCAAATGCAGTGTATGATGTGGGATGAGCTCATGTAATACCTTTATCATTCTTAGTATTGGGCACCGTAACCTTCAGAGAGGAAGACGAGGCACTCTTGGCAGCAGGGACACTGGATGCCATATTGGAAGATGTCTTCTGGAATCTTGGTGGTACCTCAAATGAAGAGGAGGAGTTTCTTGCTGGTGCCATCTGAAATAATGAAATATATCTAGTTTGTTAATTGCAATTTAACAACTAAGAATGAGAAACTTGTCTCCCTTTCTGTCCTGGTGTAATAAATCGAGTAATAAAAATCTAATCATACAAGACAGATAAATAACTATAAGTAAATAACATCTCCATTATGATTACTTTTCACTATTATTTCACTATTATATATATTAATAATACCACAAAGTAATCTTCACAAGAGTTGATGACATAAACAGCGCTATGCATGCATTGTCTCAGGACAGACAAAAAAAAAAAAAAAACATAGTCCAACAGCATTCCAGATCCAACTTTGAATTTCTGGGAAACGTAAAAAAAAAAAAAAAAAAAAATTCTGCATATGATGCTATGAGACAGTTGAACTCCACCTGCTTTGTGTGGTGTGGAATCATGGGAGTTCTGGACAGGGTCATTTTGGGGGGAGAGTATCGCTGGATTTTCGGCCCAAACCTTCCTCCTCCTGTCTTCCTGTACGGACTTGGCACTGGCCGTCTTGACTGAACCTGGAGCCATAAATGAATAAATAAATAAATAAATAAATAAATGGAAATATACAGAATTAAATGACCAAAAAAATAATAAAAAAACTAATGACCAAGATAATTAATAAACAATCATCGTCATATTTACCAACACTACCACCATAATTTATCTTTAAGTGCTTGACTCAAAAATGCTGAAAACTTTTCACAGTGGCCGGACATTTGAACTGGCAGTAATGAAAAATTTGCCGAACTGAATGGATTTTTGTCTGCCCGAAAAATACCCTATTAGTTTGAGACAGATAGTACTGATAAGGTAGCTTACTAGTACTTTGTTTGTGAATGTGATAAGTTTGAAATGGGAGGGAAAAAACGCTTTGGGTTTTATATAATTTTATTAGGGGAGTATGTCAAATGATGACTCTAAATTCAAAAGTGTGGCTCTTAAAACACTTGTCAGTCCTTTAGACCGATCACTAACAGTTTTTTACCGGTCCAGACAAATTTTCCCAGTCATGACCGATCGGACCGACAGTTTCTGCATGTCTGTTGACTGAAATCCTCTACAAAGTCTTCCCTGCATCAGTAGCTGGCACAATAACACATCAGACTAATAGGAAGATTTAGTTCCTTACATTGACCTTAAGGTGTTTCCCTCTATAACCTTTGCCCTTCTTCTTGGACTTGTTGGACCTCTGAGCGCTGACCATGCGCTGAATGTGCGCTGTGGAGTCGTCAGCGACGGCGAAATATGTCAGCTCACCATCTCGGTTACTAGAATAAATGTTTTTTATCACAACTTATGCTTTGAATACAATATGGTGCAAAACTTACTTCTTTGCTTCATTTTCTGCATGTCTTTCAATAGGTGACTAATCTGATCTTTTGTCCACTATAAATGTATTTTCTGTTTTAATCTAAAAATTATATCTTAAATTTTTAACTTATTTTTGGCTAAACTTAAATTGACTCTTGTTTGAATCTTTTAAGATGCATCAACATTTTGTTTTGAAATTATAATGAAATCCTGACCTATCTAATCTTTTCCTCTTCCTTCTCCCTCCCCTATCGATTTCACTTCCCTATTTCATCCCTCCTCAATTTCATCCCTCACCTTTCTTTTCCTATCACATTCACAACAGCAGACTAACTAGTCCTTGGATCAAATATGGCCGACCCTCTTGAATGCATCAGGAAAAAACATATTCAGCATTTATTAGGGGATTGGACGACAAGCTTTTATGAGGGTTGCCATATTAAATCTGCGGACGAGTTAGTCTGCTGTTGTGAATGAGGCCTTACTTACTGTCGAGCACTAACAACATCAGGCAATGTTCTCAGGAACTCCTCGGCAGTACAATATCCAAGCTTCTTGAAGGGCAGGGGGTCCCCTGTGATGCCGCGATATTCCCCAGGGAGTCTGGCAGCGACCACACCTTCTTTACTGCTCTGAAGAACTGCCCTCAGCATGGACTTGACACCATTCAGAATTTTTGCTTTCTCCTCTGGGTCCATTTTGAATATGGACTAGTGTAACTTTTAAGGATGTATATAGATCTTTAGAACACACCCTAGCAGTTGTTGACTTTATAATTTTAGTGTAAAATGTATTGTAAATCTATATTGGTTGCTTAACTCAATTGCAAATTACCGTGAATATAATTAAGACTGCACTACATGCATGGAAATTTTCAATGTTTGTGGGAAGATATAAACTTGGTATATTGCAGCAAAGCAAATTACACATACATGCAATTAACAGTCCTACTGCAGCTGCATGGGCAGTGAATCTGGAAGTTTGGAGAGATCAGGCAAATTCTGCGCTTCTAATATGCACCCTCTGTGAGAAAATAACACGGGAATGCATCATACCTTAAGACATTCGGATTTACCTGTAAACAACTTCAACTTTAAGTGGACACATAAGAGTGACAACCAGTGGCCAAGCACTCTGCGCACGTGAAATAAAATCAGGTCAAACTGGCGAAAAAGGGTCTAAAATAGCATGTAGGCCAAGTTTGCAAAAGGTTTATTTGTGAATGGATAGGCTATACGCTTAATTATACCATACGATTGCGTATTTATGCATTTAGTAGTTTATTTTATTTGACACGTATTTTTATTTGACCCACATAGTAAAAAAATTAATCCAAAAAGAACGCCTTTTGAACCCAGCATGCATTTCGATGCGGAGGCTTCCGGTCAAGACGACGTACAGCTTTCACCTGGTATTTTTTATCGATTGATAGCTAAAATATAGTAAGGTAAAGTGTATTTACATGAATTTATAAGGTTATTTCACAATTATAATGATCTCTCTCTCTCTCTCTCTCTCTCTCTCTCTCTCTCTCTCTCTCTCTCTCTCTCTCTCTCTCTCTCTCTCTCTCTCTCTCTCTCTCTCTCTCTCTCTCTCTCATGGCAATATTCGACGTTCAAAATGCATGTTGCGAATTGGAATGTAAAATTATATGTGCAGAGTCAGACTCAAGGGAAGAAACGATATAATATCTCTTATCTGACCCCATAAGATAGTTATTTGGTACATTATTTATGGATTTTAGATTACATAGTACATTCAAAACTTATCACCATTTAGTAATACAATTTCCACTCAGTGACCTCAACTTACCAGGTTGTATTGATAATATATAACTTATAACAGTGAGGTAACATGAAATAAGTAGTGAGTCAGTCTATACCTACTGAAAAGAACCATACAGTATCAGATGTAAAATCAGGACTATATGGTAAAATGAACCATGGCAGTGTTAGATATGTTCTTCAAAATAACCAAAGTAAGTAGCTGGAGTCCGGAGGCATTGACATTCTTTTTCAGGACGATTATATTTAAGGTGCCATAGAAAGACAAATAATGCAGGGACAGGGGCGTCTCGATAGTCTGAGGCTTCATTGGTCTGAAAAATGGTGACATTATGATTTTTATCGGTTTTTTAATCAAGGGATCATTGGTCTGAGGGTTCTATGGTGAACATTTCAACCAAAGAACTTTTGGATAAGATACGAGTCCATCTCTGGAGGGACATAGAACTAGAATTGAGACGTGACACTGCTTGTCTTGTATACGCCCAT
This sequence comes from Lingula anatina, assembly GCF_051362555.1. NCBI lineage: Eukaryota > Metazoa > Brachiopoda > Lingulata > Lingulida > Lingulidae > Lingula > Lingula anatina. Next base: position 547,439 of record NW_028257603.1, read on the forward strand.
TTTTCAAACAGTATTAAACTGCTACTTTATCTTTTCCAGTTCATTTGTTTAATCTCTGCTTAGATTGTGTGTGTATTTTATCAATGTGCTCTGTATTGACAAGTGGAAGCTTGTGTAATGAAGTAACCAAGATATTTGATACAAGCCAAAACCCACAAAACGGTATATATATATATATATATATATATCTACTGTAAATGTCATTAAATGTGTTCAACTTTCACTGTGGCTTTGCACTGTAAATGCTGGTTTGCATGAATTTCTAGGTCTTTGAAGATGCATTGTAAAAGTCTAGTTCTCACATACTCCCCTTTATTACTCTTCTGTGTGGTTTACGATTAATTTAGAAGAATGTGCCTAGCTTGTTTTTGGCTTCTACTAAGATCGACTGTAGATGTTCTCACCTTTCTGGGAAATGGCTAATTGTGGGGACCTTAATTACTGGATATTCAAGGTCTCATGCTTGGGTTAATGAAAAAAATATTAAAAAGAATAAAAAAAGTAAAAGATAAACCCATAATAAGATAAGTATTATTCAAGTAAACAAAGACTGCTGATGAAGGCTGTGTGTACTTTTTCAAAGTGTAAATGTTCATGAGACACTCCAAGCCCATGCTGGACAGAAAGGATTTTTTTTTAGTTCAAGTACATGCTTAAGTAGTGAAAACGGTATAGTAAATGAAAAACAGCTTGAAATTGAAGACTTTGCTCCTGGGGTGCTGTGATGAAAACAATTTTCCCTTCAAGCTAGTACTTGCACTATGGCATTTCCACCTGGGCCCCACTATGTACAGATCATGTCTGAAGTCTAAGATTGGTTACAGAAAAGACTGCTGTGAACTGAATCACTAGTAAGTCAACTAAGTGGCATTTTACAAAGAATGTAAAAAGCTATTTACCTCTTGTCTTTTAACTCACTTCCTACAGCAAACTTTGCTGGTCTTGACAATGATTTTTCCCTCAGAGGAGTGAGTAACCCATTTAGATATGTCAACTACATTTATTGTAGGCCATTGGTTTATATAGTGCTATAAGATCAATATTGTCTAGTTGACTTTACGTAATTATCTATTTGATTTTTTGCAGTCTCAGCTTGGTTAGGTTAAAAACTTAAAAACACTTTTTAAGATGGAGGACCTTGTGTCAGAAGCTGAAATGTTAACCAAAGGCCTGTTTGATGAATAGGTTACACCTAAATGGATGTTGTTGGAAACTGAACTAAAATGCACAAGTTTATATTCCAACACAGTGTCAGCACTTACACTTTGAATTTGGTCCATGGGTATCAAAAAGGCTCTTTGAATTTTTTGACTTGGAACTTTTTGTCTTAAAAACAGATTTAGCAATATTGAATTCTGTGAGAGCATTCACAACATATTTCATCTGCAGACTACTAGTACTAGTAGCAGGTCCCCAGATCTAACCCACTTAAAAGCTTGCCACATAATCCCTTAATAAATGCTGAAAAGATTCCCTGTGAGGATTACCAGGTAAGCTTTTTAGTAAATAGCATACAAGACTACTGTAGGTATGTGAAGTGACCTTTGTTATCTATGATACATCTATCCTAACAATGACATCTGATTAAAAAAAAAATGGTCATAATTTGCTGAATTAAATTTTAGTTTTAAAAAGCACTTGTCTAAAATTCACTGTGAATGCAGAGAGCTCAATGTTTAGATTTGTGCTACTTTGTGTTAAATGCCCTATGTTATAGAATTGTGCTACTGAGTCAGAGTTTGATGCTATGTAGTTATATGAATCCAAAATACTGATATTTGATACAGCTCAGGGACTGTTCTAGTTGCTGTAAATAGTGAGATAGCATTACAAAGCCATCATTATTCAACAAAAGAGATTTACCGACTACACATTGTGATGGATAAGGTGGGATCAGGCAATGATATGACTATGGTAACAGCTCAGTCATTTCAACGGGGAAAATTGTGAATTTTACAGATACTGTATTTTTTTTAATAATAAATTCTTAAAATTAGAACATTCCAATGAGTGATAGCAAAACAGTTGTAGAGCATATTACCTAGTTCTATTCTATACAACAGAATCACCAAAATGCTTCATAGCAATGTATTTTTAATGATTCCAAAATTACGTACCTAAAAAGTTGATAATTTTACCCAGTCGAAATGATCAAGCCATTACCGTATGAATAATAATTGACAAAAGTCATGGAATTGAAGTCAACAGGGTGCAGTCAATTGGAATTTTTTTCTCTCACCAAGTTTGACCAGGGAAACTACTGCACCTTAATAAATGCTGAAAGTTATAGAATGTATTTGGTAAAGGGCACTATCAAAGCACTTTGCAAGCTCATGATATATAAAGTAGATGTGTGCAGTGTTGAAGTACATTATTTTAAGTATAAATTCTTAAAATTAGAACATTTTCTGTACCAATGCAGATACTATTATGTATGCACTGTCTAAGTACATTTTCTTTACTACTCAAACAGATGTGTATGCACTGTCAAAGTTCATTTTCTGTATCAACTGAAGCAATTGTATTATATATGTATGCTCTGTCAGAGTGCATTTTCTTTACTACCAAAGCAGATGTGTATACACTGTCAGAGTACAATTTCTCTACCAAAGCAGATAGTAACACAGATAGCAATGGCTACAGTAGTTGGTAAACATGTACAATATCTGCCTGGGTTTAATTGATATGATCCAGGGATGCTATGATGTGCATTTAATGGGGAAGGTGATATATGATTATGTACTAGTATCTGTCTCTGTACACATATTATGTGTGTGTCAGGGGGGGGGGGGGGGGGAGAGAGAAAGAGAGTTGCTTTGAAATAGCAGATGAGTCACTAAATGTGCACAGCAAGAAAGAAAAAAAAATACAATTTCTCTTTACTTTTTATACTATTAATTCTCAATTTTAGATAATTCTTTTAACTTTGTATTTTAAGTATTTGGATTTAAGAATCTAAATAAATAATAATAATAATAGTAATAACAATTATTATTATTATTATTATTATTATTATTATTATTATTATTATTAGTAGTAGTATTATTATATATGGATGCTCATTAAAATAGTATACAATTTTTGGGACCAAAGCTCACAGTGCATTATATACATTATACCAGACAAAGAATTCTTTTAGTCTTGTTGTTGGATTTTATGTGAAACAAAGTGTGTTTGTTGAGTTTGGGATGTGATGATTTTAGTTTCAAAGTCCATTGATGACTTTGCTTTGAGTTTGAAGAAAAAAAAAAGAAGAAAAGTTTCTATTTTCTTCTATTACATATTTCATGGTTAATACAGCACAGAACAGCTTAATTCGAAAGACTTAAGAAATCTGCATTTTATGTAGGCAACTTGCTTTTTGTAAAAAAAAAAAGGATTTTATTAATTAGTAAAAATCCTGTACAGTCTCAGAGAATTCTGGAAGATGTTAAGGCATACTGATAATACAGGTCCTAGGAAGTTTATAGTAAACCTCGTAAACTTGGACTACACTTATGATGAACCAGACTAGATTAGGATCGAGATCAGTAATTCAGGAAATCCCAGAGATGTGCCCCTTATATCTAGTAGTACTCTATGAAACACAGGGTGATGGGACCACAAGGAGATAAAGATACCCAGTATCATTGTAATGAATTGAATGGTAAGCTGAGAATATCTCCAGGGTGATTACGAAGACTGGTTCCCAGTTATCAGCGTAATTCAGGGTGATAGTGCAACAGTGTGATCACACATGAGCTTTTTTTGCGAAAATGCTGAATTGCGCATTTTTTAAATTCAAGTCTGATGGTTTCTGTTAGGTTAGGTGTTGGTTCCCATAATAAATGTTCAGAGATTTTTTCCCCCTTTGTAAGCTAGGCTCATGTCATGTCTGGTGATCAACATGCCCATTGAATATCAATGGTGAGCAGAGACTGCCATTGTCCTCTAACTGAATAGAGCTTTCCAATCAATACAAAATATTTCAAGGAAGAGGCAACTCTGATTTGAGCACTGCCATTGATTTTCCACTCCTGTATCTCTAGGAATGTCCTGCATGGCTGTGTTTTCAATTTCTGTGAATTTCCTGGACTTGGAAAGTACTACCAGTGTAGCAGTTTTCAGTATATAGGTCATATTCTGATGTTCACCGCATTGATCCTGTGTACAGGAAGTAACTTTGATCCTAGGAACAGGTAAATACCAACATTTTTTTTTTGTCTCTAAAGGGGCATTTGAAGTATATCTGTATTTTCATTTTTTTTTTTTTTAATTTTTGAAACTTAAAAAATCCCAATTGTGTTGCAGCTCTCAAAAAATAGTTTAATGCTCACTGCATTCTTTAATACCCAGTATGCCAGCAGTGATTTTGTTGCTAGGAGCAGTTTCTTTTCTTCTCTAAGCAGATTTTTCTTCTCTAAAAAGGTGTTAGTATATTTAAAAGGGGTAGTTGTGACAGTTTTGGAATTGACTGTGATGACGTCGGTGGCAGTGGGCGGGACAACAGATCCTTTCCATGTAAAGATGATTACTGAGGATTTTATTTTTTTTCTTTTTAATTAGGCATGTTTTGGTTAAGAACTGTCTCCCAGTGTGAGGTAATAAGTAATGTGAAAGTCAGAGAACCATGTGAATTTCCAATAATGCGTCTCTGGCAAGTGTGAAGTTGTGGTGAATGGCTGGTATTTTTCCATAAATTGGTCTCATGTAATATGGTAACATACAGTTTCAGCATGCTAGACAAATTTCAAAGAAAACATCGCTGGCGTGTGTGAATTTGTAATTTTTGTACTGTAGGCTAATACTGATGTTATATTTCTTCATCCTTCTTATGATTGGTAACATTAGGAGAGTCAGGAAGAAGAAATACCATTAAAAATCTCAATATATCCTTCAGATAGACAAGAATTATATGACACAACCTAAACCAGTGGCAGTCCAAAAAAATAAAATGTCATATCAATTTTATAACAAGAAAGAACTTTTCTGGAGTTTCAGATTACGAATTCATTTTGAAAAAACTTAAAGTGTTAAAATTTAGACCAGTTTGCAACCTGAAATTTTTTTTTATGAAGCCAATATTAGGTGTAGACTGCAACACTAAGTTACATTCAGTGAAGAAGTAGGCAGAGTAAGTGGGCAGTTAATTTCCTCCAGTAAGGTTATGTTTTGCTAGCCACATTTGTTTGTGGGTTTGTTTGTCGGTGTGCAGCTTTACACAAACATAATGAACACTGATGAAATTTTCAGGATAGATCACAAATGGGACAAAGAAAAAAAAAAAAGATTAATTTTTGGTGATGATTTAGTGGTAAAATAGAATTTATTATATTTCTGTCTGTTGTTTACAGTACTATGTGTATTTGTTGTGGAATTTTGAATCTCACATGAAGAGTTGTTATCTGTTTTGGACCTTTTTTTTTTGTTTGTTAAGGCCTTTTTGTGAACTAGCTCTCAGTGGGTTGAGAAGTTAAAGGAGCAGACAGCAACAGTTCAGCCGTTCAAGAAAGAAGAACTGTATAGCCCTTAATCCCCAGTCTTAATTCAAGCAACAGGTAATCAGCGTTATTTCAAGGCAAACGTCCCAGTCTGCTGCAAATGTGGAGCGTGTTGGTTATAGATAACAAGGGCCTGCTGTGGCAGTTTTCTTTGAAGTCACAAGAGGGTTTTTTTTTTACCCCACTTCTGTGGGGTTCCCAGGAATGAACATTCACTGTCAGCATGACTGTGTCATTCCAGGAATCTTTGAAACCCAGGGTAAAGATTGATAGATTTTTTTAGGGGGACTACGTTGGTTCAGCTATAACTGCAAGAGGACAGCTACGTAGTGTTGGCATGAGATTTTTCTTATTATTCAGACTTCTCTATTCTTTAGGGAATATATTGGAAAAACAGCTCAACCGGAAATTTCAGACAGTTTCAGACATTTTCTGAAAGTTTTCTTCAAGGTCGAAGACTGGGGAGTCCCATTTATGCTTTGTGGAGGGGGATGGGTGGTGTCAAAAAACGGGGGCTGGGGTTGGTGGGGGGGGGGGGGGAGTAGAGCAGAATTTACCAGTTGCTTTGTGGTCACCTTTCTTGATTCTGAAAGGGCGAGGTTTTTGTCAGACAAGTTGTGAGGTTCAATGATGATAGTTGTATGAAAAGGTTCTAATTGGAACTGTAAAAACAGTGTCATTGAAGACTTCTAATAAAAGTGTTAAAAAATTGAGGTATGGCAAAATAGCAAGTGTGTATGTGGATAAACAAAAAGCCATGTATTTTACACGCACTCACATGTAACAAACATCCTCTCTTTCTTCCTCTCTGTCACACACACACACACACACACACACACACACACACTTGTCCAAGTTGACTCAAAGATTAAAAGTGAAATTTTATATTGGGTAGAGTAAATAAATTCAAATATCTAAAGAGTAAACTCCTAGACTGTTTTCTACAGTATTAGAGAACACACAGCTTGTTATTTCACACCTACGAGTCATAACACCTGTCTGTGTTAACGAGGTTACCCTACACTGTTGTTAATACACCCTCAGAAAACCTGATCTGCTTAATAACTTATTTTGCTCGAGTGGTAAAATTTCAGGAATTTTTTTTTCTATTTTCTCGATTGATATACTTAATTTGTTTTGATACTAGTGATGAAAACTTGACATTCTGATCATGTTGATTTTAGTCTCATCCCAGAAAAAAAAAGACAGATAATCACAGAAATCAATATTTAACCAAGTGAGAGGTTAGATGTCCTGAATTTTAATAAGCACTGCCTCACCTTACAGTGTTTATTATTTCATTCTGCTTTGGTGGATTTCTGAGAATTTCTTGCAGTGGTTGTGCAGGGGTTGTTTTAATCTTCTTTTCCTATCTTGGTGTACGTGGACCTGCGGTTTCCATGCTATTGTATCTATTCATAAAACTGGTTTAGAAAAATACAGCCCGTGTTTCAGAGTCTACATTCGTACTCAGACTCTTTAGCTGATTTACCTACTAGTAATGAGTGAATGGATTTGTATATATTAAACCCATGTGACATTGCAGTGTCTTTACAATCCCTTTCTATGGAATAGAGAGAGAGAGAGAGAGAGAGAGAGAGAGAGAGATGGGAGAAAGAGAAAAAGAGAGAGATGGAATAGGGAGAGACATGGGAGAGAGAGCAAGAGAAAAAGAGAGATGGAGGAAGGAGAGAGATGAGAGAGAGAGAGAGTGAGAGGGAGATGGGAGCAAGAGAGAGAGAGAGAGAGATGGGAGCGAGAGAGAGGTTGGGAGGAAGAGAGGAAAGAAGAGAGGGAAAAAAAAGAGAGAGAGGAGAGAGAGAAAGAGAGAGAGTGAGAGATGCCACATATCCAGACTGAGATCAAGTATGCCATGTGACTCAGGATTTACTTGAAACCAACCCTGTGCTACCAGCTTGCCTCTGTTGGTTCCAATAATGGCTCTCAAACTCAGGGTGTGAAAAAATGACGGATCATAATTCTGACTTGTTTGCTCCAGGAGATGCCATTTCCATTCAATTCCTGCTGATTTAAGAAATATGAATCAAAGTAATTAAGTTGCCTTGCTGTGTTTTGCACAGTGCATATTGTCCAGATATATATTTACTGTTTTTATTGAGGTAGGCTACCCTCTACCAGGGCGACTGATAGATTTTTACGGATATTCACAGATATGTCTCTAGCTAGATAGATTGTCATTTTAACTCTAAGTGACTTAGAGAAGTGAGTTAAAATGACAATCTATCTAGCTAGAGACATATCTGTGAATATCCGTAAAAATCTATCAGTCGCCCTGGTAGAGGGTAGAGGTAGGCAGTGTTATAATATTAGGATAACAATGGGATGAAGGAATTACCTCAGTTTGAAATTTTTCTCACCAATTTGTTTTCTGGTTGACTATAAACTTGATTTCATGATTAGGTTTTCATGTATCTATATATATATATATATATATACAGATTTGTTTGTTTTTTCCTAGATTTTTTTTATGAATCTTATATTTATTAACCACTGTCATTTATTTATTTACTGTATTTATTTATTTATTGCATTCTATTCATTTATTTATCTGTTCATTATTTATCTATTTATTTATTTACTGTTTTTTGTTTATTCATTTATTCGTTCATTCATTCATTCTTATTAATTGATTTCTTTATTTGTTTATTTATTTGTCTACTTTGTTCTGTTTTGCAAAACATTTTCGAGAACTCAGACAAACATACCTGAAGACAGCGGTGGCATGCAGTGACCTTGACATTTCAGGAGAATGTTTTGCTGTGTGTTTTTGAAGTCATTAACGGCACTTGATCTATGGTATGTGTTGTGCCACTGGCACCCTGTAGTACTCTATGTCTGCCTATGCCAATTCCAGGGTGAAGTTACTTTTTTGCCAAATTGCTGGATAGTGTTAACCGTAAGTAACAAGACAATATCAACCAAGTCAGATATATGAACTGAATATGTGTGGTATTAATTTTGTAAAAAGGAATTCATGAAAATGATTTGCATGTACATTGGCCAAATTGTTTGGAATCGGTTGGCAGAATTTATTATGTCAGGTACTAGTAGGTGATTCCTAGACAGTGGATAGTGCCTACTAGTACTAGTATTCATAGAATATGTTAACCCACAAAATGTTCCATACATTTGGCATTTTTACAGAGAAACTGCTCCTAATGTCTGGTGGATGTCAGTGAAAAATCGGCTGAAAAAAAAAGGCGCAGTTCTAATTTTTTAGCTCTCAAGCTTGATTGATTTTGGTAAGAGTTTCTTGTGTCGTACTTTTTTTTTTTTTTTTTTTTTTTTGTAGTTGTCTTTATTAGCACAATTTAGTCATTACCTTTTTTTTTCATTTGTTGATTCAGGAGTATGACATTACTTTTTTTCTGGACCCAATCCACCTATTTCTATCTGACTTTACAAATATAATGTGAAAAAGAAGACAAAAAATTGATTACAGCACCCCAGTTATTGAATCACGTACAAATATTATGACTAGACTGTAAATTATGGACAATTATCTAATGTTGATGTTTTGTTCCCAAGGTTAAATTTGCCTGACAGATCTTTTATTTTCTTGTTTACGATCTCTGCGCTGTCAGTTAAATTAAAGGCAAGCTGGCTATTGATTCTTGACAGAATTAACATTTAACCCTCTTGGGTATGTATCAAAGAAACAATAGCGATGAGAAGACATCACATACATGTATCGATTTATCTACGGAAAAAATATGAAAATGCAACGATAGATCTTTCTCCATGGTGTGACACTCTAAAGGAATTGTAAATTTAATTTATTTTTTGTAGGGAGTCAATTTTGGAGAATTAATTTCTATAGAACTGTCTCTTCAGTAATGACAGAATCATTCAGGCCGATGAATTCAGCAAGGGGCAGTTTCGCAAAATAATTTTAGCCTGAACATAGGTATCAACTTAAAGGACCAAAATCATGGTCTTCTTTGTGAGGAGGAGGAGGGTGTGTTTAGGTGACTGTTACAGCCATGCTATAAAGTTCTCAATCTCTCATGACATATAATGGCAAAAACTTGAAGATTTAATCAGTCTTGAAAATTTTGTCAGAAGATTGTCTGCCAATGTAATTTTTTTTTCACTTTGAAAACTTTGTCAAACTTGAATCTTGGCCTCTCAATTATTTAAAAAAGTTTGTCACCTAATATGGCTGTGTCATATTCACATATTTTATAATAATCGTGAATGTTTAAGTGATGGTATTTTTTAAATCTTTTACCACAGTGAAATAGGGGCTAAATTATTCCACCCCAAGTGAATTGGAAATGGGGTTTAATGGGCTCAGATAGAGCTCAATTCCATTCTGCTGCTGGCAGTGACTCAGGACTTCACTAACCATTCCTTGTGTCCAATAACAGAATGATATAAAGATATAATTTTGCAATTTCACTAGACAAAAGCTTGGAAATTCTTTCATTAGATGTAAATTTGTGACATTGACATATGGAGATTTAATACTTTACCAATGACATATATATGTCAAATATCTATCACAATAATATTGGAACTATGATTTATAAGAGCCTAAGCAATGACAGTTATTTGTGTTTTAATAACTTCTTCACTTAACTGATTGAATTATAGGATTTTAGGATATTATTTATTTTGTTTATTTCTTAGTACACCCAATGCCTGCACACACACGAACATAGCTGTACACACACACACACACACACACACACACACACACACACCTTCATTTATATGGTAAACACAATAATTACCCATGGGATTAAATGATCTACAAATATATCTGTGTTAATGTGTCCAGTAGATTAGCTTGATTATACCTCAGGGCTAGTGGAAGAGTGCATGAGAAATCCCCATTTGTTGGGGTAAGGGGAGGGGCCAGAGCCGGGCGGCCATTATTGTCATGATGATATTACTATTATTATTGTGCTTGAGGGAAAGGGATATTTGCATTACATGACTGTTTGCGTGTATATGGATACATACCTGAGACTGGATATGGCATTGTTTAAAACTCATTGAGGGAAATGTTGATTTTTTTGCTATGTTGTGATGTATTTTTGTTAAATGAGTTGGATATAGTTGTGCGAGTTTTTTACTTGCAATGGAGTTAAGGAAGACATATTCTGGTGAGTTAGCTGGATGCTTTACCAGTAATGTTCATGTATGGATTGTTTTGTTTTTGATCATAACTTTGGAATATGTGAGTTACAATGGAGCCAATAATTCTTCACATGTTTAACTTAGTGTCTGTTGGGATGAATTTTGTGGAAGTTTGTGTTTGTGTGTGTGTGTGTGTGTGCGTGTGTGCGTACGTTTGTGTGTGTGTTCCTGTACAAGTTTGCCTTTGTATGTTATTATGTTATATATGTGTGTCACGTTTGTGTATGTGCAGTATGTGTCTTTGCATGCTCCGAGGGAGTAACATCACAAAAATAATTCACAAGACAGAGATAGTGAGTACTTAGTAAAATGTTGACAGGAAAAAAAGAAGTCAACTTAAATCCTCTACCAGGAAGTTAAATAAAAAGAATTGATTACACGATGCAGTTGATAATTACTGATGATTGTCATACATAATTGCTGTGTTTTACAAGATTATCTCAAAGAGGGCATTTTGGATTTTAAATCTACAGAAGTTCATCTTAACAGAGTGTTTTCAGATAAGATTATGAATATAGTGTGGATTGTGCCAAGAGGAACAAGTTAGATTTTTTTAACTGGCTGCTATATATAATACTAGTAATCTAACATTTTTTTGCACTACGTAACAATATTTCATAGTAAAAACTCTAAATTTAGCTGAACATTGAATTGAGGACACACACACACACACACTCACACACACACACACACACAGTAACTTTAAGTGTACATATCATTCATGACACAGCTGAAAAAATACTAAATGTAAGATAGTGTGCCACAAGTCTTCATTTAGCTTATTTTATGACCATTGTCTTGTTTATATTGATAATACCCAGGTAAAATAATATAAATCACACTGATAAGTGCCGTACACACTAGAATGTGAATAGTTCATGGCATTTATTTATATCACAAATGTACTCTGTAACTTTAAAGGTGAAGACCCAGTCAAGCTAATAAAAATGTCATATTGGTGACTGTGTATTTATTAGGCTTTGATATGCATCTTGATTGTTCTGACTCTAGTTTTATTAATTAATTAAATAATTTGCATATATATTTATTTATTTCTGATATTTGAAAAAAGTATTTACTGTACTTGTATTTGGCTAAAATTCTTACTAGTAGCAGTTTTCATTAAAAGTGACATATACATGTATATGAATGAACACGCGCGTGCACACACACACACACACACACGGAGCTTATTTTTAAGCTCCGTGTCATAAAAGTACACGAACACGCATGTATCACAAATATATTTTAAGAATACCATGCACTTATGAAACTGGGTGGCTTAGCCTGTGGCTAGCACTGATAACAGGAGTTTGGTTAGCAGTTGATCAACCACAGACACATGAACACGACATACTGCCCCGTTTACACAAGGTGGACTGGCCTTCCCAGTTGCAAACCTGATTTGCCCCAAAAAAACTCCATCTGTCTGACATATTATGAAGTAAAGATTTGGTAAGATCAACTCAAAGTCTAGTGACACACACTTAGGCATGCGCGCATGCACGTGCACACACACCCAAACACATATGATCCTATTTAAAGCTTGTTGCAAGATTTCTGAACTCAGACAGACTATTAAGGAAAGGAATGGTATTGAAAAATGAAAATGCCTTCACTATGCAGATTAAGTGTGGTGTCTTGAACCAAACAGACCAAGTCTGGTTGCACCACATTGTACTGTGTAGACAAGTTTAGAAAACAGTACAAAAGACGCCCAAAGACAAAAAAAAAAAGGTATAAAGTGATAGGCAACTGCACAGGCACGACAGATAGATGTATACATGTATATAATTATAGTGCAGCATATTCCTCAGAAAGGTTTACTTTGAACCTTTGAACTTCTGATGCTGAGAAGTGGACAGAGAGATTACTAAATCAGAGGTTCTGTCGCCAGATTATGATGTAGTGTGTGTTATTAGTAACAGCGAGGAGCATTGTGTCATTTTGAAAGTATCTTTTCCCAAGTAATCTTCTCAGATGGAGGGATTTAGTGAGGAGCGTATTCTTCAGAATTATGACAGAGTGATATAATATTGCAGGGAGTTTTGTATAGTAGTTTTCTTGACTTTCTTTCTTTTTGAAATTTTTATCATTTTTTACGTGGAGAAGATTTTATTGAAAGACTTGGAAATTGGAATTGTCACCAAAGTGATTCTGATCATCAGAACTTTTTATAGAGCTATTTGCAGAAGATTTTCATTTAACAGATTGAGATCTGCGTTATTTCCCTGGTGTATGAAACATTTTCAGTGCTCTCGGCTTCATCTTGTTGTCATGTTAGGATATTGAGGAGGTACGCTGGAGAAATCTCATCAGAGCTGCTGCAGTTTTAATTGGACAATGACAAGTTTTCAGGGGAATTTTTAGATTTTGTCACAAACTAGTTCTAAGACTTGTCAAGTTCTGAGAGCAGTTTTCATTCGGACGTCACTTATTTTGTCATGTGTGATCTAATTTGTCTAGTCCATGGGGACTCGGGTGTGAGCGGAGCTGAGATATGATCAAAGTTGTCAATTTGATGAGGAAAAAACTCATTTTGTGACATTGGGTTTTGTTATAGATCTGTTATTGTAAGGCAGATCCCATCATCATTTAAAAACTGGAGACAAGAAAGTGATATTCTCTGCAGCTGAAAGATGGGACTACTCAAGTTTATGAAATTTGTTGTGATTTACGTCCATAGATAATGCTGCATTTTTTTTCATAAAAATACAAGAACTTCTGCACACTGCCATGCCAGTAGTTGGAAGCCTATGTCTAATGAATACTCTTGTCTGCAATAATGTTTATAAATGTTATGTGATGTGCAATTCTCTTTCGAGATATGAAAGCAATATCTACAAACATTTTTCATAGATATTATTTCTAGGGTCAGAAGTCCTTTTAATTAATTAATTACTTATCTTTTTCAATTTTTGTATTTTAACCTCATCAAATTGTACATGTTCAACAGTTGTCATAAAAGATAGTCAGTTCCCAAGAGACTGATTTGCCAAAGCCGAAGATGAAACTAAAACTGAAAAAAGGTCTTCTTTCTGAAGGACATGCATCATATCCCCAGTGTCGTGATGTAGACGTATTTGAGAACAGCATTCCTTTGCTTTGACAAGGATCTCTTCGAAGTATGCAATCCTTCTGGAAACAAACAGCAAATACCAAGAAATGGTTTCATTTTCAATTCCGTCAGGAATCTGCATATATGTCAAGTACTAGTAAACTCGGCTAATTGTCTATTTTGTTTTTGTTTTGTGTGATTGGTAATCTAAAAATAAGACTGTGTTTGATGAGGAAAGAGTAAAAGTAAAAGTTCACTTCTTATATATTGCACTACTTTGTCGTGTCAGAGCGGTTTATAGATACCTGGTCATTTTTTTGGGGCCATCAGACAATCTGGGTGTTAACGTTCTCGACTCCCTAGGGAGGATACAGCCTAGCATGTTCTATGAGACACTGAAAGCTAGCAAACGAACAATATCTTTCTTTGCGTGACCAGGAACTTTTCTCCTGCTTCAACCCCCCAGGCTGAATGGAAAGATGGGAGCCAGCAGGTACCGTTTATGAAGGACTGGTAAGTCCCCGAAAGGGGTCGAACCCATGTCCTCCTCCTCCGAAGGCAGACATTCGGGAATTTTGTTGACTGGTAAATGATCATGTTGCTTTCTCAAGTTGTCTTGGTGGCAAACTTTGCTCAGAGAGATCCAGAGATAATAAGGCATTGTGCTAAGCAACAGCAAGAGTGGCGTAAGAAACAGACAATGTTGTTGCCGAAAAACATCTAGCATTCAGTTTGGAATGCTCTGGAATGGCTTCTTCTTCTTCTTCAAGTTTGCATTTCACAGATTTGAGAACTTGTTTTGCTATGGAGTCGAACAAGTGTATTTGTATGGAGGATATTAACAGTTGGTATGAAACGCGTCAGAAGAAGCGTTGGAGTGACAGTTTATTGCGATACATTGATTCTAGAGGAGAAGCAGGTATTTTGGAACAAGCATACTTGTGATTCTGACAGGGAGAGAAAGAGAGAGAAAGAAAGACAGAGGCAGAGAGGGAGGAAAGGAGAGAGAGAGAGAGAGAGAGGCGTATATATATATATAGTATAAACAAAACAAAACATGAAAAAGTAGAAAAAAATTGGATCGAAAAATTAGTGATATGTTTATATGTTATGAACAAGTCATGAGATAACTGTATCTTTGACTCAAATCATATCAGGTGATCAATACACTGTGGCGCCATCTGTCAGTTACAATTTTTCTTATCCTGTAAGGGTACTTGATATCATATCCAAAGCCAATATTTGCTTATTATATGAACTTACGAAACCAGGTTTAATATGTTGATGATTTCCAGAGTTTCATGACAGCTGAAGGTGGTCTTGACGAGTCTGATCCTCTGACTAGAAGTATTATTACTACTGCTGAGTTTGGTTGCATGTTACAGAAGATTTAGGTCTTGTAACAGGCATGACTTTTTTTTTTCTTGTGGAATACCACAATTTTTAATTCAGTTTACCCCATATAAGGATATCAGGTGTCGGGCTTATGTAAAAAGTTCAGAGATCTTTTTTTCCCCAAAAACCCAAGCTCATATCTGTTAAAGCTAAGAGGGTGTGTCCTTATGATTGACATGTGTCATTATTGTTTCAGCTCCACAGCCACCGCCTAGAAGTACATCATCCTTGAAAGTAAGAAGACAATCAAGCGCAGGTTATGCAGGTACACTGAAGCCTCATTCACTTCAATTTGGATAAATTCCATGTAGCTTTTTCTCACCTCTGTCCAACAACTTATTGGAACAATAATTTACAAGACAGAAATTTAAAAGTGATTACTGCAGTCAACATTTTTTTTTGAATACCCATCAAAACAATAGTTTTTTGGGAAATGCAAAATAATCACATTTGTAAGAAGTACTCTAGGTGAGAAATTATCCTATTTGTGGAAACCATCTATTTTCAGGAACAACTATCAAAATAATGTATTTTTGAGAAATGTGCGTGCTGATTCACCAGGTTTGTTGGGATTTGGTTCAGTAATGATGGAACTGGTACAATGTAACATGTACCTCTATGGCAGTATTTACACCCAAACTTGATCCGAGGACTAAAGGATCCACTGATCAAATATGGCTGGCCCACTTGATAGCTTACCCTGAACTCCCCGCGGGGATTCTGTTCAGTATCTATAAGGGGATTACGCATCAAGCTTTTAAGAGGGTGGGCCATATTTGTCCCCTGGATCTGTAAAACCCCATTCCCATAGATTTTAGATCGATCTATCCTAGTGGAGAGTCTCACTAGATTACTGTCAGCTTAGCCAGCTTAAGTGTCTGTCCTGCCTACTAAAAGCTGTAAGGAGGTAATTAACTATGGTGCGCACTCAGCTGACTGCAATTTAGCGTGAACCCCCAGGGAGTTAGGTCGATCTAAATCTATGGGAATGCACCCTAAGTCAACAGATGAACTTTGGTTCTGAATGCGTCCTATTTTCTCTGGTACACAGCTGCCTGTGAATATTATAATTGTGTGGAGATATTGGACATGAATCATCAGCACAGAATGTATTGATAGCTAAAGGTTCAGTGATTGGTCATACATTAATGACCTGTTAGCAGTTTGAGGCAGCATGGGGGAGGGGGGCAGACAAGGGGGCATATATTTGTACCCCCCCCCCCCCCCCCACTCTCATCCTACCTCACACGCTTGAATGTACTGCACACACACATACACATATCTGGTTGGTAGAGTGAATTTTTTTTCATATGTTTACGGTTATTTTCCCTTCATGTGTAGAATTCATCTTTAGACTTTCCAGTTTTCTGAGATCTTCTAGTAGAAGTGGGCTAAAAAATGAAAAAAAGAAAGAGAGAAATTATTTCAGAAAAAAAAACAGTTAGTCTGCTTTTGAACTCATTTCAGATAATTCTGTACAAAGTCCCCAGCTTAAAAGTTCCTTTCCAGCAGCGCTGTCCCCACGGTGTATCCTTCTCTGATAGATTAATAGATACTCCTAATCTACTTTTCCCTGGCTTTACTTAAATATACGGATGGATTTGTTTCAATCAGAGAGACTGTCACTTTTGTTATGTATGGTTTGTTCTGTGGGATCAGTATGAACCGTGATTAATTAGCGGGAGACGCATCTGTCTTGGTGAGATAAGTATTGATCTGATGTGATTGGGCTGGGTTCTGGTTGTCTGTGCGTGTGTGTGTGTGTGTGTGTGTGAGTGTGTGTGCACGTGTGTGAATGTGTGTGTATATGTAACATGTATAGTATGTGTGTTGTGTGTGTGTGTGTGCACGTGTGAATGTGTGTGTATGTAAATGTGTGTATTGTATATGTGTTGTGTGTGTGCATGTGTGTTTGTATGTGTATGCGTGTTTGTATGTATATGTATGCATGTGTGTGTGTGTATGCACGTGTTTATAAGTCTCTCTGCTTACGTATATGTGTAACCAGTGCTCATGTGTGTAGGTGTCTCATCCACACCCTGGTAATGTAATATAATAACATAACTTCATGATATTATATTTTAATACATTTCTGGTGTAGCCCAAACTTTGACAAATCAAGTTTGCTATTATTGAAATCAGAGAGGGATGTTGTTGCAGAAATTAATAGACTATTGGCCAGTGCATTCAAGGTGGCCTCTGTATTGACTTGGAGAAAATGCTTCTGCCACAGTGATAATTGATCGAAGGTACAGTGTGCTTGGAAATATTAGGACCACCGTAGCAGTGTTCACCATTAAAACTAGGTTACTAAGAAAGAACATATTATTATTATACATGAAAGCAAGTCCGCCTAATCCCTTCATGGTCTCCCATCCTCCACACTCGCCTTCCCTGCAGGGGCCTAGCAATTAAACCTCAAAGCCAAAATATAATCCTTGTGGAGGTGGGGAGACCATTAAAGGATTAGGCTGTCTTGCTTTCATGTAGGGTCTGCCATATTTGATCTGCAGACCAGTAGATCAGAGAATCATCTGTTTTGAATGGGACCATAGTTATACAACAGTAGATTTTAAAGAAGGATTGATATTATGATTAGGCGTTGTAGGTGCTAGGTTACCTAAGCACTGAAGATGTCAGAAAAATATCCCTTCTTAAAAAAGAAAAATTGGAGGCTGCTGTAGAGCTGATATTGTTAATGTGTGAAAACTTTGGAATCACCCTGTACATATGGTTAAAAGGAACTGTGCTGTCAGATGTCTCAGATGGAACTGTCTATGGCTGTCTGTGGAAGATAACTATACGCTATCTGTGAGTATTTGTTATATATCAAATACTAGAACTGTATATATCAGGGAATGGTTTTACTTTGTGTCGGGATGGGAATCATTATGATTTGTTTTGATGCATTTCTGATTTCATGTCTAAAAGATATTGATAAGAAGGGATGTTTGGAAATTGGGTAACAGAAAGGACGAGACATTGATTGTTGGTTATCTGATCAAATACCATAGCACAGTAGGCTAGACAGAGTCTCTCTCTCTCTCTCTCTCTCTTTCTCTCTCATTCTTTCTCTTTTTCTCCCTCTCTCTCTCTTTTTCTCCCTTTCTCTTTCATTCTTAATCTCTCTCTCTTTCTCTCTCCCTCTCCCTCTCTCTCTCTCTCTCTCTCTCTCTCTCAATCTTTCTCATTCTTTCTCTTTTTCTCCCTCTCTCTCTCTTTCTCTCCTTTTCTCTCATTCTTAATCTCTCTCTCTCTCTCTCTCTCTCTCTCTCTCTCTCTCTCTCTCTCTCTCTTGAGAGTTATGTAATTTATATAATGGTTGTGTAATCATTCACAATAATAATAATGATAATCATAATCATCATCTTTGTAATAATAAAAATAATGTCTTCTCCACAATTTTCTTAAAAACACAAAGAAAAAAATGCTAAATTATCTCAAGAATACAACAAATTTGATCCTTTGACAAATGAGGCAGAATTACCATTAGGTATGCGTCATTAAGAGATAATGACTTCTGTTAAAGGCTGTTTGCTAATGAGGCCCGTCTCCTTTTTCAATATCTGTCATTACATGCAGTGATTAGTCTTTGAGTGCCAGGTTGTCATATGTCGAGAAGAGGAAGGAAGGACATAAATATCTCGTTTCTCTTGAGAAACAAAACTTAGTCTGTACATCTTTATATCTTTATATTGATCTCAGACCAAATTAATTGTTTTCCAAGGTTTTTTTTAATACCATCTAAAAAGATAAAATAAATAGCCAATGTGTCCAAGCAATACAGTACCTCTAAGCAAAAACATAACCTCTCTCCACAGGGTTGGGAGGGGTGGGGTGGGTAATTATTTTTTCATAGAACAGAATGGCAAATCATTTGAAGACCAGTCAGACAGTTGTATGTATGGGTCTGTCTATTTATATTAATAAATAATGTTATACTTTTATTTTATTTTTCTTTTAAACGTAAATTTGTGAAATATGAACAGCAAAATTAATGGACTTACATTAAGTTTTAAAAATAGTATTGTGAACATTTATTCAGCCTTGACTGATTTGGTATGTATATTGATCTAGATGACTGTTTTGTCTTTAAGATGCCAAGTTTGTAATATTGAAAGCAAACTTAGAGGCCAACAGCATCATTACAGGATTGTTTTGTCTTTTATTGAACATTTTCACCTTGGCCGACATAAATGAATATGTTTGTGTAACAAGTGAAAATCAATGCTGTCGGTTTTATTTTGTTACGTCCTCCTTGAAGAGGATGGATCGAAGGATTGCATGTATGCACATACTGGAGAGAGTTACTTTGTGATGGAAAGGCTTAGAGAGATAGGGTGCTCAAGACCACAGATGATCAAGTTGTATGGTGTGTGTGTGAGTGAGTGGGTGTGTTTGCAAGAGAGAGAGAAAGAGAATAAAAAAAAAGAGAGAGAGAGAGAAAATGACAGAGAGGGAGAGAGAGAGAGAGAAAATAACAAAGAGGGAGAGAGATTGTCACATAAAACAAGACTTTCTGTACCACACCAGTGCGACTGGTCCTACAGAGTACTAGTATGCTGTGTGGATGAAGGGGGAGAGTAATTTAATAAATGAACCCCCCCCCCCCCCCTCCAATATACCAATCTGAATCAGAATAAATGCAGTTACTAGTACTTCTAACTGGCTGTGCATTCAGAGAGAATTGAAAGAGCAGTTTTCTCTAGAACTCTTATAGACCCCAACCCATCCTTTACCAAGTGCCAAAACAACCTAGGAGATAACAATACAAACAAAGCCCAACAGCACTGACTGTGTATGTAATGGCATTTACACGTGCATTCCATTCCTCATTGTCTACTGATCAATATACTAATGCGGGCTAGTGCATTTCCATTATCTATGCCTATTACAACACCATTGTTTTTATCTTCGATCCAGTGCCACGCACTGTAGAGTTAACAAGGGGGAAATTAATTCTGTCATTTATATGCTACTTCATTTAATTGTGGGTGGAGAATATGAAACCCTAGTGTCCCCAGAGAATGGTGAGGATTTAATGTGGAGTTGACCATAGGTCATTCGGGGTCGTTCGGTCAGTTGATCAGATCTTGAGTTCGTTGATGGTAATTTTGTTTGTAGTTCGGTGGGCAAAGAGTTTGTTGAACACTATCATTGAGTTTCCCTGTGAGTTTCAGAGATTGCTGGAAAGTTGACTTTGTTATCAGCATGATCTAGGACCCATTAAGGTAAGTGTAGTTTGATGGGTCTTTGGCATGATGAAAATGACAGAGGCATGCTGTTTATAGAGGTAAGTGTCTGGAAATTATAGTATCTCAGTAACTGGGGTAGGAAATGAAGAAAGATGCTGGTTATGTAGACAGACAATACTTTCATAATCAAACTATACTTTTAAATCACTAAGACCAGTATCAGTCTTTCACTCACAGACATACTACCCCCCTCAAAAAAAAAAATAATAATAATAAAATAAATAAATAAAAATGAAAAAATAAAAGAAATCTCAGAGTTTACTGATCACCAGCTTCTATATAGGGCTATTCACATTAGCAAGTAAAACGAAGTCGAGTTAACTTCGATTGAATCGGGGTCGATTAAACCCAGGTTCTTTGTGTTCACACTGGCATGGGAAGCAATAAGGGTAGAATTTCGCCAATTGTACCTCCTGTTAAGCATGTGCACTGTTGTTCTCAGATCAGGCTGTAACTGCGGTCAAAATTGCCGGTGTGAATGGGGCATTCATCACCACTAAGGCCCCTTCAGAATAGAGGACTATTTAGTCCGAGGGTCAAAAATGGCGACCCACTACAAAGCTTGCTGTCTAATCCGCTAATGGACACTAAATAGATATCCGGGGGGGAAGTATTCAAGTGGGTCACTGGTTGGCCATATTTGACCCTGGGACTAGTTAGTCCACTGTTCTGAATGGGGCCTAAGACATGCTGTTGACTGAGGGTGTTAGTACTTTCTACAGGTTCTTAACTTGCCCTGGGAGCAGGGGTGGAGAAACCCTGGCCAGGAGCCAGCAGGATACTGCTTATTACAGACTTTATATTGGGTTGTAATTGGGTGATTATTTTACTGTGTGGTCGATGAACTGTGATTTCAGACACTATATAGTGATATTAAGCTTTCTTGGTGCCAGTATTGTCAATTTCTGTTGCAATCAATTCAGTGTTATTTCTGACACTGTGAACATGTATAATGAAGCTTTACCAGTGCCAAAATTCAATTTCCAATCCAGCATAAACTTGGGTTGACGCAGCATTGTGTTATAAATCAATTTTTTTCTCGGTGTCACAAGTTTGATTCTCCAACATAACCAAGAACAAACACCCCAAGTTAAAGAGATTACTATCAACACACCTCTTTATTTAACAAAAGGCCTCTGGAGTTTCTAGGAACCTCTGAAGCTTAGATTGCATTCACAACCAAAGTTCGGCCCCACACTAACAGATCCATAGATCAAATATGGCTGAACCACTTAAAAGCCAACCGCATAATCTATGCGGAGGATCTATTCATTGCCTATAAGGGGATTATGCAGCAAGCTTTAAAGTGGGTCGGCCATGTTTGATCCACTGATCTGTCAGTCTGCAGATCAACTTGTTCTGAATGCGCCCTCAGGGTACTATCTAGTCCAGTTTATTTAATTAGTACTGGTAATACACCCTGAGTTTCAGGCATTGCTGAGAACTTGCCTGTAATACACCCCGAGTTTCAGGCATTGCTGGGAACTTGCCTGTAATACACCCCGAGTTTCAGGCATTGCTGGGAACTTGCCTCTAAGGGTGCTTTCCCAGAGATTTAGATCGATCTAAAGATTAAGTTTTAGATCGACCTAACTCCCTGGGGGTTCACACTAAATTGTAGTCAGCCGAGCGGGCACCATAGTTAATTACCCCCTTACAGCTTTTAGTAGGCGGGACAGACGCTTAAGCCGGCCAAGCTGACAGTAATCTAGTGAGACTCCCCACAGGGAGGGGTCTAAAAATCTATGGAAATGGGGTGTAATACATCAGCATGTCTCCAAGATTACCAGATACAGCAGAGAAAATTATCCTAAAACTGAGGGTGCTAATCATCGCCTTATCTCCTGTTTTGCTGTGAGATCAACAGGAAGATGAGTTGCATGTTATTGTATCAGTAATATAGTTTTATGCCCCAGTGTCGGTGCGGCTGATGAATGGAAGCACAGTCATTGCAGAGAACAGTCAGTGAAAATTGGGAGAGAACTGGGAGAGGCTTTATTTTGTGGCTGTAGCTGGGACAGGTTAGGAGGTGGTTTAAATTTGCTGCTAGTAGATGGTGATTATGATTAATCAGTGGAATATTATGTACAGAATAGAAGGTAAGAAAGTAAATCTGGTTCTAATTTAGATTTGTACAGAATAGTAATGATGATGATTAATATAAAGTTCCTTAATGCAGGGATTATATATGATAACAGAATCATGTAAGAAGTGTACATGTGGATGGTGATAAGTGTGAAGATAGATTGTGAAGATAGATTTTAGACCACAGTTTGATTCAAAGCAGTTGGTCTAAAAATTCAATTTGTAGGTAACATAAAGTGTGACAACAGATTTTCTGAGGCTCCATGGAAGATTTTTTTTGTCTAACTTTGTCAGATTATTTATAAAAGAATGTTTCTTCTGATCCCACTACTTTTCTCAACACGTGACTCAGGTTGCTTTATTGGGTTCCTCTATGAATAAAAAACTAAAAAGAATGAAAAAAGAAACTGATTCAGCGTACTAGTAGGTGAATCATAAGTTTAATCTAGCAGTAAATCTATCCCTGGTACAGTCATGTTGAAAAAAAATATGTCAATTTTTTCCCAGCTTAATTGAGATAATTTTTCATTTTGCATACTAGAAGTGGTCTGCTTTTGTTGCGACCATGTTGGAACTAATGATTGTCTTCCTCCAAGTCACCTCATGGAGTTTTTCAAAATTACTATCCCAGTAAAACTGATTGTGTTAACTTTGTCGGAGCTGCACTTGATAGTTCAATAGGAAATGATTCAATCATATTATCAACTGAATTAAATAGTGGATTCCCATGTGGATGTTGCTTGTCAAGCTTGGAGTTCTTACTGCAGGTTGCTATGGTGACATTTTAAAATTGTGATTGTATGTTGTCTTGCTGGGCGATTAGCAATTTAGAACATTTCTTGGTGGCTGGTGATTTTGGAAGAGTCATGGAATAGTCATTTGGAGATAAAGTTGTATTTTGTTGGCACTGTGTGTGTGTGTGTGTGTGTGTGTGTGTGAGAATCTCTCTCTCTCTCTCTCTCTCTCTCTCTCTCTCTCTCTCTCTCTCTCTCTCTCAGCAATGGGGAATACCCGCTTTAAGGGTCTGCCGCTAGATGGCGTGGGGGTGAAAGCAGTCCTTCTTAAATCTCGCAGAATCTCGCTCACGGCTTTACACCAGAGTTTAACATGGAGCGTGTGCACGCGTCGCTGACAGTGAACCAACTCAAACGCAATTTACTTGAATGTGGTGCCATAACATCTGGATGAAAATGTGAATTGACCGAAAGGTATGTGTTTTCTTTTCATTTAGTGCTTGAAAAACAAGAATGCTAACTATTTTCCTTGAAAAAAATCGAACATTAGTCGAGGTGTGTGTGTCAAATCTGACATGTTATGTACTAGTACATGTAGACTACTGTAGGTACGAGTAGGCCTACGCTCATATTTTGTTTTAGTAGCACGAAAGACGAAGATTTTTTATACTTAGTAAATGTACTTATTTTTTTCTTTATAAGGTTACCCAAAGAAGGCCCATATATTGGGGGCAAAGCCTGAAACTGTCGATTTCAGGACCCCAGGACAGCCAACTTCAAGAGCAGGATAAAATGATTACTTCAGGAATCTTACCCGTCACTTCGCATCAGCGGCAAAGATTGATGTAGCCACCAGTTATGCCTACCCTAAAGCTGACTTACAGGCGGCTGTGATGGACAACAACTATTGCCAAGTGCCATGAAAACAATAATGCATGGATAGAGGGAATGATGTAAGTGAAAACAGAGGTCTAATATTAAGAATCAGGCCCAAATATGAGAAAGAATTATCAAACTAGGTGATGTGTGACATCATAGAAATATAAAATTGTATCTTAACTATTTAATGCTGTAACCATCTACCATGCTTTAATGGGATATGACTATTTCAGGTTGAGGAACAAACAGCGAAGGACACTGAGCATAGCAAGTTACAACAAGGAAATAGCGCAATCTGACACAAGGAGAGACAATGGCGGATCACTGCTTCCAGATTTGGAGAGATAATGTCAGCTACAGAGAAGAAGTATATGAACAAACTGTATGAATAATTGTTGTGTCCAAAACCATTGCAGACACATGACAGTTGGACCCGGACCCGATTTCCCCTTTTTGGAATGTGTACCTCGTGCACGAATCTGGGCCTAAAGAAAACCCGCAAATACTATACTAAGTTAGAAGGCCAGATGTTCATTACAAATCGCCCATTCTGCTATTTTGCTGTGTTTACATTCAAAGATCTGTTTGTGGGGTTGATTCATTCTGACGCTGGATATTTTTCTACATGTATTTTGCCCAGGATAACTTTTTTTAATGAAAAACACTATAGGAAGTATGTGTCAACCAGTTTATAGAAAGTACCCCTGTATGAGATGGTTTTAGCTGCAATCATAATTTTGAAGTGCAATTTTAAAAAATGTTTTCACTAAAATGAAATAATTTGGTGGTGCTATATTCTTTACAAAAAGTACTTATGTGTTTATGCTGTTTTTAATAATATTTAACTGTAATGAAAAAAACCCATGATGCTATTTTGTAAAGTATTTTAGTGGGATGAAATAAATTGCTAGTTGTATTTACAGCAAATAATTTGGTTTTTCTGCTTTTTAAAGAATTTTCAAAGTGATGACATAATGTGGTGGTTCTATTCAAGTAAAATAATTCATAAGTACTATTTTGTAAAAAGGAACAAAAAACTGTTAATTTGTAAAATGTTTGCTTTCTTTAATTTTTATTTCTTAAACTGTTACAAAAAGTTTTCCATACCTACAGTAATCCATTGGCTGAGAAATTGCAGCTATATATTCAGGAAAGTTATAGCACAAATAAATTATCTAAGTATTACATGGTTTCATGGTTTTTACTATGGACTGAATAATTATTTTGTTTAAATAAAATATTTGGTTTTGCTGCTTTTTAATGAATTTTCAGAGCGATGAAATAATATGGTGTTTCTACTCAAGTAAAACAATTCAGAAGTGCTATTTTGTAAAAAAAAGAACAAAAACTGTTCATTTATAAAATGTTTTCTTTCTTTAAATTTTATTTCTTAAACTGTTACAAAAAGATTTCCAAACATGCATTATTCCATTGGCTGAGAAATTGCATCTATACATGAACAAATAAATTATCTAACTATACCTAGTTTTATGATTCTTACGAGGTACTGAATAATGATTTTAAATAAAAATAATTATTTAATTAACATTACCGGTCATGCTCAATACATCAATAAAAAAGGATATTACTTAATAACACAACCTTATGCGGGTAGTAGGCTACCGGGACTTATACATATTTACTGACAACTCTTCTGAAATTACGGACATAAGAAAACGCACTTTGATAAATCATACTTCCTAGGGGCACTTTCTTGCTATGGAGCTCTCTTTCCAAAACTTTATAAGTTTTGCCAAGATCAATTAACCTTTTTACGTGTATTCTTTTTGAGGCAACTCGTCTATCTTTAGGGGCCTAATTACTGTTCCTGGGTCAAGTTGTAACTGACCCTTTAACATGGAAGGTGTGTTGACATGGGCAACCCTTCACTTCAAACGAAGCCCTGAATCCTCAAGAAAATTATGCCCACCTTGCCGACTTTGACATTCAGGTACACAACAATACTGAGGCATGTTTATTAAGGCCAGTACCACAGTCCAACGTATACAATATCCAACATGGCGACCTAGGAAGGACTGAATTCACACTAGCGACACCTGGCGCCAAGCGGGCTGGTATTCCCCATTGATTTTTAAAGTACTTGAGTGTCCCTTTTTCAATAATCAACCCTTCTTTTTTACCTTTTTGATCAGTCAGCCTTTCCAAAATTAAATTAATTTTACTAAATCAATTATTTGAGCAGTGGGTTTATCTCTTATGTCTGAGCCACTTTACCATTGTGGCACTGAACTTCGTATAATTAATATATATGTATATATAGTCCCTAGGATGGAGAGAACCAAGCTTAGAACTATTCTTATCAATAATGCAGAAAAACCATGCTTTAAAGTATATTTAACATCAAAGAACTCACTTCTGGTCTAGTGCATGTATGCTTGAACATTTCCCATCTTTTGATGGAACTTGGCCGTTTTTCTGAGGCTCCAGGGAGTATTTTACTTGGAATGGTTAAGGCATTTTAGACTTTTTGCTCAAGAAATCAATCTTGTGCCTGAGTTGAGGTGAGATGCACCATTATGGTGGAGTGTACTGATCATGATGATGTGAAACCCAAGACTTGGATCCTTTTTTATATGCTTTATATTTTAATGATTGTATGTTTTATTTTAAAAGCCTCGCATTATGTAGTTGGTATTTTCATTCTTTGTTAGCCTTAGCAGTGTTCCTGTTTATAGATACGTGTAAATAGATGGAAAGGTCAGAGGTGTCCCTTTGCATAAGGTTTTGGGGTGCATTTCTCGATACTGACTAGCATAGTAATTTTAAACTATTCTTTTTTTCATTTCCAGGCGTGAGAAGACGCTCGAGAAGCTACGGTTGTTACGATGATTCGTATCGTCTAGTAGGCATCATTGAGCCCTCAAACAGCTCCGCGGGTGGTCTGACCCCCAGCAGTGGCAGACCCCGTGGAAATGAGAATGGCAGCCCCCATGTGTCAAATCACGGATTTCCTGCCATGTTGTCTGCTCAGGGTCCCCATGGGTCTCCCCAGGGTATTATGTAAGTGACTGTGTGTGTGTGTGTGTGTGTGTGTGTGTGTGTATGTTCTCAGGATATGATGTACTCGTTAGTGATATTGTATGGTGCATGCTTGCGTATATGTACATTGTGCACATGTGTGTGTGTGTGTGTGTGCATATATTAATGATGGTCTGTGCATGTCTTCTGTTTGCTTTAAAACAAGTGTGCGTATATATGTGTATGTATGTGTGTTTTATGGCATACATTAATAATATGTGCATTGTATTATGTTGTGGATAACAGTGTTGGTATAAGTGATAACACTGATGATGATGATGATGATGATGATGATGACAGTACTGCTGAGTATGATGGTGTATTGCAATCAAGCCTGGGAGCCCCTGGAGTCAGTAGAAGTGGATGAAGGTGGATCCCTGGTTATAGGGTACCAGAACTTACAGCAACACCATGGCAATACTGGTACCAGTTACTACACAGCAAGGGCCCATTCAGAACAAGTTGATCCTAGGACTAACAGATCTGTGGATCAAATATGGCCGACCCACTTGAAAGCTTGCTGCATAAGCTCCTTATAAAAATACTCTAAATGGATTCCCCCTTGGGGATTACGTGTCAAGCTTTCAAGTGGGTTGTCCATATTTAGATCCTTGGATCAACTGTGGTAGTGGATGTGACCCAACACTGACAGCACATCAGCAGTGACATCAGAATGAACAGCTGTACAGATTGGGGTGGCCCACTGTGGAAGTGAGAACAGAATGCAGGGCAATATTAATTTAAGGTAAGACTGAATTTTTACAACTTTTTCTAGATAAGTTGAATGGTAGGTTTGTGCAGATAATGGAGGGTTAAATACTATGCTCAGTGAAGTGTTATACTGAAATGATGGTAGGAAGTATATGTACGAGTTTATATCGTAATCTAAATAATTGTGGAATCTGTCGACCAGCGTCGAGAGAGGCAATCATCTTGTTTCTGGACAATGGGTTATGAAACATTTAACAAAAGAAAAGGGACAATAAGAAAGGAGAAATGGTTGAAAAGACAGCAACAGGCAGGTATTGTTGGATATAAAAGTGAGATATAGGAAAGGGGCAGCTGTGTCAGCACAATGTGAGATTGTGCTTGTCACTACTAACACACTGGAGCAGTGTTCAGTGGTCTCAACCAATTGTGTTGAGTTGGCTCACCTAACACAATTATGTTCCTTCATGAGGGCATTTGTAGTGTTTACCTAGCCAGGTGTGTTGTTTATTGTTGTAATATTCAAGATTATGTTTTGGAGGGTGGGGGAATATACAAGGAGAAGGAATACAAAGAATAGTAGATGGTGAAATATTATGGGAACATGTCAGGTACTTGTACAGGTTTGGAAACATTACTTTGGCATTATATCTTCTGATCTCTCTCTCTCTCTTTCTCTCTCTGCAGACTTGCAGAAGAGAGTTAATACAATGAGCAGTATATGGTTCATCAAATTTAGATTGCGATTATGGATTATGGCAATCTGGGCTTTTCTCACACAAGATATCGCAACATGCTTGACATGGACCATGGAGGGGGGGGGGGAGTATCAGGTCAGAGGGAACTGGGCCTTGGGCTAGAAAAGGTCTGTTTTGAATCAAAAATTGATCTAGGTTCTATGTCATTTTTCAAGTCAGTTGAACTCCCCTGGGGTCACTTTCCAAAATAATAAAAATGTTGGCTGTAATCCTGAGACTATATTTTTGTGCCATTATTTTGGGCATAACCTTTATCTTTGTTGATCCACACTATGAAACATTTTTCTAGAATAAATACATATTATAAACATAACCTTTCAGAAAAAGATGGGGGAACTGGTATAATGGCCATCAAAAATATTGTCAAGAAAGCAGTTATGGAGAGAGTGTTAGAAGATCAACTAAGCTGGGTTCCTATCAAAACAAATCAAAGAGGCAGGAGGTATTTTTGGAGTTTTTAATTTGAGGAACTCCTCTGATGAAAATCCCAGTGATTGAAACCATGAGGGGGGAAAAAGAATTGCCAGTGGCAATAAATGTCAGCAATAAAAGCCTTTTTATGACTGATATTTTCCAGCAGTAATGTCATATATCAAAATGAAAGATAGGGTCGATTTGGGATTATATTGATGTTTTCCAGCTGCTATCCATCAGTAACATTTTTGCATTTTATTGTATTATTTGTAAATTTATTAAAATCAAATCCTTATTATTTTAAGATGAAACATTCCTTTTGTTATTATTTAGCTATTTATTAATTTATTCAATTATTTTGCATTTAAGTGTTTTTCTGAGAGTGTGAGATCTACAAGGCTTTATTCCTTGTTGTCACCAACCAGCCTGTTTTTCTCAGAGCATGACTTGTTAATAAATGACTGCAAATAAAGCAGATTTAAAAAGAAAAAGAAAACATAAATTGACAGTTTAGGGAAATAAAAACAAAACCAAGAAAAAACGCTTCTAGACTACAAATTTCCCTGGGGTCTTGGCAAGTTGTGCAATGGGTTGCATGACTGAAACTTTTTTATCATGGGGAAACATTTTTTTCTAGATAAACGGATGAGTCACTGATAGAAAATTTTAGATGCAATTGAATGCTTTATAAATTGTATGTGAAAGAGTAAACAAAACTGTATATTTATTATTAAGAGTGAAACACATCACACTGGTGTCTATTGTTTAACTTAATTTGAGTACATAATGATCAGAATTATCGGTTTCGTGTCAGATGACACCGTTCGAGACACTTCCCCCTTGTGTGGAGTATTACGTCATCGTCTCAGCCTTGTTATCACTATGTTGTCTGTGGTGGTTTTTGTGCCATGGTGTGGGGTGTCTGGAGGTTTGTAGGTTCAACTAATAATATTTATCAAAAATAGATGTTTTAAAAAGAGACTTACCTGACTCATGCCAAGCTGAGCAATTTTCTGGTGTGAAAGAAACCATTTGGTAAGGGTTCTTCAAAGACTTCATCTTTGAGGCCCTTAAACTTTGCACCAAGTATTACACAATTATGATAAAGTAATTGGCATTAATTGTGTTTAAATGTAAGTTAATCTTGGAGCCCAGTCTGTGGCTGCCCTTGAGAAATCAGTTGTCTTGGACAATATTGAAATTGCCTGTGACTGCCTATGGTGAAACCCATTGCCTGTGACTGTCTTTGGTGAAACCCATTGCCTGTGACTGTCTTTGGTGAAACCCATTGCCTGTGACTGCCTTTGGTGAAACCCATTGCCTGTGACTGTATTTGGTTAAACCCATTGTCTGTGACTGCCTTCGGTGAAACCCATTGCCTATGACTGCCTTTGGTGAAACTCCTTGCCTGTGACTGTCTTTGGTAAAACCCATTGCCTGTGACTGTATTTGGTAAAACCCATTGCCTGTGACTGCCTTCGGTGAAACCCATTGCCTGTGACTGCCTTTGGTGAAACCCATTGCTTGTGACTGTCTTTGGTGCATAAAAGCTCCCAAAGCAATTCTTGTTCAAGTGTTCTTTGCCACCTCAACCAAGTAGCATTACGAGGATCCTGTTATGACAAGAACAACTTGTTGTCTTTACCAGCCTCTGTATCTTGTAATCAACTTTGAGCCAGATGCTTATTTACAATATTCCTAGTCGGGCATGATTTTGCTGCTTGGCTGATTTTCTTTGTTTCATCTTCTGATTTGTCTTCCACAGTGCCATTGGGGGCATGTCCACTGTTCCCATATTAAGTGCAGCATGTGGATTTTTCATAACGTGAACAAGAAATCATTCAGGCTATGTTGAAGCACTTATCCTGTGCTGGAAGCTTCACTTGACTGATTTGTTTCTAGTCATCCTGCCATAGAAACTAAAATAACATCAGTCTTATGTCTGCTTGCCATGGAAACCAGAGTGAAATCAAGCTCATTAATTTAACTGTCAATTTATGAGCTTTTACATCATGGCGAAACCTTCTCTCAGCACCAAGGTACCTGCATTGCCGCGCATAATTGTCAGATGACTTGAGTTACTTCATCGGTTTTCAGACAAATTATGTACATGGAGAAACAAGAGTGGAAACATGTTATATGTATCTTGCCACTTCACATTTTTTGTGCTAATTTTTAATCACTGTCAGATGGAAGCAGTCTACTGAATCCAGTGCAAACCCTTTTTTTTTTTTTTTTTTTTTTTTTTTTTTTTTTTTTTTTTGCCACATTAGTAAATAAATGAAGCATGTAACAAAAATGTGTACATAAATGAAGCTTCTTTCTTTTTCTTTCTTTAATTTTCCTTGGATTATTTTATTTCTTTCTTTTTCTTTATTTTGTGTCCTTGGCAGTGTCGATGAAATGATGTCATTCTTAGCCCTATGTTCAGTGAAGTCAAAATCCATTGAGTCTGTCATTTCCTGCTGTTTATCCATGTGCATAAAAGACGTCCTCTCCTGACTTCCTCCATCTCTTTGTCAAACTGCCTTTCTGAATTAAGTAACTTTGTCAGAAGTTCCATAATTGTATATATGTGGACTTCAGGAACTTAAGTTGATGTCTGCTGATACAGGAGGTAGTAACCCTAATAAATCCTTAATGTGAAACTGAGGGTTTCTATAATAATAATAATAATAATTATTATTATTATTATTATTATTATTATTATTATTATTATTATTATTATTTAACAGCTACCATATTTTTCTTTCCTTTCCACTTTTCTTGATTGAGCTGTCTGTGTTGCCAATGTTTATATGGGGCAATGGTGCTCATGCACGATGCCACCTGGCGCCACCTGGGTGAAACTGCCAGTGACAGTTGATATCAACCAGTGAATTTCACATATTTATATCTTGGCATGTGTATCTCATATTCAGAACATGCATCAGCATAATCAGCTACTTGTACCTCAGTAGGAATTGGTGAAAATGGAGTCATCATGTTTTGATAATTTTCTGGAAATCACTGATGAGACTTTTGTCAGAATTACAACTTTTTCAGGGTCATTTGGGTCATTCTTGTGAATTGTGTACCCTGGACCCCCTGCCATTTTCCTACTTTTTCAGTGAGGACTGGTCTCATCCCTGGAAAAGGGAATTGTCTTGTTCCGAGATATTTGACGGACTCTTTTTTTGACTGGCATTTGGAGGTCCCAGTGACAAAACTGTCTTCTCTCTGTCAGCTTCTGCTGCCATCATCTTGAAATGGTCTTCTGAATTCATTTGGAGATATCTCCTCATAGCTCCTTATTTCCTCAAAAGAAATTTGTGAAGTGGAGCATGGGTCATTTTATGGCAGTTTGACCTTGTCGCCTTGAGAAATTGTATTCCTCCTTAAACATCTCCAGATGATGATGTAATGGAAAATATACTTATTTATCTACATCTCTATCATCACCATCATCATCTTCATCATTTTCATCATCAAGGCCATCCTTTGCCTGGATTGGAATGGCAGCAGCAGCAGTAGTGGCTTGCACAAATGTAAGTATACTTTTAACCATACTAGCTGGACCACATGCTGTTCAGCTCCTCTTTAACCATAACTTTTTTTTCTATTGACCCAACTTATGTTTTTTGCTGTAATTCTCTCTCAGCCAGTTTGCTACTCGGATTGATTTATCTTACAGGCGGAAGTCCATTAAGACCCTGGTGCTTTGAGGTCACATGACTCTGGTTTATGAGATCCAAGGTAATCTGTTGTCAGCCGCCGTTCTTGAAAACATTGTCAATATTTATCAAGGAAGGAATTAAGGGAATTAATGTGCCATACAGTATTTACTGACTGAGGAATTACGAGATTTGTGTCTATGATATATGGCAACTGTAATGCACCATTCACATTTTTTATAGCAATGTTTAACTGCATAAGAAAGTAGGGAATTTTGATTGTGATACGTTATAATGCCGTTCTTGAAAGCATTGTCAATGTTTACTGACAGAGGAATTAGGGGATTTTAGAGGGGATATATTGCAACTGGAAGACGGCACTAGCTTACACTTATGAATTAGTTTATTTTTAAAGGATATGAAAAAGATATATTGCTTTCAAATTGTTAACCTGAATTAAAGTTGAAAATTTGTATTTTTGATACAAAGCACCAGCTATTTTCTGGAAGACAAGACTAACAGTGAATGTAAGTTAAATTGTATTGTTAAAAGTTAAGATAACAATAAAGTTTTATTTTTTTTTAGATGGCTTGATCTGGCCCCTGCTATAGAAAAAAATTACGTATATATCTGTTGTCAAGGTTGTGTTTCTATCAGTAGTAGGTTATCTTGTATCTGAGTAACAAGTTAACAACACTGCCAATATTTACCTGTCAGTTTTATTTTATCAGTCACTTGAGTCATTAACGTGAGGTAAATGAAGGACTGATAAAATTGCAACAGTATATGGTGATTAGAAGAGGATTATGAGGTTGGATTGTTACTGTTACATTATTGTTGTAAAGTACAGAAGTTTGATTAGCAAGCAGCTTCAAGGAAGCAGTAGTCAAGGTGATGAACTTATCTGTTTGGCCCCATTCAGAACAGTGGACTAACTAGTCCGAGGATCAAATATGGTGACCCAATTCAAAGCTTGCTGTCTAATCCACTAATACACACCGAATAGATATCATGTGGGGAAGTATTCAAGTGGGTCGGCCATATTTGACCCTCGGACTAGTTAGTCCCCTATTCTGAATGGGGCTTTTAACTGGTACATCTGTAACAGCCTTGTCAACATTTACCAACAAGGAGTTCATATTGGAAGCGTACCGCAGGGCTGAGAAGAATACTGACTGAAGTATTTATCAAATGTAAGACATTGGGATTGTGTTGTTGATTATTCTGTGACAACCTCGTTGACAGGGGGATTACTTGTTGTAAATTAAGAATAGAGATTCCAGATTGGCATCTAAATAGATAAGCATAGAGAGAGATTATTGTATAAAAGTTAATATCCAAAAGCTGCAATTGCCTGTTGGTTTTAAAGTTTGCAGCGTAGTTTTAACAATGGTATTTGGAGATAGTTTTGGGATGAAGGACTTTGTGGTACATTTTGGTCTTTCAAGAAATAATGATATTGTACAAGATGACATTGTAGTTTTTGAAGGAGGGTTTGGTAATGTATGTGCAATTGCATGTGCCTTTGAGTGTGTGCACATTTGTTTGAGGTGTGTGTGTGTGAGAGAGAGAGAGAGAGAGAGAGAGAGAGAGAGAAAGAGAGAGAGAGAGAGTTTATGTAAATTAAGAATACATGATATTATCTTAAGATGGAATTTTCACACAGTGCACTGTCATTTTCAGATCATTCTGTATGATTCCCTCTAGGCCACCATTCACAGTCCAGAATCTTCTTTTTTTTTTTTTTTTTTTTTTTCAAAGTGCCATATTTCATTTCTTGATAGGTTTAGCATTAAGGAAATTGATCTCACAGTCTATCTCCAGGGATACAGGTTAGAGAGAGTGATATATGAGATTGTCACTTAAGAACAGCATATTATTTTACTTGGAATATATACCAGTAAATCTGGAAGCTGACAGGTCATTTATTTAACCTTAAATTTTTGCTTCCTTGTGACTTGAACAAATTTGTCTTGGTTTTTTGCAATTATTTACTCGAAGAAATTCTTTATTTGTTTATTTATTTATTGTTATCAGTGGACAGTGACATGGAAGCATGAGAGTAGTGTACATGTATCTTTCTGTGGAGGCTCCACTTCTGTCTTAACCTGGCAGTCTCCAGGAAAAAGCTCTTCTCTCAATTTGAGTTGACTTCTGACATAGTCAATATTTCTGTAAGGGATTGATCTAATTATTTGAGCCCCAGGGATTGCCAGGCTCCACTGCCATCAGAACCCTATAGATCTTTCCTGGAAATTGGAGCCATCTTCTGGTATCCCACTTGGATCCAATTGGTCATAGTTGATTACTGGGTAAACTGTCATGTACCCCGATTTTCAGAGAGATTACTGGAAACTCACCGCTTGTCTTCACTTTGCAGAAACCATGCAAGCCACAGTGCGGCAATTGCATTTTGGATAAAATTGTTGTCATAAACCTCCAGATATCTTCTGGCATCTCTGCAATTTGGGCCGAGCTGGTAAGGGCTTTCCTGCTTACTGTTTACACTCTCAATTTCCCACAGTGCAGTTTGAGACTATATAGTACATGGGGGTATGACAATGGGACTGATATCATCCGGTACTAGCTTCCTAACTGTTTTCTCTCTCTCTCTCTCTCTCTCTTTCTCTCTCTCTCTAGTGTGTACTTGCGTACATCCAAACACCCATGTACTGCTAAAGTGCACCACAGGTTGAAATAAAAACATTATTATACCTTTGATGTTATCATTCATATAAAAAATATCCTCAATTGGCCCCCTCCCTGTTCATTTTACCATTATTATTTCGCCCATTCATCCAGGCACTAATATCTTTATTATATATCACTAAGACCTACAGTTCGTGGGTAAACACTGATAGTGATCTGTTGCCTAGCAGTAAACAACACAGGTGCTGTAAACAACATGTGGATGCATGGAAACCCACCTGGGCATGGCATTTCACACCCCTGTCAGTTGAACAGGTGGAAAAATTTATTGTCATTAAATGGGTGATTTGCAGATATGCGGGCCATATTGTCCATGTTATGTGTATCAATTTATGACCCCCACAAAATGGGCTAAATTGGTGGTTGATTTATATCATATAATCTGAGATATTTGTTGACCACAGAAATGGCACTATAAAGATTTTTCATATTATCTGTAATGGATCAATTTATGACCATGGCAAAATGGGTTACATTGGTTGTTGATTCATATCATTTAGTGAGACTTGGGGCTGGTGAGTTTTTGGCATGTGCTGATCTTGATATTTTACAAAGTTTGACATTTTATTGATTTATTTTATTCAAGAAATTCAGAATTTTGACCACGGAAATGTCACTATTTAGATTTGTTTCCTAACAAAAAATGTAGCCCATAGAACGACAATTTGCCTGTGTTGATCTTGACCTGTGACCCGACCTTTGACCTGACCCTGACCTCATCAATACTACGTTTTATACCCTTATGTATCATAAGGACAAAGTTCCATCGATTGCATTGTGTTCTTTGTTTTTTATTTCTTTTTTAATACCCCTGTGATTGTTGAAGCCAGGTGCACACAGACAGATGTGGAGCCAACAGATTCAGAACAGATCAATGCTTGGTGCTTGAGGGCACTTTTAATTAAACGGAAGTTGATTTTAAAGAGAGGAAAGTGTTTGTTTTTCTCATGGTAAAGGTTTGTCAAGGTGAGCTTGCAAGGTTTTCTGAAAGGAGCATTTTTTTCGAACCTACTTATGAGGACATGGAATTGATTTGTCGTGCTTACTGGGTATGTAGAACAGCATCTTTGTGTGTGTGTGTGTGTGTGCGTGTGTGTGTGTTTACATATGTATATGAATGTATATATATATATGCTTACACAAACAGAGGCACACTGCATACAAATAGACACAAATAATGTCTTGCATGCACACACAGTGACTCACACACACACATACACTGACACATATATACACACATATACAGAGATGCACGCATACATACACACGCACATACATATATACACACACGCGCATACAGACACACACACACACACACACGCATACAGACACACACACACACACATCTCACCTAGCCCCAAGTTTACCTTGGTCTGTGTGCAGTCATACAGATACAGTCACTATTGTCCTTTTATCACAATTCATGCATGACCTCACATCAACTTGTGACACAAAATAGTGTGGCATCTCTGATAAAGAGAATGGTGGTGAGGCATCCTAATATCACTGTGTATTTCACCAGCAGTTTGGATATTTTATATATGTACCAAGTTTGTGAAATTTGTAGTACTTTGGTAAGAAAAGTTTGTCACCAGATGAATGGACAGATAGGTTTATACATTCATTTACAGGCCTACCCAACTACCAGACTCGGCACCCAACTACCAGACTCGGCACCGAATGATCCTGAATTCACCGGTAGATCAGACCACACTACCCGTTTTCAAGGTGTGAGTCAGTACGCATTACACAGTATCATACCCTGAACAAATTTTGAGTGGTGATGCAATGCTTTTCAACCCCGCTGAGAATCATCACTATCACATTGCGTACTATCAACTGGGAAGAGCGGTGTCGCGTCTGATACTGTGAAATGCGTACTGATACACACCTTGAAAACAGGTAGTGTGGTCCGATTTACTGGTGAAATCTGGATCATTCGGTGCCTAGTCTGGTAGTTGGGTTGGCCTGATTTACATGCACATAAAGATACATACACATTCCCTATTAAATAGAACCTCAATCCCCCTCCCTCCCTCCCTCTCTCTCTCTCTCTCTCTCTCTCTCTCTCTCTCTCTCTCTCTTATATTGATATAATTTATATTAATATTGATATATTACAATATAATACATTCCCCTAACATTGACCTGTTGCAGGCATCCAGACACAAACAAAACACCACAGGGACCTGTGTCACAATATATCCAATATCCGCATTTATAACTTGACATTGGCTGATAGAGATTATACATAAAGGCTTTATTATCATACAGGAGCACCAGTTGCATTCAAATGAAGGCAGCTGTCAGGATTATCTGATATACAATAGTCAGGGATATACTGCACAGTGGTGCAAATGCACTCTGCCTTTTCTGTGTTGTTGTCAGAAAGATTTAAGATTTGATGTGGAATTTATGTACCTGTACAGTAGAATCAGCTACACTATAAGAAAGTATTTAAAGGTGGGTTGGCAATGACCTAAATGGTTTGACAGCCACATTTTGACTTCAGGTAACTATTAATGTGTAGTGGAATGAATGGAGACTGTAATTAAAGGTAGCTCTTAAATGTATGTTGCCTGTTCTCTGTTTGTGTTGACAGTTTTATGTTCATATAAATTTACACCCGACATTGTAATTATATATATTTGGGGAAAAAAATGTAGGAATTCACGTTTTTAACTATGCTGTAAATAATAAGGCAGTCCTTAAAGGTAGATTCCTGAGGACTGATATAGTGTGATAGTCATGTTTTGAATTCTGCTCACAGTTTAAGTGAATCAAGAAGACTTGAGATGTTGTTTTAGCTGTACTTAGAAGCTTAAAGCCAGGTAGGTAGCTACTAGTCACTGACCTATTTGTTGTGACAACTTTATGCTGTCTGTTAATTGCCACCTGACATATCTTAACACACTGTGTCATAAAGATTTAAAGGTTAAAAGTAAAGGCAGTGTTTATTGTCTGACTAGACAAACCATAAGACTTCACAGTTTGTACCTGATCTGTATGGATCTGTTCAATCATGAGGGGATCCGGATCACCTTTCCAGGGAGCATACAACACATGGGTCATTTATGTTGAATTACATGTTGTTTTTGGTAGGTTGTCAGTTGTCAGCAAAAGTAGTTTTTATTTCATTTATTTATTTATTTATTTATTTATTTATTTATTTATTTATTTATTTATTTATTTGTTTTATCTAATTTTTTTAATCTGATAGCTTCTGATAGCTGACATCATGTGATAGAAAGGTTTGGGATTGAGAGGTGACTTCAGTGATTAGATAATTATGTTATTAAATGAGTCATAAAAGGTGTATTGAACTATATGGTGGTTTGTTGGCATTTTGTTACTGAGAAAGATTTAGACCAGTGTCAAAACCAATGAGAACATTAAACCCTTGAAGGATTGCACTGGAATGATAAGTGGATGGAGGTTGATATTTAAAAGGCTTGCTAACAGGCAGTGGAGGTTTATATATTGGTGTTGTGTCATAGACCCCATTCCCAGAGATTAGATCGATCCAAACTAGATCGACCTAACTCCCTGGGGGTTCACGCTAAATAGCTGTCAGCCGAGCGGGCACGAAAGTTAATTACCCCCTTACAGCTTGTAGTAGGCGGGACGGACATTTAAACCGGATTATCTGACAGTAATCTAATGAGACTCCCCACGGGGATAGATCAATCTAAAATCTACGGGAATACGCCCATAAACTTTTACCTTCTGTTACTTCCTGCTGAAGTTAAAACTAAAACATGTTATGTTGAAACTGTCCTGAATGTGCCCTGACCCCTGCAGTGACCCAGCTATTGTATAATAGGGACTTCAAAGATAACAGCAGCCCAGGTAGAGGTGGACTACACAGGGTTGGGGTGAGTGTTTACATTTAACATGTGTGTGAGAGTGTACTTACAGGTAAAGTGTTTGGTTACTGTTATTTTGTATACAAGGTAGGATTATGAAATGTCAGTGTGCTTGGCTTGTAGAAAATGGTTCTTTCATGATATAGAATATTATATTTGTAGAGATACCTATTCATGAATGACACATGAAAAAAAATGGTAATTTCTGTAACACCAGCATAATTACATAGTATATATTAACAAGTACTTGTATTGCAATTAAAGAACTATAGGTTCTCTGAGTGGAAGTATATATTATATTGCTAGGTATACTTTTCTTTCAAAATGCTGTGACCCTAAGTGGCTTGAAAAAATGTGGTGTAAAGTTCACCGTACTTGTCCTTCACTTGTATAACAAAGATGCTTCTTAATTGCTATTAATATCTGCTTGTAAAGTACAAAAGATGGTCTAGAGTCTGAAGTCCACCAGTACTTATTGTGCCTTTGTTCTTGTGTGAGAAACAAGGCTGTATGTTTTCA
Source organism: Lingula anatina (assembly GCF_051362555.1). Taxonomy (NCBI): domain Eukaryota; kingdom Metazoa; phylum Brachiopoda; class Lingulata; order Lingulida; family Lingulidae; genus Lingula; species Lingula anatina. The sequence goes on from NW_028257603.1 coordinate 587,157, forward strand.
TATGTATATATCTGGTTATGCAAAGAAGTATGGTATTGTCTTCCATTTCATCATGTGCAATGCCTATAATTATAGGTACGTACTTGCATGACAAAGATCTTAATTAGTGATAGCATCTGTTTATGAATTACTTATAAAAATACAATAAGATCTATAGTTTAACCACACTGTTTACCCACGCTGTTCCCTAGTACTAGCACAGAGAGAGCTCCTACTTTTGGTTGTTATTTTGTAAAGTTCTGTGATATTTGTTAATGAATGACACATGAGGATATGATAATTTCTGTCACACCAGCACACTTGCAGTATCAATATACTTGTAATAGGATTAAGTACAGGCTCTATAAGTATGAATGCCTGATGATGAATATTCACCATTTTCTGCAAACTTAACTGCAGTGGTCAGGGTGTATGCCATTTAATTTAAAAGTAGGCTAATGTAAAATGTATTTTGGCTCCTGATTGTAGCATTGAGGACACAAAGCTTTTGTTGTTGCCACTGTCTCTGATTTATGCGGTGTGAGATAAGATTTATAGTCTTAAATGGAAGCCATGATGGAGAGAATATAAAGGTAGGCTGTCTTTTTTCCATCAGATTTTACCTGTGATTTTAGTTTCCTGTAACTTGGACCCAGGTGACAATAATCATATTATCCTTGCCATTTGTCTTTTTGCTTGGTCGTTAAGTTCCGCTTGTTTGAATGTTTCAAGGTTCGTTTGGCATTTTAAGACATGTTCTGCAGCAGGTATTTTTTTATTAATCAACTGTAAGTGTGGTTATTGATTCTCCCCCTCCCTCATTCTCTCCTCCCCCTCTCTCTCTCTCTCTCTCTTTCTCTCTCTCCCCCCCTCTCTCTCTCTCTCTCTCTGCCCCCTCCCTCTCTCTCGCTTTCTCTCTGTCTCTCTCTCTCTCTCTGTCTCTCTCTCTCTCTCTCTCTCTCTCTCTCTCTCTCAGCAAGTGCCGGTGTGTGTCCCACAAAATTATAACAGAATCTGTCAGTCAGATCTCTAACAAATATAACCATTAAAAATGAATGGAGGTTCACATGCTGAGTGGACCCACATTGGTTTTAACTATTCCATGTAGGAGTTAAAGTGAACCAGATGTGGACAGAGCCACCATATTGTGAAGTTGAACAGGTAAATGTACAGGTAACAGGAGTCGCTCATCCAATTAAGCTATATATGGCTTTTACTCAGTAAATTCAAACAACATGAATGTAATGATTTTCCAGGAAAAAAAAATGTTTGATTCATAATTGTAGCATGTTTGGTTTTTCAGAAGTTTTAAGAAATTAGTTCTCCTTGCATTCAGAGGGCACATTGTTGTGAGTGTCTCATAAAGATGAATTTTGAACATTTTGATATTAAAAATTCGGGTTATTCGAAAACTTAGATATTTACCATAGTAATAGCTGGAAAGGTCAGTGCCATAGTTTTAGCCTTATTTGATAAGCTTAAACTAAATCAGATTATCACTTTTAACTAACAGGGCTGAATGTTGCATGTCAGTTTTATCCAAATGATCCACATCATTTAATTTAGTTGAGAGAAATATTTCGTATTTTCCTGTTTAAAGCCAGATTGCTCCTTGATGTAGTTCATGGTTTTACTGTTGCTCTATTTAAAATTGTCTATTAAAGTATTTGGTTAGAAAGAATTCTATTCAAGAGTGTTTTAATAGGAATGGAAAAGCTTGGTGTGTGGTGTGTCATCATAGCATATATCTGCCTACAACAGAATTGAGAGAGAGAGAGAGAGATATCCCAGATTTCAGCTCTCTATAACCGTCATGTTAATCACACAGTCATAGAATTGAATGTGTATTTTTCATTCACTACAAATGTGTCCAGTTGACTTATGAATTAAGTTTACTATGTAGAAAGTGACGTTAATTTAACTAGTATCAAGTAGAAGGACATTCAAATAATGATGGCTACTGTTATGTCATAAGACTATAAACACAGTCTGTGACAGGTAAGTTAAAATTTGACTCTAGGGGACATAATATCATCAGGCGTGTTATGCAGTCAAAGTTAAGTGATAGATTCTTCAAACTGCTGCTAAAACATAGTTATCACCACTCCAATAATTCACAAGATGCCTTTCAACAAGGCTGGATGGATTGGTAGTATTTCTTCTTATTATTATTATTATCAGTATTATTATTATCTGTTATTATGATTCTACTGGAAAGAAAGATCTGTGGATAACATTGCTACAGTATGTTTCCCTTAGGTATCCTGAACCCTGAAAGATTAATATTTCATTTCACAAATGTTTCATTTTCACCCTGGCGTCATAGTTATTCAATCATATTATATACCTCATCCTCAAATGAGTAATAGGATATGAGTTGCAATAAATGTCAAATAAAAAACATCAAATTGTCATGAAAAGTGAATGTAATAAGTGACTGCTTGTTTGTAGTGTGAAAGAGGACCATATATTGTATGCCAGAACATGTTTATTTTAGAGGTGGAGACCAGTTAGACTGCTTGGTTGGGATAAGATAAGAAATTTTATCGAGGCATGAATGTTAGGTAGTGCATTGATGTTTTTTTTTTTTTCCTGCCTGCTTTAAAAGCAGCCTTGTAATAAAACAAACCTACTTGTTTTCTGATTTAGAGGACTATAGATTGTAATTGTGGCTGCTCAATAGGCCTATATTTACTGTTAGTAGTACCTTAAACATGGTAAATACTTTTTTCTTGTTTTTCCTCAGAGGATGTTGACAGGTTTTTCATAGAGCACTTAAGTCATTACGATCATTATGGAGCATTCTCTAAGTAGAATATTTTAGAAAAAAATTATTGATCCCATTTACTTTGCTGTCTACCTGTTATTTCTGAAATTTCATCCCAGTTGAAAAGGCAAATGTTCACGGTTTATTGTCTTAATTTATAGGTGTGTTTCCACCAGACATTATTTAGACCGTAAATGGGTTAAACTGTAAGAAGTGAGTTTTTCCGCCTTTTGATGATAAACACATTAACAAGGTATTTATTTCTTCACAGACTTTTTCTGTAATTATAAGAAAATAGTTCAGTATAGTCATCATACCACTTTCGGGGTTATTTAATGTCAAAGACTCCTATCCCTGATTCAGATTTTATAATTAGAAGAAAAGGGCTCAATTTATCTACGTATCAGTTTTGTACCTAAGACAGTTTCCAGCCTTATTCTTAATTACCCACATTAATGCAGCCAAACCGCAAGGTTTTGAATTTAATGGAAATGAAGAGAGAAAGTGCCCCAGTGGAGTCGTTTTCTGGTTTGGTGAAATGTCTGAAATGGAATTAATATTATTATAGCTTCGAAACTACGCTACGTCACTACATCTACAGTAATAAAATAATTAACAAAATCTCAATAATCCAGTCCTAGGGACGCACCCATCCATAGTTAGGTTTAGAGTTTGGTATAATGAGTAGAGATAGAAATAGGGTCTGGTACGATATATTGAAAAACCGAGTCACTTTTCCAGTCCCCTATTGCTTTAATTATTGACAATGGCACTCCAATAGATGCGAGCCATGTAGCCCCACCCCGTCGCAGGCTGTGGGTATTGTACATGGTTTCTGAGAGTCCAATGGTGGATAGCACAGTCTTCAAGGAAGACCTGAAAAATCGCTGACTAAGTTTCAATTCCTGTCCATTAAGAATCATGTTGAATAAAGGTGAGTCTGCCGATGAAGGTCCGGCCAACGCGAGGAAGGACAGTAACGCTGTAGTTGGGCACAACGGGTTGTTTGTAAGTCTTGGGAGGGCGATGGTATGGGTTCTTTGTTGAAATTGAATTGTTTTTGATTTCTTAATTTCAATGACAGTTCCGGACTTGTGGAATTTAACGTCACATCTTCGGATAGACTTACAGTCTACCTGTCCAGTGCACGTTAAGTTGCTCACGCGAAGCAAACCGAAAAACCCTGTGAGTAGTGCGGCCCAGAAGCGACAATCTTGTGGTTGAGAAAAGTTTAACGTGCTGTGGATTTTCAGTAGGTGCGCGGGTTGCAGAGGTAATTTTGAGGCCGTAGTGTCGCCTTTACTTCTTTTGACGCCTTTCAACAGTGAAGTGATGGTCCAGTTTGAATTTAGTGGGTTGGGATATTCCTTATCCAGATGCAGAATTCTGATGATATTCACATACTGCTGTACTGTCTTGAATGACTTGTCCCTGGCTAGGAACGCGACGTATCTAGCTATAGTAGTATTGTTGGCGGGTACTGACGGCACGCCGATTCTTTCACAAAAACTAACGAAGCTGCGCTCATGGAAGGCGTATGTCCTCTTGGTAGCCGGGGCCCACCTCTGCTCAATAAGTAGGGCTACCTCCCTGTCCAATTGTTCAGCGAAACCGTCCAATTGTCTATCTGCGGAAATAAATAGTTTAAGGTGAGGTAAGATACGTGGTTGTTTAGAAGATAATAATCTGGCATATAGTAGCCACTCTTGCGGACGGATTGGATAAAGCGATTTATTTGACCCCTTTCATGAAGACGGCTTAAGGCGTCAGCTGTGATGTTAAATTTGCCGGGGAGGAACTTGGCTTCTATACTAAAATTAAATGAGATAGCAAGTGACGCAAGTTGTTCAAGCAAAGCAAAGGCTGTCTTTGATGGGGTAGAACCATTGTTAATAATGCCTGCTGTAGCAATATTGTCAGTTAAAACGAGCACTTTATGATTGACCCATTTTCTATGCCATCTGTAAGCAGCCCATAAGACGATCGCAAGCTCCTTTATGTTGATGTGCTCATTTTCCAGGGGCGGCAAATCTAGTCCCCAAGCACAGTAAGTCCAGTCGCCCTCGCAGAATGCTCCGCCACCTGTGATGCAAGCGTCAGTTTGTACTAACGCCGGGGGGCGACTGTCCCAGATAGCCATCCGGCTATTGTTAAGCAGATGATAATGCCACCAAGCTATGTCCTGCTGGACGCCAAACAATAAGCTTTTATGCCGCGGTGAAGCTGTTGTATTAATTAAGTCATATATCCGTCTTATATGCAGTTTCCCCCACGGGATTACATGACTGGCCCAGGCTAAGTGTCCTGCAAGTTTTTCTAGTTGTTTACGCGACGCTCGCTTTCTATGTCCAAAGCTCTGAAGTAGCTGGAGAAGATTAGACTGCTTATTAGGGTCAAGGGACATTAAACCGGAGAGAGTGTTGATCTCTATCCCCAAGAATGTCAATTTTTGGCACGGGTCGACCACCTTCTTCCAGTTTATTTGAAATCCCAATGTACGCAATAGTTTCAATAGTGTTTGGTATGCGTCGCTACATTCTTCTTTGGTCGCGCCTGCAACCAGGAAATCATCTAAATAAGCAACTACCACTGGGAAGCCCTTTTTCTCCATCATTCTGCGCACTGATTGAGTGAGTCTGTTGAAGATACTTGGACTCTTTCTCCCCCCAAACGGCAAGCGCGTATCAATGATTGTAGTTTCTGTATTGTCGTTGGAAAAAGTCCATCTTAATCCCATGAATTTTAGATTGCTAGGATGAAGGTTCACGGAGCGATACGCTTGAGACAAGTCCACTTTAGCTAAATACCACCCGGGGTAAATGTTACGAATAACATCCTGAACTGATTGATATGTGACTCCCTCATTTGTGGCATAATCATTAACACTGAGCCCTTCAGGGCGACTACAGTCATGAATAATGCGGATATCCCCATCTTGTTTTGGGACAGCGTGTATAGCACTAATTATATGCGGTGTATCATCCACAATTTTGTAGTGTCCTTCTTGAATGCCTTCTTTCAGTTTTTTGTCAATCAGATGTGCAGATTTATATGTTGATTTTGAGTTTTTAACAGTTACTCTTTTTGGCACAATTTCATCACTATCCACTATAGAAAAACCATTAATAATGCCGCTTAAAATGAAGTCTCTATCATCGTCTGAACCGAGTTCCCGCTCCCAATTTTCAAGTTTTGCTTTGAGCGGAGACTCAAAAATGTCATTAGTTTCTAGTTTTTTGTTTCTGTGATCATGGAGTTCTTGTGTTCAAATTCACCGTGGGATGTTGATGAGCATTTAAAGCAAGCATGGGTGAACCTGCAAAACCTGAGAGTGCAACCATTACGGCCATTAAAACGTTCACAAATAGGCCTGCCTGTAGGGTCATTCTTTGGTTTGTTGATATTTTGTCTGTTTTGTTTGGGGCGTAATAAAAGCTGCATGAGGTAGGTGTCATCCTGGGACCATTCTATTTCATCGTTAGCCTGCTTTTTCCTGAATTGATAGTCATAAGTGACCACACTGTCCCACTCAAAAGTTTGTGCAAACGTGCTGATTTTAATGAGATAGCTCATGTAATTCATAAGAGACTGAGTGCTGGCCTTATCAACGTTGATGATCTCTTTCCCAATACGGAGTGCCCCTTCCATGTACTGTGCCTGTGATAGTCGGTTTAGTGGGATTTTGCTGTCCTTAACCGTTACAAGGAATGAGCCCATGTCTACCGCGTCTCTCTGCGTTGATCCAGGGACAAGGGAGACGTAATCTCTGACGTCTCGGAAGGGGGGCTTTTTAGGTGGTATCAAAGAAGAAAGTGTGTTAAGTTCTCTCTCACCTTCGGTGTTTTCATAGCTGCTTTTTGGTGTTGCTGTTGTTGGTTTTTCACTCGCCTTCAATGCTTCCCCCATGATGCTCATAATATCTGCTATAGAGAGCGAGTCCCCCGAGTCCAGTTTCTGTTGCAAATTTCCCGTCGTGGTGGCTTCTGCATTGTGTGGTATAGTTGGGGTGTCCTTTAACTCTTGCACAGCTTCTTGCAATAGCAGTCTTTGTGCAGGCTGCAGGGAGGAAAAAAGTCTCTCTACTTTCTTACTATTCAGCGTGCAGATGGCTCTCTTGCTAGTAAACCCATTCTCTCTCAGAGCGTTGATAGTTTCCTCTGATAACTCGTTTGATAAGCCCCAGTCATGCAGGGAAAACCTCGCCATGTTAAGTAAAGCACGTCTGCTCTGCATAAAGGCTTGCAACTGACTGAATTAAATCACTCAATGACCGGAAAACGAGGCTTAAGTGCCCCGGACGCAGTGACGTAACGTAGTTGTCTCCACCTGTGTGTGTTTTAAATAGGACTTAAAACATAAGTCCTTACATAAGAAAGAATTGCCTATTGTTTCTCAAATTAAAGCAATAATAACTCTTTGTTTCGGCCAAAAAATGAATTTTCCTGGAGTAAACAACAATTTTCCCATGCTTACCAATGGTTAATGAATCCATTTTTACATTCAAAGTTAGTCCCTGGTTTTTTTCTAAAAAGTTTGGTTTTTTGTTAAAATCTCTTAAGAGATTTTAACAAAGTATAGACATCAATGGAGGTTACGTGGTCTAAAGACAAGTTCAAATATCAGAATAAAAGCTATAACTGCTGTTTTTGTGGTAAAACAGAATATATTATATTTCTATGAGTTATTCACAAGGTTTTTATTGTGAAATATAGGTATCATACAAAGAGTTATTATGCCTTTAAATGGTTTTATAAAATTATGGACCAAGTACCTGCAAGCTGTGACATACAAGATGATTGCAGTTAGAAAAGAGATGAGTTCACAAGTTGATTGAAATAAGAGTGCATCTTAACTGTAATTTCAAAATAAGGCAGAAGAGAGGTGATATTGCTATTCGCAATTCACGGCGCTTTCAAATTACGGGGCCCTGGGCATCCCAGGGTCTTTATAATTAACCCGGGTGGGGTAGGGGGGGATGGCTGTGTTATATACCATTGTCTTATAGGACAAAAAGGTGCCATCTGCCCCTTTTTTTTTTTTTTTTCAGTGTTCTTGGGACATGTGCTCCATGTGTTTAGTGATATAAAACTGTCAGTTTTACATGCAGAATACAATAATTTCAGTGGAATCAAATGAAGAAAGAATATTCATTGATTGCCAAATATCGTAGAAAAAAAAACTGAAGTCTTGTAAGATTGGTTTAATAGTAAAATGAAGGGAGATTCGTCGCCGGTGGAATTCTGTAACACTTTCAGACATTGTTTGGTATATTTTAATTGTTTATTTTGTAATAGAATTATGATATTGATACACTTATACCTTGGGGTCACATTGTGTCACTGCTTGTGAATAAATAATGGACATTGACTTTAAGACCTTCTCAGCATTTATCCTGGCATTCAAGTCTTCCCCAATGTAAACTTCAACCATTGTAACAATATTATAATAGTAACTCTATTGCTATATTGTTTATTGTGCTTGTACATATATTATATCAGTAGACGCCATTGACGTTTTGACTTCAGAATTCAATGACCTTTTCATGTTATTGACCTTGGCCTTGACCTCTGTGCATGACTCTTGACCTCTTGGAAAGGTCAATATTGCATTTCTCCAGTGGGCAATGAGTGGTAGTTTAAAGGAAAGGACTGCTGATAAAGACATATAGTGAAGTGATAGATGCAGTCATGTTTGGTCTTGATAATGAGGCAGAGAGAAGTTTGAGCAACATTATGCAGGTATATTAGGCTTTGGCATTGGGTCAAAGTTAGGTAATCGTTTGCCTATCATCCGCCTTACTCAAGTTATGATGATAGATTACAGGAATTGATGTTTATCTCCCTCTTTGTTATCTCTCACAAAGGCACACTTAAAGTATATTCTTTCTTTGATAATTATTTTATTCATGTATGTTATGACATAATAATGTGCAATTATGTTAATTTTTGTACCCCACCCTCTCCCTTCTCTCTCTCTCTCTCTCTCTCTCTCTCTCTCTCTCTCTCTCTCTCTCTCTCTCTCATAACCACCAGGTGCCATGACAGGTCTCTGTATAGTTGACTCATTCTGGTACATAATGAGTCACAGAGTTTGTCCTCGTCATTGAGTGTCTAGACTAATTGATATTATCCCTCTTTAGTGGAAATAAAGCTGAGGACACGGCAGTTAGCGAGGTCCTCTTTGTATTCCAGTCTTCATTGTGTGTGGTGTTGGATCAGTTTCAGTGGGACAGTGGCGTGACTGCTTCTGATTACCTCTGTATGTGCGTGTATCCTGGAGGATATATTATATGTATATAAGCTGTAATGCTTATGACATGTAAGATGTCTGGAGCACAGGTATGGTGAATGTTTAACTGTGATCAGGCCCGTAGCCAGGGGGGGTTCGGGGGGTTCGAAAGAACCGCCCCTTTTGCTGGAAAAGGTCCATTCTGAGTAAAATTTGATCTAGGTACGTGAAGTTTTATGGAAAAAGGTCCACTTTTTTAGAAAAAGAACCCCCCTTTTGAAATTGCTGGCTACGGGCCTGGTGATTAAACACAGACGTGAGACATGTTTAGATAACATCATGAAAACATACATGTTTAGCACAGATTGACTGGCACACAGAGACAGAGACGCACACAAAAGTGAGAGGGGAACACCGTGTACACGTACACAACCAGTATGCTCACATACACAGATACACAGAGAGACTCACATCAGCTCGCAGGTATGGACGTGAATTTACGCGTTCGTGCAGGCTCAAACATCAAAGTGAAACATACACATTGATACACCTGATGGCGGTCTGTACATAAACAAGCAAACATTTGTACACACACTCAGATAGAGAGCGAAACAGAGAAAAAACACGGAGAGAGGTGGAGAAAATTGGAGTGAGAGAGATACAGAGAGAAAGACAGATTTGGCTTATTCCAAACAATATAAAAGTCTCGCAATAAAGTATACAAAAAATGTTGAAAGATAAAAGTAACCCGCAGGTGAATAATAATAATGAAGTGTGTCTAGTATTACATGTGCATATCGTTATAACTGTCCAGTTGATGGGGAAGTAACATGCAGTTGAGTAGAGTGGTAAACCATGCAGAGGCAGTCGGCGGGACAAAATAGAGATTAGGACAGCTCATTGCGATTAGACACAAAATGATAATGATAAAGAATATATAGTAAGTTAGGCAGTTATAATAATTGGACTGAGTAGACAGGTGTTAGGGCCACAAACTCTGGGATGACAGCAGGCGGGACAGGGAAGAGATTCAGGTGGCTTTCTCTGTTTTGAAATAAAATAATTACGACATAATCTGCTGAGATCATTTGGCACTGTTGCCAGTCAAAAGTGGCCTGTAAATCCACCTTTTTGTCTGGTACTGATTTGGTTGTAAAGACTGTGGGGTTATCAGCTCTAAACATGTACTAGTATAGACATACGTGTAATTAACACATTCTCTATAATTTCACCTTTATACTCTTAGTAGTTTTATATGAGAAGTAATATTGAAATATATATAGATGTTCTAAATTTAGGTTTTTATTCCTCTGAGGTTATTGTGACTTAAGATTAATGTTGTTGATGAAGGTGTCATATGTAAAATATTTTACTGATTTTTCTTTAGGTGTTGCCAATGAAATTCCACATTTCTTATTTGGCTAAAATATAATCAATTCATTTGCCTATAAAAAAATTCATTTTGGATTGAATGGAGCATACAATTTTTTTATGATTTTTCAATATTTTAACATTTAATTGTTGATGCCAGCTTGTTGGATTTACAAAATAGCAATATTATCTAATTCATGCTCAAGTTCTGTAAGTTCAGTTAAGAAGGCTTAAGACTGCAAAAACTAATCAATCTTTCATAAACATGAGAAACATCTAATTTAATTACAGGATGTGGTTTCCTGCAACAGACATCAAACCAAAGTGAGAAACCTATTTTCTCTCATAATATATCATATATTATATATACATTTCCTTGCTTTAATCCTTTGTCGTCTGCTCCATTTCCAGATTTCCCAGAAAAATACCAAGACCTAATTTGATTTGAGGAAATAACACCAGAGGACAGTACTGGAGTTCACCACCAGAGGGCACTGCTGAATTTCACCACCAGGTGTCACCACGCTTTGACTCTATATCTACAAGTGAATCCCTCGAGTGGATTTTGCAGGAAATCTTTGCCAAAAACACAGATATTTTGCTTTGTACAAGAAGGATAGAAAGGACTTGATACATAATGGATTAAGACTTAAATGAGTTAAGGAAGACTGGTCGAGCAAAGGGTTAACAAGAATTGTCTTACAGGTAAGAAGTTGTGTAAATGTGATTATGCAAGATATTAAATAATTAAATGTAACAGGAATTAGTTGATTTAAAATGACTTATTTGAAGGCATTTAATTGCATTGATAAAACCCATGACAGTTTATCTGTTTTTATTATATGGGTTATATTTCCTAGTGCCAAGTCTTGCATTGTATAATATTATGATTGAAAGCACCACAATTTCTGAGGATAAGATGTTGGAAGTAATCAACTTTTCTCCACAAACTCATTTTTCAGTTACACACTTTTTGAAATTGCATATACAGTCAGCATATATAAGGATTCACATCTCTCATCTTTCTGTGTTTTTATATTGATAACAATGTGGATTTCTTTTGATTTGACTTTGCAGTTAAATGGTATTATATGTTGACCCAAAAGCTAAGGCATGCATGCACACATGCGTGCACACGCACATACACACAAATGCCGAATATCAGGTATTACTTAAAACTAATCCATTTTGAAATGTTATCAAAATGCACTTTGTGTCTGGAGTGGCTAATTAATCTGGAAGTTGTTGCGCTATTTTCTGAAGTTTCTTACTTTTTGTTGCTGTTTTCTTTCTTTTTGTTGGAGTTCTTCATGGTCTGTGGTACTCCTTGTTATGCAGGTAGGATAAGATGTAGAAAATTTATTGCATCAGGATTTATAGATATAAAGGAAGTAAATTTGTCAGATTGGAGGAAAAAATGTCTGATTGGAGGGAGAAAATGTTCTCGATCAATGGAAGGTGCGTTTGCGTGATTACTTTGGAGTGGAAAGGGAAATAAATGTACATGATTGATGGAAAATGAGGCCATTAGGAGCTCAAGTGTACTAAATTTTCTTTAGATAAAAAGCATGTGTTCTTTCATGTTGAGACATCATTGCCTAACACAAGCAGGGGAGAAGATATTACAATTTAATCTCAGTTTTTGAATCAATGGATTGTGGCTTTGAGTGCATCTGAGATGTGGAGCTCTTTTGATTAACTTAAAAAAAAAAAACATCAGGTGCTGCTTTCAGAAAGCTGCTGTAGATTTTTAAGACCAAACTTTGAGTTTTCTTAAAGACATATAACATAATGACATATAAGATAATTGAGCAGTATCTTAGAATGAGATATTTCCTCTCAACTCTTATTTATTTAATTGTCTGTGTATGTCATACACACACATATGTAAAATTAGTACTGTAGAGAGTCCGTAAAATTTATCTGTAAACATTTTAGTGGTCAACAGAGTTGAAAGTAAAGTATTAATGGAATATTGTGCCTAATTTATACCATGAAGTGCATGGCTATTGTTATGGACAGATACTTTTAATTATATAAATGTGCATATTCTTATACAATCGTATGTAACTCTGCCAATATTCAGCCAGATGTTTTGAAATCACATCAGATCGACTAGTTTCCATGTTCTGGAGCATCAAATACCCAGCTAAATGGATTTTCTTTCACTTCTATTTATAAATTCTCATTTCATTAGACTCTCTAATCGCTGTCTAGACTGGGGGAGCTGTATTTGTGTATTGGACTGAGTAAATTGAACATCAACACCATAGAAATGTGGCTTAGAGCATCCTGTACATGCCTAATAGGAATCTCATACACTAAGCAGAGTTTGCACAGTTAGTCATGACTTGTACTGTACATGATTTTAGTCCATGTTGAGTTGTGGTGCCCCCCCCTCCACCCCCCCACCCACCCCCCCACACCCCCCCACCATGAATCATGAAAGAGGGGGAAAACTACATTGACAAGTGTTGTTTTCCTCCTCCCCTGATCCCTAACCCCCAGTATCAGTGTTAAATACACTCTTTCATTTTGTACTATGATAAGTGTTTATCCAGAAAATTATTTCATTATCTTCATCAGTGAGATTGTGTTTTGTCTATTAGATAACAGCCTAACTCAAAAAGTTATGGACAGTTATTACCAAAATTTACATGATAAGTCGGAAATGGGTGAACTTAAAATCAGTTAGGTTTGGTGATGCATAAATTGATGAATTAATAATAATTTGGGCTGCTTTGGGAAGAGTTTTTGCTCTCGTGAGTGCTTTTCAAGTTCATTCATTCATTCATTCTCCTAGTAAACAAGACCTGAGTCACAGTTTATCTGGTTTACGAAGCCATTGTCTGCACCAGTCTATGGTGTAACATTGAGTGCGATGACCTCATTCTCTCCCTCCGAGTCTTTGTTTCTTAGCACACAGTGTATACAGTTATTAAGTAGTAAATTAAATGGAATGTGGTGCCTAATTTTCACCAAGAAGTGCAAGGCTGATGTTAAGGACAGGTACATGTAGTTTGAATTATTTCAATGTACATGTTCATATACAATCTGATGTAACTCAGCCAATATCCAGCCATCTGTTTCAAAAGTCTTTGTTTGTTAGTACACAATGTATTGTGTGCTGCAGTGTATCGCCTGCAAGGACAACAAAGCCCGAGTATTGTGGGGATATTTGTGTGCTATTGTGTTAGTGTAACGTCGTAATATTTGTACCTGGCCTCAGATTCATGCTGGTCCCGGAACATGGTACAGACACCAGCTGTTTTGTGTGAGTAAACTTATGTAAGAGAGTAAATTTTACTACAAGCTGAGATGTTATTGAATTTTCTAAAAGGGTGCTGTATGTCTGGAGTAGGTTGTATGAAAATAGTGGGAGTTTTCATCCACTTTGAGCAGGTATAAATCAGTTACAGCTCACTATGTCAAAGTGAAGTGTTGGTATTGTCGTTTCTTCACGTGTTTTAGCAGGTAAGGTTGTGTGTACAGTCTCAGATCTGAAGTTAATGTGTGTGTGTGTGTGTTTGAGAGTGAGAGAGAGAGAGAGAGAGAAGAAAAAATGAGAGAGTGCTGATGTGAGAGAGAAAAAGAGAGGGAGGAGGCTTATGTGTTTGTCTCCTTGAAGGAAAGGTTACTATCACAGTTACTTCTAGATCACCCATAAAACCTTAATTGATTAAAGAATGTAGCATATTCAATCTACAGTGCTGATGTGTGTGTGTGTGTGTGTGTGTGTGTGTGTGTGTGTGTGTGTATGTCACTGTAAGCTGAGGCAACTCATGGTAACTGCTCATTCCCTCCTTAAAACCTTAATTTTAAATACGCTAAGGCACTTTCATTCTGCAGTGCAGATCCTTGTAATCCATTTATTTCCAGCATACAATGCAGGATATTGAGTTGTTCCATAATCTCTGAGCCTCCTGCTGTTCTTCACCCTGGTATTCAAAGGTTTCTGGAAAACAACCTATGCATGCTGTTAATAGAAAATAGTTTCCAGTAGTCTCTGTATCTCAGGGTGTATTATTAATGAACCACATTAGAGCGTGTTCAGAACAGATGATCATGGACTAACTGATCCGTGGACTAAATATGGCAGATCCCACCTAAAAGCAGCACTGCTTCATCCTCTGATGGTCTCCCCACCTCTACATGCGCCATTGATCAGATAAAATCTCAGCTCCGAGGTTTAATTGCAAGGCCCCTACAGCGACAGGGTGTGTGGAGGCAGGGGGGTCATCAGGGAATTAGTGACATTGCTTTTACTTGAGGCCGCCATATTTAGTCTGTGGATCTGTTAGTCCGCGGATCAACTTGTTCTGAGTGACCTCTTAGATAATACCCCAAGTTTCAGAGATTAATGGATAGTTTGTTAAGTAAAAAAACAACCAAAGGCCAAAAATATATATTCCTTCGTGGCAGAGGCAACCAGATGAAATTAATATGGCTAGGGTTCAAACTACAGCGAGTACAGTAAGCTGATGAAAATTGATTGGAAACAAGCTTTTTAAATTAGCGACCTAACTACAGGCTGTGATTATCATTAGGCTCTAGTTCAGTTGATTAAGACTTCGTCCTGTTTTGAGACATTTGCAAGACTACATTTCCCTTTGTCCTTTTTTTTTTAACATTTACCCCAGATCTTCATTTGTTTGATTTTGGTGTGATATTCATGAGAAGAATAGATTTTAAATTAACTAGACTTGGTTGTTTTTTTAGGTGATATAAAGTGATACTTGATTTTTGCATTTGCTTTAGTACATATTATCCTGGTAAAACAAGTTTTAGGAAAAAGTTTAGTCATTTGGATTGAATTGATTTTGTTTCCTTTTGTCTCATGTTGTATGAAAAAATTATGGATGATAAAAATTATATAATAAAGTATAGTATGAAGTATAAGGACATTTTAAGTGTAACAGCTTGAAATTGATATAGCTTTAAACATTTTTTACTAAATTATTAGGTCTTCTTTTACTAAGATTAAGCTGTAGATAGCTCAGATTTGTTGCAGAAAAAAATTTTGAAGTTGTCTAATGACCTAACTTGCAATGGCTCATTTACTCATTGAAAAAGGAAAAAAGAATTGTAATCAGTTGATCTTCTCAGCAGTATGGAGCATATTGAAATAGCATCCCCATTAAGCAATTCAGCAAGGAGCTTGATGTCATGGTTTAAAGAACAGATTAAATGGGTTCTATTTATAGAAAATCACTTTCTAGTTGCGATCATTTTTCACTGCTGCAGGAAACCTTTACAACTATATTAGCATGTTGTTGTGTTCACAGCCAGACTACGATACTCTGGATAAAGTGTGAATGATGTGGTCAGAGGAAAAGGTGACAAAAGGAACAATCGAAAGTCTCATGATATATGTAGTCTGCAGTGTTAACACTGGTTCCTTGAAAAAAGAGGGTTAGATAGAAACTGGACTGGTCAGTAAAACTGTGTAAAATCTGTTTAGTTACTGGTCACCGGTTTTCCTTTCAGCCAATAGTTTCTCAACCCCGGTGCCTATCTTGGGTAAGAAAGTTTTGGGCAGCAACTGTTTAAGGATGTGATGATAAAGATTTTTGAGGATATTTTGTTCCAACTCATTCACACCTTTGCAAGGAGTTGTTTAATGGTATTTCTTGTACATTGAAATATCTTGTTATATGGACGCGATGGTAAAACTTGGAATTTTTCTTCTTTGCCTTGTAACCAGGACTTTAGGGGGCCTTCCTACAGCACTTGAAGTGGGGCCCACTCCCAATTAATAGATCCACCCAAACCTGTGGGGACTCTTGCCAAATGCAATCAGATTAACTCTCTTTTCGTTTTGAGAGGGCCAAATGCACACAAAAGTAAATTTACTCCCTGCCTGCTCGAGGATGCTTGTCATGCAGTTAATCTAATTGCATTCATCTATTAATCTACATAGAATTATAGTTTTATTGGGAATGGACCCTTAGGCTGTATAACAGGGGTTCGAAAGCAATTTTGCTATACTTAAATTTCAACTTTACCAGCTGAAGTCCATAGCTTTTTGTGCTACAGTAGTTTAAAGTTAGTTGATTCTTTCATGTAATGCATTGAGAGCGTTAAAAACCAATAGTGACTATGTTTTAAAGCAATTGGTTTGAAAGATATGCGTTTTGGGGAAAGGTTGGCTCAAACGTTTGGTATTTAACTGATTAGAACAAGAAGTTATTTTGCATCAAAGGTTTCTTCAAGCGAAGCGGGATTTTTTGAGACTTTGGAATAGGTAAGATTCTGAATGTCAACTTTAAAGAGATTGTGGCACATTGGCTCACTTTTTCAGGTAGTTTCTGCACTGGCACTATACATGTAACAGTAGTGACAGATTCACTGACATATAAGTACATGTAAGACCTTCGTCTACATTCTGTCTCAAGTGCAGGCATAGAATGAAAGATGAAGTATACCATTATTATTATTATTATTATTATTATTATTTTTTTTTTTTTTTTTTTTTTTTTTTTTTTTTTTTTTTGTCAAAGGTAATACAAATGAACAGCAACTGATTTATAGGAGAAATAATTTGGAGGATCCTCTTATTAATGCATTATTATAGCTATGTGCTCATTTTTTTCCCTTTGGTATTAATTTCAGAATCCTGCTGAAGAAAAGCACAAACTCAACAGAAAACATGGAGGAACTTTGAAATTATCTCAACACTTTATGAGATTGGAAAACCACACTGGACAAGGATAGCTTTGAAATACCAAATTTACTGCCAGACTTTCTAAGAACCTTTCAAGAAGAAACCTGAACCACATGAAAGCATCTGCAGTGAACAATATTTCCACATTGGTTGGAAAATCAGACTCGGTGCATCATTGCCTTAAGGAACAGCAATATTTTGAGTGCTAGAGAACTGGAGCAGGAAATAAGTTCTCTCTAAATCACCTAATCAGCGGCATCAGGCAATGCATTCTGAAAGAGCTCTAAATTGCCATCGTTATCTCACAGTGCACTTGATGATGAATGATCACGAAAAGTCAGCTTGGGTCACAGGAGACTATTGACTTGATCACCAGACAAAGTGGCTTCTTCAGCTTTGGTCATATTCATTATAAAAACACCGTGGATCTTATGACATCAACAGTATCAAGAACAACACCGAGATAGCACTGTTTGTCACTGAACAGTGTAGCAGGCTTCATTCTGTTTGTCTGTGGAGACTAGAAAGTAAAAGTAACAGTCCATTGTAATGTAATTTACAGAAACATATCCTGGAGAGGAGTGGGTTTCAGCACCATTTACCAGGGAATTGTGAAACTAATGAAGACTTGACATGGAGAGATAATATATACCACATAGACTAGAAATCCATGCTGCCTTTTGTGACACTTCATTTTCTACATATATTTATCAACGTAGCACATCCTGGGGATTATATAATTGGACATTGTGAGTGGCAGGATTTTTTTCCTGATGGTGATAGGATTGTATCCTACTGTTGATAGGATTAAACTCTGCTGATAACAGGATTATATCCTGCAGGACATAGGATCATGACTTATCTGTGATAGGAATAAATCCTACGAGTAGTAGGATTATACTGCGCTGACGCCGGAATATATATCACATATCAGACATATAAGACATAACACAGAAGCCTACGTGTCATAGAGAGGAGCATTACATGTAATAGCAGATGCCAATATGTAATGTATTAATTCTGCTGAATTGTGTTCTCTTACATTAACCGGGACATAATGTGAAGCTTGATGTGTTTAAAACTCATGGTTCAGACGTCATTTTCATTATATTTTCCCATTGCCTGTCCACTGGGATGAGTATTCATTACTGTACCAAACTGGAATTGTGTGTAGCAGTTAGCTGTTCTGTACATGCAATTCCAGAATCTTGATTAAACTGCTGTATTGGTTGGTCCTGGAGGCAACTTAACCAGGTACTGTTACACAATCACACAGGAAATTTTCTCCTGTAGTCGTTTATCCTCAGGGCTGCAGACAGATATTGGGAAATCTTTTAAGTCTTAGAACGCCGTCCATGTCTTCAGATTACGCGTCAGGAAGTGTAACGTTTGCTCTGCGGGCCACCCAATCGATGAAAATGCGAAGGCGACTGAGTTTACCAATAATTAGGTAACAGTTTGTGGTCTTATATACCCCCCCCCCCCTCCAGGCAACAGCTCTTGATTTTGTATTGATGTCTGAATGTGGTTAACATAATTTATATCCAACTTTCACATGTATTATTATGGGAATTTATTGTTAATTTGAAGTAAAGCTACCCACATGTTAAACTAAATTTTTGTATATATAAAAATACTTTGGCTTTGCTAAATTATCTATTTCAACCTGGTATAAAACAGTTTATAAAGCATAAGGATAGCACTCTTTTTTTTATATTGATTTTGTAATTTTTTTACTTTATACAGTCTTTTTTCTTTCAGATAGGTACTTGAATGTTTGGTGTGTACATGTGAAATATTTGTGTACTGTCATCATCAGTGTGGTAGTGGGAACGGTTGTTGGAAGTTTTGAATTGAGAGAGGGAATATGTGTGTTTATGCATGCTCGCACATGTGCGTATGTCTTCACTTTTGGAATCTATGTTGGTCTTTTCCATGTGGGTCATAAATATTTAACTGTGTGTGGATCATATAGTTTAAAACTTGAAGTTTGGTGCGTGCATCAAGAGTGTGTGTTTAAAGGATTTTGACTGTGAACTTTTATCATGAGTAGGGTACGTAGTGAAGGAGAGAAAATGAAAGAATGAAAAGAAATTAGTGCATGATTGTATGGTTGTTTGTGTTAAGCAGCATGTCATACTTGTTCAATCAGTTTTCAGTTGTATATGATATGTGTGCACAGTGGAGAAAACACTTATCTTAGAAGCATTTATCTTGTCTGTGTGACATATTTCAAGATCAGTTTACAATAATCTTTGTCTCCGTTTAGGGAAAGTTTTATGAGTCTAAGATCAATATTGCTGTGTGCTGTTTAATTAAGAGATGATAGATGACATTTTGGGGGGCATGGAGTGCTATCTGGGTCATTTGATGAGAGACAAAACAGTCAGTTTTAACACACGAAATCAAAGATGCAATTTGCGTGTGTGCATGAGGGTGTATGATGTGGCATGTGCATATGATGTTTCTAGGTCTGTTCAGTGGTTTTTGTGATAATGTTGACACCTCTAATTATATTTGCTTTCATTATGCTTTTATAGAATAATTTTATGAAATAGTTGCTTTACCAATATAATGCAATAATTTGATAATGATAAACATCGTAAATGTTGAAATTCATGTACTAAAAAATATTTCTTGCTATTTCAGGAAAAAATCAGATGCAGTTAAGCCTCCTCTCAAACGAAAGAAAAGTCCGCTAACTTTGAAGAAGTCTGGGGAGACAGGCAGTAATGGGGGTTCAGGAGGCAGCGGGGTCGCAGTCAATAGGCCGAGATCTGTTAGTGCTGGCGCTAACACTCTGGCTGCCACTTTACCCGCTGAAGAGGGCGCCACTCTTAGCCAAGAAGAGCTACAGACGGTAGGAGAGGTGAGATTGTATTTCTTTGATGTTCACTGTTTTTCATTTTATTTTTGTTTTATTTTCTTTTGAACCCTGATGGTGGTACATTATTTATTCTTAAACCACTATTGGAAACATCGTATGCTTGATATTTTGGTGTCTGGCGTGGGTGGTTAATTGGTGAAATCTTTAATTCCAACATACTGTGAAAATTTGCCATAAGATACTGTAACGAAAAAAACAAAAAAAAAAGATGATCATTGTTTCATACAAGTGTTTGTTGATTTATTTATTGATATATTTATTTTAATTTGATTAAATGTTATTCTTATTTACAGGACAGCACTGTCTCTTCAGCCAATGGAGGATCAGAGTCTGGCTGGGATGATACGGACACGGCGGCGGGTGACGTGGACCCACATCGCACAAAGGCTGCCTGCGAGCACCTGCAGCATAAGATACAGAAAACTAAAGACTTAATTAAGGGAGAACAGGGAGCAAAAGAAAGTAAGAGATTGTGGGAAATTTGGATGATTTTTTTTAAAATTCAGCATAGAAGTTTGACAAAATTAAAGAGTTTAAGAAAAACGCGAAGTGAAAAAAAGTCAGAACCATGGAAAGAGCTTGTGGGAAAATTGGATGATATGAACATGATATTTTATTTATTTCCAGAGAATGTAAATGAATACCTCAAACTCGCCTCTGGTGCCGACAAGCAACAGGTTCAGCGGATAAAAACGGTCTTCGAGAAGAAGAACCAGAAATCAGCACAAAGTATTGCGCAGTTGCAAAAGAAACTGGAAAGTTATCAACGGAAACTTAAAGACGTTGAGACCTATGGGGTATCTGCTCACAAACCCGCCAAGGAAGTGCTGCGTGATATGGGACAGGGAATAAAGTAGGCACTCTGTGACACTGAGCCCTTGTTCGAAAAAAAAAATAGATTTGTAGATTTAGCATTAGACTCCAAAAAAAGCTTGTCGTCTGTGAGTTATGGAGGTATTTTGTTTTTTAGGGTCTCCACGACACTTCTATTGTGCAGTATTACAGAGTTCATGGAAATGTAAAAAGACGCTATAGGATATTCTGTATCTTTCAGATTTTGATAGTAACCATAAGGATTTTTTAATGTAATATGATTAATTTTTTACCATTTTAGAAATGTGGGAGGCAACATTAAAACAGGCCTAACAGGATTTTCTGGGTAGGTAGTCCACATTTTGAAAAATCCTCCCATGTTTTATTTTTCAAAGTCTCATTACATTTGGCTTATATTGCTATAAAATGATTTTCTTTGTGAAATCATTTTGAAAATATGATGTTATTTTGAGTGTTTATCCATTTCAGAGGTGTTGCCAGCAACATAAGGGGTGCTACAGAGTAAGTGCTTTTTTACCTAATTATTAGTTGGGAGTCGGATATGATCTGTCGTTTAGTTGAGATAAATAGCATTAAATATGTACTTTGTTCTCACCGAAATAGCCAAAGCAATACCCAGAATTTCACAAAGATTGAATCCGATATAATTCTTCAGCATTGTTTTAATCAAGTTTTTTCTTGATTCACTGCAAGATATGCCTTGATTTTGTTTTCAGTGCCATTGTATCCAAACCCAGGTCGTTTGCACATTTAATAAAAAATAAATTTGGAAGTGCTGACAACATAGATACCCTCAGTAAGTTGGGTAAGTGGCCCTCTAGGGGGCTGCATGTTTTCTAGCAGTGTTTTATATTTCTGTTTGCTTATAACAATAAAACTTAACACATTGAAGCAAGCTATGTCGTTAACCACTAGTTATGGGATATTGACCTATAGAAATGGTGTTGGGCTAGCAAAAATAAAGACAGATTTTTCAAAGTTATTTGACCAATGCAGCAGGGGGAAAAATTAAGGGGTTGTGGGTAGTTTTTCCAACCTCCGAAAGTTTTATGTCTTTACGAGTATTTTAACCCAGACTTGTATTTTGAAGCCTGCTCAGTTGGGTAAGAAGCTAAGGACCCATTCCCATAGACACCATCAATCTAAGTAGATCAATCCAACTGTGCTGGGACCCTCCCTGAGTGCAATCAGTTTAACAGATTTATGCGCCATCTTCTGGGGTAAAGTAAAGTTGAGGACAACCAGTGATTATACAAGTACATTGGACTCTAGAGGAGGCGTGTCATTTAGTTAAGCTGATCGCAATCAGCAAGAGTCCCCACAGAGTTGAATCAATCTATGTAGATGGATGGTGTCTCGGGGAATGGGGTCTTAGACCTAGTTGCTGGATAAAATCTGGTTCTTTTCAAGTAAATTTAGTTTAATTTTGAGTTAATTTTTTTTTTTTTAATTTTTATATACAGAAAATATAGAAGAAGGTGTACGCGGCCATGAGGTCGGGAAGGAATATCATGGAAGTGGAACGTTACCAAGCAGGTATTGTAAAACATTTGGGCCATTCAACTCTCTAGTTTCCCGTTTTTATGTTCATTTATTCATTTTCTAGCTAATTATAACATGTGTTAAGGCTAATCAACCAAGAAATCACACAAAGATTGTAAACTGTACTTGGTCCTAAGAAGAGCTCACTTTCGCCATGTCAAATCAACATAAAATTTGAGTCTTGTAAAAGAAAGTGATGTATTTAACCATACAAAAATATAACTTAAATCTTAACATTATGTGGTCAGTTTCAAGTACCGGTCAGATGAAGAGGACGCATCCAGTATTGCCAGCAGTTCGGGACCAAGTGGTATCCAGAGTGGAAGCAGTCCCAAACGGTCAGGGCAACTGGACATTGCACCGCCCGAGCCAGTGGACCTGGAGCCGCTGAGGCAGGACATCCAGGAAATGAGAGAGACCCAAGACAGGCTGCATGAGATGCTGGAGTCTTTGAAGGTGGGTGCTGTCTTGTATTGGTTAAAAACGCCACCTATTTATGAGGTCATTGTGACCTACTGTCTCCTGTTGCATTAAGTGCCACCTACTGGTGGGTCATATTGGATAAAATGCCACTTAGAGAAGAGATCATTGTGACCTTGTTAAAATTGGGATTTCTTTCATGAAACTCCTATGGCTATTAACTTAGTACCTGTATGATGCTTCCTAATATTTTAATCACCAGTGTGAATACCATTTTGAACAACTCAAGGGAATTAAGTAACTTCTTATTCAACCTAAAGAACATTAATATCACATAACTTGAGATATCCAAACAGCCTATTGGAGAAGAAAAGTAAAGTTGTAAAATTTCAAGAATTAAAAAAAAAAATTGGATGGGTACATAATATGTTTTACAAGGCAGATTATACTTCTTAGACTAGTTATAATATGTTCAACAATAAAAGAGAGTGACTGAATCAGGAATCAAGCTCAGAGTGATTTTGATATTCCAGGACACAATGCAGAGTGAGAGGTACGAGTTGATGAAAAGTTTATCAGAAGAGAACAAATATCGCCAAGACCGACTGGAAGAGGCCATTAATGACCTGTCGGAGCTTCACCAGCATGAAATAACGAATTTAAAACAGGTAACATTCACTCCACTCAGATGGATTCCTAAGCGCACACTGCCTTAAATTTTTTGAACTGATATAAATGTGTATTTAAAATTTTAAAGACATTTTTTTTCCACAGGTATTGATATTTTAAATATTATTTGGTTTAAACAGAAAGGCATGTTTGCCCTGACTCAATTAATGTCAGTGCCACTGTTAAATAGTGTAAGTGCACATGTTAAAATCTTCAATATTCTTAAATAAAAAAGTACCATAACATGTAATGTTCCCATTATTAAGGCTCACCATTAGCAAAATGAAAGGTTTGCAGCAACAAGTTTGCTGGAGTTTGCAAAAAAAAATATTGCCGCTAATTTGCAGCAATATTTCAGCAAACTAGCAGCAGGCCTGATATTTGGCCAAGGGCAGTGCTTTCTTTTATTTCCATAACTGTCGGGGTCAGTGTTCAGTATCTTCAAATAAAAGCGTTGTATTTGTAGGAAATTTCCAGTATGGAGGAAAAAATGGAGTACCAGTTAGAGGAGAGAACCAGAGACATGCAGGAAATGCTGGAGAGTTGTCAGACAAGGGTAAGATCAGGAAACAATTGTGTTAGGAGAGATATAGAATTGTGTTAGGAGGGATTGTGCTGGAGGAGACGTGGTGGAACAATTGCAGTTGTGTTAGGAGAGGTATTGAATTGTGTTAGGTGGGATTGTGCTGGAGGAGACATGGTGGAACAATTGCAGTTGTGTTAGGAGAGGTATTGAATTGTGTTAGGTGGGATTGTGCTGGAGAAGACAGATTGGAATTGTTTATATGTGACATTCTATTGTTAATTAGACATGACATGATATAATCAGTAATTTTGAATACTGTCATATTAACAACACTGAATAAGGTTCTTCAAACAAAAAAGGGTTAAATTCAATTAATGAATCAGTTCAGAAGATTGCACATAATTATCTTACTTTTTATCAGGCAAGAGACTGTTCATACTGAAATACATTCCTTTTATATCCCAGTGCCTTTTAAGCCCAGTTTACCAATTTAGAACTTCATTATTCAAAAGATGACCTCTTGCCTGTTGATTCAAATATGCAATTAAGAATTCAGCATGTGATTTATTTTCTCTCATTATATCAGATGGCCAGGTTGGAGTTAAAACAAGTTTCCATTATTGAAGATAATGTTAGTATAACAATCAGAAGTGATTGGCGTTACTTTTTACATTGCTTTGAGTGAGATGGAGGGGGGGGGGGGGCAGAAAGGCATGTTTGGGAGGGAGGTTGATGACAGTTTTCTTGTATTGTGTATCAGGGCGAAGATTTTGATGTTGGCGGGTTGGGGGTAGGGGGATAGAGGGTGCTGGATTTACTCTGATATTTCATGTCATTTGATATCTAACACTTTTTTAAATCATTTCAAAAATTAAATCAGGAGATTGGAACTTTACCATTCTACTACTTTTTATCATTTGTTGATTGAGTTTAGAAGTTTGGTTTGTATTTATGTTGTTAAAATAAAACAATAGTGGCTGAAAACGTAATGCTGCAAACATAATTGGTTTAAATTTTTGTTGGATTGATGTTGTTTTAAATAACTAACCCTAGTGAATGACACCATAAAATTCTGCAAATGTATGTTTCTTATTCCAGAAACCCAACTTTGTTTGTGTGATGCCAGAAATTATTAATGAAAAATCCCTTAATATGTTTCCAAGGTTTTTATGTTGAATATTTTATGACAAATCACCCAAAACTGTCTCTTGCCTGAATATAAAGTTGATTCCAACCCTAAGCCAGATGTTGTTTCTATTATTAAAGAAAAAATAAAAAAACTTCCAGCGATGCCTTAGAGATACTACTGTACTTAGGTGACTAAAAACAAAAACAAGTTATAATATTTCAAGGAATTGAAAAAACTGAAACCCACAGCTAATAAGGTTTCAAGCTTTCTTTCTGAGAACTTTTTGCCATTACCTAGAGCTTTGATGATTTGAAATGCAATATGATATTTAAATCTGAAGTAACTTAATTTTTTGAGTTCGAACTGTTGGTTTTTTGAAATCAATCCAAGTTTTAATTGTTAGACCATATTCACAACCAAAGTTGATCCGCAGACTAACAGATCGAAAGATTGAAAGCTTGCAGCATAGTCGCAACAGGGGATCTATTCAGTGTATATTAGGGGTTTATGCTGCAAGCTTTCAAGTGGGTCAGCCTTATTTGATCTGGGTATCTGTAAGTAGGGTTAATTTGTTCTGAATGCCCCCTAACAGTGGTTTTGAGATTATATTATTGTAGCTCTGAGGTTATTCTCTGTAGATATCAAAGATGGAGCTGCAGCAGCAACAGCAACAGTTGATCTCCATGGAGGGGGTGGAGAATGCCAACGCCAGGGCACTCATCACAAAACTCATCAATGTTGTTCTGGCAGTTTTAGCTGTGATTCTAGTCCTGGTGTCCACTATTGCCAACTTACTCATGCCATTCTTGACCACAAAGTAAGTACTCATCACCAACTTACTCATGCCATTCTTGACCACAAAGTAAGTACTCATTACCAACTTACTCATGCCATTCTTGACCACAAAGTAAGTACTCATTACCAACTTACTCATGCCATTCTTGACCACAAAGTAAGTACTCATTACCAACTTACTCATGCCATTCTTGACCACAAAGTAAGTACAGTCATTCTTTTTATGCTTTAATTAAAAATACCATGTCTACTTATTTCACTATATTTTCTATTTCAGGGTACGTCTACTGAGCACAGTAGTGATGATAGCTCTGGGTATCTTACTCTATTATAACTGGCCTCTTATAGTGACTGCATGGACACATACCACAGGATATTTTACCCATATACTGTCTGGCAAATAGGTGTTTATTGTCTGTGTTAGGTTGTGAGGATACATAAGGCATTGAGGAGGATCCAGATTGGTTGATTGAAGACTCATATAAGATTTGGTTGAGGATCCACCATGGGATTTTGGTTGAGAATTCAGCGGGATTTCCATTTGAGGAACCAATATCTGACTTCATTTTTACATTGAAAAGCATTCAGATTGAATTGGGATGCACTGATATTTTGTTTGAGATGCCAGTGTGGGGTTTGGGTTGAGTACTCAGCATGGGAATTCGATTGAGGACTCTCTTGTTTCTTAAAGAAGAGCCAGCTTTGGCATTTCAGTTCAGGACCCTCCAGGATTTAGCTTGAGGAGCCAGCATGGGATTGCAGTTGTGGATTGAGGGAGATATCAGTTGAGAAACTGTTTTTTCACCACAAGAACCAGATGGAATTTGATTTGGAAGCAATGGGATCTCAAACAAAAAACCAATAGGATTTCAATCACTGTAAAGAATAACTTCCAACTTCATTATCACTCTTAATTTCCTTTTATTTATTTAACAGAAACTGGAAGATTCTGTAATCCATTTTCTTTTAAACTGAAGAATTTTTTTTCATATCATATCTAATTTTTTTTGCTGATATGAAAATGGCTTTCAGGTCAAACTCTGAACTTCAGAACACATGTTGAGTTGGTGAAAGGTATCCAGGAGATACGTGGCAGTGAGGTGTACAGAGATTTGTATTTGTTGGTAGCACTGAGAGTTTGTTTTACCTGGATGGGGTGAGGTACAGGTGTGTATATTGAAGGTGTATGTATTTATTTAAAACCGCATTCATTGAAAAAAAGGAGCTACAGTCGTGAAGAGACTTCTTGTTTATGTCAGAAGCAAGCATGATTTAAAAATGGTGTGGTACAAGATGTGTGGAAAATAAGCAGTCCGTAGAGAGCTCGGGGTGGTTTAAGACTTCATCCATTGAAAAAATTGATGAACAATGTATTTGTTTGCCAGACATCTTTTTAAAATTATAGTATAATTTATATTTCAAATTTTTAGTCACTTTGACTAATGGGGAAATATATGTAGTTATGTATTTATAATTTTGTTTTGGAATTTTTTAAAATCAGATCCAGTTAGTGGCATATTAGTATAAAGTTACCGGAGACAATCACAAAATTTTGCAAATCTTTATGTTACTAGAAAAAAATATGGGAATTATTTCATCAAATATGACTTTAAAATAGAAATTGAGTATGACAAAATTTTGGTTTTGGTATATTGTGCAAAAAAAATGCAGGTTTTATGAAACGGACAAAGAAATTGAAAATCATTGTTAATTTGTTTACAGAATGGTGCAAAATGTACCATGTATTGAAGTAGAACAATTCCACCTTGGGGGTACTTTAAAAAAACAGGATGAAAGATGAAAAGATAATTCTGTTGATGAGTGCAACTGTCTCAGTCAATATATTAAACCCATGCTCAATCAGAAAGAATTGCTCAATGCAATCACACCACCTAATGCAATAGGAACTGCTTGGCTTACTCAACACAATCACACCCAACACAATAACACCCAATCAATCAGATTTGCTGTCCAGCATACCTTATTCAAAAACTGTGAACAAAATCGGAGGTTATTTTACCCCATGTTGTCACACCCAACACTATGATAACTATCTACCCAAGGAAATCCAGTCTAACACAATTGGAGCTGTTTCTTAGCTCATCTTACAATGGCATGTAACACTTTTAGAACTGTTAATCCACCACAAGCAATATTATCACATGGGTGCATTTTATCCTGAAGAAAGGGTGTATATTTTGCCCTTGAACAAAAAAAGGTGTCCAAAATTGTATATGTTGAACTAAATCAGAAAGACTATATAGTCATTGGTAAAATTTTGGCACTGTCAAGTGAAATGTGATATGGGGAAAGGATACGTTCTCTTCATTTTTGTAACAGTACCACTAGAAGAAAGTGCAATTTGCTTCATAATTAGATCTTGTCCCTTCAGAAAATGTCTGTTTGCATAGGTGTAGCAAAGTAAAATGTACCGCATATAGAATACTGAAAGTGAATGCAAATACTTGTTCAGTGTGACAATAGCCAAGCATTATGGCTCAGCAGTGTACTTTTGCAGTCATTTTGTGTCTCTAACTCACCACTCTTGCAGATTAGTTAAATACATGGATATTTTAGTAGAAAACTTCTATCAGAATGATGTACTTAATATGTAAGAAAACAAGATGTTTTATATTGTTCCCTGATTAGATACTACTGCCCCCTAGTGGCTTTAGTGAAACCTTTTTTTTTTTTCACACTTCCTAAGAATGTACTCTTAACTTTTTCTTGTTTCCTAGAGAAAAGTGGATAAGTTGATTTGATTTCAGGTTCAGGAATCTGATTGGCTAATTTTTTTCTCACTGGTTTTCAAGTGAACTTTGTTAATGATGTTAATAACAGACACCAAAGGGCAATAGTCTCTAGGAAGATATTGTTTCAAGATATCTGATATTGTAGCATAATTAAGAGGGGAGAGGGGGGGGGGGGGGGTTAAAAAAAACTGGACCAATGGCTCATGGTCAAACATAGTAGTGAGTTTTGTTTCCTGTCCATAATTCCTGTAATGTTCAAAAATGTTTGTAAGTACATGTGCACACAATAATTGTCTTGCCTTTTAGTCTTCTAGTGAAGAACTGAAGAATGTATTGTTATTCTTGAAGCAGCACATTTGCAGTAGCTAATGACTATGCTTTGGCAGCTGTAGCTTTCAGTGCTCAGACAGGTGTGGTATGGTTCACAATAGTTGTGCCCACTGCTGCGTCAACGTCATTGTGTTAGGTGAGAATGGTGGTGTAGACTTAATGATTATTTTGGTTAGTTGTGCTAAACTATTGTGCTGGGTTGTGACGAAATTGTCACTTGGACGCACCCCCCCCCCCCCCTCCCCTTGACGGCCACTAAAACAAAGGTGTAAACATTGTTATAATGATAAGAAGGACAAAAAACACTATCTGACAATGGAAACCCCGACTTCCGTGGTATTAGCAAGTACAGTTTGCTGTATGTCATGCACCGTTACAAGAATAACTAATTTTAAGTTTGTAATGCTGCCGAGAGCAGTTGAAAGTTCAGTTGATTTTAGCGCCAGTGGTAATTTACCATGTATGTGATAGGTTGGGAATGTAAAACTAGGCCAATGTGATTATTGATTTTATTTGTTTTTTAAAGAAGACAGAATAATGTCTGATATTATACAGTTTTACGTGGACAACTCAATAGAAATATTGAATGCCAAGTTGAAATAAAGATTGGAAATGTTCAACTTTGTTTGATACAGTTTCTCTCTCTCTCTCTCATGCAGTCAGTAATTCAATCTTTATTTGACTGAAGATTTTAATCTTTTAAAACTTTCTAAAGTCACTTTATCATAATCATAATAATGAATAACATTATTTATTCCTATGTAGCGTATTCCATTAAAATCTAAACGGACCTTACAAATTTAAAGCTATAATTACGTATAACTTATACTTTAAGCGTAAAGTAATGTATATAAAAGAGTTAATAATTATAACTAAGATTGTTTCAAAACAATGCAAAACTGTATTAACTAACACATATGTAAAACGATTTTTTGAAAATAAGTCTTCAATAAAAGCTTCCTTTAAACGACAAAGTTAGTGGTGATTCATGGAACACAGCGACACAACAAGTAGATTCAATTATATATGGACTGTAATCTTGTGCTTTACGTTCGCAGTCTCCATCTGTTCCTGGTGTTTCCACGCCTCTAAAATAGATAAATCCTTGTTTTACTACAAACCAGACTCGATCATCTGCGTGCGAACTCGCATGCGTCTTTCTGCGTACATCTCAGCATAAATAGAAATGGAGCATATGTCCACTCTGGCCGCTAGTAGAATGTTGCAAAATTATTGCATTACCTATACTTTAATTTTGTATACTTTTTTAAGGCCCCAGCCTGACCCGTAGCCAGGGGGGGTCAGGGGGTTCGAAAGAACCCCCTTTTTTTGCCGAAAAAAATGTATCTAGCTACACGAAGGTTTCGTGGTAAAAGGTCCACGGTTTTCAGGAAAAGGAACCCCTTTTGAAATTGCTGGCTACGGGCCTGCCCCTGATATCAGAGGGTATACCTGATATGTGTGTCAGCTCGCCCCCGAATGTCAGGGACCATTCCCACAGATATTTGGATTGATCTATCTCCCTGGGAGTCTCACTAAATTGCTATCAACTTAATGGGCTTAAATGTCTGTCACGCCTAGTAAAGCTGTTAGGGGGTAATTATATTTACCCTAGCTGATTCGGTAGGCGTGACAGACATTTAAGCCGGTCAAGTTGATAGCAATTTAGTGAGACTCCCCAGGGAGTTAGACCGATCCAGATGGATCGATCTAGGCATGGGAATCCAGCCTCGGAGTCTGAAAACCTTACTTCTACAGACACGCTGACAATACTGTTACAGGTGAATTTTCAGGAATATCTGGAACTCTGGGTGTTAGGCCTACCATATAGGCATCGTTGAAATAAAAGTCATACCTCGTTCGGTAAAATGGGCACACAAAGACCCCGCCATTTCTTCCCTGTCCCGACCTCATACCCAGGTGGACACTCACAGGAGTAGCCGCCATCTTGGTTTGCCACGCAGTCAAAGATCAAAGGGCACGGGTTGCTCACACAGGGATCAATGCCTTCTGCAGAGCAAACCAAAGAACACATGTAATTTATTTGACTACTTGAAATAACTTGAAATGTAGATATATTCGCATACATTTCAGGCCTTATAAACGAAAATTGCGGTTTGTGATCACGAACCTCAAATTTGTGAGCACGAATCGCCAAATAAACGCTTCGAACCGAGAATACATGGCATGAACTTAAAATTGGAGGCTACGTATATGTATTTCAGGCCTAATACATGCAACTCATGATTGGCATTGTCAAGCATGGCATATCTTCGAATTCGAGCAATTGTTAATTTGTATTTTTACAATATATATTTCCACATTAAAGACAGTAAGATTAATGAACTCAACTCACGTGCGCACCACGTGAATCCGTCTCCATAATACCCATGGCGACATCTACAGGTGAAAGAGCCCAGAGTGTTTTGGCAAAAAGCCAAGGGATGGCACGTCGTCTGGTTGAGTCTGCATTCATCCATATCTGGAATAAAATAATGAAATATGTCAGTTTCCTTATTTCTATTGTTAATTTATTTCCTTTCTCTCTTTTTTCTTTTTAATTTTCATTTAATACTTATTTTTTAATATTTTAGTATTATTTTTTTCTTTTTATTTTTGTTTGGGGGGGGGGGGAGGTGCAATTTCTGGTTTATATCCCAAAACTGAAAAGCATACGTTTTGCAATTGGACGACGGCGCGAATACATGTGTTTTTCATACCAATTGTTATCTTCACATTCCTCTACATTTAAATAATGTAAAAGTAAAATGTGGGAGAGGGTGTGTCAAGTGCCTACCTGTACAATTCCATCCATCTCCAGTGAAACCGTCTCTACAGCGACAGTAATATGAACCCCACGTGTTGACGCATTCACCAAATACTGAACAAGGAAACGGCTGAGTGTGGCATTCATTGGCATCTGTATTGAGAGAAAACTGCCAATTAAAATGTTCATGTGTGTGTTCTTTAATTACACTGAATTAAGTTTTTTTTTTTTTTTTTTTTTTTTTTTTTTTTTTTTTTTTTTAACATACTTTATAAGCATGCCTTTGTAAACTGCTTAAGCATTGATGATAATGGAGCGGATCGAGTTCCCCAAAATTCCGAAACTCGGGTTTAGATTAAAAAAAAAAATATATTGTATGTATATTTTATATTTAGAAAAGCACAAAAAGAAAAAAACTTCATTTCTTCCCTAAAACAATTTTCATGTGACCGCTGTTGCGATGTGTTAAAATCGTAAAAAATGTTTTGTGTTGGCACTTTGCCATAGCAAAGCAACTGATTCATTATATATTCTGTCAAACATTAATTATATAATATTTTTTGCTGAAATGCCTTAAAACCGTCATACACTTTAAAAATACACACCTATGCAAAAGTCCTCAAAGTCTCCCTCTCCGAAGTGGTAACCAGGAGCGCATGCGCACTGAGCAACACCGGTGGACGCCATAAAACATATCTGATTGAAACGGCACGAAATATCCTTGCAGCCATCTGAAATAATAAATATAAAAATGTATGACTTCTCCATGATTATATATTTATGTATCTTGTAGCTATTTATTACATAATGTACACGATTTCTTCAATTATCGATTTTTTTTTACTCTGTAAACGGGGAGGTCATTAAGTCAACTGTTGGCGATTTTGACTTTTTCTTGCTAATAAAGATAATTTTTATAATAAAATCCCACCTATATATTGACAAGTGTACATACGTATTAAACATGTGATTCATTTCAGAAGTAGGCCCTATAAAAGAATAATAGAATGGAGTCTCACAAATTATGCCTTGAATGGTACTTACCCGCACAAACTGTACCGTTTCCCTGGAACGGTTCTCTACAGGTACAGGTGTAGCTGCCCTCGGTGTTCAGGCAGGCGGCGTTGACGTCACAATTTGCGGTGCCAGCATTGCACTCATTGATGTCTTCCAACAAGAAATAATCAATTTTATTGTAAATTTTCTTCTGTTGCTTAAATTTGTGTAGAAAGCACATTTCAAGAGAATATGACATTGGGTATGAAAGGCAAATCATTTATCTCACCACCCCCACCCCCCTAAAAAAATGTTCATTTAGCATCAATTGTCTTTAGTTAAATGGTCCTACATAATTTCTGTAGAGTTTATCCCGACCCAAAAGTTTTTGCTGAAACTTTTTGACTATACTGTCTATGAAACCATCTATATCTGTCTTTCACTAAACGACACACCTGTGCAGTTGATCCCGTCACCAGCATAATATGGTTCACAGCTACATTTGAACGAGCCTCGAGTATTAGTACATGTAGAATGTGTCCCACAGTTGTGCATTCTGCTAGCACATTCATCTATGTCTTTCATAAACACAAGATAGAAAAACACTGCGGTTAAAAGCAACATCGGTAAAATATCGTGGTTTGTTAATTAACATACATTACTAAATGAGATACTAAACCAGAAATTGTCTCTTTCTGCTAACCTTTTAGTCCCTTCAATGTAGAGTGGTATTACTGTTAAATCTGCTTTTCATCAAACTGTACAGATGAGATAGAAATGTAGAAGAGAGAGAGAGAAAGAGAGATGAAATATAATCGGCTGAATATAATATCTGCCGCCTTTTTGTCAGATAAGCATGAAACGTATTTTAAAAGAGAGTCATTATTCAACGAGTTTTGCAAAAATATAAGAAATTCATTTCATATACCTTCGCACACTATCCCATTTCCTCTAAAACCCGTGCTGCACGAACAGTTGAACCCGCCGTAAAAGTCGGTGCACGTGGCGTCTTTTGAACAGTTATGAGAACCATCGGTACATTCGTTGACTTCTTCATTGACATGCGACAAATAAAAACATTTAATTTGAACGCAAATCACATCAGGATGTATCACAATGAGTATACTTTATAAAATACAACACAATATCAAAATAAGGTGTTTTTTATCATACTCTTTTAGTCATACCTGTATATTTGCATAATAGTCGTTCATGACCGTGCATGTAAATTTATATAATGCACTAAACATTACAACAACTAAATGAGAAGTTGAAGTAAAGATCTACAAATATGTAAATGTCATAACATGAAAGCCAGATTCTATTGAAACACTCAATTTTTCAAGATAATTAAAAACCTCTACAAAAGCGTCCGTTCCCTGTGAAGCCTTCCCGACATACACAACGATAACTTCCGGCGGTGTTTTGGCACACTGCCAAGTCGTGGCACCTTGGATTCCCCGTCATGCATTCGTTTATATCTGAAACATATAAGTATGCATTTCACAGATTTTTCCAAATATTCAAATGTCTAAATCGTATTCTGGTCAATTTCTAATAGGCACATGCTACCAAATAGATTTTGCTGCAATTTGTTACATAATGTCTTTGAGACAAAATGTTCATACGCTTGTGGTCAGGTCATGAAAAAACAGTTGTTGGGTTGTTACAACTGTGCGTTGGTTTTAAAAATACTCTTAAAAGGAAGACATTTTTTATTATTAATATATCATTATAACAGTCTTTAAATAATAATAATAATAATAATAACGAGTGTGGTACACAAGCTTTACCTGTACAATTGATACCATCCCCAAAGAACCCCTCATCACAGGAGCAGGTGTAGGAGCCGATGGTGTTGAAGCACCGAGCACGTGGGGAGCATCTCCAGGCACCGCCCTTACACTCGTCTATATCTGGAACGGTGACGCCGTGTTACATGTTAGAAAAAAAAACCTTACTAATTGTAAAATCACAGGGGAGGGGGGCATTTTAGGCTTTATTCTAAAATTACTCCACCATCAAATCAATACACATGACTGTGCATACCCAATAATCCGAACACTATAATTCCAGATGACTTGAAAACCCTTTTTTACGGCATTTTGAAACTTTCGGCATATATTTTTCCAACTAGAAGTACGTGTAATGAATGTGTAGTGGTGATAGAATAAACATGACATATTCCTACTCTTTCATCAATTATATCATTGTCGTTTTTTGCATAAATTTAGCCAAGTGGACATACATGACGTTACATACCTTCACAAACGTCACCTTTGCCAATAAAACCATCGTTACACGTGCACGAATAGGAACCCGCCACGTTGAGACAAAACGCGTTGACGTCACAGTCATTGGATTTTTGGGGAGGCATCGTTGCATTGCACTCATCCACATCTGAGTTAAACCGGGTGACAAAAATATTAGCTACGAATTTTTATTGCAATACAGTAATGACAAACAATATCGCGTATGGATATTATGCAATATTCGTGCATTATGATTTTGTGCACTTTCCTGTGTAGGTCGAAAGCCGTAGTAGTTTTGGTATTTATCGTTTAATTTTTTCCAAGTTTCTTATACGCTGCAGGAGGGCATACAAACAGGAGTGAATCAAATTTAAAACAAGCGATAAATTGCCCTCGTTTTAAACTACTCTAATTAAAGCACGGGGCGTACATTCTGACGTCGATATCGATGACTAGAGATAATCCCGCCCGACGAGTTATTTCTGGTTTCTCATTTGTCTTCTTCATTACTTTCTTTTATTTATGTGTATGCTTGTTTATTTACTCATATCGACTCACCGTCACATAATGTCCCGTTTCCAGTGTATCCCTCTAGGCAAGTACAGGTAACTGTTCCGTTTTCCACCAGGCAGATAGCGTTTTTATCACAGGTGTTGTTTGAGGGCTCGCACATGCCTTCCTGGCGTACTAACGAAAGCGAGAGTATTGTGATTACGGCAAACTGATATGAGATAATCCGAAAGAGTTATCTTTCGTATCCTGTATGTTCGATGTTTTTCTTCCTTTTCTTCACTTATTTTTCTACCGGTAGAGGGCAAATGATGGAAACTCGACACACAGAAGTTAAAAAAAAGGTTTTCCCTAAAAATTACTGTTTCTTTTATTTTTGTTATTTTGTAAAGAAAATTGCCTACTTTACTGATATGGAACAGGCCTTTCTCGATCCACTAGTAGTAGTAATAGTAGTCCAGACTTACCATGGCACACATACCCGTTACCCACAAACCCGTCTTCACAGTGGCATGTGTAGGACCCTGGGAGGTTATGACAGACAGCGTGAGGGTCGCACCTGCTGTACACGCACTCGTCTATATCTGTGAAAAGGGGAAATATGGCGGATAAGGAAAATAGCATAAGTATGGATTTAATAAATATACCAACTGTTTATAGAAAATTATTTTGTCACCAAATAACACGTACAAAGTGAATGCAAGGGCATGAGAAAGAAATTGTTAGAAGGAAACGATGAGGTTAAGACCCTGATGCAGCATAAGCTTTCCTTTTTCTCGACGTAATTACAACAATTCTCCTTTCATCAAAGAGGCATGCCCTATCCATAATTGCCTTACTAATAGACCTACGGTACCAATCCACTTCCGTACCTGCGCACGACGAAGTGTTCCATCCATATCCGGTGGGACAGCGGCAAGTGTACGACCCCACTGTGTTGACACACCTCCCCACGCCACAGATCCCTGTAGTCCCGCACTCATTGACATCTGTTTTAATATTGAATGATTAAAATACTATAGTGGGCTGTACAAAACCGAAGTTATTTAATTGGGGCCATACAGGGTAATCATAATTGAAACAACAGTGTCTTACAAATTTTAAAAAGACGGATTTCATTTTAAATTAAAGGATTTGCTTCATACCGTCAGAATGGCCTCAACGGAACATATTCTTCAGAAAACATGCCCAACTAACGATATCTTTATCCAAATACACAAATTAAAAGCTCATTCTGTAAATTTTTGGCTTTAAAAAACGTCCTATTTGCTCGGCCTGGGAGTTAATGAGCTACGTGGTCACGTGGTCCGATGACGACAATCGAGCCACTGGAGAACAGAGCGTGCTTAGCTGTCAAACTGAGCTGCATTGTCTACCTGTAACATGACTTCTCTGGCTTCTGATAAAAGTTAATACTCATTCAAATCTCTTACCCGAGGGATCTAAATCCTCATGAAGCTGTGTAAAACCATTCCCGTCTAGTCAATTCTTTAACGAGCATTTAATTATGGTTATCCCAAGTTGTATAAAACACTGCATTTGAATGAGTAAAGGGTACTGTGGATTATTGCATATGAGGGCCATGTTATTTGTGAAATTCAATTAATTTTATTAAACCGCTGACACTCCGTCTTGGATACTTTTCTTAAACTGAGGTAAACGATGCCCGTTACCTTTACAAGTCCCATCTTAATCATCCATCTAACTGGAACTTCCTTTACCTCTTAATTAGAGGGTTAAATGGCTGGCGATATTTATCTCAGGTAAAAATCTACCTGTGCTTTAGTTTCAAAGAGCAGCTCCTGCAGACCTGGGGGTACTAGATAAAATCTGAACACCGGGTTTATTGAGGAGCTAGAGAAACAAAGGAAGAATTTTTCCTGCACAGCTTCATAGGAATTTTAGCACGGACTTGATCCAGCTTAGACCTTCTAATTAACAGGGTGACATGGGCAATTTTCAAATACAAAATAAATAATAAAACTATATTTCAGTTAGCCTCCTCTTAAATAAATATATCGTTCTGGATAAATTAGAACATTTATTAAATCGACAGAAAATTTTTGACTTACATGATGATTTAATTATTAATGGAAATTAAGCTACTATATGGGGCACATTTGCTGAGATTACGCTGTTCTTGATGTTTTGCGTTATTCTACATTTTGCTGTGCGTGCTTGGAATTTTTTTATTTTTTATACTCACCTATGTAAAACTCGTATTTTAGTAAACATTCAAGTAATGATTTTTCCCATGCTACTTATAGCAAACAATGCTCTTTTACCTTGATCTGCTACATGTTTTTGGGTTTGACAAAGCATACAAATTTGCAAAAAGTTTTGTGTACAGACGCAGAACTTGTATTTCAAGGTATAAAATGATAAATCTTTTAAATTATTTTATACTTCAGATGAAATAACATTCAGAAACAAATCCTCAAAGCATGAACGAATTAGGAGTTCGATTTTAGTACATAAGTTCCTATTTTTTTCTTTTATATACCGCTCTTTTTTCTGTTTGTTCTTCAACACGTTTTCTTCCACGGAAGTAATGCCTGGGCATACGCATGCTTCAAGTTACCCTGAGAGCAATTACTTTTATTAATGTTCGCGACGGTGTTTGAACTCAATTGTTTAAATATTGATATTAAACGTCATTTACAAATACCAATAAAATCACCCCATGAAATAAATGAGATATTTTGAAAAATATGAAAGCCCACCAAGACGATTTTGATACCTGTTATTACCTGGGTTGGGAAGTGCAGCGGTGCATAATTAACAGGTTTGTTGTAAACGAGCTTTTGGTCAACTACAATGCATTTAAAATGCATCAGCAATCAGTAAGTTTGCCAACTGATGACAGTTAATCTGAAAGACTACCAGCTCTTGATATGGATCTAAACCACCTGAGGTGACCATGATCTAGAGCATCGCAACTATTGTCACCGAAGTTAGTAAGTCACGGAAGACCGTCACAGACAAAGAAAGATTGTCAAAGAGAGCTGCAATTTTGGTGAATCCCACGGCAACACACCGAGGCATAACGAAAATTCCTCAACTCCGTTCGACACAACTTTCCTTAACTTCTCCGTCTGTACTGTATGCACCATGCAGCTCAGTTGAGTCTCATAGACCTTTATCGTGATTGTCGTCACAGTACCACGTGACCTAGATCTGTTGCTTCGTTTATGCATATTGAGGTGAGGTTTACTAAAATGCTTTTTGTCTACTAATAGATTGTTTTTATAATTTTTAAATGACGGGGATCGATTAAAACATAACTGTAGTGTATAGATTAAGTGCTGGATCTTCAGAATTCGAGAAATGGATTTTTATATGATTATTGTCCTTTAAGTCATATCAGAGGAAGATAATTTTTTATTTTGTAAAACGATTATTTAAACAGCGTGTTCTCTTTTCAACTGAATGAATGCAGACAGAATACATGACACTAACGTACCCATATTGTAATACAGATGTTATAGGGTTAGATTATTCAACCTTGTTCCCTGGAGTATGCAAATCTTTAATCAAACTCAAAACGGTCTTTAGCCCCACCGCCATATTGCAAAATCAAACCAACCATTAGATTTATTTTGAAAACCTAAACTATGTATTACTGGACACATTCATCACAACCCCCGCCGTTACTTCATATTACTGGTTACATCAAATACATGACAATATATAAAGTTTACCGTCACAGGTTCTACCACTTCCAGTGAACCCAGCGAAACAGGAACACTTGAAGGAGCCATCGGTGTTGACACATCTGGCATTGGGGTGACAGTCGTGACTTCCATCTTGACACTCGTTAACGTCTGAAATACATGTACTAGTACATACAGGGTAACGGAGAAGTTCGTCACTCATGTCAGTCTGACATGTGACCACATCTTTCATGTGTCATGTCAAATTAGGCATATGTTCGTCTGACAAAATAACAATCTCTGGCCATTAACAAGAATGAAAAGTAGTAATTCAGTTTGCTGAGTAAAGTTTTTTTTACGATTTATGCAAATTATATTAATGAGTCAAGATATAATTGTAATTATCCTGGGAAATTATTTTGAACGGCATTTCGCTTGATTTGGCAGTTGGCGGAGTATCTGCAGAATAGCCGAAGGAGACGATCCAAATGCGTAGCCTACACATTTGGGAAGGAAATGAGTACGTTTTTCTCTATACATAATCCTCCACTGATTTTTTTAAATCAATTAAATGATCTTGACAATTAAGAACAAAGGTCGTGGTGATAGCTTCATTTAGATTTGTCACGCGCTTCATTTTTGACCAAAATAGCTATAAAACGAGAATTTTCATCAGTAAAAGGTAATTTGCATAAACAAATCACATTTCTCGAAATCATTACCTTGACAAAACGTGATCCCGTCCCCATGGTAACCCGCTTGACATGCGCACTCCCAACCTTCCAGCGTTGGATGAAACTGTTTTATAATGTTCTTGCACACCCCTCTGGAATGAGTGCAGTTGTGCAGTCCGAGGGCGCATTCATTGGTGTCTGGAGACGTTTTTGAATGCAAATGTAAATAAACAGATAAATAAAATTAATGAATAATAGATATATACGTTTCTCACCTTACTTGAAAATTGAAATCGAATGTAATTGGATTTTAGAAAGTAGTAGTCCAGTAGTCCGTAGGACTAGGACACTGATTGAGATAACGTTTTTATTCTGTTTGTGCTGAATGTGTTTGGAATTATATAAATGATGTAAATACTGGTTGGCCTACCTGTGCTAAAAGTTGAAAAGAAAATAATTTAAAAATGGCAATTCGTCGACCATTTCCCATAAAGGAAAGTAGCAATTCTTATTGCAATGTTTTCACTAACAAGAAAGAAGTATAAGGAGACGGGTACTGACCTTCTACGAACTCCAGCCGAAAACCTTCCCGTTTGCCTCTACTTCCTCTGTATAGCACAAGTGCCTCGTTCTGAACTGACTCAAATTCCTGGATGTGGGGCTGCGAACCACAAAACCTGAAACAAAAAAAATCAACACCGCTACATTTACGTGCAAAGTCTTTGAATAGGCCCTACAACAAGGTGATGTCTAACATCAAACCTTCCGAACCTTCTTTACAATAATTTTCTTGAAACGCGTCTACTCATACATGTTCACGCTGTTCATGTACTGGGATTTATGTTGAATATCATAACGTTTCACTTGAACGCATACTGTACATGTACCAGGTGTATGCCAAGATTTTGTTCTGAAGATGCCGTATTCCACTACAAACTTACCTGGTACACTGGTATCTACTAGACCTTGTGTATTATGATAGAGTGATAACCACTTTCTATTCAGACATGTTAAGAATTACAGGTACCGGATGGTCTACATCCTGGTACCAGAGAATATATATATATATATATATATATATATATATATATATATATATATATATATATATATATATATTCTTACCAACATTAAGTCTGACATCCAAAATAACGAGACTATAATACTATATTCAAAGTAAATGAGATATGTACATGAGACGTGTACATGAGCCTACCTTGCCCCAGTATAGGTCAGACCGTCAACACGGACCTCCACGAAGTCTTTACAAGCCCAGTGGTTGTAGGTGGCCACTTGAAATGGGCCCTTGAAACGGAACCCCAAGACACTCCCTGTGCTCTTCTGAAACAATACGAAAAATACATGCACTGTACTCAATCTTTGTGCAAAGAATATTATTACTATTCGAATTGTGTCAGAAATTGAGGTAGCGTTTTGCTGCATTTTCCCTGGAAAATATAGTATGACGGTAGCTCTATAGGCCTATAGTTGGGAGTGCCCCTTCCGCCTTCGGTATTTCGTTATTTCTTCCTATCCATACGCTTACAGTCTGTGTTAAGAAATTTATTTAATTTTTCATTTATGGTCAATGTCACATCTGCAATAACGACAGTTGGATCGATTTACGTAGACCGATGGGAATGACCCCTCATAAACGCGTTGGGCGACAAATCTACACTTAAAAACGAATTAAGACCACCATACTGTTTTGATAATCCAGTTACACTCCGTCATGCCGTGTTCCCATGGCTCGTGGCTTGGAGACGATAGAATCTGGGCTTTATCGGTAGCTGTATATTCCCCATAGCATCCAACAGAAGCTACAGAAATGATAAAAATCTCAGAATAATTTCTCGTGTTTTATATACAGCAAGATAATACAAATAAACCTGAAGATGCATCAGTTCAATTGACAGCAGATTAGAATTCAAGGATCGATATGGGATGATAATTCCGAGCGACAAAAAAAAAAAAAAAAAACTCCTTCGGTTGCATGTTCCCCAGTAGTATAAGAATATTTTAGGATTGTGCAGAACCATAAAGATCGGATAAATATAAAAGTTATCTGATTTCGAGAATATCAGGTTAAAAGTATAAAGCTTCTCCTTAATTAAGCAAGCGTAGCAAGCTTTAAAGATATAGCCATACTTAGTTTTACTTGCGTGCAATCCCCTGCTAAGCCTTCTGGGCATTTACACTGACTGCAGGCATTGGGGTCTTGATAACCGTTATTTTTACAGACGGGAGCAGTTGTTCCTTTGCAAGAACGAACTAGAACAAATGGGAAAAATAGTACGAATAAACTTTAAAGAGCCTTTCACATTTCCGCTCGAACCTCGCTTTTGTGATAAAATACATACGATATAATACAATATAACAAGGTACAAGGAAAGATTAATACATTAAATGTATCATAAATCCAAGGTTAAATACATTGTAGGCTTACGAGTTATGGTATTGGTGCTCGTCATTTTACTGGTGTGTGTGTGTGTGTGTGTGTGAAGATACCCACGCTCAAAATTAGCAAAAAACTATTTCAAAGAATGAATTTTATAGGAACAGAAGAGACGTGTATATACATGTACCTGTGCAGTTGTAGGCCAGGTTGGCCAGCAAGGTGTCCGCAAAGCTCAGTTTGGACTGCCACCCCATGGCGTACTGGTACAGAGGGTTCCGAGCCTCCACGGCGTACGCCTTAGGAGGAATGCCAGTCCGCGCGAAGAACTAGAACGGAATAGACTTTTATTTTTCTTAATTTTTTTTGTGAGGGGGGGGGGGGGGGGTTGTTGTTTGAAGCGAAATAGGGGTGACAGCCAAGACACATGCCCTGAGATCCGCCGATTAACCCAGATTTAACCCTTTATAGGGCCTTATGCTGCAATGTGGGTACGTTCTAAAAGCACGCTCAGCGATTGCCATGTGGCCACTATTTTCAATAGAAAAACAACTGTTTGTAAGGTTAATGTTGTTTTAT
The DNA here is from genome assembly GCF_051362555.1 of Lingula anatina. Lineage (NCBI taxonomy): Eukaryota > Metazoa > Brachiopoda > Lingulata > Lingulida > Lingulidae > Lingula > Lingula anatina. The sequence goes on from NW_028257603.1 coordinate 629,877, forward strand.
GATACGCTGTATATTCAAATGCCGTGGTATCCCACCTCTTTATTTTAAAATTCTACAGGTTGTATATTACAGCTTACTGTTTTATGGTATTCTTCTGGAAGTGAAACACATCAAACCATAAATAATGTGCATTGGAAAGAAAACTGTCATCATTCCAAACATTTGCCGAATTTTTTATAGTTCATATTTCTTAAAATGACCGCCATGATGCGAATGCCACGTGCTCACCCGCATCCCATAATGCATTGCAGATCCCAAATCATATCTCACTCCTTTATTCACGGAGTTGGACGTCTTTCGATAGTTGTAAAGGCCTAGAGGGTCTATGTAGTCCTCGTTTACTACGATGTAGTCCTCGCGGTCTGGTCGGGATTGTTCGTGGTAAAAACCAACAGCGTGTCCCACCTCGTGAGCAACAATACCTAACTGTAAGGTTTTGAGAACATTTGATTAATTGGTTTTTAAACCTTGCAGTTTGACCGTTTAAATCTTTGCATTGGCAAACAAAAACGAATGCGCCAATGCTTACTTACAAGCACGCACGCACGCACGTGAACTGTATACAAGACAAAAAACTTTGTTATTTTTAAGAAAAAATAATAAAGACCAAATTGTTGCAGCAATTATTATAAATTTTGTTATTTGAAATAAAGGTCGTACTGCATCTTCTTTAATCACAGAATGATGAATACGCATACTGAGAGGTAGCATTACTCACTGCAAAACAGCCACGGTCAATACTGAGAAGCTGAGGACTCCTGTAACTGCCGATGTACGACCAACATCTGAAATTAAAATATTTCTACATGTATAATTGCTAGGCAGTTACATGTACACTCATTATGAGAGGCCCTCCTAGCTGTTTTAGGTGTTATAAAATCTACTGTAACAGCAAGACGGATCCTTAACAGAGAGCAAGTGCTCTCTGTTAAGTTATAAGTACTTCCCATCCAACACTCTAAGATGAGCCTGGATTATTTCTGGGTAAAATGTGGGTTATGGTTAGGTTAAATATGGGTTTAGATTGGGTTAGATCTGGGTTTAGTCTGGTTAAATATGGGTTAATGCTCAGTAACATATGAGTGACAGTTACTCACCCTCCTCCCCTATGAAATAACAGGTGGTTTTCGGTGATCGTCTCCGAGTAATTGGTCTCTAGGAATCTAATACACGTGTTATCCTCCCAGTGCCTGAGTCCTTTCCGAATCTGCGCCTTCTCGGCTTCGTCTAAAATACAAAATGTCATAATAAAAACTAAAACCAAACAAAACAAATAGCAAAAAGAATTCAAGTTATTGATGCCATTAATAAGTACGTGTAAATATAAGGTTGTAGAGGTTGTACTGCTCAGTGGACTTACCATAATGCTCTGGTGTAAACTTGTACTTGATAGGCAACGACCAGTAATACTTGCTATATCGGTACATCTTTCTCTTTTTACGTTTGTCCAGACTATCTAAGAGTTCGGCAGCTTGCTGTGGCGTAAATGCTATGTCCCCTAACACGTTGTCTCTCACGGCTTGTTCACATATCTAGATCAATAGAAATAAAAGTCTGGATATAGAAAACAGTTATGTAGATATAGAAAATTGATGCCTTAAACCGGAGAAGTATTAATATCAAACTAAATGACGTCACGGACGATGCGTTTGATCAAAGTTATCACTATTTCAAAATTATTCTGAAACCCCTCTTGTGTAGAAAAAAGCTCCACTTACTATATGATATGTTATCTAAATGAAACTTTAAGTCTATTACTGGATGTTCGGTACAATTCAGTCTTATTGACGACGTTGCTTCTCCCTTACCTCTAAGGCTCTATTCCCATAGATTTTAGATCGATCTATCCCCGCGGGGAGTCTCACTAGATTACTTTCAGATAATCCGACTTAAATGTCCGTCCTGCCTACTACAAGCTGTAAGGGGGAAATTAACTTTCGTGTCCGCCCGGCTGACAGCTATTTAGCGTGAACCCCCAGGGAGTTAGGTCGATCTAAAGTAGGTCGATCTAATCTATGGAAATGGGGTGTAATAGTAGGCCTGCCAATATGTCCAGTTATAGATATTTAAATTTTATGTAAATAACTACCGGATGGCTAAACCACATGGTAATAGGTTGAAAGGCAATTAGTAAAAGACATAAAGACCTAACCTCTTCCAGATTCCTAGAATCTTTCTCTTTGGTGATCCGTCTGCAAACTTGCTTCAGAATTTCTGTCGTCTTCTCCATTTCTCCCGTGGACAGACCTCTCATAGACAGGAAGTCTTGGAGGTGTGACGTCACCGTGACGTCATCCGCAGAGAGCGAGGAGTCATCGTCTGCTGGAGACGGGTCTGGTTTAGACTGCGGTCCATCTGTCCCTTTGAGTGTCTGGGTGGCGGGGAAATTGTGTTATATACAGTCGTTGAAGTGACGGGTTATTGTGGAGAGAGAGAGAGAATAGGCCTACACACAGCAGCAATTTAGAAGCAGTGAAATACCTTTTTTTAAATCTTTTACTGGTTCACTGAGGAATAAATTGATATATAGCTCAGGGTTTGAACTTGCACTGGCATGTTCAGAGATTTTTGAATATGATAAAAGGAATATATAATTAGTCCAGATATATAGTCCATACGACATAATCATCGCATGAAAGACCGTAAAAGTTTTAATTTTTTTTTTCAGGTAAACAGTAGTGATTTTATGTCCAAGAAGTATGGCAAAAATCTCCACCTGCTAGTTATCGTTAAATGAAATACTTGTTACGCTATTGGAACATGCATGTGCAAGCTCAAACTTAGAGGATGTATTTATGGACGTTCACAATTCTATTAAGTGTATTGTAGCAATATACGGTTAACTTAAAATCGACTTACCGTGTCAGTTACTTCGTCTGACTTTTCACTTGACTCAGGGACAGGTAGACCCTGGGGCAATGACATAAGATAAATTACCCACATGATTCCAAGGTGAGCATTGTGAATATCATGATCTATATTGTTAAACTTTATCTTATCTAACGCGCGTGTGCGTAAGAGAGAGAGAGAAAGAGAGAGAGAGCGTCATCATTCGAGAGAGAAAAAAAGTGATACGATGAGAGAGAAAGAGAGAGAGAGAGATAGAAAGTAATATTAAAAGAGTAACAATTAAGTCTTACCATGCTTGCTGCAAAAACAAACCGTACTGGACTTCCAAGAAAAACCAAAATCGTCCAAGCAAAAAGTCGACATATTTGGCATGCACCCATCTCTTCCCACGGTTACGTATATAACCCAAACAATGTCTTTTCTGGCTTGTGACGCCAGTTACAGAAGCATTGGTATACAAGTAAATCGAGTCTTTTCCTGGGCTCAGTTAGTGATATGTATACACTTAGAAGTATTGTTCTGTATTACGACTATCACTTGGCTGGCGCGACTCCTGAATACGAAAATAAAAACCCAATCTTATCAGAAAGTCTACAATATCCTGTTAATGCAGTTTTCCTTATATCAACCACCTTTGTGGAGTTAGATAAATATCAGATATGCGAAGAAGGCTTTGTGTTCTCCACGTGGTAGTGAAAAAATGGGATGGACATAAAACTGTTTTCTCAGTACTTTTTCACATGAATACAATTCTGTCCCCGACTTTGCTTTAATACATTCCCCGTCTGTTATCTGATATACATCTTGGTCACCTTATACTCGACGGCACCTGCCAAACGTATTCTATCTCCTGCATTTGCTGGAATTCTTAGTGTCAATGACTAATAACCAATTTACATTCAGGTAGATAACTTTGTTTCTGTAAATCGACAAAACAGCACTCAATATTCATATTGTATGCGTAAATTAAAACAGGTTGCAAAGATCTCAATGTTTTTTTAAATACAGGTGCGCCGTAAATTTAAAGGAGCGAATTACTGGCACAAAATTAATATGAAATCCGGAGCAGGATTTTGATAACGCCCTCGATACATTCCCATGAAGCCGGGCTTGCGACCTCTCTTTAATAACCAGTTTTCCCTTAAAGTAAAACTTCCATTCAGAAAGCTGTGTTCATTAAAGATCTCCAGGTCATTTTTTCACATGTTTGTCATCCTTTTAGTTCATTACATCTCTCAACATACGTAGAAGTCACCAGGCGTGATATTGAATTTCAGTTTTCGTATTGATCTAAGAAAATCTGAATATTTCAAACTTGACGTACCAGTAGGTTCTAAAGTCATAAACAGTTATCAATCCCACTTTTAAAGAAAAAAAAAACGCTCCTGTATATGGTGCCTTTCGATCCTAGTTAATTTCTTTTATCAAGTATTGATATTTAAAGCACCGCGAGGACAGACAAAATAGTTGATCAACAAACGGCGACTATTTGTAAGAAGGCGAAATCTGTTTATTTTTTTATTTTTAACTTACTAACATAGCAGCTTAATAATAAGATAGGTTGGTGTTTTTTTTTTTTTTTTTTTTTTTTTTTTTGATTAAGGAATGGGCATGTCGGTTACACAATTTGAGTGATTTCAGATTCGAAAAAAAAAAAAAAAAAAAAAAAACAGCAATAAAAGTATTACATATTTTTTCTGGTTTCAATGTAATTTGCCATTTACCAAACCAAAAGGCCTACATAGCCTATCACATGCTTCCTTTTAAAAAAATAGAAATAGGGTAGATCAACAAATATACTTACAAAAAGGATCAGTTTTGTCTGGTTTGTCTGCGGCTATAGGCCTACACGTGCAAGTGTGGTTTACGGTAAGCTACGTTGATAAGACTAGTAGTTAGTAGGCCGTAGGTCCCTACCTGTATGTCAGATACAGGGGGTATGTTGTAGATTTAGGGCCTAGCTGAAAAATAATACCACAGTAGGCATCACAGATTTTAGCGGCCTAGATATTATTTTCGTTTTCGAATAATACGGTCTTGATACTGTAAATTTAGACGTTTGTTCCTGCGTTTTCTTTGAATAATCTATGTTTAGTACACTTGGCTGTGCTGTTCGTCTCCTCTTTTTGAAAATATGGGGAAAATAATTTAACCTGTTATTTTTAGGCCTACGGGGTGTTTCTCTCCCTTTCACAAAGTGACCAGCTCGCTTATTTCTCTCTTTATTCGTCTAAGTGTTTATATAAATTCTAACAAAATTATTTGACCATAAAGACCAAGGGACCTCCCTTTTATTATCCTCGTACTCAATAGCCAGCTAATCTATCTGTGGGCGAGCACCTGCTAAACAAATAGTTTTCAAAATCTCCGCCAGGTGGCGATGGATACAATATGGCGGCGTTTCCACTATAACCCCTGCTATAACAAAGCGGTGGTCGTTTGAAGTAAAGTTATCTCATTTGGACCAGGAAGCTAGTCTGGACTAACTGGGTAGCAGGTTGTGTTAAGCTTACATTCAGCTGCATGGTGTTGTATTTGTCGACGCCAGAGAACAGTTCACCCAGTTTCAGTACCAGTAATAACACGTACGTATAGATCAACGTTACTCCAACTTTATTTCACGTTTTAACTACCTGACTACATATATAGCTACAGCACAGTACTTAACAGTATATGTTCTCACTGTGAAAAGGCGTTTATATACACTGTGAAGCTGTACTATCAGAAAATTATAAGTAAGATAATTATTCCTAAGTTTATGAACTTAATTTGCTGAATGCTTTTTATTTCCAGGTAATTCCAGTTATTAGCTCCTCATTTCTTCATTTTAGCTACGTGGAGTTGTCGTCGGTATGATCAGCACAATGAATGCGGAAGCCGCAGTAGAACTTAACCAGATCTATAACTAATGAAGGGATATTGCACGCTAGGATAACTAGTACCCCTGCTACAAGAGAAAAGAGCCCACCACTGAACCACCCATGGCTTCATGGATTTATGAAGATTGTATGCTACCAGAAAACTCCGTGACATTCTGAGATACCCAGTTGGACTTGCAGTGTCACAATGAATTTCCAAGGCCTACGTTTCCGTTCACCTTCACAAAAGGTGATGGTTGGCCTCTCAGTTGGGATTATTGTTGTGCTTTTGATGTTCTTGTGGATAATTCAAGGTCCCCACTTGGTAAGCTAGCTAGCTCTCGCTTCTCTCTCTCTCTCTCTCTCTCTCTCTCTCTCAGTGTAACTCGAAATTTAGATTTTTCATATTGCCACTGCCCTGGATATCTAGCCCAGTAAAAAAAAAAAGAAATGAAAATGTTAAATATGCTTATTTTTGCCAAACGTTCATATCTCAGAAATTAAATAATCCTGGTAGCTATTTGTAAAAAAGCCAGACTATTCATTTCTTTTTAATTTCAGCATCTCACAGGTGTCACATCATACAATCTGATGGATGAAATAATCTCGACGTTAAGGGATAAAAATGACACCGATGTCAAACAGTATGGGGACCCGTTCTTTTTTAAAGAAGAGCTAGGAGGGGAAATAGCTTCACCCCTACTGGGTGATGGAAATAAGATTATACCCAAGTTAAAAATGACATTAAAGGAATATGACAGACTAGAGAAAGGGTTTTATGGGTAAGTCATTTTTTTAAGATGTCCCTTTTAAATTTTTATTTTAAACTATATATTTAAGGATTTTTGTAGTTTAAATGTAATGGGTTATAAGCAAGGACTGACATACATTAACATTTCATCAAAATTTTGTGTAAAATTGTTTATTTAACTGTGTTTTATATATGTATTCATTTGTTATTATCATTTATACCTCTATTTATTTATAATTTGAATTTTTGAGATATATTTGTTCACTATTTAATTCTCATATATTGCAGCCATCTCATGCGCCAGCAGTACGACTGCCGTAATAGAGTTCGTGCTGGAATCTCTGAAGACGGAGGTTGGGAAGTTTGTATGGACCCACCGTTTGCCATTAAACCTGGCTCATGTCTTGTGTATTCTTTTGGGTAGGAATGAATGAAACCATATATATTGAGAGAGAGAGAGAGAGAGATTTACAGTGGTTTCTGTTAGATAATATTGTTCTAGTCAGTATATGTCTGGTTAGATACTGCCAATTTTAATTCAAAAATATTTTTAGCTACATCAGTAATACATTTAGCCAAAAATGTGTACATTTTGCATTTCCTGATCTAGAAATAAGCATAATCAGCTGTTGGCCAATATTGATAGGTTTAGCCCAGTTTGCACTCTTTTTGAAGGGTTTTATCAATTAAAAAATTCTGCAAATAAAATGAAGATCTTTATCCTTATGCATTAAACAACTTATATGTTAATGTTTTATGTTTATGTTTTGCGTACAGATTGGGAAATGAATGGTCCTTCGACAGATTTATGTCAAAGAGCTGCACAGTGTATGGGTTTGATCCAAGGTCAGTAACACCACGTGTTTACAATGTAAAGTTACTCTTTGTTCTAAAACGTGGCTATGTAAGCCGTTTTACATATGCATATAATAAAGAACACATTTTTCAAACTGCTATGCTAAAACATCATCATTATTATTATTACAGTGCTATTATTGTTATTATTATTACTATTATTATTATTTTATCTTACTCAGTATTGATAATAAATTTTCTTAAGAAACTGAAAAATTTGAATTTTTTTAAAATGCTGATAGATATAGATAGGTGATAATGTTGATAGAAGTTATTGCATATTTATTTTTTATGTTACCTTTTTCACCTAAGTCTAAGACTTTGAGCACACTGTTATGTGTTTTTACAACTTCATGCTTGTTGCCTTTTTTGCATAATATCAAAAACGATGACATCAGTGTTTTTCAGCATTTGTCAGAAAATAAATCATAAAAAAGGCTAGAACTCTAACTTGTGACTTGGCAGATACAATGATCTAAATATCTTTATGGGGATGTATTTATAATTTTCAGCATAGGTCTAAAGCTTGAGTCACAGGAGGTACAACCAAATATGTGGTTTTACAACATTGGGCTGTTTCGTGAAAACAGAATCGTCAGGTGGCAAAATGGACAAAGATGGACTCTCAAAACTCTTGGGACAGTAAGACAGATGCTGAAACATACAGATGTAATTAATATTTCTTCTTTTATTGGTCTGTTCAAAGCCCATCGACTAAAAAAGAAGATTATCACAAAGCGAAAATGAATTGTCCTATTTCCCCAATTTGACCTTTATCAATCAGATTAATTCTCTGCAAAACCGTGAAAAATAGTTACAAGATGCACATTTAATGAATATTAGTTACTAGTACTGTTATTCCTATTCTAAGTACTGTTATTCCTATTCTAAGTACTGTTCAAGTTGCATCATAAAGTAATTTTTAAAGGAGAAATGTATGTCATTTATAATGATAGTATTTACATCTTGTAAAGAGCATTCTGTTATGGTCATTGCACTTTATAATTCTTAACACAACAGTGCAGTGTTAAATTCATAAAATGTGATACTGTTCTATACTTCAGTTATGTTTATACAATATTGCTTTTGAACTAAAATTACAAACTTCTGTAATGCAAATAGGGAGTTATACAAATACATGAACCTAATCTATATATAAATCTTTTTTTTTTTTTTTTTTTGGACCAACTTTTATGGCCAGAAAAGGGTTATTAAAAACTGATATAAAGAGGTATAAAAGAACCGTTAAAATGCCACATTGATTCAATCTCGCTTGACATTAATTTATTAATTTCTCATTTCAGGCAACAATAGACTACCTCAAAATGGATGTGGAGGAATCTGAGTGGGACGCTTTAAAAACTGCCTTTAAGGAAGGATCTTTAAAAAATGTTAAACAATTAGCCATGGAGCTGCATATATGGAACTTTTCTGAATATATAACACCGAAGCATGTATATGTATTGAGGAAACTAGAAGAACTTGGCTTTAAGATATTTTTCTCAGAAAGAAATGGGTCTTCGAGAATTAAGTCCAAATTCACTGGAAGAGTGCTGACGTGGGCCAATAATGTTTATTTTGTCAATACGAACTATCTACAAACATGATTCACATAAGGGGAAAGGGATTTGAAAATTTGTTGTCAGTATTAAAGGAATAGTAGTCCTAGAAATGCTTCCATATGATAAGTGCAGGCTAGAGTTAGTCAGCGTATTGGGGTTAGTATATGAAACGAATGTCACGTCAACAAAGTGAGGGGAGAACGGACTACGGTTCTTAGCGGACTACCACTAACCCTAACCTATACTAACCATATGGAAGCACAGACTTCCATTCCTAGGACTTTTATTCCTAGGATTTTCGTTCCTGCGAGACTGGTTGATATAATGGCCTCCATTACCCATCTAACCTCAAGTGACAGTGGCCGCCGCACAAACCTTTTTACTTTTTTAGTTATGACTGCAACATATCCACCTTGAGGTCAAACGACGTCTCATATTAATGCCATAAAACAAGTTTTAATTTATGTGAACAAAATCATTTAGGGTCGTGTGAACTGTGATACGTACATTTCTCATACTCCTATGTTTATGAAGTGGTACCGCTATCAAAAATAATCTCGTGGAGTTGAATCGATAACAGTGGTGAATGTGTTTTCGATTTTAAAAAACACGTTTTATGATATGTTTTTATGTCTCTGAAATCAGTATTGGGTCTCTGAAATAAAAGAACTACCAAGTTATCTAACTTAAGTTTATGACTATATAAAGGGGTACGAGTCAGTTTTGTTCATTAACGAAAAACTGCACTATGTCTTTTTTTTTTATGTACAGACACAGATGTGTCTGTACATATAGCCATCACCTGCGTCTGTCGTCGCCGTCGTTGTCGCTGTCGTCGCCGTCGCCGTGCACTTTTACCGATAACACGATAAGTGGAAAACCGTTTTTTCTTTTGGCTTGAAACTTACAAACTGATGAATATTCATAAAACGCAGGTCAAGTTCGAAAATCAGCATGATCGGGCCATTTTTGGGGAATTTATGCTGTTTTTTCACTTTTTTCAGCATTTATGCAGCACCGATAACATGATAAGTGGAAAACCGTTTTACCTTTTGGCTTGAAACTTACAGAACTGATGAATATTCATAATACGCAGGTCAAGTTCAAAAATCGGCATGATCGGGCCATTAATATTGAAGAAATGCAGTTTTTTTCACTTTTTTCAACATTTATGCAACACCGATACAATATTTGAAAAACCATTTTACCTTTTGGCTCGAAACTTACAGAACTGATAAATATTCTTAATACGCAGGTCAAGTTCGAAAATCAGCATGATAGGAACATTTTCATGGAAGTCAGCTGTTTTTTCACTTTTTTCAGCATATATGCAACACTGATAACATGATAAGTGAAAAACCCGTTTTACTTTTTGGCTTGAAACTTACAGAACTGATGAATATCTATAATACGCAAGTCAAGTTCGAAAATTGGCATGATCAGAGCATTTTTATAAAAGTTTTGCTGTTTTTTCACTTTTTTTCAGCATATATGCAACACCTATAACACATTTTAAGGAAAATCGATTGCCCAATTGTCTTGAAATTCACAGTAGTGATCAGTGTTACTGAAATACAGATTAAGTTTTGAAAATAAGCTTGATCAGTAAAGGTTTGGTGAAGTTATGCCTTTTTTTGTATATAAGTGTTTTTTTTCCTCAAATTTAATTCTCAGGCATGCTATCAATCTCATTTTTGAACTAATTATATATGTTAAGTTGTTCTTTTGACATTGACTCTGAACTCTATAGGCTAGTCACATTTTCTGAATATCCATGATACTTTTATTTATTATTAAAAAATTTATGGTTATTATGCTGTTAAGCATTGTGTAATATTGCATCAAAATTGAACAAAACCCTATTCTGGGCACTGCCTCCGTAGTGGTGGTGAAAGGAAAACCATGTCACTTGCTCTTCTCACACTTACAGGAAAGAAACATAGGACTGAAATACAGCTTCAGTTGAAAAATTGTCTCATTAGTTTATTGTTTGGAAGTAATACGGTTTTTTTTTGTGAAAATTTTTATCTTTCACATGTTGCAATTTTCAGTGTGGGACTTAGAGCTCCCTTGGGCATGAAGCCTAGTGGTAATCAAATTTTCTTAATGTCCATGTTTTTAATAGTAGATATTTTAAAATTGGTGGTATTTAATTAGTTAATCATTATGTAATGTTGCATCAAAATTGACAAAAAGCCTACTTTGTGCTCTGCTATCATTAATATTATGTAAAGTAAAGTGTTACTTTCTATTTTTTTACTATTCTTACAAAAATGATTCTTAGGATTGACATACAGCTCATATTAGAGAACCAGCTCTATTGGATTATCATTTTTATTAAATTTATGAATTTTTTGTGAAATTTTCATTTTTCTCATTCTGGCACTTTCTAATTGTAAACTTGAACTCTGATGGGCCTGGAGCCTTATGCTTTTACTTTTATCAATGTTACCTGTATGTTGTGCATAATTAAAATTTGATGTTGACTGTGCAGTTAAACATAATGTATTATTGCATCAGAATTGGTAGTCTCCTGTTTTATTTTGTGCATTATTGTTTTCTGCTTTTCTTAAGGTGTGACTTATGGGCCTGAAGACCTTTGATAGACAAATTTGTGTGGTCAGTCTGTAAATTCCCCTTGGGTATTCACTAGGCTAATTTCAGTGCTATAAACTCATTTGCCTAATTAAGCGGCCATTAAATGAAATTTCATAAAGCACACTTGTTGATATTTCCCTGTAAACTCCCAAAGGTTAAGCTCTCTGCTAGATAACATAGTGTCCATAATAAGGAAGCAGTGAATAGCAGCTTCATTGGAATTATATTTTTGTTGTTTTCTTTTTAATTTTTTCTCCAACACTGGCATTTTTAAGATGTGATTTTTAACTCCCATCCACCTGAGGCTCTGCACATTTTCAGTATTTCCACATAAGCAGTTGTATTGGTATTTATGTCTTTAAACATGCTGTAATGTTATTTTATGCACTGTCATCATTTTTCATATATTGGAACTTTCATCATGTGAATTTTAACTCTCATGGTCATGAAACTGTAATCTTATTGAAGGGGATTGATTGAGACCATTTTCTGGGTCTCCTGGAAGACAGTCAGATTTTAAAGTTTATATTTACGGGTTTCTGTTGGAAGACCATCAAAATGGAGGATGGATCAACAAAGATACTTTGGAATACTGTCAGAAAATATCTCTGGATCTGCTCCTGTTATTGACCATGTTACCTGTTGTGCATGATTAAAAATCAGTGTTGACTGACTGTGCTATTATAAGCATATATTATTGCATCAAAATTGACAAAATGACCTATATTGCATCTTTTTTTAATGTTTTTTGTCTGTACATTTGACAGCTTTGCTGCCTTGTTTTGATCAACTATATTATTGATTAGGACCAGATCAGCTGTAAATTATTCGACAAGTTATTGATTAATTTAGCGCGGTAGCCATATCATCAAAGGCCCCATTCCCGCAGATTTTAGATCGATCTATCCCCGTGGGGAGTCTCACTAGATTACTGTCAGCTTAGGCGGCTTAAATGTCCGCCTACTAAAAGCTGTAAGGGGGTTATTAACTTCCGTGCTCGGTCGTCTGACAGCAATTTAGCGCGAACCCCCAGGGAGTTAGGTCGATATAGTTGGACTCAAAGACAGAAAAAGCCAGCGTTTACGCCGTGATTTACAGTTATTATATTCCCAAACATTGTCATTGTTGGATGCAGCTTTGCATGAGCTGTGAAAATGCTAAAACGAGGCAACAAAGAAGTTTACCTAGACACCTTTAATGTTAGAAATAAGAGTAATACCTTGATTAAATTTCGAACAAGCTAAGATAACCTTCAGACAGAAACTGGGCGGCAAAATAAGACCACATTCCCATACCAAGGTCGATTGAGCTGGTCCATCTCCGAGGGGATTCCCGCTAAATTGCTTTCAGCTTAAGCGGCTTAGATGCCTGCCACGTCTAAGCTGCTAAACGATAGTTAATTACCCCCAAAAGCTCCAGCGTACGTGCCACACATCCAAGCTGCTTAAGGGTCGATCCTGCTAGACCGATCTATGTGTGGGGACGGGGTCTACATTTGATGACCGCTATAATGTACGCTATATCATCTTAAGGCAACAGTGGACGAAAAGTATGAGTTATATCAAATTATAGGCAATTCAGATCCACTGTTTAATACTTCTTGCAACAAAAAGTAATTCATTAAGCTAATGGCATGTGAAAGGGAGCTTATTATTATTGCACTAGCCACAGTCTATTCATGCATTCATTTTCGCCGGTATATGCTGGTGCGTAAGATACAGTCAATATTCATGTATTCAAATATTCATAAAGTTCTACATTTGTGTATTCAGTGGGCACTCTAGCGCTATGATATCATGATAAACAATGATCAGAATTTTCATGGTTCACATGGTTCTTCTCAAATAATTGATTCTAGAAGTTAGGCTCATCAGCAAAGACAAAAATCGCCAGCGTCTCCACTGAGATCATATTCTTTACAGTTAATTATATCTCAAAACACTATAATGACACGATCCAGTGCTGGGTCCTTATACCGCCCTTTCCTGGTCTTGTTTAATGTGCTGTAAAAGGATTTTCCAGTGACAGAGCAGAGGTAACAATTATAAGAGTTGTGAACGTTTTGGTTCGTACTTGAAACTAATGATTAAAGCTGTATGGTGCAGTGGAATAGTGAAGTGTTGTGATTGTGCTGGAAGCAATTCCCGGCCTGCGGGCAATTGCATAAAACCTGCATCGCCTGGAGTGCAGTGAATACTGAGTGTAGTTTGAGCCACGGCGGCAGAACGGTGCTAATCAGCACAAGAGAGACAGTTGCCAACTCACTCACATACTATCAACACAATTTCACTACAGGATTACTAACAACTCTAGTTGTTCGCAAGAGAGAACGGTTCTCCACTGAGCAGCTCGGAGTTGCAGAAAGTTATTAAGATATATGTTACCAGAGCACAGCGTGATATACAGAGAGAGGACGTCACTACAATGAAGTTCCACGGCCCATGCTTTCGTCCATATTTACGAAAGGTGTTTGTTAGCCTTTCGACTGGGTTTGTTGTGCTTTTGATGTTCTTGTGGATAATTCAAGGCTCCCAGTTGTTTTTCTCTCAAGGCACCAACTACCAAGGCTCCACATCTCAAGGCTCTACATCTCACGGTTCCACACCACAAGGCACCAACTCTGAAGGCTCCCCTTCTCACGGCTCCAACTCTCAAGGCAACCATTCCCAAGGCTCCAACTCTCAAGGCACCAATTCCCAAGGCTCCAACTCTCAAGGCTCTACATCTCAAGGCTCCAACTCTCAAGGTACTAATTCACAAGGCACCAACTCTCAAGGCTCTACATCTCAAGGCTCCAACTCTCAAGGCTCTACATCTCAAGGCTCCAACTCTCAAGGTACTAATTCACAAGGCACCATCTCTCAAGGCTCTACATCTCAAGGCTCCAACTCTCAAGGTACTAATTCACAAGGCACCAACTCTCAAGGGTCCAACTCTAAAGGATCCACGTCTCAAGTCACTAAGTCACAAGGCACTAATTCTCAAGGCTCCAACTCTCAAGGCTCTACATCTCAAGGCACCAACTCTCAAAACTCCAACTCTCAGGGATCCACATCTCAAGGCACTAATTCACAAGGCTCTACATCTCAAGGCACCAAATCTCAAGGTTCCAACTCTCAAGGCTCCCAGTCGGTAAGCTCCCCCACTATTCCCTCTCTCTCTTTCATTATTAATATAGTCAGGTTGCCAGCCCTGGGTTTGGTGTATGTTGGAATATCCGGAATAGATTTTTTTCTCATTGGTTTCCGCATCTTCCTAAGAATCTCTGTGAAGACATTCAGAACAGAAGATCCGAGGATCGACTGAAAGAAACATTTCAACTTAAAAAATGCCAGCCAAAAAAGGGAAAACGCAAGATTTTGGTTTTGACTACAGTGTTTCATAATGCCCAATTATGCACAAGATATTACTAGTATGGTCACTGTTTTCAGTGACAGAACACCATGCACAACTGCAATAGGTTTATGATACACTTGAGTGATTCCAGACAATGGCCATCTTTAGATTTTCAAACATCTCTTAAACTGAACCGCCAGTCATACCCTACCAGTGTCAGAGAGTTAAGAGCTTCACTGGAGAAGAAAGGAAAAGGATGACTCATAAATCAGTAGACGCAGCAAGGTGCATTTTTTTACTATTATATGTTCATTATCAAATAAGTCATGTTTATCAGTGCTTTTCGCATCCTTATTGCCCCTGTGATAAATATAACTTGTGGATAACAAGTGCGTGTCTAACCCTGCCAATTTTCAGAAAATTCAAAATGACTGCAACTTGCATTAGAACATGGGTTATTATTGGTCTTTAGACGGTCATCTTTAATTCCCAAATCTCCCAGCACGCGAGCTTGATCTCCACTTGACATATTATCACTGAGGCTATGAGGATGTGAAAAACACTGACAAAGTAACTTTTATCTAATTTCATAATGGATGCTGGTAGTAGTTTATATATATTTATATATTCCTATATGCCATTGGTTGCAATGTGCAATTTTCTCAAATGCTCAAGGATACGAGCTTCTTATCCCTCCAGATACATGTATATAATATTGGGGTTAAAAGGATACAGAAACCACTGAGACAAAAATTTATCCTGTATTTTCCCTGATTTATACCAGGCATTTTTTTTTCACTTTTTAGTCAAGGCAGCATACTTAAAAGTTAACATTTTGTCATTGCCTTGGTTATCTAGTCCAATGAAAATATAAGAAATAAAAATGTTACATTTAAAATTTTATTATTTGTTCACGCACATTTAAAAAGAAAAATGCAGAAATCACAGAATAATGATAATAAGATAGAAAGCTCAACTATCCAGCTTTTTTTATTTTAGCGTCTCACGGGTGTCTCATCATACAATCTGGTGGATGAAATTACCATGGCGTTAATGGATAAAAATGACACCGATGTCAAACAGTATGGGGACCCGTTCTTTTATAAAGAAGAGCTAGAAGGGGAAATAGCTTCACCCCTACTGGGTGATGGAAATAATTTTATACCGGAATTAAAAATGACATTAAAGGAATACGACATACTGGAGAAAGGATTTTATAGGTATGTATTTTTTCAGATGTCATTTTTGAATATTTTAACAGACTTAGTCTAACCTCTTTTCAACACTCTTTTTAAGTATGAATTTAATTATTTTACTGTAATGAATACTATAAACTTTTGTATGTCATTACCTTGTGGAGTTCAGCAGTAAGTATGTGACAGTAGCCATTGTATGACCAGTTAGAGATGGGTGTCTCAAACATGTGGATTAAGATGCAAGTGAAAAACTTGTAAAGTATGAATGTGTATTTTTTTTCTGAATGAAGCTACGATTTTCTTTTCTAAATTCTTGTTTTGATTATGTGATATTCAAGGTACTCTTGATGTTTTTATAAACAAAAATATCCCCAAAAACGTCCATTGAATGAATTTTGATAATTTAAGAATATGATAAATATATTTTGTAAATTAGATTCATGTGATGCACATCATAGCCGTTCTTCGAAAAAGGATCACTTTTTGCTATTATATCCCCAAATTGACAGGAACTAGAAACTATTAAGGGGAGTACTCTTGTCTAATTTTATGTAGAGACTCATCGTGCCTTTGTTGGTTCATTTCTACACATTGGCATTTTCAACGTATGCTTTGAACTCTCATGTGCTTCTGAAAGGACTTGTTACCTTTAGTTAATAATATTTGTTCACGATTATGCTGTTAAGCATTATATAAAATTGCTTCCAGATTACAAAATAACCCTTTTTGTGTATCATTTGTTTGCTTCATCTCTGTATACTTGACAGCTTTGATGTCTTTGCAAAACCTGCAGATTTTCTCCACTCAATGGCGTAGAAAGGGCGAACTAGAAGTCCCTTATAACTGAAAATGGGCTACAATATTATAATAAATATAAATATTTCTAAGGATGCGGAAAAACAAGAACTGTTAGAAATTGGAAACAGTACAGTCACGGTAAAAGATGAGGTTAAAAACCTTGGAGTAATTTTTGATATGGCTGCCGACATCAGTAAAAAATGCAAAGTCGCCTTCTATAGTCTTAAAAAAATTTCCAAACTATCCTATATCCTTGATAAAAGTCAAATGGAGAGGCTTGTTCATGCCTTTATAACTTCACATCTTGACTACGGAAACAGTCTACTGTATGGTCTTCCTACCTACCAAATTGAAAAATTGCAATCTGTCCAAACTACAACTACATTGGCTTCCTGTACGACAGAGAATTGTTTTTAAAGTACTGTTGTTTGTTTTTAAATTCACCAGAGGTGAATGCCCCTCAAATTTTAACTCCATGCTACATCCAAGTACACCCAGTCTCACCAGGTCTACCAGATCCACCTCTACTCTTTGTTTTATCAGATAATAAAAAAACAACCAAAATCTACGGCCACAGGGCATTTTCATTTTCAGCACCCATTTTATGGAATCATCTACCCTCACACATTCGGACTATTGATAGTGTTGAGGTTTTTAAAAATATATAGAATATACTTTAATGAATATACAATAAAAAAGACTTAAAACATTCTTATTTGCACAGTATTTTAATTAGTATATTCTCATTTTACCAGAAAAATAGTTTTATTGTTCAGACCATTACTATTTTAACCAGCTTTTATTATTTTAATTGTTTTTTACCTTAGCTTTTATTATATATATATTTAGTTGTAATCCTGATAATTTTACCTGTAAACAGCACTAAGACGGTAGTGTAGTGCGGTTTTAAGAAATAAATATTATTATTATTATATTACAACAGGCATTCTTCCTATAAATGGACCACTTTTCGGAATGGCTGAATAAGCAGGGACAAACACAAGAATGCATTTCATGCTCAATTTTTTTTATTTAACTGTGTGTTAGACATGAATTCAGTTAATGCGATTGGCACATTGGCTATTTTTTCACAAATTTGTCTTTATAAATTTCAGCCATCTCATGCGCCAGCAGTACGACTGCCGTAATCGTGTTCGTGCTGGGACCTACGGAGACGGAGGTTGGGAAGTGTGTATGGATCCACCGTTTGCAATCAAACCTGGCTCTTGCCTTGTGTATTCTTTTGGGTAGGAATAAATGGAACCATATTTTGAGAGAGAGAGAGAGAGAGAGAGAGAGAGAGAGAGAGAGAGAGAGAGAGAGAGGCAATGACGAAAGAAGAGATAGTAGAGAGAGATTTGCATTAAATGAATAGATAAAATGTTTTCTTATCAGAATTCGATTATTATCGCTAAATCATTGAAAGATTTGTGACATCTGTTGGTGTAAGTTGTATATTGCACTTCCTAATGGTGTAAACGGACAGCTAATCTTGAAAAATGTTGTGAAATTATAACATTTATTTGCAGATTTTGCAGATATGCAGATTTAATGCAAATATGCATCTGTACTAAACTTGTCTTTTTCAATGAAGATAGCAAGAAAATGGTTTTCAAGAACGAAATGAAAAGAAAAGAAAACCTTTCTATAAATGCACATCTTTCTTCTTGTCATCACGCTAATGCTTTCGAATCAGTTGCGTTTAGGTACTTAACAGTCGGTGGTGCGTTTACAATCCATGTTAAACTTTGGCGTGAAACTGCATACAAGATAACACAAGATTGCAGAAGAAATGAAAACGTTTCCTTGTCATCTAGCGGCAGACCCCCAGAGATGAATTTCTGAAGTATATTCTATATATTATTAACTAAATGAGTTATTGTGATTAGTATTATATGTTTATTATAAATATTTTGTATGTTTTGCATACAGATTGGGAAATGAATGGTCCTTCGACAGATATATGTCAAAGAGCTGCACAGTGTATGGGTTTGATCCAAGGTCAGTAATACCATTTAAATAATAATAATAATAATAATAATAATAAGTATTATTATTGTTTCCTTTTTCAGTTTGGTCTATTTCATTTTCTTAAAATACTGATGGACATGTAAATACCAGAATGATGATAAAAGTCATAATTGTATTGTAATTCATTTTATCCTTTTTAACTTAGTCTGAAACCCTCACAAAGAGAGATGCCAGATCCTAATGTAGTTAAAAAACATTATGACTTTTGTTACAATATCAGTGTTTTTGTTAAAAGTATATTTATACTTTCAGCATCGGCCTAAAGCATGAGTCACAGGAGGTGCAAATGAATATGTGGTTTTACAACATTGGACTCTTTCGTGAAAACAGAGTTGTCAAGTGGAAGAATGGACAACAATGGGCCCTCAGAACTCTTGGGACAGTAAGGCAGATGCTGAAACATACAAATGTAATAAACATTCCTTCCTTTATTGGTCTGTTTAAAGGCAAATTAACAGCAAGAATAGAAATTCTGTAACTAAATGGAATTACCTGAAAATTCCAACATTTTTTCGAAATGCACAGCGGCATGTTCTCGGTAATCTAGCAATTAAATTAAATTAAATTAAATTAGTCTTGAATATGTATTATAAGGTAATTTTCAAAGGAGAAATAGATGTTAATTATAATGGTGATGTTGATTTCTTGTAAAGAGCATTATATTATGCACAATTCAGTGCATTCAACAGTTGTATACATTTTATACTGTTCTTAGAATGCATAAGTAATTTAATTTGTTTATATTTGTACACTATAAATTAAAAAATATTTTAAAAAATACTACATGTATAGTGCAAATAGAAAATTGAATAAATGATAAATAAATAATCCCCTTAAATGTCACATTCAGTCAACCTCGCTTGACATTAGTTAATTTCTCATTTCAGGCAACAATAGACTACCTCAAAATGGATGTGGAGGAATCTGAGTGGGACGCCCTAAAGACTGCCTTAAAGGAAGATTCTTTAAAAAATGTTAAACAATTAGCCATGGAACTTCATATTTGGAACTTCTCGAAATATATAACACCGAAGCATGTATATGTATTGAGGAAACTAGAAGAACTTGGCTTTAAGATATTTTTCACCGAAAGAAATGGGTCTTCGAGAATTAAATCCAAATATACTGGAAGAGTGCTGACGTGGGCCAATAATGTATGTTTTGTCAATAAGAATTATCTTTAGGACTGATTTGCATAAGGGGATTTAATCAAGAAATTTAGTAACTCGAAAACATCACGCATTGAGGCCGAGCGCAAGCGTCTCGATTTCATAACTCGCTCCATATAAAACATTATAGCCTCAATGTGATGCTTTAGAGTTACGGCTGTTATTGATTGTGCCAGTTGTCCGATTGCAGTGGGCGACAGTATTATAATGGGATAGATTTAAACTACGCCCGTTGCATTTGTCTCGACTGAGTGTTAAATATTCACGGGATGCCAGAAAGAGGCGGAGCTAATGGCACATGAGCGGCAGGACAGATACAGAAAACGCAACTGAAATTATTAATTAGGTGGATGGTGACACGGATCAATACCAAAATCTAGTCGCTTTTAAATTAGCTCATTTGTGACATACCCTGAAATTTTCATCAAAATCCATGCATATTTTTTCATTACGCTGGTGACATACAGCCAACCAAAAAGCTGCATTCTATCATTCTATCATACCAAAATGGCCACCAAATAGTGCTATTTATCCAAAGTAATAACGTCAGCAAAATAAAACAATGATTCCATCTATTTTCACCATAGGCACTGTGACGTCTTTAATAGCCTGATAAGTGTTGTTAGTTCCTTCAAATTTTGAAACAGATGGGCAGCCACAGAAAAGATGGTTTTCAAACCAAATCCTTTATTTATGTGTGAATTGAGAGGAGTCTCTGAGGCTAGTTTGCTGTCGGCAATTTCATGATTTCTTCAATTACAACAGAATAAGTTGTTAGTTGAAAATGTCATTTTATTGACATTTGCACTTTGCTTAATATACAAAGTACGAATTCAAAATACATATAGTTACATAATATTATATGAATGATACTCATGTATGGTAAATCATTTACAAATTTCAGATAAAATTTTAGCAAAAAGTTTTAGCAAAGATGGAGGGAAAAAGGGCCACAAATGGCAGTGATTTTTTAAAAAGAAGTTTCACGTTCTCAACGGCCTAGGCTGAGAGCGAGCTACGCAACCCCTACCTTTTTAGGACGGGGACGTAAGTTTCCTCATTGCTCTGACAGCCAAATCATAAGAGTTATCTCTCTTGACCTTTGCACTGCCACATGTGCCCTGCATAGTACATTTACCTAACTATTGCTTTAAAGTAATATATCTCACATGTATGACAAATATTAATAAACAAATGATATCTAGATAATCTTTAATGACTAATAAATGTGCCAAACGAGTTATAGCTAACTATCATAAATACAACCATGTTACATTTAACCAATGCTCAAATCTGTTTCATTTGGGGGGGGGGGGGGGGGGGGGGGCAGGGTTGGGTTTGAATAACTTTTCCAAAATTCACCTTAAAAATTTCTTTCCTGAATAATGCACTACTGAATGCTGTGAATTTTACTGGACAAGTGAGGGAGAGCATTAACTTTCTCCTGAGTAACTGAACTCATATGCCTCTGATTGGCTGGTCTTACAGAGGCAAAGTGGCACTGTCTAATTAGGTTGCACCCCCTTATCCTGTCTCACAAGTGCCGCTTGAAAGTAATTAAGTCTAAGTGTGAAAACACAGAGGAGACATCCTGACTGAAATTAAGGAAGAAACATCTGGAGCGTGATTTAAAAGAGCCAAGCTCCCTGGGAAACTTGTCTAACACTGATAATCTCATCCCACATAAATCCTTTTATTGTGCCCAACAAATTATATTCCTTGCTTCATCTCCAAGCTATTTTACAATGCCCCCCCCCCCCAAAAAAAAAAAATAAATAAAAATTGAAACTATTTGTCTAAAAACAAATTGTAAGAAGAGAATGGTCACAAACTAGTGACAGTGCAATTCCACACTAACAGTGACGAACGCAGTTTATGTGATACAGGTATTCCTATAATTCTTACTTGTCCATTCTTGTCTCTGTCTAATATATAGTTAAGTGAAAGATATTTGTAAGAAATGCATTAAAAGTAACCATTTTTTATTGTACCTTCCTTTGATTTAATAATAATGATAGTATAAAATATCATCATTACTATAATCATTATTACTAATTTTATGGCGCATTCTAAATTTGTTATACACACTTCAAGGTTTTTAAAAAAGCTCTACATAATTTACTACCCTATTTTTTTAAAGTGTGCAAAACTAAATTGTACAAACTAACTTAAAGATTAACTTATATGTAAGTATTGAATATAAACATTAAATATATTTTTTCAAGCTCAACGTTTCCCCATCACTTTGTAGTTCAGGCTAACCCTAACCTGGACTAATCATGACTTACTGAGCTAACGGATAATTATCTTTGAATAATGCATTTTGTGTTTTCAAAGACAAAAAACGCCAGCGTCTTCGTGGTGACCACAGTTATGGGTTCCCCAATCGCTGTGATTACAGGATCCAATGTTGGGTTCTGATCCTGTGCAGTGGACATCGTCCAACCATATGTATCCTTTACCTTGTCCAAAATACGCACTTTGTAGGCTAAGTGCTCTGAAATAGGGAAGACTTAAGGACTTGCAGAAAACTTTGGCATCATTGTTACCCCAGTTGTCATCGCAAACTGTTCCCCAACTTCCATTATGATACACTTCGACTCTTCCAGCGTGTCCGCCATTGAAACTTAGACCGACAAGACGGTATGTGGAACCGTTCACAAAGACTGGAATGTTAAGATAAAGGCTGTGGATAAAGGAAGCATTTCAATGTGATCATATCATCTCTCTCTCTCTCTCTCTCTCTCTCTCTCTCTCTCTCTCTCTCCTTGTGTGTGTGTGTGTGTGTGTGTGTGTGTGTGTGAATGTGAGAAAGAGAGAGAGAGAGAGAGGGCGACTGGCGTATTCACTGATTTCTAGAATTCCGAAAATTGAACAGGACGATATAAATGTATAAAATTGGAAAAGGGAACTGTGATAATTAAACGTAACAGACAAAATAGGGTTCTCCAGCTTTAACACCATTTTAATATGCTAATGATACTTGATATAACTTGAATCAACTTATAATTCTTTCCCACAAATACAAGCAAGCACACCCGCACACAAACACTAAAATCTGGGAACGGTGGGCGCGCGCGCACACACACACACACACACACACAGGTTTGTTCAATGTGATATTTGTTATAAAGGCACAGAGAGAACGTTTAACCCCTACCTTGGCAGTTAGTCCCATAGTACCCAGCAGAACATAAACACCCATAAGAATTCACCATGTCAACACACGTCCCACCATTCTGACAAGGACGACTGGAACATTCACTGATTTCTAAAATACCCAAAATTAAATGACACGATATAAAGTGGATAAAACTGGAGAAGTGGATAACACTGGAAAAGGGAATAATTGGAAAAGAGAATAATATTGTATCTAACAAAATATGTATCTCTAACTGTAATACAATTTTCATGTGTTAATGATATTTGTTATAACTGCAATCATATTCGTTCACAAACATTAAAACTAGGGAACTCGTGGACGTAAAACACACACACACTGGTTTGTTAAATGTAATATTTAATATAAGTTAAGGTACAGGAAGAACATTAAACCCCTACCTTGGCAGTTTGTCCCGTAGTACCCGACAGAACACAGACACCGATAAGAATTCACCATGTCAACACACGTCCCACCGTTCTGACAAGGACGGCTGGAGCATTTATAGATTTCTAGAATGTCAAATTCAAGATAGAATAAAATTCGTTTACAAATATATTCTATTATCATTATTACAAATTAATGAAAATTTAAAAATAACTTGGTTAAACGGAAAACAAGTAAATTGCCAACAGACAGTATGCCGGTGTGAAAGGAAAACATGTCCTATGGACATGCATTACGGCGGACATCCATTCCCTTCACACCGGCTATATAACTTTAATGATTTGATGCTTTCAAAATGTAAACATCCAAAATATAAATAAATAAACTTAAAACATAATTTTCTGTTTACTTACCCTTCAAACCATTTTTTGCTGAGATCAAATGCTCTAAATGCTGAGTAAGTTGGTCACTATACCCCACTCGTGCAAACACGAGCGACAGAACAACAATTACCAGTGCAACACACAGTAACCCTACCAAGACCAACGCTGTGAGTAAGCCCTTATTAACTTTAGTCTTTGGTGGCTGTGTAATCCTTTCATTTTGATCAACGGCATTTTCGATGGGATGATGAATTATTAAGCTCTGGTAATCATTTGGTGTCTCCGCTGGAGTAAGTTCCACCTGTGATGTCGTGCCTGGCCTGTATGTTGCATTTTCATACGCTGTGTTTTTATTAAGACGGGTGGTACTTGCCATGATACCTAGAAGTATTTTTTTCATATTTAATTACATATCAATTTGAATATTTAAAACGGTGGGGATTTCATTCAAAGATGCTCATGTCTGAAAAAAAAAGTCATTTTAAAATAGAAACCCGATGCACCTATTTTCAAATGAATTTATCACACATGACTGATATTCCCCTAGTATACTTACTCATAATTTCATTACTATATATATTTAATGTTAAGCATAATTTTTAAAATAAAGCAGGATGCAGACCTTTTTTAATCTGCCATGACTTTTCTCCAAACCTTTGCTGGAACATTTAAATGCATAGGTAGATTATTTGTAGTAGTATCCAGGTGTTATTTATAACGTTTAAATCAATGATAAATTAATAACGTTTACATTAAACTACTGAAACAGAAATGACAGAGAAAAAATACACGGAGGCATTTACAGGGGCAACAACTTCCTTTACATATTTGATGAAATCATTAAAAAAGATAACATTGAATCCAATACATTTATTCTCAAATAGTTTGTCACATAAGACAAACATTTCTGCATGCATTCTCGCTGAAATTTTATTACTATAGCTTAAATGCTAATCACGTCTCCATAATAAAGCTAAGGTCCTGAGTGCATACCTTTTTTGTCTGCCATGTTAACTTTCTTCTTAAGTCAGTGTTGGAATAATAATAGACTTGCATTTACTATTTTTCATGTATAAATATAACTTGTAGCCATAGGTTTTATTAATAACGGTCACATGGCTGACATAATCTGCCAAAACAGAGAAAGGGCATAAAAATATATATCTACTACTGGTTTCACGACTACAAATTGGCGTCAACATAATTAAATTGTAAATCAAAATTGGTGCACAATGCAACAAGATGAAATAAAAAAAATCATCCTTCAAAAGTCCATGCAAAACTAAACTATCCAAAACCTATTTCAGTTACTTATTTTTCTAACTAGTACGTTCATTAAAATCGATTTTGGAACTGTATATTTCACCTAGCTTATATATAATTATGAAATACTAAATATATGTATGTAAAATAATGGTGCATTTCTATATATTTGATTTTGGTGATATTCAACTATGTGTTTTATTATTATTATTATTATTATTATTATTATTATTGTTCCTATTACTTTATCTCTGTACATTTTCACCAGCTCAGTCTGGAGCAGAAAGTATGAATAAAGCATATATTTCATCTCTCACTCTGTGTTCATAAAAACGATTTTTGAACTGTATGTTTCACATCTCACTTAAAAACTCATTCTTCTTCCTGGTTGATGAAACGAGCACAGCACGTTATATGAAAAAAGATTCATTGCAATTCACAGCAACCTAATTTATTTTTGATGACTCCATACTTCTTACATAAAAAACCGAGTGCTGCAGAACAGAGTTATAGATCCTTTGAAATGATTTCGCTAAAATATATGTAACTGCCAGCATTTACATTGCATATTTAAAATCGGCAACTACATCAAAATATTTTCAACTTTAAAAATGTAAATGATTGCACAAAGTGGAAATAGAGATGATCATCTTTACGAAATGTATAAAAAAAAAACTAGTATACAAAACACACCAGAGATTCTTATTATACTTACCAGTGCATTAATCAAAAAGTCTTTTTTCAAACTGTATGCCGTGCACGTATTGTTGACAACAAAGCGGTGCTTCTCACATTGAAAGTCACCAAACTTTACTTCCTGGTTGATGAAACGAGCACTGCACGTGATATGAAAATACAGGAATATTAAATCACGTTCGTCTCACTTAACTAACAGCATATCTTTTGTAGCACACAGCCCATTCCGGAAAGTCATAAAGAGGCTTCCTTCATTTAAGTATTGCTTGAGATTAATTAGACCTGAGACGTGCCATGGAAGTTCGAAATAATTGGAAACTCTGCCTTACCGGAAGAATATCTGTAAGATTGCACTGCATTCTGTTACTGTTGCCCACTTAATGTATTTTATTTTTATTTGTAAATATCAACCCACTTCCCAAGCGCTTGTGTTAGTTGAGCCGCATATACCACTACAGCAATCCAAATAAAGAAGAGTGCAATAAAGCTCCGATAGCCATTTTTCATTCTAGCTTATCATGAAAATTGTAAGGAATTGAAATAAATTAATAAATAATGCGAAATAGAAAGGGTGATGGTCGATTGTTTTGTGGGTGAATATTTATTTAACATGAAAATAACGTGAGGCTTAACTATTCACCTTTTACACTTTCATCGTCTCAATTATGTTACTTGCGTCAAATACATTGATGTACGCTCGAAAATTTGTCACCTTCTTGTTTAGTTTAAAAGAGTAAAAAACAATTTATGAATGCCTCATTTCAGTCGGTCATAAAAAAAACATCAAAGTCGGTTCACTACTTTTTAAACAATTTTATAATGTCAACATTTTTCTGAAATATTCAATACTTTCTCTTAACAACGTAGGGGCATTTTAAGAAAAATCGCAGTAACTGAAATAACATTTTAATAAAAATAAACTGTTATGTCCCGTTGCGTGATACAGAAAATCCCACAAAAATTAAGTTGTGATATAATTTATGTACATGTTAAGCTGGTCTTCAAACCTGTAGATAATTTATTCGTTTGACATGACCAAATTTCAATAAATACAAAATAAAAATATCAACTGTTATTCATCAGAAAGCAATATGGTGCCAAACTTTTGTCTCTCTCTGCATTTGGTTCACTCAGCTGAGATAGATGACGGATTTTAAACAGTTTGTTATGAGATGCATCTTCAATAGCAAATAACACCAGCATCTTCACTGTGCCTGCAATTATGATTCCCCCAACCGTTGTGAGAACATGATGCAATGTTGGATTCTGATCCTGTGCAGTGGACATCGTCCAACCAAATAGTTCCATTACCTTGTCCAAAATACGCACTCGGTTTGCCAATTGCGTTGGAATAGGGAAGACGTAAGGACCTGCAGAAAACTTTAGCATCATTATTATCCCAGCTGTCATCGCAAACTGTTCCCCATCTTCCATTATGGTACACTTCAACTATACCACTGTACTTTCCATTGGCAATTGTTCCAAAAAGACGATACAGGGAACGGTACAGCAAATCTGAAATGTTCAATGAAAACATGTTTAAAGAGTGAGTATTTCAGTGATGATCCACTAATGCACGTGCACGCAAACGTGAGTGCATGTGCACCATGTGTGTGTGTGTGTGTGTGTGTGTGTGTGTGTCAAAGAGAGTTATTTTTCATGATATGATCGAAATATAGTTTTAAAATTTTGCACAGATTATCATTTAACCATTTAGAAATTCATTCATAATCCCCTCAAATTCGTTTAACGTCAGCATTATGTATCATTTTACCCACACTCTGACGAAACGGATGAAATCAATAAATGTATTCCAAGGAGCTGCCCGAACCTGATTCACAATTCCTGCCGGTATACCTAGAAAGGCAGCTGCAAGAATACGTAAATGTTTGACTTCTACACGTGGCGCCATTTTGGCAGGGCTGGTTGTGACATTGGTCTCTAACTGTAACAAAAATGACGACACACAGAAAATGTTGAACAATCTTGTGTCATTGGAAATGCATCAATGTCATTAACGGGATGACATTTAAAGATATTTACGATTCGTCTTTCACCCCCGAGTTCACCAAACTTAGTGTGGGCGTTGTCAAATACACATACTATTGCCAAAATGTATACGCAGCTAGATATACTATACGTAATAACATTCATGTAGAATATTGGGTATAGGACAACCTATTTGAAGTCAAAAAATGTTCAGGGAGAATTTTAAACACTTACCTTGGCAGTTTGTCCCGTAGTACCCGGCAGAACACAAACATTGATAAGAATTCACCATGTCAACACACGTCCCACCATTCTGACAAAGATGGCTGGAACATTCACTGATTTCTAAAAAAAAAAAAAAAAAGAGTATATTAATAAAACATTATTTCATTTTAAAAGCAAAACATCTTATAAATACCGCAGAAAATGTGTACTGACTGTTAATTTTAGAATTTAATGTTAGAGATTTCAAAAATTAAAAATTTCACTTGGTATTTAAGTTTTCTTTGCAATGACCTGTATACCACCCTTTTACTGGCTAAAGTAACATACCAAGTTGACATCATTTGCCAGTAAAACCAGGAAGGCAATCGCAGTCAAAACTGCCATGATTATTTCTACAGGTGGCGCCCCTGGCACATGGGTTGTTCATGCATTCGTTGATGTCCACAAAAGAAACAAAATATATTTGTACCTTTCTTTTTCCATTGATTTTCTTATTGCAGTTCTTTGTACTTATCCCAGTCGTTATTATAGCAAATATATAATATTCACTATATTCTGCACAAACAGATTGCGTTACAAAGTTATAGAAAAGAAAGAAGCCATTATATTAACTTCTGATGGACCCAAAGTAATGAAAAGACTTTCATTGGTCTACCAGGTCATTCAAATTACACAAACTTATGGTTTGGTACCTACCGTTGCCACACCATGTCCCTTGGTAACCGGAAGAACAAGAACATCGGAACGAGGCCACCGAGTTCTCACACTTGGCACCATTTTTGCAAGGGTTGCTTATGCAGTGATTGGTAGCTGGAATAAATAAACATGTATGTGGCCACACTGTATAAAATTTCATGCCTACGTTTCGGGCTGATATCTTATTTTTAGTCATCCTTTTTTTTTTGGGGGGGGGGGGTTCACATTGAGTGGATTGGCAAATTTTATGTTTTTTTCACCATATATATATATATATATATATATATATATATATATATATATATATATATATATATGCATGCAGAGATACCAGTACAATATAATACCTAGAGTCTTCTTTCGTTTAATTACTATTTGGCCCACTGTTTGCTGAAACCAAACCTAAAAATCATGGGTGAGTTGCTCACTTTTTTCCTTTTGGGTATGCACAAGTAACCATACAACAGTAGCAACCAGTGCAGCGCATATGATTCCCACTAACACCAATGCTATTTGTAGCCGTCTATTGACTTTTGTCTTTGGTGGCTGTGTTATCCTGATATTGGGATCATTGTCATTGTTGGTTGGACGAGGCATTCTTAAACTCTGGTAAACACTTGGTGTCTCCTCTGGAGCAAGATCAACCTCGACGTTTCATATGTTGCGTTAATATAAGCGGCGCTTTGGCTTTGAGGGGTGGTAAATAACCCGATTCCTAGAAATGATTTAACCATAATCCCATTACTGAACTAGTGACATACGCCGTAACTCTTTAAGGAGTAGATTTTTCATCCATCATCAGCTAATATTAAAATAGTTTTCCTCCAACAGTTCGATGTCTATCAAGAACATCTTCATCAGGGAAATAGCCTCTGTCCCCCCACCCTTACTGCCCTAAAAGGCAGGTATGGGCCAGTGGAGATGGCTTCATTACTTTCAACATTAGCCGTTGAGTGAAGAAAAAATACGACCGTCCCTATAACATAACACAGCTGATGAAAATATTCTAGTTGTGACGGAACATAGAGTGTTTTTATTATTCCACATAAAATCATCTTAAAGTCCGTTTCAAATCGAATTAAAGTTGTTAAAATGGGAAGCCAAAATATATTTTTAAAGAGCATATAAAATATGCATTCCTCACAGGATCACATTGTTGCAAATATACTCAGTCAGTCAACATAATTTTATAGCTTAAATATCTTTTTTTTTAATCAACTCCAATTTACTCAAATTCGTGATATGAAGTGTAAGTTCTTGGATGCATACCTGTTCTGTCTGCCATGTTAAAATTCTTCGACGTTGAAGAGCTGTGCTGAAACAATAAAATGATGTAGAGTCACATCTGGCAAAATCGCCGCATTTTTGAAACGAAAAAAAATTAAAAACAGCATTTTGCATATACGACACAATTCACATTATCTTTTTCTAAATCACTACAGCGGTTTGAAAAAACATTTTATCATAGTTAACGTGCTTTAGCACTTTATTCCACATGTTGAGAATCTCTACCATTAATTGTATCATTATTACTATTATGAAATCGTTTTCAGAATTTTTGAAAAAAAAAAAAGCATTGACACAAGAATACAACATTGTCTTTATTTATTTAAAGTCATGATTAATAATAATAATGATAACCAATTATAGTCTATAATCCATATAAAATACCTAGTAGACTTTACAGGGGTAAAATGAACAGCTTTTACAGGGAAACAGTGCAACTGCTTTAAAATGGGTGTACATGTAAATGTATAGCTATTGTCGCAGAGAATTGATCCAGGCAGTTTCTAATAGCACCGATGTTTCTGATGAGTGATATTTAATACTTGTCTTAAGATCCACGCAGAGAGTGGAGTTAAGGTAGACACCAGGGTTTTGGTATTGGGTTCACGACATTGGTGCCTACTGGTAATTCAAGTTGTAGATTATATGTAAATATGTTGCTATGTGGTTGCGTGATTAAAAGAAAAACTTACTCTTCCCGTCATTTATTTTCAGTTTGTTGTTGCTGAGCCCGGCGCGAATGTCAGCCACACAGTTGATGGTTTTATCCATAGACGGTTTAGAATTTTGTATGTCATAGCAAGTATATATCTGAATACATCAGCGTACTTGTAGTATCCAAGTTTATGATGACGTAAGATGTCACCAAGTGGCAGGGTATAAATTCAAAACAAAAGTGGCCCAAGGACACTGCCTTGGGGCACCCAAAAGATCGGAAAGTATGCCATTTACGGAAATTTGCTGTGACCTCTCAGTGAGGTATGGATGAAGAAACGCAATGTTACTTTGTCATTTTCCCCGTTTGTGTTGACAATTTTATGTTCATATAAGTATACACCTGACACTGTAATTATACATTGGGGAAATGTGTTGAAAGTCATTTTTAACTGTACTTTAAAAAATAAGACAGTCTTTAAAGGAAGATTGCTGAGGACTGAAATGTTGTGATAGTCATGTTTTGAATTTGGCTCACAATTTAAATGATGTTATTTGTAGCTTTAAAATGCTTAAAGCCAGGTACACGTAGGCAGTTGCTGACCTTTTTGTGGTGATATCCTTATCTGCACGTTAATTGCCACCGTAACATACCTTAACCTATTGTGCCGAAAAAATATTTAAAGGTTATAAAGGTGGTTTTCATTGTATAACTGCACTGATAAATCGCCAGACTGCACAGTTTGTCTGATCAGTATGGATCTGTTCAATCATGAGATAATCTTGATCATACAGATCATACAACACCTTGGTCATTTATGTTGAAGTACATGTACATGCCGTTTTTGGTAGGTTGTCATGTTGTCAGCAATGGTACAGGTAGGTTATGACAATAGTAGGTTATGACAAAGGCGTTGTTTTAAAACTGATACCAACTGATAGCTGTGGCCATAGGACACTGCCTCGGGGCATCCGAAAAACATGTTATAAAAGACGAAATAGTATACCGTTTATCAAGCCGATTGCACTTCCTCGACAAGGTATTTAGGTGGTCCAACTTTCTAATAGCAATTACTCTTTCAATCACTTTTGAAAGAAATGAAAAAAATTATGCCGGTCTGTAATTAAGCATATTGTAAGTTTTTATGTACAGACACAGATGTGTCTGTACATATAGCCGTCATCTGCGTCTGTCGTCGCCGTCGTCGCTGTCGCCGTGCACTTTTACCGATAACACGATAAATGGAAAACTGT
Source organism: Lingula anatina (assembly GCF_051362555.1). Taxonomy (NCBI): domain Eukaryota; kingdom Metazoa; phylum Brachiopoda; class Lingulata; order Lingulida; family Lingulidae; genus Lingula; species Lingula anatina. Next base: position 661,875 of record NW_028257603.1, read on the forward strand.
TTTTTCTTTTGGTATGAAACTTACAGAACTGATGAATATTCATAATATGCAGGTCAAGTTCGAAAATCAGCATGATCGGGTCACTTTTAGGGAATTTATGCTGTTTTTTCACTTTTTCAGCATATATGCAGCACTGATAACACGATAAGTGGAAAACCATTTTACCTTTTGACTTGAAACTCACAAAACTGATGAATATTCATAATACGCAGGTCAAGTTCGAAAATCAGCATGATCGGGTCACTTTTAGGGAATTGATGCTGTTTTTTCACTTTTTTTCAGCATATATGCAGCACTGATAACACGATAAGTGGAAAACCATTTTACCTTTTGACTTGAAACTCACAAAACTGATGAATACTCATAATATGCAGGTCAAGTTCGAAAATCAGCATGATCGCGTCACTTTCAGGGAATTTATGCTGTTTTTTCATTTTTTTCAGCATATACCTGTATGCAGCACCGATAACACGATAAGTGAAAAACCATTTTACCTTTTGGCTTGAAAGTTACAGAACTGGTGAATATTCATAATACGCAGGTCAAGTTCGAAAATCAGCATGATCGGGTCATTTTTAGGGAATTTATGCTGTTTTTTCACTTTTTTCAGCATATATGCAACCCCGATAACACGATAAGTGGAAAACCATTCTACCTTTTGGCTTGAAACTTACAAAACTGATGAATATTCATAATACACAGGTCAAGTTCGAAAATCAGCATGATTGGGTCATTTTTCGGGAATTTATGCTGTTTTTTCACTTTTTTCAGCATATATGCAGCACCGATAACACCATAAGTGGAAAACCAATTTACCTTTTGGCTTGAAACTTGCAGAACTGATAAATATTCATAATACGCAAGTCAAGTTCGAAAATCAGCATGATTCGATTATTGTTAGGGAATTTATGATGTTTTTTCACTTTTTTCAGCATATATGTAGCACTGCGATCATGATAACACAATAAGTGGAAAACTGTTTTTTCATTTGGCTTGAAACTTACAGAACTAATGAATATTCATAATACGCAGGTCAAGTTTGAAAATCAGCAAGATCGGGCAATTTTTATGGAAGTTATCCTTTTTTTTTTTTTGTTTTTTTTTTTCAATTTTTTCAGCACTTTTATAACACCGATAACATGATAAGTGTAAACATGTTTTTCCTTTTGGATTGAAATTTACAGAACTGGTGAATATTTATAATACGCAGGTCAAGTTTGAAAATTGGCATGATTGGACTATTTTTACAAAAGTTATGCTGTTTTTTCTCTTTATTCAGCATACATGCAACACTGATAACGCATTTTAAGGAAAACCAATCAGCCTTTTGTCTTGCAACTCACAGGAGTGATCAATCTGACCAGTATACAGATCAAGTTTGAAAATAAGCTTGATCAGTTAAGTTTTGATGAAGTTATTAGCCTTTTTGTATATAAGTGGTTTTTCTTCAGATTTAATTCTTAAGCATGTTAACAGTCTCATTACGGAACTAATTGGATATGTAAAAGTGCTGTTTTAACATTTTCTGCTTCTTAACAATATTGTTAGTTGATTATATAAAAATGACGGTAAACCTATTATCGTGCATTGTGTAATAAAGTATCAAAAACGGAAAGGAACTCATCATTGCAGTTCGTCAGATTCAATCATTCACTATGTTCAGAATCTCCAAATGGAGCTAATTGGACATTATAAATTGTTCTATTGATATTTTTCCTATGTCAACAATTTTCCTAGTTGATCATTTAAAAATGACAGTTAATTGATTATGGTTTTATGTAAAAAAGGTGTTGAAAATAGAAAGAAAATCATTTCAGTACAGTTATCTCTTGTTACCATTTTGGCATTTTGAAAGTGTGACCCTAACTTCCATGTCCTTGGAGACCTTTCCATATCACATTTTCTGAATATCCATGATACTTTTATTTTTTTATAAAAAAATTGATGGTCATTATGTTGTTAAGTATTATGTTATATTGCATGAAAGTTAAAGAAAACCCTATTTTGGATACTGCTGCCAGGATAGCGATTAAGGGAAAACCGTGTTACTTATGATAAACAACCTTACTGAAAAGACTGAAGTGCAGCTTGTGTTGGAAAACCATCGTAATTGTTTTCTGTTTTGAAAGCAATGCAGTACAGTGCTATTTGGTGCATTAAATGTATATGGATAGTAGGCAGTTAATTCAGGGTTATAAAATAATTTGCTTAATTGATTTTCAAGTTGTTTCAGGGTTACAAAATAATTTGCTTAATTAATTTTCAAGTGGGCATTAAATGAGATTACATAAACACACATTGAGATTTCATTGTAAAGTCCCATCGGTATAGCTTTCTTAACTGTGTCACATAATAAGGAATCGATGATTATAATGCAGGTAAATGTTATTTAATATGGAAAATAAGTTTACAAAAAAAAATTGTGTAACGCTTACATTAATGCTAAAGATGAATAACAGTGCCTTATTATTCTCAAACTCAATAGGGTTATTCATATCATGTTAGTAATTGTACAGCTAGATTAAAAGTTTGAATAGCAGCTTTATTGGTATTTTTTGTTATGTTTAATTTTACATTTTCTTTTAAGTTTTTATGCTGTCATTGTACTCACAGGAGTGGTCAATCTTACAAAAATGCAGGTTGAGTTCGAAAATCAGCGTTATCGGGCCATTATTTTAGAAGTTGTACTGTTTTTTCAAATTTCCTCAGATTCAATTCTTAGGCATGTTAACAGTCTCATTATTGAACTAATAAGATACGTTTAAAGTGTTTGTTTAATATTTCCTGCATCTTTACAACATTGTAAGTTGATTATGTAAAAATGATGGTAAACTTGTTATCATGTATTGTGTAATCAAGTGTCCAAAACGGAAATAAACTCATATCATTGCAGTTTGTCAGATTCAATCATCCACATCTGCCATGATGACCATGATGGGAAAACCATGTTACTTATGATTGTCAGACTTTCAAAAAAGAAACACAGGACTAAAATGCAGCCCGAGTTGGAAAAGCAGTCTAATGGGCTTCTTTTTCTGGAAGTTATACATTTTAGTGAAATATTCATTATCTTTTTGGCATATTCATTAAGGGACTCGTAGCTCCCATGGACATGAAGCCGGATGGTAATCAAATTTTCTACATGTTCATGCTATTTATAGTCAATAATCAAAAATTGGTGATAATTATTCTATAATTTATTATGTAATGTTACATCAAAATTGACAATAATCTTTTTGCACTAGCTGCTACTGCAAACATTATGAAAAGAAAACTGTGTTATTTATTATTATATTTAACCTAAGAGTATGATTTTTAGGATTGGCATGCAGTTCAAATTAGAAAGCCAGGTCAATTGGGTTATCATTTATTATTGAATTTAATGCAATTTTGTCTGAAATTTCATTTTTCCCATTCTGGCACTTTTTAAGTATAAACTTGAACTCTGATGGGCCTGAAGCCTTATGCTTTAACTTTCGTCGGTGTTACCTGTTGTGCAAAATTAAAATTTGATGTTGACTGTGCAGTTAAACATAATGTATTATTGCATCAGAAGTGGTAGTCTCCTATTTTGTGCATTATTGTTTTGTGCTCTTCTTAAGTTGTGACTTATGGGCCTGAAAGACCTTTGAGAGGGTCAGTCTATAAATTTCCCTTGGGTATCACTTCGCTAATTTCAGTTATAAAGTAATTTGCCTAATTGATAAGCTACATAAAGCACACTTGTGATTTGAGATTACATAAAGCACACTTGTTGATATTTCCCTGTAAACTGCCATAGGTTAAGCTCTCTGCTAGATTAATAATAAGGAAGCAGTGATAATTAGGCAGGTAAATTTTGTTTAATATTGCAAATAAGTTTTTAATATATATATATATATATATATATATATATATATATATATACATATATATATATATATATATATATATATATATATATCAAACTGAAAGATTAAAAGTTTGAATAGCAGCTTTATTGGAATTATATTTACCTCTGCCAAGGAGGTTATATTTTCACCCCTGTTTGTCATCAACATAACTCAAAAAGTTATGGACCGATTTTGCTGAAATTTTCAGGAACTGTCAGAAGTGGGCCAAAGAGGACAAAAATCAATAATAATCAACAATTGCTACCTTGGCAGAGGTCTGCGCTCTCGGAGTGCTTTTCTAGTTTTGTTATGTTTTCCTTTATAATTTTTTCTCAAACACTTGCATTTGTGACTTTTAATCCTCATCCGCCTGAGACTCTGACATTTCTGTATTTCCACATAAGCAGTTGTATTGTCTTTTATGTCTTTAACCATTATGTTACTTATGTAATATTATTTTATGCACTGTCATCATTTTTCAAATATTGAGACTTTCATCATGTGAATTTGAACTCTCATTGTCCTGAAACTGTAATCTTATTGAAAGGGTAGATTGAGACCATCTTCTGGGACTTCCGGAAGACAGTCAGGTTATTAAGTTTATATTGCCTGGTATCTATTTTTTCTGTTGGAAGACCATCAAAATGGAGGATGGATCAAAATAGATACTTTGGAATACTGTCAGAGAATATCTCTGGGTCCGCTCATGTTATTGACCATTTTACCTGTTGTGCATGATTAAAATTCAGTGTTGACTGATAGTGCTATTATAAGCATTATTTATTATTGCATCAAAATTGACAAAATGACCTTTTTTGCATCTTTATTTTCTGTTTTTTGTCTGTACATTTGACAGCTTTGCTGCCTTGTTTTGTTTTTTTTTTTTGGGGGGGGGGTCGGGGGGTGGGGTCCAGGAATAAAATGCTTCAAATCAAACACTCAAGTTAAACACACAGCGTTAGGGGTAAAACAAAATTGTTTGTAGCACTACTAGAGCGGTAGATGAGAGTGATAGCGCTTCTCCAGATACATGGTGTGAATTTACTATTAAGCAGCGGTGCTGAATTTGATGTCAATTGGATTTCTATTGTTTTAGAAGAAAGTTAGATGATGTATAAAAGAATCAATCACCTGTTTTTTCTCAAAATTGTCTCAATATTACGAACTTTGAATTAAAAACAGCATAAAAATAACCATAAACGCTCCTTCGTACTTTATATTGTTGACCCGTAAGTGAACGTCTTATCTAATATACCTGCACATTAGCGAAGGGGCCAGACTAGAAAGCAAACTTTCTTATCGGTTTTGTCATTTTCACGAGGTCAAAAACTGCCTGCTGCAAAAACGTGTTGGCGAAACACGTTATTTCAACTCTTATCTCAATTATTTATCCTGAGTTCTAGGTCGTTCTTGCCTAAATACCTTCGTTGGGAAGTTGTTATTATCAAACTACTAAATCAGAATCATTTTCCTTTGGAGCAAAGTTTGATAAATGTTCACAATAAACAAATAAAGAATTAGGTATTAAAACTTTAATTGCGTCACTGCACTCCGGTTAAAACTATTTAAAAAGCGTTTGCTTCCTTTGAAATGTAAGAGCCTGATGTTGCTATGTAAAAAGGTATGCTGGGAGAGAAGAAGTCTCACATGATGCTATCATTTCTCTTTTCCATAATTATAAGCCTATCTCTTACTTTAAGAGTCTACCATATAGATACATCAAAAGGTGCACTTTCCCCTTGATATCGCCTCATAATAATTTGATATAAATATTCTCAACTTTAGTTTTTAATAAGTAAAATGTCACTGGTGTACCAATGTCATATCTCAGGATGAAGATTGTCTTTTTCTAAAAGGTTTAACAAAGAAATGACTATATCGCTAAAATCGCTGTGATAAGAACAATCATTTTATCCACACTCACGAACATACATTGTTAAAATTCCCGTCAACATTTTTAACTTTAAAATGTGGAGCACCATAGCTGCACAATTGTGAAGTGAGATCTATCGAAGTATATAAATAAATATTCCAAATCTGGAAAACATAATAATTGTACTTACCAGTGCGTTTGCAAAGTGGTGTTTTGAAACAGCCTTTTTTCTAATGTGACAATGTGCACGTTTGTTGACAATAACACGTTCGCTCCCACGCTGAAACTAAGCAGTATTACTTCCTGGTTCACAAACGACGAGAAAAATATACGACGTTGCAAAAAGTTTGCAACTAAGAGCGGTTGCTTATTTTTCTGGAAGGGGATTTACTCCGAAATCGGAGCTACGTACATGTAGAAGTCAGGTCTTGATTTTTTTTCTTTTTCCAAGAAAAATAGTACACCAGCAGCTTCACGGATGGCGGTCACATTTTTCACGACGTAGCTTTTCTGGTGGAGATAAAAAAAATCCTAATAGATTGCGGTAGTTGAGGTGCCTCTGTGTACAACTAAAGCAATGCATATAACGACGTGTGACGGGATTCAATAGTTCATTTCTGTGTGGGATGGTCCGCCTTTGCAACAAACATTTTAAACATTTTATTAATTTTCAGCATTTCCCCCTGCATCACCAAAGTAGTATATATATATCTCGCAAAAAAAGTAACCATAAATTCATTATGATTACAGTAGCTGTAACTTTTTTTATTTCACAAGAGATTATTTTAAAAGAGAAATGGATGTGAATAGCAATGATAATAATAATAATACATAATTATATAATTATATTTTATAGATAATACCCCATTATATACATTTCAATTCACTTTAAAGTTATTTACAATATAAATTTTCAAAACTTGAAAAAAATACATGTATTATGCCATAGTTTTAGTAACTAGCTTACTTTAAATCGAAATAAATTAACTACGACAATAATAATAGGAAATTTATGACATTATAAACATAAAAACTATTTAAGTGCGGTTTAAAACTTTAAGACTAATAACCAGTCGACAAGCTTTGGGTTTAACTTATTTTATCTCATCCCAAGCAATAACAGGGTAGCTAAAATGGATTTGGAGGAGCCCGAGTGAGACTCCTTAAAGAAAGAAGGAGCTTAGAATCGATAGACTGGTCACGAGACTAGCCAGACAACTAGGCATCTGCTGGAGCTTGGATGGCTTCGAAGACGAGTAAAGGGGGTCATCTGAGGGAGATGAGAGAACCCGACACTGAACTGTAAACGAGAAATGAGATTTTCGAAAAAAAAAAAACAAAAAAAACAATGGCATGATATCTTATGTGAAATCACTCCACTGGATGAAAGGGAACATGCATTCCTTAACTATGGTAAACATTTAAATTTTAATATCCCAATAACAGAAAATTTTGTCCCGACTCGTGATCCAGAAAATCTGACAAAATATTAATTCTGACATAACACTTAATGCAAAGTTACAGTACTGAAATTTAAATCTGACAGAAAGTTTTCATAACCAAATATCATCAAAACACAAAATGAAAAATCATTGTTATTCATCTGACAGCAATATGGTGTCAAACTTTTGTCTCTCACTCTCTGCATTTGGCTCAGTCAGCTAAAAGAGGTGACACATTTTAAACAGTTTGTTATGAGATGCATTTTCAATAGCAAATAACTCCAGCATCTTCACTGTGCCCGCAATTATGAATCCCCCAACCGTTGTGAGAACATGATGCAATGTTGGATTCGGATCCTGTGCAGTGGACATCGTCCAACCATATTTTTCCACTACCTGACCCAAAATACGCACTTTGTTTGCCAAGTGCTCTGGAATATGGAAGATTTAAAGACCTGCAGAAAACTTGGGCATCTGTGTTATCCCAGCTGTCATCGCAAACTGTTCCCCAACTTCCATTATGATACACTTCAACTCTGCCACTGTAGTTTCCAATGGTAATTGTTCCAACAAGACGGTACAGGGATCCGTACAGCAAAGCTAAAATGTTCAATGAAAATCTGTTTAAAGAGTGAGTTTTTCAGTGATTATCAACTGAGTGCACTTGTGTGTGTGTGTGTGTCAGAGAGATTCATATTTTTTTATGATATGATTGAAATATAGTATTCAAATTTTGTATAGCCTAACATGTGACCACCATCTGTCATTTTACCCACACTCTGACAAAACGGATGAAATCAATATATTTCCAGAAACTGCCCGAACCTGATTCACAATTCCGGCCGGTGTATCCAGAACGGCAGTTGCAAGAATACGAGGAACTTTGACTGATGCACGTGGCGCCATTTTGGCAGGGCTGGCTGTGACATTGGTCTCTAACTGTAACAAAAATGACGAGGCACTGAAAATGTTGAACAATCTAGTGTCATTGGAAATGCATCAATGTCATTAACGGGATGACCGATAAAGATATTTACGATTCGTCCTTCACCCCTGAGTTCACCAAACTCACCGGTGCCAAATACACATGTTATGCTCAAATGTATACGCAGTTAGAGATTTCATACGTCATAATATACATGTAGAATTTGGGGTATAGGACAACCTATTTGAAGTCAAAAATGGTACAGGTAGTACGTTACATTTTCACCTTGGCAATGTGTCCCGTAGTACCCGACAGAACAAAAACATCGATAAGAGTTCACCATGTCAACACACGTTCCATTATTCTGACAAGGATGACTGGAACATTCATCGATACCTAAAATTAAAAAGATATAGTAACAGATATTATTGCACGGAAACTTTGACATCATTGTTATCCCAGTCTTCATCGCAAACTGTTTTCAACTTCCATTATGATACACTTCAACTCTTCCACCGTATTTGCCTTTGATATTTATTCCAACAAGACGGTATGGGCGACGGGACAAAGAAGCTGGAATATTCAAGCAAAGCGATTTTAAGTAATGGTCCACTTATGCACTTGCACGCAAACGTGAGTGCACGAGTGTGTGTGTGTGTGTGTCAGAGAGATGATATGATGGAAATAGTTTTCAAATTTTGCATACCCCAACATGTGACCATTTATAATCCACTTCTATTCTTTTTACGTTAGCATTATATATCATTTTACCCAAACTCTGACAAAACGGATGTAATCGATAAATTTATTCCTAGACACTGCCCGAACCTGATTCACAATTTCTGCCGGTATACCCAGAATGGCAGCTGCAAATATACGTAGAAGTTTGATTCCTACATGTGGCGCCATTTTGACAGGGCTGGTTGTGACAATAGTCTCTAACTGTAACAAAAATGACAACGAACTGACAATAGTGAACAATCAAGTGTCATTGGAAATGCATCAATGTCATTAATACGATGACCGATAAAAATATTTACGCTTCATTCTTCAAAGTTCTTCAGAGTTCACCGAACTTAGTGAGACCGCGGCCAATTACACGCATACTATACTAAAATGTATACACAGAGACCTCATACGTAATAATATACATGTAGAATATTGGGTAAAGAACAACCCATTTCAAGTAAATAAAAAAAAGTACAGGGAGAATGTTAAATTTCACCTTGGCAATTTGTCCCTTGGTACCCGGCAGAACACAAACAACGATAAGAATTCACCATGTCAACACACGTTCCACCATTCTGACAAGGCCGGCTGGAACATTCATTGATTCCTAAAGTTAAAGAGATATAACAGTAACTGAAAATACTGCAAGAAATTACAATATTAAAATAGTGATTTCGCACACGAAGCAATGTTACAAATGGCTGTACTCACTCCACTCCAAATGGCTATTCTAATGCACAAACTCATGTAAAGTTTGCATCGGTCTTGTTACAATGAAAGAAACGTCAGTACTAACTAAAATCTGGTTGATTTAAAAATATCACCATTTTGTCTTTTGTTTTCATAAGATATCCTACCTAGCTGGCAGTACGTTCCGGTAAAACCACGAGGACAACTGCAGTGAAATCCACCATAGCTGTTTTGACAGGTGGCACCAATGGCACATGGGTTGTTAAAACATTCATTTATATCTGGAAAGAAACATAATACCATGTCATTGAGTAATTAGTTGAGAATAAGTTATAAATGTTTAATTATATTTAATGAGCCAATGGCCTATCAGCATTGTTTCAATTAAAGACATAATGACATGCCATATGAACCGGACGCCTGGCGACCTAGTTTAGTCACCTTCGTTATCTTGTCTAATCTTGAAACGAGACTCTTAAAGGTACCGCACATATATACCCTATTCATTATTTGATTTTATCTTTTTATCTTAATTACAGTATATGTCAACTTATATCCATATTTTCCTGGGATCTGGATTATAAAATATTGTTTTACGACCGGGTTCAGAGCAAAACTTTATTGAACAATGAAGTTAACTGTAGCTGATATCTTGTCTTAATACAACATATAAAGCCTTATTTTATAAGCAACAATATAGTGTGCATGTACCTACCGTATTCGCATGTTTCGCCTTGAAAACCGGAAGTACAAGAGCAACGAAACGTAGTTGCCAAATTTACACACAAGGCACCATTTTTGCAGGGTGAGCTAAGACAATGGTCCACCCCTATAAATTTAGGCAAAACGAATGCGTTGAAGCTTAACTCTTCACCAAGTGTTGCAGTTTTTAAAGACCATCAGCATTAACGAATTTCCTTAATTATTTATCTGTGGGGGTAATTATTTCTATGGAAAGTCAACAGTTACATGTGCTTCTTAACGTCAAATCAATGCCGTTGCCTCGATTTTATCAAACAGAAATAACGAGCAATGTATGCAGCCGTTTGACAATTTACTGCATTTTTCTTACCTTTACATCAAACAGCTATGAGATGCGAGATATAAGATTTTATGCAATCGTAAACATACAAATTAAAAGCACTTTTTTGTTGTTAAATGAGAGACTGCAGATGGGTAAAATCTATTTAACTACTTTTTGGGTACTTTCATATTTAAAATTATACAGTCAATCGGTAAAAAAACGACGGTGTGCAGGATGGGGACACTCAGACAGCTATGAAGGGAGATGAGTCATTTTCCACAGATTCAACTTTCTTTAAATAATGACCGATACTGCACTCTGATCGAGACAGAATTGCTTTAGTCGTGTCGTCCTTATTTGTTTCACAGTGATACCCGTATATCCAGATGGACAGCTGATAGAATACAGGACAGCATGTTCACTACCTACTGTTTTCACAATATGTGCCTTGGTAATCCAGGGAACAAAAACATCGGAACGAGGCCACTGAGTTCTCGCACGTGCCGCCATTTCTGCAAGGTTTGCTTAGGCAATGGTCGGTCACTGAAATACATACAGTTGTGTATGTATTTATACAGTCAAGTCCCATGATATTAACAGTTTACCACGCCACATGCACATTAAAAGTTGATTTCCTCTCGCAAAAATTAATGAATATATATTTTTACCATTCACAATGGAAAACCCTTCCTCCTTTCCTTGTTTAATGTATTTTAATACTTAAAATACACTTAAAGGCAACTTCAACAATTGATAGCATAAAACATACTGTAAATGATAAAATGAACGTTAACGAAATACCAAGACGGTAGGTACTTTTAAAATTCTTTGTCAAATATTTCCAATACAACAATACTTAAAATCTCATGCATCATCTGTCCTTTACTTACAATTTGAACCATTCCTTGATGAAACCAAACTCTCATTATTCAGGTCCTGTTCTTGGCCTATTCCCTTAGGGTTAAAGGCAAGTGACCAAGCAACAATAGCAACCAGTGCGGCACATACTATTCCTACTATCACCAATGCAATGAGCAACCGCCTGTTGATCTGATACTTTTTTGGCTGAGTTATCTCTTTGGGAGGTGTAGTTCCTCTCTCGATTGGCTGAGAAATTCTTAAACTCTCGTACACATTTGTTGTCCCCGCTGGAGCAAGGTTCACATCCGGTGACGATCCGTACGCTACATTCGCATAAGTGGCGTTTTGATTTTGAGGACTGGCAATTCCTTTATTATCTAGAAAATGTTACAGTATGATTTCATAATTTAATTGACAAATTTAGCTGTTTTAAACCAATTTGCACGTGCATCAGATTGATAACATGAAGCAAAGATGTATGTATTTATATAAACAATCTGAAAGAAAAATTACTGATTTGATTCACTTCTTTCAATGTTTTCTAAAACAGGACAAATATTCCTGTATGCATTCTCACTCAAATTCCCAATTCTTTAGCTCAAATTTAATATACATTTCCAATAGTAAAGATTAAACACTAGTGGGAGCATACCTTTTTTGTCTCTCATATTTACATTATTCCAAAGTTAAAAAGGGTTCTGAAATAAAAAATGCATACATTTACAAATTATGCAAAATACATGTGCCCGTGATAGTCATTAACAATGTTCTCGTAGTTTTTTATTATCTGCTTTACTTAACAGAAAATATGAATATTCTCTTTTTGTTTTTCACAATAGACAATGCAGTAATCCAATAACTACAAAAACACTATGATCAATACCGCCCACCGATCTTTATTTTTATATTGATCAGTACAAGATGACACAGATCAATTACTCTGATATGAGGGACATTAAATACATAAAGGACGTAAATGGGGTAAAATATTTGAAAAAAACAATAATAGAGATGCGAGTGTCAATGGAAATACTTATAAAAATGTATTCGATGTAGTCGGAATATTTGCGGCATTAGACATATATTCTCATTCTTTGACTCGTCGCTGCACTTGTATTGTGTTTCCTACCATCTCTATTAAAAATACAATTCCAAACGAATCTGTATCATTTATTATGACCTGTGTTCATTCTATCAATTTCCAAAACACCTTTCGTGCAAAATATCTTTTTGCGTCCTTTATATTACCACTTGGCTGTTTTTTTTTCTGAGGGGATATCTCAATATGTAAAGACTTCACACTTAAAATGTTCCCTAAATTCGAAAAGAAATAACAATATCTGGTACGCAGCCTTATATAAAAATCCCAAATATCTTTAAAGGGGTACAGAAAACACATGACTTTTTTTAAAGCCTTTAATGCAGTTTAAATATGATCATAAACAACCTGCTTACTCCCCAATGTATTTGGATATCATTGATCCGTAGGTATATTATCTAATCCTTGCACAATAGAGAACTAATATGTAAACACCCTTATCGTTTTTGTCGTATCAATGAGGTCAACGAATACCTATTGGATAAAATGTTGAGCAATACATTTCACATCGTGTATGTCAAAGTTTCATTCTTTGTTTTAGATTAATCTTTGACGAACGATTTTCGTTGATTACATATGTTGATTGCTTCAGAGGTTTGATACCGTAGGATATATTTCCTAATCTACTTAGATAATTTAGAAATAAACATTGTCATATCGATTTCAAATTAAGATCTCCCCTCGCCTGAATAGCTATCAACGCCGATTAAAACCATATTTTATTTAAACCGGTGCCAGGAAACTTTCGTGAGAGGCTTGCTTTTTATTTTAATTGAAACATTGTAATTAGGGGCTTAAACCTTCTAATAAAAAAGTACCATGATAACTTTCACGATAACTTTCAATTATCTACTGATTTACAGAGCTATATCAAAAACCGACCATTCTCTCATATCATACCGATTCACAAAGCAGCAAAATCGATAATAAATGCTTGGCCAGAGGGCGCGGAGTGGTACCTGTAAATAAAACTATAAAATGGGGGTTGTGGTTACTTTTATTGTGCTTATATTAAGATAAGCATTTTACACCAACAAAGCTGGAAAAGGTATACCGCTAAAAGGAATATATTTATAACGCATGGAGCCCTAAATTGTATCGAAGGCGATTCTTTGGATTGGAAGGTACCGGTAGCCTCTAATAAAAATCCCATTATTGAGGTTGATATCAGACATTATTATTTGATACACAAAATGTGCAGAATGGCAAACCTTTATTTACTTACACAAAACCAATGTAATGTTGCAGAATAGAGATTGGCTGGTTTTCAAACGTTAAACAATGAGATTGCATATCTAAAATCACTATGATGAGGAACGATATCTAATCTGCCTCATGTTTTGACGACTGCATAATAAGGTTATAAATCAATATAGATGTGCAAAGCTGACCCAAATATGACGAGAGCGCAGACCTCCGCCAAGGCAGCAAATTATGAGTATTATTGATTATTGATTGATTATTGATCTGGATCACCACCAAAAACTTATCATTCTAAGTTAACCCATCTCTGACCTACCCTGAAAATTTCACCAAAATCTACCCACAACTTTTTGAGTTATGTTGATGATTGATTTTTGATTATTGATTGATTATTGATCCGTTACCACCAAATACTAAATATATCCTCATTGGCCTACTTCTGTCCTACCCTGAAAATTTCATCAAAATCGGTCCGTAACCTTTTCAGTTATACTGATGACAGACAAACAGACAGACAAACAGGGGTGAAAACATGGTGGAGGCAACAATGACGACAACATATATATTCAAATCTTACTCAAACCTACGTCAATCACCCTTTTTGCTTACTAGCGCATATGAATCAGCATATGTATTTAAAAGGTTGATAATACGCACGTTTTGTTGACAAGTAAGCGGTATCTCTCATACACCACAATTGTCCGTCCTGGTTGATTGCGTGTACACCACTTAACCCGAAACAATATGTAGCATATCACCTCACGTCAGCCTAACATAAGTGGGTGCACATCTTTGGGGGTCCAAACTCCATACCGGAAATCCTCAAAGAAGCACTTGTTTATATGCTCTATGAGATATTAAACAATTAAGTCCTCAGACATGCTATAAAACTAAAAAATAATTAAATAAACTACCAGTCAGGTGAAAGAGCACCTGTAAATTTACAGTGTATTCGGTAACAGTGGACCACAATGCAACTGGTTTTCTCTTGTGGACGTCAAATTATCCTGCTAATGATATGTGTTAGTTGAGCCGCCTTGACATACTATACCAGTACATTTAAAGCATTGATGACGAGTGCAATTGCTCAATTATGACTTGTCAGAGCAATATTTAGTAAACACAAGAAAGATAGAAAGGTAAATGGTCAACTGCGTTTTTTTTTCTATGAGAATGATTTTTTAATGACTTTGGAGCTAGAAGATACACTTTCTGCTATTTCCGCCTCCCATACATGCGTCATTATATACTAAATTACATTCGGTTTCGCCTTGATTGTCACCTTGAAATCAGTTGTTATTAAATAAAAAACAAACATTTTCAAATGATGTCTCATTGTATTTGCAAAAGGTGATTTTTGTGGTTATTACGAATGCCCTCACGACAACCCTCGCTTAATCACAGTAAGATCGTATTTTTAAACTGAAATGTGAACACTTATGAAACACAATATCTTTCCCTGACGTAACCAAGTAACATAAAGATGTAATATTTTTTTTACCAATGTAAGTGAATGAAATATTCATAATCAATCAAACGACTGACCAATCAGAGGAAAGGACACATGTAACCAATTAGATGATGAGCAATATGCAGATTACAACGAAATTGCAAGTTCTGATGTAATTTTGGAGGAAATTGGTATTCAAAATTCAAATTAAATAATTGTTCAATTACTAACTTTCACTTTCAAACAAAATGTTGTTTTGCAGAACTCAGGAAAATGCAATGGACCTCTGCTGCAAGGACATTGATCTGAGCTAATATCAATATATGTATAAACAGTAAATTTTAAGTTTATTTATGTCTGGTCCATCCCAGTGTACCACAAACTTTCATAGTCCCATTCATAACAAGAAGAAGACAAGTAAGACTATCGATTGTTCGTGATTTGGCCAAACAAGGCCGCTTTTATTATATAAACTCACTATCCTAATAATTTTAACAATACTAACGATGTAGCAAATTGTTGCCCGCATTAAATGTTATGGCCTTAGGGATAAAAATTATATATGAAATATTCAATAAGACTCATCATCCTAAAAATTATGATGTGACGAGTCAGCAAAAGTTTTTATTTTCAAACAACAAACTTTCCTATGATAAGAGGTCTCACCTTGTGAGTTTGTCCAACGGTACCTGACAGAACACAAACATCGATAGAGCGTCCCACCAGGATTGCAGCCCATGCACTAGTGATTAAGTATGCCAATTGTCGCGATTAAATCTTGTTCAGGGATGCAGTTCCGCACCATACCGATTAGAAATAGAATATAAATAGAACTAGAACTTGTTAAATTGATGATAAAAGTTTTGATTGACTCGCGCATATACACGGCAACGAGAAATATAAAATCTGATATATCCCAGGGGGATTTTTCTTGTTTTAAATCACATAGGTAGGTGCATTGATGAATATTTAGACGAAGCAAAATCTTAATTTTGGTATGTGGATGATAATAAACACTTGGAGTACCCTTGAAGATGCTTCCTTCGAGATAACATTGCACTGCAAAACACGCAATTCCAGAATGACATAAAGATACCGTGTACCTAAATTATCCAATTTAAAGGCCACACTTTTTATTTTTATGGATGACATCCTGCGCGCGCACCAATTTTCGTCCGTTCTCCCCAAAAAAAAAAAAAAATCCCCTCCCCCCCCCAAGGAAGTCGGTTGTCGCAAACGTCGTTATTGAATTTGCCGGAAAATGCAATCGGCAATCCTCGGCTAGTTTCGCAAGCTCCAAACTGTCATTGTCGACTGCGGAGACATCCGAGTAGTTCTGAGTGCGGAAAATGAGCTTTCTGCGCATGCGTATTATCACCACGTGGAAATATGGCCGCTTTGCCGTCAAATTCATCTCTAGCATTAATTTCAAAATACACGACAATTAAAGTCATAAAGAGAATGGGGGCCATCGTTTTGGATTGGTTTGCCATTGATATTGGACATGGAGATATCACCTTTTTACAATTATACGAAAGGCTGGCCGCGGCCAGCGATCATCGCCCGGAAAAATTCAGTGACATTCTGTCCAAAGCAGCACATACCAGGTATTTTCTGTAGCGAAAAAAGGGTCGACAAGAGCGTCGTGGTATTTAATTGGTGGACTGAAGGTCGGACAGGCCACCCGATAGTTGGCTGCTACGTGTGAGTCGAAGTAGACAAAATGGCATCGACCGAAATACCTTTTTTAGATTTGGTAGTATGAAGCATAGGCCTATCTTTGCTTCATTTTTTTAACAATTCTGTGGAGTGTTTACAATGCTTTAATTTTCTGAGAGTACAAATAAAGACACACTGTTTATTTGATATTTATTTTATTGATTGCTATACCAACAGAATGCATGAAATAACCTTAAATAGATTTGGTAATATGCAGCATATATATTCATGACTTTTTACCTTTCTACGAAGTAGGCCCTATTCACAATGCTTTAATATTTTGAGAGCATGGATAAAGACATATTGTTAGTTTGATAGGTGTTTCTGTAGTAAATTAGTGTTTCCAGCTGTGTACTGAAACATAACTTTTCTTAAGCAGTTTTTTTTTTGGACTGTTTTTTTTTCGCCCACTCGCACCGATTTTGGGGTCCCCAGAGGATGTCATCCATAAAAATAAAAAAGTGTGGCCTTATTGCTATTTCATGGTCTCACTGGTGTTACGTCAGCCTACCGATACAGGGTCGCTTGTCACCTTGGTTGATGAGTCAAAAACCATACCTCAGTCCGACATAATAAAAACAACATTAGCTTCGGTTTAGCATTTAAAACGAATTTATTGAAATCTAAAAAAAAACACTCAATATAGTAGAATGTATGTAGACGTAGGTAAATTAAATTTTACGAATTTTTCAACCATTTCCCCTGAACCATATAATTGTAGGTAGATTTTAAACAAAGTCTTTAAAGATAGTTGCTGAAAATACATTTTGATAAACAATGTGTTGATTTTCACATTCTACGTATTCTTGAATTTGTATCATAAGGTAATTTCCCAAAAAGATATACATAATAACTTGCTTTCTATTACAGGTTTTCCGATGCAAATGTCAGTTATGTCACGCACTGCTTAAATGCACATACGAGGTATAATCCTAAGCTACGCTAAAAAGATGCATTCTACTCTTACTCTAAACTAAAACGCTATTTCAATAATAATGCAAAATTGATAACATTGACCATAAAATATTTGATGCTATTTTAAACAGTCTTAAAAACTAATAACCATGTATCAAGCTTCGATTGTATACAGGCAATATCAGACTTATTAAAATGGACTTAGAAAAACCCCGGTGAGTCGCCGTTAAAAGGAAGAATTAAACATAAAACAACGGGCTGGTCACGTGGCTGGTCAGAGGAGGTACCGATGTTACTTGGAAGTGATTTACGAACCCATCACACTTGACCAATGCTCCACTCTGACATGACATAATTTATGTAAGGGTAAAGCACTGGTTAGTAAATCTGCGGTGATTTTTTTTTTTTTTTTTTTTTTGCATGAACAAAATATCAACAAATAACAAAATTTAAAAAAAAATTGTGAAAATTGTGGAAAAAACAGAGTGCGGATATGTTACTTTTCTCTCCCCCCGTATAAGGTTCACTAAGCCACTGACTAGGATGGGGGAATTGA
The DNA here is from genome assembly GCF_051362555.1 of Lingula anatina. Lineage (NCBI taxonomy): Eukaryota > Metazoa > Brachiopoda > Lingulata > Lingulida > Lingulidae > Lingula > Lingula anatina. The sequence continues at coordinate 680,233 of NW_028257603.1, forward strand.
CGCTTTTCTAAATAGTCCGTTTTAAGATGCATAGTCAAAAACAAAGAACGCCAGCGTCTTCACCGTGACTACAGTCTTCAACAGCCCAACCGTTGTGACGACATGACCCAATATTGGATTCTGAGCCTATGCAACCGACATTGTCCAACCAAATGGTTCCTTTACCTTGCCCAAAATATGCACGTTCTACAGCAAGTGCGTTGGAATATGGAAGATTTAAGGACTTGCAGAAAACTCTGGCATCAGTGTTATCCCAGCTGTCATCACAAACTGTTCCCCAGTCTCCATTATGGTACACTTCTACCCTACCACCGTATTTGCCATTGATATTTATTCCAATAAGACGGTACGGGTGACGGGAAACAAAAGCTGGAATGTTCAAACAAAACATTTTTAAAGAGAGAGTATTTCATTTATGATCCATTTATCTTCGCTTTATCTTTTTTGTGAGCTGTATTCTGTCATATCATGACTAAATAATATTGTCCTATCATTCGGTATTTAATAAAGCAAAATTTTATTCTATTCCATTTGCGTTAGAATAACATCTCCTTCCAGACACAATCTAGTGAGTTATATCAAATTATATTTCATGTTTTTCGTTTACCTGATTCACAATTCTTGCCTGTATATCTGGAAGGACAGCTGCAGGAATACGTGAAAGTTGCATTCCTACAAATGGCGCCATTCTGACATGGTCGGCTGCGACAATGATCTACTTCTGTAACAAATAAGGTGATTTTTGTTATCATGCTCTTGTTACTTTTATTGTCCTTTATCGCGTATGTAATTCGTGAAATGCATGATCTTAATCATTTCATGTTTCATCGTACAAATTATATCTATAATAAGTCTCACCTTTGCAGTTTGTCCCGTAGTACCCTTCAGAACACAAACACCGATAAGAATTCACCATATCAACACACGTCCCACCATTCTGACAAGGACGACTGGAACATTCACTGATTTCTAAAATTGCACAATGTTAAGTCAAATGAAAAAAATGACAGAATTTTATGATGGAAATGAAACAAAATGCACTCACCATCCAAATTACACAGGCTGGTGCATTCAAAATGTCGTTTTTACCAAAATGCCATGCGCCATCTGTATGGGTCTTATAATTAATGAACATGCGAATATCCTACCTAGCTGGCAATATGTGCCAGTAAAACCACGTGGACAACTGCAGTGAAAACCACCATAACTATTTCGACAGGTGGCGCCCCTGGCACATGGATTGTTCAAGCATTCATTTATATCTGTAAATAAACATAATAATTTGCACCTAAGAATTTATTTTGTAGTTCATTTCAATAAAATTGTTTCAGGTAAAGAGTACAAATAACAAATATAGAAACCCAGTGGATGTCAAAGTTTTCTCCAAATAAGTTCAATCTGTGAACTTTGATGTCATAATTAAGCAACACGATTTGGATATGCACTTACCGGTTTCACACCTTGTGCCTTGGAGACCCGAAGTACAAGAACACCGAAACGAACCCACCAGGTTCACACACGAGGCGCCGTTTTTGCATGGTTGGCTTAAGCAATGGTTGGCCACTTTAGACATATATAAACATCATTTGAGTTCGTTACAGAAATGTTATGTCCTACCTGTATATTTCTAGATCATAAATATTCATATTCTGAGTATGCCATGTTTGGAATGTATGAAATTTAACTGCCGTTTACGATGTGGAAGTAAACCAATAGGTTCGTTGATTTTTAAACATCAGAATAAAAAAATAATATATTAAGAATACATTCAACGGTTAAATGACTTTCACTGCATATTTCTTAACTCCTCATCACACAGATATAAAAAGAGGTCAGTCGTTTAGTAAATAAATCAAATGATAATTGATTGTTTCTAGTGAAAAGGTAACATTGTGTGATTTTTAATTTTAGAATATCCATTAACCTATAGTAATTCTAGTGCTTGTGATGAAGCTATTGGTGTAACTCTTACTTGTTTCACAATTACTTCCTGTGTATCCATGGGGACAGCTGCAAGAATAGTTGATAGCATGACTCCTGCACGTGGCGCCATTTTGGCAAGGGCGGCTGCGACATGGATCTTTCTCTGTAATATAAAACATAGCGTAGTACCGGAGCGTAGTACCGGAGAAAGCTTAACGCATTCGTTTTTGCGTGTTTGAGACTATAATTTCTACAAAATATCAGTTTGAGGTAAATAATAGGCAAACAGAAAGGGTTTTATTAAACCGTGCTCTATATTTATAATTATTAAAGAATTAATAAATAACCAATAAGTCCTCTGATATTTACAAGGCTATAAACTTTTCTTTTCTCATTTCGTCTTTTCTCCTTTTCAAAAAGCGTATTTTCTCTGGGCAATGACTGTTCTTAATAGCGTACTAATAATGACACAGAGAGAGAGAGATGTCCAAGTTGATATTTGATATAAAGGAACAAAGAGAACATTAAACCCCTACCTTGGCAGTTAGTCCCGTAATACCCGGCAGAACACAAGCATCGATAAGAATTTACCATGTCAACACACGTCCCACCATTCTGACAAGGCCGACTGGAACATTCACTTATTTCTGTAAAGTTAATATGAGAGATTTATGTAAGCTGGTGAAAGGGGCAATGTAATTTAATCTTTAAAACAAATGGAACGCTTCACGAAAATGTGCGTCATCCTTGCGCCAAAGCCACTTATAAATAACATGGAAAACGTTGTGCTGACTTTGCTACTTTTGCAATTTAATGTGAGAGATTACAAAATTTAAAAAAAATCATTTTATATGTTTCCCTTTCTGTGATAAGGATGGTCCGTAAAACACGACCTATTTTACTGCCATCTCAATTTTGATATACATGTAATTGAGATTTTTCCAACTTTCTTTCACCAAAACTGTTCCATAAGGATAGCCATTCTTGCAAATTCTCTAGAAATTGCAAACCTTAAAGGAAGTCAAATTTCAATTACTGGTAACGTACTTTTTCCACGCTCTTAGCTGCTGAATGACAGCGGCCATACGAATCTTGAAATTGGCATTGACCTTTGCAATCATGTGAGCCGGGTTGTTCCTTACTTTTCTCGATCCGCATGTTGGTCTTCAAGGTGTCTAGAGTTTGTGGATTTTAGCATAGATTCTTTCTTTAAGTTACCTAAAAAGGAAGAAATCTGGGGGATTGAGATCTGGAGAGAAGGGTAGCCAAGCGAAGTGGGATGATGATGACTACCTCAAAGGATTCCAATTCCTGCAGAATTTGCAAGGATAGAATGGTCATCCTTATGGGACAATTTGGGGAAAGAAAGTTGGAAATATCTTTGTCGTATCATACTTGAGATGGAAAGTAAAATAGGTCGTTTTTTATGGAGCACCATGTATCTTAGTATCAGTTGAAGTATAATACCAATTTGACATAATTTGCCAGTAAAACCAGGAGGACAATCGCATTCAAAACTGCCATGATTATTTCTACAGGTGGCGCCCCTGGCACATGGGTTGTTCATGCATTCATTTTTGTCTACAAAAAATATAGTTGTACTTTTAACTTATAATTTTATGTCTTTATACTTTTCAATCCGTTATTATGGCAAATATGTAACAATTACTATACTTTGAATGATCATATTGAGTTACAAAGGTAGAAGAAAAGTTTATACAAATATTATGATTGTGCACAAGAGTTTGATGGTTATAAAATATCGTAATATCACCTTAAAGTGCAATGAAAAATTGATGCAGTTCACATAGATTTGTGATGCAAAAAGTAATGATAGACCTTCCTAGGACATTCAAATTACACAGGCTTATGGTTTGGTACCTACCGTTTTCACACCACGTGCCTTGGTAACCGGAAGAACATGAACATCGAAACGAGGCCACATAGTTCTCGCACGTGGCACCATTTCTGCAAGGTTTGCTTTGGCAATGGTTGGTCACTGGAATAAATAAACATGTATAATGCCACATCCCATTAAGATTCGTCATACCTACATTACGGACTGATATCTGCTTATAAATCATCTTTTTAAAGTTGGGTTTTCACTTTGGGTGGATTGGCATTTTTTCCCCTTTTCACCAAATTTATGCTGAGATACAATATTATATCAATTGACTCCCTTCGTTAAATTACCATTTGACCCATTGTTTGCTGAAACCAAACTCTCAAATTCATGGTTGAGTTTGTCACTATTTTCTTTTTGGGTAAACGCTAGCGACCATACAACAATAGCAACCAATGCAGCGCACATGATTCCCACTAACACCAATGCTATTTGTAACCGTCTATTGACTTTTGTCTTTGGTGGCTGTGTAATGCTTGTATTGGGATCATCGGCATTGTCAGTTGGACCAGAAATCCTTAAACTCTCGTAAACACTTGTTGTCTCCTCTGGAGCGAGATCCATATCCGCCGAAGTTTCATATGTTGCATTTACATACGCGGCACTTTGGTCTTGAAGAGTAAATAACTTGATACCTAAAAGTAGTTATAGCATGATTTCATCATGGAATTGACAACTCCATGCAAAGTGATAATTTCAGATCGCCTGAATATCAGGCTCACAAATAAATAAGTAAAGGTGAGAAACCAATATATATATTTCCAAAGATTATATTTAACACAGGGAAAGCATATTCATTTTAATAGCTTATACTTAAAACATGTTTATTAAACGAACCCTATTCATAAGAACTGATTAACCCATGGATGCATACCTCTTGAATCTGCCATGTTTACTTTCTTCGAATTTCAAAAGCTGTGGAATAATAAAATGTTGTATTGCCACATCTTTCAAAGTTTGACGCATATTGCAAACGAAGAATATGTAAATGTGCATTTTGCAACTACGACACATTTTACGACAGTAATGCATTTTAACGGTTTGAATAACATATTTATCATATAATATAGGTTCAGGCATATTCTCTTTCTTATTTTTCTGAAAATAGGATGAACCACGATTACAACATTGCCGTTATAACTTTGGAGCCGTGAGGGGAGTGTAGTTAAAGGTTTTTTGATTCAACATTTCAAACCAAACACCAATGCTAAACGCTTGTCGCTAAAAGCAAATTACTGCGGATTACAGCTGGATCAGTGTGTAAACAAGGATGAAAGCGCTGTACTATATTGGTTAACGTTTCAGTGACATACAAAAGTTGATTGTAAATGCGCCGTGGTTGCAGGATGCATAATGCTGATGTAAATTGTTTTTTCTTTATTCTTTTTGCGGTCGATGTTACAGTTGCTTTGAATTAAAAGCATGAAATATTACGATAAGCGACCCTTCGCGCTTTCTGTAACTGACATGTTGGTAAATGTGTTATCTACAACCTCTCTACATTAGCAATGAAACTTAACTTAAATGCAAACTTTCTAATCAATTTTGCCCTCCCCCCATAGACCAAATGATATTGAAAAATAGTTGTTTAAATTTAACATTTTTTACCTCTTCTTAAAGTCATTTTCAAGTCGTTATAGTGCAGGATCCCAGATTTTCAGCCCCTATAAATCAGGGTCTGCCAGCCACACCCAACCACTCAATCTGTCTGTCAGTGTCTATTTAATATACTTGTGACCATGCTGAAAGACCCCCGATAGGTTTCTAAGGGTTCCCCTAAAAAGTCCTGTTAGCTGGATTTGAGGGCTTTTGTTTTGAACCCTCTGACCGCACCCATCACTGGCAATACGACAGACTCCCATTTTCATATAAAGGTAAGCATGTAGGTCATTGCCAGGTACAAGAAAATTTGTGATCTTTTCGGGCATACTCAACCCTCTGGGATCTCGGACTATTATTTATCTAATAGATAAATAATAGTCCGAGATCCCAGAGGGTTGAGAATGCCCGAATTTAAAATATTCAACTGGAAAGGTACAATAATAAAACTACAAACAGAGCCTACCCCGCACTTAAAACCATAGAGCTTCACTGTCATCACATATTACCAATTATATCACATTGTTATCATTAAATGCAAATATACATGTGCTTTAAAAATTTTGATAAGTAAAACAAGACTTGTAACCAAAAGATCGTAATGTTTCAGGTTGAAGACTATCTGATTCTGATTTTAACAAAGAAATGACTCTATCGCTAAAGTCACTATGATAACACAACCATAAGCACAACCATTTTATCCACACTCACGAACATTTCATTCCCGTCAACATTTTAACTTTAAAATGCGGAGCACCATAGTTGCAGAATTGTGAGATGAGACTATTTATCTATAGAAGTATAAGCATAAATACTCCATACCTGTAAAAAGAACATAATTATTGTACTTACCAGGCGTCTCAACAGCCTTTTTACTAATGTGACACTACGCACGTTTGTTGACAACAAAACTTAAGCTCTCACGCTGAAACTAATATAAGCAATATTACTTCCTGGTATAATATATGTACTGAATAACTTCATAGCTTTATTTGTGTGCTCATAAAATTCGATTCAGGTGCTGAGGCGTCTCGGGGTACAACTAAAGCCAGCTAATGACGACGTGTGACGGGACTCAATCGTTCACTTCTGTGTGGGATGGTCCGACTTCGCAACTTACACTAAAAATCGTTATTATCTTAATTTTCAGCATTTTCCACTTAGTCACCCATGTGTGATATACAGGGTATCTCACATCATCACCCAGGTGTTCTATATCTCATATCGCGAAAAATTTAAAACATGAATTTATTAGGATAATAGTAACAATTCCCTTTTTTTGCTTCATAAGAGAATTTAAAAAGGAGAAACGAATGTGGATAATAATAGTACATAACGGTATATTTTATAAATGACACCCCATTATACATTAAAATTCACTTAAAACTTAAAATACAATACTATATCATAGTTTAAGAAATTATACCAGATTGCTTAATATTAAAATCAAAACTACTAGAATAATTATACGAAATTCATAGCATTAAACATTAAAACTTGTAAACGCGAATTTAAAACTGTCTTTAAAACTAATGCTCAGCTTTGGGTTAACTTTTTATATCTCATTCCGGCAATAACATGCTAACTGAAATGGAGTTCGAAGAGCCCGAGTGACACGCACTAAAGAAGGAAAGAGCTAAAAAGCGATGGACTGGTCACATGATTGACGAGACCACTAGGCACCAGCTGGAGCTTGGATAGCTTGGAAGGGAAGTTAAAGGAGTCATCTAGAGAGGAGAGAACCCGCCACTGAACCCTACTGGAGAAATAAGATTTATGAAGATATCAATTATGAAATATAACATGATTTATGTTAGGACAAAGCACCGGTGTGTAAAACAGAAAAAAATCCCCTCTTTGCATGACCGAATTTCGACAAAATATATAAGAATCAACGGTCACTCATCTTGTAAAACGACATGACAAAGAACACAGATATTCCCTGGTTCCAGTAAGTTAAATACGGACAAGTTTAGATCATAGACATTCAACCCACTCAATAAATCTACACCTGTGTCGGCAGATTCGTGTTTCACTTCCGGGTACAAAGCGACCTATGCATAACGATGGTATTTTCTGTACCAAGTAGGCCTATTTATACATTTAACTATTTTAATGTTAAAACAATCTCCAACAAACTTAAGCTACTCAATCCACTTACCAGTGAATTCGTGGAAAAAACAACACGTTTGACCTGATAATGTGCCAACTTCTACTAAGTACAAAGCTGTTTCACCTAGCTGTCCTCCCGGGCGATCACATCACGTGGCATGAAAAAATATGGGACAAAACAACACGGATATAAAGGTAAAGGTAAAGGTTGTCCGACTTCACAATGTATGCCTGGTCTTTCTGGATCTATTCGATCAAGTAACCAAGACCTACCCTGTACTTGGATAAGCAACATCAGAGGGTGGTCATTAACATCGGTCAACAACTGGGCAGAAACACCACGTGGCTGAAGGGATTGGGGTTCAATCTTCGTCCACTTTTGAACCAAGCACGGAACCTGATTGATTGATTGATTGATATCTGGATCAAGTGTTCAGTCTTTTAACCCCTGCATTACCCCCTATATTTAGACAGTTTATCGAGGAAACTTTGGGGACCTTTATAATAAATAAACCACCCTTACCCTGCAGGCATATCCCCTTTGGGTAATTTTCCTAATATAAAGACAGTGTCTGTACCAACAATCCCTAAAATATTGATGTTCTCTAGAATAATACTAGAACGAATTCCTCAAGATAAGATTGCACTGCAGCCATTAACTGTGTATATGCAGCTACTTTTCTTTGTTGATGTATTTGCCAATCGGTTGTGACCAACCAAATTATACAACTATAGCAATGTGAATGGAAACGAGTGCAACAGCTGTTTTCAGTTATGACTTATTGATCAGGGCCCGAATTTCTTCAACACTGGACTCAACTACCGGAAAGAAAGTCTGGGACCCGTTATTTCAGAAACCAGGGGTCCTACGGACCCCTGGTTTCTGAAAAAATGGGTCCCGGACCTTGTATCATGGTAATTGGATATAATATACAGGGTCCCCCGGACCCTGCATTTAACCGGACCCTACGTTTCATGACAGCTATCACGAAACACAGAGTCCGCCCGCCATACAGAAGAACTGGGTCTAAAAGCTAGGGTCCTACTGTAGAACAGTATATATTTAGTAAAAGCGCTTTATATTGACAATCTGGGTATAATAGAATTATAATAAAGCAAACCCTTGATGCAAGTAAATATAATATAACAAAACGGCGGTGGTTTGCACAACGACCTGGTGGTGTAGTGGACAGCGACACTGGTGATGAATCTACTATGGTATCCAATGACAGGGAAGTATGTAGTAATTTAACAATATGTTGGTTCGGGTCCCACACTGGAGTTCACTTTAAGACGCCTCTATTTTCAATCTTGTTTTTTTTTTTTAATTTATAGTTAAATATTCAAATTACTGTCCATTTATTGTGTTTCATTCCGTAATAATATGTTTTATACTCACTTTTTATTACATTTCATACCTTTTTTTAATTGGACTTACTTAAAATATATTTCACACACATCCCATTGCATTGTAATGCTTAAGACTATATATACACGTGACTTATTTGAATACCACTCGTACATGTGTGTAAGCAAGTGGTACACAATGAATCGATGCTAAACTGTGCGAAACGTTTCTTTTCTCTAGACTATACGCGTAACTTAGGCTACAATGACTACGATTCATAAATGTGTGACAGCTAGCGTTATACAGTGCATCAATGCCAAATTGTGCAAAATATGTATTTTCTGGAAACTGACGACATTAATTAGTTATTAAATATACATGCTTATGTAGTGTAATTGAAAATGTACTCATTTAATTTTGTTTAACATTATATATAAAGTTTTAATTTAAGTTGCATACCCTAAATTAAAATGGAATCAACCCAAAAGGAATGTATTCCATGTTTCTCAATAACATTAGAAATCTTAATTAAAGTTTTTTCCATTGTGTATTATATGGACAACAATAAAGCAAGATTGTATCAACAAGAAAGGATTTGATATCTACATGTACTTAAAATATATATTTATAATGTGAAACTATGGATTATATTTTTCTCATTTTAGACGAAGCACTGGCACAGATGTTTTATCAAGTTTGCATGATGATGGAAATGCGGGTGACAACGGACAATTAGGAGAAAAAACAATTACTATACTGATTAATAATTTTTTGTAAAATCATGAAGTTCACCAAAGGCACTTATGTATTCTGAATAAATTTATATTTCTTGAGTGATGTTCTTTCTCAATTGCATACAAAAGATAATCCTGCAAATTAAAGTTTATGAAATGCGAACAATGCACATTTATACTACGCGTTACACTCTAACAGAGTTTAATAATGTTTTTTTTACCTTTAATTCTTATAATTCTTCCCTCCATATCAGTTAACATCATGTTCAATTTCATTTTTAAATTGCAAGTTTTAAGTGTGAGATTTCATTATTGCTCTTCAATGCGGACTTTCAGTATTAAAACGTAGGGTCCTAGGACTTTCCGTACTGAAATAGAGTGTCGAGGGGGAATCTACATTTCAGAACATAGAGTCCGGGACCCGTTATTTCGAGACAGGGAGTCCGCCGGACCCTCAGTTTTAAAACACCGGGTCCGCCGGACCCTAGAATGGTAGGACTCTGTGTTGCTTGACACCGGTGTTTACCGTCTGGTTGATTTTATTTCATTTGCTCTCTGGTGTCTTTTTGAAAATTTATATTAGAAATGTTCTATTAATTTTATGTTGTAAAAAATTAATCCGTCGGAATTCCTTAGGATAACATTTATTTTACCTTCATTTTAAGGGGATTTCCATTGTATTTACAGTGTTATATTTGGCCCCAATGGGGATTTTTCACCACTCCCCCACTCTTGATTAATAAAATTCTTCATGGACCAGATTGAAAATGATATTGCAAAATACATTCTAAATCGTAGGAAGGTTAATCGCAGATAATGCTGCAAGGACATTCTTGTGCAAGGGCGAACTTGGCCAATATAATTTTTTTTTACTTCGTCTCCCGGTTTTGGAGCGCCTGTTCTAATTTTTGAAAGCGAGGCAATGGAACCAAACAATACGATGCAATATGAAATCTCGTAAAAATTGCTATTTTTAAATAAAGACTATAGCATGGAGTACATTGATAGCGACTCGTTTATTATTATGATCTTCAATAATAGTTAATATAAAATATACTATATAATAAGTTCTTGTTCCCGGCCTATTTATTAACTTAATTGATTTTTTAATATTTGGAGATTAAAAGCACAAAAGTTGTCTGGTTTCATATCGAGGCACCCTGTTTCGTTCGTGTGCTATGTAGTGTTTAGTAAACATTAATTTACTAAACAGTTACAGGTAAGTAGACATTACTTTGTCCAGAGGATAATAATTTCATCTAATTGTTTTGCTATCCAGAGGATAGTGCTATGCAGTGTTGAAGACACTTGGCCCAAGATGATACCAGATTAACACAACTAGTGAAACAGATCAAAGAAAGGGTGACGAGTGAATTGGTATTTTTTAAACAAGCAATTCCAGAATGACATAAAAATACCGTGTACCTAAACTATCCCCTTATTGCTATTTCATGGTCTCACCGGTGTTACGTCAGCTTACCGATACAGGCTTGCCACCTTTATTGGTTGATGAGTCAAGAACCCTAGAAAACAATTTTGAAATGCGATACTTCAGTCTAACATAGTAAAACCAACATCAACATCAGTTAAAGGGATAATAACTCTTTGTATGATATCTATATTTCACAATAAAAACATTGTGAGTAACTTATAGAAATATAATATATTCTGTTTTACCACAAAAACGGCAGTAATAGCTATTATTCTGATATTTGAGCTTGTCTTTAGACCACGTGACCTCCATTGATGGCTATACTCTGTTAAAATCTCTTAAGAGATTTTAACAAAAAACCAAACTTTTTAGAAAAAAAACAGGGACTTACTTTAAATGTAAAAATGGATTCATTAACCATTGGTAAGTATGGGAAAATTGTTGTTTACTCCAGGAAAATTCATATTTTGGCCAAAACGAAGAGTTATTATCCCTTTAAGTATTTAAAACGAATTTATTGAAATCGAGAAAAACAATCAATATTGTAGATTATATACAGATGAAGTTAAATTGAATTTTCTAAAATTTTCAACAATTTTTCAACCCTAAACTTATATGTACAAAATCTTGAAAGATAGTTACTGAAAATACATTTTAATAAACAAGATGGTGTTATTCACATTCTACATATTCTTGAATTTGTATCAATAGAATAGCTTCCCAAAGAAACTAATAATGAGTCATCAAGTTTCGATTGTATACAGGCAATTACAGACTTACGAAAATGGACTTAGACGAGCCCCGGTGAGACGCGTTTAAAAGGGAGAATTAAAAAAAACAACGGGCTAGTCACGTGGCATAGTCGAGTCGCCACTCCCATAGGCCCAATAGTCGAACCCTGCAATGTTCTTTCTTGTAAACTTTTTTTGCTGAAATGCATTATTCAGGCCGAGAGAAGCAAAATTAGCTTGGTTGCTATTTCCGAGACCTTGAGCATTTCTCAATATGGCCGTCAATTTATGAGGAAAAATAGAAAAACGACCAGAAGTTGCCGGGTAAACTTTATTGACAGCTTTTTTGAACGTGTATCCTATCAGGAGAGCACAACAGTACTAGTGAATACGCTTAATCGCGTACCACTTAGCAAAAAACCAAAATGGCCGTCAAAACATAAGGCTGAAAATGATAAAAGCTGTAGAATCAGTTTGTTTTTTGCATATTTAGTTTTATTAAAACCATATCCCCTTTTTATATTTATGTTAATTATAATATTTTGTTAGTCATGACCCTAAACTCTTGGAATTAGCTTATCTGACAGTTCAATACCCCCCCCCCCCCCAAGAATCTGTTTGCTACTTCCCCGGGTCCCATAGTCAAATACTTAGAATGTTATTCCCTGAAATTTTAAAAATAATTTAAAACCTTGGGGGTATAAAAGCCAATTTAATTTGGGCTTTTTTTGGCAGTGGCTACATACGGAACATTGATCAATTTTCAAAATTCAAGATGGCCGTCAATGATATAAAAATATATAATAAAATCATTATATTATAAATAAATAATTATGTAACATAGCAAAGAGTCGGGTTAAAAGTGCATGGTATTCCGCATTTCAAATTACCTCTAAAACATGCCCAAAAAGGTAAAAAAAAAATCAGTTAAATTACATTTTAAACTGGTAATTCTTTTTATTGAGATTGGCAAGAGTAAGAATATTTCATCAGTATATAACAGTATTTCTAGTTTTTCTTATTACTGCACATTTTTCACTTTAAATTTTAAAGAGTCAATAAACAAAACATCTTACAAATCATTTGGTTATAAACTGACAGCCATTAAAATCTTTGAGGCCATATTTTTCAAAATAATTGTTATTTTGAAGCTCTAAACTGGATTATTTTCATATGTTCAGGACATTGGTATACGGAACCAAAAATCTTAAGTTTCATGAATAGTTTCAAAACAAAAATGGCATCAGCCCAACACAATGTCACAACGGTCAATAGCCGGTATGATCTCCACTTGCTTTGATGCAGGCAGCGATCTGTTGGCGCATGCTCGGGCAATAAATGTGGATGGGATGGTGTCATGCGGAATCCTATTCCAGCTTTGTCATAGTGCCTGGATCAGCTGCTGCCTTGGACAACGGACAACCAAGATAAATGTTATACCACAAGTGTTCAATCGGATTCATATCAGGAAAATATAGCCATCTTGAATTTTGAAAAATTATCAATATTTCGTACAGTCATAAGATTATATATGTGTGCATTTTTTCCATCTACCATAAGAAAATTAGATACAATTATAACGTCAGAAAATACAATAGAGGGAGTGTGATAATGATAGGGTCGCTAAACGAATTTGACGGAATATAGTGACTAGCCTAATCCTCTTGTCGCCTGGTTAGTCACGCCCCCTTAGAGTACTTATGTAAACAAAAGGTCTTCCCTAGAGAACTACCCTTTTGTTCAACAGCTTCGCGCGTGCAGCGGATTATGTATATAGTGACGCTGTACAGCTAACTGCAGTTAAATCTGTGAAAGCTGTTATTTAATTTATTCTGCTGTGTCGGACGTTGTGGGCCAGCCCAATGGTTCATTCACTCATTCTTTTCTGAAGATTGGTGATGCATATTTTGAATGCTTAATTATTTGCCCTCCTTCTAACAAGAGAAAGTAAAAGGGGAGAGAAACAGAGACAGTGTCAAATAAAAAGGGTAAAGAGTAATATAACATGCTGTACAATGACTGAGTCGTGAAAGGGGTATTGGACTTCTTTGCGTTAAAAACAAATTCATTTCGAAATCAAAAGAGCATTTTTTGAAGGGCGCGTGGGGGGAGGTAAATAGTAACTCATTCCGTAATCCTTCTTGCACATTTATTTAATCGTATCAAAATGTTTGATACACAATGTTCACTAGTGTCATAGTTTTGGCGACTTATTAAAACCATATTTGTACAAAGTAGGTTAGCATAAGTTACACAAATGTAGGCAACAACCAGTGTGAAGAACAACTCCCTTTTTAAGTGAGGCAAGACAACCTATTCAAACTGATTATAACCTTGATAAAGACACAAGGCAAAGGAGTTATGTAAACTAGCGTGTGAAAACACATTCTTTGTCAATGTTACAAGACAATGGAGGCGACCAAGTGGAGTAATTACAATATACCCCTGTACAGTCAAAGAGAAATTAGTTATGAAAGCTTACTTCTGGTCAGCCCTTAATTTGCTTGTTCGAAAGAAAGAGATAGATGTCGCAACGCGAATCCTTTTATTAACCCTTCATGAGTTTGTGTAAAAGTGTGAAAAACAGGCAACGATCTCGAGTCGCTATTGATATTGTTCGCAATTAATATTGGAGTATACGCCTACATGTAAACATCAGACAAGGCGTTGAGATCGATAAAAGTGGGGTTTTATCTGAAAAATTAGATGCCATTTTTGTGAAATGACTTATCAAGTGATGTGCATGTACCTAACATGTATAAATTCTTGATTTTTATTATTTGAAACATCTTCATACACGGCCTCATATTTATATTTCTCTCAGGCCATACTCATTTTATTGTACAGTATAACATGGGACTCTAAAACACAGGGCATTGTGAAAGTTAATTGGCTTCAGAGACTTGTTATCCTTCATGCAGTTTTATAGTGTGGATGAACTACATGTAGAAACAGGCTTTACTTAGCTTTACTTAATTTACGAAAATTTAAACAAAATCAATCTGCAAGGCTTGCTTTGACTTGATGTTAACCTAACACTGGACTTAAAAGAAGAAATATAAATATGTTGGATGGATTAAATCACCGATACCGTTCTATTTTAACTTAACATGGTCATAAACACAGTAACACAGATAATATTTATAAGTTGTCTGTCATTCAGCACGCATTATAGGCGAGTAGCCAAACAGTGACTATGATCAATCCAAGTAAAATCTAGGCAAGTATTGTTTACAAAATAGATCATGATGAATAAACCTACGCTTTAACGCTCATACCCCCTTTACACTGGGCGGCGTCCTTTCTGCGACCATGAAATTTGGAATCGCTGTGGTCTTAATAAGGAGGCACGGGCATTGATTTTGTATCAGAATGAATCCTTATCGACCGGCCAGTTGTCGGCACGTAAAGTATTATAATTTTTTAACTTTCAAATGGAGTCGTACTGCTGGACGCAGAAAGGACGCCGTCCAGTGTAAAGGAGGCTTCAATGATATCAAAAATGATTCGACGCTTTAAAAATGGACCGGTTCAAGGGGAATTTTTTGTTTCAGCTAGGGGGACTTCAGGTAGAGGATTCAGTGTAGGTGTTTCCTCGGATGATAGCAGCATCACACCCTAGGTCTTAGCGAGTTGACTAGAAGCTTTTTGTCCAAGCATCCTATTTCTACTACTAAACTAATAACTCTTAACCACAAAGGTTTATGCGGTAAAAATATTTAAACTAAATGAGGTGCTTTGACAGAGGCACAAGTACAATCCAACGCCAACGTGCAACAGGGGAAAGTCTGACAGTGTATTACATAATATATGAAAGTGCGGTCAATATTAACAGTGTAAGACATCAGTTAAAGAGGAGGGGGTCTTACTATCCTTTGTTAAACGCGACTGTTATCATCTCTCGAACAAGCTTAAACCATGCCTTATACAATTACTGTGTCTCCGGCTGTCGTGCAGAAACGGCATGACGAACATATTTTGCTTTAGTTACAAACAGGGCAAACTAGCGACTTGTTCTAGATCGCTCTAGTAAAAAAGCATAAGTGCGGCGCCCGGGCAAAACAATCAACTACCCGGTCTAACATTCATATCTTAGCGTTTACATAGGTCGCGCAAAGAGCTAAGTACATATGACGCGCAAGGAGCTAAGCAATTAGCCTTGACAAAGTGGTCCGTTTTTAAACAAAAACAAGAAAAAAGAACGCCTTGTCATAGTCATGAGACAAATCGCTTGCAACGTGCAACAAGGGGGGTGGCTGACAGTGTGGTCACACTACATGTTTATGAAAGTACGTTGAATCAAGGAGTTATAAGTTATGTGGGTTGACACTCACCGCGTTAGCTGCGACAATGATTATTTCTTCACAGCGATTTCTTCATTCAATTATTAAATCATAATTTATTTATTATTTATTAATTTAATTTAATGATTTAAATCATCTAATTTTTATCTATTTTTTATTTGATTCTTAATGTAACCTAATTATTTACTTTATTCTTTAAATAATATTTTTATTTATTTATTTATCAAGCCCGTAACCAGCAATTTTAAAGAGGGAGTGTCTTTTTCTGAAAAAGTGGACCTTTTACCGAAAAATCCCCATGTATTTATGTCAAATTTTACCCAGAGTGGGCCTTTTTTAAGCAAAAGGGTTTTTTTTTTCGAACCTCCCGAACTCCCCCTGGCTGCGGGCCTGTTTATATATTTATTTATTAAGACTTTCTATTATTATCCTTTTACGGATTCGCTCTATTATTTTATATAAAATGTAACTTAATGTAGTAATTGAGGCAACACGCCAGCTTGTAATGTGAATAAATTTTAATAATGTTTCTTTCTTTGTTATCTCTAAACAGTAATGTATTTTTACACAGGTAGCGATGATGGAAATTTGTGTACGGAGCATCTTTAAACTTTTTGAGACGGGGTGATTTGTTGATTATGCTGATGTACGATGCTGATGCATGTCTATCAAATTCAATTTTTGACCACAGAACACTTCATGTTGAATTAAAAAACTGATACTAAATTAAACTAGCAGTTTTCTTGCAACACTTAAAACATGATCAGCTGCGTGTGCCAAGCTAGTGAACAAAAGGATAGGTGGCCACGGGAGTATAATCCTATCGCCGCAACAAACAATGGGCACTTACTGACTGATGTATCCTGCTGTTAATTACACCTAGTCACAGCGGATTGTCGCGCTCGCGCTGGACCACAGAAACAGGCGTCACGGGGTTCACTCGCCTAAGGTATTGTGCGTTATTACGTCTAAACTATTGTGTTTTGGCGTTCGAATTTTGAAGGGATTAGACGGCTCTCCATTGTTTGTCCGCCCCCTTCTATTCATAGAATAGGGATTAAAACCTTTCTGACGTTTTTAAAACGTCGTACAACGGAAACTTAATTTTTATTACTACTGTATGTATCAACTGGCAAATAAAGTCAAGCTTATAAGCTTCTCTAAATTTTGTAACCCAGATGAAATAATTTCTTTTTAAAAAGCTTGCAAGATATAACATAGCAAGCTTTGGCTATAGGGCTTGTCGGAGTGGCAAATGGACTCACAGGAGATGTCACTGTCTGCCACCATCTGATTAATGTCAAATCAGCAGTTTCTGAATGTTTAGGACCATTACTAACAAATTATCATAATGGACATAAATAGAAAAGGCGGATATGTTTTTAATTAGGCTAAATTTGCAAAAAAAAACGAACTTATTTTGCAGCTTTTTTACTTTCTACCATATGTTTTGACGGCCATTTTGGTTTTTTTGCTATATGTAATGGGTTAAAGTGTATTCACCAGTACTGTTGTGCTCTCCTGATAGGATACACGTTCAAAACAGCTGTCAATAAAGTTTACCCGGTGACTTCTGGTCGCTTTTCTATTTTTCCTCATAAATTGACAGCCATATTGAAAAAATGCTCAAGGTCTCTGAAATAGCAACCAAGCTAATTTTGCTTCCCTCGACCTAAAGAATGCATTTCAGCAAAAAAAGTTTACAGGAAAAAGTATTGCAGGGTTAGCGTTCTGGCTACTCGACTAGCAGGTCAGAGGAGGTACAGAAGTTACTTGGGAGTGATTTGAGAACCCGCCACACTTGACCAGCTCTCTACTTGACAAGCTCATGCAGTGGGTCACTGACACTATTTTCCTTGTTTAAGATCAATGGCATCGATCGCAACTCAAGGCCGTTCTGTTATTGCTTTGTATTTACAACACTTATCCTTTTCTCCTCTAATGTGAAATGACGCTACCAGATGAATCAGAACATTTACTGTCTAACCAAAAGTGTCTTTCAAGGCTGGACCATTGTATTCTGCTACAGCAATATAGCTTACTGTAATTCTACACCATCATAAGTCAATGTCCAGAAGGATATGGTGACCATTTTGAGGGCACGCTGCTGTCCCACAACTTATCAATTATGACATGACATAATTTATGTAAGGGTAAAGCACTGGTCTGTAAATCTGCGGTGAAGTTATTTTTCTTTACATGAGCAAATCTCAACAAATTACAAAAAGAAAATAAATAAACGACTGTGAAATTAATGTTGTGTCTTTATGGTACTTTTGCCTGCCCCTATATAAGGTTCACTAAACAACTGACTACTAGTAAGCTGAATGAGGTGATGCTTTTAATTAGTTCCTTCTAAGATGCATCGTCAAAAACAAAGAACGCCAGCGTCTTCATGGTGACCACAGTTTTCATTTGCCCAGCCGGCGTGCTTACATGATGCAATGTTGGGTTCTGATCCTGTGCAGAGGACATCGTCTAACCATATGTCTCCGGTACCTTGTCCAAAATAGGCACTTTGTACGGCAACTGCGTTGGAATGGGGTAGATTTAAAGACTTGCAGAAAACTTTGGCATCAGTATTATTCCAGTAGTCATCACAAACTGTTCCCCAGACTCCATTATGTTTCACTTCAACTCTGCCACCGTACTTTCCATTGATATTTATTCCAACAATACGATACAAGTTACGTTGAAGAAAAGCTGGAATGTTCAAACAAAACCTGTTCAAAGATCAAACTTTTCAGATAAAATCTATTCATAGCACTGTTAGTAAATATTATATGACTGAAATATAGTTTTTACATATCAATTTTGTACAGCATGTTAATATTTATAATTCACTCATAATTCAATTCTATTTACACCAGCAGTCCATTCCTCTTACCTACAGTGACACGAAAAATTATGTTAACAGTAAATTACTTCATGAAACTGCCTTAACCTGATTCACAATCCCTTCCGCTGTATCCAGTACGACAGCTGCAAGAATAGGTGTTAGCATAACTCCTGCACGTGGCCCCATTTTGGCAGGGCTGGCTGCGACATTGGTTTCCTTTTGTATCAAAAATTTCTAGATTTCAAATATGTTTAAACTCACTAGCGTTATCAACAACAGTAGGTCATATGCGTTCAGCGAGTTATGCCTCTTTAAATAACGATCCAGTTTTACCCATAAATCGTCTTAATAAGGAGGCCGCTGTCTTACAGATAGATATACATATATAATTCATTTTATTTATATCAGAAAAAAATACTCTATATCATAATTTTTCTGTATATCATCTGATTTTCACCTTGGCAGTTTGTCCCGTAGTACCCGGCAGAACACAAACATCGATAAGAATTCACCATGTCAACACATGTCCCACCATTCTGACAAGGACGACTGGAACATTCACTGATTTCTAAAACGTTAATGTAAATTAGACTAATGTAAGCTAGCAATTTTATTTAAAAGCAAAACCAAAACATCTTAAGTATAACATGGAAAACGGTGTACTGGCTTTGTTAATTTTACAGAATTTCACTTCATATGTTTTACTTCCATTGATCAGTATACTATATTTGTATAAGCTAAAGTAACATACCAAGTTGACACAATTTGCCGGTAAAACCAGGAGGGCAATCGCAGTCAAAACCGCCATGATTATTTATACAGGTGGCGCCCCTAACACATGGCTTGCTCATGCATTCATTTATATCTACAAAGAAACAAAAAATATATGTGCCTTTAACTGATAATTTTCTGTCTTAATACTTATTCAATCCGTTATTATGGCAAATATGTAGCAATTACTATGCTCTGGATAATCCTGTTGCGTACAAAGATAAAGAAAAATTATACACATATTTTGATAGTATAAAAATGTTTGATGCGATCAAAATATCATCATATCACCTTAAAGCGCGAGAGAGTATTCATGCAGCACAGGCTTCAAACAACTGCGCATGTGCTATAGTGCGCTGTTTGAAATGAACAAGTTGGTGAAATTGACAATGCCTGCCGGCGTTTACCGTCTGGTTGATTTTATTTCATTAGCTCTCTGGTGTCTTTTTGAAAGTTTATATTAGAAATGTTCTATTGATTTTATGTTGTAAAAAGTAAATCCGTCTGAATTCCTTAGAAAAGCATTTATTTTACCTTCATTTTAAGGGGATTCCCATTGTATTTATAGTGTTATATGTGGCCCCAATGGGGATTTTCACACCTCCCCCACTCTTGATTAATAAAATTCTTCATCTGGAGGATTGTAAATTATATTGTAAAATACAATGAAAATCTTAGGAAGGTTAACTGCAGATAATGCTGCGAGGATATTCTTAACAGTGGGGGAACTCGGCCAATATAAAATTTTTAACTTCGTTTTACGATTTTGGAGCGCCTGTTCTAATTTTTGAAAGAGAGGCAATGGAACAATACTATACAATTTGTAATCTCGTAAAAATTGCTATTTTTATATAAAGGTTATAGCATGGAGTACATCGAAATGCGACTTGTTTATTATTATGATCTTAAATAATAATTAATATAAAACAAACGATATAATACGTTCTTAACGTTAGCCTATTTATTAGCTTAATTGATTTTTTTTCGTATTTGGAGATTAAAAACACAAAAGTTGTCTGGTTTCATGTCGAGGCACTACGTTTCGTTCGTGTGCTTATTCATGCAGTTTTATACAAGCTTTATACAAAGAGTAATGAAAAACCTTTCATTCGTCTACCAGGATATTCATATTACAAAGACTCATAGTTGACTATCTACCGTTTTCACACAATGTGCCTTGGAAACCGGAAGAACAAGAACATCGGAACGACTCTAGAGTGTTCTCACAATGGGCACCATTTCTGCAAGGTTTACTTAGGCAGTGGTTGGACACTGGAATAAATACACACCCAATTACATCTCTTCAGACTTACCTCCTCATCAAACAGCCATGAAATGGGATAGACCTAAGTCATTTTCCACAGAAATGACTTTCTTTAAATCTTTATCATTCTCAGTTATAGAAGAATAACAGATTTTCATGTGAGACATCTGCAAAAATATAAAATGTTTAAAAAGTTTTTAACTGATTTAGTGACAGTCACGGCTGTTCTTACTTGTTTCACAAATTCTGCCGGTATAACCAAACGGACAACTGCAAGAATACGTATCATTTTGATTCCTGCAGGTAGCACCATTTTGACACGGGCTGCTGCGACACGGATCTCTCTCTGTAACGTAATTTAAACGGCTGATGATACCTGATATAATTAACATAACACGCTATCTCGTCTTTTCCAAAAGAGGCAGACACACGCAAATAAGCTCGCAAACAGAAAACACGCACAAACATATAAACACACATTGATTTGCTCAATTTGGTATTTCAAAAAAGAAGCGCAGGGAGAACGTTGAATACCTACCTTGGCAGTTTGTCCCTAGGTACCCGACAGAACACAAACACCGATAAGAATTCACCATGTCAACACACGTCCCACCATTCTGACAAGGACGACTTGAACATTCACTTATTTCTAAAAAAGTAAATATTGATAAAACGTGATAAAATGTTCACTTGTAAAAGGGCCAAATTTATTTTATCGTAAAAAAACAAAAAAAAAATATAAATACCAACTGACTTTGTTTGTTTCAGAAATGAAAGATATTTTAAAAATTCAAAATTAAACTTCATATTTGCATTGATCAATACACTATCTTTTTGACTATTAGCTAAATGTATTATCATACCAAGCTGACATAATTTGCCAGTAAAACCAGGAAGGCAATCGCAGTCAAAACCGCCATGATTATTTCTACAGGTGGCGCCCCTGGCACACGGGTTGTTCATGCATTCATTGATGTCTGCAAAAGAAAAATATTTGTATCTTTAACTTATTATCTGTCTATTTTCCAATTGCATTTCTTTGTACTTATTCCAGCCGTTATTATAGCATTTCTTCAAAGGTTTGCTTAGGCACTGGATGGTCACTGTAATAAATAGGCATCTCTGTGTCCACACTCCATTAGATTTCGTCATGCCTACATTTCGGACTGATATCTGCTTATAAATCATCTTTTTAAAGTTGGGTTTTCACTTTGGGTTGATTGGCATTTTTCCCCTTTTCACCAAATTTATGCAGAGATACAATATTATATCAATTGACTTCCTTCGTTTAATTACCATTTGAACCATTGTTTGCTGAAACCAAACTCTCAAATTCATGGTTGAGTTTGTCACTATTTTCTTTTTGGGTAAACGCTAGCGACCATACAACAATAGCAACCAATGCAGCGCACATGATTCCCACTAACACCAATGCTATTTGTAACCGTCTATTGACTTTTGTCTTTGGTGGCTGTGTAATGCTTGTATTGGGATCATCGGCATTGTCAGTTGGACCAGAAATCCTTAAACTCTCGTAAACACTTGTTGTCTCCTCTGGAGCGAGATCCATATCCGCCGAAGTTTCATATGTTGCATTTACATACGCGGCACTTTGGTCTTGAGGAGTAGTAAATAACTTGATACCTAAAAGTAGTTATAGCATGATTTCATCATGGAATTGACAACTCCATACAAAGTGATAATTTCAGATCGCCTGAATATCAGGCTCACAAATAAATAAGTAAAGGTTAGAAACCAATATATATATTTCCAAAGATTATATTTAACACAGGGAAAGCATATTCATTTTAATAGCTTATACTTAAAACATGTTTATTAAACGAACCCTATTCATAAGAACTGATTAACCCATGGATGCATACCTCTTGAATCTGCCATGTTTACTTTCTTCGAATTTCAAAAGCTGTGGAATAATAAAATGTTGTATTGCCACATCTTTCAAAGTTTGACGCATATTGCAAACGAAGAAAATGTAAATGTGCATTTTGCAACTACGACACATTTTACGACAGTAATGCATTTTAACGGTTTGAATAACATATGTATTATATAATATAGGTTCACGCATATTCTCTTTCTTATTTTTCTGAAAATAGGATGAACCACGATTACAACATTGCCGTTATAACTTTGGAGCCGTGAGGGGAGTGTAGTTAAAGGATTTTTGGTTCAACATTTCAAACCAAACACTAATGCTAAACGCTTGTCGCTAAAAGCAAATTACTGCGGATTACAGCTGGATCAGTGTGTAAACAAGGATGAAAGCGCTGTACTATATTGGTTAACGTTTCAGTGACATACAAAAGTTGATTGTAAATGCGCCGTGGTTGCAGGATGCATAATGCTGATGTAAATTGTTTTTTCTTTATTCTTTTTGCGGTCGTTGTTACAGTTGCTTTGAATTAAAAGCATGAAATATTACGATAAGCGACCCTTCGCGCTTTCTGTAACTGACATGTTGGTAAATGTGTTATCTACAACCGCTCTACATTAGCAATGAAACTTAACTAAAATGCAAACTTTCTAATCAATTTTGCCCTCCCCCCATAGACCAAAGGATATTGAAAAATAGTTGTTTAAATTTAACATTTTTTACTTCTTCTTAAAGTCATTTTCAAGTCGTTATAGTGCAGGATCCCAGATTTTCAGCCCCTATAAATCAGGGTCTGCCAGCCACACCCAACCACTCAATCTGTCTGTCAGTGTCTATTTAATATACTTGTGACCATGCTGAAAGACCCCCGATAGGTTTCTAAGGGTTCCCCTAAAAAGTCCTGTTAGCTGGATTTGAGGGCTTTTGTTTTGAACCCTCTGACCGCACCCATCACTGGCAATACGACAGACTCCCATTTTCATATAAAGGTAAGCATGTAGGTCATTGCCAGGTACAAGAAAATTTGTGATCTTTTCGGGCATACTCAACCCTCTGGGATCTTGGACTATTATTTATCTAATATGTAACAATTACTATACTTTGAATGATCATATTGAGTTACAAAGGTAGAAGAAAAGTTTATACAAATATTATGATTGTGCACAAGAGTTTGTGATGCAAAAAGTAATGATAGACCTTCCTAGGACATTCAAATTACACAGGCTTATGGTTTGGTACCTACCGTTTTCACGCCACGTGCCTTGGTAACCGGAAGAACATGAACATCGAAACGAGGCCACATAGTTCTCGCAGTTGAAATGTTTATCTAATAGATAAATAATAGTCTAATAGATAAATAATAGTCCGAGATCCCAGAGGGTTGAGTATGCCCGAATTTAAAATATTCAACTGGAAAGGTACAATAATAAAACTACAAACAGAGCCTACCCCGCACTTAAAACCAAAGAGCTTCACTGTCATCACATATTACCAATTATATCACATTGTTATCATTTGATGCAAATATACATGTGCTTTAAAATTTTTGATAAGTAAAACAAGACTTGTAACCAAAAGATCGTAATGTTTCAGGTTGAAGACTATCTGATTCTGATTTTAACAAAGAAATGACTCTATCGCTTAAGTCACTATGATAACACAACCATAAGCACAACCATTTTATCCACACTCACGAACATTTCATTCCCGTCAACATTTTAACTTTAAAATGTGGAGCACCATAGTTGCAGAATTGTGAGATGAGACTATTTATCTATAGAAGTATAAGCATAAATACTCCATACCTGTAAAAAGAACATAATTATTGTACTTACCAGGCGTCTCAACAGCCTTTTTACTAATGTGACACTACGCACGTTTGTTGACAACAAAACTTTAGCTCTCACGCTGAAACTAGCAATATTACTTCCTGGTTCACCTACAAGTACAACACGTGACGGGGAAAATATGCGACATTGCAAAACGTTTGCGTCTAAAAGTGGTTGCTTATTTTTATTTATTTGAGCTTCATTCATATAGTAGGGGCAGTGCGTTGACTATGAAGTCAGGTGCTGATATTTTTCTTTTTTCATTTGTAAAGACAAAAAATTACCCCCCCCCCCCCCCACACACACACACAAATAATATATGTACTGAATAACTTCATAGCTTTACTTGTGTGCTCATAAAATTCGATTCAGGTGCTGAGGCGTCTCGGGGTACAACTAAAGCCAGCTAATGACGACGTGTGACGGGACTCAATCGTTCACTTCTGTGTGGGATGGTCCGACTTCGCAACTTACACTAAAAATCGTTATTATCTTAATTTTCAGCATTTTCCACTTAGTCACCCATGTGTGATATACAGGGTATCTCACATCATCACCCAGGTGTTCTATATCTCATATCGCGAAAAATTTAAAACATGAATTTATTAGGATAATAGTAACAATTCCCTTTTTTTGCTTCATAAGAGAATTTAAAAAGGAGAAACGAATGTGGATAATAATAGTACATAACGGTATATTTTATAAATGACACCCCATTATACATTAAAATTCACTTAAAACTTAAAATACAATACTATATCATAGTTTAAGAAACTATACCAGATTGCTTAATATTAAAATCAGAACTACTAGAATTATTATACGAAATTCACAGCATTAAACATTAAAACTTGTAAACGCGAATTTAAAACTGTCTTTAAAACTAATGCTCAGCTTTGGGTTAACTTTTTATATCTCATTCCGGCAATAACATGCTAACTAAAATGGAGTTCGAAGAGCCCGAGTGACACGCACTAAAGAAGGAAAGAGCTAAAAACGATGGACTGGTCACATGATTTACGAGACTACTAGGCACCAGCTGGAGCTTGGATAGCTTGGAAGGGAAGTTAAAGGAGTCATCTAGAGAGGAGAGAACCCGCCACTGAACCCTACTGGAGAAATAAGATTTATGAAGATATCAATTATGAAATATAACATGATTTATGTTAGGACAAAGAACCGGTGTGTAAAACAGAAAAAAATTCCCTCTTTGCATGACCGAATTTCGACAAAATATATAAGAATCAACGGTCACTCATCTTAAATCAATATGACGCGATGCTTTTGTTACTCCTCTGTATAAGGTTTATTCATCTGAAGGAGGTGACACATTTACGAAAAAAAATTTTAAAATACGTATCATGTTTTCACTTCACCCAACATGGAAAGGGGAAAGGCAAATATTTGGCAAGTGTAAAAGAGCATGTGTCTGTTATGAATAAAGTTTATATGGCCAGTATTATCCGCTGAGATACCATACCCAGTACGTGTGGTAAAGGCACTTTAGATGCAAGTTAATACGAATGAACTCAAACATTCGCTGGTGTTAGATAAATATTTTAGTCTGAAATTAATTACAGATTAAAAGTTATTGTAATAGACCCCATACTTTATTGAAGGACCTTAAAGTGACCAAGTATGATAAAAACATACAGGGTACGCTTTTAACGGTGTGTGTATTGACTGCTGTATTTTCCCCTTACTGATTAAATATATATTTACCTTTTTAAACATTTTTATTCACATTAAAGGTTAAATATTAGTTTCAGTATAAATAAAGGTGGCAAGTTGCCGAAGCAGTATACGCTCACCTTAGAAATATCAAGTCATGAAATTAGATTTTAAAAATAATAATAATAATAGTGATAAATAAAAATATTCAAAGAAAAGACGAGTAACGAGTACATAAGTGAAATCTGACATTTGAGGAGAGGGAGGAACAGGGCATGTGGGGAAGGTGTTTGTGGGAGGCAATAGGCCATCTCACTTGCACATGTACATGATAACCGGTTCAAATGCTCAATAGAGCTGAAGTTGTATTGTGTACTGTATGTAGCAAAATAGCATTTATTTGACAGGACTATTTGTGTAATACATTCGCCTCTTGATAACACAAAGCTTTTATCCCGAGCTCGAGGTCGTTCTTTGACAAAACAATTTCTTTGCAAAGTTGCAATAATAAAAATGCTCTTAGACCTTGCCCTTAATTTAAAAGAGATCTCGATCAAAGGATACGGTTGGCGTGGATATTACACGGTATTATTCGATACAGAGATTCGTACCACAGCAGGTGATCTTTATTGACAACGACGCGTGTAAAACGACATGACAAGGAATACAGATATTCCCTGGTTCCAGTAAGTTAAATACGGACAAGACTAGATCATAGACATTCAACCCACTCAATAAATCTACACCTGTGTCGGCAGATTCGTGTTTCACTTTAGGGTATAAAGCGACCCATGCATAACGATGGTATTTTCTGTACCAAGTAGGCCTATTTATACATTTAACTATTTTAATGTTAAAACAATCTCCAACAAACTTAAGCTACTCAATCCACTTACCAGTGTATTCGTGGAAAAAAAACAACACGTTTGACCTGACTATGTGCCAACTTCTACTAAGTGCATGTCTGTTTCACCTGTCCTCGCGGCCGATCACATCACGTGGTATGAAAAATACGCAAAATAACAACACGATTACAAAGAACAAGGTAAAGGTTGTCCGACTTCGCAGTGTGTGCCTGGTCTTTGCGGATCCGTTCGATCAAGTAACGATCTCACCCAACGATCTCACCCCAACACACAGACAAACGGAGGTGAAAGCATAACCTCAACATACACTCTTATCGCACTGAATAACAAAATTCGTTGATCTCCGTGTTAAACGTACTAACGCAAAATTTAGGGTAGCACACATTGATCAGGGACCCAATTTCATCACCACTTGAGAGCGTTATCCTATGGACAACATTATCCTTAAAAGTGTTACCTCTGGACAAATATCCTGAGGGAGGCAGCCTTTTTTAACCACTGGAAAGCAATATATCAAAGACAAAAACAAGTATGTTGTGTTTAGTAAATATTATTTTCGAAACATTTAAGTAAAATTATTTTGCCAAAAGGATGACAATTTGATCTAATTGATAGTTTTATCCAGATGATAGAGCTAAACAGTGTTAATGATACTGTGCCCAAGATGATACCAGAATAACACAACTAGTGAATAATATCAAAGAAAGGGTGATGAGTGGTGGTGTTCATTGATATTTTTAACAAGCAATACCAGAATGACATAAAAATACCTTGTACCTTAACTATCCTCTTATTGCCATTGCACGTTCCCACTGTTGTTACGACATGCTACTAATTCAGGGTCGCTTTTCAATTTCATTGGTTGTTGGGTCTATATATAAATCAAGAGAAAACTAATGTTGAATGCGTTACCTCATTCCAACATAATAAAAACAACATCAATATCGGTTTAGTATTTTAAACTAATTTATTGAAATCGACATAACACTCAACATACTAGATTATATGTAGATGTAGGTAAATAGTATTTTCCGAAATTTTCAACAGTTTCCCCTTACCCAAATACATACCGGTATAGGTACATTCTAAACTATATCTTGGAATATGGTAACTGAAAATACATTTTAATGAACGCTACCGCGCTATCCACATTTTACATATTCATTCAAGCAATTTTCCAAGGAGAAATGAAGTAAATAATATCCGTTATAATTGAATAAATAGCATTTCACTTCAAATATTTCAATGCAATTGACAGTTATGTTCACTGCTTAAGAGATAACCCTATGCTATACTAAAATGATGCCTTCATGCTCTAATCTTAACTAAAAACCACTTACATAATAATACGTTGAAAACATTGACCATTAAAACATTTAATGCGAATTTTTGTCTTTAAAACTAATTATCAGTCAATAATATGTGATTGAATATTATTTCTCATTCCAGACAATGACAGGTTTACTAAAACGGATTTGGAGGAGCCGCGGTGAGACGAATTAAATAAAACAATGTGCTGGTCACGTAATTTGTCAGAGGGGACACCGAAACCATCGGGGAGATATTTGAGAACCCATCACTGAACCACGAAGATCTGTGATTTCTTAACTCTCCACTTGACCAGTTCATTGGATCACTGAGACTAATTTCCTTCTAGCAGATAAATGACACCCATCATAACGTCTGTTCTGCTATTGCTTTGTATTTACAACACTTATCTTTGTCTCCTCTTATGTGAAATGTCGCTACTGGATGAATCAGAACATTTTTTCTCTTTTCCAAAGTGTCTTTCATGGCTGGACCAATATAGGCTACTTTACCAGCATAGCCTACTGTACCTTCAAGAGTCAATGTCCAAAAGGATATGGTGGCCATTATAAGGTCACGTGTCTGTCCTACAACCTATCAAGACTGATATAACATTGAATATGTAAGGTGAAACACTGGTCTGTAAATTTGCGGTGCAGGTATTTTCTTGGCATGACCAAATATAAGCAAATTACAAAATTAAATAAAACATCAACAATTGTGAAAGCAATAGAGTTCGGATATGTTACTTTTCTCACCACCTGTATAAGGTTCAGTAAGCCATTGACAAGAATGGAGGCGACGTTTTTCAATATAGACAATTCTAAGATGCATCATCAAAGGCAAAGAACGCCGGCGTCTTCACTGTGATCACAGTTCTGATTTCCCCAACCGCTATGTCTACAAGATCCAATATCGGGTTCTAATCCTGAGCAACTGACATCGTCCAACCATATGCGTCCACTACCTTGTCCGAAATAGGCGCTTAGTGCGGCAACTGCGTTGGAATAGGGAAGATTTACAGACTTGCAGAAAACTTTGGCATCAGTATTATCCCAGTAGTCATCACAAACTGTTCCCCAAACTCCATCATGATTCACTTCAACTCTGCCACCGTATGTTTCATTGATATTTATTCCAACAATACGGTACAGATGACGTTGATAAAAAGCTGGAATTTTCAAACAAAACCTGTTTAGAGAACAAATATTTCAGATAGGATCCATTATATCAAAACATGATTGAAGTATAGTTTTTAAATATAAATGTTGTACAGCATGTTAATATTTATAAGTCACTTATAATTGAAGTCTATTTACATCAGCACTAAATTTCTTTTTATCTGCAGTCTGACGAAAAAACATGTATCAATAAATTATTTCATCACACTGCCTTAACCTGATTCACAGTATCTGCCGGTGTATCCAGAACGACAGCTACAGGAAAAGGTGTTAGCATAACTCAAGCAAGTGGCACCATTTTGGCAGGGACGGCTGCGACATTGATATCCTTCTGTAACAAAAACTGCAAGAATTCAAACTATGGTTAAATTCACTAGCGTTGTCAACAACGGTAGTGCATATGAGTTCAGCGAGTTATACTTCTTTAAATAGCGATCCAGTTTTACCGAGAAATCGTCTTAATAAAAAAAAATTAAGGTAGCCCCTGTCTTACAGATAGATGTACATATATAATTCATTTTATAAATATGATAACTTGCCAGAACATATACTCTATATCATGGCTAGAACATTCACTAATTTCCGGCATTGCAAGATATCCTCCCCAAGCAGTAAAATGTCAACCCTGCCTCAATTATTTACATTGCTACAAGAATACCCATAGTTTAATTTTTCCATAACATAACAGCTAGACAGCTGATCGTCCTGTAAATTGATGAGTAGCAGAACATTGACTTACTTAGTACCTTGCGCAACCATTGAAATATTCCATCAACAATTATTTTGATATACGTTTCCTAGAGGGATACATCTTTTTACCAAGCAGTTGACAGAGGAGGAAATTTTGATCCGCCGAATTGCCAGGATATTGGGTTGCTCCATGAGAACCACAGATAGGGTTAGACAACATCATAACCAAACAGACACATTGACAAAATTTTAATTGCCTGGGTAAGGTCGATCAAAGTAAACCACACCCAGAGAAGAGAGAATGTTTATACGCCTTTCACTTAGAGAGCATTTCATGATATTTAATAACTTGACTACAAATTTAACAAGATCAGGACAACCATGTTTCTATGTTTACCGTCATAAGACGTGTGCACAATCACCGTTATTTGAGCACGGTTTCTGTCAGGAAATCAATGACTACTGCCCGGAACGAACCGTCTTCGGCGTGAAAGATGGTATACCGGGAATCTGGCATGGACACCAGCACATTACTGGGCAATAATACTGTTGTCAGGATTTACGGAGGCGCAAGGGTTAGGAGTACAGCTGGTAACAAGTATCTTCCTATTTGTCTGCATCTTGTGCACATTACACACTCCATGGGATATATTGACTACTATGGTGTAGGCCAGCTGGAAGTAGTCAAAGGGAACCTTAACACAGACACATACATCTTATTACTGGAAAGGAACTTAAGGAATGATATCGGGAATATTTTTTGGGACCATGGACACCTATTTATGTTTTAGCACGATAATGCTACTCCACGTACATGTACAGCCAGAGCAACAGTATGATGTATATATGTGAACCACATCCAAACCCCCTCCACCAGTGACCAGCTCAATTTTTTAGAGCACACTTTCTTAAGTATGTGTGTAATATCATCGGTAATGGATGAATAACCCTGCAAACAAAAATAATTTCATTCTATTTTGCACCGTATGTGGAATGACATCACTGTCCAAATGTTACATAACATTTAGTCTCCACGCATAAAAGATTAATAAATGACCCAACTTTTTTTATTTGCATATATAATTATTTAGAGGATGTCCTACCTAGTTGGCAATTTGCGTCTGGAAAACCATAGGGGCAATCACAGTGAAAACCGCCATAGCTGTTTCGACAGGTGGAGCCACTGGTGCATGGGTTGTTCAAGCATTCGTTTTGATCTGTATAAAAACAAAATAAATTTGCACCTTCCACTTTATTTTGCAGTTCATTTCAATTAATTGTCTTTGCCTTTTATTAGTCCGTTTTTAACTCATACATGATTGTATGTTACTTGAAAGTATGTACCTTTTCTTAAATGTAATTGATAAGGTAAAGGTCTGAAAGAAAGACAACAAGAGTAGATGCCGTGGTTCCTGTCTAGGGTGCAATAGGAAAACCCCCGTACGTCGACCGAAACAGTTTTCCTCCAAATGAGCTCATCAATCTATCTTTGTATGTCATGAGGAAAAACGATTTGAATAGCACTTACCGGCTTCACACCTTGCGCCTTGGAAACCAGAAGTACAAGAACACCGAAACGAACCCACCAGGTTCACACACGTGGCGCCATTTTTGCATGGCTAACTCAGGCAGTAGTTGGTCACTTTAGACATATATAAACATGATTAGATTTCATTACAGAAATGCTATGGCCTGTATCATAGAGATCATAAATACAGGGAGGGGGGTAGTCACATTTTTTGTATGTTATGTTTGGAATATATGGAA
This sequence comes from Lingula anatina, assembly GCF_051362555.1. Taxonomy (NCBI): domain Eukaryota; kingdom Metazoa; phylum Brachiopoda; class Lingulata; order Lingulida; family Lingulidae; genus Lingula; species Lingula anatina. The sequence continues at coordinate 712,399 of NW_028257603.1, forward strand.
TTTAACTGCCATTTCCGATGTAAAGGTAAACCAATGCCTTCATTGATTTTTTTTTTATATATATATATATTATAAAAAAAAATGCATCGCACTGTTTAACCACTTTCAGCTTACTTTTACCTCATCATCAAACAGATATGAAGGTGTCGGTCGTTTTGAATAAATGGTATTTTGCTTTTTTTCTACCGAAAATTCAGAACTGCTCTTTGGTTTTATACTATATATTAAAGAGTAAAAACTAAAGTGTTTATGAGGTAGTTATTGATGTAAGTCTTACATGTTTCACAATTACGTCCGGTATATCCATGGGGACAGCTGCAAGAATAGCTGATAGCATGACTCCTGCACGCGGCGGCATTTTGGCAAGGACGGCTGTGACCTAGGGATCCTTCTCTGTAATACAAAACGTAGCCCAGGAACGGAACGCCTGAGCCTCGTTCTAGAACTAGGCAACTTATACAATTTTGCAAAAATTTCTACAAAATAATTTGAGGTAATAACAAGCCTTTAGAAATGGTTTTCATTAAACTGTGTTTTATATTTATAATTATTGACGAATTTATAAATAACGAAAAATGATAATAAGAAGGTTTGTTAATGATACTTGAAATAAAGGCATAGAAAGAACGTCAAAACCTTACCTTGGCAGTTTGTCCCGTAGTACACAGTAGGACACAAACATCGATACGAATTCACCACGTCAACACACGTCCCACCATTCTGACAAGGATGACTGGAGCATACTCTTATTTCTATAAGATCAAAATATAGAACTATTGTAAGTTTGTAAATATATATACATGATCATTTTCCGTCATGGAAATGTTATGACCTTTATCATAGGAATCATAAATAGTCATAATTTGTGTATGTTATGTTTGGAATGTATGGAAATTGGCTACCATTTGTGATGTGAATGTAAACCAGTGACTTCGTCGATTTTAAAATTATTGGAATATGAAAATTATAAAAATGCATTCCACTGTTAAACCACCTTCATTGTATTTTTCCTTGTCATTAAACAGATATGAAGTTGCGCATGTGAAGGTATGAAATTATTGTTGCTTGTTTCTACCCAAAGTTCAGAATTGTGATATTTATAATATCCATTGTAGTAATCAAAGTGCTCATGATATAGTTTTTGGAATAACACTTACTTGTTTCACAATTACGTCCGGTATATCCACGGGGACAGCTGCAAGAATACGTGATAGCATGACTCTTGCACGTTTTGCCATTTTGGCAAGGACGGCTGCGACAGGAATCTTTCTCTGCAATACAAAACATAGCGCAGGAACGAAACGCCTGACCCTCTTTCTAGAACTAGGTACGTTTGCAATTTTGCGTGTTTAATACTATAATTTCTACAAAATATCAATTAGAGGTAATAACCAGCTTTAATAAATTAGTTTTCATTAAACCGTGTTTTATACTTATAATTATTGAAGAATTTTTAATAACCAAACAGTCCTCTGATTTCGGTTTTGTTCATAAAAAAAGCACTTTCTCCACATGATCAATTAATGTTCTTAATAGCTTGGAAAAATAATTATCAGAAGGTTTGTTCATTATGATATTTGAAATAAAGGCACAGGAAGAACGTTTGACTCTTACCTTGGCAGTTAGTCCCGATAGGAATTCAACATCGATAGGAATTCACCATGTCAACACACGTCCCACCATTCTGACAAGGACGACTGGAACATTCACTGATTTCTATAAATTTAATAGTAAAGACTAATGTGAACTGGTAAACGGGCAATATTATATGGTCGTAAAAACAAAACATCCTATAAATAACATGGATAACCGTCTACTGACTTTGTTATTTAAAGAATTTAATACGAGAGATAACAAAATTAAAATTTTCCCTTCACATGCTTTCCTGTCCAATTGTAGCATACCAAGTTGACATAATGTGCCAGTAAAACCAGGAGGGCAATCGCAGTCAAAACTGCCGTTATTATTTCTACACGTAGCGCCCCTGGAACATGGGTTGTTTATGCATTCATTTATATCTACAAAGAAAGAAAAAACAAAAACAAAAAAAAATACTTTTAACAGAAAATTTCTGTTTTTTATACATTTTCAATCCATTAAAGGGATAACAACTCTTCGTTTCGGCCAAAAAATTAATTTTCCTGGAGTAAACAACAATTTTCCCATACTTACCAGTAGTTAATCAAACCATTTTTACATTCAAAGTCAGTCCCTGGTTTTTTTCTAAAAAGTTTGGTTTTTTGTTAAAATGTAAGAGATTTTAACAGAGTATAGCCATCAATGTAGGGTCACGTGGTCTAAAGACAAGCTCAGATATCAGAATAATAGCTATAACTGCCGTTTTTGTGGTAAAACAGAATATATTATATTTCTATGAGTTGTTCACAATGTTTTTATTGTGAAATATAGATCTCATACGAAGAGTTATTATCCCTTTAATAATACTAAACTTGTAATGATTACTACATTCTGGATAACCATATTGCCTTACAAAGGTAAAGAAAAAAGTTTTTGATGTGTTCAAAACATCACCCTATCAACTTAAAAGTGCAAAATTGTATTAATGAAGTTTCACATAGATTTGTAATAAAAAAATAATGCAAAACCGGTGTACCGGGACATTCAAATTACTCAGGCTCACCAGTATGAATGGTACCTACCATTTTCACACCATGTGCCTTGGAAACCGGAAGAGCATGAACACATGAACGAGGCCACAGAGTTCTCGCACGTGGCACCATTTTTGCAAGGATTGCTTAGGCAATGGTTGGCCACTGAAATAAAAAAAAACATGTATTAAGCCACATCGCATTAGATTATGCCATGCCTACATTTTCGACTGTCTGATTATTAATCATCTTTTTAAAGTTGGATTTTCACTTTGAGTAGATTGGCATTTTTTTTTTTTTTTATCTTTTCACCATATTCAAGCAGAGTAACAATATAATACCAAGTGTCTTCCTTCGTTTAATTACCATTTGAACCATTGTTTGCTGAAACCAAACTTTCAAAATTATGGGTGAGTTGCTCACTTTTTTCCTCTTGGGTATGCACAAGCGACCATACAACAACAGCAACCAGTGCAGCATATATGATTCCCACTAACACCAGTGCTATTTGTAACCGTTTATTGAATTTAATCTTTGGTGGCTGTGTAATATTGATATTGGGATCATCGGCATTGTCGGTTGGATGAAGCGTTCTTAAACTCTCGAAAACACTTGCTGTTTCCTCTGGAGTGAGAGCCACATCTAATGACGTTCCATATGTTGCGTTTAGATAGGCGGTACCTTGGTTTTGAGGAATAGTAAATAACTCGATACCTAAAAGTAGCTTTAACATGATTTCTCCATGGAATCGAAAACTTCATTGTTTAATTTGTAAGCAGTGTACACATTTTAAATTAAAATTTTTAATTTTTTACATTAAAATTTTTAGATTAAAATATTTGTGGTTTTCTCAGATCACATGAATATCTAGGTCACACCCAAATAAAGAAGTAAAATATTAAATGTAACACTGGGCAAACATTTCTGCAAGTACATCTCCCTTAACATATTAATTTTTATAGCTTAAAATTAAAACAGATTTATATAATCAACTGTTATCTATACAAATTAATTAAATTACTCTTAAATCCCTGGATGCATACCTCTTCTGCCTGCCATGTTTACTTTCTTCGAAATTCAAGAGCTGTGGAAAAATAAAGCGTTGTATTTACACATCATGCAAAGTTTGACGCATATTGCAAACAACGACGCACTTCACAATATTCAAAGAACATTTGTACCATAGGTTTACTTTTTGTCGCTTTCTTTTTATTCTGGAAAATAGGATGGACCCCGAAATACAACATTGCCTTTAGCACATGGAGTCGTGAGATGGACATGTTTATATTTTGTTCAACGCTTCAATGCTAAAAGCGGATTTCAGCTGGACCAGGGCGTTAAACGAGAGTAATGGTGATGTCCTAGATTATAGTTAAGCATCGGGAATGAAGTTGTTGTGAACTTATCATCCACCTCATAAATAAATCATCCACCTGTTTTTTCATAAGACTGCCTTAATTACAGGAGAACATGTACAGCGCAAATTACTTTAATTCTTAGATTTCTTTGGTTTCTCAACACGTTTCAGTGACGTACAAAATTCGGTTGTAAAATGAACCGTGGTTGCAGGATGCGTATATAAACGTGGAACACCATAGTAGCGCAATTGTGAAATGAGGTAAATTATCTATAGAAGTATATACATAAACATTCTAAACTTGGCAAATAAAATTACAGTACTTACCAGAGCTTTTGCAAGGTTGTGTTTTCAAACAGCCATTTTTACTAATGCAATCCTACGGACGTTTGTTGACAACAACGCGATAACTTCCTCGTTGAAACCAAGCAATATTACTTCCTGGTTCACTAACAAACACAGGACGTGACCACGCTCGGCTGTCACCTTGATTGGTTAGAAAACGATTGTCGCAAAATTACTGAATGATGTAAAACGGGTGCATAAACTTTATTACTACATAAAACGATATTGCAATGCCGTACTAGTATACCTTAAAGCAAAAAGAAAATATGATATTGGTTAAAGTATTCAAAACAGATGCCGTTAAATCCCCAAAGGTTCCCATAGAATCAATAAAATAGGGAGAGCTTGCCAAAAAGGCGAACCCACAGGCGCATTAAAAATTCAAATTACGATAGTGACAGCCGTCAAATCACACTCGAACTCGCTCCACTTACACTACACATCCCATTCACCATTTGTAAATCCCACTCCACATCGGTAGAATTCCACGATAAATTGCTCGCTTTTAATGTAGCATTGAACGGGCTTTATGAAATGGAGCCGTGCCATTGGGCAGGTATTTTTGGAATGACCCCTCGGTCAACAATATACGATTGCCATGTAAAATTATTCCACGATATATGACTATGAGTCAAAGCTATCAATGGCCCAATGATAGTAAGCTCTTCCTTACTTATTTCTAAAGCTGCGGTCACAGCACAACAAAGAGAATACAGTAAGAACCATAGTGACAGCCAAGCGTCAGCGTGACGAGAAAAATACATGGCATTGCAAAACGTTTGCATCTAAGAGTGGTGGCTTATTTATCTTGGTGTCTTACTCGCAAATCGGACCTACATTGACTATGAAGTCAGGTCCTGATATTATTTTATTTTCGTTTTTCAGTGTATTCATTGAAAAAACAACACGTTTGACCAGATTATGTGCCAACTTCTACTAAGTACTTGTCTGTTTCACCTGTCCTCCCGGGCGATCACATCACGTGGCATGAAAAAATATGGGACAAAACAACACGATTACAAAGGTGAAGGTCAAGGTTGTCCGACCTCATAATGTGTGCCTGGTCTTTACAGATCTGTTCGATCCAGTAACGACCTCACCCCAACAAACAAACAGAGGTGAAGACATAACCTCAACATACACTGCAATCGCATTGAATAACAAAATTCACTGATCTAGCCATTCCCATGTCAGCGTAAGTTTAGAGTAGCACACAGCGGCATATCTGTCAATTAAGACTCCGTTAAAAAAACTTGTTCTCCAAGACGACAGCAGCGAAAGGCTGAGACCCGGACGACCAAGACGTACTTGAATAAGCAACATCAGAGACTGGGCAGGAACGGCCAACAACCGTGCAGAAAAACCACGTGGCTGAAGGACTTGGTGTTCCATCGTCGTCAACTCTTGAACCAAGAACGGCACCCGAGTGACTGATTGACTAACTGCTTGATTGGTTAATATCTGGCTTAAAAAATTATTAACCACAAAGACATGTCAATTCTTTTACCCCCTGCTTTACCCCCTATATTCAGACAGTTCAGCGAGGAAACAGTGGGAACCGTTATGATAATGGGCTTTGGTGTGAACCAACCTTGGCCTGCAGACCTATCCCCTTTGGATTATTTTCATATAGACAGTGTCTGTGCCAACAATCCCCAAAATATTGATAATCTCAAGAATCACACTCAAACGAATTCCTCAAGATTGTACAGCAATACGTAACTTAGCATACAGGGATGTCAAATTATTTGCCATCGGTTATGTTAATTGAGTAACCAAAACATACAACTACAGCAATGTGAATGAAAACTAGTGCAACAGCTGTTTTCAATTAACATTTATTGATCAGGGCCCCAATTTCATCAACACTGGACTATCCATTTATTGCTATTTCATGGCCTCATTGGCGTTACGTCATACACACTGATACAGGGTCGCTTGTCACTTTAATCGGTTGACAAGTCAAGAACCATAGAAAACAAATTTGAAATACGATACTTCAGTCAAACATAATAAAAACAACATCAGCGTCGGTTTAATATTTTTCTTTAGAATTTATTGAAATCGAAAAAAAACACTCATTATAGTAGTTTCTATGTAGGTGTAGGTAAATAGTATTTTCCGAAATTTTCAAGAGTTTCCCCTTAACCAAATACTTATAGGTACATTTTAAACTATAACTTGGAAGACATAATGAATTCATTATAAATAGCTTTCCACTACAAATATATCAACGCAGTTGACAATTATGTGCACTGCTTAAGATATAGCCCTATGCTATACCAAAAGGATGCAATTTTACTCTAAACTTAACTAAAAACTACTAAGATAATAATACGAATTGAAAACACTTACCACAAAACTTTCAATGCTTTTTCAAACTGTCTCAAAAACTAAATATCAGTCAACAATCTGTGATTGAATATTATTTCTCATTCCAGACAATAACAGGTTTACTAAAGTATACTTGGAGGAGCCGCGGTGAGACGCCTTAAAAAGAAGAATTTAAAAAAAATGTGCTGGTCAGGTAACTGGTTACAGGGGGCACCGAAACCACCGGGGAGAGAGTTGGAGAACGCATCACTGAACCACGAAGATCTGTGATTTCTTATCTCTCCATTTGACAAGCTTAGTGGGTCATTGAAATTAATTTCCTTGTTGAAGATTAATGGCACCGGTCACAACGTCTGACCATTTGATTATTGCTTTGCATTTACAATATTAGAATTATCAATTTTTCCTCTTATGTGAAATCGCGCTATCGGATGAAACATAATATTCACTCTCTAATCCAGAGTGTCTACCAAGGCTGGACCAATATAGCCTACTGTATTAATGTCCCGAAGGATATGGTGTCCATTATAAGGTCACGTGTAGTCTGTACTACAACATTTCAACAGTGATATAACATTGTACGTGTAAAGTGAAACACCGGTCTGTAAAACTGTGATGACGTTTATTTTGTTGACATGCGCAAATATCAACAAATTACAAAAAAAAAAAAAAGATTAAATAATCATCTGTGAAAGTAATATTGTGTCACTATATATGGTACTTTTCTCTCCCCGGCCCCTGTATAAGGTTCAGTAGACGACTGACTAAGCTGAATGAGTTTCTAAATAATTCGTTCTAAGATGCATCATCAAACACAAAGAACGCCAGCGTCTTCACCGTGAACACAGTTTTCATTTCCCCAGCCGCTGTGTCTACACGATCCAATGTTGGATTCGGATCCTTTGCAGGCGATGTCGTCCAACCAAATTTTTCCTTTGCCTGGCCCAAAATACGCATTTTGTATGCCAAGTGCTCTGGAATAGGAAAGACCTAAGGACTTGCAGAAAACTTTGGCATCTGTGTTACCCCAGCCGTCATCACAAACAGTTCCCCACACTCCATTATAATACACTTCAACTCTTCCACCGTATGCACCACCGATATTTATTCCAACAAGACGGTACGTGTGACTGGACACTAAAGCTGGAATGTTCAAACAAAACATTTTAAAGAGAGAGTATTTAATTTATGAGCCATTCATCGCTGCTTTGTCCCTTTTTCTTTGTTTCTTTTTTGTGGGTTAAATTCTGTCATGATATGACTGAATTATGTTGTTTTATCATTCGGTATTTTACACAGTATTCCTTCAAAATTTTATTATTTTCCATTTGCGTCAGAATAACATCTGCTACAGTTTAGTTATATCGAGTCATATGTTCATGTATGTCGTTTTTTGTACACGGCTTACCTGATTCACAATTCTTGCCTGTATATCTGGAAGGACAGCTGCAGGAATACGTGAAAGTTGCATTCCTACAAATGGCACCATTCTGACATGGTCGGCTGCGACAGTGATCTACTTCTTTAATAAATATGGTGATTTTTGTTATCATGTTGTTACATTTATTGTCCTTTATCACGTATGCAATTCATAAAATGAATTATTTTTATATATGGGTTTCAAATCATAGCTATCATATTCCAAACATATTTGTTCATATAATTTCAAGTCTCACCTTGGCAGTTTGTCCCGTAGTACCCGGCAGAACACAAACATTGATAAGAATTCACCATGTCAACACATGTCCCACCATTCTGGCAAGGACGACTGGAACATTCACTGATTTCTAAAATTGCAAGATATTTGGTCAAATGAAAATAATGCCAGATTTTTTTTTTTTGATGGAAAAGAAAAATATGCACTAACCATTCAAATAACGCATGTATTATTTTACCAAAACGCCCTGCACAATGTGTAAGGGTCTTATATAATGGTCAAAAATCGAAAAAAAAACATGCACGTTTTAACTTAAGTCCAATTTAGTTTTAATTTTGTATAATTGTTTATCGAATACCCTACCTAGCTGGCAGTACGTTCCAGTAAAACCACGTGAGCAACTGCAGTGAAATCCACCATAACTGTTTCGACAAGTGGCGCCCATGGCACATGGGCTATTCAAGCATTCATCTATATCTGGAAAGAAACACTTTATCACGTTACTGAGTTAATAGGATTGTCGAGAATAACCAGTAGATATAGTTCTCGTTTGTTTCTCATTGTACCCGCATATACAGTTATGGCTGCTGCAAGTATATGGGTGTGATTTCCCTAACATGTTCGCTACCTACCGTTTTCACAATATGTGCCTTGGTAACCGGAAGAACAAAAACATTGGAACGAGGCCACCGAGGTCACACACGTGGCACCATTTCTGCATGGTTTGCTTAAGCAATGATCGGTCACTGAAATACATACAGTCAAATCCCACTTTTTCACGCCAATAGTTTGGACTGATATTTAATGTATTGATTATTTCAAGTGTAAATTTCAAGTGGATATCCTCTCACAAATATTAATAAATATGATATTCTTATCATTCTCAGTGAGAAGCCCCTCCCCCTTCCCTTCACGTTTTCAGACACTTAAAAGCAACATCATCAATAGATAGCAAAAACCATACTGTAAATGATAGAATTATTGTTAAAGGCCCCGTCACACTAGAGGCGGAATGAGCAAGAATGCCGTCGGAAAGATGAATTCTTTGTACGTTCCTGGATATTCGAAGAGCATTCTAAAAATTCTGAGTGAATTTTCCAAATATTTTTACCCATTCTGCTCAAAACTTTCGAAGTGCATTCCAAGTGGAGAAATTTCAAATGGCATTCTAAGTTTATTCTAACGGCACTATGAGTGCATTCTAAACATTCTTAGGGCATTTCAACAGCAACCGAAACATTCTATTCTTAATATTCTGACTGCATTCTAACAGCATTGTCGATATTCTTAGTTTTCCAAGTACATTCGAACAGCATGTGAAGGCTAATACTGCCGAAGTGTTCACGAATCATTCCAGGCGGATTCAAGTGTATTCTGAGTATTCCAAAGGCATTCTTTCAAGAATTAAGGTGAACTTGAAATGTCTCTCCGAATGTAGTACGAATTTTGAAAATTCTTCATTCCGGCTGGTTCTTTTTTATTTCTGCTGATTCCGAATAAGTGTGACGGGGCCTTAACGAAGTACCAAGATGGTAGGTAAATTATTTGTCAAATATTTCCATACAATACTTTAAATATCGTGCGTCATCTGTCGTTTTCTTACAATTTGAAGCTTTCCTTGATGAAACCAAACTCTCATTATTCAGATCTTGTTCTTGGCCTATTCCCTTAGGGTTTAAGGCAAGTGACCAAACAACAATAGCAACCAGTGCAGCACATAATATTCCTACTATCACCAATGCTATGAGCAGCCGCCTGATGACCTGAGACTTTTGTGGATTTGTTGACTCTTTGGAAGGTGTAGTTCCTCTCTCGATTGGCTGAGAAATTCTTAAACTCTCGTACACATTCGTTGTCCCCGCTGGAGCAAGGTTCACATCCGGTGGAGATCCGTACGCTACATTCGCATAAGCGGCGTTTTGATTTTGAGGACTGGCAATTACTTTATTATCTAGAAAATGTTACAGTATGATTTCAGAATTTAATTGATAATTTCAGCTGTTTTGAAGCAATTTGCACATGTACCAGGTTGATAACTTGAGACAAAGTGGCAAGTATCTAAAAAAGGTACTGTAAAAGAAAAACTACTAACCCGATTAACATATTTTCTAATGTTTTCTTAAACAGGGCATATATTCCAGCATACATTTTCTCTCATATCCTAATCATTTAGCTTATTTAGCTTAAATTAAATACACATTTCTATTAAATTCAATTAAAGTTATTATCCGGGTGAAGTGGATGCGTACCTTTTCTTTTTGTCATATTTACATTTTTCCAAAGTTAAAAAACGTGCTGAAATGATAAAATGCATAGATTGACAATTGTACATGTGTAAGATACGTTTACTCATGAGTGTCATTTACGTGGTTTTATTAACCTGCTATAAAATATGATTTTTTGTTGTTATTTTTAATGGGCGATGTAGTAATGCAGTAGCGACTCAACACCGATGAAACCGTCCACCGATCTTTAGAATCATCTATATCAATTCAAGAAGATGCAGACCATTCGCTCTGATACAAAGGACGTAAAGGACATATAAGACATGAACGATAAATTTTTTTGAGAAAAAAACATTATACAGACGTACAGGGTAAATGAATTCTATTCTGGATATTTGTGTCAATTCAAATGTAGCAGTTGAATAAAAATAGCTAATAATTCACTGCATCGTATGTTTTGACCGTTAAAAACGCGTACTGTGCAAAATAGGGAATGACGTACACCTTGTTCACTTCACAGTAGAAAATGGCCGCAGAGTTATGTTTTTATGTATAATATTTTTTCCTGACGGGATATCACAATCTTAAAATACTTTTCTACATTAAAGGCTCCCTCAGAATAACGATAACAGGTACGCTGCCTTTTAATAATGATTCAAAATAAGCTTTTATGGAGTGTAAAAATATAAGGCGTTTAGACATTTGAAAATTCATATAGAAGCTTATATTAACAATAGCTTAAAGCAATAATAACTCTTCCTTTGTGATTCAAAATTCCGCAAGAAATACATGCTAAACAACGCATGAAAAAATATTATATTGCATTTCACCACTAAAACGGCTGTTATTGTAGTAAAAAAAAAAAAAAAAAAAAAAAAAAAAACAGACTGTGCTTGTCAATAGGGCTTTCGATACCTTTCTTCCCGGTCGTCAAGGCATCCGTATCCAAGGATACTGGCGTGGATATTGGCGTGTCACGCGGATTCTCGCGTTCATTCGAGACCAAATGACATCTGGCGGGATAAGATATAGCAGGCGCATGATGCAATCCTCAGACGTAAGTTGCGAGTTTTTGTACAGTGCGTCGGATAACAAAAGGCCCAGAACGGCACACATTGTTGATATAAATGCATTTTGAGCAATAAGACGATTATTTCGTATGAATCTTATTTTATTGTAATAAAGTGTTGTTGTTGTCTGCTTTTCCCGCGGTTTTAAGTAGGTCACCAGAAAACCCAGCTCAATATCGCATGACTATGCAATGTCAGATAGGGCCCCGTCAGTTAAAATCCCTTAAGAGATTTTAACAAAAAACCAAGCTTTTAGGAAAAAACCCTAGACTAACTTTGAATGCAGGAATGGGGTTGTTGATCATTGGTAAGTACGGGAAAATTGCCGTTTACTCCAGGAAATCCAATTTTTGGCCAAAACGAAGAGTTATTATGACTTTAAATATTATCATAAGTGATATTTGGGTATCACTATATTTACAAACCACTGCATATGTATTTGAATAACCTGTAGATATATTATCTAATCACTGCACAACAGAGAACTCATATGCTAACATTCTTATCGTTTTTGTCCTTACAATTAGGCCAACAAATACCTGCTGAATAAATTATGTTTGAGCATGTCAAAACATTCATTCTGTATTCTGGATTAATCTTTGACAACATATTTCCGTTGAATACATATGCACCTGTAGGGAGTTTAAATTAGAAGATATTAACTTATCTTCTTAGATAATAAAAAATACACCTTGCCATATTGTCACAACAAAAATAAATTGGGTCGAATTTGCTAATTTGAGCTAACGTCGTAAGTGCAGGCTTTTAGGGAGAAAATTTTGACGTTGGTTTCAAATAGATCTTCCTCACCTTACAGCGATCAACATAGTTTAAACGCCTATCGTACAGAAACAGCAGTAGTACGACCTGGTACCAGGGAAGGTACTCAAAAAGCTTGAATTTAATTTTTTTCTTTGAAACATTGTAATTAGGGGCTCATACCTCCAATAGAAAACAATTAACCAAATGTTGGATCCGGGTTGCAGTTTAAACCACACTGGTAGACATTAACTATGATAACGTTCATGATAATTATTTACTGAGTCACAGAGTTACATCAAAAAACAATCACTGCCATATACCTATTCACAAAGCAAGAAAGTTGACAATAAATGCTTGGCCAACCAATCTTCAAAAGGGATTGAGGCGGTATATAAAACTACAAAATAGGAGTAGTGTTCATTTTATTGCGCTTGTATTAAGATAAGTATTTTACATCAATGAAACCGGGAAAAAAGCCACTAACGGGGTTTTTATAAGAGCCTTCCGGCACTTTCCGATTCAAAGGTTCGCCTTTGATACGATGTGGGGTTCATGGCAGACAATATTATTTATAACAATAATGCAAAAATATGGGAAACCTTCTTTTTAGATAAATGAGACTATTGTACCAAAAATACTGTATTGCCGTAGAAAAGAAATTGGCTAGTTCTCGGAAGTTAAACAATGAAATGAAATCTCTAACATCAATATGATGGGGGACGATATTTAATTCCCTTCATGTATCAACGGCCGCATCACAAGGTTGTATATCAAAATAGATGCACAAAGCTGACACAAATATGATAATCTAATCAAACCTTAAACCTACTTTAATTACCCCTTTGCTTACTAGCGTATAAGTAGATAACAGAAAATAGATGCTTTTGAAAAGACTAATTGAAAACTTGATACTACGCACGTTTTGTTGACAACTAAGCGGTATCTCTCACAAACCAAAATTGTCCTTCCTGGTTGACGAAGCGAGTACACCACGAACACGAAACAATATGTAAAATATCAACTCACGTGAGTCTAACATAAGTGGGTGCACATCGTTTGGGGTCCAAATTCCATACCGGAAGTCCTCAAAGAAGCACTTGTTTATATGCGCTATGAATATACTGTACAGCTAAAGCAATGATGACGAGTCTAATAGCTGCTTCAGTTGTGGCTTGTCATGGTAATATTTGGAAAACATGAGAAAGATAGAAAGGTTGATGGTCAACTGCGTTTTTTTTAATTCTGAAAGAAAGGTTTTTGAAGCTAGAAGATACACTTTCTGCTATTTCCGACTTACATACATGCGTTATATATACTAAATCACGTTCGGTTGTCGCCTTGATTGTCACCTTGAAATCAATTGTTCTAAAATTAAAAAGTTAACAGATATCTCACTCCATTTGCAAAAGGTAATTTCAGTGGTAACTACAGGCGTCCTCACGGCAACGCTCGCTTGTTCACAGTTAAAAAATACGATCTTGTTGCCTGAAATTTGAAGACAAATGAAACACACTATCTATCTCTGATGTAACAAGTAACATAGATACGTAATTCCTGTCTTTTTTTAATTCTTATTATACAAATGTAGGTGAAGGTTATATACATAATCAGATGATAAGCAATGTGCAGATTGCAACGATATTGCAAGTTTTGATGTAATTTTGGAGGAAATTGGTATTCAGGATTTAATGTTCAAAAACAATTACTTACTTTCACTTTCAATCAAAATGTTGTTTTGCAGAATTCAGGAAAATGAGATGGCCATAAGTCGCAAGGACAACACATTGACCTGAGCCAAAATCAATATATATGCAGTATATAAAATTCAACAATTTCCCCTTAACCACTTACATTTAGGTAAATTTTTAACAAACTTGAGGAAGATGGTAAATGAAAATATTTGAATATTCTTGAATTTGTAATTTTTCAAAAATATATACATTATACAATTTATGTAGCCAATAGCATTTTAGTAGCCAAACGTTCACAAGCACAACGAAGCTCAGTGTTTGCTCAAAATCAAAAAAGGAATGTCCTTAAGACTGAAAATTTTCATTAATTTAAATGAAGAAACGTAATACGATACGAAGTTACAAGATGGGAGAAAGTAACAATATCAAATTAAATGAACACACATACAAGTACATCCACCATAGAATGGAGCAAGAAGTTTGGCGAAAGGGCAAAATAAAGACCGACTGATAAGGGATGGTGTCGGTTAAAATTAAAATTGAAATAATATTATAAAGTTAGTGATCATCAGGTGAAACTGATAAAACAGTTCAAATACGATAATCACTGCACAAACCGCAGCTAAAAAAAATAATAAATAAATAAATAAATAAATAAAACACGACTGGCTTGCACCAGTATCTAAATGTCATATTCCACAATGACTAAAACCAGACGTGAGTGCCTGGATGCTGTTCCGGCCATCTAGCTGTTACTCTCTGTGTTTTCTTAATAAGCCACAGACATCCTAAACTTAAACTATATAACCCTTTAGCCCTGCCATTGCCTCCATAAACACACTTATTTACCGTAACTGCTGTTTTATATAGCCAAATGTTCACACGCACATCAAAGCTCGGATTTTGCTCTTGAAAAATCAAATAAGAAATTACTGCATATGACTGAAAATTGTCATTTATTAAAATAGAGAAATGTAATATAATACGAAGTTACAAAATGGGAGATATTATCACACATGCGTCCCCCATACAATAAAGCAAAAAGTTGGCGTAAGAGCTAAATACTGGTGATGCATGACCACAAGCTGTGAGAGAAGGTCACATCCCCTCCAATGTTTCCATTACAAATATGTCAATGCAATTGACAGTTATGTGCAGCGTTTTAGATATACCCCTATGCTATATTTAAAGGATGCATTCTTACTCTAACCTTAACTAAAAAAATGACTTGCATAATAACACAATGTTGAAAACAATGACCATAAAAACATAAAATGTCTCGAAAACTAACAATCAGTTAACAAACTTTGATTGTATACTATTTGTCATTCCAGGCAATAACGGGTGACGTTACAAAAAACTATGCTCAATCAAAATTTGTTCAAAGATTAACTATTTTAGATAAGATACGTTCAATCGTATCTCTGTAAAAAACATTATCGTGGTATGATGGAAATTAAGTATTAAATTTTGTACATCATGTTAACATCCTACAGAATATAATTTATGTAAAGGTAAAGCAATGGTAGTCTGTGATAAAGGTATTCTCTTGGCATGACAAAATTGAAACAAAATATAACATCAACTCATTTGATGCAGGACGGTGACATATGCTTTACTGTACATAGTTCAGTTAGCTTAGGCGGTCATGCAATTAAAAACAGTTCGTGTAATCAATAACATAGAACGCCAGCGTCTTCACCGTGATTACAGTTTTCAATTCCCCAACCGCTGTGACTACACGATCCAATGTTGGATTCGGAGCCTGTGCAGCCGACATCATCCAACCATATGGTTCCACTACCTTGTCCGAAATACGCTTCTCGTACGGCAACTGCGTTGGAATAGGGAAGATTTAACGACTTGCAGAAAACTTGGGCATCAGTGTTATCCCAGCTGTCATCGCACACTGTTCCCCAGACTCTATTATGATACACTTCAACTCTGCCACCATACTTTCCATTGATATTTATTCCAACAAGACGGTACGGGTGACGGTGCAGCAAAGCTGGAATGTTCAATCAAAACCTTGTCAAAGAGCAAGTATTTCAATTATGACCATTCGCGTGTTTGTATTTGAGAGAGCCATATTCTGTCATGGAATAACTGAAATATAGTTTTAAAATTTTACAGCATGTTTACATTTAGAATTCACTCACATTTTATGTTATTTACAACAACACTTATTCCCGTTTTACCTACAGTTTAGTAAAACAGATAATATCAACAAACAATTTCATGACGCGGCATCAACCTGATTCACAATCCCTGCCGATGTATCCAGAAGGACAGCTGCAATAATAGGTGTTAGCATAACTCCTGCAGGTGGCGCCATTTTGGCAGGGACGGCTGCGACATTGATATCCTTCTGTAATACAAATAGCAAAAAATCGTATCGTGTTAAATATGATATCAATGTTATCAGTGAGATGAAATCGATTATGACTATGCCTCCCTAAATAACGCTCCAGATTTACCCTGTAATTTTAATCAAAACGGTATATAATCCGTTTATGTGAGAACGTACCAGAACATACTCTCTAGATCACAATAAGAATCAATTTTAACATATTGTTTGTCATCCTATATTAATTATTTAATCTCACCCTGGCAATTTGACCCTTGGTACCCAGTAGGACACAAACATCGATAAGAATTCACCATGTCAACACATGTCCCACCATTCTGACAAGGACGACTGGAACATTCACTGATTTCTACAATAAGAAATATGAATGGCAATATATGGTAAAATGAGCAGAGTCATTGTACATTGACTTATAAAGTAGTAACATATATTTGGTTAATTTCAGGAATTATTCAATACTTACAGAAACAACATTCCATCCAAATAATGCAGGTGACTTATATCAAATTGCTATTATAAAATATTTGCTATTCTCCTTTAAAAACGGTCGTTAATATAATACAAATTGACCTGATATATTGTAAGTTCTAACTTACAGGGGGTATAATTCTGCGTGTTTTTATTAAATTCTGCATGATTTTTAACTATAATATCATACCAAGGTGGCAGTATGTTCCAGTAAAACCACGTGGGCAACTGCAGTGAAATCCGCCATAACTGTTTCTACAGGTTGCGCCAAGGGTACATGGGGTACTTAAGCATTCATTTATATCTGGAAAGAAACAAAATAAATTTGCACCAAAGACTTTACTTTGAAGTTTACATCAGTTAAACTTTTATCACCTTTATTTTACATCATTCATGTGTTACTTGGAATTAGGCACCTTTTCTGTTGAATGCATTGACAAGATATGAGTTTTTAATATTTTTGAAAGAAAGCCAACAATAACATATGGTATAATTCGGGACCAGAGTTCAAATAACGTTTATGGAAATTTGTGTTAACTGTGACATCGACTATCACATATTTTTCTCCAAATGAGTACTAGGCCTACTGCATGGGTATAGTGTAAATTGTGATGCAACAAGCAATAAGTTGTGTACATGAAGACTTACTACCCTCTAGCAGGATGGCAGATATTAAGGCACATTTTCCACATTTCTGACAAAGAACAAAAGGACCGTCTTTTTATCTAAAGACATATATGTGAATATCTTATGAAAAATCAATCTGTCAACCTGTTAGAGAGTACAGACTTACCGTCTTCGCACCTTGGCCCATGGAAACCGGAAGTACAAGAACACAGAAACGAAGCTGCCAGGTTTACACACGAGGCACCATTTTTGCAGGGTAGGCTAAGACAATGGTTGGTCACTTTGGAAATATATAGTTAAACATGATTAGATCTCGTAACAGAAATATCTTGCTTACAATGCAGTTACACTCATAATACACGGGATAAATATGTGAGTTATGGAATGCGTGAAAAATTACGTATTATTTCTAGACAGTAATTTGTCGATTTCTTTATTTTTTGCTGAAACATTCTATAACACCGTTTGAGATAATGAACAGTACATGTAACAATTTATCCATTTTTCAAATATTTCCCAATTTATAACTTTCATTACCATTAGATGTTATCACCATTTGCCAAAATATCTTTTTTTTCTGCCTTATATACATTATTTTGGGCAATAAATAAATCTTCATTTTTCACTGACTAAATTAATTAACATTTACACATGTCATCTTACGGCTGAGCTCATTATTGCGATATTGGTGTAAAAACTGCAAAAAAATCGATTTCTCAAATTCCTCTTTTACCTGATCACCCACAATCACCGTTTTAACGCCGATTTAATGGCACCATTTAGTTCTCCAAATCCCTGCCAGCGATTTTTCTTAAAAGTATTAGTTCAGATTTTATCGTTGATAAAGCAAAGTTGTGCCTTTGTTGAATGGAAATATGTAAAAAGGGGCTCATAACAGAAATATCTAAATCAAAATGATGACACGGCATTTTAGCCTATAAACGCCTGGTCAACTATGCAAATTTTTGTGATATAATCTTGTTCGGAGATGAAGTCATGCCCCATACGGTTTGCTATCCCACCTCAAAATAAAAATAAAGGTGTTAAATTGACGATTAAAGCTTTAAGTTGCTTTGAGCTGAGTACCTGTATACTTACATGTATACTATTGCAACAAATATATAAACATCGATATTTGATATTTTGAGGATTTTTTCATTATTTAAAATCAGCACGAAGATAGATGCATTATTGAATAATAAGATGCAGGAAAGAACTCATTCTCGGTATCTGGATAATAATAAAGGGTAACAATATCCTTCAATTATGATTTTACTTGAACCTTTTCTATACTAAATAGTCGTTTTTGTGTTAGATCATCGCAAGAATATAAGAAATTTTTCAATAGCTTGATCAGTTAACTGGATTTAACGACAGCCATAGCTGTAGTTCTTACTTGTTTCACAATTTCGACCCGTATATCCAGACGGACAGCTGCACAAATACGTCTCAGATTGATTCCTGCAGGCTGCACCATTTCGGCAAGGCTGGCTGCGACAGGGATCTCTTGCTGTAACATAAATTTAACTTGAAATAACTTGAATCACCTCGTTCTTTTTCACAAAGACAATGGAAACACCTGCTCGCAAACAATAAATCCAGGAACGTGGCCAAACACACACACACACACACACTGGTTTGTTCAATGTGATGTTTGAAATAGGATCCAGTTAATGCTGACCCATAAAGTTCTGCTGTGCCCAATTAATTCTGTGAGCTAACCTTGAAAAGCCTGGTCACTTCAGTAAATTGGCCATGATTTATTTGCTTGCCTTTATTACCCATACAAAGTATACATTTTTAAAAAGCCAATATTTCAAGCTAAATGAAAATAGAATTTAATTTAAATTCAACGTGCAGTATCAAGAGTTATGACCAGTTAAAAACTACATTTTGATTTGGTAATGGGTGAAATAAAACAAAGTTGATTTATCTTATGCACATCAATTTTTTATTTCTCCATACATTTGCCTGAAAATTCACAGAGATGATGTCAATTATAGTAACTTTCAATCCAGGAAATTTCAGCAAGTTATCTCTATTAATTTCCAAGTTATGCTCGTTTTGCTATCAGGTATACCTACTTGAGCCAGCTTTTCAGCTCACCTGAACTTCGTGGCCAGAGCTGAATAGAAGTCAAATTTTAACACCATCTATGACAAAAACATCTTTAAAACTTATATCATGAATAAAGGAACATCATCCCCACTGTCTATATCACTGTCACTCGAAAACTCCTGATCAGTGTCGTAGTTTTCAATAATTTCAATAACAGTATCCATTCGCAGGCCCCTTCCGTAGTGAGAAGTCGCCATTTTGATTTTACTTTCTCCAGCTAAGTCTAGAAAATCGTCGATTTCTCGCTCATATATATTTCTATCGTCCTTTATATCATAAATAAATGAATATCATCGGCACTGTCTATGTCACTGTCACACGAAAACTTCTCATCAAAGTCCGGGTTTTCAATCATTTCAATAACAGTATCCCTTCGCAGGTCCCTACCGTAGCGAGGAGCCGCCATTTTGATTTTACTTTCTCCAACTAAGTCTTGAAAATTGCCGTTTTCTCGCTCATATATATTTTTATCGCCTTTAAAAATGGTGGCAATGAGAGACAAGAAACATACCCGGATGTTAAACTATATTTCATTTTATGACTCACGATACAAAATAGTACAGAAGACGATCTTTCCAAGATACGCACATATGCGGTTCTGGGCTTTTGGGGTAAGCGATAATTGAACCGCACATATATGCGGTGACGGGCTCTATGGGGTTAAAACCTACCCTGGCAGTCTGCCCCGTAGTACCCGGCAGAACACAAACATTGATAAGAATTCATCATGTCAACACATGTTCCGCCATTCTGACAAGGACGACTGGAACATTCACTGACTTCTGCAATTGCATAATACATGTTTCAGTAAAAATAAATCAAAATGATTAAGGTTTTCTCCACGGGCTGGAGAATCTTCCACAGTCATTTATATCCTGCAAAGCTTCTTATATTTCCCAATCCAGACCTTAAAGACGATAAAACCCTCAAGGATAAAGTACCTAATGTCGTTATTATCTTTCTAGCCTCCTAGACTGTCTTCTAATGTTGCTCTCATCGTTTGATTTACACACGGCAAAGGGTTGCTATTCAAAGCACATGCTCGTAAAGACAGACGTCGTTCAACTGACCGCAAGTCAATCACAATTAACGTAATGGTTTTAAAAAGGAATACTACATCTAATACTAGTGGAGGGACGTGTAGAGCAATAATTCTTTAGTAGGAGATAGCAGGAAATCACGTGAAGAGTACCTTTAAGTATACGTAGAAAAAGAAGCAGAAAGGAAATAGCTAACAAACAGCACAGAAGACTCTGTTAATTTTGGAATTCAGTATTAGAGATAACAATGTCTACATTTCATAAGTACTTGCTCTTTTTCGTTTTCATTTATCAGTATGATATTTGTCTTAATTAAAGTATAATACCAAGTTGACATAATTTGCCGGAAAGACCAGGAGGACAAATGCAGTCAAAACCATCATGGGTCTTTCGACAGGTGGCGCCTCCGGCACATGGGTTGTTCAAGCATCCATTCATATCTGGAAATGAACGGGTATATAT
Organism: Lingula anatina; assembly: GCF_051362555.1. Lineage (NCBI taxonomy): Eukaryota > Metazoa > Brachiopoda > Lingulata > Lingulida > Lingulidae > Lingula > Lingula anatina. Next base: position 733,532 of record NW_028257603.1, read on the forward strand.
TTGTAAATTATCAAATATTCTGTCAATTTTCATGGTACAAAGTTCTTTATTTTAATCCAGTGCATAGCTATATTTTAACGATCTTCTTTATACCTGTACAATTACAAAATGACGGGTGTTGTACCCACCGTTTTCTCACCAAATGTACATTATGCCTTGATAACTGGAAGATATGCACCAAAACAAGGCAAATAGTTCTCGCACGTGGTACCGTTTTAATAAAACTTCCCAAACCAACGATTGGTCAATATGATAAATATCTGCGGTCAAGCTCCCTTACTCGGCCACGCCAAAGCTTTGGAATAATATATGGTAGATAGTAATCAAATAAAGTTTGGAGTTTCACATGATTGACAGAATCCTCTATATGTTTATCAAATTCATAAAACATTTTCAATGTATTTGTCTTCCGTCTTTTATTTTCTATTTGACCTATTGTTAACAGAAATCAAAATTTTAAAATTATGCGTGAGTTGCTCACTTTTTTCTTCTAGGGTATGCACAAGCGACCATACAACAACAGCAAATAGTCCTGCGCATATGATTCCCACTAACACCAGTGCTATTTGTAACCGTCTATTGACTTTTGTCTTTGGTGGCTGTGTAATCCTGATATTGGGATCATCGGCATTGTCGGTTGGATGAGGAATCCTTAAACTCTCGTAAACACTTGGTGTCTCTTCTGGAACTAAATTCACATCCGACGACGTCTCATATGTTGCGTTAACATAAGCGGCCATTTGACTTTGAGGGGTGGTGAATAACCTGATTCCTAGAAATAATTTAATTATGATTTTTAAATTTAAATAAAAAAAATTAATTAAAATTACTGAATTAGTAACGTATGTTTCAAGAAGTATTTTTTCATCCATCATCAGCTAAGAGGCCATTCATAACGAGAAGAGCCGAATGCTAGCTAGGCCACGACCTAAATATGGCGGAGCTACATGAAAGGAAGACCGCTTAATCATGTAATGGTCTCTCCGCCTCTCACACGGTTCCCCACGCGTCGTCCCTCGACCGGTTGAATTGAGCCGATATTTGATAACCATGCGCCTACAGGGACGACGCGTGGGAGGCGTGTGAGAGGCGGGGAGACCATTACAGGATTAAGCGGTCTTACTTTCATGTAGGTCCGCCATATTTAGGTTGTGGCCTAGGTAGCAATCGACTCTTCTCATTCTGAATGGCCTCTAATATTAAAATAGTCCACCTGCTAATTTTCAATGTCTATCAAGAGCATCTTCATCAGGAAAATAGGCTACGCCTCCAACCCCCTTACTGCCATAAAAGGCAGGTATAGGTTAGTGAGGATGGCTTCAACATTTGCCGTTGAGAGAAGAAAATATAATACTTTCCCTAAAACATAACACAGCTGATGGAATTCTTCTAGCTCTGACGTAACACAGACTGTTTTCATTATTTCACATGTAAGCTACGCATGCACTTTACAACGAACAAAAATAACCCATGCTTATTGGCACTCTGCGACGATTTGGACGTCAGATTCAAAATTAATTAAATTGACTAAAGTGGGAAGCTAATATATTTATCTTCGAAGAGTAAATAAAATACATATATCTCACAGGACAACTTTTTTCATATATACTCCCTCAACATTATTTTTATAGCTTAAATGACAAACAATTTTATAAAATCAACTCCAATTTACTCAAATTCATTATATGAAGCTTAAGTTCCTGGATGCATACCTTTTCTGTCTGCCATGTAAAATTTCTTCGAAGTTGAGGAGCTGTGCTGAAATAATAAAAAAATGCCGTAGAGTCACATCTGGCAAAATCGCAGCATTTTTGAAACGGAAAAAAAATCAAAATGAGCATTTTGCATCTACGACGTAATTCACATTATCTTTTTCAAAATCACTAAAGCGGTTTGAAAAGCATTTTATCACATGTTTACGTTTCCCTGCGTTAGTATTTTATGACGTAAGATGGCATCACGTGGCAGGGTATAAATGCAAAACAAAGGTGGCCCAAGGCATCTACTTTGTAGGGCCCCTAAAACAAGTTGTGAAAGATCAGAAAGTATGTCATTTACCGAAATTTGCTGTGACCTCTCAGTGAGGTATGAACCAAGAAACGCAATGTTATGTTGCCCTTTTCCCTATTTGTGTTGATAGTTTTATGTTCATATAAATTTACACCTGGTACTGAAATTATAAATTGGGGGAATGGTTTAGAAGTTATGCAGGTCTGTAATTCAGCATGATGTAAGGGTCTTTTTTTGTTTTGTAAATGTCAAACAATTCCAGATTTTAGCGCGTCCGGAAAGTGAGTGGAATAGCATTACCTTTCTTCGTTGCCCGGGAGTAAGATGCTTCAAATCAATCACCGATACTAAACACCAGACGAGAGCGATAGCGCTGGCCCAGATGACCCGGTGCTGAATTTGATGTGAGTATGATACCTGTTGTTTTAGTGGAAAGCTAGATGATGTGTAAAAGAATAAATTACCTGTTATTTCTTAAAACTGTCTCAAAATTATGACCTTTGAATTTAAAAACGGCATAAAATAACCATAAGCGCTCGACTTTACTTTATATTGCTAACCCGTATGTGAACCTGTTGTCTAATACCCATGCACATTAGCGAAGAGACCAGACTAGAAAGCAAACTTTCTTATCGGTTTTGTCATTTTCACGAGGTCAAAAATTGTATGCTGCAAAAATTTGTTGTTTGTACAACACGTTATTTCAACTCTTATCTCAATTATTTATCATGAGTTCTAGGTCATTCTAGACTAAATACCTTCGTTGGGAAGTTGTTATTATCGAACTGCTAAAATAAGAATTAACTTCAACCAATTATAAAAATCAGAATCATTTTCCTTTGGAGCAAGGTTTGATAAATGTTCACAATTAAACAAATAAAGAATTAGGTATTAAAGTTCAAATGCGTCACTGAACCGGTTAAAACTGTTTAAAAGGCGTTCCTTTTAATTCCGTTGAAATTTCAGAGTCTGATGTTGCTAGGTAAAAAGGTAAGACGTGGTGATGCTGGGTGAGAAGAGTCTGCCATGATACTATCATTTCTTTTCTCCATAAGCATATCACTTACTTTAAGAGTCTACATTAAACCATATACATGTAGATACATTCACAAACTGCACTTTCCCCTTGATATCGCATCATAATAATTTGATATAAAGATTCTCAACTTTAATAAGTAAAACGTCACTTGTGAACCAATCAATGTTAAATTTCAGGATAAAGATTGTTTTTTTAAAGGTTTAACAAAGAAATGGCTATAGCGCTGAAATCACTGTGATAAGAATAATCATTTTATCCACACTCACGAACATTACTTTTTAAAATTATCGTCAACATTTTAACTGTAAAATGTGGAGCACCATAGCTGCACAGTTGTGAAATGATATTACTTATCTATGGGAGTATATAAATAAATATTCAAAATCTGGAAAACATAACTATTGTACTTACCAGTGCGTTTGCAAAGTGGTGTTTTCAAACAGCTTTTTTCTAATGTGACACTGAGCACGTTTGTTGACAACAACGCGTTCACTCCCACGCTGAAACTAAGCAGCATTACTTCCTGGTTCACAAACGAGCACAGGATGTGACGAGAAAAATATACGACGTTGCAAAAAGTTTGCAACTAAGAGCAGCTGCTTATATTTCTAGAAACGATATACTCGAAAATCGGAGCTATGTAAATGTAGAAGTCAGGTCCTGAATTTTTTTTCCAAGAAAAAATAGTACACCAGCAGCTTCACGGATGGCGGTCACATTTTTCACGACGAAGCCTTTCTGGTGGAGCTAAAAATCCCTTATTGCGATAGTTGAGGGGCCTTGGTGTACAACTAGATCCATGCATATAGCGACGCGTGATGGGGCTCAATCGTTCACTTCTGTGCACCTATTTATTATCTAAATTTTCAGCATGTCCGCCTTCATCATCAAGGTATATGTTTCCCACACCGCGAAAAACATTAATCGTAAATTTGTTAAGATTACAGCAACAGTAACAATTTTGTTTTATGAGTGAATTTTAAGAGAGATGAGAGATATGGATGTGGACAATAATAATAATAACATAATAATAATAATACATATTATATTTTATTAATAATACCCCATCATTTCACATCAAAGTTATATACAATATACAATTTTCAAATCTAAAGATGCAATATGTTATAGTTTCAGTAACTATACCAGATAATTTGAATTCCATTTTTTTTAATTATTATAGGATATGTATAGCATTTAACATGTTAATTTTTAAACTGTCTTTAAAACTAATAAACAGTCAACGAGCTTAACCTTTCATTTTTCATTCCAGACAATAACATGATATCTAAAGTGGATTTGGAGGAGCCCGAATGAGACACCTTAAAGAAGGAAGGAGCTGAAAACCAATGAGCTGGTCACTGACCAGAATATTAGGCACCTGCTAGAGCTTGGATGGCTTAGAAGGGGAGTTAAAGAAGCCATCTGGGAAAGATGAGAGAACCCGTCACTGAACTGTAAGGGAGAAATGAGATTTTTAAAAAATCAACAATGACATAACATGATTTACGTTAGGGGAAAGCAATGGACTGTAAACCTGAAGTAAAATTAGTCTCTTTGCGTGAGCAAATTTCAACAAAATATTTAAATCAACAGTTATTCATCTGAATGCAATATGAAACGATGTTTTTGTTATTCGTCCGTATAAGGTTTATCAGCTAAAGTAGATGGCATATTTTAAACAGTTCATTTTATTACGTATAATCAATAACAAAGAACACCAGCATCTTCACCACCCTCTGAGCCTTTGGACCTGCAGCTTTAAAAGATATTTCACCGTAGGTCTTTAATCGCATTTTTACTGGGTTGAGTAGCAATTGGTCTACAGACCGCAGATTTCGCATTGGAACATAGTGACTGACTAATTCATTGATGTAGATTGGTGTCAATCCATAAAAAGCATCGTGAGTAAAAACCAAAAATTTGAATAAACTTCTGGCTTGTAGAGGTAGCCAGTGTAAACTTTTTAAAACTGGGGAGATATATATACTTGTGGATGTCCGAGTTAATAATCTGGCCGAAATATTTTGAATGCGCTGCAGTCTAGCAATTTCTTTCTTTGGACAACCGTATAAAATGGAGTTGCAGTAATCTAATCGAGATGTAACTAAACTATTTATAACTGTGGCTGCAGCAGAGTCAGAAAACTGATTGCGAATTGCACTTATGTTCCTAATGTTAAAAACCGCTGACCTGCATACACTGGCAATATGTTTTTCATACAGTGATCCATCTAAAAATACACCAAGATTTTTTGCTTGAGGTTTTGGCTTAATAATGCTTGATCCAATTATGAGCTGAATTTGTTGTGCTATCATACGATTATGTGGCTGACTTATTACCAAACGTTCAGACTTTCCATCGTTAATTTTCAACTTATTACTAATCAGCCACCCGCGAAGATCATCAATACATTCAGACAATATATCAATAGATTCATTTGGATTTTCTAGATTGCAACAAGTAAAAATCTGTGTGTCATCAGCATAAATATGATAGCAAATGTTATGATGCCTTAGTATGGTCCCAATTGGTAAGGTATACATGCAAAAAACAAGAGGTCCTAGAACACTGCCTTGTGGCACACCAAAAGCTGTCTCTGAAACATTTACATGCTATCTACGGTTCCAAACACAGTTGACCGACCGGTATGCTTGCTACTTGCTACACACACCCAAAACCACGTGACTGAGTACTGTTCACATAACTAAGAGTGACCACAGGGTTATGTGACTTGGAGCACTAACACGCACTAAAGCTCCAGTAGCCGTTTTTCCTTCTGGCTTATCAGGGAAATTCTAAGGAATTGAAATAAGTTTAAAAACAATGCAGAATAAAGGGCGATGGTCAACTGTTTTTGTGGGTGAACATCAGATTAACATGAAATGCGTCTAAACTATTCACCTTTCGCACTTTTATTGACTCACTTGTGTCACGTCACACATACTAATTAACGCTCGAAAATTGTCACCTTGATTGGTTACTGAGTCTAAGAACCCTAGAAAATACTTTGAAAGCCACTTTTCAGTCTATTATAATAAAACAACATCAAAGAATTTTAAACACATTTGATAAAATCGATATATGCTCGCTATAGTAGTTTATACTATATATGTATTTATTAATGTAGGTACATTGAGTTTTTTTCCGAAAATACACAAAATCGTAGTAACTGAAATACATTTAATTAAAAGGATTTGTTATTCACATTCAAGTCATTCCTAAATGTGTATCATAAGGCACTTTTCAAAGAGAAATGGAATTAAGTCAAGTAAAATGAAATAATTTGATATCATATATTATTAATGAGACCCCATTCCTTATTATCCAATGCAATTGACAGTTACGTGTACTTTTTAAGGCATAATTCTGTGCTATAATAAAAGTATGTCTTATTATGGTAACCTTAACTTAAAACTTCTTAAATAATAATGCGATGTGGAACATAAATTATTTTTAAAAAAATGTTTAAACGGTGCGACTTAACTGTCTTTAAAACTAATAAACTTGTCTGAATTCTAATACTTATTACTAACTCTCATTCTAAGTAATAACAGAGTTACTACAAATGGATTGGCGGAGCCCGAGTGAAACGCCTAAAAAGGAAAGAGTTTAAAGACGATGGCCTGGTCACGGGGCGACTAGGTATTTTCTCGTGCTTTCATATTATAGATAAGTATCCGTTTTGGATAGGGCAGAGAACCTGTCACTTAATTGTAAAGGAAGATTGAGACCCCATCTTTCCCACATCTAGGTCTGGCTCCTTTGGCTGATACCTACATGTAGCTGTCTGACAAGTTACGCTATCAGCCTATTGGATAAATGAAACTCGTGCTTCCGTTGATGATTGGTGGTTCATTATTTTGATATTAAAAATATTTTTTGTCTTTACTGTATCCCAGTTACGGGATATTTTGTCCCGATACGTGATACATAAAATCCTACTGCATATTGATTCTGACATAGCATTAAATGTACTGATCTTTAAACCTGACAAAAGTTATTAATTTTACATAACCGAGTATCAATAAGACACAAATTGAAAAATCATTGTTATTCATCTGATAACAATATGGTGCCAAACTTTTGTCTTTCTCTCTCTTTATTTGGTCCAGTCAGCTGAAAGAGTTGACACATTTTCAACAGATTGTTCTAATATGTATCTTCAATAACAAATATCTCCAGCGTCTTCACTGTGACTACAGTCGTGACTCTCCCAACCATTGTGAGAACATGATGCAATGTTGGATTCTGATCCTGTGCAGTGGACATTGTCCAACCATATGGTTCCATTACCTTGTCCAAAATATGCTCTTTGTATGCCGAGTGCTCTGGAATAGGGAAGACCTAAGGACCTGCAGAAAACTCTGGCATCAGTGTTATCCCATCCGTCATCGCAAACTGTTCCCCAGACTCCATTATGGTACACTTCAACTCTACCACTGTACTTTCCATTAGCAATTTTTCCAAAAAGACGATACAGGGAACGGTACAGCAAATCTGAAATGTTCAATGAAAACCTATTTAAAGAGTGAGTATTTCAGTAATGATCCACTAATGCACGTGCACGCAAACGTGAGTGCATGGGCATCATGTGTGTGTGTGTATGTAGGTGTGTGTGTGTGTGTGAAAGAGAGTTATTTTTCATGATATGAATGAAATGTAGTTTTAAAATTTTGCACAGATTATCATTTAACTGTCATTCATAATCCCCTAAAATTCTTTTAACGTCAGCATTATGTATCATTTTACCCACATTCTGACGAAACGGATGAAATCAATAAATGTATTCCAAGACACTGCCCGAACCTGATTCACAATTCCTGCCGGTATACCCAGAACGGCAGCTGCAAGAATACGTAGATGTTTGACTTCTACACGTGGCGCCATTTCGGCAGGGCTGGTTGCGACAATGGTCTCTAACTGTATCAAAAATGACAACGCACTGACAATGTTGATCAATGTAGTGTCATTGGAAATGCCCCAATGCCATTAACGGGGTGACCGATAAAGATATTTACGATTCGTCCTTCACCCCTGAGTTCACCAAACCTAGTGAGGCCACTGCCTAAATACATATACTATGCTCAAATGTATACGCACTAAGAGGTTTCATACGTAATAATATATATTCACATAGAATATTGGATATAGGACAACCTATTTAAAGTCAAAAAAGGTTCAAGGAGAATTTTAAACACTTACCTTGGCAGTTTGTCCCGTAGTACCCGGCAGAACAGAAACATCGATAAGAATTCACCATGTCAACACACGTTCCACCATTTTGACAAGGACGACTGGAGCATTCATCGATTCCTAAAATTATAAAATGATATTGTATTAACAGAAAATAGTGCACGGAAACTGTCTTATCCCAGTCGTCATCGGAAACAGTTCCCCAACTACCATTATGATACGCTTCAACTCTTTCATCTTATTTGCCATTGATATTTATTCCAACATGACTGTACAGGTGACGGGACACAAAAGCTGGAATATTCAAACAAAACATGTTGAAAGAGTATTTCAGCAATGATCCACTTATGGACGGGCACGCAAACGTGAATGCACACGCACGCGTGTGTGTCAGAAAGAGTGATATTTTTTCATGATATGATTGAAATATAGTTTTCAAAATTCGCATAGCCTAACATGTGACAATTTATAATCAACTTTATTTTTTTACGTCAGCATTATAGGTAAATCATTTTACCAACACTCTGACAAAACGGATGGAATCAATGAAGTTATTCCTACACGCTGCCCGAACCTGATTCACAATTCCTGCCGGTATACCCAGAGCGGCAGCTGCAAAAATACGTGGAGGTTTGGCTCCTACACGTGGAGCCATTTCGGCAGGGCTGGTTGCGACAATGGTCTCTAACTGTAACAAAAATGACAACGCACTGACAATGTTGATCAATCTAGTGTCATTGGAAATGCCCCAATGCCATTAACGGGGTGACCGATAAAGATATTTACGATTCGTCCTTCACCCCTGAGTTCACCAAACTTAGTGAGGCCACTGCCTAAATACATATACTATGCTCAAATGTATACGCAGTAAGAGGTTTCATACGTAATAATATATATTCATATAGAATATTGGGTATAGGACAACCTATTTGAAGTTAAAAAAGGTTCAAGGAGAATTTCAAACACTTACCTTGGCAGTTTGTCCCGTAGTACCCGGCAGAACAGAAACATCGATAAGAATTCACCATGTCAACACACGTTCCACCATTTTGACAAGGACGACTGGAGCATTCATCGATTCCTAAAATTATAAAATGATATTGTATTAACAGAAAATAGTGCACGGAAACTTTCTTATCCCAGTCGTCATCGGAAACAGTTCCCCAACTACCATTATGATACGCTTCAACTCTTTCATCTTATTTGCCATTGATATTTATTCCAACATGACTGTACAGGTGACGGGACACAAAAGCTGGAATATTCAAACAAAACATGTTGAAAGAGTATTTCAGCAATGATCCACTTATGGACGGGCACGCAAACGTGAATGCACACGCAAGCGTGTGTGTCAGAAAGAGTGATATTTTTTCATGATATGATTGAAATATAGTTTTCAAAATTCGCATAGCCTAACATGTGACAATTTATAATCAACTTTATTTTTTTACGTCAGCATTATAGGTAAATCATTTTATCAACACTCTGACAAAACGGATGGAATCAATGAAGTTATTCCTACACGCTGCCCGAACCTGATTCACAATTCCTGCCGGTATACCCAGAGCGGCAGCTGCAAAAATACGTGGAGGTTTGGCTCCTACACGTGGAGCCATTTCGGCAGGGCTGGTTGCGACAATGGTCTCTAACTGTAACAAAAATGACAACGCACTGACAATGTTGATCAATCTAGTGTCATTGGAAATGCCCCAATGCCATTAACGGGGTGACCGATAAAGATATTTACGATTCGTCCTTCACCCCTGAGTTCACCAAACTTAGTGAGGCCACTGCCTAAATACATATACTATGCTCAAATGTATACGCAGTAAGAGGTTTCATACGTAATAATATATATTCATATAGAATATTGGGTATAGGACAACCTATTTGAAGTCAAAAAAGGTTCAAGGAGAATTTTAAACACTTACCTTGGCAGTTTGTCCCGTAGTACCCGGCAGAACAGAAACATCGATAAGAATTCACCATGTCAACACACGTTCCACCATTTTGACAAGGACGACTGGAGCATTCATCGATTCCTAAAATTAAAAAGATATTATAGTAACAAAAAATTAATGCACGGAAACTTTGGCATCCCTGTTATCCCAGTCTTCACCTCAAACAGTTCCCCAACTTCCATTATGATACACTTAAACTCTTCCACCGTATTTGCCTTTGATATTTGTTCCAACAAGACGGTGCGGGCGACGGGGCACAAACGTTGGAATATTCTAGCAAAACATGTTTAAATAGTATTTCAGTAATGTTCCAATTATGCAGGTGCACGCAAACGTGAATGCATGCTTGTGTGTGTGTGTGTGTGTGTGTGTGTGTCAGAGAGAGTCATGTTTTTATGATAAGATGGAAAATAGTTTTCAAATTTTGCATACCCTAACATGTGACCATTTATAATTCACTTGTATTCTTTTTACGTCAGCATTAAATATCATTTTACCTAAACTCTGAAAACACGGATGAAATCAATTACTGAAAATACTGCAAGAAATTATTTAATAAAAAATAGTAATTTTGCAAGCGAAGCAATGTTACCAATGGCTGTACTCGCTCTAAGAAGAAGTTTTCCAATTGGCTTTTCTAAAGCAGAAACCCATGTAAAGTTTTCATTGGTCTTGTTGCAATGAAAAATACGCCAGTATTAACTTAAGTCCGGCTGATTTAAAATATCATAGTTTTGTCATTTGTTATCATAAGATATCCTACCGAACTGGCAGTATGTTCCTGTAAAACCACCAGGACAAGTGCAGTGAAATCCACCATAGCTGTTTTGACAGGTGGCGCCAAGGGCACATGGGCTATTATAGCATTCGTTTATATCTGCAATGAAACCAAATGAATATGTACCTAAGGCTTTATTTTACATTTCATTCTAATTTTGCTTTTTTTCGCCCTAATTATTAGTCCCTTTTTAAAAATCATTCAGATGTTATTCAAAATTATGTACCTTTTCCAAAACGATTTTGATTAAATTAACGATTTAGGAGACCTTCTCAGTAAGCATTAAGCTTTCCCTGTAGAAATACCGGAAAGTGGTGAAACACGGATTTTCTTGAAATTGATACATGTGAAGGAACCTTAAAAAACATGTACACATCTTAAAGGAAACTGCTGAAAACATTTGATTTCCATGACAACCGCATTTAAAGTTTAAAATGCCCAAATCAAACCTTTTTCACCCATATACATGAAGAGAATGCATAAAATTGATAAATAACTGTGGTTTCATTAACTGGGCTTTATAATTCATTAGATTTACTGAAAATGCTCCAGTAATTTTTTCTTGTTTTGAGAAAAAATTAACAGTTTTTAAATACAAAATGTGTCAACTTTGAAGCTGATTTTATCCCAAGGTCCACAAGTTTGATGTAAATCACTTATGATTCCAATTAGACAAGTTTTCTTCTTCTACATTAAATACATTTTGTAGCAATAGATTAACAAACATTTAACATGCATTCAAAGCCATTTTGTCGTAAGAAAAGCCAGTCCATGTGCAGCTCTTTTGGCGTTGGAAATGGAAAAGTTATGAACACTCTTTGGAGGGAAAGTTGATCTAATTCAATGACCTGAAATTGTTTGCATGGTAAAGATGGGCAAGTCTGGTAAGTGTATCATAATTATTATTCATTTTAAAATCTTATTAGAAATATTTTGGTGTTCTTGGATAATTGCTTTTTTTTTAAATTAAAACTGTTTCTTATTACTGGGCCTTTATCCATGTACAGTTACAATGTTTGAATGTTGTCCAACTGAAATAATTGAATTAACTGAACATGTTTATTACTCTACTGCCTATTGATAAAAAGTTTCTGGCGCTGTTGTATAAGTACCTTTTATTTTTCAACATAAATGTAGAACCGTGGTGCACCTGCCTGGTTGGAATATACGAGGGTTGATTGATAAGTAGTGAGCCTCATATATCTGAAAGCATGAAGTGTCCTGTGTGAAAGTCCGATGTGAATCCGTCGACTGGAGAGTGGATGGAGACAAATCGGCTCAAAGTTCAGTGAAAGTGTCCGATGAAATCCCACAGTAATTACGATGCAAGTTCCAGTAGAAAATATGAGTGTCGGTTCAGTGGTAAATAGGTTCCAAAAAAAATATTCTCCTTCAAAAGTCCCAAAACAAAACTCAGTCTCCTATCCGTTCATACTCCCAGCGTCTGTCTAAACTAACGCTCTCGAGATACTCATGCTCTCGCGATATGGTGACGTCATAAGCTGACCTACTTATACACAACAATAGTCTCCTTGAGTATCTATACACTTTTGCCAGCAAATTTTGAGAGCCTCTATGCCACTTTTATAGAACCCCTTCACTTCACGTATGACGTCATCATCTGACACAAAGTGAGTACCTGAAATGGCCTTTTTCAATTTGGGAAATAGATAATAGTCAGAGGGAGCAAGATCAGGGGAATAAAGTGGATGTTCTATCAGTTCAAAGCCACGCTCGTTGATTGCAGCAATGGCAATGACAGACTTGTGAGCAGGGGCATTGTCCTGGAGGAACAGTACACCTTCCCTGAGCTTTCCGCTGCCTCGTCGACATAAACTAACCAAATGACACCAAACTCCGGCTACACACCTTTAAATAGCCAGGGAATAGAAGGGCTGAAAAGGGATATACCTGCTTAACCCCTTCCACACGAGGCTCACTACTTATCAATCAACCCTCGTTTTTAAGGACAATAAGTGTGGGGCCCACACCTCTACAGACATGCTTACAAAGAAGGAAAAGACAAAGGAAATTAATAGATGACAAGGGTGTGGATTCTGCAGATTTCGAGGCCCAGTTTCAAGATATGTTCACACTTGCCAGGCAATAGTGGGGCACATATTGTGTCATCTAACTGCACATGTTTTTATGTTATGTTTATTTTTATAGGGGTTTCAAATTCATGCTTGTTTCTTAAAGCCATACTTAAATGTTCAAATTTTTAAAACGGCTTTACCTTTCATACCTTTGGAGATGGCGGGGGGGTCGGGATGACAGTACGAGATTTGCAGAATTTGATCTGACGCGCCATAAAAAGTTGAAAGATCTTAAGTCCCTGCTGTTGATGAAATATGTCATATCAACATATTCAAGTTGGTAGGGAAGAGTTTTTTTTTTTTTTTTTTTTTTTTTTTTTTTTTTTTTTTTGCTTCTGTCAATATGTGTGTGTGTGTGTTTTCTTCATTTGTGTTTCTTTTCTGCCCGTTTTCTTTTTTTTTATTTTAAAATTTGATTTTAAACACCACAGAGATATTTGTCATAACCATTGATTTTATATGTAGAAACAGACTTTACTATTATACCAAATTCCGTTGTTCAAGTAACCGTGTCATGATAGAGAAAAAAAGATTTCACATGAATATAAACAAAGACAATAAATTTTACCTATTTTGCTTGACGCAAAATGTTCATAATATAGAAAATGGCTTTTATCTTTTATTGATATAAAGATTGAAAGCGTTTATGATCATTTATTGTCACCGTAAGAGAACTAGCTGTTATGCATATGTAAATATATCTTGCTATAATGTAACATGCATTTTTTTGTGTACATAAATATTTGTTACAACTTCAACTGGTTAAAACTGAAATCGTATTTGGGTCAGAGACCTTGGATTACAGAATAAACATCGAGCAAATTTTTTTCTACAATAAAGGAGAAAAGCAAATGTTTCTGTTATTTTCACAGCATATAGTATTCAGTGAAACAGAAGCTATTTATAAGTGAAAAATTATCTTTTCTTTCTTAACGATCTTAAGGATCTGAAAAGCATGCTTCATTTGCAAAAATAATTCATTACATTCGAGTGTTGGTCATGATGTATATCAAGGTAATAAATGTCAAATGCATTTGGAAAAACATGCCTGTTTATGTTAATGTTATGTTAAAACAATCAAAATCACTGAAAAATGACTGCCAAAATATCTCAAAAAATTATGTTTGAAAAATAATTGATCGAAATAAAAGCAAACAAAATTCTCTTTTCTCATTGTGTGTTATTTCTTCATATACTGAATTTATTAGTTTTTATTTTTTATTTTTTATTTGGTTGCACAAATCTAGGTTATTAAGGAAATAATTCTCAGTAAATACTTGTGTTGGCCTTACTTGTGTTGGTTCTTTCCATTTTCAAATTCCTTACTTATTTATTGTTGCCACAGCAGGAAGTTACACTTATTTGAAACAATAAACAGGGGCAGTCCCAGGATTTTAAGTGGAAATAGTGGGGGGAAAGACCTCCGCCCCTCAGAACCACCTCTCGACCCTGTCAACCCCAATTAAGTTGGGCAACCACACATTTCCTGAGGGGGGCGACCCCATTCCTATATTCAGCTCTGAAGAAGCTTTTCATATACAAGTCTAAAAGAAACGTTCCCCATGTGAAATATCATTGTTCTTTGACTTAATATGTCGATTTATAAATTCCCACAGGTGCAGGAGCCATGGAATTAGCATTAGTTGATATGGTAACCAAAGTATAATGCCTTTTGGTATACACCCATCTCTGCCTATGTTAATGTATTAAAAACAATTTAAATTACTATGGAAAAACTCTGCACTCATGTGTGAAAAATAAAATTAGGATAATTTTTGCTTTAAAAATCAAGAAAATTAACATTTTCATTCCTACATTTATTAATTGCTACAAAATTTTATTCTTTCAAGTCCAGTTTCTCAAGAATACGCCATGAACACATGAGTGTGGTCCTTTTCATATCCATGGCTTACTTACAGTTACCATAGCAACGGCCCCTGATAATACATGCAAGGTGGCTACGTGGGTTTTTGCTCGGAAAACTACACACTTTTTATATTTTAGTCCATGGAGTGCAACTTTTCTGCAGCATTGTTTAAAATTAACTAAAAAATAGGTATTTTGGTTGGTTTATGAAGTCTCGTAGGTCTCGGAGTTATGGAGTTTTCCGTCGTTGCAATGGCAAGCATAATATACTGTACATCAACGGTTTTTTTTTTTTTTTGGTATATATCAGTGCCTGCTTATGTTAATTTATCGAATATAAAATGTCTAAAGAAAACAATAACTCTACCCAAAAAACGCCCAAAAAATAAAGTTGGAAATGTTCTGTTTAAAAAATAAAACGCAAAGAAAGTCAATTTGTTATCAGCTGTGATTCCTGCATCTATTACTTGAAACAAAATTTTATTTTTTTCATTTTTGTGTGTGTGTGTGTGTGTGTGTGTGTGTGTGTGTGTGTGAATATTCAAGCCTAGTTTATCAAGCTCAGGATACTCCATTAATCCCTGAGTATGGGCCTTGGGAGAAAATTGACTTCAAAAATCACCCTATTATTGGTAAATCCAAGTTTCAAACTCATGGCTTAATTGCTGTTACAATAGCAACGGCCCCTGGGGGATATATAAATATATATATATATATATATATATATATATATATATATATATATATATATATATATATATATATATGAGGTTGCTACACATATTTATGACCAGTAATCAGCAGACTTTTCATATATCAGTCAATGTTACATGTCCTTTCCATCAATATAACTTTTCTTTAATTTGAAAATTGATAGTTTTCCATGACTTTTCAAGTCCCAGGGGCTCAGGAACTTTGACTGGTACATTTGTTGCCGTGGCAACCAAGCGGGGACTTTTTAAAAACCGAAAAGATAATCATTTTTGCACTTCATATAACATATAGCACTTTTTTCAAAATTCAAAAATTTTATTGTGCAGGTGGAAGTTTAGTGCTTACTGAGAGGGCCTATTATTACTAGTACTTTTAAAAGAAAGTAGACAAGAGTAGACGGCGTGGATCTGGGTTAGAGTGCAAATTACAATAACGGACACCCATGGGATCCATGTTACAAAGTTTTCCTCCAAATAAGCGCTACGGTCTAGCTTTGTGATGTCATGAGCAACATGACGTGTACGTGCACTTACCGGCTTCGCATCTTGCACCTTGGAAACCCAAAGTACAAGAACACCGAAACGAACCCACCAGGTCCACACATTCGGCGCCGTTTTTGCATGGTTGACTTAGGCAATGATTGGTAGCTTTGGACATGTATAAACATGATTAGATTGTGTAACAAAAATGTTATGGCCTATATGAAAGAGATCATAAATATTAATGTTTTGTGTATGTTATGCTTTGAATGTATGGAATTTAACTGCCATTTGCGATGTGAAAGTAAAGTAGTACCTTCGTTGATTTTTTATCATCGGAATAAAAATTATTAAAAATGCATTCCACTGTTTTATCATTTTCACTGTATTTTCTTACCTCTTCGTCAAATAGATTTAAAGGCGTCATTTGTTTAGAATATTTTTTCAAATGATTTTGCTTGTTTCTACTGAAAAGTTAAAAATGTGATCATTACTTTTAGAATATACATAAAACTCTAGCAATTCTAGTGCTTGTGATAAAGCTAATTGTGTAACTCTTACTTGTTTCACAATTACTCCCGGTGTATCCATGGGGACAGCTGCAAGAATAGGTTATAGCATGACTCATACACGTTGCGCCATTTTGACAGGGCCGGCTGCGACAGAGATCATTTACTGTAATATAAAAGATCCTCGTTATAGAACTAGGAAACACTTGTAATTTTGCGGATTTGGGACAACAATGTCTGTAAAACATCAATTCGAGGTAATTAACAGGCCAACATAAAGTTTTTTTTCTTAAACCATGTTTTATAATTATAATTATTGAAGAATCTGTAAAAAAAAGTCAATTTCTAGGTTATAAAGGAAAGAATTCTCAGTAAATGTTGGCCGGTTATAAACTTTTTCTTTTGTTTATTTCGACTTTTCTTAATTTCAAAGTGCTCTCTCCACATGAGCAATGCCTGTTCTTAACTGCATGCTTATAATGGCACAAACACAGGTTTGTTCAATATGATATTTGATATAAAGGCACAGAGAGAACTTTAAATGCGAACCTTGACAGTTTGTCCCGTAGTACCCGGCAGAACACAAACATTGATAAGAATTCACCATGTCAACACACGTCCCACCATTCTGACAAGGACGACTAGAGCATTCACTTATTTCTAAAAAAGTAAATATTAATAAAGCGTGATAAAATGGTCACTTGTAAAAGGGCCAAACTTATTTTATCGTAAAAAATTATATAAATAACACTGAATACTTGGCACTGACTGTTTGTTTAAGAAATGAAAGTTAGAGATTTCGAAAATTAAAAAATTAAATTTCATATTTAAAAGGTCTTTACATTGACCAATATATAGTCTTTTTAATTTTTAGCTAAATTTATTATCATACCAAGCTGACATAATTTGCCAGTGAAACCAGGAAGGCAATGACAGTCAAAACCGCCATGATTATTGCTACAGGTGGCGCCCCTGGCACATGGGTTGTTCATGCATTCATTTACGTCTGCAAAAGACAAAAAATGTATACTGAACATATCCTGTCTATTTTCCAATTGCACTTCTTTGTACTTATTCCAGCCGTTATTATAGCATTTTTACATAGTTTGCTTACGACTGGTTTGTCACTGTAATAAAGACATACAGTAGGCATGTATGTGGCCACACTCCATTAGGTTTCGTAGTGCCCACATTTCAGACTGATATCTGATTATTAATCATTTTTAAAGTTGTATCCTCACTTTAATGGTTTGGCAGATTTTTAATATTTTCACCATATTTATCTAGAGATTCAATATAAAACCAAGCGTCTTCCTTCACTTACTTACCATTTGACTCATTGTTTGTTGAAACCAAATTATTGTTGCGTTGGTCACTATTTTCTTTTGGAGTGAACGCTAGCGACCATACAACAATAGCAACCAAGGCAGCGCATATGATTCCCGTTAACACCAATGCTATTTGTAGCCGTCTATTCACATTTGTCTTTGGTAGCTGTGCAAACCTTAGTTTGGGATCATTGGCATTTGGACGAGGAATCCTTAAACTCTCATACACATTTGATTCCTCCACTAAAGCATGATCAGCATCCGACGACGTTTCATATATTGCATTCACATACACGGCGCTTTGGTTTTGGGGAGTAACGAACAACTTCATACCTAAAAGTAGTTTTAGGTTGATTTCATCATGGACTCGACAACTTCAGTGTTCTATTTGTAATGAATTTAAATGTTTTACAAAGATGAAATAGATTTTATGCAAATTGGTATTCTCAGATCACCTGAATATAATGGTCACATCCAAATAAATAAGTAAAGGTGAGAAACCAATATATTTATTTTCAAAGATAATATTCAACACTGAGCAAACATTACTCTCCCTTTACATATTTTATAGCTTGAATTTAAAACAGATCTATGAAATAAAATCTTAATTATTCAAATTGAGTAAATTAAACTTAAATCCCTGGATGCATACCTCTTTTGTCTGCCATGTTTACTTTCTTCAAAATTCAAGAGATGTGGAATAATAAAATGCTGTACTGCCACATCTGGCAAAGAAAGAATGTAAAAGTGTATTTTGCAATTACAACGTATTTCACAAAATGCGCCGTGGTTGCATGGTGCGAAAATAATGTTTTTTTTTTTTTTTTTTTTTTTTTTTGCAAAGGGCGGTGAGCCTGCAGTAGTGAGAGTGCTCAAAATTTATTCTCTGAGCGATATCAAGCCCGGTATTACAGGGGCTTAAGATAAAAAACAGCATGAAATATTACGATAAGCCACCCACCGCGCTTTCTATGCTGACATGTTGGTAAATATGTGTTATCTATAATCCCTGTACATTAGCAACGAGACCTAACTGTAATGCAAACTTTTCTTTCGATTTTGTCACTTACACTAGATCAAAGGGTATTTAAAAAATGGTTGTTTGTGTTAAATATTTTTCAGCTCTTATTATGTTCAGTTTTAGGTCGTTATTTGGCTAAATATTTCCGTTGTAAAGTTGCAATAATACAACTACAAACAGAACCTACCGCAAACTTAAAACTGTGGAGATACTTATTGTACACTTTGCCAGTGTATATTTTGCCATTTATATCACATTATCATCATTTGATGGAAATAGACATGTACTTATTGATAAGTAAACAAGACTCGTAACCAAAAGATAATAATGTTTCTGATTCTTTAATGTTTAATAAAGAAAAGACATTATCGCCAAGGTCACTATGATAAGCACAACCATTGTATCTACACTCACAAACATTTAATTCATTTCAACATTTTAACTTTGCAACGCAGTGCGCCAACTGTGAGATGAGATGACTTATCTTTAGAAGTATAAACGTAAAATTTCCAAACCTAGAATACATAATTATTGTACTTACCAGTGTGTTTGCATATAGTGGTGTTTTCAAGCAGCCTTTTTACTAATGTGACACTGCGCACGTTTGTTGACAACAACGCCTTCGCTACCACGCTGAAACTAATCAATATTGCTTCCTGGTTCACAAACGAGTTCAACACGTGACATTGCAAATACGTCGCTGCAAAATGTTTGCCTCTAAAAGTGGTTGCTTTTTTATTTATTTGAGCTCCATTCATAGGGACAAGGTAGTACTTCTAAATTGTCGACTTTGAAGGTAGGTCCTGATATTTTTATTCCAATTGTAAAGACAAAGTACACCCCACAAATAAAATATGCACTGAGGTACTTCATAGCTTTACTTTTTCGTCCCAAATATGCTCATAAAATACGATCCAGATACTAAATCCCCATATTCCTAAGTTAAAACTTCCATAGAACTTTACTTGACGGTTGCAATAACGTTCTAGTTAGAGTAGCTTCACGGATAGAGGTCATAATGTTTACACAACATAGCATCTTTGGTAGAGATAAAAAAAAATTATCATTAGGTTGCGGTAGTGAGGCGCCTTTAGCAGTATACAACTAAAACAATACATGTGAGGACGTGTGGCGGGATTAAACTGTTCACTTCTGCGTGGGATGGCCCCACTTCGCACCTAACACTTAAAATGTATTATCTAAATTTTCAGCAGGGCCCGAATTTCATCAACACTGGAGAGCGCTGTCCTTTGGATACCGTGTACAGGTACCTGAACTATCCATTTATCACTGGGTCACTGCTGTTACGTCATATACATACTGATACAGGGTCGCTTGTCACCTTTATTGGTTGATGAGTCAAGAGCCATAGAAAACAATTTTGAAATGCGATACTTCAGTCCAACATAATGGAAACAACATCAGCGTCGGTTTAGTACTTAAAAAAAAAAATTGAAAAAACACTCATTACAGTAGATTATATGTAGATGTAGGTAGATAGGATTTTCCTAATCTTTTAACAGTTTCCCCTTAACCAAATACATATAGGTACATTTTACATTATCTTGGAAGGCAGTAACTAAAAATACATGTTAATGAACGATCTCGTGCTATTCACATTTCATTCAAACAATTTTCCAAAGAGAAACGGAATAAAGTTAATAATAATCATAATAATTAATACACAATAAATAGCTTTTCACAACAAATATTTCAATGCAATTAAGTTATGTGCAGTGCTTAAGATATAACCGTATGCTATACTAAAAGGATGCATTCTACTCTAAACTTATTACAAAATACGAAGTTGAAAATATGTACCGCAAAAACTATAAGTGCGGTTTTTAAACTGTCTTAAAAATCTGTGATTGAATATTATTTCTCATTCCAGACAATAACAGGTTTACCAAAGTATATTTGGAGGAGCCCCGGTGAGACGCCTTAAAAAAGAAGAATTAAAAAACCAATGTGCTGGTCATGTAACTGGTAAAGGGGGGCACCGAAGTCACCGGGGAGAGAGTTGAGAACCCGCCACTGAACCGTGAAGAAGATCTGTGATTTCTTATCTCTCCATTTGACCAGCTCATTGGGTTACTGAAATTAATTTCCTTGTTGAAGATCAATGGCACCGATCCAACGTCTGACCGTTCGGTTATTTTCTTTGCATTTACAACATTATCTTTCCTCCTCTTATGTGAAATCACACTACTAGATGAATCAGATCATTTACTCTCTAATCAAGAGTGTCTTTCATGACTTGACCAATATAGCCTACTATACCAATTTAGCCTACTATACATTCTTGAGTCAATGTACGAAGGATATGGTGGCCATTATAACCTATCGACACTGATATAACATTGTAAGGTAAAGCGCTGGTCTGTAAATCTGTGTTGAATTTTATTTTGTTGGCGTGACAAAATATCAACAAATTACAGAATTTAAAAAATCAACACTTGTTAAATAATAGGGTGTTCATATGGCACTTTTGTCTTCCCGTAGGAGGTTTACTAAGTTCTAAAATGCATAGTCAAAAACAAAGAACGCCAGCATCTTCAGCGTGATTACAGTTTTCAACTGCCCAACCATTGTGACCACATGACCCAATACTGGATTCTGAGCCTGTGCATCCGACATCGTCCAACCATATGGTTCCTTTGCCTTGTCCAAAATATGCACTCTCTACAGCAAGTGCGTTGGAATACAGAAGACTTAAGGACTTGCAGAAAACTCTGGCATCAGTGTTATCCCAGCTGTCATCGCAAACTGTTCCCCAGTCTCCATTATGGTACACTTCTACCCTACCACCGTATTTGCTATTGATATTTATTCCAATAAGACGGTACGGGTGACTGGACACAAAAGCTGGAATGTTCAAACAAAAGATAAAGAGAGAGTGTTTCATTTATGATCCATTCATCTTGCTTTATCTTTTTTCTTTCTTTCTTTCTTTTGTGTAAGTTATATTCTGTCATGATATGTCTGAATTATATTGTTTTATCATGTGGTATTTTACACATTATTCCTTCAGAATTTTATCTCTTTCCAGCTACAGACTAGCGAGCTATATCAAATTATTTCTATGTTTGTCTATTTTAAGCTTTTTACCTGATTCACAATTCCTGCCTGTATATCTGTAAGGACAGCTGCAGGAATACGATAAAGTTTCATTCCTACAAATGGCGCCATTCTGACAGGGTGTGCTGCGACAGTGATCTGCTTCTGTAGCAAATATGGCGAATTTTCTAAGCATGTTCTTGTTAGTTTTCTTTTTATTGAGTTTAACTACGCAGGCAATTCATATAATACATTTTCTTTATATATGGATTTCATGTACAAATTATATTTATCATAATCCAAACATATTTGCTCATATATTTTCAAGTTTCACCTTGGCAGTTTGTCCCGTAGTACCCGGCAGAACACAAACATTGATAAGAATTCATCATGTCAACACACGTCCCACCATTCTGACAAGGATGGCTGGAACATTCACAGATTTCTTAAAAAAAAGAGTATATTAATAAAACATTATTTCATTTTAAAAGCAAAACATCTTATAAATACCGCAGAAAATGTGTACTGACTGTTAATTTTAGAATTTAATGTTAGAGATTTCGAAAATTAAAAAATTCACTTGGTATTTAAGTTTTCTTTGCAATGACCTGTATACCACCCTTTTACTGGCTAAAGTAACATACCAAGCTGACATAATTTGCCAGTAAAACCAGGAAGGCAATCGCAGTCAAAACTGCCATGATTATTTCTACAGGTGGCGCCCCTGGCACATGGGTTGTTCATGCATTCGTTGACGTCTACAAAAGAAGCAAAATATATTTGTACCTTTCTTTTTCCATTGATTTTCTTATTGCAGTTCTTTGTACTTATCCCAGTCGTTATTATAGCAAATATATAATATTCACTTTATTCTGCACAAACAGAATGCGTTACAAAGTTATAGAAAAGAAAGACGCCATTACAAAACATGTAATTTGATAATAAAAAAAATGCTTGATGCGTTCAAAATGGGAACATAATATTTTAATGCGTATGAGAGCTAATTAAATTAGTCTTATATTAACTTGTGATGGACCCAAAGTAATGAAAAAACTTTCATTGGTCTACCAGGTCATTAAAATTACACAAACTTATGGTTTGGTACCTACCGTTGTCACACCATGTCCCTTGGTAACTGGAAGAGCAAGAACATCGGAACGAGGCCACCGAGTTCTCACACTTGGCACCATTTTTGCAAGGGCTGCTTATGCAGTGATTGGTAGCTGGAATCAATAAACATGTATGCCTCCACACTGTATAAGATTTCATGCCTACGTTTCGGGCTGATATCTTATTTTTAGTCATCCTTTTTTTTTCACATTGAGTGGATTGGCACATTTAATGTTTTTTTCACCATATATATATATATATATATATATATATGCAGAGATACCAGTACAATATAATTCTTAGTGTCTTCCTTCGTTTAATTACTATTTGACCCACTGTTTGCTGAAACCAAACCTAAAAATCATGGGTGAGTTGCTCACTTTTTTCCTTTTGGGTATGCACAAGCAACCATACAACAGTAGCAACCAGTGCAGCGCATATGATTCCCACTAACACCAATGCTATTTGTAACCGTCTATTGACTTTTGTCTTTGGTGGCTGTGTTATTCTGATATTGGGATCATTGTCATTGTTGGTTGGACGCGGCATTCTAAAACTCTCGTAAACACTTGGTGTCTCCTCTGGAGCAAGATCAACCTCCGACGACGTTTCATATGTTGCGTTAATATAAGCGGCGCTTTGGCTTTGAGGGGTGGTAAATAACCCGATTCCTAGAAATGATTTAAGCATAATCCCATTACTGAACTAGTGACACACGCTTTAACACGCTAAAGGAGTAGATTTTTCATCCATCATCAGCTAATATTAAAATGGTTTTCCTCCAACAGTTCGATGTCTATCAAGAACATCTTAATCGGGGAAATAGCCTCTGTCCCCCTCCCCTTACTGCCCTAAAAGGCAGGTATGGGCCAGTGGGGATGGCTTCATTATTTTCAACATTAGCCGTTGAGTGCCTATAACATAACACCCTATAACATAACACAGCTGATGAAAATATTCTAGTTGTGACGGAACATAGAGTGTTTTTATTATTCCACATGAAAGCAATGCATACACTTTACAGTGAAGAATCTTTATGCTTAGTGGTGCTCTGCAATCATCTTAAAGTCCGTTTCAAATTGAATTTAAGTTGTTAAAGTGGGAAGCCAATAATTTATTTTCAAAGAGTATATAAAACATGTGTTGCTTACAACACCACATTTTTGCATATATACTCCATCAACATAATTTTATAGCTTCAATCTCATTTTTTTTTTAAATCAACTCCACTTCAAGATATGAAGCGTACGTTCTTGGATGCATACCTGATCTGTCTGCCATGTTAAAATTCTTCGAAGTTGAAGAGCTGTGCTGAAATAATAAAATGATGTGGAGTCACATCTGGCAAAATCGCTCCATTTTTGAAACGAAGAAAAATTTAAATGAGCATTTTACATCTACAACACAATTCACATTATTTTTTCTAAATCACTAAAGTGGTTTAAAAAACATTTTATCATAGGTTTATGTTTCCCTGCGTTAGCTCTTTATTCCACATGTTGGGAATCTCTACCATTAATTCTATCCTTATTATTATTGTGAAATCGTTTTCTGAATTTTTGGAAAAAAAAAGAATTGACCCAAGAATACAACATTGTCTTTATTTCTTTGGAGCCATTAATAATAATAATAATAATAATAATAATAATAATAATTTATTGTCTAAAATCTATATAAAATACTCAGTAGACTTTACAGGGGTAAATCGAACATCTCTAACAAGGTATAACTCTTGTTGCAGAGAATTGATCCAGGTAGTTTCTAATAGCATCAATGTTTCTGCTGTTAAAAACACATGATTGAGTGATATTTAATACTTGTCTTTAGATCCACGCAGAGAGTAACGTAGACACCAAGGTTTTGGTTTTAGGTTCACGACACTGGTGCCTACTGGTAATTCAAGTTGTAGATTGTATGTAAAAAAAATATGTGCGTGATTAAAAAAAACACAGATGAATCAGCGCGGAGTTTACTGTTAAGCAGTGGTGCTAAATTTGATGTGAATATGATTCCTGTTGTTCTAGTGGAAAGCTAGATTACGTGTAAAAGAATCAATCATCTGTTATTTCTCAATACTGTCTCAATATTATGAACTTTGAATTAAAAAACATCATAAAAAGAATCATTAACGCTCCTTCATACTTTATATTGCTGACCCGTAAGTAAACTCGTTGTCTAATATCCCTGCACCAGACTAGAAAGCAAACTTTCTTATCGGTTTTGTCATTTTCACGAGGTCAAAAACTGCATGCTGCAAAAACATGTTTGCGAAACACGTTGTTTCAACTCTTATCTCAATTATTTATCCTGAGTTCTAGGTCGTTCTTGACTAAATACCTTCGTTGGTATAGTTGTAAGTATCAAACTACTAATATAAGAATTCATTCAACCAATTATAAAATTCAGAATCATTTGTCTTTGGAGCAAAGTTTGATGAATTTTTTAATTAAACAAATAAAGAATAAGGTTTTAAATGTTTAATCGCGTCACTGCACTCCGGTGAAAACTGTTTGAAAAGCGTTTACTTCCTTTGAAATGTCAGAGTCTGATGTTGCTAGGTAAAAAGGTAAGAAGTCTCCCATGATGCTATCAGTTATTTTCTCCATAAGCATATCACTTACTTTAAGAGTCTACATTAAAACATGTAGATACATTCACAAAGTTCACTAATCCTATGATATCGCTTCATAATAATTTGATATAAAGATTCTCAACTTTAGTTTTTTATAAGTAAAACATCACTTGTGAACCAATTAATGTTATATTTCAGGATGAAGATTGTCTTTTTCTAAAAGGTTTAAAAATGAATTGACTATATCGCTAAAATCACTGTGATGAAAACAACCTTTTTATCCACACTCACGAACATTCATTTTAGATATCCCCGTCAAAATTTAAAAACTTTAAAATTTGGAGCACAATAGCTGCACAATTGTGAAGTAAGATTACTTATCTATGGAAGTATATAAATGAATATTTCAAATCTGGAAGACATAATTATTGCCCTTACCAGTGCGTTTGCAAAGAGGTGTTTTCAAACGGCTTTCTTTCTAATGTGACACTGCGCATGTTTGTTGATAACAACGCGTTCGCTCCCACGCAGAACCTAAGCAGTATTACTTCCTGGGTCACAGACGAGCACAGGACGTGACGAGAAAAATATACGACGTTGCAAAAAGTTTGCAACTAAGAGCGACTGCTTGTTTTCTAGAAAGGTATTTACTCCAAAATTGGAGCTACGAACATGTAGAAATCAGTCCCTGCTAGTACACCAGCAGCTTTCCAGGTGTAGATCAGTTTTCTTTGATAGAAAGAAAAAAATCCCAACATATTTTGGTAGTTGAGGCGCCTCGGTGTACAACTAAAGCAATGCATATAACGCCGTGTGACGGGACTTAATAGTTCATTTCTGTGTGGGACGGTCCGCCTTCGCACCTATTTATTATCAAAAATTTTAGCATTTTCCTCTCAATCACCCAGGTATTATATATTTCTCCTCGCGAAAAATATGTATCATAAATTCATTAAGATTACAGTAACAGTTACTTTTTGGTTTCATTATGTTGAATTTTAAAAGAGAAAAGGATGTGGAATATAATAACATTATAATAAAGATCATAATAGTACATATTATATTTTATAAATAACACATCATCATTTAAATTTAAAGTTATATGCAGTTTACAAATCTTAAAATACAATAATATGTCATTGTTTAATTACCTACATTGTACACCAGATAACTTTGTTTGTAACGAATTCTTATAGAAAATTCTTTGCATTAAATTTTTAAATGCTATTTTAAACTGTTTTTAAAACTAATAATCAGTCTACAAGCTTTAATTGGATTAATTTATCATATCTCATTCCAGGAAATGACAGGCTAACTGATTGGATTTGGAGGAGCCCGAGTGAGACGCCTTAAAGACGAAAGGAGCCCAAAAACGATGGGCTGGTCACATGACTGACCAGACGATCAGGCACCTGCTGGAGTTTGGGTGGCTAGGAAGGGGAGTTAAAGAAGTCATCTGTGAAGATAATAGAACCCGTCACTAAACTGTAAATGAGGAATGAGACTTACAAAAAAATCGACAATAACATACCACGCTTTATGTTAGAGGAAAGCAATTGTTTGTAAACCTGAAGTAAAATTACCCTTTGCTTGAGTTAATTTCAACAAAATATTTAAACCAACTGTTATTCATCTGAATGCAATATAAAACAATGCTTTTGTTGTCCGTCCATTGAAGGTTTATTCAGCTGAAGTAGGTAACATATTTTTAAACAGTTAATTTTATTACGTATCATCAATAACAAAGAACACCAGAATCTTCACCGTGATGATGACAGTTTCCACGTCCCCACCCTCTGAGCCTTTAACCCTCAAGAGACCAAGTTATTTTACTGACGGAAATGCCTAAGTGGGGTCATCTATGACCCCATTGTGTTCTATACAGGGATCCTTATTATAAAAGGCTGTTGAGGGTTTATCACACCTATACTACTCCCAGGATTTAAGACAAGTATTTTATAATGATCTAATGTAAAAAAATATTTGGTAATAATACTTTTATTGCATGAAATAACCAAGCACAGATTTTAAGAACAACATTACACCGGTATTTAGACAGTCCTTGTCAATTTCCACTTGCAGAAACATTTCTCTTTTTATTTGCCACACTAAATGAAAAAAGTACATTACAAAATTGCTTTGAGTAAAAATATTTTGACTTATGTTGAGATAGCATCCTGCTGACTTCAATAAGAATAATTAGCTGATTTGCTGAGTAGGGAATACCCTAATGCCATGGTAAGGAAGTCATACTACTCAGAACACATTCAATCAACCTACATGTATGTTACTACCACATCTGTGTATATAACAAAATCCACACAAACACTTTGTTAATATATGTATAAAATGATATCGACAGAATTCTTTTGATTTCCGAAATACCCGAAAATTGTAACCGTCAAAACGAGAGACCCAGTTATGAGAACAAGTTCCAACAAAGCTACTGAAATTAGATTCAGCGATGCACTATTAGGTACACTTCAAGCACAATCTTTACAAACCACTTATTTGTGCCTATGTTATGGGCACACTGGCTGGTTGCATGAAGTACATGCATGTGGCATTTTCCTGTCAGTGTTGCATGGGCAAAACATTTGAATTAAATTTGAAAACTAATATTTAAAAACCCATGCTTCTCTTTGGGGTCATAAATGACCCCACAAGAGTTTGTGCTGTATACGCCACACTAATTGGTTGATCCCTACAAAAAACTGTGAAAGTGTGTAGGATTAGTAGACTGACAAACTCATGCAACGAAAGAAAATTCGAATAAAAAATAAAGAGATGGCACATTAAATCATATGGCTGGGGTCGTAAATGACCCCACTCGGTCCCTTGAGGGTTAAGACTCAATATTGGGTTCTGATCACGTGCAGTTGACAGCCGTATGGTTCCACCACCTTATCCGAAATAGGCTTCTGTACAGCAAATTCCCTTAATAACTGAAGTATATTCTTAGCAAAATCGTAGTTACTGAAAATATATTTAAATAGAAAGAAACTTCATTAAGATTAATGATAATAAAAATAATTAAATGTCAAATGTTATTTATAGCACTCCATTTCATAGATTTCAATGCTACTGACGGATATGTCTGTTTACTATACTATACTATACTATACTATACTATACTATACTATACCAAAAGCATGTATTCTAACTCTAACCTTGACTTATAACAACTGAATAGATTTCAATGCTACTGACAGTTATGTCTGTTTAATCTATTACTCTATACTATACTGTTCTATACTATACTGTACCGTACTATACTGTACTGTACTGTACCGTGCCGTGCCGTGCCGTGCCGTGCCGTGCCGTACTATACTAAAAGCATGTATTCTAACCATAACCTTGGCTTAAAACAACTGAATAATGCAAGAGTAATGTACTGATTTTTAAACCTGACAAACGCTACTCATTTTACATAACCGAATATCAACAAATCATTGCTATTCATTTGTCTCTCCCTGTATTAGTTCACTATGCGGAAAAAGGTGGCACATTTTCAACAGCATGTTCTAAGATGTATCTTCAATAACAAATAACTCCAGCATCTTCATCGTGACCACAGTTATGAATCCCCCAACCTCTGTGAGTACATGATGCAATGTTGGGTTCCCACCCTGTGCAGTCAATATCGTCCAACCATATAGTTCCATTACCTTGCCCGAAATACGCACTCTGTATACTAAATGCTCTGGAATAGGGAAGACCCAAGGACCTGCAGAAAACTTGAGCATCATTATTATCCCAGCTGTCGTCGCAAACTGTTCCCCAACTTCCATTATGATACACTTCAACTCTGCCACTGTATTTTCCAGTGGTAATTGATCCAACAAGACGATACAGGGGTCGGTACAGCAAATCTGAAATGTTCAATGAAAACCTGTTCAAAGAGCAAGCGTTTCAGTTATGGTCAGCATGTTTACATTTAGAATTCACCCACATTTTATTGTATTTACTTCGACACTTATTCTCATTTTACCTACTGTCTTGCAAAACTGATTATATCAACATTTTTCATGACACGGCTTTAACCTGATTAACTATCCCTGTTGGTATATCTAGAATGACAGGTGCAAGAATAGGTGTTAACATAACTACTGCACGTGGCACCTTTTGTAGCATGTTTATATTTAGTATTATTGTCAGCAGTAAGACATGATATGATTTTAGCAACATTCAGTGAGATGAAATGGATTATGTTTATGTCTCTGTAAATAACGCCCTAGCTTTATTCTGTAATTTACTGTTTTGTCACCAGACCTCTGTATGACACATATAATTCGTTCTTGTAAGAACGAACCAGAACATGTTCTCTAGGTCACAATCAGAAACATTATTTTGCATATTATTTGTCATCTTATATTTATTATCTTTTCTCACCTTGGCAGTTTGTCCCGTAGTACCCGGCAGAACACAAACATTGATAAGAATTCACCATGTCAACACACGTCCCACCATTCTGACAAGGACGACTGGAACATTCACTGATTTCTATAATAAGAAACATGAATAGATGTCAACTGAAAAAAGAGCAGAGTCATCATTCACCGACTTCTAAATTGGTAATATATTCGGTAAATTAATGCCAGGAATTATTCAATCGTAAAAGAAGCAACACGCCATCCAGGTGTCTGATATCAAATTTCTATTTTAAAATAAAACTATGCAAAATCTGTTTTCCCGTAATGGCATTTAAAAAGGTCGATAATTCAAAACAAAATCACTTGATAATGATGTAATGTATGTTCTAACTAACTTACAGGGGATAATTCTACGTGGTTTTGTTAAAATTCTGCATAATTTTTAACTGATATCCTACCTAGCTGGCAGTATGTTCCTGTAAAACCACCTGGACAACTGCAGTGAAATCCGCCATAACTGTTTCGACAGGTGGCGCCACTGACACACGGGTTATTCAAACATTCATTTATATCTGAAAAGAAACAAAATATGGACCAAAGACTTAATTTTAAAGTTCAATTAAGTTAAGCGTTTTTTTTTTCACCTTAAACATGTAATTGTGAAACTGTTTTTACGTCATTCATGTGCTGCTTGATAAATGTGCCTTTTCTGTTGAACGCATTTACAAGATTAGAGTTTTTTATGATTTTGAAAGAAAGTCAACGAGAATAAATGGTGTGATCCAGAGTGCAAATAACGTTTATGAAAACTTGTGTTAACTGTGACATCGAATGTCGCATATTTTTCTTCAGATGAGTTCAACCGGATATAGTGAAAATTGTAATGCCACAAGCAACAATGTGTTTGCATGTAGACTTACCGTCTTCGCACCTTGGCCCTTGGAAACCGGAAGTACAAGAACACACAAACGAAGCTGCCAGGTTTACACACGAGGCACCATTTTTACAGGGTAGGCTAAGACAATGGTTGGTCACTTTGGTAAAGTATGGATAAATATGATTAGATTTCATAACAGAAATATCTTGCTAACAATGCAGTTACACCTATAATATTGGGGCTTAATATGTGTGAGTTATGGAATGCGTGAGAAAATGATATATAACTTCTTGACAGTTATGTGTCGGTTTTCTCTACTTTTCGCTGAATCATTCTAAAATACAGTTTAACATAATGAACGTTTCATGTAACAATTTAACCATTTTTCAAAAATTTCCCAATTTACAACTATCCTTAAATTATTATTTTACTTGAACCTGTCCTAGACTAAACGCATGGCCGTTTTTGTGCTAGAACATCGCAAGAATACAAAATGTTTTCCAATAGATTGATTACTTGTTAATTGGGTTTAACCACAGCCACAGGTGTAGTTCTTACTTGTTTCACAATTTCTACCCGAATATCCAGAAGGACAACTGCACAAATACGTCTCAGATTGATTCCTGCAGACTGCACCATTTTGGCAAGGCTGGCTGCGACAGGGATCTCTAGCTGTAACACAAGTCTCAGGTGCTAATGGTGGTTCTTTTCCACAAAAAAACAATGGAAAAAACTGCTTGCAAATACTAAAATCAAGGAATGTGCGTTGGCAAACACACACACACTGTTTTTTTCAATATGATATTTGTTATAAACGCACAGAGAGAACGTTTAATACATACCTTGACAGTTTGTCCCATAGTACCCGGCAGAACACAAACATCGATAGGAATTCACCATGTCAACACACGTCCCACCATGCAGACAGGGACGGTTGGAACATTCACGGACTTCTGCAATTGTATAATAAATGATTCAGTAAAATGCATAAAAATGCAAAACATGTTTTGTCCGCTGCCTTGAGAACCCTCAACAATCATATTTATATCCGACAAAGCTTATATTCCCAATTCAGACCTCAAAATGGATCAAAACCTATAAAAAAATAAAGTTTTTTTAGAGTGTACCGTGCCTACACCTGTAGTGCGCATGCTCATCAATTAAACTCGAGGTGAAGAAAGCATGGCGGCTGGGGGCGATCGCAGGAAAAAAGCTCTTCTGTTCTATTATCTTTCAAAACAGAGACGAAAAAGAAATGAATTGGCCCGTAGAGCAGCAATGAATCGGCTATCTACGGAGATAATGTCACCAGAGATATTCACGGAAATATTCACGGAGATAGGCCTACCCAGCTGATCAGCTGACCCAAGACCAAGGAGCATGCGCACTTAATATTTCTCAGGTGGCTTCCGCATGGCGAACGGAGCCGAGATTTAATGACTGTTCCCCGCAGGGACGACGTGTGGGGAGGCGTGTGAGAGGCGGAGAGACAATTAAAAGATTAGGCGGGTTTTCTTTTATGTACGTCCGCCATATTTAGTTCCAGGATTTGTAAAGCCTGGCTCGATCAACTCGTTGTGAATGCGATCTTATCCCAGGGAAATCTCGTGAAGAGTACCTTTAATAGGAAAAAGAAGCAGAAATAACTTAACTAATAAAACAAAATGTATCAAAATAAACAAATTACAATAAATGCAGCGAAATGTGAAGTGGGAATGGAATGATAAAGGAGGAATGATAAGAAACCAAAAAGTTGAATACCAAATGAAACCTAAAAAAGAAAAACAGAAATAAACTCACGCCTACCTGAAAATATAGAAGAAGTGTGTCATTTCAAGACAACAAAGTGGACAAGAAAGAACACGTCTTTCCTATGGCGCGACTTGCGAACGACTGATCTCTTTCCCTCGCGCGAAAGAGACTTTGGACAAAGAAAAACACACACAAAAGAATACGAAAATACACGAATGAAGACGAACGAATACGCACACAAGGAGAACACAATGAGAGCACAAGGAGAGCGAAACTAAAGTATTTCTCCGGTCGAAAGTACACCAAGAAAGGACACATAGTTCTCGCACGTGATACCATTTCAACAAAGTTTCCTAAACCAATGGTTGGTCAGTGTCATACATATCTACGGTCAAGCACCTTAATACTCTGCCATGCCAAAGCTTTGGAGTAATATATGGTAATTAGTAATCGATAAAAATTTGGACATGTACATGATTGACAGAACTCTTTATATATATATATATATATATATATATATATATATATATATATATATATATATATTTATGAGTGCATGAATTGAGAGGAGTCGCCGAGGCTAGTTTGCTGTCAAAATTTGTTATCATACACAACACAACAGAATCAAATAGATGTAGGTTGAAAATGTCATTTTATTGACATTTGCACTTTGATTAATGTTCAAAGTACGAATGAAAAATACTGAGAGTTAGATATAAATCTATGAACGACAATCATGCATGTTATATAATTTTCAAGCTTAAAGATATAATTTACATTTCAGCAAAGATGGAGGGAAAAAGGGATATATATATATATATATATATATATATATATATATATATATATATATATATATATATATATATCAAATTCATAAAAATTTTTTTAATTTTTTGTCTATATTTTCTATTTTCTATTTGTCTTCCGTCGTTTATTTTCTAATTAAACCTATTGTTTACAGAATTAAAACTTTTAAAATTATGGCTGAGTTGCTCACTTTTTTCCTCTTGGGTATGCACAAGTGACCATACAACAGTAGCAACCAGTGCAGCGCATATGATTCCCACTAACACCAGTGCTATTTGTAACCGTCTATTGACTTTTGTCTTTGGTGGCTGTGTAATCCTTGGATTGGGGTCAGTGACATTGTTGGTAGGACCACAAATTCTAATACTCTCGTAAACACTTGACGTCTCCTCTGGAGCAAAATTCACATCTGATGACGTTTGATTTCTATTAACTTTTGTCTTTGGTGGCTGTGTAATCTTTGGATTGGGGTCAGTGACATTGTCGGTAGGACCACAAATCCTCATACTTTTGTAAACATTTGGCGTCTCCTCTGGAGCAAAATTTACATCCGATGACATTTCATATGTTGCGTTTACATACCCGGCGCTTTGGTTTCTATTAACATTAGTCTTTGATGGCTGTGTAGTCCTTGGCTTGGGGTCAGTGACATTGTCGGTAGGACTTAAAATCATCATATCCTCGTAGACAATTGGCGTCTCCTCTGGAGCAAAATTCGCATCTGATGACGTTTCATATGTTGCGATTACATACGCGGCGTTTTGGTTTCGAGGAGTAGTTAATAACTTGATACCTAAAAGCAGAAGTGAGAAACCAAAACATTTATTTTAAAATATTATGTTGAACACTGGGCAAGCATTTCTGCACGTACTCTCCCATTACATATTTATTTCTTTGGCTTAAATTTAAGACAGGTTTATAAAATGAACTCTTATTTGTACAAAATGATTAAATTAAACATTCATCCCTGGATTCATACCTCTTGTGTCTGCCATGATTACTTTCTTCGAAATTCAAGATCTGTGGAATAGTAAAATGTTATATTGCCACATGTGGAAATTTTTAAGCATATTGCAAACGAAGAAAATGTAAATTTGCATTTTGCAATTACGACGCTTTTTACCTTTTTGTAAATAACTGAACGGTTTGAAAAACATCTTTAGCATAGGTCCACATTTATTCTCTTTCAGCTGATTCTGAAAATTAGGATGGGCCCCAAAATACTACATTGCATTTATTAAATTTGGGTCCTGAGAGGAATTTCATTTTATTTTGATTCCAATTAATCGTCGTTGCTAAACGCATGGCGTTTAAAGCAAAATGCAGCGGATTTCGGCTGGACAAGGGCGTTAAACGAGATAAATAGCGTTTTACTGGATTGAACGTCGCTGAGTTAACCGTTTAGCACAAGTGTAACGAAACTGATGGCCCGTGTTACAGAAACCCATTTAGTTATTATGGTTAGGGTTAGTCTCCATTTAGTTATTATGGTTAGAGTGAGCCTGACCTAAGTGGGTCAAAATCCTGTACAAGTGAATGGAAAGCGGACTCTTTACCATGAGACTCTGACATGTTACATCGGCGTTTAATTTGATGTGAACTTACTCTCTATTGTGCTTGTTGGAACTACATGTAGATGACGTCAAAATAAATAACCCACCTGTTATTGCATAAGACTGTCCTAATAACAGGACTCCTAATGAGACTAGTACAAATCACCTCAATTATTTTTTTAAATATTAATAAAAATATCAAAATATTTATTGAAACTGGAACTGTAACAACTGAGAGATCGCTTACGCCCGCATCCTGCCCACCTCAGTCTGAAACACGTTATCGGGAACCAACACAGATCTCTTTGGTTCCTCAACACGTTTCAGTGGCGTACATGTACAAACGTTGGCTGTTAAATGTGCCGTGGTTGCATAAACAATGTTTTTCTATGGTTGCAAACGGCGTTGAGTCTGTAGTAGTGACAATGCCCACAATTTATTCTCTGAGCGATCGCAAGTCCGGTGTTATAGGAGTTTAATATTAAAAACAGCAGGGAATATTACGATAAGCGACCCCCCGGGCTTTCTGTAACTGATATGATGGTAAATATGGTATCTATGGTGGTAAATATGATATCTATAACCTCTATACATTATCGATAAGACCTTACCGAAATGTAGACTTTCTTATCGATTTTGTCACTTCCACTAGACCAAAGAATATTGCAAAAAAATTGTTGTTCGTATTAAACATCTTTTCACTCCTTATTTTTATTAATTTATTTATTTTATTTTATTTATTTATTTATTTATTTATTTATTTATTTATTTATTTATTATTATTATTACTTTTTTTATTTTGCTGAATGTCTCCGTTGTAAAGTATCAATAATAAAACTACAAACAGAACCTACGCCGAACTTAAGATCAGGTACGCGTTCATTACACTTTGTCAGTTCACACTGTCATTTATTTATTATCATTTGATGCAATTATACAT
Organism: Lingula anatina; assembly: GCF_051362555.1. Taxonomy (NCBI): domain Eukaryota; kingdom Metazoa; phylum Brachiopoda; class Lingulata; order Lingulida; family Lingulidae; genus Lingula; species Lingula anatina. The sequence goes on from NW_028257603.1 coordinate 769,573, forward strand.
GTACTTTTTGATGAGTAAAACAAGACAAGTTACCAAAAGATCCTAATGTTTCAGGTTGAAAACCGCCTGATTCTAAAACGTTTAACAAAGAAAAGACACCATCGCTGAAGTCACTATGATAAGCACAACCATTTCATCTACACTCACGAACATTTAATTCCCTTCAACATTTTTACTTTTAAATGTGGAGCACCATAGTTGCACAACTGTGAGATGAGATAACTCATCTATAGAAGTATGTAAAATATTCAAAACCTAGAATACATAATTATTATACTTACTAGTGCGTTTGCAAAATTGTGTTTTCGAACAGCCTTTATACTAATGTGACTCTGCGCACGTATGTTAACAGCAACGCGTCAGCTCCAACGCTGAAACTAAGCAATACTACTTCCTGGTTCAGAAACAAGTTCAACACGTGACGGGGAAAATATACGTCACTGCAAAACGTTTGCATCTAAAAGTGGTTGCTTTTTTATTATTATTTATTTGAGCTTCATTCATATAGACGGGGTTATACATTTACTCCTTTGAAGGCAGGTCCTGATTTTTTTTTCTTTTTCCATTTGTCTAGACAAAAAGTACACCCCACAAATAAAATGTGCACTGTGTTATTTCATAGCTTTACTTTTTTCGTCATAAAATACGAACCAGATACTAAATCCCAATATTCCTAAGTTAAAACGTCCATAGTCACTTGACGATTGCAATAAATTTCTAGTTTAAGAGGTCATAATGTTTACACAACATAGCATCTTTGGTAGACATAAAAAGTTATCATCAGGTTGAAGAAGTGTACCCTAGGTTCTAGATTTCCGTATTGCCAGCTCGATCTTGATTTCATACATAACCCATATCAGCAATACGAAACTCTAGCCACTAGCGGCAGATTGAGGGCGTGTTTGTCAAAATGTTGCCTGGGGCGCTTCCATATTTGGAAGTCGCAAGTCTCGTACGTCACAGCTGTATTCGCCTGAGAGCTCCATTTTTGGAAGTCACAAGTCTCGTACGTCATAGGTTTGGCCGCCTGAGCTGACTTTCCCGCCCTTCGGTGACTTTATCTCGTGCAAACGAGACAAGAAGCAAAGTGGCTGATACGGAGTTTGAAGTTTGAACTAAGAATATCTTGTAGTCGTAGGTCAGTGCAACAACACAAGCAACATTCTGCTTTAAAAACTGATTTTGGTCTAGCCATTGCGCAGCCCTTATAGTGGTGTCGGGCATACAGTGTAGCTGTCAAACTTGGCACACGGCAAGCACGTGTGTTGTGTTTATATATTCAGGAGTAAATGTTATTTGATAAGCAAAAAATACAAAAACATTGGATATTGGATATATCTTTTTCTTTTAGGAGAATATTATTTATTTTTCACTTTACATCTTAAATACAGTAAATGAAATTAAATAAAGCATAATTTTAAAAATCTGTTTTACGTTTCATTTTGGTTTAATGACATTCAACTGCAGACTCACTGCGGAGCAGTTCTTTTTGACTGACGGAAATCGTACACTGTCGCTGTTCGTCAGAGCTAGTAAAAGTGATCCCATCACAAGATTTTTTACCAAGCTAGCCTTTACTGTGCACTGACATTCAGGGTTAAGTAGTGAGGCGCCTTAATTGAGTAATATTCCGCTACAGCAATCCATGTGCGTACGTGTGACGGGATTCAATCGTTCACTTCTGTGTGGGATGGTCCGACTTTTCAAGTTGCACTTAAAGCCTTATTGTCTAAATTTTCAGCATTTTCTCCCTTAATCAGCCAGTTTATTTTCGTCGTTCCATTGTCGTCGATTCTTGAACCAGGCATGGCAACTGATTGATTGACTGATATCTGGCTCACGGAATTATCAGCCACAATTACCAAAAAAGACATGTCCAGGTTTTACCCCTTGTTTCACTTCCCGTATTAAGGAAACAGTGGGAACCTTTATAATAATGGGCCTTGGTGTGAACTAATCCTTGGCCTGGACATTGTCCACATCTATCTCCTTAAGGTTATTATTTTCTTACAAGCAGTTTCTACGCTAACAAGCCCCAAAATATTGACTCCCTAAAGAATAATGTTCGTACGAATTGCTTATGACATGTTGAACACTGCCATAACATACTGCAGTGTGTGAGGAGCCACATGGATTCAGCCCCAAGGGGTTTGGATCGAGCACTTTATAATCTATCGAGCTTTGCTCGCAAAATGACGACATGCGAAATTTATATGTTGTCGGGACATGAGTTGAAAATGTGAAGCTGTCCTTGGTTAACATAGGGAGCGCCACAAAAAAAATATTTTTTTCCCGGTGGTTACAATGGGGAATATTAAGTAAGTGATATTCCAAAAGCTACAAATGCAGAAAGCCGAGTTTGGTTTGTATGCGCGATCGAACTATTTGGAAAGCGTTCAAGGAAAGTGCCCTTGAATCGGGTTGGGCGAAAGCGTAACAAGATCAGCAGATATGGCCGTAGTGCCTAAATCGTGGGTAGATATCCACCCAACATGTACGATCATACAGGTATATTTAAATGACCAAAAAAACGAAATCTGAATTAGTTATAAAAACATTCCCAAGAAACAGGATCAAACCAGCTTTGATGGGAAGAGCAAACGTCGTATACAAGGCATGTACTTTCTGACTTTATGACGACTTTAAATGGTAGCGTTATTTAAAATAAATCTAACCTAGCCTCCGTTAAAACTAATTAAATTATCTTAACTACTCCAGTAATATGTAGGATGTAAATTCTACAGACGTATCGACTAATACATTTATTTGCGATGAAATGTGTCCAGTAGTTGTGTGTGTATACATATATATATTTATTTATTTATTTATTCTTGGTCAAAAATGGTTGTCTCACCTTCAAGTTGAGGTGCTTTTGTTTACAAATGATCACCTCTCAAATCCAACTGTGCATATTGTAAACAGTTCTTTTTATTCTTAACTCGGTTCTTTTATTCCAAAGTGACATAAGGCTGATCTCACCAACATCAAAACATCTTATAAAATCAATTGTAAAAATCGAGAACATTACATTAACCACTGCCGTCGTCCTAATATTTTCTTATGAAGGCTCCATTTTAGTTTAATAAAATTTCGTAAACGTATGAGTATTATATGACGAAGTAGATTATATCGTTTGTTGATACGAGAGGTAGTAAATACAAGAACGGTATATTCTTTCATATAATTTATTACTATTTTCCCGTTGTTTCCCCCGCCGTTTTTTCTCCATTTTTATTTCTACATGAACTTCATCCAATTTCTAAAGGCCTTCTCTCCGCTTACATTACACGCAGTTTGCAAGCATCATAAGAACAAACCAATCTACCCTGGATGCAGTTACTGTACAAGCACTCCCCGATCCTTATTCACTCATGGCTGTCAATTACTAACATTACAAATGTATCTTTCACAGTTCACAAGATTCTGAATGAATTTTATCACATAAATGACACATCATGACTAATACGAGGGGCGGTTACTGTAGCTGAAAACGGTAAAAATAAAATCATTTGTGCGGCCACCACTTCCATTTTTGCCTTCCCTGGATAAATGTGGCTTTAATATTTACAGGTTGGAGACAGATTGACGAGCACAGGATCGGTTTGGCTAATAAACCGGTCAGCATAAATGGAGCGATTGTTACATTGTACCTGTTCCAAGCTGAGCATCTGTCGTGTTAAGTTAATGCTCTTCAACGACGAAAGTTTTGTCGCCGGGCATCACAATCTTGGGCGTTAATAATAATAGTGCCGTACATAACGCTTAATTGTCAAATTCCTTTCTTGTATGTGAATCATGCTTGAAGATAGTTCGTATTGACATAATATACATTATTGGCCCACGTCAGCACTCTTCCAGTATATTTGGACTTTATTCTCGCAGACCCATTTCTTTCTGCGAAAAATATCTTAAAACCTAGTTCTTCTAGTTTTCTCAATACATATACATGCTTTGGTGTTATATATTTCGAGAAGTTCCATATGTGGAATTCAATGGCTAACTGTTTAACATGTTTTAAAGATCCTTCCTTTAAGGCAGTCTTTAAGGCGTCCCATTCCGACTCTTCTACGTCCATTTTCAGGTAGTCTATTGTTGCCTGAAATTTAGAAAAATGTTAATTAGAAGCGACGTTGACTAGATTTGACATTTTAAATATTTTAATAATCTTTGTATAGTTTTTATATATGCTTTTGATACTTCATATTTGCTTTTTTAATTAGTAGTATTATACTTTAATTCTAAAGCAAAATTTTGTAAACACGAATTAAGTATAGAATAGTATTGCATTATAAGAATTTAACATTGCACAGTGTATATAACTGTAACGTGCAGTGAAATAAACATAATAAATTGTTATATAAGATATATAAATATTATCATTATAACTGACCTCTTTTCTTTCAATGTATTTATAATGTGTTATTTCTTGTTATTTGTACTAAATGCATCTTGTTGACAAAGGGAAAATTGGTGAAAAAATTACTTTAGCTACATGAAGACCTTCTGTCAATTCTAGTCGTTTGCTTTTAAGACCAATAAAAAAGGAGTATTTATTACATCTGTATGTTTCAGCATCTGCCTTACTGTCCCTAGAGTTTTGAGGGCCCATTGTTGTCCATTCTTCCACTTGACAATTCTGTTTTCACGAAAGAGTCCAATGTTGTAAAACCACATGTTTGGTTGGACCTCTTTGGACTCTTGCTTTAGGCCGATGCTGAAAAAAAATTATATATATACACATGTATACCTTTTAGATATTAAGAAGATATTAAGATTATAACTGCTGATCGAGTCACAGACTTGGGTCCCCAGCTCTTTAAGTGAACCATTTTGAAAATACTGTACCTTATAATAGGCAAATGTTAAATTACTGACATGGCTGAATAGCCTAAGTTTATCAAGGAGTTAATTTGCATTGTAAACATCTGGTCTAACTGACCTTGGTATTTACATGTCCATCAGCATTTTAAGAAAATGAAATAGACCAAACTGAAAAAGGAAATTATTATTATTATTATTATTTAAATGGTATTACTGACCTTGGATCAAATCCATACACTGTGCAGCTCTTTGACATATATCTGTCGAAGGACCATTCATTGCCCAATCTGTACGCAAAACATAAATATAAAGCAGATGTTCACTGTCAAGGCATAAAACTATTCCCTTCATTTCTAGTAATTTTAAATTAATAGAACTCTTTGAAATGGAGTGCAAATTGGGCGCAACCTGCCAATTTTGGTCAAAACCTGATCGTTCTTATTTAGATAATGAAGTGCGAGATATGTACTTTTGATAAAGCTAATAATATTGATTTGGCAAATTTGAACCAGATATTTGATAAGAACAAACAAGCAAATAATGTTAATCTCTCTCTCTCTCTCTCTCTCTCTCTCTCTCTCTCTATATATATATATATATATATATATATATATATATATGGTTTAGTTTATTCCTACCCAAAAGAATACACAATACATGAGCCAGGTTTGATTGCAAACGGTGGGTCCATACAAACTTCCCAACCTCCATCTTCAGAGATTCCAGCACGAACTCTATTACGGCAGTCGTACTGCTGGCGCATGAGATGGCTGCAATATATAAAAAATTATATAGTGAAAAAAGATGTCTCTCAAAAGATGAAATTCTAAATAAAAAATATTAATAATATTAAATGAATTTAAGGATAAAACACAGTTTAATAAACAAAAATTTCATGAAAAGTTACCTTTGTATTTCCTTGCTTATAGCCCATCATATGAAGCTAACCTACCAAATTCCTATAAATTATTACACTACTGATTTTCCTGTACATAAAAAGCACATTCACCTTTTTCCATTTTTTTTATTATTATCATTATTATTATTATTATTATTATTATTATTATTATTATTATTATTATTATTATTGCATCTTCTTCCACAACAGTGGTGACACGTTTGTACACAAAAAATTATCAGCTAACTAATCACCGAGACGGGATAAATATGAAATATTCAAATCAATGATAATAAAGCTAAATATATATTTTTTATTATCATTTTGAAAATTGACTATTCTGCCATAAATTCTATCGGAGAGAAATACAAGTAGACTGTAAAAGATACGAGAGGATGCAAGCACCAAACCTGGACGAGATAGTCTCTATTTGGCCAAGTCTCTCTACCCAGTAACTACTTTCACATACTGCTGGTATGACTTCGTAAAACAATGAACTATTACACAAAGATGTTTTTTTTTTTTTTTTCAAACTATACAAATACAAGAATAGTATTAAAGGGAACTAAGGTTTTGTCTATTGTTCGAAATAAGCATTTAAAATGATCATCTTAAAGTTAAAGACTTACCCATAAAAGCCTTTCTCTAGTCTGTCGTATTCCTTTAATGTCATTTTCAACTCAGGTATAAACTTATCCACATCCCCCTGTAGCGTCGAGGCTACTTCCCCTCCTAGCTCTTCTTTATAAAAGAACGGGTCCCCATACTGTTTGACATCGGTGTCATTTTTATCCATTAACGCCATGGTAATTTCATCCACCAGATTGTATGATGTGACACCCGTGAGACGCTGAGGCTACAAATAAATATAATAAATAAATAAGAAAATAGAAAAAAAAACAAGGATAGTTAAGCTTTTTACAAAGTAGCTATCAGGATTCTGTAATTCTGATATTTTCTACAGATATGCTTTTATACCCCAATTTTTTTTTCTTACAATCGATCTTTTTTTTTTCGATCATTTCTTTTTTTTTCATTATGCTTTAGCAATATGTGGTGTCTTGTTACAGTTATAGTGACTTAAGTGTAAAAACCATTTTATACTTTAAAAACATTGAGCATATACCGTTACTAATGAGAGAGAGAGAGAGAAAGCTTACCAACTGGGAGCCTTGAGATTTGGGGCCTTGAGATTTGGGGGTTGGCGTTTTGGGGCCTTGAGATGCGGGGGTTGGAGATTTGGAGCCTTGAGATGTGGGGGTTGGCGTTTTGGGGCCTTGAGATGCGGGGGTTGGCGTTTTGGAGCCTTGAGATGTGGGGGTTGGAGATTTGGAACCTTGAGATGCGGGGGTTGGAGATTTGGAGCCTTGAAGGGAAGAATCAGAACTGATCAACTGTGGGCCTTGAATCATCCACAACATTAAAAACACAACAACAAGCCCAGCTGAAAGACCAACAACCATCTTTAGGGAAGGTGGACGAAAAGGTAGGCCCTGGAACTTCATTGCGGTACCGCAACTCCTAGCAGTTATCTCAGACTTGTTCTGGTAGCACACAATCTTAATAAATTCACGCAGCTATGGATGGCTTAGTGGTGGATCCTTGCAAACAGATGCACTAGTAGTTCTAGCGTGCAATATCGTTAACTTTGCCTTCATTAGTTATAGATCTGGTGACATTCTACTGCGGCATCCGCTTTCATTGTGCTGATCACACCGAGGACAACTCCATGTAGCTAAAATGAAGAAATAAAAATCTAATAAATGAATTACTTTGAAAATCGTCCAGTAAATTAAGTTCATAATATTAAGAATAATCATCCTGCTCATAATTTACCGATAGTACGCTGTGCGGTATCTATACACTCCTTGTCACGGGGAGAAGATTGAAGCACTGTAGCCATGTGGTATGTAACTTGGTCGGTTATCAATAATAATAATAATAATAATAATAATAATATACTACAAGAACAGCGATGAAGAGGCAAGCCGGATGGGAAATCTAAAAAAAAATGGGCTGGAGAAAGAGGGACAGAGTTACGTTAAAAGGCGAAGAACCAGGATAGCTGTTAATTCTCGGGTGCTTCCACGACCTAATTGCCTACGGACGTAGTGGTGAGTGGTTCTGGGTCCACTCTTCTTGACATATGCAACTGTATGTTACGCCACGGAACTTAACTTACTCAGCCTCCCTACCTTAAAAAACTTGGTTACCAACGTTACATGACCCTAGGAACAGTGTTACTCTCATGGAAATCCTGGTCAACTAAGCCAGGGCACTGACCCTTTTTTTCCTTGTGAAACTGGACCAGACAAGCTTGTGAAACTGGGCCAGACAAGCTCCCCAGTTCTCTCTGTCATAATGCAACCACGACTTTGTTATAATGTCTGACATTGGAGAAACACCGCCATTTTATTTTAGGGGAAAATACCAAGATAACCGAAACTGAATTAATCGCACACAAACCAAAATTTAAGTCCAGAAAATGTCTTGTACCAGTAGGATTTTATATTTAATAAAAAATTTTATGGGCTCTGTTTACCATGGCATATATGCTGTTCCACCAAGACATTTTGAATAATTCTCATTAACCTTGCAGACTTTCTACATAGTGGGCAAAATTTTCACTAGTAGGCACATTATGTTTAAAAAATGTCAAAATCAGTACACATACTGCAACAGGTGCGTGGCATAAGCATATCAGAAGAACGATACCTGCGTATATAGGCCTAATGGGCGCACGCCTTATGATATAGTTATTTCCGTTTGCAGAGTCGATAAATTGATTTCCCAACAGAGACTGCGTGAAGCACCAAGTTATATAGATCATATAATATACACCTATAGTATTTTGAATGACACACATTCGATTCCCACTCAGTCCTTTTTTTTTTCTTTTATTTATTGTTTTAATTGTTATAATTGTTTAAGTCACAAAATATTTTACTCGGGACAAGTTTGGAAATAAGACTTTCACGCAGAATATAGTATATAAAGAGATTCTATAAATCATGTATACTAATCTCTTATCACGTTTCAATCTATTACCATGTGACGGGTATCAGCTAGAAAGCTGTATAAAGAAGTCTTCATCGTCACAACAACTAGTACCAGTACCTAGTGTATACGCCCTGAAATACCAACTTAACTCAGGTGACACCTTATAGCTGGTGGCCTAGTTCTTTATTTAAAGAATTGAACGAGTGTCTTTCAAACAACTTGGCTTACGGTTGACCTCACGCATTGTTATTCGTTACAAAGGTTTGACTAACAATAAGCGCGTCCATGTTGAGAACAACATTCGTTATAATCAAGACATATATAGCACACAGAGATTGTCTGGTTTCAGTGCGTTTAACATGGAAATGGCTTGATCACGAAAATAACAATGCGAACCACATACGTGTACACATTCAATCTACTCGATAAATTTACACCTGACCCTGTAGAATATAAACAGACCAGAAGACAGCAAATTCAAAAGGGGAGTCTGTTTCTGAAAAAAGTAGACCTTTTATCATGAAACCTTCCAGTATCAGGATAAAAATTTACCCAGAGGGGACCTTTTCCCAGCAAAAAGGCTATTTTTCGAACCCCCAAACCCCCCCCCCCCCCCCCCCCCCCGGCTACGGGCCTGATTAAGCAACCCAGATGCACATATATTTTTTCTGTACCAAGTACCAGTAGGCTTACATGTACATACAACCCTTAACTATCCAAAATCATATAAATTTAAGCTACTCGATCAACTCACCAGCGTATTCATGCATAGAAAGAACACCTTTGAGCAGCTTGCATGTATGTGCCACCAAACACTACAGGAGCTCTATAGGTATATGAACGTGTTTGTTTTACCTGTCCTCCCGGTCGATGAAACGATCATATCACGTGATATGAAAAAATATGAAGAAAATAGACACGAGCTCACGAGGTGAATGTTAAGGTTGTCCGACTGAAAAGGCCTCTTACCAACATGAGCAAAATTGAAACATATATATCCGAAACTTAAATTCTTACGTATTTAGGTCACGATCTAAAGCAAAATTGGCCTTTGGGGTGGACGACAATTAAAAAAATGAATTGTTACAAAAATGAGTCTATATTGGAGAACGTCCTCTCCCCAAAATAGAGAAGACGTTAACCGCAGGTGTTCTCACGGTGTTAGCCAGACAGAGTGTGCTGCCTAAATTAGCACTCGTACAAGGAGAAATAAATATGGCGGAGGAGTTCCAAGTAAGTCGTTTACAAATGCACGTTAGTTACAACACTCTCCTTTCATTGTCCGTTGACATGTTTGTGCCTTTTAGCATTGAAAGAATTTATTTAACTGACAATGGTGCATGGAACTTCTAGGTCCAGTGGTACACGACTTGGAAGAGGTGGGAGATCAGGAGGACTGGTCCAAGATCATGAAGAGAGAATCCAGTAGTTGAGAAGAGAACTTGAGGTATAAAAAATCATTAAAACTTATATTGAACAGACAAATTGTAATTAAGCTTCTCGCTGTACATGGAGGTTTTGTCAGGTGATTATGAGCATGGTGGTCTTAAGATGCTAAATATGTCTGACATCTCTCAAATGTACCTGATTAAGAAGAATCTATTTTAGAAGTAACATATATGCTCCACTTCTTCAAGCTAAATATGGTTTTGATGTATTTAAGTACATGTGCGATTTCGGAAACGCTTACTTACCTAAACTTATTAATTGTTGCAGTAATTACTTTTGGAAAGATGTCATCATCTCTTGGAAAAACGTAACCACATGCCTTTATGATAAAAAGAGCATAATCACACTGGAGCCTATATGGTACAACGATAATTTAGTGTTGGGTGTAATCCTGTGTTTATAAAGCACTGGTATACCAAAGGTGTAAAAATTGTTGGATTTATTATTTTTATTTTTTTTAATTTTTTTATTTATTTATTTATTTATTTGTTTTTTTTTTTTTTTTGACGAAGACAGGATTTTATCGAAGGAGAAATTCGAAAATAAATTAACATTACAAAGCTGCAGTGAACTCAGATTCTACGGTTATTTCCGTTTGCAGAGTCGATAAATTGATTTCCCAACAGAGACTGCGTGAAGCACCAAGTTATATAATTCATATAATATACACCTATAGTATTTTGAATGACACACATTCGATTCCCACTCAGTCCTTTTTTTTCTTTTATTTATTGTTTTAATTGTTATTATTGTTTAAGTCACAAAATATTTTACTCGGGACAAGTTTGGAAATAAGACTTTCACGCAGAATATAGTATATAAAGAGATTCTATAAATCATGTATACTAATCTCTTATCACGTTTCAATCTATTACCATGTGACGGGTATCAGCTAGAAAGCTGTATAAAGAAGTCTTCATCGTCACAACAACTAGTACCAGTACCTAGTGTATACGCCCTGAAATACCAACTTAACTCAGGTGACACCTTATTGCTGGTGGCCTAGTTCTTTATTTAAAGAATTGAACGAGTGTCTTTCAAACAACTTGGCTTACGGTTGACCTCACGCATTGTTATTCGTTACAAAGGTTTGACTAACAACAAGCGCGTCCATGTTGAGAACAACATTTGTTATAATCAAGACATATATAGCACACAGAGATTGTCTGGTTTCAGTGCGTTTAACATGGAAATGGCTTGATCACGAAAATAACAATGCTAACCACATACGTGTACACATTCAATCTACTCGATAAATTTACACCTGACCCTGTAGAATATAAACAGACCAGAAGACAGCAAATTCAAAAGGGGAGTCTGTTTCTGAAAAAAGTAGACCTTTTACCATGAAACCTTCCAGTATCAGGATAAAATTTTACCCAGAGGGGACCTTTTCCCAGCAAAAAGGCTATTTTTCGAACCCCCAAACCCCCACCCCCCGGCTACGGGCCTGATTAAGCAACCCAGATGCACATATATTTTTTCTGTACCAAGTACCAGTAGGCTTACATGTACATACAACCCTTAACTATCCAAAATCATATAAATTTAAGCTTCTCGATCAACTCACCAGTGTATTCTTAGAAAGAACACCTTTGACCAGCTTGCATGTATGTGCCACCAAACACTACAGGAGCTCTATAGGTATATGAACGTGTTTGTTTTACCTGTCCTCCCGGTCGATGAAACGCTCATATCACGTGATATGAAAAAATACGAAGAAAATAGACACGAGCACACGAGGTGAATGTCAAGGTTGTCCGACTGAAAAGGCCTCTTACCAACATGAGCAAAATTGAAACATAGGCCTATCCGAAACTTAAATTCTTACGTATTTAGGTCACGATCTAAAGCAAAATTGGCCTTTGGGGTGGACGACAATTAAAAAAATGAATTGTTACAAATTTGAGTCCATATTGGAGAACGTCCTCTCCCCAAAATAGAGAAGACGTCAACCGCAGGTGTTCTCACGGTGTTAGCCAGACAGAGTGTGCTGCCTAAATTAGCACTCGTACAAGGAGAAACAAATATGGCGGAGGAGTTCCAAGTAAGTCGTTTACAAATGCACGTTAGTTACAACACTCTCCCTTCATAGTCCGTTGACATGTTTGTGCCTTTTAGCATTGAAAGAATTTATTTAACTGACAATGGTGCATGGAACTTCTAGGTCCAGTGGTACACGACTTGGAAGAGGTGGGAGATCAGGAGGACTGGTCCAAGATCATGAAGAGAGAATTCAGTAGTTGAGAAGAGAACTTGAGGTATAAAAAAGCATTAAAACTTATATTGAACAGACAAATTGTAATTAAGCTTCTTGCTGTACATGGAGGTTTTGTCAGGTGATTATGAGCATGGTGGTCTTAAGATGCTAAATATGTCTGACTTAATAACATCTCTCAAATGTACCTGATTAAGAAGAATCTATTTTAGAAGTAACATATATGCTCCACTTCTTCAAGCTAAATATGGTTTTAATGTATTAAGTACATGTGCGATTTCGGAAACACTTACTTACCTAAACTTATTAATTGTTGCAGTAATTACTTTTGGAAAGATGTCATCATCTCTTGGAAAAACGTAACCACATGCCTTTATGATAAAAAGAGCATAATCACACTGGAGCCTATATGGTACAATGATAATTTAGTGTTGGGTGTAATCCTGTGTTTATTAAGCACTGGTATACCAAAGGTGTAAAAATTGTTGGAATTTTTTTTTTTTTTTTTTTTTTTTTTTTTTTTTTTTTTTTTTGACGAAGACAGGATTTTATCGAAGGAGAAATTCGAAAATAAATTAACATTACAAAGCTGCAGTGAACTCAGATTCTACGGTATACGAAACTGTATCAGGCACAAAACACAAACTGATGTTACTGAGAATACCCCCTGTCCATTTACCCCACAATCTGTAGAACTACTCCTTGAAAGCAGAAAGGGCAGCAAAGACGTTTACCAAACTCTCTATAAACCGGCTAAGAATAGAAAAATTGAAAAAAGGTGGAACTTCAAATTAAACACTGATACAAAGTATGAAATTGTAAATTGTAACTGTTTTAGGTCTACAAATGAAACCAAACTCCAATGATTTCAGTATCGGACAATACACAGAATCTTGCCGGTAAAATCATACTTGAAAACTATTGGTGTGGAAGAGGACGATGACTGCCCATATTGTGGTGAAGATAAGGAGAATATTTCACATATTTTGTTTCATTGTGCAAGAAGTAAAGACATCTGGTGGGACTTAAAAAAATCATATCTTTACCAGAACGGATAATGAGGTCATTCTTTAAGGAGAAAATACCCTTTTTGGTTTTCCTTCTAACTTTGTTAGTCCAATAAACTTTATTATAATAGCTACTAAATTTTATATTAACCGGTGCACAAAAAGAAAGAGAATATGCAGCTTTCATCGCTTCTCAATTTTTTGAAAGAAAAATATACCACAGGGAGATACATCTCATCAAAAAAACTATGGGGTATTTGGAGCAACATTATTCAATGACCAAATTATGAAAATTGTGGTGTTCATACATTTTCAAATATTTTATTTTGGCAGTAAGCTATTGCACATATCAATGCAGAAATGACAGACATAAAAGCGAACATTTTTTTTCATTACCAGAGCATGCATGCTGGTGTTGCCAGACAGTGCTGGATACATTGTGACCAGTGTGACAAAAATCCTGCCCTTGCACCGGATATGAAGGTGCTTCTGCTAGTAATTTTTTTTTCCGGGCAGTGACCCAGCACCAGTGGAGATGGCCCATTCCCATTCCCCACTCACTGTTATGTCCCCTTCATTTCGGCTGCTGGTGTTTTTGTTTGATCATTTATCTCTGAAGAAAATCAAAGAAAAACTACATGTATTACCCTTTTTGTACCGTGAGTATCTGTTTACAGACCAAACATTATTTTCATAGTTTATTTTATATGACTTTCAAATTCCTTGTGGATATTCACTTTTCAATATTAAAATCTAGTAGGAAAAAAACAGTTGTTTATTACTTGTAATTTAGAACATACATAATTGTTTTAAAGGTATCTTTCAAGACTGATTAAATGTGTTGAATATTTGTGCTGTAACATGCATTCCAATAAAGATCTAATCGGTTTAACATTCTTATTCCATTCTTCTTCCCACAAAGCTTGAGGTCATAAGACCTCTTTCATGCAAGTCGTTGTGTAAAAGGATTCTTTTCATTCTACTGTAATCTGTGCAACAATTTGGCAAATGTAGTAAATAAAGGTATGGAAAAATAAGGTGCTTTCATTTATCAGTTCCTCATACCAAAAGAAAAATATAACACTTTATATATTCTGGTCATATTTCCAACTAAAATCAATAATTTTAAACGGAAACAATTAATGTATGTCTGGATGGATTTATCAAAATTTTGGGGTTCAGGAGAAAATAGGCAAAGTTTCAGAATAAATCTATTTTATGCTATATAAGCGTCTATATCGGTAAGAGTCCCATTAAAAGTGTTTGCCTGGTCTTTATGGCTCTGTTTGATCAAGTAACGACCTCACCCCTTTAAGGTATACATACAGCCTATTCATTTAAGCAGTCGCATTTCTGGCCTCACGGAATTGTCATCTGTCGCTGTCGTTATCTTTTGCAGGTACACACAATGGACAATAGAAGTGTCACCCCTACTGAACCAATACTATGGGGGAGATAAATGACTGTGGGATGATATGCTCCTGGTATCATTTTGTTAACATCAAATTTCACAAAAAGACCAACAATACAATTACATGGTACAGCGGTTTTATACTCATTAGTCACATTATAAGTAGACCAGGCATTATAACTTTGATTACTCTGATTCAGGGGGTGACACTTCTATTCTCCAGTGTGTGTAGTATACACAACTCTGTTGTAATCTTTCATGTTATTTATTAGCTACTTTCCAGTTGGTTCCCGCGCCGCTTTCTTACCATTTCTATCTCTACCTATCTCTGCAATTTCCAGCGGCCTTCTTTCGTTTACATTACACACAGTTGTGTAAGTATCATAAGAGCATGTCAAACAACTCAGTTACTCTACAAAACACTCCCCACTCCTTATTCAATCATGGCTGTCAATTACTAACATTACGCATCGTTCAGTCTTTTCTCTTCTCTCTGCTTCACCCCTCTATATTCAGCTAGTTTAGCGAGGGGACAGTGCAAACCATTAATTGTTATATTAGTGTTTGGTACGATCCGGAGTGACAGGAATGGTAGTCCTCGGAATGGAAGTCCGGGGTCCTATATATATAATAAGTACAGGTTAGGGATAGTCAGAGTATTGGGGTTAGTATATGGTACGAATATCACCTTTAAAATGTTATGGGGAACGGACTACGGTTCCCTAGCTGAATACCATTCCTGACACACGGGCCGTGGGTACGAACCCATAACATCCTGCTCCGGAGGCGACAACTCAACCAGGACTAGAGCAAATAACGCCATCCCCTTGCGGCCGTATTTAAAGATTTTTGTTTACATTTTTGTTTACATAAGAGTAAAGTACACACAATGAAATTTGTTCATATAGGTAGATATAAGCCAAGCCCCGTTGGGTGTTTTTAAACGTCAAAACAATAAAAACCACCTGCGAAATTACACTGCTCCTTTTCGAGTGCGAGCTACTTTGCCAATCGATTGCGTTAGTTTAGCCGCCGCAATGTACAACATAGACTAACAGTAGCAACACAAATGATATTACGCGAATGCAGCAGCTGGTTTATCAATTGTGACTAATTCAGTACAATATAAGATGAAAAACGAGATTAACAGAAAAGGCGACGACCTATTATGTTTTTGGTGATTTGTAAAAACAGACTTTACGACCAAGATAGGCATACTAGGGATGAAATGTAGGTAAAACTATGACGGAATTTGAACATTTCAAGAATAGACATGGTCTTAATTTGAGCTCTTATTTTTTTAATTGATATGATTACTTATTGATCTAAATATGAAACAGATTTATGAAATATTCGTCAAAGTGCATGGGTACAAGAAGGCCCAATATGCACACACGTAACTCCTACAATAATGCCATATGAATGCATATGTGTGAGCTCAACACACGCGCATGTGCTCGCACACACAAACACACACACACACACACACACACACACACACTATCTAATGTAAGAATGACGTTTGCATTTTTGTTAACTACGACTCCGCAGCTCGAAAGAAATTAAATATTTACTCTCATGCCACAAATTTATTTCTACTAAAGAAAAGAAGCTTTTATTTATGTGCATTTATTTGTTCTCTGTTCACGAGGAGTTTCTTAACGAACCTAAAATGGTCGGTAAATAGTGCAATTTATCCAAAGGATTACGTCGTCAAAATAAAACAAGCATTGTGCGTGTTTTTATCAAAGGTACTTGAAAGTATTCACTGACCCAGACGGCTTGAAGAGTTCCCTCAAATATTAAAATAGCTTTAAACCAGCAAATAAAGTTAGTTCGGCTTTCAGTAGGAACCTTTTTATTGTCTTCGGACATAGTGTAACACTATTTCTGTACCACTTGAAATTCTGTATTGGTTTTTAAAAGTTCCAGGTGCGGTGCACTTTTTATATTGTGACAAACTTCTGGTAATTTTTTAACCGAATTTTAGATGTTTTCAGTAGGCCTTTTTTATATGTTTTACACTCCTGCGTAGGTTGTAATTGGTTATATGCCATGATTATTCTGGATTTCGTTTCCATTAGTATTTGATACATGTAAATTAATTCCTTACGTCGGTAGAATTTATTAAAAACACGAAAGCTGTATTTTGTTTACATAATTTGTCTTCCTCTTCAGCTTAGAAAAAAACTAGACATATACATACGTGCGTACACACACAAACACACACACACTCACACACAAACACACACACACACACACATTCACACACAATCTTACACACACACACATCTATTTCTTCTTCATTATGACCATCTCATACCAACGTACATATAAAACTCGTCTACAACATAAAAACTTCATATTTACATCATTAATCTATAATAAAGACAAAATCCACGAAGTAAACCAATAAAAAAATCACGTGCGTTGACTTTCAGTCTTAAATGGTCAGGGGGTGTAATGGATTCCCTGTATGGCTGACCGGTGACTGATGCAGGTGACGGTCAAGATACCCCCCAGGCTATGCCATGTTTGACCATCAGCGGTTAAGTGGTCTGGCGTCCACGATATTGAAGTGGTAACAATGATTTGTTAAAGCAGTTTCCAGTATTTTATTACCCTTTACCAGGACCATAGATTGATTTTTCACAAGATATTTACATATAATATGTCTTAAGATAAGTAGACGGTCATTTTACTATCTCTGGCTTTTGGTCATCTTCCTATATTATTTGCCACCCTTGGAGAGGGTAGTATTTTATACGGATCCAGAATTTTGAGTATTTTTATTAGCGAGGACGATGATACTGTAACACGTAGATTGCAGAAATGGGCATGCTGACTTTTTTTTTTTTTTTTTTTTTTTTTTTTTTTTTTTTTTTTTTTTTGAGGGGAGGTTACTTCCCAAGCTAAATGGGGATCACATTAAATAGTTTATTTATAAATGTTTGGTTTAAAGAAGGCAAAAACATCGGTGATTTCATATTTGGCTGCCCTACGGTGTATAATGGCGCTTTCTCAATAAATAACCTCAAGTATGCAATTGATTATTTGATATCTTTGGAAAGTACTGGGTACACGTATGTTTATGATTGAATTGTTGATAAATCGGAATTAAATAAATCAGAATGTGGTGAAAAGCTTCAGATTATTATAGATACTAGCAAAAAAAGCATCGAAAATGGTAAAACTGGATTGTTGTTAATATATTGCATATCAAAGTAATATTTGATGAATACATAACGGACGAAAACGAAAATCGTCGCTTTACCTATCAGATTTGCACATGATTTAGAAGAAGAACGTTTTTAAAAAGTTTTTTAAAAAAATATTTAGTTTACAGATTTTGGGAGGGGTGGGCATTATGGAACTATGTAAAGTAGAACTGTCTAATTGATATCCCAGTCAAGTAAAAAAAAAAAACTGAGCTCATATAACCCCGAGCAGTGAGAAAATAGGACGCGACATGTGTACCCATGATAAACAGAAACGCCGGGGGTCGTTTGCTGTGTTAACAAAACCCACGCACGCGAGCACTTCGATCCTTAGCTACCGGTGCCTCAAGGTAGATCGTTTACGCAACAGGGTATTGTATAATGGGTATTGTAGAGTGAAGGCTACCGATTTCATACGGTTACTAAAAAGAACCAGATTCCTTGTTAAATCGTGTCATCCTTGTACCCCCTTCCCCTCCCAGTATTCATGAACTTTGGTCAACCAGTTGGCACTGACACGGGTCTACCTGACGATCTGACCCTGTTAGAGTTTGTAAGGGGGCAGGTAACCCTCCCCCCTCCCATCCTGTGTACCGCGCGCACACACACACACACACACACACCCACACACACACACACACACCCACACACACACACACACACCCACACACACACACACACACACACGGGAATCCAACAGCACGCTGCAGAACACTGATGGTGTTCGACAATTAGCAAAGTCAAAATAAAAATGTCAAATATTGTGAGAGAAAAACACGCGTGCTTTCGATTTTGCAGGGGCTGTGATTAAAAAGTTTGTGATTTAAACAGCTATCAGTTATGGGGAAAATAGCAAAATATTTACAGTTAAGGCGTTTGTAGCCTACTGTTTGCACCCAAACCATTTTTTTTTTATTATTGTCCTTTTTTTTACTTTGACACGTTTTCTTGATGGTTAGCATGAGGTCGATGTAAATGACGTCGTTATTTTTTTATATTTTATGTAATTTTATTATTTTTTATTTCTTTTTTGAGGCGCACGACCCATTAGCTGTGCCACAAACGATTAAATGCCTGTCGATTAAGAATCGAACTTAAAGGCCAGAACACGATAACCTTGACTTTGTATGACGTCACTAACAATATATCGCGCACACAATACCAATATCTTCATAAACACCCTTTTTCAACTACCATATATTATAACCTCGGATGAGGAAAGTTGTTTTACACACTATCCTAAAAAATCCCCGTATAATTAAACTGGAAAGAAATAAGGATCAGAAGGTCGTTTTGAAATAACAACACACGAGAATGAATATATGTGAAAACGCGAAAACAGATGCCCGTTTTACGTTTAAATTTTTGATAATAATGAACGGGCTTGATGAAAATACTTTACACTATAATCTAGTAAAAAAGCGTCTACAAATTTTTCAATTTCAGTAGAAATATATATTGCCTTTTCTATTGATTAACATTTTACAATAATTATAGATAAAATGAAAACCGTTTACAAATTCAGAATAAAAATTAACAAATATAAAAGCTACGAGTGACCAGTATTTAGCGGTCACTATTCAGGATTCGATAGCTTCGTGTTCTTGTTTACAGACGCGCAAATCAATAGTAATGCTGATCAATTTAGTGGCTAATTTTTAATTACTTCATCGATGTTTACTTAGTTTCAACTCCAAAAATGTAGTACGGCTGAATGACCTGTCGATTTTGCAATAATCATGTTAATAAGGTGCAGGTGACCGCAAAGTCGTAAAATGAAGTAAGCAAAAAAAACAGGCCGATTCTTTGAAAAGAGAAGCTCCATGTTTTAGAAACAACCTGGAAATATTTAGATATAATTTTTGCTTGTGTGAAAAAAAATGAATAGGAATTTGAAAGTTGCAATAAGAGAATTAATAAGAGCGTTTAGATATCCCTGCCAACTGAACGATTCTTATCGTACGCGTGGATGAAAATGATCACCATCTTTCATTCTCAGCTCCTAGAATGCAGTCCTTGCTTTCCTTGGAAAATGGAGGAAATCAATTATGAAAAAATGTCAAAGATAGAAATCGATTCTGTTTTTAAAAAAGAGTCGATAACAAGAAAATACACATTGTTGTAGTATAACAAAAAATATCTGCGCAAGTCTTTGCACTAGGCCGCTTTTCTATATATTTTGCTCATAGCACTGGTGACTTCATAAAGAAAAATCAATACTGCGTTATGAAACAAAACCTTTACCATTTAAGATTATATTGATAAAACGTGCCAATCAAACATCGTATTTATTTAACCAACGCGACATGACTTCACGGCGAGAAATTAAGATGAATGACTCCAGGAATTAACCTACTCGGTAGACGGAATATTTGAAGAAAATTAGATAAACTTAGAATTAAAAAAAACAGCACAAAATAACTTTCAAGCATTCGTGGATGATTCGATTTCTTGTAGATGCTGATGAAACACACATTAAAATCAATGTACGGGAAATTGTAAATGTAGATAGATATTTCAAGTTAACAGATCCTCGTTTTTGCCGGGGCGGGGAGGGTATGGTATTTATTTATAATTCATAGTTAACAAGACTCCACGTGACGGTAATTGTACAGACGCGTATCCCAATATAATGCATCTCTTTAATACGAAGGAATTTAACCTGGATATCTACTTGATCTGAATAATAATAACAATAATAATAAGAATAATAAGAATAATAATTTTATGATGACAAGAAAAGCACTCAGAGGACACCAACCTTCGCCAAGACAAATAATAAACTAGTAACTAACAATTTTTAATTAATTACTTCCCCGCCTTAATCTAATCACCTTTAAAAAAGCCCCCTTGTGAGCTATCCTGAATATTTCATCAAATGTCCGTCCATGATTTTTAGTGATAAACAAACAGACAAACAAAAAGAGAAGAAAACATACATTCCTTGGCTGAGGCAAAAATAATTATAAAAACAATAATAAAGAAAATCTTTTCATTTTATCACCGTTCTTGTTACTGTGCTGGATTGGTAAAAGATCTGAATACTGATAACAACTGTGAAAGCTGGACCGCGAAATTTCTAATTCACCTGTGTTCGTGTATCTGTAGATCTGTTAACGTGTCCCACTCAGCCGTCTTTTCCCAGGCCGTGTCAACCACTCCCAGGGGATAGGTAAGCCATTCAGCCTGTATCTATATACACACGAACGGGGCCCTGGATCTGATAACAAGATAACAGCCAGGAAAAAAGGGAGCAAAATTAATTTTCAGAGAGACAATAATGAGGTCATTTGTGGCTTGGGTTTGTTCAGTACAGATCACGATTTCGTGTACAGAAGCGTTCACACGGGCAGGGAGGGAACGGGTGCTCTGTTAATACCGGTGTGACGTGACACAGATCTAGAGTCCCCCATGTTAGAGACTCCGCTTCCCATTCATTTGTACGTGTAACACGTGTAAGCCGCGAAGGTGGAATCCTGAAGGCCAGATCTGCGTATATTCATATTATGGATATTGGAGTTACCTTTTTCAGCAATGAGGGTAAACTCCTTGCGCGGGGATGTCATCTTAAAGAGCAATGAAAAGGGACGTGCATAACGTGGAGAAGTCTTACTTGTGTGCAACAGACTGTAATTCGCGAAAGAACTTTGGGGGAAAAACAGAAAAACAAATTCTGTCAGTGTTTATTAGTTGCCGCACTATCTTATCTGCCATTATTTCTGACGCCACTCTCTTCAGATTTCTACGAGATCTCGCATAGCGCGAGACTTTCTGCTATCTCGGATGATTCCCATTCGCATCGCTCATCAGGTGACAGGTCTGACCTACATGTACAAGAGCCCGTGTGAACGGATCTTGGGCTGTTGACTTACTGTGATTCCCATGGGGCTTTCTAACTTCTGGCTACCGGTGTTTCGTTTTTCAAACAGCGGAAATTAATATCCAGCCTTATGCCTGGTTGGCCTTGTGTTATGTATTTTATACTACTATTTATTGTGCAAAATTTGATTGAAATATGATTACTTTAACTTATTGAAATGGGCATTTGCGACCTCTCAAAACTGATTCATCCATATTTGCTTTCCCCCGGGTTACTTAATCAACATGAAATTGGATCAGTCCATAAACATCACAAATATTATATAGCACAAGGTAAAATAGATCAAAGAAAGCGCTACACAAAATGTAAAACAAAATAAAACCCAAGAATAAACACACTTTGTTTTCATTCAGGCTATTAAAATATCGAACTAGTAAATCAGATCTTTTGATTATGAGCATTTCAGTAAAGATTGATTTCTTTATCTCCACTCAGCACTATCTAATACTATAATCTCAGCTATCAATTACTGCAATCATGCTTTCATTTAATCGATTTTATATCACGCGCAGGGTTTTTCTAGGCCTTGTTGAAATCCCCCGGCAATGGCCATTCAAGGCAAATCAGGGGAATCCTTTTTCTAAATCCCATGCTGATTATACTGATTGACTGTGTGACAAAGCTGGCTTGTCTGTCGCGAAACATCCCTGGAATATCCAAGCAGTGCGCGTCCTAAAGAAAACGGTATCTTTTTTCGCTGGGACTTTTGACGGCAAGGGTACTTTGCATTTCAACGGCGGTGCATCGCGCTGCGAAAAACACCCCAAAGGATAAGCTACCCCCCTTCCACCCCCCCCCCCCCCCCCCCACCGCAAACTATGGCGAAAAAAATTGTGCATTGAACACATTAGAAAAATGTTGATAAAGTTCAGTTAAAAAGACTTTTTGTATTGTTACGGTGCATCTCGATTGCGCATTTAACATAAAGAGATGAATAGAAAAATACTATAATGAGAAGAAGAAATACTGGCGAACCCCGTAAACTGACAACGTTGAGCTCGTTTATTTTTAAGGGAGCGATTTAACGTTATGATAAAAACAACTTTTTAAGGTCCGATGTGCTCGCTCTGAAGTAAGATTGATTTCAATAATACTAAGATCAAGCGAGAAGGTTTTATAGGCAAACGGGTGAAGCTTGTCTTCTGCTAATAGCGTATGATTGTCGGTTGGAAGTCTTTTTAAGCTGAAAAAAATGATAAATGAGCCTAAATTACATCACATTATTCAGGCAGTGAGATATGTGACCTGGCCATAGTGACTTTTACAAGGGTATTTATTTCGGTGTTCTTTTCAAGTTGAAGAATATGTCGCCTATACACAAAAGATTTTTAAGCCAAGCTTTACTTGATGGCGAAGACCGCGGTGTTTTTCTCTTTTTTTTTTTTTTTTTTTTTTTTTTTCGTTGAACGGAGCGGTATACACTGTCGCGTGATAATACACGTATCTGTAATACAGACCAAAGTGGTAAGTTTATGTTTAAAATATAAAAAGCGCCGCTGATGAGATTGCACTTTAATGGAACTTACTATCCTAGATGTTGGTTTGTATTGCATTAACCAGACCTCCTACTTGTATTCTGGTCGTCCTTATTTTAGATATACATGTACCAGTCTGACAGTGTTTCATATTTTAATAAGGAAAAATTATCGGTTCTCAGGCCGACAGTTCGATAATGCGTTTAAGACCTATTTCCAGACCAACTGGTTTTTACGTGGATGTGAACGTCAACAAAAAGATTTTACGTCTGTGTTGGGCGATTATCAAAAGGAAGTGACATGAAAATTTAATGAAATCAAGCTCCTTAACTAACCTTAGTTCATTAAAATACACAAAAACAGTCTTGTCTTGCAAACTCAAATAGCCTACACTCACATCTAAGTTGATGGCATAATTCATAAGTAACTTATGGATTGACCTTGGTAGAAAAAAAAACACCTGTCATCGAAAGATTTGAAATGAAATCAAACTAATTAAATCCAATCCTGTCAGAAATCGGGACAATAAACACAAGATTGAATAACAATAACGTCTAGTCTTTGCTCTACATGCAGACATCACTCAAGGGGGTAAACGTGTCGTAATCAAAAGGAACATACCCCACTTGAAGCCGTATAAATTGTTAACGGAATCACGCCATATGTGCCCGGCGTGTCAAGCAGTGAACCGTTGCCGATGTTTTTAAACCCCCTTAAGCAAGAATGACGGTTTTGAGCACACGTGTGTAAAATATGTAATGATATGCATATTCTTTACAACTCATAGCAGTTGGATTGTTACGTACAATTTGAAGTTTTGTCTCATAATTCCCTTTCTTAATGCAAAATATCTGGTCTATATATAGGCCTACATTTATATAAAAGTGTGCCTAGTATAATATGATATAATATGATTGTATTATTATTATTATTATTATTATTATTATTATTATTATTATTATTATCTAAGACGTTTTTAAAAAGAATAGGAGCAATATATATATATATATATATATATATATATATATATATATATATATATATATATATATATATATATTATACAGTAACTGTGCAAGATAGATAATTACACCACAATATCCCATGCTTAGGATATAGCGAAAGTGTCATTGACAGTTCCCTGAGAATGGGATGCTGGCGAAGTCACATCAACAATGCTACTGTCACTGCGGAGTCACCGTCTGCTCTCTGATTTTCAGGGTGACGACGAATACGTAATGGCCAACAGTGGATCTGTGCTTTTCAGGGTGTTACTTTGCATGTCTAGGATACAGACTGTAAACAAACGCGTTGTATATGGAGACGTACCGTCACCAGACACGTGTCAAACAGCGAAATGTCTTAACCAATTGTCTTTCCTTCTTGACTGCTTGGTTTGATAAAGATGAAATATATTGTAAAGAAGAAATATCTTGTCGTTTTCATAACATGGTTTACTTCAGCTCACAATTCAGAAAATAAAATATCAAACCACCCAAATGTGATTCTATATCTATACGTTGTAATGATTTGCATGTGACGTTCACGTGATTCATAAATGGCATATGTTTCAATAGCTATAATACTGGATCTTATACCTCCCGGGTCGGAGGGTATTTCAGGGTTGGAGGTACTATATTTTATTTCCAAGTTCTGCAATTTCTTCCTTTGTTCTATTCATTGGTCATAATTTCAAGAACAATCAGTTATTCAATTTTCATTTTTCTTTTGCACAATTCTATCTGTTAATTTATTCAGCTATTTATCTTCTATTTTTTTTTTCAGTTTTGTTTATATATTCATTTATTTTTGAAATTGTTCTGGTTCAATCGTTGTTTATATATTCATTTATTTTTGAAATTGTTCTGGTTCAATCGTTGGAACCCTGTATAAGTTACGCCCAACCCATCCCCGCCCCGACCCCTTTTCCTTGCCCTTGTCTTCGCCACTGACCCCCAACCCCCCCCCCCCCCAAATTACCCCCACCCCACCCCGCCTCCCCCCGATAAGGAAACTTGCAACTCTACTTAATTAAATATTTTAAAGTGACGGGCCACTTGAAGCTACCTGATAACTTTGCGTGACCCCAGTCTCCAATTTAGGCCATACGGAAAGATCCATCACGTACACGCTAAGGACTCTGAAGAAGTCGCAAACCCTATGCCCGAATAGTGCAAGTGTACCAATTGGAATCTTAGACATGTGTATGATGGATCAAAGTTGAAACGAAGCAAATTTACGTCACCTTTTTGGCAGGGTTTTTTGTAAGATTAATCGCTTTTGTGACTGCCAAACCACACGTCGAGGCACATCAGAAAAGGTCTTGGCTTTTAGGGGCGATAAACTGTTGACTTGATTTCTATCTCAGCTGCAATCGGGATGGATATGATTGAGTTTAGATTATAAGCCTAGCTATATCTTCTATATTCTGTCTGTGATAAAAACTTCCAAAATGCCTCATGTTAGTAAGGCGAGGTGTTACAGCACATGTAACCCACGAGTTGAGACAACACTTAAACGTAAGCTTTGTTCTTTCCGGGTCAACGACTTAGATCGTTTTTATCAGATTTGATTCAAAAGATTTAAGCTTTACATCATGAACTTTTGATCTCTCATTAAAAGGGTTTTTGAAAACTAAAAACAAAACTGATTTGTTGAAGTTTGTTGTTGAATGATATCTTTAATCTCGTGTCTAGACGGTTAAATCCACTGATACAATGTATATGCTCTTTACACGTAGAGAATATTATTTAATTGTATAAGGAAGTATCTCTCTTTTCAGCTCCCGCTTCTTTTACTGCATCTTTCTCTCTCTCTCTCTCTCTCTCTCTCTCTCCAACAGAACTGTAAAAATATCAAAAATCCAAAAGGAACACCAATCTGTTCTCTTTATTTCGGGGTCTCTTTACAATCTGTCAATAGATCATTGCTTTTGAAATACGACCCTGGGTTTTTGCAAACTTCCTTATTAGAAATAATTACTTTATAGACCCCGGCTGTATATAAACTATAAAACTGTAACTGTAATGTAAACATATACCAAAGATGACGTCATAAATGCTGACACTTCGTAGTGGTCGCATAACAAAAATTCTCTTTTATTGCTTCCTTGTTCAGTGTTTACTAATTTGTGATGCGGCGGTGTTAAATAGTATGCATATCTTGAAAAGTATTTATTATGAATTATTTAAGAACTGATAACATGTTTAACCTTAGTTTATGATCGGTATAAGCAATGAAATGCTATGAAGTATGAAGGCGAAATTACGACGAAGTAAGAAATGGCTGTAGAGAAAATTGGATGAAAGATGACCACGGATACAAATAATCTTTTTGAAATTCAGCTTCATCTACATGCACCCTCCCCCCTTCCTCCCCACCGCCCCGTAGCCAGTCTTTCTCACACGCATACATTCTTCCTTTCTCTCTCCTTCTCTCTCTCTCTCTCTCTCTCTCTCTCTCAACAGGGCGTACTTTACTTACGGACAGTTATCGAGTAGTTTTCAACAATGTTTGCTCTACCCAAGGGTCTCCTTATCGTCCAGATTTAATATTTAATGAGCCCGGATCGTTCCAACATTTATTTCTGATAAAGTAAATATCCCGGACGGTGCTGGGTTATTGAATAGCGCGGTGACTGTGATTATCCGTGGTTTATTGGCCTCGAACGGTACTGGGTCGTCTTGGTTAATTGGTCCGGACGAGACGTTGTGGAGTAAGCGAAATGCAGGAGGGGGCGGGGGGAGGGGCAAAAGCACTGATTTCACACACATGCATGCACGCGCACGTGCAAACACCTCACACGCCTACCCCTCCACACACGCACACTCACACAAGCGCGCGTGCACACACATAGCCCCCAAGTTCTAATTCCGTCTGAATTTGTTTCTTTTATCATGAGACCTTGATTCTTTTTTCTATGGGCATTTTATACGTCAAACCAATAACTTCCCAGTCGAATAGATTCTTAAACGATGTTCGTTGCTTGCTTCAGCTACCGTCTATCAGAGGATTACGTATATTGAGCTAATATCCTCACAGAACAGCCAGTGTTGAGTCAGGGAGATTTCTGTGAATATCTTATGAAAAAAACTCTCTGTGGCCCTGGCTGAGGGTATGTTTCTGTTAGAAAATCAATTTCTCTCTATTTGTTAGTGGCGTTTTTATCCAAACTCTGTCCTAAAAAAATTCATTTCTGAAAAGTGTCTCACAGTTTTGCAATAATTAGAGAAAATTGATAAATAGAATGAATGGTGTATTTTTGATGACCGGAAGATCTCCCTTATCTTAAAGTGTAGATAGGGGTAAGCCCTGTCTGGCCAAAGTTGAAAATAATCGCGTCAAATTAACTCCGTTGTAGATACTTCCCTGACCGACCCTTAAATGATTTCAGTTTGGCATCCACTTAAACACCTGAGAAAATAGATTACTTGGGGACATGGCTTAAGCCGCCAATATAAAGCCTCGTAACCAGTGTATGATGTAACACTACACTTACATACAACTAGGTGTGATAACGAGGCCCTTGTATGGAGTGGAGGCGCGGCACAGGGGGTCGTAGTGACCCTCTCAAGGACTGTACGCAAACCTCGAGAGTTTTTAAATAGCACTCGGACGCGGCGTGCTTTCAGCATGAAAGGCGCGTGTTTAATACTTGAAATCGTTTTGGCTCATTATTTGCCAAGTCATACCTTAATTGACGCACTGTGAATCTAATTTCTTTGCTATTCTTACGCATAAGATGACATTTTAGCTTATTCCTTCTGCTTCACACACTTGTTGACTACTACCGTTTAGATATCTCTGAATTTGTATTTGTGGTGTTTACCATCTGATTAAATGAAAACAAATGAAAGATAAAAATAGCAAACAGATCATTTACTTTTTTAATTGGGTGGATTTTTCTGGCGGTGGAGGTTTTGTTACCTTGCCAGTACTACTCAAGGCAGGGGTCAGGGCCATTAAAAAAAACTTGTCTTTCAGCTGTTTACCGCCTATATTTGAATATTCAACAAAATATCAATGTAAGCTTAAAATGTTATGTCTTTATTATTTTTCAATTGCAAAAAATATATTTTTATCTATTTGTTTATTCTCTGTTGGTCACATTCAGGTGTCTTTTGGGGAAAACCCAGATTAGTAAAACAAACATTCAAAATGTTAATGAAAATAAAAACTCTTTTTTCAAAATGGCTGTTCAAGCATTCTTAACGACAAACGTTTCACTGACTCATTAAAGGAAATGGGACAGTGAATAACTGAAAAAAAAATCAATCAAATCCAATAACCGTTATCGGTATTTGCTGTAAAGAACTTCTATAGGCTACAGATGGTACTAAGAAATACAAAATAAACAAAAAGTTCAATTTTCAGTTAAAACGCTGCAACAATTCGCACAGAATAGTGTTCATCAATGCCCTTATCATCTGTAAGCTAAAAAACGGCAGTTTTGCTGCGAGTCAAATTTTTCATTAACAGGGACGCTCAAAATTGTCTAAAGTCAATGCATCATACATGTACCAAACCCTACACGCTGTCTAATATCAAATACCAGCCATTCACACCAAATTGATACAAATGACATATCTATAAGGTTGGCAAACGTCGGCTGTTCTCAGGCGCGGATTTATCTCCAGTAAAAGTAAACGAAGTCTCTTTGTTTCGTGGCGTATTGGTTGTGGCGTGGTGTTGACACGGTGATACCCCGGCTATTCAGAGTGTAGAATTAGAACTTCGTCTTATCACAGATCTGCTCATTTTTGTCCTCAATTTTCGCCAGTTCTCCTGCACTGCAGGCGCACTCATTGACAGGCTGGCTGTCTCAGATATTTCTCCTTTATATAATAATAATAATAATAATAATAATAATAATAATAATAATAATTTTTTTTAAAACAGGAAAGGAATCCCATTTTTCAAAATAACTATTCAAAAAAACTATCCCCTCCCCCGTTTTTATTACTGATCTAATCAGACTAAAGTGATTTTAATTATGCTCACTTTCAGGAAGAAAGCAAGACAAAGAGAGGACCTTCTACTTAAAACTTAAAACTAGATTTGTCTAACCCCCCTCCCCCCCCCCCCCCAATATGTAACCAAATTCAAAAAACTAGAAAAAAGCCTGTCTAATTGAGAGCTCTTGTGTAGCATTTTTCACTGACTTGGATCTCTTTAATCCTTCTCTAAATCCCTCACTACCCTCCCGCCTTTCAATATGGAAGTCTTATCTAATCGCACGCTTGCTGTTATACATATCGAAATTGCCTGATGTCAGCATAAAAACGACCAGCAAAAAACGCAGCTCAATTTTTTTTCTAAAGAAATCCCGGAGCCTTTTAAATTAAATTATATCATGTAACCTCTAGTCAGCAGCTTGTAATGACTGGCTTTTACCTTATTTTTCACAGCTTCTCTATGCTGGGGGTTAAATGGAATAAAAGCTGCATATTTCTTTAAGTGAATTGCACTAAGAGATGCCCATAATGGTGTAACACAAGGAGAATAGAACGCAGAGTAGAACTGTAGTGGTTCAAAACTGTTTTGGATGAGATGATTGATACAATGGGCTGTGAGTGCTTTAGATGCTGTGCGTGCGTGTGTTGGTTTGTATGTGTGCGTGTTTGTAAGTGTGTGTGTGTGTGCTTTCGTGCATGCGTGATGAAGTACGCCCTTGCGCACGTACTTAAGATAGTAAGGAAGTAAAAGGCGCAGGGGCTAGAGTCAGGCAGAGCTACTGGGGTTGGGGGAGGGGGAGGGTTTCGCCCAAACATGTCGAAAGCTGCTCTGTGGCATGTTGAATCACGCCGTCAAGGTAACAAAACCCATCACAGATAAACAAAATACATAAGCACCTTCTGCTTCAAAGTTAAAGCTTCCACACAAAACCAGAAGCTGGCGTTTTACTTCTGTATAACAGAAGACAGTGAACCTTACCAAAGTCGCACTAAAAACCCATCGTTGTGTTACGATAAGGATATCAGTGTCCCAAGTTCACATAATATACATAACCCCTATATATGCATGCTATCGTTTAATGAATATGGCATTTCACATTGATTTTGTCTGCTAGTGAGCGTTCAATGTATATACCCTTTCAGAAAATAATCCATCAATGCTATGAATTGAGACGACTGTCAGGCATTTTAAATGTCGTGAGTTAAGGCTGTCTCAAGTCAGTCAGACATATGTAGTTAAGCTATCCCCATAATAGAGGCGTTAATATTGTATCATTATGGGATGGCACCTTAGAATCTTGATCTTCACTTCTCCGTTTCTTGCTAAAATTCCAAAATCGAAATAGATTTGTCCCTTTCACGAATAATCCTTAAGAAAATGCCAAACCCTGTTCCGAGCATTGACGTTTAATGTCTGTAATATGTTGATTATCAGGTTTTCATCACTGTTTGTGTCTTGTCCGCGATGTAGAAAAGGATTGTAACAAAGCCATCGTATGCGGAATTGACGGACGTTGGAAATAATCGATGTTGTTTTGTGTCCAATCTACAGTGAAACAACAATTCCTTTCAATCTCTATTGATCCCAAGTGGAACCTTGACTATAAAAAGGTCGTACATAAAACCATTAGGACTGATGTCAAAACTCAATTATGTCCGTAGTTTTGATAACACATGACAGCTTAAGCCAAGGCAGTGTCTGATGAGTACAATTGTCTCGTCGGATATTTCACTAGATATTTGCTGATGCGGTTATCCTGGGACGGGGGGGGGGGGAGGGGGGGGGGAGGTCCGGTTGAACTGTACTCTAGTAGTACAATTTATGGGTACGGGTCTGGTATATTAGAGCAACTCCCAAGTCAATATCACACTAAGCTCAACTGATTCACAGTGGACAAGGGGGTTATTAGTGAAGTCATTAGTGAAGAATATCATAAAGTTCCCGTGCCAAAATGTGCCTTTTAAAGTTTATCTGGAAATATGTCACTGAAGATTCACTCCATATTTTGTATCTAAATCACTGGTGTAAAAGATGGCTTTCGTAAAACAAACAAAAAAATCAATCAAAAAATATTTCTTGGTGGATTTATTCCAGATTTGGAATAACTGTCCCCGTAGTTGGCTCATAGCCTGTATATCCAGAACTGCTTAGCTATTCCTGCGAGGAGAATTTATTTTCAATCCCCCTGGTACACGATGTGTATAGCGGTGTCAGTTTGACTCGGTTCCTCGTCAATAATAACAGGTTCCGGTGGATGTTCAGCACTTTCCACCCCTAGCAACCACTGAATTATGCGTTCATCTTGTTCCCCGTCCTCTCCCGCGCTATCCCCTTGCGCGCTGTCGTCTGCCTTTGAGCTCGGTTGTCTGCTTAAGACGTCCCTCATGTACAAGCGTTCCTGACTTAAACTGGATGATTTAGAAGAATTGGAATGGGTAGGGTTCGCCTTTCCGTTCGTTTTAACTTTCACGTGGTTGGTTTTCTTGTTGTCTGACTTTTTGGCACTTTGTGAGATTTTGAGCTTACGATTTTTGTTCATATCACTTATAAAAGGTTCTGATTGAGTCCTAGACATCCCTTTCAGGTCCGATCTGGTGGTCCCTTTCAGGTCGGTTTGGGTGTAATTTCTCCTCATTCCGGGGATAGGTGGCTTTGCGCCACCCCTCGGTAAACGTACTTTCATATTATTACCACTTTTAGAAATTTCGTTCTGACTAGACAACAACTGCTTCTCAAACAGCGTTTCAAGTTTTGGCGACGCAAGGCCGCCATTGTCATTTCCCGGACACCATGACTTTGTTCTTGCCAACCTCAGCTCCGTAGAGAGGGGTAACTGGCGATGTCCCGGGGACTTGGGGGTGGGGGGCAGGGCGCTCCTGGGGCTGTCATACCCTGAGGACATTGAACCGGGGCTCAGCTGAGGGTGCCGTACACCGTTTGTTGTCGATTCAGGAGACGTGTTACTGTCTACAAGCATGGGCGACTTAGACGTACGTAACTGCACATCGACTGGAGAGTTAAGAGAAATTCTTTCAGGTTTGTGTTTTCTTTTAATGACAGGGTAACTCACGGCGCCGCCATTGTTTCCATTGAAAAGCGGCACAGGTGACGTCCCGTCAGAAGAACGTGGCGTCGACAGCGGCGTTCCGCCGTTGACGTACCCTGGAGTTGGGGACTTAGGACCTCCCATGATCGGTGGGAGTTCGGGTGCACTCAAACGTCTGTCGCTGAGATCATGCTGAATATCAGTTTTAACTGGCGATCCACTGTGCGTTCGAAGTCTTGCCGATTGCTGCTCCCCCGATGACGCGCTCTGCCGGCTGCCGCTGAAGGAGGACGCTGAACGAGCCGTGTGAGGTGTACGCGTTTCTGTGCGTAATTTGTCCGTCTCAGAGTTTCGCATCGTACCCCCTAGCAAGAATATATGTGCGTTTCTCTTCGATGATTTTGATTTTGATATTTTTTTTTAATCACGACTTGTTAATCCTCGCTTCGTTCATTTTAGGTTTAAATAAAAATGTCTTTCTTTCCGTAAGATGTCAAGTATTAGCTGTGAACAGCACTGTATGTATATATTAAATCCAGGTTCCATTTTGTTGTTGCTATTAATTCCTGTCTCGGCGGTTTCAGAAATTTAATGAACAGGTGACATCATTCCCGGATAATTACATTTTGTTGAATGAATTCTTGCCTTTTTGGTTCCGCACACACAGTGGCGAGTGTGCTTATGTACCGATGTAAATATCCTAAAGCAAAAGTCCCCGTTTTTGCAGAGAGGATGTCGAAGACGTCCCCAAGCGAAAATCGCTTCTGTTTCCAACTGACAATGTCACCGGTGTTGTCTCAACTTTGCCAGTTAGTAAACTGTATCGCCGTTATCAATGAGCCGGCTATGAGTTTGTGTAACTAGCCTGGATTGACGATAATAAGTCAGCTGTTTGCTCGGTCCTACCAGTAGCAATGAAGCGGACGGGCGAGAGAGCGTTCTTCCTCTCTTCGCTTCACAGGCTCTGAAAAAAATATTCGAGATGGTGATTAAAAAACACCCAGATGCGTGTTATTTTGCATTAGAAATTCTCACGAGCTTTTGTAAAAGGTAAATATTTCTGATCGGATGTTTGAGTATTACCATGCGTTCTATAACGCTTCCGGCTCTAAGCTAGTAGTTTCTATGCCGCCGTGTGTGTCGCGACTGGAAGAGAGATCGAAGAGAGGATGGCAACACGGCGTGACGTCAGCGCGTATGGGCAGACGATCGTTACTCTCTTGAAAACAACTCATGTAAGGGATTTCCTTTTGGAAGGAAGATAATTGTCACATCGTGAGAAAGGATGTCCGTAGACTTGAATTACACTTTGGTATAATATTCTCCCATTAAACTCAGCATTTGGAAAAGTGTCGTCTGTCTACCTTGACCTCGTGCAAGACGGGACCAAACGATATCGATTATTTCCCTCTTCACCTTCTGAAAGCTTTCCTTTCAATTTAAATGGGCCGTGTTATCGTTGACAAATACCTCTATAAATATTTCACGACTTCAGTCATGAAAAGACTAGTCTTAGATACGTGCTAAGTGGGCATTACGCCGGCTCAGAGCTGGGATTAAGAGTTGAAATTCAATAAAAAAGAGTCCGCTGATTGAAGGCCCGTTGAGGGTTTTTTTTTCAAGAGGTTCCTTGATTTTGAAATAAAACATGTTTGGTGGAAACCGGGTGATTGACCAATGTTAACAATGATGTATTGTTATATTGGTGTGCCCATTATTTAAGCTTGACCTAAAATATTGTAAATCATTTCATCGCAAACGCTTCTGTATGCGAGTAGTTTTTGGCTTTATTTCTCAGTACCAAAACATCAAATATTCGATTAGTTTGTGCGTTCAAAAAGCCTCTCTGCAGTGCCCCTACTTCACAAATTTGATGGTTACAAATAATTTTGTTAATTTCTCAATTTCCTTCGGAAAAAGATAAATAATCTTGTAAATTCCAAGCCAATAGTCGACACATTTCAAAATGTCAATTTTGTAATTTTGTTAGGCCTATATCACAACGTCACATAATTAAAAGATCAAATTTGGTCTTCAATTATTTACTTTTAGATTGTACCCTATCAACAGACTTTTTTATGAAAAGAAAAACCAATATGAAAGATTATGACAACGTATTGGCGTTGCGCAATCATGTCTACACAATGGCAACGTTAAGATATTGACACCTGTATCAACATAAATCATAAATGAAAAACGGAAACAGAAGCACTGAAAGCATATGTTAGGCCGATTTTGACAAAACTCGATCAGTTCTAACTCCAGATCTTAGATTTGACTTGATTAAGATCCCCGTTTTGTTATAAACTGTCATAAGTCTCTCTCTCTCTGTTCTTCGTCCGCTCAATTCAATAATTACAGAGTGGGGGTTCAAACGTCCACATTCAGAAATCAGAGCTGAAATATTTTAGCTAAATCAAACTGAGCGCGACTTGCTCGTGAATTATGAACGGGCAATAATTCACTCCTCCATGTTTAAGTGAAATCCCACGCTGTTAACAAGTTGAAACATAAACAGAATGAAGTGAGAGTGAAAAATGTTGGGATTTTTATCACGTAGCGAATATAAGTTTTCCATTGTGTTTGCTTTATGGAAAGATTCAGCACGTTTGGTGTCGTATTTCAATGTCAAAAAGAGGGCGTTTGGGATATTTTATTACAATTTTCTATATAATATCTAGCTTTTTAAGCAGCATAGTTTTCTTTCACAAAAAGCTATGCTTTTCCATCTTATGTTAAGTAGAACGATATCTGACTGCGGTTTTATTTAATACATTTAGATTGAAAGCCGAAATTGCTAGTCATCTAAAAGCAGGGGCGGATGAGGCTGTCTTCTTCCGGAAGACGGTCAGAATTTTTCAATTTACATTGAAAGTCACCTAATTTTTCTGTCGGAAGACGGTCAAAAATGGAGGATGGATCAACAAAGATAGTTGCAAAGACTGTCAGAAAGTATCTCTGGATCCGCCCCCGTAAAAGTACAAAATTCAGAACACGTAACAGAATTAATAATTGACCATAAGAAAGAGGAATTAGTCATATGTTTATCTCTGTTTGGGTAACACGTTTTACTACAAACATAAACAGAATACCAGAACTAACCACTACCCACGTGCGTAAGGACGAACAAAGGCCTAACTTCATTCTCAATCATTTCAGTGTATTTTCACAACCGTCTGCACAATTCTGAAGGCATTTTGTCTGAACTTTAGGTATAAGTCGCAATATGGCCCTTTGTGGTAAAACATTGTGGTTAAAATAAGAATGATTTTACTTCTTCCCTCCCCTCTCTCTCTCTCTCTCTCTCTCTCTCAGTAAGAAAACTCAAGTTCACAAGTCATCCCATCACATCCCATCACACCTTATCTAACCCCTCCGTGACACTCAAACATTTTTTTTTTTTCTAAATAAATGACACACTTGAAGAGAAGAGAGGGAAGATAAGTCCGTCTACTTTAGAATTGACCTTTAATTTCGATCATTATGACACCGGGACAACGCTTCTCTTTGGGGCGTATTTTAATGGCTTACCAATGTGGAATTAGAGGGAATATATCACTTTAATGTCAAAGCGTTCGTTGCGTAAGTATACTTAATCTACCGAACGGCTCGGTCGTGTTGATACTACGTCGATCGTGATAGAATGTTAAGCCTCATGTTTGGGTTTGATCCCCTTGGGTTTAGTGGGATGATTCGGCAAAATATCTTATTTATCGGCTGCAAGTGTGTTTAATGGAAATTATCTTGGTTTCAAGGGTGTGGTTTGCGAAAAGTAACGAAGAGAGAGAGAGAGAGAGAGAGAGAGAGAGAGAGAGAGAGAGAGAACATGATGATGAAGATGATGATGATATTGATGATAATAATGAAAAGAGAGCAAGGGAGAGAGCGAGAGAAGAACGTATCTTATATCGCCATTTTATAACAAAAAGGGCATTGCGTATGTTCAAGTTATCGTGATGTTTCTCACCCTTCTTGTGAAAAAATATGTTGCGTTCGTTTAATAATGGTAATTTTTTTCTTTCTCAAAAATTAAAGATATAAGTAAAGAAAGAAAGCTAAAACTAGATGGCTGGACAAAGAAAACAGTCAACCTTCTGTGTATTTCGACACATAATAATTCTTCATAACTCAGCGGAACTGATGTTGCAAGAATGTGTTTATTATAGATATAGAAGGCGGAACAAAAATAATACAATTATATATAATACCTGACAGACAGAAAACCGACACCAACTGTTTACGGGCATTTTGTCATATTATGATTTTAGAACTCGTGCATGGTGGAACTGATAACTTTTAGAGACGGCTCGCATATATCTGTAAATCGGTGTCACGAGGAATTATTGCAATTTGGGGTGATTTTTGCACAAAGCTTGCTGTAATACAGGACGGGATTAAAATAATAAAATTTGATAAATTAATTTAATTTGTTTTAATATTTTAAAAAATAGAATCCAATTAAAACCAATTTAAATAAAAGACACTTTAAATTTAAATAAAAGACACTAACACGGGTATTTTTAAATGTAATAATTACTTAAAACCCCTGCACTCGATATCCTTAAAAAATAGGCCCGCATATTGTTCAATGTCACGAGAGATTGTAGCAATTTAGGGTGATTTTCTCCACAGGGCTCACAATTATCGTGTGTTTTCTTTAGTAACTAACAAACACGACTTCAGTGTCAGTGTCGTAAATGAGTCAGGTGTTCAACATAAACCAGTAATGGATACAGTTATGATCGTAACTACATCTACTGTGGAAATGCGGTAGAGTATGACATAATTGTATTTGATTCACCAATTAGGAATGAGCCAACCGATAAGATATACATCTGTGCTTTGTTTTCTTTTTTTTTTTCTTTCTTTCTTTTTTTTAAGGGTTCAGACTGACGTCTGACTAAACATGAGGACATTCAGTGTAATTCACTCAGCACCTGACAAGGTAGAATTTTTTTTTCATTCAAGCTGACCTCTGACTACAGTTAAGGTCGATATGCACCGCACGAACGCATGGTATCTGGTGATTGAACGAAGAACAGCACCAGATTATAGACAGTGGTAGGTTTAGTACACCTTCTCCAAGCTGTGTCTGTAGTAGCGTTCTCCTGAGGACGGGGGAAGGAGACTCCCCCCCTCCCCACCCCTTTACCCACCATCCCTCTCCCATCCACATCCCCAACTTTCTCCAAAACAAGAAAAAGAGAGAGAGAGAGAGAGAGAGAGAGAGAGAGAGAGAGAGAGAGAGAGAGAGAGAGAGCGAAAGAAAGAAAGAAAGAAAGAAAGAAAGAACAGATAAAAATATGAAAAAGATATCCCTTATTTGAGTACTACTGTATAAATGATTGCCGTGTTTTCATTAGCTAGGAGTCAAAACATCTATTTTATGCGAAGCACCCTGAGTTTCTGATGAGAGTATTCACCACGTCCATCGTCATCCACATGCCCCTTCACTGAGTCAGCTCCCAGTAACCTGTGATACTCAGGTTTATGTGGAGAGACACGGTGTTTTCAGTCATAGAACCCTGAGATTCAAAGATGACTGGGAACTCACCGCTTCTCCCTGAGTCAAGCTAACCACGACAATCACAGAACGTTATTATAACGTTACCATAACGTTTATATAACCAATAAAAACGTCATGGTAACGTTATGACAACGTTATAAAAC
The DNA here is from genome assembly GCF_051362555.1 of Lingula anatina. Taxonomy (NCBI): domain Eukaryota; kingdom Metazoa; phylum Brachiopoda; class Lingulata; order Lingulida; family Lingulidae; genus Lingula; species Lingula anatina. The sequence continues at coordinate 807,621 of NW_028257603.1, forward strand.
GTTCTGTGTTTGCTGGAATTATAGATGTGACATTTTGGTTACCCCTGAGAGTCAAGGTGCTGGGAATGAAAGAGGCGTGTTGAGGAGAGATTTTATTAATCTGTGAATCTCGGGGTGATTTTGTAAGGGTCGTCACACCAACAGGGAAGTTGAAACAGCTTCATGTCTGTCACTCATGTTTAATTCTCTCTCCTTCTCTCTCTCTCTCTCTCTTTCTCTTGAGGGGTGGGGTGGGGTGAGGGGAGGGGGGGTATTCAGGAAACCGCAACTTATAAAGCATATGATATCAAATCTATTAAAACTTCAAAGGGGGTTATTAGTATACAAGGCACGAATCTTGTTAACGTGTAACAGCTCGCCTTGAATATTTTCACTTTGTACTGTGCTCTAGCTCTCTTGTTTACTTTGAAATCTTATTTACGTTTATCATTCTACAAGCTGTATCCTTTGTCTTAATAATCCTAATTAACGGCTCACATTGAAATCCATGACCAGACTTTGATTTGCTCGTTGCCATGCCAACGCCACCTTTGATTAACCCGTTAGCTCGCACAAATCCCATTTTGTAATCCGCTTTGCTGTGTACAAAACAAACGCTTGGTATTTACCTGACCCGTTGCCACGGTAACCGCCGTCTAGATCGGTTTTGCCAGCACTCGGCTGCTGCATGAACACGGTATAGCATGTGCTGGGTCTCAGACTGCATAGAAAATAATAACAGAAAAAAAAACTCTATTCTAAAGTGAAACTGTCCATTGTTGAAATATCATGTTATTTCCTGAATAAATTACGCCTTTCTTCCCCAGTGTAGTCAAGCGTTGACTGAATTTTGAAAAAATATATGAAATCATATCTGGTGCTATAATTAGATGATTTACAAAGTAACAGGAAGGTAGGACACCAAGTCCTGCTTGTGAGAGGGCTGCTCCCCCTCCCCATCAAAAAAAAGAGGGGGGGTCGCCATTTTCTGAATCCACCAATACTTATGTTTCTATTATATTGACCTCAAAGACCACAGAGACGTGCATAATCTCTCTGTTTGGGAGGATGTTTAGGACTAATCCGAAGTATTTTATCCTCAGGAATTTGAGCGTGCATGTCTTTTTCGCACTGTACTATCTATTTCATAACGCTATCGTGCACTACTGCAGTTACGTTACGTAATGTTATGTTACGCTATGTTACGCTATATTATGTTACGTTACGTTACGTTATGTCATATTATGTTATGTTATGTTATGTTATATAAGTCAAGAAACGCTATGTATTGCTATATGATGTATCAGGTAACGTGCATTGATATTCTACACGTTGCTCTTTGTCGTCGCGTTATTGCAGCTTTAATCAGATTGTTAAAACACATCCTGGTAACCACATGTTCTTCCTTGAATAATCTTATACATGTTTGTGTTGCATGTTTTATGGCTAAGTTCATTTACAGCTGTCAATAATGATTAACACTCGTGTGTGTGTGTGTGTGTGTGTGTGTGTGTGTGTGTGTGAGAGAGAGAGAGAGAGAGAGAGAGAGGGAGAGAGAGAGAGAATTTAAAAGCAAAGCAAAAAAGGATCCAAAACAAGATATACATTTTAACCAAATCCCTTTAACGTATACCCCCAAATGCTGTTTAATTCACAGCATATTTCCCTCGCCCTGAACTAAACTTATTTCAACGATTTCTAACCAGGTATGTTACAACAAATTACCGGTAAGGGCTGTTTTAACCTACCTGTGGCTCTGTCACTTCACACCGACCTCCTGATTAAGTTTCCCTAGCTGTTCCAGCGTCACAGTGCTTTAACCGGCACGGGAATGCCGTCAAGAAATGTCAACTGCCGCTGACGACCTCGTGTCGAAGGTTATCCTTCTCGTTCTAAAAGACGGCCTGATTCTCCCTAAGGAGTAATAAGGAAGAAGGCACAAAACTAGAACGCTGCGTCCCTGACCCTGTCAATTTCTCCAGGCTTAGAATCGCAGAACATTTAGCATAATTCAGTCGGGTAAAATAAATTTATCTTTCCTTCAGAAAATGTTTTCCCTCTCTCTGTTTTTGGCGTTACAAAAACGTGCCTTTCACAGCCGAGTGGACTTTTGTCGCTTGTAAATTCATAACCCTGATAAAATTTATAAATATTGGTAATACTCCTTTTCGCTCCAATGAATAGCGCTTTCAAAGGGACCTTTTGCTGTTTAGCAGGGCACTTGAATGGCAGGCCCCATTATCATGACTGTGTATTGCCTTTCTAATTCATATTAAATATTAGCTTTGAACTGTGCAAATACGAGGACGATTAAACCTGCATTAAGAAGGCAACGCTGCTACGCTCGGCCGGGTTTCTGACACTAAGTAAATGACAATGTAGGGCTATGAGTGACATTATTTAATAAGGTGTTATAGATGGAGATGTGTGCGTATGGGGGGGGGGGGGGGGGGGGGGGGCAGGAGGGAGAGCGCTTCTTCGCTCTCAAACTTCCACCTTATTTCCGATAGGGTTATTTTATTATAAGATAGCGTGATGTCTTTAAGCTAGTGTGTGTGGTTGTGTGGGTGTATGTGTGTATCTGCATGTGTGTCTGTGCGTGTGCGTGTGCGTGTGCGTGTGCGTGCACGCAAGCGCGTTAAAAAATTACATCTGATACTCTTGTTCACAGAAATAAGGCACGCTTTTTCTTTGTCCTTATTTCAAAAACGAAAAAGGTAAAAAAATATCTTTAATAAAGAATCACATAAAAACGCCATTCTAAAAACCAACAACACCATGCTTGTGGTATACCCGACCAGTCAATTTGTTATAATAAAGGGGCAAAATATTTTCCGATTACGTCAAAATATGCAATTAATATCCGTACGTTCCCTCAGGGCACACCACTTCAAAACTAACATCGGTTGTCATAGCAACGTCCGAAAAACAGGAAAACACACAAATTAGTGCATTGAAAAAGGCTTGCAATGATCCTCGAGTTATGCAACAATGGTTCGGTTGGGAGTATAAAAAATGATTCGACTTCTGTTGTTTTTTTTATTTTTCTTTAAATTTTTTTAATGTGTGTTTTTGCTTGCCTTGGTTGCGCGGAAAGGTTTTGTTCACGACGGCAATGAAATCCCCCAGTAGTTATTTCATTTTGCGTCACTGCATCTAACAATGTATTTTAGCCGCTATGGCAGCTTTGAATTTTGTGAAAGCAATGTTTGCGTACGCAGAGTGTTTCTTCATTGTAGGAAATAAGAAAACTTGACTCTTGACTTTTTTGCACCAATGAGAGAGAGAAAGAGAAAAGAGAGAGAGAGAGAGAGAGACCGTCGTATAAAATAAAAAAGAGAAAGGAAAGAAAAGAGAAAAGAAAAAGAGAAGAAAGTCTAGAGCGAGAGAGAGAGAGGGGGGGAGGGATCTGCTGATTTAGAATAAGAACCTATTTTCGGGACAAAATTACAACACTGCATCGACATCTCTTTTGGTTAAGTTGCTGCCAAATTCAAGCGCTCGTCTCTACGTGTCTCTCAGCAGGTACACAAGTGAAAAAAATCCAATGCGACATTTTTTCCCATCATTTCTTCTTCACAGTGTCCTCCAATCAAAAGGACAAACAAGACCTATAATGTAATACCTTAACAAATTTTCGACTACGCTTACACAAGGTTTTTTGTTTGTCTTTGTCAGCCATTGTGCAAATGTTCACGAAATACAATTACGACAGAGATTAATGCATTTCAGATAGGTATATTATGCTATCAAGCGGTAGACTATTATCTCAGTTGAAAACATCTGGCTAGTGTTAATATCCATGCCAAGGACACCATGAAAAGACCCACAGCTTTTAAAGAGGAACAAAATCTTAACGGGACAACTCATCAGATTATTTACCTTTTATTATTATCTTTTTTTTTCAATGAGTTTCAAACAGGACAGTCACAAAAACCTGCTACTTACAAGGGGGGGGGGGTGATATTTCTTAATATGATATATCCCAGAAAGCATTACATTCATATCATGAAGAAAATATGTGGAGGCTTGTGTAAAATAACCAAACAAAACGTACGCTGGTGGTTAAAATAATGTGGGTTAGCAAAAATAAGTATGTGAATATGCATAGCAGGCGCAAAAAAAATGTAAAGTAAATATTTTGCCCTAATGTCAACTTCAGTAAACTTCAGTATACTAATATGAATATCCAGAAACTGGGGTAATATGAAAACCGCGCCCACCTGCGGGTAATTCTTGTATTCAGAGTAATGCCAAACCATGTTTTCGATACCTATGCTCTTGAAGCTCTGGAAAATAGAAACCGGGGAACGAAAAAAGCTGAACTCTTCAGTTTTTCCAATCCGCGTATGTCTGAACCGTGGACATAATATTACGTTACATGACACACACAAATGCCATATAAGCATACCAGATCTTTTTTACCGCTGTTATTCCGATATTATTCCGCTCAACTAAGGCGGAAACGCCCCTTTCATTGATCGCGCCACTATATACAACAGTGTTTTGGTTTTATTTACCGCGTCGAGAGGGCGACTTTTTAAAGTAAATCTAGCGTTCGTAATATGCGTTTAATATCCCCCCGAGGGTAAGGTTTGGTGACTTACCGGCCGAGGCTCATAAAAGACTGGTTGTTAAATGGAACGCATCTCATTTACAAGTGGTTCTTACTTATGGAATGTAACGGGCCAGGTGGCATGTAAAATAGATGTGATATGTGATAACGACATGCATAAAAAAGAACATTTTCTTGTGGTCGGGAACAAAGAAAGAAAGAACAAAAGAAAGAAAGAAAGACGACTGATAGAACAGAAAAATATCAGCTACAACATTTGTGATATGTAACTTACAAGACCAGAGGCTCGCGTATTAATTACAGAAAATTAATAGAAAGCTCTAATGCCATGTGCACACTATTTCTTCCTTTTAAAAACAGTGTATATTCTAAAATTGATGTGTTTAAGTAAATTCATTTATAGAAGTTAATAATTTGATACGCAACAAGAAATACTGTATTTTAACCGGTTGAGTATGCGCGAAGATAAAACCATATCATTTTAATTACTAGAAAAGCACTCCGAGAGCGCAGACCTCCGCCAAGGCAGCAAAGTCTCCACTCCTAAATTTTCATTCTATAATGATTTAGTTTTTTTTATTTTTGATTATTGATTGATTATTGATCCGGATCACCACCAAAAACTAATCATCTGTTCCTTGGCCCACTTCTGACAGTTCCTGAAAATTTCATCAAAATCGGTCCATAACTTTTCTGTAACGTTGCTAACAGACAAACAGATAGACGGACAGATAGACAGACAGACAAACTAACGGAACCAAAAAAATAACCTCCTTGGCAGACGTATCTATAGATGAAACTTCTTCACGTAAAAAATACAGACGGGGTTCTACTGAGGGGATATCTGCATACTGTAATAGATCTAATCCAACTTGTCATACAATATCAAAGAATTTGTAGACATAGGATTAAAAGTGACCTTGGAAATAGCGACATCAAATAAGATAAATGCCCCGGATAGATACACGTCAAATAGACACCTTGACACTCGATTATAACGTTACCAAAATACATACAGACACTATTTATAGTCCAAAAATACCGAAACAGGTGTCACTGGTAAGGTACACACCCTTGGGGTGAGACACACCCTTGGTTTTGAAAACTGGCACCAGTTAATAATTGTACAGTGAACAAGAATAATATAGATGTAATCTATGGGACGTGTTGATTTTTTTAATTAAAGCAAAAAAAAAAAAAAAAATAGATCTGATGATAATCTTAGGGTAGTTTTGCTGCTGTCAATCAGTCAAGGTTAGTTTGGTGAGGGTAGAGGGATGGGTCAAGGGATGGGATGGGTCAAGGGAACCGCCCTTTCTCTATTTCATTATGATTGTGCGGGCAAGTCCGTGTTTTTGAAGTGTAGTTCAGGCTCAACCTGATATTTAAAACGGGGCACTTTTTTTAAGCACATAAAAAGAAATATTATTCTTATGAAAAAAGCTAAACAAATATCGAAGACTGCGGCCCAGAAATGTGCAAATATTAATGTCAATGTCTGCATTTTGAAATGGTCTCTTGAAAAATTCGTTTTGTTTGGAACCTGGTTGAAAATTTGACAAAATAAACGATGAGCCGTTATCATATCTCTGCTGTATCTATATTAGGAATTTGTCCGAAACGAGGTGAGCTCCTACAGATGATAAATGTTATCTCCTAATATCTTTGCTTAACATCGAAAAGAAGATGAGCAATTAGAAACAACGATATTGGCCACTAAGGAACCATATTGAGGAGTGATTTTTGGCGTCCCCGCCTGAACACTTAAAGAGGACGAGCAATTGACAACCGTGAGATGCTTAATAAAAGCTAACCAATGATAGAGCTCCCAGATTGGTACCCTGCGTTTCGAAGAGTTACAGGGAACACTACAAGATGCTGATAGTGGAGGTTATCTACTAGTTATCTCCTCAACGCAGGGTGGAGTCAGCGTTACGGGCAGAGTGCACGTGATAGATCTAGGAAGAGTTAGACTCATTTTCTGCCTCTCTGTCTTCTTACTGCCTGTCTCTCATAATGACCGTTGTTCATTAAATTAATTAGAAAATACATTACCTTGGTAATAAGAATAAGTAAATAAATAAATAAATAAATAAACAGATAGATACATTGATATAATATAATATAATATAATATAATATAATATAATATAATATAATATAATATAATATAATATAATATAATATAATATAATATAATATAATATAATATAGACATATGCAAAGTAATGGAGAACGGGCTACGGTTCTAGTGGACTACCATTCTTGTCACACGGGCTGTAGGCCTATCTTTAGGCATATAATACCTGAGTCAAGGTGCACCGTAGCCTACTTGTAGGTTATCATCAGTTATAGGCCTACGTTATATTAAATGACATTATATCAGCTTTTGCGGTGATCGTTGATTCATGAGACTGCATTAAAGTGATTACTTTTCTCGTCCGGTAGTGATTCTGGTGAAAAACACCAAAGATCCATAGTATCTTTTTTTTCCTCATTTAAAAACAAGTATTTGGGATGTTGATTATTATTGTTGTGCAGTGATTGTAGTCTCAACATCAAACACAATCAGTCCTGTCTTCTCTGCCACATTTACTGCTCTTGACGTCCACAAAACACTTTCAATGTCCAGTCTGTACAACTAATAATGAACATATGGTTTTACAAATGAATAAACAGATGGTTCTATCAATTTAGTGATTAATATATAAAATGAATAATTTTATTATCAACATTTATACACATGGGGGGGGGGGGGGGGGGGCGGGGCTAACGGGACAGATTTTTATACATGTACCAGTAAGTGGTGTTTTACTAGCCGTTCAATCTTTAGAATGTATACACCAAAAAAGTATTGACAAGAGTCGAAGCAATTGATCGAAAGTGCAGTTTTAAATGTCATTTTATCTCAGCTAACCGTAATTATTATTTGATATTAAACAGAAACGTTTGAAAGTAGGCTACACATTTTTAAACTTGACCGAAATTTTTCTCTTTTTTAACGTATATTGAAATGATTGTTTTAGATAGCTGCCAAATTAATTTCTTAAAGAATCGACTCGCCAATCACACTGAAAAAAGAAACACCAGAAATAAAAGACTCATCGGGAGAGCTAGCTTCGAATTAAGCTTATCTTGGGATAACATTTTCAGCAGCATCAGGGGAAATTTATTTCTGTAGGATTAGCCATTTTATTACTTGAGCATGTTGATTGGTGTTGATCTTGTTACTAAAGAGATGAGGCATTTGCAAAGAAAAAGAATCAGTACAGTGCTAAATTTTCATTGGATTTTATACTTTTTTCTGTGCGAACGCAATGTGGCTTTGTAAGTTTGTGAATATTTAAGCTACGAGCTGCTCCCTTATCTATCCCGTCACGTGACTTGAGGGGTAATAGAGTTGAAAGAATACCATCTTGTGTTAGTCCTTGTTAAATGTTGGGGATCGTTTAAGGAAAGATGTAGATCTGATGTGTAAACGAAATACAAACAATTAATATTCATGGGTGCTTCGAAGACTTGACGTACAGGGCAGAGTTGATAGAGACGCTGGAAAGGAGGTATGGCAAGTTTGAGCTTCTGTCTTAAATTCTTTATGGAGTTCGTTTGTGCAGCCTTTAGTTTTACTTACTCGGCTTTCTTCAGCTAGTTCGGTGTTTCACGAAGAAGTTTAGTGAAATGTTGTCCAAAATGTCAATTTGTTATCACTTATTTTTCTAAACCTGGCGTTGATATGCTGTAGAAGTATTGTTTAAGACAGAAGTGTCTTTGAGATAACCTACTATATAGTACACTTCTTCACTTTGACTTTCTGTATAAATCGGCCTTTATGAAGGCAGGGTATTTGCGTTTTCTGTTTTCACACTTGTTTTCACCTTCTTTTCACTGTTTTAGTTATTTTAGAATGGGTGTTTTACATTTACTGCAAGTGCGATATATCTGAGGTACACGATTGCATCAAGTCACATTAACGTGCTGTAAAATAAGCAAACCATGTTTATAACAGTGACCTCAGACATTTTACTTTCTGTTTCCCCAGGGTGTGTGAGGTGGTGTAGAGGAGGGTCACACTATGGCATCCTCCACTCCTGCTCTGACTCTCATCATTTTCCTTATCTGCCTTGGGATCACCTTTGGTCAAAATGCCACAAATACTTCAACAACTTCAGCTGTCGACAACATTTCTACCACAGTGCCTGCACAGACAGCTTCAAGCACTGTCACAACAACACCTTCTTCCGTTGATATCACTACCTCCGCTGCCACCGTTGCCTTGACAGGCTGCCAGATGGCAGCATCGTGCGAGCCTCTGGAGACTTCGACTTGTCTTGGCACCCCACTCCCCTATGCACAGACCTCCTTGGCGCTAGTCAACGACTCCTCCAACCAGACAGAGGCTCAGATGAGACTGAAGTTGTGGAGTGGCCTGCAAAGTGTGCCGCAGTGCTGGGCTGTCGTACAGCCGCTGCTGTGCGCGGTGTACATGCCGCCGTGTAATGGCAGCGTCATCGAGCTTCCTTCCAAGGACATGTGTGAGAAGACGAGAGGGCCCTGCAGGATTGTGGAGACTGTGCAAGGGTGGCCAGAGTTTCTGAAGTGTGAGGGGGCACATTTTCAATCTCAGTGTAATTCTGTAAGTTCAGTTTTGTTTTTATTAGTTGAAAGGTGATTTTGGAAAAAAAGAAAGTTTTAGTTTCACTTTTATTTTTGATCTGAAGTTTAAATTTGGTTTTTAATTAGCTCAAGATGGTTTTTAATTAGCTCAAGATGATTTTGAAAGAAGTGGATATACTTTCAATTTCATTGAAATTCAGTAAGCTCCTTTATTTTTTCTTTAAATTAATCAAATTTATGCCCAAACCAGATAACTTTGCTCAAGCCTTTTACTAGTACATACCAGATTAAAGTTAAGTCTAACTTAAGATTATTCAGATTTGAAGGCCAGTAGTGAAACACAAGGTATTGGTGTAAGAATTTTTGTAAAGAGAAACAGCTTTTAGTTTACATGTACTACAAACTTTTAAACATTTTTGTATTGAACATAAATTGATCTGGGTAGCTAAGGAGGAGATTCTCCCCTCAGCTGTGTTTATATACAAACAGTAATAGCAAATGACCTATAGACACTACAATAACTTACTGGTAGGAGAACAGTTCACACTAGGCAATTTAAGATTGGTTTTGAACTGGCCAATTTCATAAAGGCTAAATCTGTGTTTTGACATTATGAACCCTGTACAGACATCGGCAGAAGTGGCTTCCTAAATGCCATATTGAGTATTAATGTGAATTATAATCAACAGTATGGAGGCAGAGGCCACAATGATGAGGGGTTCATGATCTGTGCCCAAAGATGTATACTAGTACTAGAAGTCCTGAATGTCCGGACTGAACAGACTAACTTGTATTTCAGAGTAATTTATGCTCTGTCAATTAAATCAGAATGAAATTAAAATGTTGAAATAATTAATGAATTATTTTGAAAATGTACATATTAATTTCCACATACATCGTCATTTTGTCCCTTTTAATCAATGGTGAGAATGTTAAACATAATGTTTGCTAGCATGATTCAAGTCATGTGAGCGAGATCCAAAAAGTAACAAATGACCCATATTGCCCAGCACAATAAGGCGCACAAACAAAGAAAAGAAACTACCTTCCTAACATACACATAGCTCTGTAGGGATCCATGGGCTGAGCCCCTCAATGTCAAACACTGGGGTTTTGTGTGCATTTTCCACCTCAACGCTCAAGAAAGGCTATGGAAATAAAAGCCTTGTGTTGAATGAATCACTCACTATAGGGAGCTTGAATGAATCTCTTCTGCTCTTATATTTGATAATGTAGGTTTATATGTTGAAATGTTTGGCAGGAATTTGTGTACATACGTTAGGTCACTTTTTGATTTAGTATTAAAATAAAATTGGTATTATTAATTGTTTGTGCTGTGTTATTAGTGGTGAGTTAATCATAAAGGTTGAAAGGTATTGAGTAATATATATTGCCTTGGGCATGAGCTGTGTTAAACTCTCTGTAAGATGTATGGAAGAAAATTTTAATGACTCTGCAGGGAATCATAAAGATCTACTGATTTGCATGTGATTCATGAGCATTCGTTTATATTCTACCCAGATTGGAAGTAGAACAAAAGTCAAAGTACAGACTAATGTTTTGTTAAAAATTCTGTTTTTCAGATTTCATGCATATTTGGTAGTCACATTTATAAAAAGAAAGAGAACTAATAATGAAGATTTTTATAGGAAAATTTTTTCACAAAATTTTTCCTTGCTTTGGTGTGATGACAGCAAAATTTATTACCTCAAATATTGCTAATAATTATAAAAAAATTCCCAACAAATTGATCAGTTTTGTCAATATTTTTCTTTTTCAGAACCCTGTCTCAAACCTCAATTTCAACACCAGCTCCACGTGCCAGGCGCCCCTGGTTGCCACGTCTAACAAAGACAGCTGGTACGAGGGGGTGGATGGGTGTGGCCTACAGTGCCAGAACCCTCTGTTTACTGACGACGAACACAGGCAGGTCCATATCTTCATAGGTGTGGTGGGATCTCTGTGTCTGGTGCTGACACTCTTTGCTTTGGTAGGTTTTTTTTTTTTTTTTTTTTTTTTTTTTAATTTGTCTCACCTGACACATACAAGTTAGGCGATAACACTTACTGCATGGCCACATTCACAACCAAAGTTGATCTGTGGATCAAATATGGCTGACACACTTGAAAAGCTTACCACATAATCCCCGTGGGAAATCTATTCAGTGTCTGTCAGGGGATTACGTGGCAAGCTGTAAAGTGGGTTGGCCATATTCTATCCACAGATCAACTTGAAGTGAATGTGCCCTTAAATCAATAAATCGGTCAAAGGCAGTAGAGAACAAAATAACACCCCATTGTGATAAGCAGTGCAAATTTTAAGAAGTAAATAGGATTTACTGGGATTCATTTTAAGTAAATGAGTATCTTGTTATTATATGAAAAATAAGGTAAAAATTTAGTAGTATTTGCAAGCTATGAAAGATGTGTTTAGTTAAGTGCTAAAGAACTAAGACAATTTTCCTTTTTTACACATTTTCATTGGCACTTGTAGAGGTAAGTATTTCAGTGTTAAAGTGTTTTAATGTTTCTGGTTGTTGTTTGTTGACACATGGCTGAAGGGTGCTGACTATATGAACAGTCTGTTGGTGTGTTGGCAAGAAACTTTTATCTTTCTAAAATATTTACTGATATATGAAGGTCTTTAGATTTATTTGGAAACCTGGACTTTTGGGTGTTGTATTTATGACTTCTGAACCTCCCAGTATAGAGTCGTGTTCTTTCATACAGCTCTTTCATTTTCAGGGTGTTTTTTGAAAGGTCCTCTTTCATCGCTTTTTCCTCTTTATATGTTTGCTGAACTTATTTCAAATATTTTTTTCCTATGAGTCAAATGTCCATATTGATTTGATTTTATTTTCCTCTAAGTCTTAGGCAAACTTTTTAGGATATTTTTTACAGAAAGTAGGATATAGAAAAGTCATAACTTACAGATAACTGTGGTTAAAAAAATCATATCTGTAAACAACAGGCTATTGTTTGCTTCTGCCACAACTTTTGAGTCCAATAACTTCATTTATTGAAGGGTTCAATATAAGTGAAAAGCCTAATTGTTGCCACAACATTTTATCTTTTATCAACACACAATGCAGAAATAGGTTCGAAAAAAAGTGATGTATCACACTGTCATCTCAACTGAATCATCTAACACTACTTTCTAATTCACAGCTGACATTCATAATTGACTGGAAGAATGCCAACCGCTACCCGGCGCTGATCCTTTTCTTCATCAACGCCTGTTTCTTTGTGGGCAGTATTGGGTGGTTGGCCCAGTTTATACCAGGTGCTAGACAGGATATCGTCTGCAAGGCTGATGGAACCTTAAGAAGCGGGGAGCCAAAGATAGGGTAATGATTCAGTTCATTCCCACTTGTATACCAAATAATAATAATCATTGTGGATTTGATGTTACTTTGAAATTATGGTTTTGCTATTGATGGTCATTATTTAAAAGGCATTTCACATGTTTGATTAAAATTTTTCCCATTTTCAGGTCAGGAGAAACTGCCTCATGCACTTTCATCTTTATATTCGTCTACTTTTCCATGATGGCTGGGGTCACATGGTTTGTCATCCTGGCATATTGCTGGCGTGTTACCTTCAAGTCTCTGGGCACTGCTCGTGATCTGATAGCAGGAAAGATCGCCTACTTTCATATCTTTGCCTGGTCTTTTCCACTGGTGCTTACTATCATATGTTTAGCTGTCACGGAGGTAGGAATGAAAGAGAAACACTTGTTGATGTGATATATTTTAATGTGATGATTTAAAACCTCTGTGGATGGCTTGAAATGTCCTTTAAGAAAGTATTCATATATGGTAACACATTTTATCAATTGTGATATAGGTCTGATGGAAGTTTGGCACTCACTTTGATCAAATGGCTGGTCTTTTTAGTAGGTTTTGCACAAACTTCCAATGAAGTATTTGTATTCCATATAATATGTTCTTACAGGTTTATTATAAATGTAAGATATTAAAATGAAGGAAATTTAGTTAGATATGCCATTTATCATCACTGTCACAACCAGCACAATGTCACACCAAACACGATCACATTTTACACAATCCAAGTCATAATTCAAATCACTTTGTATGTAATCTCAACCAACACAATCTCTCCTAACACAATTCTCTCCCATTCTTGTCTCAGGTTGATGGAGATTCCCTGAGTGGAATATGTTTTGTTGGCTATATCAACCACTGGGTCAGAGGAGTCTTTGTATTAATGCCAATAGGACTGGTAGTCACTGTGGGTCTGGTGTTTATATGTATGGGTGAGTACTGATGTCTATAGGACTGATGGTAATATGTATGGGTGAGTACTGATGTCTATAGGACTGATGGTCATATGTATGGGTGAGTACTGATGTCTATAGGACTGATGGTTATATGTATGGGTGAGTACTGATGTCTATAGGACTGATGGTCATATGTATGGGTGAGTACTGATGTCTATAGGACTGATGGTTATATGTATGGGTGAGTACTGATGTCTATAGGACTGATGGTTATATGTATGGGTGAGTACTGATGTCTATAGGACTGATGGTTATATGTATGGGTGAGTACTGATGTCTATAGGACTGATGGTTATATGTATGGGTGAGTACTGATGTCTATAGGACTGATGGTTATATGTATGGGTGAGTACTGATGTCTATAGGACTGATGGTTATATGTATGGGTGAGTACTGATGTCTATAGGACTGATGGTTATATGTATGGGTGAGTACTGATGTCTATAGGACTGATGGTCATATGTATGGGTGAGTACTGATGTCTATAGGACTGATGGTCATATGTATGGGTGAGTACTGATGTCTATAGGACTGATGGTTATATGTATGGGTGAGTACTGATGTCTATAGGACTGATGGTTATATGCATGGGTGAGTACTGATGTCTATAGGGCTTCATTCACATGCAATGTCTATTTTCTAAATTCTATTTTCTATTCGCGCTATCTTATGATCACGGTCTGTGCCCTGAATATCCCGCCGCGTAATTACTGGCAACGCGAGCCAGTTACTTATAGTAACTTATAGAAACTGGCTCGCGCTGCCAGTAATTACCCCGCGGGATATTCAGGGCACAGACCGTGATCATAAGACATACCGCGAATAGAAAATAGAATTTAGAAAATAGACATTGCATGTGAATGAAGCCTAGGACTGATGGTTATATGCATGGGTGAGTACTGATGTCTATAGGACTGATGGTCAGCTGTATGGGTGAGTACTGATGTCTATAGGACTGATGGTTATATGTATGGGTGAGTACTGATGTCTATAGGACTGATGGTTATATGTATGGGTGAGTACTGATGTCTATAGGACTGATGGTTATATGTATGGGTGAGTACTGATGTCTATAGGACTGATGGTCATATGTATGGGTGAGTACTGATGTCTATAGGACTGATGGTTATATGCATGGGTGAGTGGTTGAAAAATAATCCAAAGTTTGCAGACGTATGTAGACTTCATCATGTTTGTGTTGATTTTTGTGCAAATTCATCATTGAACAGATGGAAAAGGTTTTCTGTGACTTGAACTAGCTCTTATGTTTTACAACAAATTATTGATGGAAAAGTTTTTTTTTCTTTGCATGTTTGCTTTTGATAAGTCTTTTTACTCCAGTTTGAAATGTGTAAATATTTGCATTTAGTAAATAGAACTGGACCAGGTGTAAAATTATCCATTGGGTGAGCATTTTATGTTGCAGAAAATGATTAAAAATAAAATTTACCTTTTGTAAAAAAAATGTTTAAAAAAAAAATGAAAAGGGAGCAAAGAGGATATGGTTTTAGACTAGTCATTTGTATGTAAACAGAGTTTTAAAAAAGTTATAATTGTATTATTTCAGGCCTGGCCACACTGTGCAAACTCCGTAAAGAAAGTCCCGGAGTGGTCAGCAATAAAGCTACAGCCAAAATCATGGAAACTATATTTAGATTAGGTGAGATTCAGTGTAAGCTGAAACTAGGCATAGACTAGTGTTTTAGACCCCATTCCCGGAGATTAGATCGATCCAACTAGATCGACCTAACTCCCTGGGGGTTCACGCTAAATAGCTGTCAGCCAAGCGGGCACGACAGTTAATTACCCCCTTACAGCTTGTAGAAGGCAGGACAGACATTTAAGCTGGATTATCTGACAGTAATCTAGTGAGACTCCCCACGGGGATAGATCAATCTAAAATCTATGGGAATGCGCCCTGAGATCTTTGCTTAATGCCTAAGATAATTTGGTGTAAAAAAATTAATATTTTGGCACTGCGTCATATGTTCCCTGATGGTGGTAACAAAAGTTATTGCCTCTTGTTTCTTATATATTAGAATGTTATCTGTTTATTTATTTATTTGAAAATCCTGTCCTATTAAAATGCAGCATTCCTTTGAGGAAAATTCCCAAAGGATGTCTACTTAAATTTGGGAAAGATTTGGAATTCTTTTCTCACTATTTCCAGGTGTATTTGCGGTGCTTTCCATAGTCTTCTCATTCATCACATTGATAGTACACATCTATATGTTTACTTGGGAGTCAACCTGGTATGAGGCCTTCAAGGAATATACAGTGTAAGTTAACAAATATGCCTAGAAAATTAAAAAAAAAACTATGAGGTGTTTTCTTGAATGTTCATTTGAAATAAAGGTCTCAGAAGGTGAAAACTAAGAAAGCAAAAGTGAACTGTGTAGGCATAAGATGAACCTGAACCTATTCAGCAGGAAGCTTTCAAGAAATGTACAAATTTGAAAGCCATAGTGCACAGCTTGGGTATCATAAACTACAGGAAATAATGGAATTTTAGAGAAAGGCAATTCAATATTTGTGTGTGTGCCAGACACGTGTGTGTGTGTGTGTGTGTGTGTGTGTGTGTGTGTGTGAGAGAGAGAGAGAGAGAGAGAGAGAGAGAGAGATGTCACTCATATCCAATCATTGTCTCACAGGTGTAAAGCCACATCAGAACTGACAGGGGATAAGACGCAGTGTGAGCTGACCAGTCGTCCCAGTCTGGCCGCGGTACAGATCCACATCTTTGCCTACTTTGGTGCTGGTATAGCCATGAGTTCCTGGGTCTGGAATAAAGCCACCCTGGATGCTTGGAAGAGGTTCTTTAGAAGGTAAGAGCTATGGGTCTGGAATAAAGCCACCCTGGATGCTTGGAAGAGGTTCTTTAGAAGGTAAGAGCTATGGGTGTATAAAGCCACCCTGGGCCCCATAACTCGAAAGCATCTCGCATTGCAACCGAGGGTAAACGTCTTGATTTCATAACTTGTCCATACACGTCCCCCTCAATGTGATATCGCTTTTTGCAATGCTTTCTATGTTACGGAGCCCTGGATGCTTGGAAGAGGTTCTTTAGAAGGTAAAAACTTAAATCATGAGAACTTGTGTAGAAGCATCAACCAATGGATTTTATATCATAAATGCAAATGATATAATGTACATCACTATAATGATCATCCATTTCAAGTTAAAAGATAGATTTAAAGAGTATAAGAAAATATAACTTTCATGACTGATTTTTTTGGCAGATGAAGCAGTCTGACTGACCTCATTTATTAATAAATAGTTGTCTCATATTAAAATGTTTTTCATTCATAAAAAAGTAATAAGATGTGCATCATAACATTACAGGGTATTTCGTATTGCTGACAACAAGCCAGTCAAGTTAAAGAAACACAAGATGATAGCTCAGGCGTTTGCTAAGAGGAGGGATGTCAACAATGGGCGCATGTCCGTAAGCTTCTGCAGTACCCATGATGATCCGTTGGGTGAGTGTACACACGTGTAGCACGTACTCCTTTGCATGCACTGCACATTCATAATGATAAAATGTGACAAATATGCTTGATTGAACTGGCATGTTGTTCAAGAATTTAAAAGAAAAAAGTTTCAGATATCTCTATTTCTTGCACAAATTTTAAATGCTTTAAACTTCAAGTTGTGAAATACAAACTGACACAAGGTCCTCCTCATACACATTTCATATCAGATATGAAATTCTGCTTTGACATAAATTGGCACACCATGTATGAGGTAAAACTTTATTATGTCAGCAGTGATACAGATTTCTCCTTTCTGTATATATTACCTGATGAAAAAATGACTTGACAAGGGTATCTCCTTGACAACAACAGCAGTATCTCCATGACAACAACGGCAATATCTCCTTGACAGCAGTATCTCCTTGACAACAATATTACCTTGACAGTAATAATACATAAAGTTCCCATTCTACATATGTATTAAAAATTCACACTCATGTACATTCCAGGTATGAAGTTTGACTTGAACAGTGTCACGTCAGCTGACATGTCGTCACAGTGGGTCCAAGCCATGCCTAACTTGGTGCGTCGCAGGGGAGGAATGATCCACCCCACAGCAGGTACCCTTCGCAGGTACTCAGACTCAGGTATGTACTGCCAGTTTAGGAGTTTTAAGGATATTGCTTTTAAGCCTGAAATTCCTCACAGAACATAAGTTGTATAATTCAGCTTGAGTGGAAAGGCATTGGTATAAACCCTGAAGTCCATGGAGCACGTTCCAAGCAGCTATGCAAATTTATGATTCAGAATTTTAAAAAATTAAAATTTCGAAATAAAGTGGGTTGTTCCGTGAACTGAAAATTAATGCTGAAAAAGTATTATTCACTGACTTTGAAATCTTAAAAAAAAAATAGTAATAATAATAGGAATTTTAAAAAAGTGTTTGACCATGAAAATGTCAAATTCTTCAATGATTTTACCACCAGATCTCACTATTATTCCAGACATTCAGTCTATAGCATCTAGGAGATTGTCAATAGACTCCCAAGTCAGTGTACAAAGAGACAAAGAAGAAACCAAGAAAAAGAAGAAAAAGCGTGGAAGAAAAAACAGAATAGCGCCAGTGGCTCTTCCTCCCAGTTCGCGCCGCGGGAGTGACAGCCAGACCTGGGTCAGTAAGGGGCAACACCAGGAGGCGAGACGCGCCAGCGATACCTCCGTCATCACCAACGCCTCCGCCCACAGTATTAAAGTCTCTATGGAGAAACTGGCTAGTTCCATAGAGAGTCTCCACATGATGTTGTGTGCTACCAAAGGGGAGGGACTGGGAAGAGGGAGGGATAGTTTCAAGAGGGAGGGACCCCTTGGGAGTGGAGGGAAAAAAGGGACCAAAAAAGAAATTTTGGGGGGACCAAGGACTCAGCCCCCTCCTGTGCCCCTAGCTACCTATTCTCTTTTCACAGCCAGTGCCTACGTCCCACAGACGGTGGAAATGGTCGATCTCGATGGCTCAGAGAATTACGAGTTGGATATAGAAGAAGCAGTGGCGCCACCTGTCCAGCAACAAACACCAACCAAACAGGAGCGTGCCACACCCATGTCAGCAGCGTCCAAGAGGAGTGGTCGAGATAGTGGGCGCCACAGTCAGGTCCCAAGCGGTCACTCTTATCCTACCGATGTCGTTGTCCATGTTGACAGTCGAACTGATGACGAGAGAGATGAAGGACTGGAGTCATCCTCTTAGCTTAGCAAGGAAAGGCATGATGTGATTCTTGATCTGGGATTAAAACTTATAAGCTTGAGATCAATTTTGGGTGATTGATCATGGCATGACTGAGGACAGTTATTTTGACTAGCAAATGATGTGCCTTTAGAGGAATAAACATAATGGAAAGCAATAATTGAAAAGCAGAGAGGTTGACAGTCTTGTGACAAAAATGCTGAATTCCCAATGTTTACCTGACAGCAAAGCAATATGTCTCAGCAGTGAAAAGAAATTTATACCAATAGGACTGACTTCTACAGTGGGTATATTGCAATACAGTAGTGTTTAATGTTAAGGTTTTGTCCTTACAATAAGTGTTTGTAGTTCATTTGGTGTTTGTAGTTTACATTGACGGGTATCCATTTTTTCCTGTTGGAGGACGGTCAAAATTGGAGGATGAATCAACAAAGATATTTTGGAAGACTGTCAGTAAATAGCTCTGGATCCGCCCCTGTTTATATCACTAGAATCTAGTAAAATTCAGCACATTTTACTGTCACAAAAATACATTGATTTAGCAGTGGTACAGAAGCGTCTTAGATCCATATAATATTTATTATAAAATTTTTAAAACTAAATACTGCGTGCATATTCTTTGTAGGGGCCAGTTATGTTTGTTGCTACCACTTGTATGCGTTTTAGATCTGGAAGTACCTTGCCATATGTGCCTCAGAATACTCCTTTAATTAATACTTGATATGAAAATACTTGAACTATTATTAGTATTATTATTATTTTACAGCTATGATTGAATACTCACAACTTAATTCATGATGGTGCATTAGACCTTGACATTAATAAATGACCTTGACATAACAGAATGGTGACCTTGACCAATATTGGTGATCTCGCAACTTGCCATGACAGACTCAGTTGTATTTTCATATTGTTGTACAGTTGTCATACTCTCTTTACGTGACACCTTTGAAATATATGAAATCATTACTAGTTAGCATAAACTGATTTAATTTTGTAGCATTTTAGATAGCTAGCAGAATAGTTTAGATTTTTAAATTTTATACATGCAAATGCAGAAATAGGTATTTTTTAGTTAGCGTAAGTGCTCTACTGTGTGGGGTTATATTTTTGTTTGGAGAATGCCACTTTATATTGACCATTCTTAGTTATGGATATTTCTGTACCATTTGTTTCTGTGTTACTCAAAAGATAAAATGAAGTTTGTTTGTAAATCTGGGTAGTGATATATGTTGAAGGAAGCCCAAACAAGAGAATGACCATGACTTTAAGGACATCATCTCAGATACAAAAGATTGGTTTAAACTAGCTTTCAGCAGTAACTTCTTAGAGTGCTGTGTAAATACTCAAAAAAATTGGTGCATACTTACTGCTTCCATGACTCAATATTTTACAATTTTTTTATAAGTTATTATAATTAGTATTTATGTAATTTTTTCGCAAATGTTCACAGTACAAGGCATATGGAAGTTTTATTTTTCTTTTAGTTCTTTGAACTAAATGCTTTGTATTAATTTTTTAATCATTTAAGGGTCCCAAGTTAAATGGTTTTGTTTATTACCATGTGTTCCAGTTAAATGATTTTGGATCAAAAACCTGAATAATACTCAGCTGGTTTATGTCATGGTGACACAAAGAATTTACTCTGAAAAATACTCATTTTTCATTTAAAGTTACTAGTAGTAGTAGTATTAGTAGTAGTAGTAGTAGAATATTGCACTTGCTTATTTAGTGCATTTTAATGTAGGTTTTACCAAGAATTCCTGGTGTTATTCATATAAGCATGTGTATGAATATGTGCAGTGGATATTTTAAATATCCTTACTTGAAATTTTTATATAGGTATATTATTGATGATCTTTAAACATACTATAGATGACCTTGACCCATCTAAGGTATGACCTTGACCCAATTTGGTGGTATTTTTCTTGTTTATTAATGGTATGCAAAACAGAGCCTGAATATTTCTACTTTTAAATCATTCAGTACTTATTGATCCCCATAGATACCATGGAGAATGTTCTTGATAAAATGGGGGTGATGACAGTAGCAAGTTGGTAATACAGTATTTGACAAATTTGCTCTTATATTCTAGAAATATTTCAAAGAAGCATTTAAGATGTAGCCTGTCATGATAAATAGTGATTTTTTGGGGAATTTATTTTTAAATGCGGCTTTTGACAGATACTAGAATCTCTTAACCGTGGAATCTCAACTCCCCCTCCCCTCCCCTCAGTTGTGCAATATGCTTCACTTTAACAGTTACATATTATATGTAACAGACTTGGTTTTTCTTTGAATTTGTGCTGTTGTAAGTTATATATTATATATACTATAATGCTTTATATTGTTTTTCTTTGTCATATCGTCCAGTTGGAATGTAAGTTTTATTATTTTATCTATTATGGGTCTAAGGTTAGAAAGCTTGCATGTTATATAGGATGTTTTTTGGCTCGATTATTTCTAACAGGAAAAATTATCAATTAAATCAAATGATTGAGCCATCACTGTAAAAAAAATACTGTCTCTCATTCTTGAATCCCTCTTGATTATTACCAATAATCACCAGTTATTAGAGTTAAAGATTGTAATGTATTAGAGTTAAAGATTCTTATGTTTTGTGAATTGTTTGACATTTGAGAATGGTCTTCTGTATTAATCTGGAATCCAGAGATTATTTTGGTGCATTTGTGCCCCACTTTCCTCTTTAATTTGGGACGTTTTGAAAAGGAAGGTGCTTGCCATGTGAGGTTTAAAAAGGTCAAGTCTGCTTTGTGGCAATATTTTCTTTGAAATAAGCACAGAAATTAAAATTGAGGAAGTTATAAACGGAAGTAAAAATTACTGACTTCAAAAGAAATTGAAATTTCCAATGATATTGGACATTGTAAGAAATGATCCCAGCATTTCAAAACAATAGTGTACTAGCACAAGTTATTTTGTCTGTTACAAGTTCAGTAGTAAACATACGGGATGTTTATGAGTAGATTTTTCTTATCAGTAAAAACGATTTGCATATCATATCTGACATTTTATCTATCTTTATTTTCAAATTTCAAAAGTTTCATATAAGTAGTAGTAAAATAAAAAATAAAGTATATATTAGATCAAACGATATTGTATTGTTTCTGCTTTTGAAAAGGTCATCTTAACATTTCTAGTGGGAATTATTTGGGGTGCCAGTCATTTAACAATCTTCGCCATATTTTTAAATATTATAATTTTTCAATCGTATATCTGTGGTGAATTTAGGACAATTCCCCCCAGGGAAGTCCCCCCCCCCCCCAAAAAAAAAATATATATATATATTCGTACACAAATATAAAGTACTGTAAAAACTATAAAGGTTAAAACATTCCATCCATTTTATTAATATTTGAATGTGATAATGCGTCTTCATCGTGAAACAAGTTATTTTATAACAAATTCCTTTTCATTGAGTACAACTACAGAAAGTTTTATTACATATCTAGTCAAAGTTTAACCACCTATCCTTCTGGTAAAGGTGATGTAAACAGATGAACAGGTAAACAGATAGTTTGTGAATATTTTCAGTGTGGTGGGTAGTGGTCAAGCAATTCAAAGTGACAAATAATCAAAGGGATACCTGGATAAGCAAGAGGATCTGTTTACCCCACCTCAACCTAGAGATGTACGTTGATTCAAGACTTACTCAATCAAGGAGGGGGGGATAATAAAGCAATTAAAAGTAAAACAATTCATCAAAAGGTTACCTGGATGAGTGAGATCGTCCGTTTACCCCAACTTTACCTGAAGATATAGTTTGATCAGATTTTAAATAAAATGTTCTGTGCTTCTTTCCCTAAAATCTTCTGTACTTGTTCTTCACGAAAATAATTTGTTTAATGAAATAAATATTATCTATTCTCGAGTTGCATCATCACACTAAGAAATATTCAGAAAATGGATGAAAAAAATGAACTTTCTACTCTTTACTTTATATATATATATATATATATATATATATATATATATATAAATATATATATATATATATATATCTTCTGGAGGGAATCGTCCAGGGGGGGGGGGGGATTGTGCGGGAGGGAGGATTATATGAAAGCACTGTGCTATATGACAAGCTTTCTCTGGAAAAAAGGTTGAAGCCTTCCATCAGAACTCTCCAAGGCTTTCAGTAATCTTCTAGAGCTGTGCTTAGTCATCATCGTGTCATCATATAAGGCATCAGCAACAGTGGAAGGGGCTTCTGTATGATTAACTTCAAATTGCTCAGGTACACCTTTCTTATGCGCTGTTTTTATGTACAGACACAGATGTGTCTGTACATATAGCCGTCATCTGCGTCTGTCGTCGCCGTCGTCGCTGTCGCCGTCGCCGTCGCCGTCGCCGTCGCCGTCGCCGTGCACTTTTAATGATAACACGATAAGTGGAAAACTGTTTTTTCTTTTGGCTTGAAACTTACAGAACTAATGAATATTCATAATACGCAGGTCAAGTTCGAAAATCAGCATGATCGGGTCACTTATAGGGAATTTATGCTGTTTTTTCACTTTTTTCAGCATAAATGAAGCACCGATAACACGATAAGTGGAAAACTGTTTTACTTTTTGGCTTGAAACTTACAGAACTGATGAATATTCATAAGACGCAGGTCAAGTTCGAAAATCAGCGTGATTGGGTCATTTTTAATGAATTTAAGCTATTTTTCTCTTTTTTCAGCATAAATGCAGCACCGATAACATGATAAGTGGAAAACCATTTTACTTTTTGGCTTGAAACTTACAGAACTGATAAATATTCATAATACGCAGGTCAAGTTCGAAAATCGGCATGATTGGGTCATTTTTTAGTGAATTTAGGCTATTTTTTCTCTTTTTTCAGCATATATATACAGCACCGATAACACGATAACTGGAAAACCGTTTTGGCTTTTGGCTTGAAACTTAGAGAACTGATAAATATTTATAATACGCAGGTCAAGTTCGAAAATCAGCATGATCGGGTGACTTGTAGGGAAGTTATGCTGTTTTTATGTACAGACACAGATGTGTCTGTACATATAGCCATCATCTGCGTCTGTCGTCGCCGTCGCCGTCGTCGCTGTCGTCGCCGTCGCCGTCGCCATGCACTTTTACCGATAACACGATAAGTGGAAAACCATTCTACCTTTTGACTTGAAACTTACAGATCTGATGAATATTCATAATACGCAGGTCAAGTTCGAAAATCAGCATGATCAGGTTACTTTTAGGGAATTTATGCTGTTTTTTCACTTTTTTCAGCATATATGCAGCACCGATAACACGATTAGTGGAAAACCATTTTACCTTTTGACTTGAAACTTACAGAACTGATGAATATTCATAATACGCAGGTCAAGTTCGAAAATCAGCATGATCGGGTTACTTTTAGGTAATTTATGCTGTTTTTTCACTATTTTCAATATAAATGCAACACTGATAACACAATATAAGAAAAACGGATTGGCCAATTGTAATTATACTCACAGGAGTGGTCAATCTTACTAAAACGCAGGTTGAGTTCGAAAATAAGCATAATCGGGCCATTACTGTTATACTGTTTTTTCACATTTCCTCAGATTCAATTATTAGGCATGTTAACAGTCTCATTATTTAACTAATAAGATGCCTTTAAGTGTTTGTTTGATATTTCCTGCATCTTTACAACATTGTTAGTTGATTATGTAAAAAACATGGTAAACTTGTTATCATGTATTGTGTAATAAAGTGTCAAAAATGGAAATAAACTCATATCATTGCAGTTTGTCAGATTCAATCATCCACTTTGTTCAGAATCTCAGAATGGAGGAAATTGGACATATAACACTGTTCTATTGATACTTTTCCCATCTCATCAATTTTCTTAGTTGGACATATAAAAATGGCAGTAAAATGTTTATTTTGTTTTATGTTAAAAAAGTGTTAAAAATGGAAATAAACCCATTTCAGGACAGTGCTGTCTTGTTTACATTTTGGCATTATCAAGGCGTGACTTTGAAGTTCCATGGGCCTGAAGACCTTTGCTAGTCACATTTTCTGAATATCTGTGATACAAATATTTTATAATTAAAAATTGATGGTCATTAAGCTGTTAAACATTATGTAATATTGCATCAAAATTTGAAGAAACCCCCATTTTGGGCACTGCTTCCTTGATGACCATTTAAGGAAAATCATGTCACTTACTGTTTTCAAACTTACAGGATAGAAACATGGGACTAAAATACAGCTTCAGTAGGCAATGCAGTCTGTTTGTTTTTTGTTTTTTTTTTTGTTTTTTTCTTTTTTTTTGGCAGTTAAGCAGTTTTTTGTGAAAATTTAATTTTTCACATATTGGCATTTTCAAGGTACGTGTGACTTTAAAGTTCCATGATCTTGAAGACTTTTGCTTGTCACATTTTCTGAATGTCCATGTTACTAATATTTTATCAATAACATTTGATTGTCATTATGCTGTTAAACATTATGCAATGTTGCATCAAAATTTGAAGAAACCCCTATTTTGGGCACTGCTCCTATGATGACCATTTTAGGGAAATCATGTCACTTACTGTTCTCAAACTTACAGGAAAGAAACATGGGTCTAACATACAGCTTCAATAGGCAACGCAGTCTGTTTGGTAAATTTTTCTGGCAATTTAACAGTTTTTTGTGAAAATTTAATTTTTCACTTATTTGCATCTTTATTTTCTGTTCTTTGTCTGTACATTTGACAGCTTTGCTGCCTTGTTTATTGGATTACCATGCGTGTATACATTATTGTTCGCCCACAGCTGTGGGGGATTCCCTCATGTACCCCTGCTCTTAATGATTGGATAGCCTTTGTTGTCATTTACGGTAGAACGGGTTTTGATCCTTCAAGGAAGGTAAGGCTTTTTATGTACAGACACAGATGTGTCTGTACATATAGCCATCATCTGCGTCTGTCGTCGCCGTCGTCGCTGTCATCGCCGTCGTCGCCGTTGCCGTCGCTGTGCACTTTTACCGATATCACGATAAGTGGAAAACCATTTTACCTTTTGACTTGAAACTTGCAGAACTGATGAATATTCATAATACGCAGGTCAAGTTCGAAAATCAGCATGATCGGGTCACTTTTAGGGAATTTATGCTGTTTTTTCACTTTTTTCAGCATATATGCAGCACCGATAACACGATAAGTGGAAAACCATTTTACCTTTTGACTTGAAACTTACAGATCTGATGAATATTCATAATACGCAGGTCAAGTTCGAAAATCAGCATGATCGGGTTACTTTAAGGGAATTTATGCTGTTTTTTCACTTTTTTCATCATGTATGCAGCACCGATAACACGATAAGTGGAAACCCATTTTACCTTTTGACTTGAAACTTACAGAACTGATGAATATTCATAATACACAGGTCAAGTTCGAAAATCAGCATGATCGGGTCACTTTTAGGTAATTTATGCTGTTTTTTCACTATTTTCAATATAAATGCAACACTGATAACACAATATAAGAAAAACGGATTGGCCAATTGTAATTATACTCACAGGAGTGGTCAATCTTACTAAAACGCAGGTTGAGTTCGAAAATAAGCATAATCGGGCCATTACTTAAAAGTTATACTGTTTTTTCACATTTCCTCAGATTCAATTATTAGGCATGTTAACAGTCTCATTATTTAACTAATAAGATGCCTAAAAGTGTTTGCTTGATATTTCCTGCATCTTTACAACATTGTTAGTTGATTATGTAAAAAACATGGTAAACTTGTTATCATGTATTGTGTAATAAAGTGTCAAAAATGGAAATAAACTCATATCATTGCAGTTTGTCAGATTCAATCATCCACTATGTTCAGAATCTCAGAATGGAGGAAATTGGACATTTAACACTGTTCTATTGATACTTTTCCCATCTCATCAATTTTCTTAGTTGGACATATAAAAATGGCAGTAAAATGTTTATTTTGTTTTATGTTAAAAAAGTGTTAAAAATGGAAATAAACCCATTTCAGAACAGTGCTGTCTTGTTTACATTTTGGCATTATCAAGGTGTGACTTTGAAGTTCCATGGGCCTGAAGACCTTTGCTAGTCACATTTTCTGAATATCTGTGATACAAATATTTTATAATTAAAAATTGATGGTCATTAAGCTGTTAAACATTATGTAATATTGCATCAAAATTTGAAGAAACCCCCATTTTGGGCACTGCTTCCTTGATGACCATTTAAGGAAAATCATGTCACTTACTGTTTTCAAACTTACAGGATAGAAACATGGGACTAAAATACAGCTTCAGTAGGCAATGCAGTCTGTTTGGTTTTTTTATGTACAGACACAGATGTGTCTGTGCATATAGCCATCATCTGCGTCTGTCGTCGCCGTCGCCGTCGTCGCCGTCGCCGTGCACTTTTACCGATAACACGATAAGTGGAAAACCATTTTGCCTTTTGATTTGAAACTTGCAGAACTGATGAATATTCATAATACGCAGGTCAAGTTCGAAAATCAGCATGATCGGGTCACTCTTAGGGAATTTATGCTGTTTTTTCACTTTTTTCAGCATATATGCAGCACCGATAACACGATAAGTGAAAAACCATTTTACCTTTTGGCTTGAAAGTTACAGAACTGATGAATATTCATAATACACAGGTCAAGTTCGAAAATCAGCATGATCGGGTCATTTTAGGGAATTTATGCTGTTTTTTCACTTTTCAATATAAATGCAACACTGATAACACAATATAAGAAAAACGGATTGGCCAATTGGCATTATATTCACAGGAGTGGTTAATCTTACTAAAACGCAGGTCAAGTTCGAAAATCAGCATAATCGGGCCATTATTTTAGAAGTTATACTGTTTTTTCACATTTCCTCAGATTCAATTATTAGGCATGTTAACAGTCTCATTATTGAACTAATTAGATGCGTAAAAGTGTTTGTTTGATATTTCCTGCATCTTTACAACATTGTTAGTTGATTATGTAAAAAAACATGGTAAACTTGTTATCATGTAAAGTGTCAAAAATGGAAATAAACTCATATCATTGCAGTTTGTCAGATTCAATCATCCACTATGTTCAGAATCTCAGAATGGAGGAAATTGGACATTTAACACTGTTCTATTGATACTTTTCCCATCTCATCAATTTTCTTAGTTGGTCATATAAAAATGGCAGTAAAATGTTTATTTTGTTTTATCTTAAAAAAGTGTTAAAAATGGAAATAAACCCATTTCAGGACAGTGCTGTCTTGTTTACATTTTGGCATTTTTATGTACAGACACAGATGTGTCTGTACATATAGCCGTCATCTGCGTCTGTCGTCGCCGTCGTCGCCGTCGCCGTCATCGCCGTCGCCGTCATTGCCGTCGCCGTGCACTTTTACCGATAACACGATAAATGGAAAACTATTTTTTCTTTTGGTATGAAACTTACAGAACTGATGAATATTCATAATACGCAGGTCAAGTTCGAAAATCAGCATGATCGGGTCACTTTTAGGGAATTTATGCTGTTTTTTCACTTTTTTTCAGCATATATGCAGCACCGATAACACCATAAGTGGAAAACCAATTTACCTTTTGGTTTGAAACTTGCAGAACTGATAAATATTCATAAATATTCATAAATATTCATAAGTCAAGTTCGAAAATCAGCATGATTCGATTATTGTTAGGGAATTTATGCTGTTTTTTCACTTTTTTCAGCATATATGCAGCACTGATAACACAATAAGTGGAAAACTATTTTTTCATTTGGCTTGAAACTTACAGAACTAATGAATATTCATAATACGCAGGTCAAGTTTGAAAATCAGCAAGATCGGGCAATTTTTATGGAAGTTATCCTGTTTTTTTTTTTTTTTTTTTTTTTTTTTTTTCAATTTTTTCAGCACTTTTATAACACGGATAACATGATAAGTGTAAAAATGTTTTTCCTTTCCTTGGATTGAAATTTACAGAACTGGTGAATATTTCTAATACGCAGGTCAAGTTTGAAAATGGGCATGATTGGACTATTTTTACAAAAGTAATGCTGTTTTTTTCCCTTTATTCAGCATACATGCAACACTGATAACGCATTTTAAGGAAAACCAATCAGCCTTTTGTCTTGCAACTCACAGGAGTGATCAATCTGACCAGTATACAGATCAAGTTTGAAAATAAGCTTGATCAGTTAAGTTTTGATGAAGTTATTAGCCTTTTTGTATATAAGTGGTTTTTCTTCAGATTTAATTCTTAAGCATGTTAACAGTCTCATAACGGTACTAATTGGATATGTTAAAGTGTTGTTTTAACATTTTCTGCTTCTTAACAATATTGTTAGTTGATTATATAAAAATGACGGTAAACCTATTATCCTGCATTGTGTAATAAAGTATCAAAAATGGAAAGGAACTCATCATTGCAGTTCGTCAGATTCAATCATTCACTATGTTCAGAATCTCCAAATGGAGCTAATTGGACATTATAAATTGTTCTATTGATATTTTTCCTATGTCAACAATTTTCCTAGTTGATCATTTAAAAATGACAGTTAATTGATGATGGTTTTATGTAAAAAAGGTGTTGAAAATGGAAAGAAAATAATTTCAGTACAGTTATCTCTTGTTAACATTTTGGCATTTTGAAAGTGTGACCCTAACTTCCATGTCCTTGGAGACCTTTCCATATCACATTTTCTGAATATCCATGATACTTTTATTTTTTTATAAAAAATTTGATGGTCATTATGCTGTTAAGTATTATGTTATATTGCATGAAAGTTAAAGAAAACCCTATTTTGGACACTGCTGCCAGGATAGCGATTAAGGGAAAACCATGTTACTTATGATAATCAACCTTACTGAAAAGACTGAAGTGCAGCTTGTGTTGGAAAACCATCGTAATTGTTTTCTGTTTTGAAAGCAATGCAGTACAGTGCTAATTGGTGCAATAAATGTATATGGATAGTAGGCAGTTAATTCAGGGTTATAAAATAATTTGCCTAATTGATTTTCAAGTTATTTCAGGGTTATAAAATAATTTGCTTAATTAATTTTCAAGTGGGTATTAAATGAGATTACATAAACACACATTGAGATTTCATTGTAAAGTCCCATCGGTTTAGCTTTCTTAACTGTGTCACATAATTAGGAATCGTTGATTATTATGCAGGTAAATGTTATTTAATATGGAAAATAAGTTTACAAAAAAAATTTTGTGTAACGCTTACATTAATGCTAAAGATGAATAACAGTGCCTTATTATTCTCAAACTCAATAGGGTTATTCATATCATGTTAGTAATTGTACAGCTAGATTAAAAGTTTGAATAGCAGCTTTATTGGTATTTTTTGTTATGTTTTATTTTACATTTTCTTTTAATTTTTTAAGCTGTTTTTTCACTTTTTTCAACATATATGCAACATTAATAACACGATATAAGAAAAACAGCTTAGCCAATTGTCATTATACTCACAGGAGTGGTCAATCTTACAAAAATGCAGGTTGAGTTCGAAAATAAGCGTTATCAGGCCATTATTTTAGAAGTTGTACTTTTTTTTCACATTTCCTCAGATTCAATTCTTAGGCATGTTAACAGTCTCATTATTGAACTAATAAGATACGTAAAAGTGTTTGTTTGATATTTCCTGCATCTTTACAACATTGTTAGTTGATTATGTAAAAATGATGGTAAACTTGTTATCATGTATTGTGTAATCAAGTGTCCAAAACGGAAATAAACTCATATCATTGCAGTTTGTCAGATTCAATCATCCACATCTGCCATGATGACCATGATGGGAAAACCATATTACTTATGATTGTCAAACTTTCAAAAAAGAAACACAGGACTAAAATGCAGCCCAAGTTGGAAAAGCAGTCTAATGGGCTTCTTTTTCTGGAAGTTATACATTTTAGTGAAATATTCATTATCTTTTTGGCATATTCATTGTGGGACTCGGAGCTCCCATGGACATGAAGCCGGATGGTAATCAAATTTTCTACATGTTCATGCTATTTATAGTCAATAATCAAAAATTGGTGATAATTATTCTATAATTTATTATGTAATGTTACATCAAAATTGACAATAATCTTTTTGCACTGCTACTGCAAACATTATGAAAAGAAAACTGTGTTATTTATTATTATATTTAACTTACGAGTATGATTTTTAGGATTGGCATGCAGTTCAAATTAGAAAGCCAGGTCAATTGGGTTATCATTTATTATTGAATTTAATGCAATTTTGTGTGAAATTTCATTTTTCTCATTCTGGCACTTTCTAAGTATAAACTTGAACTCTGATGGGCCTGAAGCCTTATGCTTTTACTTTCGTCGGTGTTACCTGTTGTGCAAAATTAAAATTTGATGTTGACTGTGCAGTTAAACATAATGTATTATTGCATCAGAAGTGATAGTCTCCTATTTTGTGCATTATTGTTTTGTGCTCTTCTTAAGTTGTGAGTTATGGGCCTGAAAGACCTTTGAGAGGGTCAGTCTGTAAATTTCCCTTGGGTATCACTTCGCTAATTTCAGTTATAAAGTAATTTGCCTAATTGATAGGCTACATAAAGCACACTTGTGATTTGAGATTACATAAAGCACACTTGTTGATATTTCCCTGTAAACTCCCATAGGTTAAGCTCTCTGCTAGATTAATAATAAGGAAGCAGTGATAATTATGCAGGTAAATTTTGTTTAATATTGCAAATAAGTTATATATATATATATATATATATATATATATATATATATATATATATATATATATATATATATATATATATATATATATATCAAACTGAAAGATTAAAAGTTTGAATAGCAGCTTCATTGGAATTATATTTACCTCTGCCAAGGAGGTTATATTTTCACCCCTGTTTGTCATCAACATAACTCAAAAAGTTATGGACCGATTTTGCTGAAATTTTCAGGAACTGTCAGAAATGGGCCAAAGAGGACAAAAATCAATAATAATCAACAATTGCTACCTTGGCAGAGGTCTGCACTCTCGGAGTGCTTTTCTAGTTTTGTTATGTTTTCCTTTATAATTTTTTCTCAAACACTTGCATTTGTGACTTTTAACTCTCATCCGCCTGAGACTCTGACATTTCTGTATTTCCACATAAGCAGTTGTATTGTTTTTTATGTCTTTAAACATTATGTTACTTATGTAATATTATTTTATGCACTGTCATCATTTTTCAAATATTGAGACTTACATCATGTGAATTTGAACTCTCATGGTCCTGAAACTGTAATCTTATTGAAAGGGTAGATTGAGACCATCTTCTGGGACTTCCGGAAGACAGTCAGGTTATTAAGTTTATATTGCCTGGTATCTAATTCTTCTGTTGGAAGACCATCAAAATGGAGGATGGATCAAAATAGATACTTTGGAATACTGTCAGAGAATATCTCTGGTTCCGCTCATGTTATTGACCATTTTACCTGTTGTGCAAGATTATAAAATTCAGTGTTGACTGATAGTGCTATTATAAGCATTATTTATTATTGCATCAAAATTAACAAAATGACCTTTTTTGCATCTTTATTTTCTGTTTTTTGTCTGTACATTTGACAGCTTTGCTGCCTTGTTTAAATTATTTAGGTACAATCTACTCACGAGTAAATTAAGTGCAGCATTTTTGTACTCAACACTAATATTTTGTTTTGTGAAAGCCTGTACTTGTTAGTTCAATTACTCCCGCTCTACTTAATTTTTTCGCCCAATATATTTCTGCTACATACAAATAAGCAAGGAAGTAGCATCTCTCGAGAAACTTTATGTTTTTTTAAGACGATGCACGGATTGTTTTAACACTTCCTTCTCTCCTCTCCCATCTGGATGCAGGGAACGACAGTGACATGAGGTACCAGGAAGCCCCTACCCCAAAAAAGCAATTCCCAATTTGTCCTGACATCTTTAACATTTTTCTAACAACCTCGTGCACCAATACATACATGACAAAGTTTCAAGGGCAGAAATATGCTATGTAGTTTTGGCGGCTTTTTTCTTCTTTTGCTCCAAGCCTAGAATATACATGTATACGAGTATTTTATTTTAAAAAATCTTTGTTGAAGAAGTGTCTTAAACATAATAATTTCTTTCGTAAAAAAAAAAAAAAAAAAATTAAAGTGAGAAATGTTTATATCAAATCTCTCTCTCCCATTGCTGAGCCGCTTTAGGTTAATCGAGGTGCATATTGTACTAATAAAGAATACTGTATTAATACAGAACACTGGATACAAGAGTCGGCAAAGGCGAAAAGAAAGTGACGTTACAAAATATGCATCTATTTATGGCATCTACATATCAAAATTTATTTACTCAAAATAATTTATATTGTCACACAATTGTTACAAATATCCACACAGTTTTTTCGATCTGATCTACAATACGTAAGCCATAAGTGCATGTTACAAAACAGTTCAAAAACCAAAAACCTCAGCCACATAACTTCAGTCATCTCGTCTTCATCAGCTTGCTCAAGTGGTTTATTCACATCAAAAATTGCGTCGGAAAGACGATTGCAGAACAGACAGTGTCCGTCTGGGTTCTCAGTCCACTTTATATACCCTCAACAGTTTAAAATCAAATCCAATCAGCTACATGAGTTCAGTCGTGTCATCTTTCTCGGGTTGCACAAGTATATTATTCTCATCAAAGATGGCGTTGGAGAGGCGTTTCCAGAACAAACGTTGTCCATCGGGGTCCTCAGTCCACTTTATATACCCTCTAGCTCTAATGTACTTTCGCAGCGATTTCGTCATAGCATCAAATGGCACAGGTTGAAACATAACCGGGATTACTGATTGATAACCACGAGCAAGAGACATCTGAAACTCAAACTCACACCAAGGATTGAGCACGTAGCTCTCAGACAGAACAAGCACTGTTTTTCTGCTGTTTTCCACGGCCTCTACGATGGCCTCGAAAAGGGAAGCGCCACCAATGAAATTTCTTTGATCTATGATAACATCAAGTTGATCCACGTCTTCTAGATGATGCAACAGCACGTGCGTTACCCAGTAATAATCGTTGTCGTCATAGGAGGCGTACACGTGACCAGGTGGTGCAGCAATGACACCTCTCTTTCGAAAATGGCGGCGAAGAAGGAAGAAGTGGTATCTATAAAATTGGGAGAAAAACAAAAACGTGATCGGTAATCATTACAAATATTTTACTGAAATGTCGCACTAAATGACATAGAAACACTTTAATACCCATTCAAACTATTGGGATTCACTTTCCTAATGTAGTCCAACTCCAATAGCGACAATTCAGTTGGTTAGTGCTTATATCTATGTATTCTATGAAAAGAAAGTTAGTCATGGTAAAAGATAATGTAAATATTTCATTGTCGCTGAGGTGCATTCGTTTCAACAATACAAGATAGCCACGAAAGTCTTTTGGTATTATGTCGATTTTGTTCACTGATAAATCGAGGATTTCTAAGTGTGGGAGTTGTATTGGATGTAGACCACCTTTAGCAATTGATAATTAGTTTTCAAAGGATAACCTACACTGTATTTGATTTTAACTATTAGTATTAATATTCATTTTAATACTATATTTTCTAGATTCTATCACTATATTTAGTATATGTTGCAAAGAGAGCACAATGAACCCTTAGGACTATATATAATAGTTTTCCTGTGTTAAATTATTTTTATGCGCATTTTGATACATATTTAATCAATATAAAAATTGAACTTGTCTACATACACTCACAAGTTAACTCACTTGATATTCCAACGGTAAATGTAAGCTACTATAAATCCACAGGCAACAGCAAATATGACACCAAGAGATGCTACCAAGGAAAGCCACTGGTTTGATGAAATGATCGTATGTGGAGAACTGTCGCATTCCCTATCAAGTCTACTCAGGCTGCTCTCTAAGCTTGTTTTAGATCCATTCACGTAGCAAGTGGAGTCGTTGGAGAATATTGTCGTCATGTTGGAATGGATAATCAAATGGAGGAATCCTATCCCGTCGCAAACGTTGCAGTCCATGGGATTGTTGCTCATGTTCAAAGTTACATCCAAACTACTATCATTTATCTTCAAAATGTAATCCAACTGTGATATCGACAAGGCAGTTAGTTGGTTAGTGCTTATATCTATGTATTCTATGGAAAGTAAGTTTGTAATAGTAAAAGATAATGTTGATATTCGATTGTCACTGATGTCCAGCCGTTTTAAGGATACAAGATAGCCAAAAAAGTCTTTTGGTATTGTGCTGATTTTGTTCACTGATAAATCGAGGATTTCTAAATGAGGGAGTTGTAATGGATTAAGACCACCTTCAGCTATCAAAGGTCCTAAATTGTTTTCTTTCATATACAAGTATATCAGTGAGGTTAAATTATCAAAAAATGTTTTTGGAAGGAAGTTAACACCATTATAAGATAAATCCAGAAACTCTAGCCGATCTAATCCATAAAGTAAGGCACAAAAAGTTTTTAAATTCATGTCCTCTATTCTGAGATATCTGAGCTTGTTTGGAAACAAAAAAACGGACCCCTTAAAAGTATCACATGGTAAGATATTATTTCTATCTGTGGCCCACCAGCTTATAGACACGTATTCTAAATTTTCAGGCAGGTTTATTTTCAAAATTGGGAGCTCTAACCGAAAATTATGTGGGGCACTTCGAGTTGTTTGGGGGGTTGGGCTTACATACGAGTATTTAGCTGGTTCTAAAGGAAGCTTTGGACGGCCATACCAAAAAGAGTTTGATGGAATATCTTGAGGTGTCACCATTCTCCTGCCATAAACATTGTTGTCCACTCTAAAAAGTGTTAGGTTTGTATTTAACATCAGATCACGAAATGTTTTATCGAAACCAAAGTCCTGTTTTCCATTTTCCAAAGTAAATAAAAGGTTGTTGCCAGACAAATCTACATATTCTAAATGAGGCAGAAACTTAAATTTTTGAAGGTCAATCGCTTCTATTCTATTGCGCATTAATTCCAATGTCTTAAGTGATGTTTGTTTCAAACACTGAAAAGTATCAGCAAACACAATCCACTGTGGAACATTTGGTTCCCCATTTCGCCATCCGAATATGTCGTACATGTGAAGAACTTCTATTGAGGTATTGTTCAGGTCACATATAATCTTCTCGGCCTCTGTGACTGACACAAAGTTGGCATATTCTATGTCCAATACTTTCAGATGTGGAAATGAAGACAATGTGCCATATTCTACGGTGTCCAGTCCACAGCTAATGAAAGCTAATCGTTCGATAGGACAGTTTTTCAACATGGCAAAAGTGTGCTTTCTTATGTTCGTTACAGATCCAACTCCATGAAACACCACTGTTTTCAGTGAAGTAAGATTGTTGTATCCGCGACCAAATGGTGGATTTCCATCCGGTAGACTTGGAAAGGTCACCTGTTGCAATTGGTGTAAGGGAGCTAAGGTTTGGTCTAAATAGCCTTGTTGAATCTGTGCACTGCTGCTCATTCTTCCGAACATCAGAACTTCTAACAAGATTAAATCACGAAACAAGTTCGTGGGGAATGCTTCATAATCGAAGTTCATGTCCCAATGAAGTGGAGACAAATCTAAGAGTTCCAAATTCCATAAACCTGTAAAACTATCCTCGTGAAAGTGTTTTATGTTGTTCCCTCCGACATAAAGTGCTTTCAGTCCCTCCAGTTGGCTAAATGCGTGTGGTGGGATCTCAGACAGACCGGTATACCGTAGATCCAATACAGTTGTATTACGTGGCATAGGTATATCCAGGGGCAGGGCACGGATTGGACTGTAAGAGCAGTTGAGAATCCAATGTGACCAGGACGTAAAATCACAGTGACATGGCGCCGGGCATCTCTGAGCCTTGAAACCTCCACAACTAACAATGAAATTTACCAAACACCACAGATACAGAATAAAGTAACCTTTTCCTGGCATCGTGGACATTTCAGTTATCGGTATTCTGGGCTTCCTTTTTGCGAGTAAGGATTGAATGATTCACATACAAAAAAAAAATTACTATACAGCCACTCATGCAGGCACATTCTATAATTCCCAATGAAACTCTCCTTTTAAGATAGGGCCAAATTGTGTCGACGAACTTTTTATAGGCATTTATATATTTATGGGCTACATAAACATTTATCTAAGCTTACATGTCGTGATACTCTTCTGCTTTGGTTGTGAATTTGACTAGGATTTGTTTATACACGAACAGTTAATTAAATATAGTACTTTCTCCGGGTCTTTTATCCAATGTTTTTCTTCCTGGTTTTGTAGAGATTGTTGTTGACATTATTAAAAGAAAATCCAGTAGGTTTATACAGATTTATAAAAAGCGTTTAGCGTGTAGAATCAACAACGTGTTTCCATTGCACTCCTTTATGTTCACAATCACAAGTCAAGATCCCACGAGTATAGAACACTACGCCTCCCTAATATCTTGCAGAATAACATTTTTTAACATTTGCTGAAACCAGAACACATTGATCAAAATGAGGAATGTGAGAACAAAGACAAGGAAATCTTAGAACAAACAAAATCAATGACCAATGATGACAGGAGGAGAGGTAGTGCGATTGCACCCACCGCAAGTGATTTTTGATAAAAGATATGTTACGTGTAAACGTGTTCTCCACCCCTCCCCCCAAGTTCATAAGAAAGCTTTTTTTTCTATATCCTTCTTTATATTAAAATGTGTGTAATTCAAATAACGTATGCTCTCACACAACTGTAACAAATCCTCTCCGTCAACTTGGGGAACCTGTGCGTGTATTATTATTTTGTTTGCCAACAGCCGTGGGGAATTCCCTCTTCATCCACCGAACTTTATGATTGGACAGGCTTTTTTAAGGTGATACGTGAGTATATTGTCTGTTACATAAAGGCAATTTGGGAAGTTTTGAAAAGGAAGATGATTGCCTTTTGAGGCTTGCCATGTGAGGTTTAAAAATGTCAAGTTTGATCTGTGGCAACATTTTCTTTGAAATAAACACAGAAGTTAAAATTGAGGAAGTTATAAACGGAAGTAAAAATTACTGACTTCAAAAGAAATTAAAATTTATTTGGGTATTGTAAGAAAATATCACATCATTTCAAAACAGTCCACAGTGCGTCCTCTAGGGGCAGGCCAGGAGGCACCTCTGCTGAGCAAAGAGCGCAGGGTTTGCGGGGAGCTGAGGAGCGCGAGCATCTGGCTCAGCGCAAGTGGCGCGCGCCAATTGCTTACCGTGTGCGGGGTGCTTTACAAGTTCAGTTGCAAACATACGGGATGTTAATGAGTAGATTTTTCGTATCAGTAATACGCTTTGCATATCATATCTGACATTTTATCTATCTTTATTTTCAAATTTCAAAAGTTTCATATACGTAGTAGTAAAATGAAAATAAAATATATATTAGATCAAACGATATTAACTATTTTGAACATATTTTTAAATATTAATTTTTTTCAATCGTATATCTATGACGATTCTAGGACAATCCCCCCGCCCCCAGGAAAGTCCCCCCCCCCCCAAGAAATATATATTCGTATACAAATATAAAGTACTGTAAAAACTATAAAGTTTAAAACATTCCATCCCTTTTTATTAATATTTTAATGTGATAATGCGCATGCGTCTTCATCATGAAACATTATTTTATAAGAAATTCCTTTTCACTTTATATTTTTATATATTTGTATATAAATATATATTATTTATATATATTTGTATATAAATATTTATTTTCGGAGGGAATCGTCCGGGGGGAGGGGATTGTTCGGGAGTGGGGGGGGGGGGCGGGATTATATAAAAGCACTGTGCTATATGACAAGCTTTCCCTGGAAAAAAAACTTGAAGTCTTCCATCAGATCTCTTTGAGGTTTTCAGTAAACTTCTAGAGGTGTGCTTAGTCATTATCATGTTATCAGTGACAAGGCATCAGCAACAGTGGAAGGGTGACGTATTATACAAATGGACTATACACGCCTCTGTATGACTAACATCAAATTGCTTATCATGTTACACACAAACGGCACAAACTGTCGGGCGTAGATGTCTTATGCGCTTTTTTTTTATTATTTTGATTACGACCTTGAGAATCCATGCGTGTACACATTATTGTTCGCCCACAGCTGTGGGGGATTCCCTCATGTACCCCTCTTCTTTATGATTGGATAGCCTTTGTTGTCATGTACGGTAGAACGGGTTTTGATACTTCGATGAAGGTCAGGCTTATTTAACTTAGGCCCTATTTAGGTACAATTTACTTTTGAGTAAATTGCAGCATTTTTGTACTCAGCACTAATGTTTTGTCCTGTGAAAGCCTGTACTTGTTAGTTCAATTACTCCCGCTACTCAATTTTTTTTCGCCCAACATATTTCTGCTACATACAAATAAACATACTTGTTGCTTATAAATAATTTTAAAAAACGAAAGAGAAAGAAGAATCTTTCGAGAAATTTTATGTTTTTAAGACAATGCATGGATTGTTTTTAACACTTCCTTCTCTCCTCTCCCATCTGGAAGCAGGAAACGACAGTGACATGAGGTACCAGGAAGCCCCTACCCTAAAAAATTCCCAATTTGTCCTGACATCCTTCAAATTTTTCTAACAACCTCGTGCACCAATTAATACATATCTGAACAAAGTTTCAAGGGCAGAAATATGCCATGTAGTTTTGACGGCTTTTTTCTTCTTTTCTCCAAGCCTAGAATGTACATGTATACGAGTAATTTTATTTTAAAAAATCTTTCTTGAAGAAGTGTCTTTAACATAATAATTTCTTTCATAAAAGATAAAAAATTCAAGTGAGAAATGTTTATATCAAATCTCTCTTAGGCTTTATTTATACTTTAAGAGCATTGCTGAGCCGCTTTAAGTTCATCGACGTACATATTCTATTTATAAAGAATATTGTATTAATAAAGAAGACTGGATACAAGAGTCTTCAGACGCAAAAAGAAAGTGGCATCACAAAATATGCATTTATTTATGGCATCTACATATCATTATTTGTTCCCTTAAAATAAATTATATTGTCACACAATTGTTACAAATATAAGGTATAATTCAAAAGATTTTTCACACAGTTTACAACTTTTCACAATAATCTCGAAATAGGATACTGTTTAACTGGGGTCGATTGATGAATCCATTGTTTCACTTCTATCCAAAATTGCCCAACTATTTCACAGCCAATAAATATGCAGTTATTAGTTTTAAAATATGTCTTATATTATTATTTTAAATTCAAAAAGTAAGCTCTTTAATCCAGATTTCTATATATTGCCTTAACATTAACAAGTAAGTTTGTTGCCTTAAAATTCTAACACTCATTTTAGTTGTTCCCATTTTTTGTTCACCATGTGGTGTTTTATAGAGATCTTTTACAAATATATTACATATACATTTCTGCACCCTTTTCAAACTTTACGTACCCCAGTAATGTTTGAATTATGCGAACAGAAATTCATATATTTAAGAACAGAATCGGGAAAAAAACAACCCTTAATATTCAACAATGGAATATATGCAATACTCAACACAATAAAACCAAATCCAATCAGCTACATGAGTTCAGTCATGTCATCTTTCTCGGGTTGCACGAGTATATTATTATTTTGTGAATAGGTTCAGTGTGGTGGGTAGGTGGGTAGTGGTCAAGCAATTCAAAGTGACAAATAATCAATGGGATACCTGGATAATCGAGATCTGTTTGCCCCACCTTAACCTAGAGATACACCTTGATTCAAGACTTACTCAACCAAGGGGGGGGGGGGGGATAATAAAGCAATTAAAAGTAAAACAATTCATCAAAAGGTTACCTGGATGAGTGAGATCGTTCGTTTACCCCACCTTTACCTGATGATATAGTTTGATCAGATTTTTAATAAAATGTTCTATGCTTCTTTCCCTAAAATCTTCTGTACTTGTTCTCCACGAAAATAATTTGTTTAGTGAAATGAATATTATCTCTCCTCGAGTTGCATCATCACACTAAGAAATATTCAGAAAATGGATAAAAAAATTTGAACTTTCTACTCTTTACTTTATATATATATATATATATATATATATATATATATATATATATATATATATATATATATATCTTCGGGAGGAGGGAATCGTCCAGGGGGGGGGGGATTGTGCGGGAGGAAGGATTATATAAAAGCACTGTGCTATATGACAAGCTTTCATTGGAAAAAAGGTTGAAGCCTTCCATCAGATCTCTTTAAGGCTTTCAGTAATCTTCTAGAGGTGTGCTTAGTCATCATCGTGTTATCAGTGACAAGGCATCAGCAACAGTGGAAGGGGCTTCTGTATGATTGCTCAGGTACACCTTTCTTATTGGATTACCATGCGTGTATACATTATTGTTCGCCCACAGCTGTGGGGGATTCCCTCATGTACCCCTGCTCTTAATGATTGGAAAGCCTTTGTTGTCATTTACGGTAGAACGGGTTTTGATCCTTCAAGGAAGGTAAGGCTTTTTAGACTTATTTAGGTACAATCTACTCCCGAGTAAATAAAGTGCAGCATTTTTGTGCTCAACACTAATATTTTGTTTTGTGAAAGCCTGTACTTGTTAGTTCAATTACTCCCGCTCTGATTATTTTTTTTTTTCGCCAAATATATTTCTGCTACATACAAATTAGCAAGGAAGTAGCATCTCTCGAGAAATTTTATGTTTTTTAAGACGATGCACGGATTGTTTTTAATACTTCCTTCTCTCCTCTCCCATCTGGATGCAGAGAACGACAGTGACATGAGGTACCAGGGAGCCCGTACCCCAAAAAAAGCAAGTCCCAATTTGTCCTGACATCCTTAACATTTTTCTAACAACCTCGTTCACCAATGCATACATGACAAAGTTTCAAGGGCAGAAATATGCTATGTAGATTTGGCGGCTTTTTCCTTCTTTTGCTCCAAGCCTAGAATGTACATGTATACGAGTATATTTATTTTAAAAAATCTTTGTTGAAGAATGTCTTAAACATAATAATTTCTTTCATAAAAGATAAAAAAATTAAAGTAAGAAATGTTTATATCAAATCTCTCTCTCCCATTGCTGAGCCGCTTTAGGTTAATCGAGGTGCATATTGTAGTAATAAAGAATACTGTATTAATACAGAACACTGGATACAAGAGACGGCAAAGGCGAAAAGAAAGTGACGTCACAAAATATGCATCTATTCATGGCATCTACATATCAAAATTTATTTACTCAAAATAAATTATATTGTCACACAATTGTTACAAATATCCACACAGTTTTTCGATCTAATCTACAATACGTAAGCCATAAGTGCATGTTACAAAACAGTTCAAAAACCAAAAACCTCAGCCACATAACTTCAGTCATCTCGTCTTCATCAGCTTGCTCAAGTGGTTTATTCACATCAAAAATTGCGTCGGAAAGACGATTCCAGAACAGACAGAGTCCGTCTGGGTTCTCAGTCCACTTTATATTCCCTCAACAGTTTAAAATCAAATCCAATCAGCTACATGAGTTCAGTCGTGTCATCTTTCTCGGGTTGCACAAGTATATTATTCTCATGAAAAATGGCGTTGGAGAGGCGTTTCCAGAACAAACGTTGTCCATCGGGGTCCTCAGTCCACTTTATATACCCTCTAGCTCTAATGTACTTTCGCAGCGATTTCGTCATAGCATCAAATGGCACAGGTTGAAACATAACCGGGATTACTGATTGATAACCACGAGCAAGAGACATCTGAAACTCAAACTCACACCAAGGATTGAGAACGTAGCTCTCAGACAGAACAAGCACTGTTTTGCTGCTGTTTTCCACGGCCTCTACGATGGCCTCAGAAAGGGAAGCGCCACCAATGAAATTTCTTTGATCTATGATGACATCAAGTTGATCCTCGTCTTCTAGATGACGCAACAGCACGTGCGTTACCCAGTAATAATCGTTGTCGTCATAGGAGGCGTACACGTGACCAGGTGTTGCAGTAATGACACCTCTCTTTCGAAAATGGCGGCGAAGAAGGAAGAAGTGGTATCTATAAGATAGGGAGAAAAATCAAAAACTTAATCGGTAATCATTACAAATATTTTACTGCAATGTTGCACTAAATGACAGAAACACATTTTTACCCAACCAAACTACTGGGATTCACATTTCTAATGCAGTCCAACTCCAATATCGACAAGGCTATCTATGTATTCTGTGGAAAGAAAGTTTGGCATGGTAAAAGATACACTGAGAATAAAATTGGAGTCATTTGACTCTCTAGTCAGAGTCCAGCACCCCTTGACCCTCATGGAGTTAATTTGACTCCTATATAAGGGTCAAATTACCACACTACCAGAGCTTTACACTCTCTTATCAGAGTCAATCACCCCCTGGCTCTCATGGAGTCAATCTGACTCTAAAATCAGAGTCAAATTATCGGGGGCCAGTGTCTGGCTGACCCTTTTCACCGACTCTTTTCGCTCGCTGGACAGAAAGCTTCGTTTCATTACTTGTGATGGCAGTGTGCAGACGGCGTGGAGAGAACAGTTTTCAGCATCCTTTGTCAGTATAAACATTACTTTATTGGTCATAGTTGGTTCTATACATGAACAAGTGGTTTTCTGTGTGTTTCTTAATTTTTAATTTCTTAATTTTTACTGGCCCGGGCTTTCAGTTGCCACACCCTTTATGTGATATGTTGGTATACAGGTCAGCAGGTTTTGTTTCCAGGTTGTAGGTTTGACCCACCAATGCATGTCAGTGGAGAGGTATGCTCACTCATTGGTTTATTTTTTCATCTTTAGATATGAGTTAAAATATCTCCCAAAGTTTACGATTTTGAAGGAAATAGTTTGTTTACTCTCTAGTATGGTCACACGGTTTCCTAATCCAACATCCAACAAACATGTCATGCTGTTTATTACCAGATTTACGAACTGTTTGTTATTGCTACATGTAATCCACTTCTCACCG
Source organism: Lingula anatina (assembly GCF_051362555.1). Classification (NCBI taxonomy): domain Eukaryota; kingdom Metazoa; phylum Brachiopoda; class Lingulata; order Lingulida; family Lingulidae; genus Lingula; species Lingula anatina. The sequence continues at coordinate 851,195 of NW_028257603.1, forward strand.
CATGGCCTAGTGGTTAGGGTGTCTGCCTCTGGAGCGGGAGGACGCCGGGTTCGAACCCGTCCGGGGACAACAGTCTGAAATGAACGATACTTGCTGTCACTCCACTTGTCGCTATTGTAGCTGTTTTTGTTCATGATGTATCAAGGAGTCAAATATTCCTTAATATGGGGTCATGGTGACTCTTTTGTAGAGATAAATCAAGGGATGAAGGGATGTGTGAATGTAGTCAATTGTGACCCTCCTGTGGGGTGTTGGGTGGCATTTCTCCTTCGGAGTCAACTTGACTCCAATTGGGAGTTATTTTAGGCACCACTGCTGGACTCCAAGTTTGGAGTCACTTGGACTCCGATTTTATTCTCAGTGTCATGTTGATATTCGATTGTCGATGAGGTCCAGCGGTTTTAAGGATACAAGATAGCCAAAAAAAAAAGTATTTTGGTATTGTGCTGATTTTGTTCACTGATAAATCGAGGATTTCCAAATGTGGGAGTTGTATTGGGTGTAGACCACCTTTAGCAATTGATAAGTAGTTTTCAAAGGATGACCTTCTCTGTATTTGATTTTAATTATTAGTATTTATACTCATTTTAATACTATATTTTCCAGATTCTTTCGCTATACTTAGTATATGTTGCAAAGAGAGCACAATGAACCCTAAGTACTATATATAATAACAGTTTTCCTGTGTTAAATTATTTTTGTGCGCATTTTTGCTACATATTTAATCAATATAAAAATTAAACTTTTCTACATACACTCACAAGTTAACTCACTTGATATTCCAACGGTAAAAGTAAGCTACTATAAGACCACAGACCGCAGCAGATATGACACCGAGAGATGCTCCCAAGGAAAGCCACAGGTTTGATGAAATGATCGTATGTGTAGAACTGTCGCATTCCCTCTCAAGTCTACTCAGGCTGCTCTCTAAGCTTGTTTTAGATCCATTCATGTAGCAAGTGGAGTCATTGGAGAATATTGTCGTCATGTTAGAATGGATAATCAAATGGAGGAATCCTATCCCGTCGCAAACGTTGCAGTCCATGGGATTGTTGCTCATGTTCAAAGTTACATCCAAACTACTGGCATTCATCTTCATAATGTAGTCTAACTGCGATATTGCCAAGGCGGTTAGTTGATTAGTGCTTATATCTATGTATTCTATGGAAAGTAAGTTTGGCATGGTAAAAGATAATGTTGATATTCGATTGTCGCTGAGGTCCAGCCGTTTTAAGGATACAAGATAGCCAAAAATATAATTTATTGGTCACAATAAAGGGATTTATGTGTGATGAGGGTATTAATGTGATGTAAGATGCCCAGGGAAACTCCCAGAGACTAAGATAAGCTCCAGATGTTTCTTCCCTAATTACAGACAGGATGTCTTCGCTTTGTATTTCACGCTGTTAAGTTAATTACTACCAAGTGACACTGGTCAGATACCAGTATAGCAAAACCTGATTGGACAGTACAACCTAGTCTCATTATGATCAGCCAATCAGAATCATAAGGAGTTCAGCTTCACCAAGAACAAAGAACACTCTCTCTCACTTCCTTAGAAAATTTTAACCTAGTAGTACATGCTCAGGAGAGAAAAGTTTTTAGTGAATTTCATAAAGTTTCTCAAAGTTTCTCGAAGTTATCAGCACCACAAGGAATATCAAGCAAAACGCAAGTGTATCATAAAGAGGCGATCACCAGTTAATCAAATTCACAACAAGGGTGAGTACCTAAATTCTAGAACCTGTTTGAGTATTTAAGATCAAAGTTTAAGCTATTGCAGTATTTAGTGAATTTTGCATTCACTTTACACAGAACTTGACTTGTCTCACATTATTCAGAATGGTTCACAAGGTTTTAGCACTGGGTCACTCATACATTTGTAGGTTAGGGCAAACTGTAGAAAATCTGCAAGAAGACTATTTTAATCTGGGTTTTGACGGGACTAGTGTACAAGTTGTCTGTCATGGCATAGGGGGAGGTGTAATTAGTAAGGGCCCTAAGTCTCTTAGAAATGAAATGCATATGCTAGCTAGCTATAACCCAGATGTAGTATACCTTCAAGTAGGAGGCAACGATTTGGCTAAGAAATATGCAGATCCCTTAGGAACTGCACAGGAGGTATTGAAATTTGCTGAGGACTTGATCAGTTTCCCAAGCGTTAAGTTAGTCATCATTGGACAACTGCTGCCACGTTATGTAGATACAGGGTCTTACAATGAAAAGGTAGTTAAAACAAATCTACATCTCAAAGCATATGCACAAAGTTGCCCCAACATATATTTTTGGCATCACAGGGGTTTCTGGAAAGATTCACGGGGCATGTTTAGTAGAGATAGGGTACATTTGAACTATTCAGGAATGCAAAAATATGCCAAGAGCGTACGCTGTGCCATAGGAAAGGGCCTTGCAAAATTGTAGTAGCCAACAGAACCTAAGTTTAGTTAAGCACTTTAGTTTCAGTACTGCACTCTCAAGAGTAGAATTAACATTTAAAACACACAGTTTACAGTGAAGGCCAGTTCATCTTAACTGCATATTTTAACTAGTACAATTGGAACTAACTTCACAAATCAGGCATTGTTCAGTGAGAAAGTAGCATCAGCTATCAAATTATCCCGGTGTAAGTACATATAAACATGTCTTGGAAATAGTTAATATGCTAACAAGGGAAGTCCTATATAGGATAAATGACAATAGTCTCCATTTTTATAGTGTTGGTTTAGCAAACTTAGTATATAAAGTGCTGTATGAAAATTATGTTTCTTTGCAAAATTATAAATTGGTTTTTGCTCAGTGCTTAATCTCTGATTTAAATTCAATAATGTAAAGCTAACATGTGGAGATTCAACAGTATCTGACTGTTTGTATGGGGCGAGTTCTTCAGTAGTGTTGGCTATGCTAACATGTGGAGATCGTCTCCAGTATTGGATTGTTTGTATGGGGCGAGTTCTTCAGTAGTGTTGGCTATGCTAACATGTGGAGATCGTCTCCAGTATTGAATTGTTTGTATGGGGCGAGTTCTTCAGTAGTGTTGGCTATGCTAACATGTGGAGATCGTCTCCAGTATTGGAATGTGGTATGGGGCGAGTTCTTCAGTAGTGTTGGCTATGCTAACATGTGGAGATCGTCTCCAGTATTGGATTGTTTGTATGGGGCGAGTTCTTCAGTAGTGTTGGCTATGCTAACATGTGGAGATCGTCTCCAGTATTGGATTGTTTGTATGGGGCGAGTTCTTCAGTAGTGTTGGCTATGCTAACATGTGGAGATCGTCTCCAGTATTGGATTGTTTGTATGGGGCGAGTTCTTCAGTAGTGTTGGCTATGCTAACATGTGGAGATCGTCTCCAGTATTGGATTGTTTGTATGGGGCGAGTTCTTCAGTAGTGTTGGCTATGCTAACATGTGGAGATCGTTTCCAGTACTTGCTTGATGTAGGAAGTGAGATCTCAGTAGTGTTAGAATCAGCTACATTTTCATTAGGCTAATAGAGTCCATTTCAGACTCAATATAAGCATATATATGGATATACCATATACTAATTTGAGTTTAGAAATGCATATAAACATGTGAAGGCTAAATTAGGTTCAGTTAAATTTATAATGATTCAGCAGCTGTAATGTTTACTGTCAGTAAAATAGTACTTAAGGTATTCTAGTGTATCTCCTATTCATTTCACAAAATAACCCCATGGACAAGCTTGCTGTGCGCATAAATTTACTTATTCCAGTAGACATGCCACCAACAAGAAGGAGTCGAGTGAGTGCCCGGGCAACACCAGTGGCCCCTCGTGGGAGACCAGCTCGTGCATCCAAAACAAACAGCAGACAAGAAATGGCAATCCAAAACTTAGAAGCAGCCATTGACTATGATAAATTAGCCGATAAAGTGGCTCAAAGACTAATGGCTGCCCAACAGAATACTCCACCCACGCCTACTGAAACGCCCACATTTGAACCACAGCCAGGTCCAAGCTCTTCCCAGGATGAACAACCCAGTGCAGGTACGAACTTTCTGATTGACCCAAACCTGTATACAACTATGCCTCTGGGTTTTCACGTGGATGAAAAGACCAGACAAAAAATCTTTAACAATGAATATGTGGAATTTGCACAGCTTTTATACCCAGAGCAGAGCACAACTTTCAACCTTTACACAGACAGAGACGGTAATGTCACCTCACAACCAAAAACAAAATTCCTAAGAAGTATAAACCAGTGGAACCAGTCTTTTGACATTTTTCTGGCTATTTATTCATCTAAATTTTCAAACGAAACCCCCAATTTAGCTAAGTATGCAAGTACAATTAGACAAATTGACAACACATATGGATTTGCAGCTGCAAAATTTTATGATGAAAATTTTAGAAAGCTAAGAGCCTTGGCCCCTCTTGACTGGTCCATAGCACATAATGAGCTATGGCGACAGGTAACCATCAAATTTAATAAAGTAGGCCCAACAACATTCTCCCGCCCAGTTAGGAAACAGCCCCAGCCCTTTCGTTCCCAATACAACACGAGGACCCCCTTTGGATATTGCAGAAAGTACAATTCTGAAGGAGTATGCCACTACAACAACTGCATATACAGGCATGCTTGCTTCCAATGCCAACAACAGCACCCTTTCAAGTTCTGCAGAGGAAAAGATAATCACAACCCAAAACAAAACCCTGCAAGCACTACCAACACCAATAAAGGCAAAACTTCTTGAAAGATACCTACAAGGTTATGATGAAATAAATAAAAAGTACCTTATTGAGGGCTTTAACAAGGGGTTTGCACTGGGGATTCAGGGAACAGTCAATCCAAATCACGCAAAAAATCATAAATCTCTGTCCAATAATATGAATGCAGCCAAAGCTAAAATTGAGAAGGAAATTCAGTTAGGGCGCATTATGGGTCCATTCAATGAACCTTTAGAAAATTCAGTGATTTCCCCATTAGGTCTAATACCAAAAAAGGAGGCTAACAAATTCCGCCTGATACATGACTTGTCCTACCCAGAAGAAAAATCAATCAACTCCTATATCCCGGAAACATTTTCACGCGTCCAATACGAAAACATTGAAAATGTGATTTCTTTGGTTATTAAATTTGGCAAACATGCATTAATGTCCAAAGCAGATATAGCTGATGCTTTCAGGCTTATCCCAATACACCCATCAAATTACAAATTCTTAGGCTTCTCCTGGAATGAAAAATTTTACTATGATAAATGTCTACCAATGGGATGCTCCTCCTCATGTAAAATATTCGAATCCTTCAGCTGTGCTCTGCAATGGATAATGGTACACAAGTTCAACACGTTAGGCATTTCACATCTGCTAGATGATTTCTTTTTTATAGGACCTCAAAATGATGATCGTTGTAACACTGCATTAAATAACTTCTTGTTGTTATGTTAGGAAATAGGAGTCCCTATAAATAACGAGAAAACAGTCACACCCACTACTGTAATCACTATTTATGGAATTGAAATAAACTCTGACACAATAACTGCTCAGCTTCCCCAAGAAAAGGTCTCAAAAGCAGTACAGCTCCTTAAATCCATGAATAAAAAGAAAAAAGTTAAACTTAGGGACATGCAATCCCTAATTGGTTTTCTAAATTTTGCTTGTTCAGTAATAATACCAGGACGAGCATTCCTACGCCGCCTCATTGATCTAACGCGAGGAATTAAACATCCCCATCACTATATCAGGTTGAACAAAGAAGCTAGGGCAGACATGTCTGCATGGTTAAGTTTCCTACACCATCATAATGGCAAATCCTGTTTCCTATTTGAAAAGTGGCTCTCATCCGAAAGTATAAAATTTTTCTCAGATGCAGCCGGAAAAAATGGGGGCTTCGCAGCCATCTTAGGTAGTCAATGGTTTATGGATAAATGGCCAAGAGACCTCGAAGATATGCATATCACATGGAAAGAACTATTCCCAATCATTCTAGGCATAGAAATTTGGGGCAAAAAAATAGCGAATCATAAAATACTGTTCATGTGTGACAATGCATCAGTAGTGGATATCATAAACAAGACTTCAAGCAAAGATAAACATATCATGATTTTAGTAAGAAGACTTGTCCTGGCAACATTAAAATATAACATTCATTTCAAAGCCAAACATATCCCCGGATATACAAATATCATAGCAGATAAACTTTCCCGATTTAAATTACAGGAAGCTTTCTCATGGGCACCATGGCTGGACCCTCAACCAACCCCAATACCCAAAACTCTGACTCTGATGTCATCCAACAGTTGTTAAAAGCTTCACTTGCTCCAAACACAAGAAAAATGTACGGGAGAGTGCTCACTAACTTCAATACCTACCACAAGCAGAAATACGCCAAGCCTGCAGAATATCCACTCGACCAACAAATCTTAGCTGGTTACATTTCTCATCTTTTCCAACAGAAATATCAGGCGGCGACAATAGTGTCATATATATCAGTCTTGAGTTTTGTGCACAAGATGGATAATCTCCCAGATCCGACCAACTCATTCTTTGTCAAACAATTACTGAAAGGGGTAAAAAATACTTGCAAAGCACCAGATACAAGATTACCAATCACTCTAGAATTATTGCATCAGATAGTTAGAAGTAGTGACAAAGTGATCCCATCATTTAACAAGCGTCTTCTATGCAATGCCATGTTCCTATTAGCATTCCATGCCTTTCTGAGAATAGGGGAATTTACAGTAACAGGGTCAAATAAGATGGAAAATATTCTTCAAGTTCAACATGTAGTGTTTAAATATGCAAGCACTAAGTTAACTAGCATGAGTGTAAAAATTGTGCATTTTAAGCATAGCAACAACAAGCCGGTTTATATTGAAATTCCAAGTTCCAGCTCTATTGACATATGCCCCGTACATACTTTAAAAGCATATCTAGATGTCTTCAAACACTCTTCAGGACCCTTGTTTCAATTTGTAGACAGATCCCCAGTACCACGCTCCTTTTTCACAACAAAATTACAAGCAATTCTTTCCTTTAATGGCCTTGACTCCAAAGTGTACAAAAGCCACAGCTTTAGAATAGGTGCAGCAACATCAGCAGCCGCAAGGGGTACACCAGAAATAGTCATTCAAAAAATGGGTAGATGGAAATCAAATGCACTAAAAAGTTACATCCGTATCTCGACATTTTCTTAAAATCCAAGTCAATAATAACAAAAGGGAGGTCAGCAGAGACTGCTCCTTAATAACACTGCTCATCAACAACAAAAAGGTGGCTTATGCAGACTGCTCCAAAGACTTAATTCACAAAACCCCAAAACAAGTAAGGTCAAATCCTGGTTCCATCACGGTTATATACTTTTCTAGAACTTTGTGAACTCAGTATTTTGTCCTTGTTAACACTGGATCTGGAAACTGGATCCCAAGGCCAGCAATGCCTGCTTGGGTGACATGTCAGCCATTGGATAGTTACCATATTTGTATAGAGACTTAATTGTTATAAGTTAGCATTAGTTGATCTATCACGGTCATTTGTAACTGTATCACCTTCCATTTTATATGAGATGTTTACTATATAGAAAACTTAATTATAACAGGTTAGCATTAGTCAATTTATCAGGATCATTTGTAACTGTATCACTTTCCACTTTATATGTATTGTTTACTGTAGCTAACGTTTTAATGTGAAGCACCTTTCTTGTAATTTATTTTGGCATAAAGAGCTATTTAATTAGCAATAATTGAGATTATCAAGGTCATGAATACATGCTAGTGACCATATGGATATTAGATACGTAGAGTTCTGATGGTAAGCAAAGTGATAATGAACAACTTCCACCAAGGTCAGCAATGCCTGCTTGGTGACAACTTATCAACTTAGTTAAGAAAATTTCTTAATATTTAATATTTATAATGGTGTATGGCATATAGCCCAGGAAATATAGAATAGTAACAGAAAGTATGAAAATTAGGTAATTCAATCATTGTAAGAGAATGCAACCTTGTATAAATATCACTATGAGGAATTAGCATGAATTCAGAGGAGTCTCCTTGGATGGGGGGATACAGACTGCGGACAGTCTGTATCTTTGGCCCTTTTTCCCTCCATCTTTGCTGAAATGTAAATTATATCTTTAAGCTTGAAAATTATATAACATGCATGATTGTCATTCATAGATTTATATCTAACTCTCAGTATTTTTCATTCGTACTTTGAACATTAATCAAAGTGCAAATGTCAATAAAATGACATTTTCAACCTACATCTATTTGATTCTGTTGTTTTGTGTATGATAACAAAATTTGACAGCAAACTAGCCGCGGCGACTCCTCTCAATTCATGCACTCATAAATATAATTTATTGGTCACAATAAAGGGATTTATGTGTGATGAGGGTATTAATGTGATGTAAGATGCCCAGGGAAACTCCCAGAGACTAAGATAAGCTCCAGATGTTTCTTCCCTAATTACAGACAGGATGTCTTCGCTTTGTATTTCACGCTGTTAAGTTAATTACTACCAAGTGACACTGGTCAGATACCAGTATAGCAAAACCTGATTGGACAGTACAACCTAGTCTCATTATGATCAGCCAATCAGAATCATAAGGAGTTCAGCTTCACCAAGAACAAAGAACACTCTCTCTCACTTCCTTAGAAAATTTTAACCTAGTAGTACATGCTCAGGAGAGAAAAGTTTTTAGTGAATTTCATAAAGTTTCTCAAACCCAACCCTGTCCCTCCCTAATGTTCCCTGATTAATTAACACTACAAAACAATTATTAATTCTATGTATCATTATTATATGTATGGTATTTATGTTTAGAAACATTTGACATATAGGTAAGCCTCTATGTGTTAGCAGTTCTCATTTTGTTTAAGTCAACATACAGGGCATAACCTTAGCATAGGGCACATATGGCAGTTATAAGGCCAAGAGAGACAACTCGATTAGTGGGCTGTCAGAGCATTGAGGAAACCTACGTCCCCTTCCTGAAGGGTAGGGGTTGCGCAGCTCGCTCTCAGCCTCGGCCGAATTTTGGACATAAAATTTATCTAAAACATATTGCCATGTGTGGGCCCTTTTTCCCTCCATCTTTGCTGAAATGTAAATTATATCTTTAAGCTTGAAAATTATATAACATGCATGATTGTCATTCATAGATTTATATCTAACTCTCAGTATTTTTCATTCGTACTTTGAACATTAATCAAAGTGCAAATGTCAATAAAATGACATTTTCAACCTACATCTATTTGATTCTGTTGTTTTGTGTATGATAACAAAATTTGACAGCAAACTAGCCGCGGCGACTCCTCTCAATTCATGCACTCATAAAAGTCTTTTGGTATTGTGCTGATTTTGTTTACTGATAAATCGAGGATTTCTAAGTGTGGGAGTTGTATGGGATGTAGACCACCTTCAGCAATCAAAGGACCTAAATTGTTTTCTTTCAGATACAAGTAAATCAGTGAGATGAAATTTTCAAAAAATGGTTTTGGAAGGAAGTTAACACCATTATAAGATAAATCCAGAAACTCTAGCCGATCTAAGCCATAAAGTAAGGCACAAAAAGTTTTTAAATTCACGTCCTCTATTCTGAGATATCTGAGCTTGTTTGGAAAGAAATAAACGGACCCCTTAAAAGTATCACATGGTAAATAATCATTCCTGTCTGTGGCCCACCAGCTTATAGACACGTATTCTAAATTTTCAGGCAGGTTTATTTTCAAAATTGGGAGCTCTAACCGAAAATTATGTGGGGCACTTCGAATTGTTTGGGGGGTTGGGCTTACATACGAGTATTTAGCTGGTGCTAAAGGAACCTTTGAACGGCCATACCTAAAAGAGTTTGATAGAATATCTTGAGGTGTCACCAAACTCGTGCGATAAATATTGTTGTCCACTCTAAAAAGTGTTAGGTTTGTATTCATCATTAGATCATGAAATATTTTATCGAAACCAATTTCCTGTATTCCATTTTCCAAACCAAATAAAAGGTTGTTGCCAGACAAATCTACATATTCTAAATGAGGCAGAAACTTAAAATTTTGAAGGTCAATCGCTTCTATTCTATTGCGTATTAATTCCAATGTCTTAAGTGATGTTCGTTTCAAACACTGAAAAGTATTAGCAGACACAATCCACTGTGGAACATTTGGTTTCCAATTTCGCCATCCGAATATGTGGTACATGTGAAGAACTTCAATTGACGTATTGTTCAGGTCACATATGAACTTCTCGGCCTCTGTGACTGACATAAAGTTGGCATATTCTATGTCCAATGTTTTCAAAAGTGGAAATGAAGACAATGTGTCATATTCTACGGTGTCCAGTCCACAATCAATGAAAGCCAGTCGTTCAATAGGACAGTTTTTCAGCATGGCAAAAGTGTGCTTTCTTATGTTCCTTACAGATCCAACTCCATAAAACACGACTGTTTTCAGTGAAGTAAGATTGTTGTATCCGCGACCAAATGGTTTATATCCATCTGGTAGACTTGGAAAGGTCACTTGTTGCAATTGGTGTAAGGGAGCTAAGGTTTGGTCTAAATAGCCTTGTTGAATCTGTGCACTGCTGCTCATTCTTCCGAACATCAGAACTTCTAACGAGATTAAATCACGAAACAAGTTCGTGGGGAATGCTTCATAATCGAAGTTCATGTCCCAATGAAGTGGAGACAAATCTAAGAGTTCCAAATTCCATAAACCTGTAAAACTATCCTCGTGAAAGTGTTTTATGTTGTTCCCTCCGACATACAGTGCTTTCAGTCCCTCCAGTTGGCTAAATGCGTGCGGTGGGATCTCAGACAGACCGGTGTAGCGTAGATCCAATACAGTTGTATTAAGTGGTATAGCTATCTCCAGGGGCAGGGCACGGATTGGGCTGTAAGAGCAGTTGAGAATCCCCTGTGACCAGGACGTAAAATCACAGTGACATGGCGCCGGGCATCTCTGAGCCTTGAAACCTCCACAACTAACAATGAAATTCACCAAACACCACAGATACAGAATAAAGTAACCTTTTCCTGGCATCGTGGACATTTCAGTTATCGGTATTCTGGGCTCCCTTTTTGCGAGTAAGGATTGAATGATTCACATACAGAAAAAAATTACTATACAGCCACTCATGCAGGCACATTCTATAATTCCCAATGAAACTCTCCTCTTAAGATAGGGCCAAATTGTGTCGACGAACTTTTTATAGGCATTTATATATTTATGGGCTACATAAACATTTATCTAAGCTTACATGTCGTGATACTCTTCTGCTTTGGTTGTGAATTTGACTAGGATTGCTTTATACACGAACAGTTAATTAAATATAGTACTTTCTCCGGGTCTTTTATCCAATGTTTTTCTTCCTGGTTTTGTAGAGATTGTTGTTGGCATTATTAAAAGAAAATTCAATAGGTTTATACAGACTTATAAAAAGCGTTTAGCGTGTAGAATCAACACCGTGTTTCCATTGCGCTCCTTTATGTCTAAGATCTAATAAACTTAGTTTATGTTCACAACCACAAGTCACGATCACACGAGTATAGAACACTACGCCTCCCTAATATCTTGCAGATTAACATTTTTTTACATTTGCTGAAACCAGAACGCATTGATCAAAATGAAGAATGTGAGAAAAAAGACAAGGAAACCTTAGAACAAACAAAATCAATGACCAATGATGACAGGAGGAGAGGTAGTGCGATTGCACCCACCGCAAGTGATTTTTGATAAAAGATATGTTACGTGTAAACGTGTTCTCCACCCCTCCTCCCAAGTTCATAAGAAAGCTTTTTTTTCTATATCCTTCTTTATATTAAAATGTGTGTAATTCAAATAACTTATGCTCTCACACAACTGTAACAAATCCTCTCCGTCAACTTGGGGAACCTGTGCGTGTATAATTATTTTGTTTGCCAACAGCCGTGGGGAATTCCCTCTTCATCCACCGAACTTTATGATTGGACAGGCTTTTTTAAGGTGATACGTGAGTATATTGTCTGTTACATAAAGGCAATTTGGGAAGTTTTGAAAAGGAAGATGATTGCCTTTTGAGACTTGCCATGTGAGGTTTAAAAATGTCAAGTTTGATTTGTGGCAACATTTTCTTTGAAATAAACACAGAAGTTAAAATTGAGGAAGTTATAAACGGAAGTAAAAATTACTGACTTCAAAAGAAATTAAAATTTATTTGGGTATTGTAAGAAAATATCACATCATTTCAAAACAGTCCACAGTGCGTCCTCTAGGGGCAGGCCAGGAGGCACCTCTGCTGAGCCAAGAGCGCAGCGTTTGCGGGGAGCTGAGGAGCGCGAGCATCTGGCTCAGCGCAAGTGGCGCGCGCCAATTGCTTACCGTGTGCGGGGTGCTTTACAAGTTCAGTTGCAAACATACGTGATGTTAATGAGTAGATTTTTCGTATCAGTAATACGCTTTGCATATCATATCTGACATTTTATCTATCTTTATTTTCAAATTTCAAAAGTTTCATATACGTAGTAGTAAAATGAAAATAAAATATATATTAGATCAAACGATATTAACTATTTTGAACATATTTTTAAATATTAAATTTTTTCAATCGTATATCTATGACGATTCTAGGACAATCCCCCCGCCCCCAGGAAAGCCCCCCCCCCCAAGAAATATATATTCGTATACAAATATAAAGTACTGTAAAAACTATAAAGTTTAAAACATTCCATCCCTTTTATTAATATTTTAATGTGATAATGCGTCTTCATCATGAAACATATTATTTTATAAGAAATTCCTTTTCACTTTATATTTTTATATATTTGTATATAAATATATATTATTTATATATATTTGTATATAAATATTTATTTTCGGAGGGAATCGTCCGGGGGGGAGGGGATTGTGCGGGAGTGGGGGGGGGGCGGGATTATATAAAAGCACTGTGCTATATGACAAGCTTTCCCTGGAAAAAAAACTTGAAGTCTTCCATCAGATCTCTTTGAGGTTTTCAGAAAACTTCTAGAGGTGTGCTTAGTCATTATCATGTTATCAGTGACAAGGCATCAGCAACAGTGGAAGGGTGACGTATTATACAAATGGACTATACAGGCCTCTGTATGACTAACATCAAATTGCTTATCATGTCACACACAAACGGCACAAACTGTCGGGCGTAGATGTCTTATGCGCTTTTTTTATTATTTTGATTACGACCTTGAGAATCCATGCGTGTACACATTATTGTTCGCCCACAGCTGTGGGGGATTCCCTCATGTACCCCTGTTCTTTATGATTGGATACCCTTTGTTGTCATGTACGGTAGAACGGGTTTTGATACTTCGATGAAGGTCAGGCTTATTTAACTTAGGCCCTATTTAGGTACAATTTACTCCTGAGAAAATTGCAGCATTTTTGTACTCAACACTTATGTTTTGTCCTGTGAAAGCCTGTACTTGTTAGTTCAATTACTCCTGCTACTCAATTTTTTTTCGCCCAACAGATTTCTGCTACATACAAATAAACATACTTGTTGCTTATACATAATTATAAAAAACGAAAGAGAAAGAAGAATCTTTCGAGAAATTTTATGTTTTTAAGACAATGCATGGATTGTATTTAACACTTCCTTCTCTCCTCTCCCATCTGGATGCAGGGAACGACAGTGACATGAGGTACCAGGAAGCCCCTATCCCAAAAAAGCAATTCCCAATTTGTCCTGACATCCTTAACATTTTTCTAACAACCTCGTGCACCAATACATACATGACAAAGTTTCAAGGGCAGAAATATGCTATGTAGTTTTGGCGGCTTTTTTCTTCTTTTGCTCCAAGCCTAGATTATACATGTATACGAGTATTTTATTTTAAAAAATCTTTGTTGAAGAAGTGTCTTAAACATAATAATTTCTTTCGTAAAAAAAAAAAAAAAATTAAAGTGAGAAATGTTTATATCAAATCTCTCTCTCCCATTGCTGAGCCGCTTTAGGTTAATCGAGGTGCATATTGTACTAATAAAGAATACTGTATTAATACAGAACACTGGATACAAGAGTCGGCAAAGGCGAAAAGAAAGTGACGTTACAAAATATGCATCTATTTATGGCATCTACATATCAAAATTTATTTACTCAAAATAATTTATATTGTCACACAATTGTTACAAATATCCACACAGTTTTTTCGATCTGATCTACAATACGTAAGCCATAAGTGCATGTTACAAAACAGTTCAAAAACCAAAAACCTCAGCCACATAACTTCAGTCATCTCGTCTTCATCAGCTTGCTCAAGTGGTTTATTCACATCAAAAATTGCGTCGGAAAGACGATTGCAGAACAGACAGTGTCCGTCTGGGTTCTCAGTCCACTTTATATACCCTCAACAGTTTAAAATCAAATCCAATCAGCTACATGAGTTCAGTCGTGTCATCTTTCTCGGGTTGCACAAGTATATTATTCTCATCAAAGATGGCGTTGGAGAGGCGTTTCCAGAACAAACGTTGTCCATCGGGGTCCTCAGTCCACTTTATATACCCTCTAGCTCTAATGTACTTTCGCAGCGATTTCGTCATAGCATCAAATGGCACAGGTTGAAACATAACCGGGATTACTGATTGATAACCACGAGCAAGAGACATCTGAAACTCAAACTCACACCAAGGATTGAGCACGTAGCTCTCAGACAGAACAAGCACTGTTTTTCTGCTGTTTTCCACGGCCTCTACGATGGCCTCGGAAAGGGAAGCGCCACCAATGAAATTTCTTTGATCTATGATAACATCAAGTTGATCCACGTCTTCTAGATGATGCAACAGCACGTGCGTTACCCAGTAATAATCGTTGTCGTCATAGGAGGCGTACACGTGACCAGGTGGTGCAGCAATGACACCTCTCTTTCGAAAATGGCGGCGAAGAAGGAAGAAGTGGTATCTATAAAATTGGGAGAAAAACAAAAACGTGATCGGTAATCATTACAAATATTTTACTGAAATGTCGCACTAAATGACATAGAAACACTTTAATACCCATTCAAACTATTGGGATTCACTTTCCTAATGTAGTCCAACTCCAATAGCGACAATTCAGTTGGTTAGTGCTTATATCTATGTATTCTATGAAAAGAAAGTTAGTCATGGTAAAAGATAATGTAAATATTTCATTGTCGCTGAGGTGCATTCGTTTCAACGATACAAGATAGCCACGAAAGTCTTTTGGTATTATGTCGATTTTGTTCACTGATAAATCGAGGATTTCTAAGTGTGGGAGTTGTATTGGATGTAGACCACCTTTAGCAATTGATAATTAGTTTTCAAAGGATAACCTACACTGTATTTGATTTTAACTATTAGTATTAATATTCATTTTAATACTATATTTTCTAGATTCTATCACTATATTTAGTATATGTTGCAAAGAGAGCACAATGAACCCTTAGGACTATATATAATAGTTTTCCTGTGTTAAATTATTTTTATGCGCATTTTGATACATATTTAATCAATATAAAAATTGAACTTGTCTACATACACTCACAAGTTAACTCACTTGATATTCCAACGGTAAATGTAAGCTACTATAAATCCACAGGCAACAGCAAATATGACACCAAGAGATGCTACCAAGGAAAGCCACTGGTTTGATGAAATGATCGTATGTGGAGAACTGTCGCATTCCCTATCAAGTCTACTCAGGCTGCTCTCTAAGCTTGTTTTAGATCCATTCACGTAGCAAGTGGAGTCGTTGGAGAATATTGTCGTCATGTTGGAATGGATAATCAAATGGAGGAATCCTATCCCGTCGCAAACGTTGCAGTCCATGGGATTGTTGCTCATGTTCAAAGTTACATCCAAACTACTATCATTTATCTTCAAAATGTAATCCAACTGTGATATCGACAAGGCAGTTAGTTGGTTAGTGCTTATATCTATGTATTCTATGGAAAGTAAGTTTGTAATAGTAAAAGATAATGTTGATATTCGATTGTCGCTGATGTCCAGCCGTTTTAAGGATACAAGATAGCCAAAAAAGTCTTTTGGTATTGTGCTGATTTTGTTCACTGATAAATCGAGGATTTCTAAATGAGGGAGTTGTAATGGATTAAGACCACCTTCAGCTATCAAAGGTCCTAAATTGTTTTCTTTCATATACAAGTATATCAGTGAGGTTAAATTATCAAAAAATGTTTTTGGAAGGAAGTTAACACCATTATAAGATAAATCCAGAAACTCTAGCCGATCTAAGCCATAAAGTGAGGCACAAAAAGTTTTTAAATTCATGTCCTCTATTCTGAGATATCTGAGCTTGTTTGGAAACAAAAAAACGGACCCCTTAAAAGTATCACATGGTAAGATATTATTTCTATCTGTGGCCCACCAGCTTATAGACACGTATTCTAAATTTTCAGGCAGGTTTATTTTCAAAATTGGGAGCTCTAACCGAAAATTATGTGGGGCACTTCGAGTTGTTTGGGGGGTTGGGCTTACATACGAGTATTTAGCTGGTTCTAAAGGAAGCTTTGGACGGCCATACCAAAAAGAGTTTGATGGAATATCTTGAGGTGTCACCAATCTCCTGCCATAAACATTGTTGTCCACTCTAAAAAGTGTTAGGTTTGTATTTAACATCAGATCACGAAATGTTTTATCGAAACCAAAGTCCTGTTTTCCATTTTCCAAAGTAAATAAAAGGTTGTTGCCAGACAAATCTACATATTCTAAATGAGGCAGAAACTTTAAATTTTGAAGGTCAATCGCTTCTATTCTATTGCGCATTAATTCCAATGTCTTAAGTGATGTTTGTTTCAAACACTGAAAAGTATCAGCAAACACAATCCACTGTGGAACATTTGGTTCCCCATTTCGCCATCCGAATATGTCGTACATGTGAAGAACTTCAATTGAGGTATTGTTCAGGTCACATATAATCTTCTCGGCCTCTGTGACTGACACAAAGTTGGCATATTCTATGTCCAATACTTTCAGATGTGGAAATGAAGACAATGTGCCATATTCTACGGTGTCCAGTCCACAGCTAATGAAAGCTAATCGTTCGATAGGACAGTTTTTCAACATGGCAAAAGTGTGCTTTCTTATGTTCGTTACAGATCCAACTCCATGAAACACCACTGTTTTCAGTGAAGTAAGATTGTTGTATCCGCGACCAAATGGTGGATTTCCATCCGGTAGACTTGGAAAGGTCACCTGTTGCAATTGGTGTAAGGGAGCTAAGGTTTGGTCTAAATAGCCTTGTTGAATCTGTGCACTGCTGCTCATTCTTCCGAACATCAGAACTTCTAACAAGATTAAATCACGAAACAAGTTCGTGGGGAATGCTTCATAATCGAAGTTCATGTCCCAATGAAGTGGAGACAAATCTAAGAGTTCCAAATTCCATAAACCTGTAAAACTATCCTCGTGAAAGTGTTTTATGTTGTTCCCTCCGACATACAGTGCTTTCAGTCCCTCCAGTTGGTTAAATGCGTGCGGTGGGATCTCAGACAGACCGGTGTAGCGTAGATCCAGTACAGTTGTATTACGTGGTATAGCTATCTCCAGGGGCAGGGCACGGATTGGACTGTAAGAGCAGTTGAGAATCCCCTGTGACCAGGACGTAAAATCACAGTGACATGGCGCCGGGCATCTCTGAGCCTTGAAACCTCCACAACTAACAATGAAATTCACCAAACACCACAGATACAGAATAAAGTAACCATTTCCTGGCATCGTGGACATTTCAGTTATCGGCAATCTGGGCTCCCTTTTTGCGAGTAAGGAATGATTCACATACACAATTTTTTTACTAAACAGCCACTCATGCAGTCACATTCTATAATTCCACATGAAACTCTCCTCTTAAGATAGGGCCAAATTATGGCGACGGGCTTTTTTATAGGCATTTATATATATTTATGGACTACATAAACATTTATCTAAGCTTACACATTGTATTACTCTTCTACTTTGGTTGTGAATTTGACGAGGATTATACACGAACAATTAACTAAATGTAGTACTTTCTCTGGGTCTTTTATCCAATATGTTTTTCTTCCTGGTTTTGAAGAGATCGGTTGACATTTTTAAAAGAAAATTCAATATGTTTATACATGTACAGACTTATTAAAAGCGTTTAGAGTGTAGAATCAACACCGTGTTTCCATTGCGCTCCTTTATGTTCACAACCACAAGTCACGATCTCACGCGTATGGAACACCGTGCCCCTTTAATACCTTGCGAAATGACGTTTTTTAACATTTGCTGAAACCAGAACGCATTGATGAAAATGAAGAATGTGAGAAAAAAAAGATAAGGAAACCTTAGAACAAAGAAAGTGCGATTACACCCACCGCAAGAGATTTTTGACGTGTTCTCCACCCTTCCCCCCAAGTTCATCAGGAAGCTTTTTTTTTCTATATACTTCTACATATTAAAATTTATGTAAATCAAATAACTTATGCTCTCACACAACTGTACCAGACCCTCTCCCTCGACACCTGAGTGTGTACAATTCTTTTGTTTGCCAACAGCTGTGGGGAATTCCCTCTTCATCCACCGAACTTTTTGATTGGACAGTCTTTGTTGAGGTGAAACAACGTAAGTGTATTGTCTCTTGAATGAAGGCAAAATCATTTAGTGCAGGGATATTTTCTACTATATTTTTTTACGAATTAATGTTCTATTTATTTCTCATCAAATACGAAATACAGTATTGGTAACCCGGAAAAAAACATATTACAATCGATGTAAGGTAGCTTTTGTTTAGTCTAAATAACCTTTTTGCATCTGTGTTGCGTTAAATCATGGAATAAGTTCACGAGGAACGTTTCATTATCAAAATGTGTGTCCGGATGAAGTGGAGACAATTCCATGTGTTTCAAAGTTCATAAACCTGCAAAGCTATCCTCATGAAAGTGTTTTATGTTGTTGAATCCTGCATATACTGCTTTCAGATTTCAAATATAGTGCCTTCTCCTGGTAATAACATCCCCAATATGTTTTTCTTCCTGCTTTTGGTACAGAAACATTTCTTAAAAGAAAAATAAAAAGGTCTGTTCAGGTTTTAAAATAGCGTATAGCCCGTAGAATTAACCCCATGTTTATCTTGCGTTCTTTTCTGTACCCTGGGTATTTTTCTTATCAGTAAAAACAATTTGCATATCATATCTCATATTTCATCTATCTTTATTTTCAAATTTCAGGAGTTTCATATTAGTAGTAGTAAAATGAAAATAAAATATATATTAGATCAAACGATATTGTATTGTTTCTGCTTTTGAAAAGGTCATAAGATTTCTAGTGGGAATTTGAAAAGGAAGGTGCTTGCCATGCGAGGTTTAAAAAGATTAAGTCTGCCACACTTTGTGGCAATATTTTCTTAAGCACAGAATTTAAAATTGAGGAAGTTATAAACGGAAGTAAAAATTACTGACTTCAAAAGAAATTGAAATTTCCAATGATATTAGACATTGTAAGAAAAGATCCCAGCATTTCAAAACAATAGTGCACTAGCACAAGTCATTTTGTCTGTTACAAGTTCAATAGTAAACATACGACATGTTTATGAGTAGATTTTTCTCATCAGTAAAAACAATTTGCATATCATATCTCCTATTTCATCTATCTTTATTTTCAAATTTCAGGAGTTTCATGTAAGTAGAATAAGTATGAAATGAAAATAAAATATATTAGATCAAATGGTAGCCTATTGTTTCTGTTTTAGAAAAGGTCATCTTAAGTGGGAATTTTTTTGGGGGGGAGGTCAGTCATATAACTATCTATACCATATTTAATATTTTAATCACACATTATGATATATCTCATTGCACTATTTTATAAATAATGAACAGTAATGCTTAAATAAATACTACAATATAAAATTTAATTATTTTCACTTGACAGGAAAAATTTTATGACATTAATTTAATCGGTGCAAGGAACCACAGAATTTGCACATTATTCTGGTTTTGCATTTCATGACCTTTTCATTCTTTAACCCTGTAAGGCTACAGTAACTTCTTTCCAAGGAAAAAGATAAATATTGGTCATGCCACACAGAAAACAAAGTATCAATAAAAATATGTATAACAGATTGCAGATATTCTTAAATAATCCAAGGAAGAAATCCTAGACTTGTAAAAGTAAGTTTCACCTAACACCTCAAATTGTCTTTAATCTTAAGTAACCATCATAATAACATTTAATGGTTCGGATGATATTCATGTAACTCAACCTCTTAGAGTAATGCCAACTTGAAATTGAACTTCTAACAAATGTGGCATTTGGACAGAAAAGTTTTGCAGATAGAACTGGACAAGATTCACTAATAGGCGCATCCTCTATACAGAAAAAACGGTGACGTTTCTGTTCAAAACCAACACCTAAAGCTGACAAAATATAAAAAAAACTTTACTACCTTTTTATGTTTGAAAAACATTTACCAACTCCACATCTTTTCAGGAATAAAATAACATGGTTTGGTCATCATCAATCATTTCCATATGGTGACAATGACACAGAAACCACTGACAAAACTAGGTCAAGGTGACCCCCCCCCCAAAAAAAAAAAAAAAAAGGTCAACCTGATCCAGTTTTTAGCATCAATCCACCAATCACGGTTTGTTGAGCATCACCATGCACATGAAGTCCTCATAACTAATTTGAATATTTCCAGTTCCAGAAGTGTCCCTGGCCCTGAAGTTGTCTGTCAGAGATCTGAGGAGGACACATGATTGGATGAAATTGTCCAAGGTCAAGGCCCTTCGTGCATGGACATCATATTTGGTGACGATTAACTGAGCGAACTGTGGCGATAAACGAAATCCCATTTCAGTGAATGCTGCAATAAGATAAAGTCATATTTAAATATTTCTTGAATCATGAGAAACACCTGCTCACTAAAAGGCTCTATTGATCTGTGGACTTACTTATCTGTGGATCAAATATGGCCAACCCACTTGAAAGCTTGCTCTAATTTATTGCTCTGCTCCTGTTAGTTTCAAATTTATCTTAGAGCTTGTTTGTTTCATATGTAAGAAAACATTTCTAGAAAAATAATTCATTATTTATTTTCAATTACTTTTACCAATAATGACCAACAGATGCTGTAAAAGAGCTTACCGTTATGCAACTCATTAAACTCTATAGATCCAGATCTGTCTCTGTCGTATCTGTCAAAGACTCCCTTCCACTGGTGTATGTAATTCCACAGGGCCTGGAACTCATTCAGATCTATATGGCCGCTGTGATCCCTATCAAACATACCTGGAAATAGGATACAAATTGCACAATAAAGAAAGAAAATAGTCAGTGTTAGAAATGAACGCTGGAACGTCTGCCCGGGGCTGACAACTTTCAGAACGGACTGAGAAGTTTTTCCACCTGGCAGGCATTCGAGCCAGCTACTTTTCAAGATGGCTGAACTTTCGGTCCTGCAACTAGTTTTCCTAAGAGGCAAACAGTGAATACAGTGTTATTCTAGGATCAGAGAGGTGATACTACCTTCAGGGTAGGTACCACCACAGTTATCAATAAGTTACAGTTTTCAAAGAGATCTACCCACCTATCATGAGCCTACAAGTTTCAGCATTAAAGTGGCTCCAGTTAGCATTGGTGAGGGCCTGTTGCAACTCTGTGACTGTGATTCTGCCAGATCTGTCAGCATCCACTGTGGTGAACCAGTGGTATACCTGGGGGTCTATCCCTGGGGGTGGGGCACCATACCCTGGAATTAGAGTTAGAAAATACTGTGAACCAGTGATACACCTGGGGGTCTATCCCTGGGGGTGGGGCACCATAACCTGGAATTAGAGTTAAAACATACATATACTGTGGTAAACCAGTGGTACACCTGGGGGTCTATCCCTGGGGGTGGGGCACCATACCCTGGAATTAGAGATAAAACATACATATACTGTGGTGAACCAGTGGTACACCTGGGGGTCTATCCCTGGGGGTGGGGCACCATACCCTGGAATTAGAGCTAAAACATACTTATACTGTGGTGAACCAGTGGTACACCTGGGGGTCTATCCCTGGGGGTGAGGCACCACACCCTGGAATTACAGCTAAAACATACTTATACTGTGGTAAACCAGTGGTACACCTGGGGGTCTATCCCTGGGGGTGGGCACCATACCCTGGAATTAGAGTTAAAACATACATATATGGTGGTGAACCAGTGGAACACAGGATTGTATCGATTGGCTTTGTTCCTGGGGGTTTATCCCTGGGGTAAATTCTATAGTCTAGCCACCTGTCACAGGGCGGATCCAGAGATATTTTCTGACAGTCTTCCAAATTATCTTTCAAATTGTTGATCCATCCTCCATTTTTTGACCATCTTCCAACAGTAAAAAAATAGATACCCATCATGTAAACTTGAAAATCTGCTGTCTTCCGGAAGACCCACAAGACAGCCTCAATATGCCCCTGTGTCATTAAAAGTCAATACACCTCATACACACTGCATATATACTTTGGTCTCACTGAGATACATTTTAAGCCATTTTGCAGGGAGGGGGGGGGGGGGGGGCGGTGAATGTTTAATCAATATGCATTTCACTTCAACTAAAAACATCAGCCTTACCTGGTTGTTGATAACCACCATACCCAGGCTGTGGGGCTCCGTAGGGTTGCCCTGGGGGTGGGGCTCCGTAGGGTTGCCCTGGGGGTGGAGCGCCATAGCCCTGAGTATAAGGGAACATAAATAATGCATTTAAAATAAATCACATCAATAGATATTAACAATGAAATACAAATGATTGATTTTTTCATACTGATAAAGACAAAGTCATAATATATTTTACACAATTAATTACATAAAGCTAGAATACCACTACATAATTTTAAGGGTTTAAACTCACCCGGTAAAACTGTTTGGTTGACAAGATTTATAGATGTGATTAATTGATTTTTCAGTATTGTAGGGTAAGCCAGTTAGCACACTTACAGTATCTCCCCCCCCCCCTCAAACCTATAAGTCTTTAATTTTCAATGTTAATCAAAAAGAAGTTATGTGGTGACTTTGATCAATGTATCTTTTTTTCTTTTTAAATTAAATCTTCAAGCTCTTGCAGCAAATTTCCATCCAAGGGATATCCTAGGCCCTCATAACATTTGTATGGCGCAAAAACATCGTTAATTAGTAAATTAATTACCTAACTAATTACTCTGAATAGCGGAAACATTGCACAAAGTCACAGCACAAAAATAACTCAGAGAAATTCAAAGTTATATCAAGATGGAGGAAATACAAGTGCCAGTCAGTCTACTCGCAAGTTGGTACCAATCTAGATTTTAGTCTTAAGAGCAGTTGTAAAAGGGAAACAAAGGGAGAGGCACAGCAAGGGTGTGTCACTGAGAAAGTGAGAGAGTGTAGATGGCGGAAGTGACTGTGTCCAAAGTTGTAGCACAGACTCTGTCACCGTCTTGAACTCTTCCCTGGCAGAAATTTCAATTTTCTCTGTTTTCTTTTTGAATCTGACAGTTTGCATTTAAACCGCACACAACTAATGGGAATAGTGTTCCTTCAAAATACCTGTGCAGGTTGCCCGTATCCATAGCCGCCAGGTGGGGGATAGCCTGCCATATTGGATCTCGAAAAATCACGCGTGTAAAGTTCAATCTCGCAGGAGTCACATGACACATCGTACGACCCAAGTTTCAAAATGGTGGCATGACACACATTGAGTCATACCGCTCTGATTAAAGTTTATCATAAAAATTAACGAAAATTCTGCGGTTAAGTGACTGGACCAAGATAAAAACGATCTGTTTCATGACTGACGGAAGGCAGCCAATACAGGAATTATGAAGAACGTGATGTACCTAGCTGTCGCGCTGTTTTTTATTTATAATTTTGAGGTGGGTTTGGTCGATTTTATTGTTTTGTTGCTAAGAATCAATTTATATATAAGGTATTGTTGAGATTCAGTCAAAAATGTTATGAATTATCATAAAGATCTTATTACTTTCTTGAATTAAGCCCATACTAGTAATTTTTGCCTTGCTACATTTCAATTGATCTTAAATGTTTAAGGTTATCAAATGCCCTAACATTGTGTTTGGCTGTTTTAAGTACAATTATTTATATTTCAGAGATAATTGACAGTTGAATCAGAATCACAATCGCTTATTTAAGATTATGAATTAAAAAAAAAACATGCATTTCATTTTAAAACCAGGTGAAAATGAGTAATATGTAACTTCTGTTCACCTGTAATATGATATTCATGTACTGGTAGCTGTACTTTGTACAGTACTAGTACTTGGATGTTGCTGACTTTGAAAGCATTATTTGGTGTCACACAGACCCCACACCATGTTTTCAAACTAATTCACTAAATGGCAGTCTCATCACTGGTTAAACAAGAAATGATAAGGATTAAAGGCCACTTTTTCAGATTCTTAGACCTAACCTGTAGGTATCACAAATGGCCTGTAGGCTGCAATGTAGCTTTACACACCAATGATACATTGAATAATGATGCACGTCAATATGCTGACAGGAAAGCATCTTCAAACATGCCATTGCCCTGTGAACACAATTGATAAATACATCGTAAATAAAACAAAAATATTTGCCTGGTTTGATGATTATGTTATTCTGATTTGGCATAATGATGAATCGTCCTTAAAGAGCTGTCAGGAACAAGATTAAGAACAAATGTGATTACAGTAACTGTAAACCATGGGTCCAGTAGCCCAAGTGGTAAAATTAAAGGGATAATAACTCTTCGTATGAGATCTATATTTCACAATAAAAACATTGTGAACAACTCATAAAAATATAATGTATTCTGTTTTACCGCAAAAATGTCAGTTATAGCTATTATTCTGATATTTGAGCTTGTCTTTAGACCAGAATGTTATTATGCAGTATGTTTTCCCCTTGAAAAAGTTTATAAACCACGAAACCATGGAGAAAAATCATCAACCCACTCAGAAACTAATGCCATAGAATTTATTATGAGACCTATTTTTTAGGTTGATCACTGCAAGAGACTGTAAGAGACATATTTTACAGCACTAAAGAAATGTCACTGACTATTCACATATTAGTAAAAAAGCGATACCTTGTGACTTTGGTTCAAGCAGTGCATTTATTTTGTTGCTCACAAGGGATGTGTTATCAGTTGATTACGCCTTGAAAAGGACAACAATGTCATGAATTTAAAATTTATTACAGAGAAAACCTGTGTTATCTTTAAACAAAAATAAGTGTTCAGTCTCACTTGATTGAATAAATTATATTGTCAATTGTGATGTCAGACCAGGAATTAAAGCAATATGTATGATGGTCTTCGAGAAATAAGAACAATGTAACTGAACGTCAAAAAAAAAAAAAAAATACTGCTGGCAATATAACAATCACTGTGTATTTGTACTTGCTGGTGTTTTGTAAACAGCTACTTATGTAATAAATAAATACTGGTGTTTTGTAAACAGCTACTTATGTAATGAATAAATATCATATTTATTACATAAGTAGCTGTTTACAAAACACCAGCAAGTACAAATACACAGTGATTCATATAAGTGAAATAAAAAAAAGAAGAAAAAAAAATATATATAAATAATTAAAAAAAATTTTTTTTTAATATAATGTATTAAAAAATATTTGATATAAGGTCTCATGTTGAAATGAGTAACCTTGATATACATAAGTCTTCTGGTTCAGTCAGTACACTTTTCACTGCGCTGGATACTTTGGACTTTGTTCCCATTATACATAATGTGAAGTTCTATATTTAAAGGGCACCTGCTCAGCTGTTGTTAATGGTTAAACTTCACTGTAAAGCTCTGACCAAATAATGATGTTGTTGACACAGTTTCCTTTCTTAATTGTTTGTGACGAGATGCAGGGTCACATGGGCCCAAGCACACCTCCCCCCCCCAATCCCCCCCGAAATATTTCAGACTGAGTGCTGCTTAGTAAGGTTATTTTGGTGGTGACAATGGGTAAGGAAGGGGAAAGTGTGTGTGTGTGTGGGGGGGGGGGGGGTGACAGTATTGAATGCAGGGGTAACACTGGGTTTTATCTACAAAGCAGTTGATATTTCATTTGACATTACATTATCTCATTTATCATGTGATACACAATAGGTTAACTCTTATTGAAGGAACTACGTAAAGGCTATCTTTTTGTGTCTGTGATTTCAGTATTTGAGTTCATTCAAGTGCAATTCTTACCCCATGGTGTTAGCATTTCACCTTTGCCTGTGAGCTTGTGTAAAGCAGCTTAAACTTTGACCTACTTTTGCCATTATATTTTTCAGTATAACATTGTTGGAGTTGTGGTATATTTTTTCCCTCACAACAGAAAAAGCATTAACTTTTCAAATAATATTAACAAGTATAACAAGCAATACCAAACAGGTTTTCATCCCGGATCTACCCACTTTTATGTGACATAAAAATTGATTCAGTTGTGACTGACAGTCTAAGTTTACTGTCAGTGAAAAGATGTGTGTCCATGTGCATGTGTGTGTGTGTATGTGTGTGTGTGTGTGTGTGTGTGTGAGAGAGAGAGAGAGAGAGAGAGAGAGAGAGCTGAGAGAGAGAGAAAGATAGAGAGAGAGAATGGACTTGCCTGGCAATATTTTTGAGTAAAAAGTTAATAAACAGATAAATAGATACATATAAATAAACAAAAATACAACTCACAAAAAGAAGAATATACAGATAATTTTGTTTACAGAAACATTTCCAAATTATTTCAGACTGTGTCCTCAGCAGACCACTGTGTTTGGTATGGAGAGAAGACATTAGACTCTGGAAAGATCCTCAATCCATTTTATAATGGAACGGCAAAGCCTCTACTGAATGAAAGTGCCAAAGCTATCTTGAAAGAGCTGTGTCCACACATGGTAACAGGTAAAAACTGACTAACAATTTTACCAATTTTACTAATATTCAGTTGCTAACCATTTTACAGTACTATGGGTCTGCCTACCATTGCTTTATATAATTATAAATTTGACTAATTTACAATTTTTAAAAATTATTTAACATTGCTCTTTTGTGTCAATGATTCTTCTGCTGTAATTTCTTCCTTAAAATGTCACAATTTAATTTTTTGATATTATTATTATTATTATTATTATTATTATTATTATTATTATTATTATTATTATTATTATTATTAAATAAGTATTATAACATTAAAGTATGTATATGTTTAGCAAATGTTTTCCCCCAAAAAACACCAGTTTTGGATTTTAGTAAAATAAATATATATAATATCTGTATTTGACACTAAAAAAAAAAACTTTTCATGATTATTTTGTCTTTCCAGGAGAGAACATATCGACGTGTTGCAGTCCAGATCAGATCTACACACTACAGAAGAACATGGGGGTCCCCAGTCAGCTGATAGGGCGATGTCCGTCCTGTTACTCCAACTTCCGCAAACTCTACTGCGACTTTACCTGCAGCGCCACCCACAGCAGTTTCTTAAGAGTCGATCAAGTCATTCCCATTTTAAACCTCGTGAATCAAGTCACATATTTCATCGATGAAGGTTTCGCAGACAGGATGTTTAACTCGTGTAAGGATGTCGTCATGCCGAGTAACAACGAGAAGGCAATGTCAGTGTTGTGCGGTAACGCAAACTGCAACGCCAAGAAGTGGTTGAACTTCATGGGAAATCCCATCAACTCCCCTTTTCAGATTCATTACATAATGTCTGGGTTGCCTCCCGGCTACGAAACCTTTAATATCAGCACAACTCCATGTTACGAGGCGGTAGATGACGACAGTTTGGCGTGTAGTTGTCAGGATTGCCCCAAAGCGTGCGGGCCTGAACCCACCCCCAAACCTCCTCCACCCAAATGTTACATCTTAGGGATCGACTGTGCCTTTTTCATCATGGGATGCATCTTCATAGGCTTCTTCTTAGTTTTCATCATCGGCAACATCTTTTATTACATCATCTGTAAGAACACGTTGGGAGTCAACCGACAGGATGATTTGGAAGAAAATGACTGGGCGATCAACAGCGACAGCAGTGACACTGTCCCAGTCCTCAAGCCTGGGGCTGCGCAGCGGAGAATCATCGGGAAACACGAGATCAACTGCTTGGAGAAAATTGGCTTCCACCTGGACAGATGGCTTCAGAAGATTTTCACCAAATGGGGGACCTTCGTGGCCAGGCGTCCCCTGGTGGTGCTGATAATTGGCCTCCTCTTGTGTGTGGCTCTCGGCTGTGGTCTGCTCAAACTCTCCGTCATTGTGGATCCTGTTCAGTTGTGGTCAGCTCCCAAAAGTGTGGCCAGGACACAAAAGGATTATTTTGATCAACATTTTGGGTAAGATTTCTGTTACTTTATAGGTGTTACAAAAATACTTTGATCAACATTTTGCTTTAAGATTTTAGTTACTGTATTGGGATTCAACATATTGTGTATGATTTTAGTTACTTTATAGGTGTTATAAAATTACTTTGATCGTCAGTTTGCGTAAGATTTCAGATACTATTATATGAGGTGTTATGAAGATTATGTTGAGCAACATTTTGGGTTAGCTGATACTAGAATTTGTAGAGTAATTCTGTAATGGGTTTTATTTACTTTCATTCATTCACTAAACTGGTGTAAGAAAAATAAATTAGTAGTTGAACAATATGCCTTTGATTGAAGTGCCCTCAGTGCTTGCATTTTCAACTCCTGTCAGGGATGTATAAGTAAATATGTCTTCATTCCAGGCCATTTTATCGCACAGAGCAGCTCATCATTACGCCTAAGAATCAGTCAAAATGGTGGAGAACCAACCTCGATCCTTACTCCCCGGGAGAAACCCTGATTGGGCCTGTGTTTAAAAAGGAGTTTTTGTTGGAGGTAGGGGAGGAATTACAACTTAAAACTTAAGCCCTTTTCATATTGCATGTTACACTTACACTGTGTTTTTGTACAAAAATTATGAAAATTGACAGGTTAAAAGCCCAGTTTTTAGAGTCATCTAAAAAGAGCTCTCCACACTGCTAGTTAGATTAATTTTGATTGGTCTAAGTAGTTAGAAGCCAAAATTGTAAAAGGGCGCAAAATTAGCATAATAATAATATGTGACCATCTGAGTGAATATTTACAGATGTGTAAAACAGTGTAAAGAGAGCCACAGACACAGATGGATGAAGTGTGGTAAATCAAATGACCTTCATTTCAAAAGTAGACCCCAGTATGAGAATTAGCAATAGTAATTCCATCTTTATCTTTAAAATGAAAAAGGCACCCTATTCCAACAAACCAAGGGTTTCCTCAGGATTTGGGGTACAGGAAGTTGAAAGTGTGATTATGTAATTTGGTCATTGATTTACTGGGAATCCAACCCAAGCAAGCCTAACCAACCAACCCAAAATTTTTAAAAGCCATCCACCATATTTGAAAATGTAAGCCGTCTTTTGAGGCTAATGACTTTCCAATTATTAGCTTGACACATCTGTGGGGAGAGCCTTGCACCACACTCATAATCATTTCCTCTCCTTCAGATCCTGGACCTCCAGACCAAGATCACATCTCTGGTCGCTCACGACAATGACACCAACGTGACGATCAGCCTGGAAGACATCTGCTACAAGCCTCTCAGTCCTGACAACAACCACTGCACCATCATGTCTGTCCTGAACTACTTCCAGAATAACGTCACCCGCCTGGAGTACACCGCCTGGGATGGATACCACCTCCAAGAACTGGGCGACTATTTCGACCATCTCTTGTCCTGTGCCAGGTGGGTAGGGCATGCTGTAGGTTTGTTTGTTTGTTAAGAAATGAAGTGAAATAAAGAAGCTAAGGAGTGTGTGTGTGTGTGTGTGTGTGTGTGTGCGTGCATGCATGTGTGGAAGAGAGATTCAGGGCCCCGTATCTCGAAAGCATCGCGTATTGCGAATCGCTATATTAAATAGAGGCTACAATGTATTATATGGGACGAGTTATGGAATCGAGACACTTGCGCATGGTCGCAACATAGCAAAGCTTTCGAGATACGGGTCCCTGATTGATTTATTTCAGATTGCCTTCACATATTAAGTTAGTACATTCATAGAGAACTAAACCTTATCATCACACAAGTAAATAGATAACACAGTTTCAGAAATACATAAATATATTGAGAGAGAGACGCACTTCTTGTAATTATTATCTAATATTAAATTTTCTATATTCACAGAGGTCCAACCAATCCCACAGATACTGCTCTGACTAAGTTACCTTGCCTTGCAGAGTTTGGAGGGCCAGTGTTACCTTGGGTGGCTTTGGGAGGATTTGAAGGTAGTGTCTTGATCTGTGTTGCCATCTATCCTATTGTGTATTTTGTTGGAAATTGAAAGGCATGAGTGATGAGTGAAATAAACCCTTTGACACTACAGTAGAAAGGAATTATAACAAAAAGCACAACCTTGAATGAGAAGCTGAATTCCATGTCTCTTGTAAATTAATTTCTTTTTGTTGATATTTACATGTACAATTAATGTTTTATATCAATATTAGGTGACAATTATGAAGATGCTACAGCTTTGGTTGTCACCTTTATTGTCAACAATCATGTGAAGGACAGCGACCAAAAAAATGCCACGTTGTGGGAGCAGGTGTACTTGGACTTTATGAAGGAATACGTGAAGAAGGATAGGGATTTTACTGTGGCTTACTCAGCTGAGGTGGGGTTTCTCTAGCTCTCTCTCTCTCTCTCTCTTTCTCTCTCTCTCATCAAACAACACTCAGATCAAACCACAAATTGAAATGAATTATTGTTTCTTTATGTATCTCTCTCTCAGACCCCTTGTTTTTCATGTATTTTAGGTTTTGTATAATGCAATTTATTGATAGATTTATCCATTTTTGCAGCGTTCCATTCAAGACGAGATCAACCGAGAGAGCAACTCTGATGTCTTGACCATATTAATAAGCTACTTGATCATGTTTGCATACATCACTATATCTCTAGGAGAGGCCAACAGCTGTGATACAGTCAGATTACTGGTAAGTCTTGAGAGAGAGAGAATAGTATCTATCAGTGTTAGAAATTAAGGGTGGATCGTCTGCCAGGGGCTGACAACTTTCAGAATGGGCTGAGAAGTTTTCCCACCTGGCAGACATTCAATCCAGCTACTTTTCAAGATGGCTGGACTTTCGGTCCAGCTACTAATTTTCCTAAGAGGCAAACACTGGTGTATATAGTTTATACAGTTTATCCTTTAAAAAAAGTTTCAATGGTCTAAGAAACAGAGTAAGTGATGATGACTAAATAGTGTGTATTTATTTCTGTTTCAGATTGACAGTAAGATCACTCTGGGTTTCGCGGGAGTTCTCATCGTGTTTCTGTCCGTGATCAGCTCACTGGGGTTCTACAGTTACATAGGTGTCCCCATGACCCTCATCATCATTGAGGTCATCCCCTTCCTCGTCCTGGCCGTCGGGGTGGATAACATCTTCATACTGGTACAGGCCTACCAAGTAAGTGTAGGGCAAAGTTTTGTTTAAGAATTGATTCTGAAGTCATCGCCAAGTTTGTGCTTGGACCTGTAGCCAGCATATTCTGGAGAGGGGTTCTTTTTCTGAAAAATGTGGACCTTTGTTACACTCCTTAGTTGACCTGCATTTACATAAAACATGGAATCAAGATAAGATGTCAGATTCAGAGCAGTTTTATCCATTCCCCTCCCCCTTATCTATTAAAAGTTGCAATTATATAAGTTTCTTAAAAAAACAGCTAAGTATAGGCTTTTATCTCCAGCATTTCACTCACCTCGGCAAGCAAGACACACTCACCAGGGAATGAGACAACTAAATAGTTGAAAACTTATGAATATTTAAATACATCACATTAATTTATCTTGTTATCTCCAGCGCTCCCAGCGCCGCCACAACGAGTCCAGAGAGGAGCAGCTTGGGAGAATTGTGGGTAAAGTGGGCCCCAGTATGCTGTTGACCAGCTCCTCTGAAACCCTCGCCTTTTTCTTGGGTGAGTTGTTTGAATATGTCAGTGTATCTGATATTAGCATGCAGTAACCTTGCTCAAATAGACTGCAGTTTCAGTAGTTACATATGCATGCACAAACATATATTTCATATCTTAAAATCACCAGCATGTGAATAATTTTTGTTATTACCACCTCACCTTGCACTGTCAAGTTGCTGAAGATCAGAGGTATTCATGTGCAAATACACATAATGTGCATACATACACACATACATGCACATGCGCTTGATTCTGTGTTGTTTGAGGTAAATATTATACAAATATGAAGTAATTTATGTGTAATAATTTATGTGTAATGATATATATTTATTAGTAATAACTTCTAAGTTGAAGTAATTTTAAACCAAACCCTTGACCTCCATCTCCCTCTTCCCCCCCAGGTGCCTTGATAGACATGCCAGCTGTGAGGATCTTCTCTCTGTACGCCGCCCAGGCAGTGCTCTTCAACTTCCTGCTACAGATTTCAGTGTTTGTGGCACTTCTGTCTCTAGATGTCAAGAGACAAGAGGTAAGTTATTGGGAATATATTTGCTGAGTACCCCAATGATATGATTTTTTTTTCTCGTAGGTTAATCAGTTATTTAAAAGAGCAGGTTGAGATGTGTAGTTTTGAATTGCGTAGCATAGTCCTTGTACTCCTGTGTGTTTGATGTCTTTTGTTGTTAAGACAACAAAGAAAACAAGAAAGTAAATATGTCATAAAGTCTGTTTGATAGTACAGTGATGTTATTGTCTAAGACTAGATAATATGTGCACTATGTTTCAAGCCACCATCTGTGTACCCTGATCATCATGAAAAGTGAATTATATATTACTTATTATTAAATCTCTAAGCCAGAATACTTCTACAGTTTTATATTTAATTACCTGGAACAATATGATAAACTGCTTGTATTTTTATATGATTATCTTTTTGTTATCAGAATAACCGCATTGATGTGGCCTGCTGCGTCAAAGTCGGGAAGTCCATTCCTCCCAAACAGGACAGCTATTTACTGGCCTGCTTCAAGAATTACTATGCACCTTTCCTGATGAGTGACTGGGTCAGGCCTTCTGTGGTATGTAGACTTGTATTGTGTTAGGTGTGACTGTTTTGTGAGAAATTGGGTGAGATTGAATTGTTTTGGTTGTGTTAGTTGAGATGCTATCAATTTGTTGTGTCTGACCATCTGTGGTGAATACACCAGCATTGTGTAAGGTGTGAAAGTGTTTTGAAGAATGGGTGAGATTTTTGTTTTATATTGATTGCATCAGCTGAGACTGTTCTCTGTGAAACTTCAGCACTTGGACTTTGCCACAAGATGGCTTTGAGTACAATAATAAATGCAGTGGAAAAATGTCAAATGATGGTCAAAAGTATTACAGTTATATTATTGTTAAGTACAAATAATTATGAGTTGTTTGATAAATATTTAGGATAGATTTTGAAATCATTTTTTCCTCATTTTCTTTCAGATTGTGATATTTGTTGGCTGGTGCTGTGCCAGTCTTGCCATGGTGCCTAAGTTAAGCACTGGCTTAGATCAGAAACTGTCCATGCCCAGAGTAAGTACACATACTAAGTATGTAAGTTTCACAAATATGTAAGCTTCAGTTGGGTTAAGGGGAGTGGTACAGGTACAGGTAATAGGAAAATTTGCCTGAGGACCTTGTTCACATGACACAAAGTTTTGAGTATTTCCGCGTGTTGCATTTGTGCCACAAGTATCCAGTCAAAGTAATTTTCTATGAATTGCTTGCACAGTGTCTCCCTCGAAATGAATATAATGGGTGCTTATTGCATATCATTAAAAATTCATAATATAGATTATGAATGATGGTTTTCCAGGGTTCTTCCAAAACAATTTGTTGAAAATTGATTACAAAAAATATTAGTTTCAAGGAATCTAACAGTACATCTATTGAAAAATAGTCACAAAGAATTAAAATTGTTTATCCAGGATTCTTACGTTCTGACCTACTTTGACGCCATGGCCAAGTACCTGTCAGTAGGTCCACCTGTCTACTTTGTGGTGAAGGACGGGTATGATTACAGCACTCTGGAAGGACAGAACTGGATATGTGGACTACCTGGCTGTCATCAGGACTCACTGATTGGACAGATTTCACTGGCTTCAAAGTTTAGTAATGTGTAAGGGACAAGTTTGAATTTCATTTGTGTATTTTATTTTATTTTATTTTATTTTATTTTATTTTATTTTATTTTATTTTATTTTATTTTATTTTATTTTATTTTTGCTTGCTGAGATAAAGTTTGACTGGGTTGAAGAATTAAGAATGTGTTAATAAGAAATATTTTTTATGCTGACCAAATGTTTGAAATTTATTGGTTTCATTTTTGAAAACATATGAAAAGACAAATAGCTATTAATAGTTCTGTGCAAAAACTGTGTTAGCCAGACTACATTAATAATAATAATGATTTTTATTTGCAACTAAAAGTTGGATGGTACATACTTAATTATAGTAAAATGGTAATTCCAAATAAATCATTGAAATATATTACATTTTAAAAGATGTTTAAAGATATTTTCATTATAAAGAAATGCATTAAAAATGAATCTTTGGTTGTATTTACTGATGTCCATGTGTTGTGTCCAGCTCCAGGATAGCCCAGCCTGCCAGCTCCTGGCTAGATGACTACTTTGCCTGGTTAAAACCTGGAGGAAGTCCTCCTTGCTGCCGAGCCATCAAAGATGACCATGGGAAGGAGGTGCTCTGTCCCTCACTAGGTCAGTGTGGTCTGTTGTCACACCTAACACATTCAGGGTGTTGTCTGTCTTGTCTTATGTATGTTGCTGTCATACCTAATGCATTCATTGTGTTCTCTGTCTTGTCTTATTTGTGCTGCTGTCGCACCTAACACATTTCTGTCATTGTCACATCTAACACATTTAATGTGTTCTCTGCCTCGTCTAATGTGCTGTGTTGTCAAATTTATGACATTTTCATTTTGAGATTCAGGTTATATGAGATTTGTCAGGTTCCTGACTATGATTTTCAAATGAATGGCAACTTTCTTGTGATTTTACTCACTTGATGTTGTCTGATGGTATTGCTGTTTTTTATTCCAGTTGACAACAGTTCCTGTTACAAGTGTAATACCAGTATCACTCGGGACCATCCTGATAAAGACACCTTTGTCCGCTACTTGCCTTGGTTTCTGGAGGATAACCCAGGAATCAAGTGTGCCAAGGGGTGAGTGTGCAGTACCTCCCCCCCTCCTCTCTCTCTCTCTCTCTCTCTCTCTCTCTTCCAAAGAAAAACTGTCAGTCTTAAGTGCATTATATTAATATTTCTTCGCTTTATTATTATTATTATTATTATTATTATTATTATTATTATTATTTCCAGAGGTCATGCTGCCTATGGCCAGGCCGTCCATTTCAATGACGCAGCCAAAACCCAGATTGGAGGTAAGACAACTTCACAATTACACACACACACACACACACACACACACACACACACACACACACACACACACACACACACACACACACACACACACACACACACACACACACACACACACACTGGATTGAACTTGGCAAAACACATAATTACAGTTGAGAAAGAAAATGAAGAGTCTTTCGAATTCCTACAGAAGGAACACAAAGAGGGGTTTCCATAAGTGTTTTTCAAAACCTGATTTTTTCCCTGATTGCCACACAGTATTATGTAAACAAGAACAGTTTATTATATATCACACTAGGAAAAAAAGAGAAAAAATTACTTTGTTAAATTACTTAATTTTCCTTTTTAGGCAGCTACTTCATGTCCTACCATACGATCCTGAAAACCTCACAGGACTATATCGAGGCTTTGCGCTATGCAAGGCAAGTAGCGAATAACATCACCAAAGCAATGAATGACGCCATGACAGGCACTGAGGAAGAGGTGGCTTACAAGTACAGCGCCCAGGGAAACATGGAGGGGAATATCACATTGGAGAAGCACAAGAACAAAAAGAAATTTGAGGTGTATCCATACAGGTGAGTAGATGGAAGTCTATAGATGTATTGTATATATTTTTTTTAATATTTATTGGTTCATGAAAATTATATAATAATTTATACATATAAAGATGGCAAATCTCAAAGAACCTAAAAATACAACTAATTAACTAATATAACAATTAATTAATATATGTCTAATGATGATGGAAAAGAGAAAAATATTAAATTTAATCTTCTTCTTCTGACTTTATCTTCCTAATTTTAAAAGTACTTGATTGTATTTGACAATGTTAACCTAATCTTTGGTATGCTCAAATTTCAGCGTCTTCTACGTTTTCTACGAGCAGTATCTGCTTATTGTAAAAGACACCTGGTTCAACTTGACATTGTGTGGAGTAGCCATCTTGGTCGTGACCTTTGTGCTGCTTGGGTTTGACCTTTACTCCGCCATCTTGGTTATCTTGACAATCAGTATGATCGAGATCAGCATGTTTGGAATGATGCATCTTTGGGGGATTGATCTCAACGCAGTGTCTTTGGTCAATTTGATCATGGTAAGAGTGGTCAGAATGCTCTTCAGCTACTGTCAGTTTAATATGATCTTAATGCTCTGTTCTTTGGTCAGTAAAATTCTAGTGTAAATGATTATCTAGTTCTCAATGAAAATAGCCTCAAACTATAGACCATGAACATGATATTGGACTGATTATCTCATCTTCTGTTCTATTGTGTTAATTTGGTATATCACGTCAGATTTAACAATAATGATAATTAGTCTTATATGCCATATCTACTATTTTGTTGTTTTGGTACATGCATATTATATGTAGACAACGATATTCTCAAAAGTAATATTATTCTCACATCCTCTATGCTAGTGTGTTGGTATAATATCTGATGTACTATTCTAGTGTATTGGTACTCAGGGGCAGATCCAGAGATATTTTCTGACAGTCTTCCAAATTATCTTTGGTGGTCCGTCCTCCATTTTTGACCGTCTTCCCACAGAAAAAAAAAAATCAGATACCCGTCAATGTGAACCTGAAAATCTGACCATCTTTCAGAAGACCTAGAAGATGACCTAAATCCACCCCTGGTACTTGTATTCAGATGTCTACAATGATATACTGGAAAATAATATTATTATCTGTTTTTCTATTCCAGTGTGTTGGTATATCCGTAGAGTTTTGCTCTCACATTGTACGAGCGTTTGCAGTCAGCATACGAAACTCTCGAGTGGAGAGAGCCAAGGATGCTCTAGCTCATATGGGTAGTTCAGTGAGTATTAGTGGATTTTTTCTTATAATTTTATTTTTAGATTTTTATTTCACAGCAATTAAAAAAAAACATGTAAAATTGTATAGGCAGAGTACAAAAAATTGATACAAGATATTAAACAAATATATACCTTTGCGGCTTACATTTTCAGGATATTTTGTAGGTTCACTTTCATCTCTATATTGATTTATAAAGAATTTTCCATCACACTTTTTCTCTGCTTCAGGTGTTGAGTGGTATAACACTGACAAAGTTAGGAGGCATTATAGTTCTAGCTTTTTCTAAATCACAGTTATTCCAAGTCTTCTATTTCCGTATGTACCTTGGAATGGTGCTGTTTGGGGCGACACACGGCCTCATATTTTTACCAGTTTTACTCAGTTACATAGGTAAGTGAAAACACTGTCCTGTTTGATGTGATTGTATTGAAAGTTTTTTGTTTTATGTCTTTTTGTTTGTTGTTTGTGTGTCATTTTTTTAAACTTAGACTGTTTGGCATCTGTCTCTGTATAACTCACTTGTAACGCAAAGTAGAATGCATTAACTTTTATGCCATTTTTAAATAACAAAGAAAATAAATAAAAAAGCATTAGTGTGCAATTTAAAGACTGATGACTGTTTCAGTTAATCTATTCATTGTTACCTGATTGTAAATGTTGCTTCTAGTATCTTCAATTCTTAGCAACTGTGAGGTTTATAGAATCAGAGGAGGGTGTATTAATTCAGATGATTTCAATTTACATGTAGTTAACACTGGGTGGCTCCAGTTTCACTTAAGAACTTCACTTAAAAGTTGGTCTTATTTTTAATGACAAATTTTTTTGGTCAGCTTCAAGGTAAATTTGTCAAAGTTGGAGTAGAGTAATTTACATCATTATTGTCATGTCATTGTGGTTTGATTTTTGCTATCGTTTAATTATATTTTTCTTGTCAAAACATTTCTCACTTTTAAAATTAAGTTATAAAATTTTTATATGGAGTTGGACTACGGCTGGTTTATTTTAGGTGAAACTTAAGACCACCTTTCTACTGAAGTTCTCTGGTGACCCCCCTTGTGTAGTGCCAATGCTAACATGTAGTAAACATTACAATGGACTAAAACCAATAGTAGACTAATTGGCGTCACCATATTTTTCATAATTTGATTTTTTGGTATCTTTGATTTTTCATTTATTTATTTTACAATGTGATGCACCCAAGGGGTACTAATGCCAGTTTGTAGTTTGGAGATCCAAGTGACACATTTAAGTCTATTTTTTGTCCGGACAGGGATAAAGCTTCTGATGCAGTGATTTATGATATAAGTTAGATAAAGATGGAATAGTGATTGACATTCATACTTAATCTTTTGCTTTGAAGTTACTGTAGCATGGGGGGTCAATTTTATTTCCAAATTTATCTTAGGTTAAGATGAATAGATATTTCAAAACATTCACTTTGATTACGGATAACCTAACTGCTTATTGCCAAGTAAAACATATTTACACCTAGCAAAACTTGATATTCTATATAAACCTTTGCCTATCTAGACTAGAACAGCTTAATCCTTTCAATAGCTTTTAGCTTTGCTCAGCAGTCTTAAGAATGCCCCACTTTATGTCCATCTGTCCATAGTTGATAACCAGTGTTCCATCATACCTTGAGAACTGCATTGTGTTGCACTGTCACACCCAACACAATGTTGTGTACGCCTGTCACACCTAATGCAATGAACACAATGCTGTGAATCACTGTCACACCAAACACAATCACAAATATCCTACACTGTTACTCCAAGTGCCTGACTTATCATTTAATTTATCAACACATGCTTAGGGCCTTCCAACCCAGTTCCTGGAGGCTCCTTAGCGTGATAGGTCTCCAAGCTTTTAAATAATAGCAATAATGACAATAATTACGAAAATAATAATTTATATTCTAAAATGTCCTCAAGGTCCCACCAAGTCTTGATGTGACTTGTTATCACAGTCATCCAATGTCTTCATTGTGTTTCTTTAAGTATTCTGCAAGTAAATATCAATATTAAAATCATTTTTATGATCACTTGATACCAAAATCAAAGGCTAAAATACAGGTAATTGTGAGAAGTTAAGATCTTACTCAATCTCCTCCTTCCCCCCCCCCCTCCCATACTCCAAAATTAACACATCCCTGTCTACCTGTTCAAGCAGCCACAGTTTCCCTTTTTATCCTCATGTATATTTATCACACCTCTACTGTAAAACTTGTAAAAGTTTTTGATTTCTTTTCCCTAAGTTGCTTTTTTTTTGTAAAACAGCTTTTGCATGCTATTATTTCCTTACTGTACATGGCTTTTACCAAGTTTTCTTTCTTCCTTTTTCATATTTTATCTGAAATACTTTGGTTGTGGATTATTGTTTAAAAATAATATTTAATTTTCATTTTTGTATCAGGTAACTGCTCTATTTTTTAGTTGTCTGCCTTTACTACACTTCACTCCATGGTCAGAAGGCTAGAAATAACATTTATTTATTTATTTATTTATTTATTTATTTATTTTTTTGCCCATAACTTGTTTTTCTTATCCCACCTTTTCCTCATTTCAGGCCCTCCAATTAACAAGGCCATTTTATTTGAAAAACAACAAAAGCACCGTGATCGTGTCACCTATGACGAGAATATTGAAAGGGACAGCAAAAAAGAGCCCACGTCTCGTGTCATAGACACTAGGGATGGGTCATATTCAGATCAGTTGTCTTAAGGTATACACAGCCATCAGGGTTGTAATTACACAAAATGCAAACACATTACATAATAATTGATACCTTTGCAACACATTGAATAATATAATATCCATGTGGTATAATATTCCTGTGGCCTTTGACCTTTAGAAAATGAATGTGACCTTGACCCTGTAGATTTCACCTTGACCTGGCCAATAGAAATTTCCCATTCTGGTGTGTTCTTGTTTGGTTCTTTGCCTGTAGGATTCTTTTTTACCTCTTGAGTTTGAAACTACCATTCTTTTAGAAAAAAAAAACAAAACTCTTATAACGTACGGCACAATACTTCTTTTCACTGATTCTTTATGGTAGTTATATTCTGTTTTTTTTTTGTTTTTTTTTGTGCAATATTGTCACTTAGAGTAAATGTTTTGAAAACGGCAATAGTATTCAAGAAATAGAAAACAGACAAAACAGCAGACTCCATGTATGTTGATGAAAAGTAAATTGTTTCTAAAGAAACTAAACGTTCAGCCCAAATATTTTGAAAGTATCTACAGTTATCAGGAAATAGAGAGATTAAACCTTGAAAACGGACAAATCAAAATACTCAAAGTGCATTGCTTTTAATGAGCCAAGCAAGTAGAAAGAATTATCACTCTGAACTGAGTTCATTTATTGTTTGCTTTGGTAACACTTTCACCTGTCAGTTTTATTTTAAAATCTGGCTGGCCTAAACAGTTTCAAGCCCGTGTACTTTTATAACAGGTGTTTGCTGCCACAACTACTTATTGTTGATAATTTACACTGTTGCTGTAGGTAGAGCTGCCATGAGAAGAATAACTTATTGCTCCTAAAATGTGAACATACTAACTGTCTTGTGTAAACAGTAACATGTTTGAACTAAGCCCAAGATTTGTTTACACCTATCTGTCCCATGCTTTACTCATTTGTCACAATTTCGAATGTGAAAGAAACATTTGTAAAAAAAAAAATGTATCACCATGCTGCCACCTATGTTTAATAGCCGTAACAAACACTGTAATAAGATTTAACGTTTGTGATAAGAAATGTGAAGCACATGCAGTGGAAACGGAGTTAAAGGTTTCAAAACATTAATATGTAAATGTAAATGTAACTTAACTCGTCTTAGCGCCTGACATTTAATTGTTACCCCCAATCCCTGCAGGTCCATAATTTTAACACCAGTATGTAGTCTGTTTTGGCCGCATAAAGTAATTGCAAAAGATAGACTTACAAATTTCAATTGAGATAAGCTGACATTTATTGAACATTAGCCAATATTACCCACAATGCTAAATTACCCATGATTCTTGCAGGTCCACCGTTGAACAAGGCCACTCTGTATGCCAGCCAGAAAGATGACAGAGATCAAGGCAAGACCATCGAGAATGTACAGGTCCTTTGTGGTGATACTTGAAACAGCACAACTCCCAGGCGGAGAGACTTAAAACAGAACTTTATGAGGCATACAGACTTGGCCAATGAAAAAATGGAGAGAGAGAGGGGGAATGATAATCATTAAAAAGCAAAATCAATGCAACTCATTCTGTTCATCAAGTTTTGATGTTGAGAATCATTATTCAGACTTGATAATTTTATGAATTATTCTCAAAAGGTGAGAAGCTAATTTAACATATAACGTTGAGCACCACAATATTTGAAGGCTGTGGTATGCCCAATTTACATGACCCTCATTCCTAAAATAGTGACCAGAAAATAGTAGGTAAATATATACTTGCCTGAAAAAAAATTAATCTTGCCACAGTATTTTTGTAAGTATTTTGTTTTCAGGAGATTCAATTTAAAACTGTGGCTTCTATACTCAGGGTGCAAAATTTTC
The DNA here is from genome assembly GCF_051362555.1 of Lingula anatina. NCBI lineage: Eukaryota > Metazoa > Brachiopoda > Lingulata > Lingulida > Lingulidae > Lingula > Lingula anatina. The sequence continues at coordinate 892,872 of NW_028257603.1, forward strand.
TAACTTTAAGTTAGGACACATTTGGATGAAAAAGCATCAAGATTATGTATGCCATCGTTTAGAAAGCTGTCAGAATTTAAACACGGCCTTTGGGGGCTGTGTGACGTCAGACTTTTGTAAAAAACATGCTCAGAACTTTTTGTTAGCTAGGCGGGATCAACTTTTTAGTCCATAGGCTGAAACTTATGTGCTGAAAATGTCTTCTTAGAAAAAGTGACACATAAAACACGATTTTTTTTTTTTGTACTTATGTGCAATAAACTAAAATTCTAGATAAATTGAGAGAAAACAACCAGAAAAATATCTAAATTCTGTCAGTTATTATTTCTTTGTACCACATGCACTACCGAGTAGTCTACACATTTTCTGGCCCCATTTTCCTCCAGATCTTTTGATATCTCACTTAATTTTTAATGTCAAATTGTGAGATTTTGACCCATTTCTTATTGCACTTACTGCCCATTGTGTGGTCATTGGTTAGTGAATTTGGTTCCTTTTGTCCATTGTGTCTTACTTGTGTAGATAACAGAAAATAAAAGAGGCAGGTTCTCTTTAAGGGTAAATTCTAAAGATACATTAATATTATAGAACTGATGTAATTTCAAATGACTGTATATGGCATTGGATGTGAAAATTGGTTGCAATATCAGCAATTTTCTAGAACTCACTCAAAATTACTTGGAGTTAAACCCCCAAATTCCATGTATGCTCTCTTTGATTATAATCTCTCAGAAAATTTTATTGGCAGCTCATTTTTTTTTTCTTTTTTGAAAAAGGGAGTGCTGATGTGTTAAAAATTGAACATATATATATATATATATATATATATATATATATATATATAAAGACTGTGAATGATGTTAATGTTAAAATATATACATCTAAGATATACACAGAAAAATAAGAGAAAAAGAAAAAATTACTTCACGTGAATGAAGTATTTACACTGCAACCAATGGAAAATTTTTGACATTTTGTCTAATATTGTCAAATGACTTCTGGGCTTAAAAATTACTTATATATTTATGTTATCGGCTGTGCTTGTGCTGTATATGTAATCTGTTGTTAGAGTTGATTTACCTTTGGTTTTAAGTGATGATCGAAGCAGTCATTTGAATTATTTCACCACATATGAGTCAAGTGTTGAGAAAAGAAGATCCACATCCAGCAAAATAATATATATACACACACATTGTGCAATTTTTACATGTATAGATATTCGATCCCTATATCTGATAAATCACACCTTCTATTAGCAAAGTGTTGACAATTTTTCTCCTTTAGCACTTGCGCACATAAAATAATTACCCCCCTGATTGGTCAGTTTTGGTAAATTATTGTTACAGGTTTTCTTCTTTGGTTGTAAGAGCTAAAGTGATACAAAGCGGATAAATTTTTTAGTTATTGGAACACTTTCCATAGATATGATAAATAATTGACAATCTTAATTTGTTGCGGAAATATAAAATTTGAGTGTCATTTGTAAATAAGTGTTGGCACAGTCAATTCTTGAGCAAATTGTACATAAGAAGCAAATAAAACAAATGTGTTGAATAAAAAAGATATTTGTATTTATTGTTACATTTTAACATATAAAATAAACATCTTTTTTTTCTGATTAAGAGATGCAATCATGCTATTTCATTACTGAACAAAAATGTTTGTAGTCATTTGCCCTATCTCTACTTTTCTCTACTGTTGCAATATTGGAAACAAAAAGACTGAATTGCAGTTCTACAAATAAGTGGTCATGTTTTAATATCTGAAAGAAAAAATTTAATTCCTCAAAAAAAAAAAAAAAAAAAAAAATTAAATGGGCAATCTACAAGGAGGTTAGATTCTAACAAAAAGATGGGTAACATATCGGGGGGATATAAAAATCAGTTTGTAACAAAACCTTAAATTCAGTTTTATCTTGAAATAATCATTTTAAGGAGACTCAAGATACAATAAAAGACAAAACATTTTTTCTCACATCTATCACAGTTTTTTAAATCTATCAATTAAAGCAGCAACTTCCTCGTGATTTTTTTCTCAGAGGAACTGCTTGTGAAGTGGTGCCCTCTATAGAGCTGTTCAAGAACTTCAGTCTCTCCACTCCAGTCCAAGGTTGAGCACTATGAAACTGTAGATGTCAGTCAGCTCTTCAATCTAGAAAATTAAACATTACAACACTCAGTTGCAAAAAAAAAAAAAAAAATGGCCCTTTTATGAAATGCTGTTACAATTAGTATAGCGTCTGAACTGACAAGTATTGTATGCAATTTGAACTGTCATAATACTTGGATCTTGTAATTGAAAGGAGTCACATACATGTACCTATATACTAAATAGAGTGTCAATTCCATACATTACTTGTAAGTTAATTGCTTTTCATTCTATACTTGCTGCATGTATTCTCTGCATTCCGTTCTCCCCTCTCTTTCTTCTGAATCATTTACTAACTTGAAATCTAAGCAATTCACACAATTCTAAGCAACCATTAAACTTGGGGATCCTTAAAATTAAAAGAAATAAATCACATACACTTATAAAAATCCCACACTTACCACTTTAGCAGTGGGTTTTCCCGCCCCATGCCCAGACTTGGTATCAACCCGGATCATCAGGGGGTTTGTCTGAATTTTTACAAAAATTATAATATTTAAAGCAACTGTTTGATATTAAATATTAAATGGACGAAGAATCCAACATGCTCAGATACCAACTTGTGAAAATTAAACCAGTTGTTGCAGACTAGTAATTTTTTCTCCCCCAAAAAAAGGAAAAAGAAAAAACATTTTAAATATGGACAGTTTCATTTAAAATTTAACTTGGTTAAATTAGCAATTTAAGACCAAGCAGTCTAAGTGACCAGTAATCAAGCTGAAAAAGTTGAAAATCCACTCTGAAAAAGGTTTTAAAAAAATAAAAATAAAGGATACCTGTTGAGGCAAATTCCCCAGTTTATGTTGCACTTCAGCAATGTATTTAAGAGAGTGTAGAGGCACCACTCTGTCGTCGTGATCACCGGTCAGTAACAACATGGCTGGAAACTGGACGCCATTGTTTGGCTCTTGGACATTGTGGACTGGGGAGTATCTGAAATGGTGCGAATTATGTTAATGAGAAAATGATAAAATTTTTCATATTTTGCCAAATTTGTTTTGTTTGTCATGTCTTAAATTATCTTCTTGCAATAAATAAATAAATAAATAATAATAACAAAAATTGAATGTCAACCACATTTCCCATGATCATAATCTTTATTTCTCAAAATTCCTAAAATTTTGAACATAAAAAATTACAAGCATCAAGTTGGGTTTGAGTGAAAATGTTTGTACTATATGTCAAACTAATAACCATACATAACAATTCTTGAAAGAAATGTCATTTGAAATAAGATGAAATAAGTGTCACAGAGCATTCATCATGGGTCAAAGGTCACCTGAAGAGGTCAAAGGTCACCTGAAGAGGTCAAAGGTTACCTGTAGAGGTAGTCAAAACCTTCCTTTTCATCACTGCAGCCATAATCAGTGGTCCAGGCATGTCCAATAGTAAACTTATGGAACTTTAACATGTCCATTACACTAAAGAGAAAAAATATTGTTTCTACAAAAAAATAAAATAAAATAAAATAATAAAGTAATAATATCTATCACTGGCCCCCTTACAATTATAGCTATCAGGGTTTCCACAAAATCATTGACTTGAGGAACTTCAAAAATGTTCATCACACTACTGGGATAAAAATATTTTTTCAGTCTACAAAAATATCTATCAAGGATATTCTCACAGTTATCGTAACTATTATGATGGGGCCTTAGAAGTATGTTCTCGAGGACCTTCAACATGTCTAGAACTGTATAGAGAAAATATTGCTTGAAAAATGTACAAAAATTATATATCCTAGGTGATCCCATAATTACAATTATCATAAACCATTTTAAAAAACCATATACTACAACAGTTCTGAAATATTCCTACATGGCTCAACAGATAGAGAGAGAGAGAAAAAATTAGCTTGCATAAGGCTTTGCCTTAGGTAACACAAGTTATGAAACATTCACCACTTCATAACTGAAAGTAATATGTTAATGCAATTATCACATGGCAAGTGCCCAGAATATATGATCAAGCCAGATATTTTTGTACATCTACTAATTTTCCGCAATCTGGGGCGCTAATCCTGAGATAGTCTCACTCAATGTGACACTGCTTCTAGTGAGAGGAAGGGCAAAAAGCCTACACATCCCCCAACTCCACAAATGTCCCTAAAACTAGACATAGGACTTACCCCACTTGGAAATACAAAATATCCTGCTTTAAAATATTGAACCCAATTTGAGATAGGACTTACCCAACAAGGAGATTTAATTTACCCCACTTGGATATGCAACTTGGAGATAACACTTACTCTAGCTGGAGAAAATACTTACCCCACTTGGGCGATTGCACATCCAAAAAGTTCTGGTTTCTGGTTGACACAAGCTCCCACCAACAGTCCGCCATTAGACCCTCCATTGATGGTGATTCTGAAACCAAAGATTTCATCGATCTCAGGTTTATTTGAAACAATCAAATACCATGAAGTTTAACAGTATTACAACAATTTAAGTATTGTGGGTAGTTTATAACTTATAAATGATTAAACAAATCATACACACCACCTATTTTTTGGGTAATTTTCACTAAATCATGCTATAATATGCAAGAACTAACAATGTTTTTCTGAATTTTTTTTTTTCATGGACTTTTTTAAAGTATTTGTTATACAATTATTTATCATGGGCTTTTTTACAAAACCAAGTAAACACGAATATAGTTCTGCAAGTTACTTAGTACTGAGAATTATTTTCTAACAAGTATCACAAAAATAAAATGCTTACCTTTTGTGGTTTGTATATTTTTCTTTAACAAGATATTCTGCAGCAGCTTGGAAGTCATCAAAAACATTTTGTTTCTTTTCTTTAATCCCAGCATTGTGCCAATCCTCACCATATTCTCTGGAAAAGAAAGAATAATATGGACTTTTTTCTTTCAAAAATCTAATGATTTTTAATTTTTTTTTTAATTTGTCTTCATGTAAGTAGTGCTTTGAGGATTTTTCAAAGTTGGTCTATTACACTAGGAAGTGTAAATTATGTGGCTGTTTGAAAAGTTTTCCATTGTCAAAACAATTTGTCTTTAGAGTTGTAGTTTCTGAGACCTTGTCCAAGAGAACTTAGATGCTTATATCACAGAGACATCTTTAAGCAAAGAAGACTCAGGGATTGTTTTCAAAATTCCAAAGGTTCAATTGTTAAAATTTATAAACCAATACATATATTTAAAAAAAATATATATATATATATAACTATCAAAAGTTACAGAGTGTGTAATTTAACTGATAAATTTAAATTCTGCAATAAATCTTACTAATTATTTATTCAAAATACATAAATTTATCCCTACCCTCCGCCACGAATATTTGGTACTGCTACAACTCCCCCAAGATGTTGCATAAATACAATTCTGGACACACTAAAGGTAGGAGTGATGGCAATACTGAACCCTCCATAACCATAGAGTAACACAGGGTGGGAGCCATCAAGCTTAAGCCCCTGGAAAAATATGATGATAAACATTATTTGTTAACTATAGACTATTCTCCACTATTTTGCCTATGCAGAGTTAAATTTGTCTAAAGTATAGGCCTATGCTGGGAAAAGATATGCTAGCTAAAGATGGCTATGTTGAAACCACCATATCCATGGAGCAAGACGGTGAGAGCTATCAAGTTCAAACCCCTCAAATGAAAATTAATGAAATGAAACATATATGGTGTAGGTATACAATACTAGGCCCTGTTTTGTCATATAAGAGCACTGTTTCAGTATCAATACTGGTATGTTCATTTTTCATGCAATTTCCACCATGATTCCATTTATGTTAAAACAGTGAAACCATCCAGTCTCTATTCAGTGAAATAATAAAACATTTCACAAAAAAAAAAAAAAAAAAAAATGAGCAGGCAAATGTTTCTCACATTAAAAAAAAAAACAACATTAGTCACTTAAGATGATCTTAAGTTATTATAACTGTAAATCATATTTCATGTCAGATACCTTTCTGTGGACAATAAACATGGGGATTTTGGTCCCATCTTTTGTAGGGTAAAACACTTGTTTGGTCTCGAAAAGGGCAGGGTTATAGTCCTTAACTAGTATTTCCCTGAACACCTGGAAAAAAAGAACGATAATAACTAGAGGATCAGAGAGGCGATACCGCCTCCGAATATTGTACCACCAGCTGGAGCAAGCGCATTCGTATAGACCCCAACATACACAAAATAAGGGACACAGCCACCAGTTTTGTGCTTGACAAGCTGTAAAAATGCAATCAACAAGAATTTTTAAACTATTGCAAAAAATATATATGGTACAATCAAATTTAAGTTCTTCGTAAGGTAAATACTGGTAAATTGCCAGTATATGACTTCCTATTCAAGTTCAAGAGTAACTATGGACCTATCTCTGTCAAGTTTGAAGTTAAAAGAGAAAGAAATTAGCAGAGTTCAGTTCATGATAAAAAGTAGGTCAAAGGTCAATTTCAAGGTCACACTTAGATTGCCAGTATAGGACTTCCTATTCAACTTCAATAGTAACTATGGACCTATCTCAGCCAGTTTTGGAGATAAAAGGGAAGCAAAATTTGCAAAATTCAGTTCATGGTGAAAAGTAGGTCAAAGGTCAATGTCAAGGTCACATTTAGATTGCCAGTATATGACTTCCTATTCAAGTTCAATAGTAACTATGGACCTATCTCTGCCAGTTTTGGAGATAAAAGGGAAGCAAAATTTGCAAAGTTCAGTTCATGGTGAAAAGTAGGTCAAAGGTCAATTTCAAGGTCACATTTAGATTGCCAGTATATGACTTCCTATTCAAGTTCAATAGTAACTATGGACCTATCTCTGCCAGTTTTGGAGATAAAAGGGAAGCAAAATTTGCAAAATTCATTTTATGGTGAAAAGTAGGTCAAAGGTCAATTTTGAGGTCACATTTAGATTGCCAGTATATGACTTCCTATTCAAGTTCAATAGTAACTAAGGACCTATCTCAGCCAGTTTTGGAGATAAAAGGAAAGCAAAATTTGCAAAATTCAGTTCATGGTGTAAAGTAGGTCAAAGGTCAATTTTAAGGTCACATATAGATTGCCAGTATATGACTTCCTATTCAAGTTCAATAGTAACTATGGACCTATCTCTGCCAGTTTTTGAGATAAAAGGGAAGCAAAATTTGCAAATTTCAGTTTATGGTGAAAAGTAGATCAAAGGTCAATTTTAAGGTCACATTTAGATTGCCAGTATATGACTTCCTATTCAAGTTCAATAGTAACTACGGACCTATCTCAGCCAGTTTTGGAGATAAAAGGAAAGCAAAATTTGCAAAATTCAGTTCATGGTGTAAAGTAGGTCAAAGGTCAATTTTAAGGTCACATTTAGATTGCCAGTATATGACTTCCTATTCAACTTCAATAGTAACTATGGACCTATCTCTGCCAGTTTTGGAGATAAAAGGGAAGCAAATTTTGCAAAGTTCAGTTCATGGTGAAAAGTAGGTCAAAGGTCAATTTCAAGGTCACATTTAGATTGCCAGTATATGACTTCCTATTCAAGTTCAATAGTAACTATGGACTTATCTCTGCCAGTTTTTGAGATAAAAGGGAAGCAAAATTTGCAAAGTTCAGTTTATGGTGAAAAGTAGGTCAAAGGTCAATTTTAAGGTCACATTTAGATTGCCAGTATATGACTTCCTATTCAAGTTCAATAGTAACTACGGACCTATCTCAGCCAGTTTTGGAGATAAAAGGAAAGCAAAATTTGCAAAATTCAGTTCATGGTGTAAAGTAGGTCAAAGGTCAATTTTAAGGTCACATTTAGATTGCCAGTATATGACTTCCTATTCAACTTCAATAGTAACTATGGACCTATCTCTGTCAGTTTTGGAGATAAAAGGGAAGAAAAATTTGCAAAGTTCAGTTCATGGAGAAAAGTAGGTCAAAGGTCAATTTCAAGGTCACATTTAGATTGCCAGTATATGACTTCCTATTCAAGTTCAATAGTAACTATGGACCTATCTCAGCCAGTTTTGGAGATAAAAGGGAAGCAAATTTTGCAAAGTTCAGTTTATGGTGAAAAGTAGGTCAAAGGTCAATTTTAAGGTCACATTTAGATTGCCAGTATATGACTTCCTATTCAAGTTCAATAGTAACTACGGACCTATCTCAGCTAGTTTTGGAGATAAAAGGAAAGCAAAATTTGCAAAATTCAGTTCATGGTGAAAAGTAGGTCAAAGGTCAATTTTAATGTCACATATAGATTGCCAGTATATGACTTCCTATTCAAGTTCAATAGTAACTACGGACCTATCTCTGCCAGTTTTGGAGATAAAAGGAAAGCAAAATTTGCAAAATTCAGTTCATGGTGTAAAGTAGGTCAAAGGTCAATTTTAAGGTCACATTTAGATTGCCAGTATATGACTTCCTATTCAAGTTCAATAGTAACTATGGACCTATCTCTGCCAGTTTTGGAGATAAAAGGGAAGCAAAATTTGCAAAGTTCAGTTCATGGTGAAAAGTAGGTCAAAGGTCAATTTCAAGGTCACATTTAGATTGCCAGTATATGACTTCCTATTCAAGTTCAATAGTAACTATGGACCTATCTCTGCCAGTTTTGGAGATATAAGGGACTAAATGTTATAATTTTGGAGTTACCATAATGTGCCTTAAATTTCGTACAGAAAAAATTAATTAAAATAAAGAAAATGTCATTTTGGTCAAAATTCTTGAAATAGGAGGTGCTCTGAAGTTTCAGAAGTTCAAATTTGATGAAATAATGTCATTTTTGAACACAAGTTGTCTGCTTTGCCAAGCCTTATGTTTTATTTTTCCAGAGTTCAAAATTTATTATCCATTACCGTACTGCACATTTTGCTTTCACCACCAATATATACTTTTTCATACAGCGTAACTCGAAAACCGTATGGAATACAAAAAAACCGAGACCACCTCCAGTGTTGGGCTTTACATGCTCTACAAAATGCAAAAAAGAATGGGTCTCTAGCATTAACGGTTCCCGAATTAGAGACAGTTTTCAGTTTCGGTATCTTATGGCCGCTACTCCCGTGAAAATGCACCGATTGACCCCAAATTCATAGAGATGAAAGATGACCTGAAGGGTAACACTTTCCAATAATATTATTGGTTAAGTCTGTGTGGTGTCTGAATAACAGGGCAAAAAATTTTTTTTTCGTAAAAAATTTCATTTTTTTGAAAATTTTGGCCCATTTGACCTTGAAGTAAAGGTCAAAGGTCAAATCCAAGGGTATATTTGAAATCTACACATATGACTTTTGGAAAGCCGTCTATAGAAATTTTTCCCATAACTCCTTCCGTAGGGTAGATAATTAGCATTTAATTTTGCCATTTTTAGACAAGGGTGCATTGCAATGAGTGCCACACCCAGACCCCAATACCGACAAAGCCCAAATTTTACGTGGAACGAGTTGAGATTATAGGTGACCTAAATCCATGAGATGGGTACGGGGGCCCTTACCGTCTAGGAGGAGAAGCGGTAACGGTAGCCATCCGGCGGAGCCAACGGAGCCGGCGGAGCCGGCGGAGCCGGCGGAACGATCCGGACGGGACCGAAACCATGTGTACCGCCAGCGCTAACGCTGGTGGTACAATAATAATAAGCTAGTATCTCTGCAACTGTCACAGACATTGTAGAAGAACAGAGAGCTTCAAAAATAAGAAGAGAAAATTTTATTTTTGAATCATTTTCTCATTATTAGTGTGTTTTTTGTTTTTTTTTCGTAGTTTCAAAGCAGCAGAAAATTTTGGGTCTGCTTCAAATCTTCATATATAAGTCACTAAAATTATATTGCTATGAGCCAGTTATTTTCTGGTCTTGTGAAAGTTTCACACCTTTCATGCGCTATGTAATACAAGTGTTAATTTCCTTTACTTTGAAGGCTCCTGTTCTTGAAGAACTGACCAAATGAAGAAAGAAAGAGGGCAAAAAAATACAGTGGTTGAACCTGGAGACCATTAGAGAAGTTTGGCTCTGAAAGAAGTTCAATAATTTAATCTCAAAATAAGACATAATTCAAAGCAGACCCAAAAAAATAAATAAATAAATAAATAAATAAATAAATAAATAAATAAATAAAAATAAGAAGAAGAAAATAGAAACATCTATAATTTTGACATTTACCAGATGGCTTTTTCATTAAAACGAAGCACTGTGACACACCACGACATAATTTTCCATTAAAATAAATTACTAAATTTTAAAACAAAAACTTACAGTTGGTTTCAGGGGTTCCTGGGTAAGGTCACACCTGTATATTATCCCTGGGGTCAAAAATGACATAAACTGATAGAAAATCTGAAAGGAGATGTTTTAAAATACTTGTTATTGATTAAAATAGTTAAACAAAATATAAATGTCTATCAAATAGCTTTTAGTCTAAAAGACTGAAAAAGTAGGAAATTTTCATCTAACAATATCAAAAAGACATATTTTATAATTCTAAAGGCTCCTAAAATATATGTTATCTGAAGCATTCAGAAATAGACAACATTTTCATAATAATTATTATAATAACAAAAGAATTACTATAAGAAATTTTTCCTATGGCAAGAAAATAACATCATCCTATTAAATATAACAGCTTTCCAATATTTTATGACACAGATCTATGATATACAAATTTTTATGAAACTGATTCATGAAAAAAAAACATTTAGACCAATTTAAAGGTACTCAGCACAGGTGCAATAACTGACTTACTTCGGAGTCCTTTTTCTTTCCGGAGTATCCAACAATTGTGCCAACCTCCAGAGGAAGTTGTGTCACCATCTTCCCAGACTGAAGATCATTTAGATACAGTACATTCTGGAAGACATGAAATGAAATGTTTTATATGCTTAAACTTTTCAATTTCTACACTTACTTCAGCTGTACCTAAACAGAGCTTCCAATCACTACTGTTACTGTGACTTTCCTCAGCTTGTATTTCTTTCAGTCTCTTACAAATTGAAAAGCTTAAGCGTATAAAATAATCAAAAGACTACACTTTTGAATTTTTACCAAAATATGAACTGAAATGTGATAAACTTTTCTATAATATAAATAATAATAATTATTATTATTATGTGGCCCACTGCTGCAATATTCAGAAGGGTGAAATGAGTCAGGTCTATCAAACTGGACTACGCAGATTGATTCAATTACATGGGCAGTAATTTAAAATAAATTACATATGGGAAAACTGCACCCATCACCAATTGGGAAATCTGCACCGATTACCAACGTGTTAATAAGTATCATCACCTTGGCAAAATCAGCTGCTGAGTTGTTCATAACGAGATTATTCTTCATCAACAGAACAGGTGGATGTGTGGCCTCATGTCCTGTTGTATGATAAAGGTTCAAGGAAACTAGTGTGTGGGCGCATGCTTGCCAGAGTTCTTGTGTAGGCAAACATGTGTTCCTTTCGTTAGGTAACACTTGCAGTTGAACATGCATGCAAATACATGTGCAGTTTCTGTACAAGCATGTGCATGTTCATGAAGATGAGGCATGTAAAACTATGTACACATTTAGGTGTGTGTGTGTGCGTGTTCATAGTTGTGTGTGTGTGTGTGTGTGTGTGTGTGTGTGAAAGAGAGAGTATGTGTTTGTTTCATAATCACACACATGCATATGCGTTAATGCACAAACACGTGCATTTGCATACTAGTGTAATCAAGATGTACCTTGACATCCTGCATGTAGCAGAGGACTAATTTATTCTTGTTGACACATGCGGCCCAGTCTAGGACGTCTTTGGCATCCTCTGCCACCAGTATCTGCCAGTTGTCCTAAATAAAAAGAAAACAAACACATAATACTATTATATATTGTTTTCAAAGTTTTTAAGTCTACTTCAGGGGCAACTTTCACAAAGTCACTCTAGCAGGAAATTAGTCAGTTCCCTGGCTCAGTTGACTTGGATTTCCATGAGAGTGCTGTTACACTGCTTCTGATAGGGCAAGATGTGCCCATGTGACCATGTAACCTTGGTAATTAAGTTCTTAGTCAGGGAAATTGGTCTGATCTTTAATAAGACCAAACAAGGCAGCAAAGCTGTCAAATGTACAGACAAAAAGCAGGAAATAACTATGCACAAAATAGGCTAATGTCAATTCTGATGCAAAAGTACATTATGTTAAACTGCAAATTTAACATCAAATTTTAATTATGCTCAACAGGTAATACCAATGTAAGTAAAATGTGTAACAAGCATAAGGCTTCAGGCCCATGGGAGTTCAAGTTCACACTTTGAACATGTATAACTTCCAGAAAAAGAAGCCAATTAGACTGCTTTTCCAACTCAGGCTGCATGCCGATTTCGAACTTGACTTGCGTTTTAGTAAGATCAATTACTCCTGTGAGTTTCATGACAACAAGCCTATTGGTTTTTCTTGAAATGTGTTTACAGTGTTGCATATATGCTGAAAAGTGAAAAAAAAGCATAACTTCTACAATAAAGGCCCGATCATGCTGATTTTTGAACTTGACCTGTGTTTTATGAATATTCATCAGCTCTGTAAATATAAAGCCCAAAAGTAAAACTGCCTTCCACTTATCGTGCTTACAATGAAAGTGCACGGCGACGGCGATGACGGCGACGACGGCGACGACAGACACAGGTGATGTCAATATGTACAGACACATCTATATATATTTACTGTACTGTTTAAGAACAGTAATTGACATGGTTTTTCTTAAATGGTCATCATGGGAACAGTGCCCAAAATAGGTTTTTTTCAAATTTTGATGCAATATTACATAATGTTTAACAGCATAATGACCATCAATTTTTAACAATAAAATATTAGTATCATGGATGTTCAGAAAATGTGACTAGCAAAGGTCTTCAGGCCCATGGAACTTCAAAGTCACAACTTGAAAATGCCAAAATGTAAACAAGACAGCACTGTTCTGAAATGTTTTTTTTTCCATTTTTAACAATTTTTAACATAAAACAAAATTAACAGTTTACTGCCATTTTTATATGATCAACTAAGAAAATTGATGAGATGGGAAAAATATCAACAGAGCAGTGTTAAATGTCCAATTTCTTCCATTCTGAGATTCTGAACATAGTGAATGATTGAATCTGACAAACTGCAATGATATGAGTTTTTTTCTATTTTTGAAACTTTATTACACAATACATGATAACAAGTTTACCATCTTTTTTACAAAATCAACTAACAATGTTGTAAAGATGCAGGAAATGTCAAACAAACACTTTTATGTATCTTATTAGTTTAATAATGAGACTGTTAACATGCCTAAGAATTGAATCTGAGGAAATGTGAAAAATATGCTGAAAAGTGAAAAAACAGCATAACTTCTACAATAATGGCCCGATCATACTGATTTTCGAACTTGACCTGCGTTTTATGAATATTCATCAGCTCTGTAAATATAAAGCCAACAAGGCAGCAAAGCTGTCAAATGTACAGACAAAAAACAGAAAATAAAGATGCAAAAAAGGTCATTTTGTCAATTTTGATGCAATAATAAATAATGCTTATAATAGCACTGTCAGTCAACACTGAATTTTAATCTTGCACAACAGGTAACATGGTCAATAACAGGAGCGGACCCAGAGATATTTTCTGACAGTATTACAAAGTATCTATGTTGATCCATCCTCCATTTTGATGGTGTTCCAACAGAAAAAAATAGATACCAGTCAATATAAACTTAATAACCTGACTGTCTTCCGGAAGACCCAGAAGATGGTCTCAATCCACCCCTTCAATAAGATTACAGTTTCAGGACCATGAGAGTTCAAATTCACAATATTTGAAAAATGATGACAGTGCATAAAATAATATTACATAATGTTTAAAGACATAAAAAACAATACAACTGCTTATGTAGAAATACAGAAAATGTGCAGAACCCCAGGCAGATGACAGCCTGCCTGGGGCTAAAAGTCACAAATGCAAGTGTTTGAGAAAAAATTATAAAGGAAAACAACAAAACTAGAAAAGCACTTTGAGAGTGCAGACCTCTGCCAAGGCAGCAATTGTTGATTATTATTGATAATTGATTGATTATTGATCCGGACCACCACCAAAAATTAATCATTGTCCTCTTTGGCCCACTTCCGACAGTTCCTGAAAATTTCTGCAAAATCAGTCCATAACCTTTTGTGTTATGTGGATGACAGACAAACAGGGGTGAAAATATAACCTCCTTGGCAGAGCTTGAGGTAAATATAATTCCAATGAAGCTGCTATTCAAACTTTTAATCTTCCAGTTTGATATATATATATATATATATTTAAAACTTATTTGCAATATTAAACAAAATTTACCTGCATAATTATCACTGCTTCCTTATTATTAATCTAGCAGAGAGCTTTACCTTTGGGAGTTTACAGGGAAATATCAACAAGTGTGCTTTACGTAATCTCATTTAATGGCCTATTAAAGCAAATGACTTTATAACTCTGAAATTAATCTAGTGATACCCAAGGGTAATTTATAGACTGACCCACTCAAAGGTCTTCAGGCCCATAAGTCACACCTTAAGAAAAGCACAAAACCATAATGCCCAAAATAGGAGACTACCAATCCTGATGCAATAATTAATACATTATGTTTAACTGCACAGTCAACATCAACTTATGCACAACAGGTAACACAGACGAAAGTAAAAGCATAAGGCTTCAGGCCCATCAGAGTTCAAGTTTATACTTAGAAAGTGCCAGAATGAGAAAAATGAAAATTTCACAAAAAATGCATAAATACAATAAACATGATAATCCAATAGAGCTGGTTTTCTCATGAGCTGAAGGCCAATCCTAAAAATCGTACTTGTAAGTTTAAAATTATAATAAGTAGCACAGTTTTCTTTTCATAATGTTTGCAGTAGCAGTGCAAAAAGATTGTCAATTTTGATGTAACATTACATAATAAATTAGAGAATAATTATCACCAATTTTTGTTTATTGACTATAAATAGGATGGACATGTAGAAAATATGATTACCATTTGGCTTCATGTCCATGGGAGCTCCGAGTCCCACAATGAATATGCCAAAAAAGATAATGAATATAACACTAAAATGTATAATTTCCAGAAAAAGAAGCCAATTAGACTGCTTTTCTAACTCAGGCTGCATTTTAGTCCTGTGTTTCTTTTTTGAAAGTTTGACAGTCATAAGTAACACGGTTTTTCCATAATGGTCATCAAGGCAGCAGCACCAAAAATTGTGTTTTCTTCTATTTTGATGCAACATTACATAATGCTTAACAGCATAATGACCATCGATTTTTAATAATAAAATATAAGTGTCATGGATTTTCACAAAATGTGACTAGCACGGGTCTTCAAGCCCGTGGAGGTTCTAAGTCGCACCTTGGAAATGCCAATATGTGAAAAATTAAATTTTCACAAAAAACTGTTTAATTGCCAGAAAAATTTACCAAACAGACTGCATTGCCTACTGAAGCTGTATTTTAGACCCATGTTTCTTTCCTGTAAGTTTGAGAACAGTAATTGACATGATTTTCCTTAAATGGTCATCATGGGAGCAGTGCCCAAAATAGGGGTTTCTTCAAATTTTCATGCAATATTACATAATGTTTTACAGCATAATGACCATCAATTTTTAATTATAAAATATTAGTATCATGGTTATTCAGAAAATGTGACTAGCAAAAGCCTTCAGGCCCATGGAACTTCAAAGTCACATATTGAAAATGCCAAAATGTAAACAATACAGCACTGTTCTGAAATGGGTTTTTTTTCCATTTTTAACACTTTTTAAACATAAAACAAAATAAACAGTTTACTGCCATTTTTATATGACCAATGAAGAAAATTGATGAGATGGGAAAAGTATCAATAGAACAGTTTTAAATGCCCAACTTCCTCCATTCTGAGATTCTGAACATAGTGGATGAATGCATCTGACAAACTGCAATGATATGAGTGTATTTCCATTTTTGACACTTTATTACACAATACATGATAACAAGTTTACCATCATTTTTACAAAATCAACTAACAATGTTGTAAAGATGCAGGAAATGCCAAACAAACACATTTACGTATCTTATTAGTTCAATAATGAGACTGTTAACATGCCTAAGAATTGAATGTGAGGAAATGTGAAAAAACAGCATTACCTTTTAAAATAATGGACTGATTATGCTGATTTTCAAACTCAACCTGCGTTTTAGTAAGATTGGCCCCTCCTGTGAGTATAATGACAATTGGCCAATCTGTTTTTCTTATATTGTGTTATCAGTGTTGCATATATACTGAAAAAAGTGAAAAAAAAACAGCATAAATTCCCTATAAGTGACCCGATCGTGCTGATTTTCGAACTTGACCTGCGTATTATGAATATTTATCAGTTCTGTAAGTTTCAAGCCAAAGGGTAAAACAGCTCTTCATTTATTGTGTTATCAGTGTTGCAAAAATGCTGAAAAAAAGTGAAAAAATAGCCTAAATTCACTAAAAATGACCCGATCATGCTGATTTTCGAACTTGACCTGCGTATTATGAATATTCATCAGTTCTGTAGGTTTCAAGCCAAAAGGTCAAATGGTTTTCCAATTATGGTGTTATCGGTGCTGCATATATGCTGAAAAAAGAGAAAAAATAGCCTAAATTCACTAAAAATGACCCAATCACGCTGATTTTCGAACTTGACCTGCGTATTATGTATATTCATCAGTTCTGTAAGTTTCAAGCCAAAAGGTAAAATGGTTTTCCACTTATCGTGTTATCGGTGCTGTATATATGCTGAAAAAAGTGAAAAAACAGCATAAATTCCCTATAAGTGACCCGATCATGCTGATTTTCGAACTTGACCTGCATATTATGAATATTCATCAGTACTGTAAGTCTCAAGCCAAAAGGTACAATGGTTTTCCACTTATCGTGTTATCGGTGCTGCATATATGTTGAAAAAAGTGAAAAAACAGCATAAATTCCCTAAGAGAGACCCGATCATGCTGATTTTCGAACTTGACCTGCATATTATGAATATTCATCAGTTCTGCAAGTTTCAAATCAAAAGGCAAAATGGTTTTCCACTTATCGTGTTATCGGTAAAAGTGCACGGCGACGGCGACGGCGACAGCGACGGCGACGACGGCGACGACGGCGACGACAGACGCAGATGATGGCTATATGTACAGACACATCTGTGTCTGTACATAAAAAGTAAAACTGCCCTCCACTTATCGTGTTTACAAGGAAAGTGCACGGCGCCGGCATCGGCATCGGCATCGGCATCGGCATCGCCATCCCCATCCCCATCGGCGACGACAGACGCAGGTGATGGCAATATGTACAGACACATCTGTGTCTGTACATAAAAATTGGTCTCTTTGTTTTCTAGATTTACTACATTTAGCTCAGTTAAATAAAGAATTGATCTAAAACATAAACCCCTTCTTTGTTGTCTTTGTTACAAACCTGTGTATGTGCCTGGATTACTTATGGGAGAGTAATTATCAGTTTAACATTCTCAAATCCTTACCATCTCAGGCTTGCTAAGGTCTATGTTGATCAACTTGTACTTGGGAGCATTGAGGTTTGTTTTAAAGGTGAACACTGTGCCTTCATTTGTGATGTACTGAAATAAAAAACAGTATTGTTGCTATTAATCAGAATATTGATGCCATCCGGAAGTGCCTGTATATCCACAGAGTACAGCTGTATGTTACATAAAAGCCATAGAATGTATGTTAAATCTTTTTATTATAATAGCAACAGAAACATTTTTTGAAAATTTCAACATTTTTTTCAATGTTTTCCAATTTATCAACTTCTTTAAGAGTTCTAAATTTCGAAATCCACCAGTCTCCACCACCAAAATCAGAGTTACTCAATAATATAAAACTCAGATCTAGAAGTCTCTGCCTAATGTACATGCCACTTGCCACCAAAAGCATGTCTCTGGGGACAATATTGTATTTTAGGTGTCAGACTAGTTGAGAACTAAGAATCGTTAACAAACTAATGGAAATGTACTGGTTGTTTTCAATCATTTATCCACTGTCTTTATATTTCATACTTATTCAGTTTAATTCAGTATAACTTGGAATAGTACTTTCCAGAGGTCTGTTAGTCCCCAGGTGGCCAGTGGACTGATAAGTATGTCAATTACTAGTAACTGTCTGAAAGAGGTATAAAATTTTACCAAATACATTTTATTATACAACTCTTAAACTAACCTCGTATTCAGCATCAAAGTTATCCACCAATTTTATGTAAGGAAGCACACCTGGAATTGAAAATATCTCATTTCAATTTACGTAAAATGCTTTCAACAAAAGATTAATGTGCAGTCCATGCCAAAATGTTTCACTTCATAGCTCCTTTGTAAGCACCATGAAACCACCATCATCTGGAAATGCCTGTAGATCCACATACTACAGCTGTATATTATTTGTGCTATCTGGAAGTGGCTGTAGACCTACATAGTACAGCCATATACTCACCATTAATGCCACCTGGAAATGCCTGTAGATCTACATAGTACAGCCATATAATAACCATTAATACCACCTGGAAGTGACTGTAGATCTACATAGTACTGCCATATACTCACCATTAATGCCCCATGGAAATGCCTGTAGATCTACACAGTACAGTCAGCCATATACTCACCACTAATGCCACCTGGAAGTGCCTGTAGATCTACATAGTACAGCTATATACTCACCATTAAACCCATCTGGAAGGGCCTGTAGATCTACATAGTACAGCTATATACTCACCATTAAACCCATCTGGAAGGGCCTGTAGATCTACATAGTACAGCTATATACTCACCATTAATACCATCTGGAAGTGCCTGTAGATCTACATAGTACAGCCTGTTGACTGGGTGGCAGCCTTCACTGATCATCATCACCAAATAACGCCCACAGTCCGTTACCTCAGCTCCTCTGTAAACAATGTATGTCAATACTTTTTACATCAACAGATGTTACATAAATTCAAAACATTTATGTCCTATATCAAGGTACAAAAAGCAAATTATATTTAGCTCGATAAATAGCTTTTCTTGAATTTCAGATAATATATGGACGTTCCAATCCTGAATGCACGACTGAATCAAGAACAACTCGTCATCATCTTATCTAATTTTGTCAGAAATATGTGAACAATTGCCATAATTGCACCATTTTGAGGATACTAAACAATATTAACTTTCTTTTTTCATTTTACCTAATCTTCTTATATCTCTGTTAATGCATTCAAAGGGCTGCACAAAAGCTGCGAAAGGCCTGCAAATCGGCAGATTACAATTCTCAAACTTTGAATTCAAAAGTTTGAATTCTTTTCTTTATTATTATTATTTTGAGTAATACTGATATTTACATCATCCATTTTGGGTGATCTGGAAACTCGGCACAGAGCACATCCTCCTCCTGTGATGTCCCCAGCCGGTGGTAGTATAACTTCTGGTTGACATTACTGGTTGTCTCAGTACCATCAGACTTGCCTTCCTGCTCCTTGTACCTCTGAATAAAAAAAAACATGGAATTTTTTTCAGTGATCTTCCTATAGCAAAAATTACTAGTAATTTTAATTTCCTAATGGAAATTTGAGTACTTTGTATTTAATCACCTAGATATACAAAGCAACAAATCCAAAATCTTATATATATATAATTCTTTGTATCAGACTTGCCTTCCTGTTCCTTGTATCTCTGAATATAAACATTGTATTTTTTTTTCAGTGATCTTCCTGTAGCAAAAATTAATTTTAATGGAAATGTACTTTGTATCTAATCACCTAGCTATACTAAGCTAATATCCAAAATCTTATATAGAGAATTATGATCCATAAACCTTTTTGAGTTTTTAAAGTTTAAATTGAACCACTCTTGTAATGACACAGAACCTTGTAATTTCATTTGAAACAGTGAACTCAAAAAATTCAAGACTCAAAAAAGGGTTTATAGATTGCAAATTCTTTAACACAATTAAATAGGGTAAACCTTGAAATCAACTGGAAAACTGAGGAAATTTCTAATGTTATTTTTATTCTTTCTTTTTTTTCCTATATACAGTATGTAAATCCAACAAACACTGTATATCTTTACAATGAATACCACTCTCAGTTCACCTTAGTTACAACCTTAGTTGGTTACTGCCCAAGTTTTGTTTTTACCAACAATTTTTAATTCAATTTTTCAGTTTCAAATCCAATTTTCACCTAAACTGACATCCTTAACTACTGTAACAATAATAACAAAACTGTTTAATTATTAACAGTTCCACTTTTTCATTAGCTTTTAAAGTAAAATACCTTAATACCACTAATGAGATGAATGTCTTAGCCTACCAATTTTGAAAATTCATCAAATCTGACTGAATGTTAGTATCAGCTTAATAACTTCTTTGTAATTGCGATCATTTGCATGCATAACAAGGCACCATAATATCCTTTGAGTGACATGGCTACCAAGAAGCTGCCCAACCCATGAGTATAGATTAATAGCATTAACTGAAATTTTCCCTTTGTCATGAAATACTTTTGAGAATTATATCTTTTTGTTATGGCCTGTGTTAATAAAAGGAACTCTTAATTATTATAGTAAGTTCAGGAGTTTAAAACGGGGATTTTCAAAGTAAAGTATCCAAGAAAAAGGAAACCACTGTACAGGGTCTCAACATGGGGTAGGCAACATCCCTAAATATAATTTAATCTGACCATATGCAATTATATCCCCAAATGTTCCTCTTTTTAAAAAGATTTATTGCAAAATTTTAAAAACTTCACGTATGTATACTATACTGGGGTAGCGCTAGCAATTTTTTCCGCTTAGCCAAACCACCACTTTTTTATCAACTTGTTATCCAAATGTTAACTAAAATTAGTCAAATCAAGCCTTTTTCTTTAGCCAATTCGCCTTATTCATATAGACCATAATCCTTTGCGCGCAACAGGAGTTCCGGTATTTTTTTCCCATAGCAATTCTATAGACGCGTGAATTAAATGCCGCACAGGTAAGTGAAAAATGATTATTTAATTTCAAATAAAATAGATATGAATAAAACTAATATTTCTCCTCATGATTATCACATTTTGCCATGAAATTAGTCGTTTTTTAATAATTTTTTTTTATTTAGACGATAGGCTGACTTGGAGCGCATTTGCGCACCGCAGTGTGTTAGATGTGTTGAGAGGAGATTGCGTTCGTGCTTGTCTTGTTTGACCCATTTTTAAAGTCACGTTGGTTTGTTTTGATTTTCTGCGAGTCCGATATGAGTCGGATGTCCATTTTGTAAACCATAGCCAGGCCAAATTTACCCAACTTCCAGCAAGAGAGCCGTGAGTGAGACACTGAGAGGAATTGTGATATGTCAGGAAAGTCGTATACCCATTTATCTTTATGTTACCATATGTCAGTTGTTCCGTTATTTTTAGACCAAAATATTTACATTTGTTTGAAAGTATATTAGATATAGTAAGAGTGTCCCATTTTTAAAATAAGAAGAAAAGGGTAATTCTGGTCAGAACAATATGTCTGATAAAGGCAAATAAATTCAGCGCTTCCACTATCATGCTTGTGGGCTGATTTGATAGTTGTCGGCGCCACTAGCTTGATTTTAGTGGTACATTGTTTTGAGGTAGTGGACATTAGTCAGGACAGGTGGCAGTGAAATATCACAGGAGAGCAAGCTCAGTGGTAGAGCGTTCACCTTGTGTGGAAGGTCTTGGGTTCGATTCCCAAGCTCTCCCTTTTCCAAAGTTACCAGCTACTTAAATAACTACCTTCTTGTCCTACATTTGCCCTCAAACAGTATCAAATTTTAAAATATATTTGTATCATATAGAGTATTGTTTTTCATTTATACTTGTATATTAGTACAGAAAACATTTTGTCCATTTTATGATCATTTCCTCTCAAGGTGCCCATGGTGTACAGGATCTGTAAGTATGTTGTACTTTGAACATGTATTGCATGCATGGAGGTTTCCACTCTGAAAAGCATCATTATTTATTTGAAAGTGGTTAGGATATGCTAACTTAGTCTACTAGGTAAAGGACAATTGATAGTTGAACCTTTCTTGATATGTTTACTTGAGTATAGCAGATTATATTTTCCCTGTGTGATTTTTCCCTGTCTGATTTTATGAAATTATTCTAGTACTAGTAGTTATCCGGTATTGAATATAAGGCAGAATAAATGCAAAGAAGAAAATCATAAGGAAAGCAAGTTCATTGTTGTCATTTACCCATTATGAAAGGTCTAGGGTGAGGGTCTAGTTTTTTATCCCTAATTGTACACATGTACAAACATTGATCTCTTGTTGTTACTGTCTAAACCTCTTCCCCTGCCCTAATTAATGCTTCCTGTTACAAATAAATTGCTTTAATGTCTGTCACAACTAGTATAGAAATCTCATGTTTTTATTTTAGTTGGTTGGGGAGATGAAAACTAAAAGCAAGACCGAAGAAGATACTGTGACATTACAACCAAGATCATGCACAGAAGTATTTGCACTGAAAGCAGAGACCTTAAAAAAATTATGTTTGAAGCACCAAATTGCAGTGCACTACCCAAAAAAGGCAAGGTGCATTTTTTTGTGTGACATATTGGGACTGTCAACTACAGGGTTCAAAACAAAGGACTCATTACTTCACCCAGGAGTAAAATTATCTGACGAACAATTCCAAGAATTTCATCAAAATGTCAGTCCCCAAAAGCTCTGTACACGAAATGACTTTTCAACGAATTTATTAAACATCCCAGATATAGATGTGTCAGACATAAAAAGATATCTTTTAAATACAGAAGTCATCACAGCAGATTGTGCAAGAACCTACAAACTCTCTCGCCCGTATCAGTTAAAAGATTCTGTGCATTCTGTTCGTTATAGCCAATGTTCAGATTTGAAATTTTTTAGTATAATAAGGGCCTATTGCAATGCCTCTCAATCAACAAATTCTGAGGATGTAAAGGTGGTTTTTGTTGTTATAAACAAAATCAATGCCATTCCATGTGGTGGGTTTTGTACCTGTTCTGTAGGCTATTCCTTGACATGTGGCCATATAGGGGCAACACTATTTAGGGTTGCAGACCTAGTTGCAAGTGGAGTCAAGGAGGACATAACAGCTAGCACCTCCTTGCTGTGCGAGTGGCTGGAGCCTAAAGGGTCCTCTGCAAGTCCATCACTGCTGTCTCATCTTCCTATAAAAAAGAATGTGAGCAGCATGCAGAGGACCCCTGACGACTATGGACAGGTCATACGACAGCAAAAACCACCTTCAAAAGATGACATTTTAAAGTTGAGGGCGAGCCTTTTTAATGCCACACATCACATAGGACAATATTGTCCTGCAGTACATCTTTTGGGAGCAAATCTCCATAATGCAAATAAAATTCCAGATTCTATTCTCTTTGATACACACCTAGAAAATGACAATTCAATTTTATTTGACAATGAAGTTACTGTCACTGCATTACCATTACCAATTTTTGACCATCCTCATAATTGTGATTATGATGCAGATGCATGCATTAACGATCAAGTTGAAAATTTTGTAAAATCAATAAAATTTAGTGAAAATGAAATTCATCAGATTGAGGAATCCACAAGAGGCCAGAGAGAGAACCCTGAGTGGCACCAGCAAAGAAGGGGTGCAGTTACAGCCTCAAGGATGGGGTCCATTCTTCGCACATTTGAAAAGCAGAAACCCCCATGCAAATCGGTCATTACTGCCATCATGGGGAGAGAATGCTCTGAAGACAATATCCCTTATACTACAGTACCATCACTTAAGTGGGGGATTAGTAATGAAAAGAAGGCAAGAGATCAGTACCTTAGACAACAGAAGAAGCAACACACAAACTTGTCAATTAATGAGAAAGGCCTAGTTGTTGCTGAAGACTATCCATATATAAGAGGCAGTCCAGATGGAATAATAACATGTAGCTGCCATTCTGAGAGAGTGTTAGAAATTAAGTGTCCATATTCATGCAGGAATATGATGGTGAAAGATGCCATAAAATGTGGTAAGATAAGGTATCTGGATGGCAATTTTATGCTAAAACCATTCTCAACAGAGGGCTATTATGAACAAGTTCAGGCATTGATGTATATTCTAAAATTGAATAAATGTGAATTTGTAATTTGGACAAATGTTGACATGATGGTGATTGAGGTTGGGTATAATGCTGAATTTTGCCAAAAAAAATTATTACCTGGTTGTGTAAGCTTTTTTAAGCAATATATAGTGCCGAATATTTTAAGCTGGAACAATAAGAACAAAATGCCCAAGATGTGTTAGGGAATGAAAATGATTACTGAATTGGTCAAAACCAATATTGGGAAATGATTCCCAGTGTAATTATGTGATGTATATAGAACATTACAAAATATGTGCACATATTGGTGTAGCACTTTCATATTGAGAATGGTTGTTTATATAATTATATTAAATCATTATACCCAACCTCAATCACCATCATGTCAACATATACATAAATGCCTAAACTTGTTCATAATGTATTTACAAAAAGTTTGGTAACATGCATTTATATGAAGATTTGAGGAGTAATTGCAATTTCCTCCTTAATGAGTTTATTTAAGGACTTGAACAGTTCATGATAAAATACAGTGTTTTACAAAGTCAATTACAATAACAGTTTAAATGATGTAAAAATACAAATGTTGAGTACACAAACATGAAAATTTTATTCTATTCCAATACTATATGTATGTACTCAAATGACTAATTGGGATGTACAATAAATTACTGGCTGAAAATGGCATTTCTTATCAATGTAGTAACATACCAATCCCATACCTTTATTATACAATCTTATAATATGTTCATATTTCAAAAATATTAAAATTACTTGTTGAGATGTAAGTCTGCATTACATCTCTGACAGGAAATGATATTACAGTAGTCTGCAGAATTCTCCTTTGATGAATATATCACGGGACACTTTGGTCTGATTTACTTCTCCAACAGGTAACACAACAGCAGTAATATGTTTTCCAGAGAACAACTACAAATGACTGATCTTTACGTTTATTTCTCTGGTTGAGAGATCTGGAGTCTCCTAAGACAGCAGGGACAATCCAGCTATCGGTTTGACTGACCAAACTCACTCCGAGCTCTGATCCCCAATCTCTCTCTGTCTCTAATACAAAGTTCTTCTCCTTATATACTGATACACACAAAATACATTACAGTGATTCCTAAAACAAGTCAGAGATATTGAAGCCAATTAACAGAATAAAGACATATTACTAGAGACCTTCAACATAATTTAAGTCAGACTGCTTTAAACTCCAACTTGGGGTTGAAGCCATAAATAAAGTTATTCAATCCTTTTTAAACTGAAAATACCCTTTTAAACTTGGTTAGTTTTTTTCAATGAATAACATACATTAACAGATTCATATAATGTCATTATAAAAGAGGCATCTGAATGATCTTTACCAAATGTTGATTTAATTTGATTTAAATGTGGAAGTTCCTAAAATGAAGTTTGGCCGTGAAATCACCACTATGACAAATATAAATACAGTTTCAACCTGACCACATACATATTTGAATAAAACTGACTGTAATCAAACTTGCCTTGCCTGGATTATTCTGCATTTTAAGCTGAAAGTGGGTTTTCTTGGAGATTTACAAATACAAAATTTTACTGAACTTTGGTGTGCTCTTAGTCTGGACTGTAATGCTGAATAACTGGACTTGATTTCCCATGCAAGAATTCATTATTGAAAAAGACAATTAATCACAAAAAATGCTAACTAAAAATAAATAAACTAAATAAGAATGGAATTATTTATTTCTTTATAACTGGTAACTGAAAGTTTGTCAGGTAAGCACAAACAACAAAAATTTGCTCAAATAGGTCAAACATATTTAACTTAACAATTTGTTCTAATAAGTGAAATGTCTTAATTCTTTGTATGATCCTTTCTACGTGAATTCTTGCATGGGAAATTTTGTTTGATCTATTTGATTCGGCATTTGTGAATTGCACTCTTTCTCTTCCCTTAAAATCAGGCATTACGATCTTTACACCTTGAAATTCCAATTCATCAGATACAGTGAAACCTCTGTCAGACATCACCAAATCCCCCCTCTTGAGTCCATGCAGGAGTGGCTCAGAGTTCAGGGTAATATGCTTGTCTGAAGCTCTGCCACCCCATGCACTGGACACAAAGTTCACGGCAAGATTTGGTGATATGCCAACAAGAAATTTCACTGTATCGTGATGTTTATAATTTGAAAATGTGCTCTTTCTTGAATCAAGTGATGATGATTTTTGTAATAAAAGTTCTGTGCAGTCTAAAATAATTTTTAAATTGTCAAATGATTGAAAGCAATTAGGTTGTTCTTCTGTTGAATATTTCATTTCAAATAAGGTTTTAAGTTCATTGCTCAGAAAATTAATCCATGTTGTAAAGATTTTCGAAAAATGACCTGTGCTTATATCAAAAGTTTGAGCAATGTCTTCATTAAATTTTCCTGTCTTTAATTTAACTAAAACCATAAAAAATTCTTCTTCAAATGTAAATTTTCTAGTTGGCCCTTTTTTAGACGTCATCCCTGTTGTGTTTGTGGCCTCTCCATTCCAGTAACATAAATTATTTGAATCTGTTCTTGTTTTTAAGTAATCGCATAATGAAGAAAAAACTAAAAAATTTGGCAAATTAGTCCAAAACTGAAATTTTCTGTCATCATCTTTTATATTTTCCAAACGAAGAAATTTTCCTTTTAAATCAGAAATTTGCTCTTTCAATTCAGTTACCTCTTTTTCCAATTGTTGAATTTTTGTTAAATTTTGTTGTTTATTTGTTGTATAATAATCATGATCTCCTGCTTCATTCAGACAATCTAAAAGTCTGGCAACTTTTGGCCTGCCAGCAGCTTGCCTGCCAGTTGATGATCTTTTCCTGAAAATATGTTTTGGCTTTTGGTTGTAGCTCCTATTTGCAGATAAAGAGTTATTTGTTGTGCGGGGCTTTGAGGAACTATTGGGAAAAATAGTTGGTGAGTAGCTTGGATGAGTCGGGTCATCATTTTTTCTACCTGTAAATGAGTAAATATAATTATATATATCAACCAAAGTAACTGAGCGTATACTGCAATTGCAAAATCTGATTGCAGTTATTGTATAAACAATATTGTAATTTACTAGTTATTTTAGTTATATGATTATATAATATATACTGTTAGGTCATAGTCATTTTAAAAAATGTACTTGAACCGCAATAAATAATAATAATAATAATAAAATTAATTAATTGATCATCTTCCCTATCTCATGCCTAGATTGATCCATAAAAAAATTAATTAATTGATCATCTTCCCTATCTCATGCCTAGATTGATCCATCTGGATCAGTATAACTCCCTGGGGAATCTCATTAAATTGCTTTCAAATAAATTGCTTTAATGTCTGTCACACCTAGTATAGCTGATAGAGGATAATTTTCTTTACCCCCTAGTTGATTTGGTATATTGTGTGACAGACATTTAAGCTGATTATATATACCTCCTGCAAAATGCACAGAACATATCCTTGTGGATGTAGTAGGTGTAAAATCCTTCTCAACAGGTATGTGGCACAGCCAGTTGTGTTTGCGGCTCACATCTTTGGGGAATTGGTAAAAGCTAATTGCTTGCCCCTCCCGATTACATTTTCCACGGGAGTTTGTGCATCCAGGCACGCAGCAGTAGTCGCCCACATATGCCTTTTTCATTATTCTGAATGACTTTATTCCCTGTAGAAAATTATGGCAAAATGATGGTACAAAATAAAGTAGACTTTAGGGCAAGATGAGCACATTTAGTATTATAAATATATTAAGAATTAAAGATATTAAACCAAGATATGCTAATATATAATGGATAAATTTTTTGCCATTTGCTTTGTAGCTCAGCAATGTATGCTATTTGAAAGAAGATACAATTAAATATTGTACGCAATTTAAAATAACTGTTTGAGAGCATGAATATGCAGTATTGGACAGGAATGCATGCAGTTACTGGTAGGCTATTGGTAACTTTGGAAAAGGGAGAGCTTGGGAATCGAACCCAAGACCTTCCACACAAGGTGAACGCTCTACCACTGAGCTTGCTCTCCTGTGATATTTCACTGCCACCTGTCCTGACTAATGTCCACTGCCTCAAAACAATGTACCACTAAAATCAAGCTAGTGGCGCCGACAACTATCAAATCAGCCCACAAGCATGATAGTGGAAGCGCTGAATTTATTTGCCTTTATCAGACATATTGTTCTGACCAGAATTACCCTTTTCTTCTTATTTTAAAAATGGGACACTCTTACTATATCTAATATACTTTCAAACAAATGTAAATATTTTGGTCTAAAAATAACGGAACAACTGACATATGGTAACATAAAGATAAATGGGTATACGACTTTCCTGACATATCACAATTCCTCTCAGTGTCTCACTCACGGCTCTCTTGCTGGAAGTTGGGTAAATTTGGCCTGGCTATGGTTTACAAAATGGACATCCGACTCATATCGGACTCGCAGAAAATCAAAACAAACCAACGTGACTTTAAAAATGGGTCAAACAAGACAAGCACGAACGCAATCTCCTCTCAACACATCTAACACACTGCGGTGCGCAAATGCGCTCCAAGTCAGCCTATCGTCTAAATAAAAAAAAATTATTAAAAAACGACTAATTTCATGGCAAAATGTGATAATCATGAGGAGAAATATTAGTTTTATTCATATCTATTTTATTTGAAATTAAATAATCATTTTTCACTTACCTGTGCGGCATTTAATTCACGCGTCTATAGAATTGCTATGGGAAAAAAATACCGGAACTCCTGTTGCGCGCAAAGGATTATGGTCTATATGAATAAGGCGAATTTAAGTCAGTTTTAGCATTTGGCTAAACTGGCGAGTGTTAGCGCTACCCCAGCTATAGCTTAGTAATTGTCACACACACACAGACACACACATTTTTAATGTTAAGCCACAGCAAATATAAGACCAATAGAACAACTGGAAACTAATTGTCTCATTTTCCTACTGCTTTCCTCAATGTTACTATGTGCTTGTTATATCACAAGCAACAGTGAAGGATATATATATATATATATATATAATTGGAAGGTGGCTAAAACCAAGGTGCTTTCTGTGAATAAAGCTAAAATGAGCTTACGAATATAAAGATAATGAATCAACAATGTCATGTTCATGAAAACAGCTAAAAATAACTTTGAAAATAAGGGGAAGGGCAACCTAGGTGAGATTTATGGAAGCAGCTAAAATTAACTGGCAAAAATGAGGAAAAAGATGTTAAGAAGTCCTTGTTTGTGAAAATACCTAACTAAAAGTAACCTTGGAAAATAAGGGGAAGGGCAACATCAAGGTGATATCCATGACAGAAGCTAAAATCAACTTGAACACTTAAGAAAAAAACCTAAAAAAAATTCTGATTTTAAAACCTATAACAGTTAAAATTCACTTGTAAAAAAAAAGTAATGGGCATCAAAACCCCTCCTCACATTTTACTTAAAGTTTATCGACAGAAAATATTAGAAAGAACATCAACCCCACCTTCCCCCTACCTTAACCTCAACTCAATTCCTTCCTTGCTCTGAAAACTCAGTGTACTAAGGTTTTCTACTCACATTATAAAACATGCCTTTATGATCATGAGTCCAAGCCATGCTGGAAAACTTCACCTTTTCCAGAGTGTCTGGAAGATCTTTACCAGTGGCAACCTCCTTGAACTGTAACGGGGATTTTCAAAATAAAGTATCCAAGAAAAGCAAAACCACTGTACTGTAACAAATAGTTTTGTATTAAACAACACGTCCTGTTTCTTATTTTTTTGCTTCTCTTTCATTCTTTTTATTTCTTATAATACAATAAAAATGTGTTTGTTTGTTTTTTTTTTACTTAAAAACAAAACTTTTCTTAATTGTTTATATAAATAACATTACTAGTACATGGAAATTAGTCTATTCAACAAATGATAAATACATAGTAATTTAAAGTTAAGATTTTCTGTTGTGTCCTTTTCACCATGGCATTGATTTATTCAATCAAATTAAGTAACTCTATAAGGGGTCTACATGTATCTTCAAAGTGTACAAGGCAAACACATTATTTAATTTCGAGTTTAGATTGTCTTCTCTGAAAACAATATTATTAAGTAGTTGTTGCTAATTTAGAGCATAATTTCTTGCTACAACTGTCCAGACCCTAGTCTCATCACCTCAACAATAACATAACCAATGACAAACAGATAGATGGCAGCACATGCTATAATCTTTACCTTTATAGTAATCCAATCAGAACCACTGTTACTTAGGCCATAGGCAAAATATTCCCCATTCTCTGAAAAGGCTGTGCCTCTAATAGAAAGGGTCCCATCTTCTGACAAAGCATTAGGATCGAGAAAAACTTTTGCTTCTGCTTCCAAGGACTCTTGGACGTAAAACACACTGAAAGTTTGATCAAAATGAATTTTAGAATGCTGAATAAACAAATAAACAAATAGACAGATAAGTTAAACATTCGCACTGATCTATTACTGCCATTATTTGTGGGTACAGGCTTGTCACATCTCCTTTATAACTTTTAGACTGGGCTATTAAACTGGCTTTTTATAATCTGGTCCTTTTGATATACCATTTGTGGTTTAAATTAGTATTATTTTTTAGTCATTTACACACATACATGCACACACACCTACTAGTAAACACGTACACACTCGCACGCACACACACACACAGACACACCTACCTCTGATTTTGTAAGCCAGTGTTATAGTAGTAGAAATAGCGGTCTCCTTTCTTGGAAGGACAGCTATACTTTGGGTAGTCCCACATCTCTGTTATTCTGTAAAAACAAACAGCAGAGACTATCCTCAGAAATACAAAAATAATGCCAGTCAAATAACTTCACTTGATCACATGAAATAAAATGAGACAATAAATAACAACTTTGAAAAAAAAATTAATAAAAATTAATTATTTTGCATCAAAAAAATCTAAATCTGTAATCAATACATTTTATCAAGAGAAATGTTACCTATCCTTTCATTCAGTCTATTTTAACAAGGACTACAATAAATAAAGTAACATAATAATGATTGTCATAGTAGGTTAAACAGAGCTCTCTTTCATAAGCAAAACCCACCCCGTCTCACACCCAGCCCCCCAATTTTTTTCTCATTTCTCTATCATACCTCTCATTCAGCTTCTTCCTGATGGAACACTTGTCCAAGAAAGGCTCCGTGACTGCATTCTGAGCATCTACAAATTCCTTGGTCTCTTCAGCATCAGGATCTTCCATCCAGCCATAGGGGTCAGGAACCTACGGCATTAAATAATAATAAGAGATTTTCATGGGACGTTAAATAATAGATTCTCTATAGAAAACAAGGCTCAGCAGTTGGGGTCTGGGATTAACGTACTGTACTATATTAAACAAGATTATTCATAGAAAACTAGGCTTATACTACAGCAGTCAGGTTGGGAATTAACTTAATACATTAAACAATATATTCTCCATAGAAAACTAGACTCAGCAGTAGAGGATGGGAATGCATTAATCTAATACATTTAAAAACAGCTAGATTATTCCTAGAAAACTAGGCTAATAGTACTAATATTCTTGTAGCTGTGCTCACTTTTCAATTTATTCTAACAAATAACAGGTTAATTTGAGCTATGTAACAGAGAAGTTCTATCTGAATACATACTGGAGTACAGAAATTTGCAGAACATTTGATTTCATTTGACTGCAACATGCATGTACATGTTGATCAGGTATTGTACCATAATTTTCTGACCATGGATAAAAATGCAAAGATTTTCTGCTCATTTTTTTATTTCTAATTTATTTAATATTATTATTATTACTATAGCCAGGGCAAGATGGGCGGTTCGTTTAACACACCCCCCCCCCCCCACCCACCCACCCACCCACCCTCTCCATTCCGACTCTGCAGTAAAGTGGCCGGTTGTTCGGCTGGTAGTCAAAATATTTCGATGGAAATGTCATATGATATCATTGATGAAAATGAATAACGGGTTTGACATCAGCATTATTTATGTTCTGCAGGACAAACAACTCCACGCTGTTTAATGTCATAAAGACTTTGCGTCAGCCAAATGCCTATCAATATCGTCCACGCAATAGCCTCGAATTCGGTATATCACCCTCTTACAGGTGTTTTAAAAAAAGTCGTGAGAAAGAGGCCTTGCGGCGGTGTATAAGCAAATTTTACGTTGCCATCGTCTATATTGGATACCAATAAGTGAGTGCCCCTACCTTTGTTCCATGGTAATCCTCCACGCTCGACTCGTCCCTTCTTGCTTTCGGGTACTGGAACATATTCGGAATGCTAACGAAGCGAAACTGAAGAAAGACCAAAAAGAAAACAATGCACAGATGCTGAACTCTTCGGCAACCTCTTCGATCGAGAATCATGCAGGGGACGACGAACAGACAGAAGCAGGAAAGGTCCCACGGGACTGACGCTATTAATGAATTATGCTCATCAGTGTTGCTCATATCCCCCAGATATTATCTATAATCATCCCCAATCCATTACATATTCATTATATATGCCATGTCGGGATTTTCAAGAAAGGCTTACATACTTTAGGAACATATCATTTACAAAAGTCTTGAAAAATGCAGACCTTTCACCAAGGAGGGAATTCCAAATCACAACCAACCAATCATAAAATGGACTTGATGACGTCACTGGACGTAAGGTTTCTATAAATAGAACACAAACAGTGAGTATATAAAAGGTGGACATTTAATTTATTGATCGTAATACATATATTGGAGAGGATATTCCTCCGTTTTGCAATGATTTGTACGTTGCAGGTGACTTGCGAATAGTAAAGGACGTTCTTGAAGTATTATGAAGGAGCTTCGAGCCAGTAGCACCTAGTAAGGGAATCGATGCTTCGATCTGCAAATAATTTTCACAACACAACATGGCCGACACGAGTTGTATGAAGAAGGTTACTAACGCTGTTGACTCGCTACCCGAAGGTCATTTGAAATATGAGACATCGTCAGCGGATTCGTCTTATGATAGTTTTCCCTTCTGGCATTTGTCGCCAGATTTATTTTCGAGCAGGTTAAGTGTGACAGAGAATTTAGATTCAGATAAAGATGAAATACATCCTGGTTCGAATAACAGAAAATCAGAAGGGAATTTCGCCAAGTCTGCAAGCAACACATCACCAAGAAAGAAAAAGAGAGGCAAAGTAAGAAAGGCAAGTCGGACAAAAACACAAGGTTTTGTAAACACAGTGTCAGAAATGAACGCCACTGTGACTGATTCAACCGTCACGTCCTCTGAACAAGATGGCCCGCCTGCTTTGGGTGGCTTACATAGGCAATTAATGGAAGAAATTGAACGCTTTGACTCCAAAACTTTAACTCACCCACGTGGTTCTTTCAGAACCAACCCTTGTGGATCTTTCAGGCGTATGGGCCCGTTTGGTTGTATCATAAAAGTACCCCATGAGCCAGAAGGGAGCATATCTAGCACCGAGGCATGGGACACAGACTGGGACAGCGACGGGTGGGACAACAGTCCCGAAGATGACGACACTTTGATCCCTGACCTTGAGGCAGCTGCCCAGCAGCTACAGATGTTATTGGCCAGAGAAGATTTGGCTGAAGAGATGGGGTGGGGGCTGCGAGAAAACCACCCCGCCAAACCCCCTTTTCCCCTGGGGCCATTACAGACCACCGAGTGTATGGTGTGCTTTGACACACGCGACCTTCACCTACGCCATTGCTGTCAGCTGCCTGTCTGCAATGAATGTTTGAAAGAATATTTCAGAACCCAAGTGGAGCAGGCCAATGTTAAACTGGGTTGCGTCAACCCGAGCTGTGATGCCTATGTCCACAGAGATGAGATCATTTTCATGTTAGAGCCTGAAATGAAGGACAAATTCTACCGCTTTCTCGTCGATGCAAACAAAGAGCCTCATGTCAAAACTTGCCCGCGCTGCAGCAAGATCATGACTCTAAAAAAGGAAGACTTGACACAATCCAAGTCGATGAAAGCAGGGTACTCTGTCACCTGTTCGGAGTGCCACCTAGTGTGGTGTTTTCCATGCCAGGCCCCATGGCACGAAGGCGTAACGTGCAAGCAGTTTAAGAAAGGAGACAAGCTGCTACGACAATGGGCCAAAGAGTACCATTATGGTCAACCCAATGCTAAGAGGTGTCCTAGCTGTAAGGTAAGATTAAAATTATTGGAGTATTAGGTGGGGAAAGGAGGGGGGGGGAGAATGAATAAAAAAATCCATGCATATGTACCTGAAAAGTGCCCCAGCAGCACTATTTGGAATATTATCTGGGGAAAGTGGGGGGGGGGGGGGGGTGTTGACTAAAAAAAAAATCCCTGCACAGTCCAGTGACCAAGCTGCAAAGTGGGTTTTGAATTATTTGGAGTATAATCTAGGGAACAAGTATTGAATTCAATAAAATGTTTGCACATGTATCTGAAAGGTGACCCCGCTGCAAGGTGGGTTTAAATGGAATATTATCTGGAGATGATGGGATGTTGGGGGGGGGGGGGGGGGGGTATTAGTAAATCCAAAAAATTATCCTGTATGCAAGTTATCTAGACAAAAAATCAGGTCTGTACCTTGTGGGGGAGGGGGGGTTAAGAAATAACTGCCCTTTCAATCAGAAAAGATCGGCTCTAAATCAGGGTTTGATATTGGTTGTTGGTTCTATGCCATTTCGAGAGTTGTACCAATTGTAGGTAAAAAAAGTCAACTTTTTCAAAAATAAAAAAATAGAGACCCCATTGAAATTGCTCATGTATAGACCTGAATTTTGTATTCATGAATAAGTTTAAATATATACAATAAGGCAAATTTATCTATTCACATGAATTACCCATTGTGGTATTTTTAGCTTTAATTTTCTGATTATCCATTAAAGGTAAAAGGAAACGACCTGAATTCTCCTTAAAATTTGTATCCATTGTGTCAATTTCTTCATTTCCAGCAATTGTGGCATTATAACAACTGGTAATTTGATATAACGTACAAATATTAGGTCAAATTCTTTTGAAAAACTGCTTGTGACATAAGGAAATAAGGAAGTAAAATAAAACAGGTAACCTCAAGATCTCAGGTGTGCCCAAGACCTCGAATTGCAATTAACATTATCCATTGGGGGGGGGGGGGGGGGGGGGGTACCTCCAAAACAGCGGTTATCACCATTATTTTGGAATCTGTACTTGCCATTGGACCACGTGACCTCGATAGGTGGCTACCCTCTGTAAAAATCTCTTATAAGATTATTGCAAAAAAGCAAACTTTTTAGGAAAAAAAAAAAAAAAAAACGGGGACTAACTTGGAATGTTTGTACTGAAAATTGTCATTTATCTAAGGAAAATCATTTTTGGCCAAAATGAACAGTTGTTTTTTCCTTGAAGCACATTTACTGGCAGTCAATTTTCAGTTATAAATACACTTTTGTCCAGAGTAAGAGCTGATGTTCAGATCTAGTATACAAGTTAAGTCATCTAAGCCTCAGAAATTTTAAAGACTTCTTGTGAAGTATGCTCTAATCAGGTCTGTACATTTAAATGAGTTTTTGAACATGATGACATAGGAATCTTTTTGGTGTCTTTCTGATGAACTCAGTTTATGATATGTTGGTATTAACTGATTGGTGATTGATTAATTAAATACAATCTGTTTTGCTCACTGGATTAGACACACATGATTTGCAGGACTGATAAATTAACTGTCACTGTGATACCAGTACAATTGTCAAGTCACACTGGAGAAATTTGATATCATTTCTGCTATCTCCGCACTCCTATTTATAGTACAGTACTCATGTTTTGAAATTTGTTGATCATGTATTCTTCTGCAGAAGGACAATATGGTATTTGCTCAAAAAGTTTGAATCAGTTTGATTTTTAAAATTGTGATTTATGCATTCTGAAGTCCTGAAACTAATGTTTATTATAAATTGAAAATATTGATATATAATGAAAATATATATTGTTGAAATTGTGTTGAAAACTCGAGTTAATTTGAACAGATTTGAAAAGGTAATTTTCCA
Source organism: Lingula anatina (assembly GCF_051362555.1). Lineage (NCBI taxonomy): Eukaryota > Metazoa > Brachiopoda > Lingulata > Lingulida > Lingulidae > Lingula > Lingula anatina. Next base: position 929,042 of record NW_028257603.1, read on the forward strand.
AATATTTTATGTTTACGTAACACCTGAAAAAAAAAGATAATAAAATATTCTCAAAACTTTGGTTTTTTATGAGTAGCACCTGCATAGGATTTTTTTTTTCTTAAATTTACCTGAAACAAAAGATAAGGAAGGAGAGAATATAATTGAAATGAATGAAGTACCATAAAATACAATAAACATACAATATCTCATTTGTAACTTAGATCCAGGGACATGTACACATAGGGATATTTCATGCAATAACAGGAACTCAGAGTCTACATCCTAATAAGATTCTATAGAGTGCACTTAGCACCTGACAACACACTTACTGTACTAGGACAGTGCAATTTCACACTAGAGAGCTTTATAATTTGACGTAACAGGGGCCCTGAGTTAAATATTCCAAGAAGTCTTCATTCCTGGAGGACTTGTCGTCTAGGTCTGTTTGTTAGTCTGCCATTTCAATATGCACTCATTGCAGGTAAACTCGGGACATGGCAGATGTTATTTTATAAATATAATAGTTAACTAATGAAGATGTCCCGGAACAGGCCCCATGCAGTTCATTTGGGGATTTAACATACAGGGTTGAAAAGGGTCCCTTGTTAATTAGTGGTGTTAATTGGTCTGTTTCTGTCTAAAATTAGTCTGTTTTCTGTCTGAAATTATTCCGTTTTCTGTCAGAGTTTTCCCCTGTGTGAGCATTCTCTCAGGTTGGAATACACACATACACACACATGTAAACACACAAACATGCTCTTTCTTTCTCTGTCTGACAATTACACATACTAGTATCTCTCTCTCTCTCTCTCTCTCTCTCTCTCTCTCTCTCTTGCCATTGAGTGCTTGCCATTGATAGAGCTTTGACTTATACTTGTTTTTGCTTGTGCTGAGAGAGGTTCAGCATGTTAAAATTTTTTTATCTTATTCACTAAGATAATGCCAAAATAAACCTTGTCATGTTACATGATAATGTTGTCACGTTGAAAAATACAGTGTGGTGAATGTGTTTATTCCAGCTGATGATGTTACAGCAGCTTTTTGGTGGGGGTAAACTGTATTTATTGATTTCTGGCAGATCTCCCTTACAGTACCTGAATGGCTGTTAACTCTGTTTTTAACGCTTATTTAATCACAACAATACTAGTACAAGTAAGTACTAGTACTATAAATCTTGGAAGGGTTTTATCAGTAAAGAGGAGAAGTAATGCTTTTTTTAAATAGATACTCATAATAATAGATGACGTGTGAATAGATACTCCTAAACAAAAAACTTATGGCTCCATTCAAAATAACTACGTACAACTGTGTCAAACCATACAATGACACTTCCTAGTCATCACCAGCAAGCCATTTTTTTTTTTTTTTTTTTTTTTTTTTTTTTTTGTAATATCTTTCTTAGTTACAGAGATATATATCGCGGAGTGATCACTATCTAATAAGACAGATTTACAAAACAGCAAAATTAATGATATACTAGTAAATGCTGTGTGTAGGGAGAGGCACCTGTGGTGGTAAATAAAGCCAAAAGGGAGTTCTTACCCAGTAGGTATTTATTTTTATTGTGATAGTTATTTCATATAAAAGAAAGGGGAAACTACCCAAATATAGGCCTTCAGTTATAATGTATCAAACCCGAATGTATCAAATCTTTAAGGGACAATTTTGTGAGACTTAGGCATGGAAAAAGTCAAGTGCACACATTTTTAGTCCACAGAAAACACCCAGGTAAAGAAGGGCTTGATTCACAATGCAGCTCTATTCACACCAGATTTAATTTAGACAGGAAATTTTCTTATTGTCATTACAAAGCAATCTGGATTCACGATACAATTCATTCATTTGAATATTCTCAGTGAATACATAACTAGAAAAAAAAAACATGAGTAGAGGCAAATTGAATACACCATGAAAAGCATAAAAACATAAAACATACTGGTACTGAACACACAAAGGAATAGTTTGAGTTATTTAAGACCAAAGTACAAGGATATGACACAATATTTGACAATAGACTGCCATAAAAGCACAACTGGATAGAATTTGTGACTCTTCCAATACAGGCTGTAAGATTAAGAGATGTGACTCGGGCTGCAGTTTTATGGTAATTTATCACAAATTTTGAACACCATACTTTTCTTCCAAACATTATCAGAATTACAGGATATCATTATGGTTTTTAAAACTACTCACATAAAAAAAACAATCTTTTTCAATTGATATTGACCCACCTCATTATTTTTCTAACACACATTTTAGGTAAATTAAATAATTAACCTTAAAAAAAAAGAAATTATATGATTTATGGATTTTGTTCAAAATTAGAGAATAAGTACCATTAAATATTGACAATTCAGTGACTTGCATCATCAGAATACTGACTTCTGGAAAGAAAAAAATGATTATGGGATTTCTTGGTATGCGACTTGTCTGCAATGGGGGGTTGAGTACAGTATGCAGTTTTTATGGTCATAAATGTTCCTATTATTTTGTTATATAGCTTGTACTAATGTAAAAGGCATGCGCCATCCTTTTGAAATAAAGGAACTATCACAATAACCCCTGCTAAAAAATGCCAGTTGTATGCAAAACAAAGAATTTATATATACCCGTATCTGTTCACTTGGTTTATTCATGGTGATAATTACTGTAACTAAGATATTATTCATGGTGATAGCAAAAATTGGGCCCCAAATCTCTCTCTCTCTCTCTCTCTCTTTCTCTTTCTCTTTTAAGTGTGAAAATAGTTTATGATGGTTGGCAAAAACTAAGTGGCGAGGACCCTAGAAAATGTTTCATTTGTTTTTTATGTGCCAGAATCATGTCAACAGTGGAGTTGGTTTAACCTGTGTTATCTGCATATTATATGTTTTTGTATTATATTGATTTGAAATCTATTTTGGCTATCAGTTACACATGTAAGACTTTTCTCTCTCTATTTCAGATTTTCATCCAACGTACAACGGGATGTGATCACATGACCTGTTCCGGCTGCAAGACAGAGTTCTGTTACCGCTGCGGAGAAAGATTCCGAGAGCTGAAATTTATTGGCAACCATTACAACCGCCTCAGTATATTTGGCTGCAAGTACAAGTACCTGCCTGAGAAACCAGTGCAAAGGAGGCTGATTAGAGGGTCCATTTTTGGTAATATTTCTGCTCTCTCTCTCTCTCTCTCTCTGTTCAGAATAGAAGTGATCTCACTAGCAGGATCATTCTGTCTCAGCAGGGCTTCTAGGTAAAGCACAGTCAATGTAAACAGCCTAATTGTCTGGCATCCCCCCTTGCTAATCAACATGAACACAATGTGGACCATGAGGTTTTCCTCACTTGACCCAAGTACTTTAAGTTTCTACTAAAAAGCCTACTGCGTGACAAGGGGGAATCTATTCAGTGTGTAATAGAGGAATACATGATTATTATTATCATTATTATTATTATAGCAGCTGGCAAACAGATAGAAGCTCTTCTCAACTGAATTTTGATTTAATTGCTGTTACAGGTGGCAAACTGTTAGCAGCGCCTCTATTGGCTGGCTTGGCCATTGGTGCCGGCGGAGTTCTGCTGGGTATAGGCGCCATTGCTCTTCCTTTCTATGCCAGTTATAAGCTCCACAAGTTTATAAGTCACAAGAAAATGTTGAAAAGGCAGCGAAGGAGACAGGAGGAGATCAAAAGAAGAATGCAGCAAATGAGAGATGAGTACAAGAGGAATGTGGAATGTGGGTATAATTTTTATTTATTTATTTATTTATTTATTTATTTATTTATTTATTTATTTATTAAGTTTATTTTTGGTTGGGGGTTCCAAAGAAGTGCCTTCAAGCTGGAAAAAAGTCTATTATGCAGTGGTAAATTTTGGACCAAGTGACAAAAATACTCGCATTAGATATATATATATATATATGGATTTTGATATTTAGTTTATTACAAAGTCAAACAGTCAGTTACAGTATTCTCATTTTTTGTTGCAATTAAAAAAAAAACATGAAACAAGCTTCATAGCGAACAAAACTGGGTTGTTGTCATATTAACCATGTTTCTTTTGTTTCTTTCAGTGCGCAAGCGTAGCCTTGAGCCAAGAGCTCCCATAGTGAGCGATTTCTGTTGGCCTATTCTGGAAATCCCAGTAGACATCAATCACCTCGCAGCACAATCTTCTGAACCACCGAGCGTTTCAAACACAGGTTCGAACAACGTGGATGATGAAGAAGAAGAATCAGACTTTGAACTTGAAGATGATGACATTGTCTTGAGTGAGTTGCTTGGCCTGCCAATGATTGATCCTAACATATCCAAGTATTTTTTGAAAGTTGGCCAAGCTCGTGGAAAATCCCAAGAAAAGAGCGAAGAACAAGATGCAAGTGGGCCCAGTTCTTCATCAGATGGTAGCGATGTACCAGGAGAACAGGCGGGTGAAAATTGCAATCAAGTTGATCTCAATTCCCAGGAAGCAGCAGGGCCATCAAATCCTGGCATCTCAAATCACCATAGAAACCCAATAGATGTTGCTATAACAACTGAAAAGGATACAGCTTTGCCACCAGTGCAACCAGTTTGGCAGAAGTTTTCATTTCAAGAAAGGCTGGAACCAAACCTAGCACATCCTAGTGTTGTGGGATCTACTTCTATAGAAGAAGACAAAGAAACTGGAGAAGTTATTTTTATCACAAAATTGTGAACATAAAAACATCTAGGAAGATTGGGCTCAAGCTGGACATGAATGCAGTCTCAGATGTGTACAGTAATTAACCGCTGTATTCAAACCAATCCAACAAAACAAGGTTTTGTGAAAAGTAATTCTTATTGTAAAATGAAGTTGTGTTAATGACAGAAGTGCTTTTTTTGGAGTAACTAAAGATTGTAAATCATGAAAATAAGGAATACTTGAAAAAGGAGTGTTTGATGTATACAGCTAATTACTGTAACTAAGATATTTTTCAACCACAATATATCAGCCAATTCTATCACAATTGTCTAAAAAGCAAAAAGAATTTACGTAGCTAAAACGGTTATATATTTTATGATGATTATCATTGTATTTTCTCATTACCTGTGTGTGATATTAATTATAGAAAATTAGCCTGCTAGTTAAGGCCTAGAATTGCCATGTTCTCACTTTCAGGTGTGATTGCCATTCTTTTGCCCCTCAAGGTCAGAAATGCCCATTGTCCATTTAACACCCAGGTGAAAAAGTTGACAGGTCATCGTGTTCATATTAGAAAATGATCGATCATGTTTTCACTTCTTCACATGGTACAAAGAATATGGATTCAAATGCAATTAAACAAGTTGTTCAACACTTCAAAATATTTTCAAACAAGTCAAAACAAATAAAGAAACGTCTATGATACAAGCCATAAGCCATGTGATATTCCTCCTTTCTTTCCACTTTCTAAAATTGGATTTCTACATGCTTTAAAAAATGTGACATTCTCTGGTGATGGAAAATAATTTATGTTACTCTTTGAGGCCCTCAAGTTTTTTATATTTACCCATTTCAGGTAAATGATAACTTTTAGAAAAAAGGCTGTGCATTACAGATAAAAATGACTATATGTGAGTTTCAGTATAATATTAGATAAGTATTACTTATGATTCTTCGTTTCACATTGCAGTCATGAAGGTGTTTTAATTTGCTCTCTTTAGAGTAATTATAGAACATGACTTCAGGTATAAATAGCGTTCATGCTTGAGGATTTGAATTATATATTTATGCTGAAGGGTATGAAATGTTTTTATGCCTGAGGGTAGAAATTATATTTATGCCTAAGGTTATAAATATTGTGTTTATGCCATGCTATGGTCATAAAAGGCTGGGCTGTCACACATTTATAAACTGAACACTCCTGCTATGTAGGCAAGCATTCATACTGAGTTTACAATTGTCTTTTTCTGTGCTCATAGATGTGAACATTTATGTAGCCCTGGAGTTAGGCTCATCTTGTGTTACTAAATAGAGATTGTCTTGTGTGACATGAGCATCCAGCATCGTGGAAGGTCAACTGCATGTATTTGCACCAGTAAAGTCTGTGTGTACATTTCACTTGGTGTGAAAGCCTGTTCATGGGATTTTTGCATAAAAAAATCTGGTACCAGCAACAATTTTTGTCAGTTTATTAAAATTCCAGTACTGAAACCATGGAATTACATGTGGCAGACTCCATATAATTTTGCACTTTATAATTCATATCTTTTTTTTTTTTTTTTTTTTCATCAGCTGAAACTTAATGAACTCGTGTTTTCCAATCCTAAAGATTTCTACAGTCTGCTGTATGTGGTGGATATATTAAAGGCAGGAATAGTTCCATTAGCACAAAATGTACAGATTCAGTAATTTGGAAAATTATTGTATTTGTTGCTGTTAATTTTTATGCACTTGTCAACTACAGTGGAACCACATAAGCAGGCATGCAGGTTGTGGAATTCATTTTCTTCTTCTGGCATTTTGCAAATGATCTAACATTTTGCAGACCAAGGTCCACTCGGGCACAGGTGTGTTAATGCATGGTGACTGTAAACTAATGAAGTGGATACTCTCTGTCAGAGGTCCCTTATAGCTGTTGTAGAAGTTACAACCTATTTTTTTACAGCTAGTGCAGTTAGACGGTACCGAATAATATGATTGTTGAATTGTGCAATATATAAATATATATGTGAGTGTGTTGCTGTTTTAATTGTTTTTGGTGGAAATTATCCTGTGTATTTTCATGATGTATAGGAACCTTTGAGTATAAAACAATGCAATCCTGCTCAAACTAATGCAGTTAGACATTCTTTGTTTAGTTTCTGTGACGTCAAGCACTAGCTACATGCATGAATTATGTAGCGAACATAATTAGTTGTTTTTTCTTTAAAAATATTGATATGTAACTGAATCCTTCCAACAGTGAGTTTACAAATAAGAGGACTTATAACAGTATCTAAAAAATATTAATTGATGGTCCTGGTTGTTTTACAAACATAACACAGAAATTATGATTATATTTTGTGCAGCATATAATAAGCTACTTGACTGCTATGTACGCAAGTATAACTAGCCTTCAGTTATTCAAGAAAGTTGACATTATTTATCCAAGTTGCTTTATTTGTGAAGCAGAATTTTCGTTCAAAATCAGGTAAGTAATTAGATCTAATTACTTCTCGTTGTATACAAATCAGATAATGACAAGTGTTAAGACGTGATCATCAGAGGTGTAGTCATGTGACCAAACCACGTGATGATTCCAGATTATCTTTTATGTAGAGAAAATAAACTGGAAATGTTTTGTTGTTATACTGTCATTGATGTCCTCATTTTAGCAACCATCCTGCTTCCAAATACATGTATTTAATTCATTTTTTATAAATGAAATTATTAATTCGGTGATCGTAAAAAAACGAATGAGTGGAACCGTAGTAGCCGATGATGGGCGGAACCAACGTGGAACGTGGCTTTTCATCACAAATAAATGGAAATATAAAGAGCGACTTCAGACTGAAAACTGCTATTTTATTGCCCCTGTCTGTTATTGTTTTAAGTATCCAACTAGGCCACTTGTCTTTTTCTCTTTATATACAGACTTAATTCACCCCTAAAATAGTACACAATACAAGTACCAGCCCCTGTTGGAAAACATCCAATCTGCCCGTCTGGGTCCAGTTTCTTCAACACTGGACAGCGCTATCCATTGGATAATTTTTTCATCCTCTGGGCAGATATCCTGTGGGAAAAGTAATGTTTCCAAAATGCTGGACAAATATTTTTGTTTCTGATGTTGCTATCCAATGGTTAAAATGGTTGGTTGCTTCAAGACAACTGTCCATAGGATAACAATTTTATACAGTGGATAGTGTTATCCATAGGATAGCGCCACCCAGTGTTGATGAAACTGGGCCCAGTTACCCCTCCCCTTACACGGTTGCTCAGCAGCAGTCGAGGAAGATACAATAATTGCGCAACAGATTAGTAGTAGCGCAGCCTGTAGCCAGAGAGTAACACATCCCCGTGTTTGCATGTGAATTACGCCTGCCTCTTCTCTATAGGCGGATTTATATTAATCAGGGGGGGGGGGGGGTCCAGGGATGCGAAGCAGACCCCCACTTGGCTTGAGGTTCGGGAACCGCTGAAGGGCCCCGAAAGTTTTGGTATTTTGGAGGGTAAGCGGTGCAGTTTGGTATTGTTTAGAACTATAATTCAGCTAGTCAAAATTCTAATTTCAAGAGGGGACCAGAAATCGTAGGTGGGGTTAGGACCCCCCCCCCCCCCAAATCCGCCACTGATAAATAATAATACTGGAAATATCATTTAGTTGCCCTTTGAATTTATAAGGTTTAACTACGGAAATTGCTAGCGTGAGGCAAAGCACGTCAATGTGGCACCAGAGTAAACTCCCATGGACACGCGTTTCCGCACGTGACGTGAGTCACTTGATAAACCACGAAGTCGTACAAAAACGCATGCAATGCAACCTTTTTGTAGCAAAACAATAAAGCGTTGTGGATTTTTGCGCACATTTAATTTTTATCACTTAGACCAAATTCTTTTGGATATTAATAACCTTAAAATCGTTTTTGAGTTACAGATGTCTAATTTTATCATCACGATCGAAATTCCCAAGCTAATAATAAAAAATATTTTTTTCCTAAGAAAATTTTTTACTAAACTAACATTCCTGGGGTTAGCGATTGTTAACTCTCTGTAGCCATTTCTTTCATCTTTGTAACTGACACTCGCCGTAACTTAGTGACAATCTGGGAAATATAAAAGAGCACTGAGCCATTGCTAAAGCTGTAGTTTTTCAAAGCCCGCCATGCTTACTGACCTCAAGACTGTGCGTGATGTGTCAGCAGACTCAAGATGGTTGAGGACATTGGTAACTGAAACTATTTTTTGTGACTTTAATTCATGGTATTTATCTGTTTAAATATGACTAAAAAGTATTTCTTGTTCTCAGATATAATCAACTAGAATTGGTAATTGGTTATGTTAAAATTCACTGTCACTTTGAAACTTTGGTCACACAGAAGCCCACCTCATGTTTGCCGTCTGAATTCTGTTTTGCGTCAACAACAAAGGTTTCAAGCCACCCTTATATGCCACAGAACTTACAGCACTTCCCGAGTTCATCGTTACAAAACAAGAGTACAAGAAGGGTAGGTATGAATACAACATTGTTCGTATCTTTGCTGAAAACATGGCAGTGACTGGCAGACGACATCGGACATGTTTTCTACATCCCAGACACACGTTGAGGCAGCCTTCTTAACTGTGACCAATTGGGACGTGGAACGCTAGCACCTGTCGCTGATAAATCATTTTACAACATTTATTACTGTGCAGTTGAGCCAAATGCAACTATTAACTTTTGTAACGTTCTCCTTGAAAATTTGATTAATTTATATTAGATTTTATATTTTTTTCTGTGGATGTTCAATGTAAAGATCACCCTCTCTGTTCAACATGCATGCAAAGGTCAAAATTTTAATATTTTCGACCTGAACAACATCAGTGAACTACCCGTGAGTTGAGGTAGAGATGAGTTTGGGAGGGGGGAGGAGGGGAGGTAGCCGGCCGGCTGGTTCTTAATAATGAAAAAAATGAAAGATAGAAATTTTCTCTTTAAATTAAAATATTATTTATGTTTCATGCTATTTCTAACAATTTGGGTCAACTTAGGTTGCGGAAAGCTCCAATTTTTTCAAAAGAAAGTACCCATATTATACATGTAGTAAAAGTGTACTCTCCTGAATATTTGCCGATTACGAGCGAAGCCAGGCAAATTTAACGGTCCTTGTGCTACCTCCCCCACCCCCTTCCAACTCACACACATATCCAAAACGAAAATGCAGTGGCATCGACTGTTGACGTTGTATAGACCCTAACCAGCTTTGGTCAAAAATAAAAAAAAATGTGTAGAATCTGAGTATGAATCTTGAAATTCCTGAACCGAATTTGAATAGCATAATTGCATGTGCATGATAAAGTAACAGCCATAACCATGTGAATGCGCCATTCTTTACTGCCCTTAGATGTTGAAACACACTTATCTTCCTCTCAAATAATAATTCCCCCACTCTGTCCTAACCATCGTTACTGGGTGCACCCATTTATAGACCCTATATAAAGAAGTTAACTTTACACAATATTACTTTGAGATACCGAGATACAATAGAAACCTAGCGATGAAGTTTCTTACAACGCTAGCGTTGGCAGTAATGCTGTCACCTATGTCACAAGGTATGTTATAGATTGCTCATTGTATGTGTTAATTCTTCTGCTTATTACTTCCAATAATATGGCTTCTAAATAGTTCCATATGAAAGTTAAAGCATGCGAAGTTTAGCGGCACGTGTCCAGCAAAAAGAATTCAACAAATTTCACAATGCGATTTAAGAGGGGAGCAGTTTGCATTCAATTTTAAATTTTAAATCCAGTTTTCATTTTCATATTTTAATATAAAAAAACCATTTATTTTAAGAAAAACTCGGAATCTGCTCTAGAAAACTCTGTTTTAAGTAAAAGAGTAGTTAAAACGGGGCAGTAAGGTGGCAGTTTTACTAACGTAAGACGCACGTATGTTCTATTCAGGTTTACGATGCCGAGGCACAGGTAAATGCGTGAGGCAGGGATCATGTGACGGTATTGTTGACGCCAACTACACGTGCAGAAGGGCAGGGAAGGTGTGCTGCGTGCCGTCCAAAAACTCAACCACTGTAGCTTCGAATTCCATCTACGAAGGCAAGTATAACTGTGCCTCGCGTTCAAATCGTTTTTAACAATGGCTGATTAAGCAAAGGGATGATAATGAGCCGCCAAATAATTAACCAAGAGCTCCTTTTAGAATGGAATGGGCCAGAGTCACCCTTACATTCAAAGAGCCTGCAAACTCATTTCTTTATAAGAGAAGTGTTTTCCGTGATCCCTGAAGTATAGACTACACAATAATAATTCAATAACACCGCATTCACAACCACAAAGTTGATCCCAGGACTAACAGATCTGCCGATCAAATATGGCCGACCCAATTGAAAGTTTTTCGCGTATCCTCCGCCGGGAAACTATTCAGTGTCTATTAGCTATTTTTCTACAGCTACAGCTTTGGGATAAAAATCTTCCTTTATTAGAATTACCGTACATGTACGTATAATAACTTCAGGGGGCTTTTATAAAGCCAGTGTTACGAAACAATCAATTTTTCTTGTCCGACAGGTGGTGATACGGAACGTTCCTCATTTTATCGTCGAATGGCACTTTCGGCTGTTTGCATTGTATGAATGTTTTTTAAAGTAGCCAAATAATAGTAATCATCAGTTGAGTTCTTAACGATACATACTTTAGGGTACTTTTGTACCAGTAGACATACTAGGCACTAGGTTTCAGAGAATTTTCTTGGAACATGCACGACGCTTGTTCACAGCATTTTAACTTTTACCACCAGCTTAACACGTGCTTCTAAGTAATTGTGTTACAAGTTTCAGGAACCTAGGGAACAATTAAAAGGATTTAAATTAACTGAAATTGACATTAACAGCAAAACGAAAAACTGAATCTAACGAGGGTGACCTTTTCCATCATTCTCTCATGAACACTCTGGCGATGCTAATTGGAATGGCTGCGCAGTAAAGAATAATACCTTAAATTAATTTCTCCTCTGTTTGCAATGCAATGTGAAATGCTGTTGATTATATTTGACTTTGACATTTTGTTCCTGGCAAACTAAACATACTGCCCTAGTAAAGATAAAATTATAACTAGTTTTTTTTTTTCAAATAACTTGGGAAATCAGACATAAATAAAGTGGGAGAATTCAATAAATTAATTAATTAATTAATGATTGTGAAAGGGTTTCGGCCATACTACGTTGTACTAGTATTTAATTTTATGTGTTTTTTGCATTTTTTTTCAAAAACACATGTATTATTGAATCTTCCTGATATCAGTATCCACACAGAGCACTAAATCATTCATGATCTAGTGAGGAAAACACTCTTATAAAAATCAATTTTCTCGAAGGCTCTTGCGGCACGGTGGGGAACTCACGTATTGTGGGAGGGGACACTGCTGACGCGCACGAATGGCCTTGGCAGGTCTCTCTTCATCTTAACAGTAGGGAGCAGCACGTGTGTGGAGGCATATTGGTCAACGAGGAGTGGGTAGTGACAGCAGCGCACTGCGTCCACGGGTAGGCCTAAGTCTAGTACTTACTATGAACCAACTGTCCATCTATCTGTCCACCCATCCACCATAATTTGATTCATTCATTTGCTTTGTCATATATGTAATCGGGGAGAGAGAGAGAGAGAGAGAGAGAGAGTGAGAGAGAGACTTTCATTAATAATTTTATTAAATATTCAACATTTATAAATAACATTTCTCCATCCATCTCGATCCAGATCTTGTATGCATAATAACTTCATTGAACATTCAACATGTAGGATTCATCTCCAGGTCTGGTATGAACGCCCCCGGTGATTGGACGTTAGTTCTAGGTGAGCACCACCTGGCGGAGGAAAGCAACAATGAAATACGTCGCAGTGTGGGAAAAATAATAGCTGTAAGTAGACCTTCAGTGAATATGGTTTTTCCCTTTCTGCATTTTTTATAGCTCTGCATTAAAACTCTTTTAGTTAAAAGGCAAAGACAGTGGAAGTAGTGAAAGTTTTTTTTTTTTTATAAAACTACTAGCTAGAATTTTAACTCTAAGATAATTGTGAACATAAGATTAATACATTGTATATTTGGTCTTCCTCTGTGAAATTATTATGAGCTACTTGTTCACATAAAATTACCTTAGCGTTAGCCAACGAAAACCCGGCAAGTTATTGACTGCGGGTGTAAATTGTAGATTCTCACATTGTATCTCAATGGGCTGGATTAAACGTGATTAAAACTAATAAAAAGACCACAGGTAATTACAAAAGCATTTTATTTCAACAGCTTTGACATAGATGAACAAGACAATGTAAAAAAACTGTGTGAAAAGTTAATGTTACAGAAAGTTACAGGGTTGGGGGTATACTATAAAAGTACCCATCTTTCTACACAGCATCCCAACTACAAGAGCTACGGCACTTATGCCAATGACATTGCTTTAATGAAACTAGCGACCCCTATCCAGATGAGTCGCACCATGCAGCCCGCTTGCGTGGCACGCCCTGGTCAGGTGTTCCTAGGCAACGGGGACTGTTGGATCACTGGCTGGGGAGATACAAAGAGTAAGTGAGTGAATGCAGTTTTAGTTTTGACTTGCGTCGAAAAAGACAATACAAAAGCGCCAAAATAGGCGTGATTTAAATCTCAGATAAATAATATACATATGTTGCATGCAACCATGTCAAGCGAGAGTATGCGACTATTTTTAACATGTTGCTTGTTCAGATATTTGTAGCTAGGGATGCCGCATACTTCTCAGAACGTCGTAGGGCGTATTCAGAAAAAGTTGATTTGCGGATTAACTTTGGTTGTGAATGTGTCCATAAAGAAAATCACAACATCATTCTTCTTTTCTTTGTGCTCTTATCAGGTAATGTCAGCAATGAGGTCCTCCGGGAGTTCAACACCGTAATTCGTACTTATGCTGAGTGCAAGGAAGGCTGGGGAAGCTACGTGTTGGAAGACACACACATTTGTATAGGAGATGGTTCCGCAGGTTCCTGTCAGGTAGGTATAGGCTGAGATCAGTCAGAACGTTCGATTTATTATTATTATTATTATTATTATTATTATTATTATTATTATTATTTTGCTTAAAAAGCTGAACAGAAGGGTTTTAGCGAATTTTACATTTTGAACTAATCAGTTATAAATATAAATGTGGCGAAAAACGGTTACATATTGTACATTTCCTGAGCCATATTTGCAAAGAAATAACATCTCACAATTCTGAGAGGCGAGAATCAGTGTTAAAAAACGATGAAATATTCCTCAATGATCTAAATTGTTTTGTTTTTTTTTTTTTGCCTCGATCTCGACCATTTGTTACCTTCAGCTGTTTGAACCATATTTACAGGCGAGAATGCACAGCTTCAACGCGCTATAAAAAAGCCACAAGAAGAAGTAGAGAAACGTGGTTTTCAACACGTGACTGTTTAAAAAGCGTTCTTTTTTAAATAGATTTTAAAACCAATCCATTACCCTTACTCTTTGTAACATAAACGTGTATTCATTGAAGCTGCTACGTGTATTTCTCATTCATGTCGCTTACATCATATTAAAGAAAAAGATAAGGAGGTCGCTTATGACAAATATATCACACTCTTTTACATTCCAGGGAGACAGTGGCGGCCCCTTGGTGTGTAAGGTCCACGGCGTCTGGGTCCTGGCTGGTGTCACCTCGTGGGGGTACAGCGGCTGCCGAGAACTGGGGTTCCCTAATGTCTACACACGCGTGTCTGAGTATGCAAATTGGCTGAGGGATACCATCAATTCTAATTAAACTACTCAATAGGGGGCGTGTCTGAGTATGCAAATTAGCTGAGGGATACCATCAATTCCAATTTATCAACTCTATAGGGGGCGTGTCTGAGTATGAAAACTGGCTGAGGGATACCATCAATTCCAATTAAACAATATCTCATAATTCACTTTGAATATACTAGTAGAAGTCGCTGTTTACATTGAGAAACCTTGATGACTACCATATAGATGAATCAAGGGGGCATGTCTGAGTATGCAAATTCGCTGAAGGATATTATCCATTCCAGTAAAACAACTGTATATCGTTTTTATCTTTGAAAAGTTTCATTGTACATTGCAAAACCTTGATGACAACCACAAAGATGAATCCATAGGGCGTGTCTGAGTATGTAAATTGGTTAGTGGGTCATCTATTTTTATCATTTACATGCTCAGACACGTCCCCCTGGATTTAGCTATACCGTAGCCTAAAACTGGACAAAGAGTAAGTTTGCCCAGCAGCTGCACATTTTTCTCGGATTGACGTAAAAGCGCCGTCACGCGCGCGCTGGAAAGCACACAAGCGGACCCCAAAACTGGAACGGTTCTAATTCACGGTTCTAATCTTAAAAGCGATACTCCAGAAACTTGTTATTTTACAATTGGCAAATTGTGCAATAGATAATGAAGATAAATTGATGTATGATTAACCATGGCATTATATGAATCGGTATTTGGTTTGGTCAGGTGATCGTCGGATGCCAAGCATATTTCAAAGCGAAAACATAAGTCTCTTTAAGCCAACGATCTCCAAATAAGACCCTAAGTGCCACTTCAGAGAACCTAATAATAATTAAAATAATATTAGTAAAAATATTCCAAAACTGATATTTTTGGTAACTAACTGTAGGTTATTTAAATAGTCACTCGATTTTGTGGTCGAAGCACATGTACTTATTTCAAAATTGCTACAGTCGTTGGTGAATCTAAGCCATTCCAAATATGTTTCTGGCAATTAGTGTAAACAATGATTATAAATCAGCAAGGGATTTTGTACTCCTCCACATATTCTTTAAAATGCCCCAAAACTTCCTCTTCCGTCAGGTGATAACGCTTCAGGTCATACTTGTGGCGGCCGTGTTTGTTTTGTGGGTTTTCCTTCACATACGCCTCCATGTTGTCTTTCCCTTGGTCAGTCATCTCCAGGCCAAAGTGATCGTATATTTTCTTCACAGCATCCAGGGGTGATGTAACGAGGTCGTCAAACGCAATATCGACGAATCTGTGCTCCAAATCTGGGTGGTTCTTCCTGAACTTCATCATCTCTATTCCACCGTGGAGAAATGCCCAATTCAACACTTCCCTTCCAAGTTGCTCTAAATCTATATCACACTGTTTGTAGGCTAGGAGTTTGTAAGTTTCACGGAGAGAACACAGGGAAGCAACGGATGTGCACGGATTGCGGTAGGTGTGAACGAAGATTGCGTCTGGATACACCTTGAGTATGGCATCCAGGTAAAGGCTGTGGTAATTCTCCTTAAAAACCATTCGGCGGTAATTGTGGGCAGCTGCTGAAACCAAAGCGAGCACTAATTAAAATCGTGCACAATAATGTTTCGGGGGGGGGGGGGGGGGGGGTATCAGCTAAACTTAATTTTTTTGATCAATCTTTGAAACAGAGTTGAGTTGGGAAATGCAAATGCGATATGCGAGATATTAACTTAAACGTTTCCACAAATTTGAGGCAGATGTTTGTATACCACGTACATGTAACTTTAGATGCAAACGTATCTCCCAATTAAAGTTAATAACTGATCAGTTACCAACAATTTCAAAAGGGGGGTCTTTTTAAACAATGGCGGACCTTTTTACCTCCTTAGTTGACCTTACTTAAGGTATGACAGTGTTTAGATCAATGTTTGTTTCAGAGTAGAACTTTTTAGACAAAAGGGTATTTAATTGGTTTCGAACCCATTGCGCCCCCTCGCCTCAGGCGTTGAGGAAAACCTCACCTCTACCATTCAGTATAAGCTGTGTTTGCAGTTTATGGAAACGGTATGCCTCAATCATTTCCTCATTGGTTCTTGCCTCATACCACGTGACGTACTCTCCACTGTTGCCGCCTTGGAAAGCAGGTGCCTTGAACACGCCGATGTTTTCAAAGAGGTGATGTCCCTCGTATGGACTTTCAGCTTCCATCTTGTGAATGCTTTTCATCTGTGGCACGGTCTCGTTCATCGAGGCTGAAATAGGGAGGTTTTTTAATTTACATCGAGGCTGAAATAGGGAGGTCTTATTTTTCAGTGAAAAACGAAAAGACTATGCAAGCACAGATTACGTCACTTTTTGATGAAAGTGGAGATTTTCTCAATTTATTGACATTCTACAGGATATTCCGGGTATGAATAGAAAGATAATGCCATAACTTTACTGTTTAAAATGTGTGTAAGAACTTAGGAAGAAAAGTTTCCGACTATTTTCGGTAGCCTTTCCTTAATCAGCAAGGCAACCTCACTCAGGAACGAAACGTAGCTGTTTCACTAATATTTTGGTCCAAAGTAAGTGACTACTGTCACTAAAATCATCAGTAAAAGTACTGTTATATTACTAGTATATAAAGGTCTACCGCTTAGGTTGTCACCTAGCTGCCACTGACCTTGTGCTTGCTTTTCTTCCAAAATACGCGGATCCGTGCCGACAGTGGCGACATCTACAACTGGATGAAGAACTTCATAATACATTAGGGAGGTATTCTGGGGATCTTGCAGTTCTTGAAGGAAAGATGTCCCAGTTCGACAAGGTCCAATGATGAAAATTGGCCTCTTGATTGAAAACTGCAAAAAGTTTACATTATCTCTGGTATCAATAAATGAATAAAATTGCTCACAGGGCATCTTCCGAACTATATGATTTAAAAGATCAATCAAAATATTAACTCTTTGGCAAGCAATGAAATCGAGACATAAGTAAAGCCTAGTGGGCAAAAACAGTATCCATTCACAGCACAGATTGTGACAAAATTGGTATTTTGTCATATAATGACAACACAGACCTCTGCAGTTCTACTAGTAACCGTATACATGGACGATTTTAGGATTGCCTATACCGTTTTCTATCATTGGCATGTCACGCTCTAACGGTACACGGCTCTATATAAGTCCCAAATATTCAAATTAAAAGAACAAGTGAGTTGGCCAGAGAAATGGAGCAGTCAAATGGACGCATCCGCATCCTCTCTTGTGACCTTGAACTATCGTAAACTATTGCAAAAGATCAAGGTCAAATTAACCTTATTACCGGCAATACTGGTTTTCCTATTGTTTAGAATGTATGAATTGTTCCACGTGGACACAAACTTATGCTTTTTACTGACGACTTAAGAAAAATTAGCACATTAAGTGTGATGAACGGTCTTCTATATTTACGTACATTTAATAAGTATATACACTGTTAGTTATGGAAAAGGTTTGAAACGAGATCGAGGGACACCCTTTAGCCTACACATACTAACCTTACTTAAGTCAACTGACCGCAGTCGTCTTGAAATCGCTAGTCGGTTTTTAAGGACATCAACCAAGCGAGCTTCAACCCGCTGTCTCCCTGCCGAAGTTAAATTTTTGTCTTCACGAAAGCACCTCAATAATAAGGTAAATCCTTCATACCACCAGCGGCCGGTGAGGGTATCCGACAACAGCAACTTGCGGTCTTCTTGGGAGAAATGTGTAAAAATACTTTCCTCTGTTAGAGGAATAGGCTGTCCTTGAGACATTATGCGATATAGGGATATGGCACCACGAAATGCAAAACATGTACTGGATACGTATATACATGTATATCCCAAGGAGCTTCTATACTACGATAACGCCAGGGAGATATCTGTATCAAATAGTCTGAAAGCCAGTCGCTTATGTAGATTTATCAATGTTTGTTTAGTTTAATCTAGTCTGTCCACCCCAGCAACGCAGAGAGGCTAGCAAGACTGAGTATCATGTGTGCACCAGCTGAGCACTCACACTTGACCCAATTTGATTAATTATTAAAGAATGAATAATCTTTTCTCAAGGTTACACATTTTAAACCCCCTTTTCACTGGGCGGCGTCCTTTCTGAGGCTTATGTACCATCACGAAACTGATCAGCTGGTCGCCGTCGGACGCACAAAGGACGCACGGTGAACACACAAAGGTCGTTCAAGCTGCGCCGAGGACGCCATGGTCGCCCCTAAAGTGTTGAACATGTTGAACAAAGGACGCACAAGAGACGCAGAAGCATTTACACTGAAACACAATTTTTAAATTAAAATCGCTTTGGCGACCATTGAGCGTCCTGGCCGCATTTTTGATCGTAGAAAAGGTAAAGGGGGCTTTGGAATAGAGGCAATCCCACCTCTTAAAGTAAATTTAAGGGGAAGAAAACTTTGTAGGGACTTTAAGTCAATAAAACCCATACCCCTGCTTCTTCCTAGATCTGTCTGACGCGTTTTACCCACTTTCAGTGTAACCCTAATATTGGGAAGTTTGATGATATGCATTTATATAACGAAAATATTCTGGACGAATTTATATCAATTAACAAGCAAATGATTGTTTCGGTTTCAGAATCTGATGATACTAACATGCGAATGGTATTTAAGGATAATTTCCACAAGTGTGAAAAATGTTCCAAGGTGTCAGTTTTATCTCCAAATATCCTGCAAATCAGTAATATTTCCAATTCAAACAATACAAATAGATATATAAGCATTCAAAAAAAAAAAAAAAAAAAAAAAAAAAAAAAAAAAAAAAAAAACGTATTGATAACTTTTTCTCGAAAATTAAAATGCCTGTAGCTGTCTATATGAATCGAGAAGTTATTTGTTTAAAAATTAAGGGCCCGGTTGAATTATAACTAATGAAAAGGCGATAACTGCTTTTTAAGACGAAAATTCGATTTGGAGCAAAACTAAAAACGAATCAATAGATTATAAATGTGGAAAAACAACTTTGCATAGCCTATTCATTTTAATGAATTTTAATACATCAGAATATAGCGAAGCAATTATTTGCATCTTTAAACCAGTTGAAAGGCCCACCTCTGCTATGAAGTATAAGCTGATCGAGTCTGCAGTTTGTGGAAACGATAAGCTTCAACCATTTCATCATTGGCCCGGGTCTCCATCCATTTTATATACGTCTCACAGTTTCCGCTTTTAAAAACAAAATTCTTGTACACACCAACGTTATGGAACAGAAATAAATCTTCTTCCGGAGCTAAACCCTTCTGGGGGTGGATGGTTTCCAAATCCGGTCTGGAGGCGTACATCGTGTCTAAATAATGAATAGTTATGTCATTGTAATGAATGCATATTTAAAAGCTGGTCACAGGATTTCTGTAGCCACCACGTCTGTCTGTCATCGCCATGTATCTGTTATAGGACATGTTAGGACATGTTCACGTTGCATTTAGTTCATAATTGAAAATTGTAGGTAATTATACAGAGGCACGGTAAACCATCATGTAACTTTTAAGTTTTTGTGTTCTCGTCATTTTTCACATATTGGAATTTTCAATGTGTGACACTAAGCCCGATGATATTAACGTTTTCATAATGTCCATGTTACCTGTAACACATAATTGATCGATTACGCCTCTTTTTGCAGTATTGCACCAGAATCGACAAAAACTTTTCATTAGCATCCTCATTTTCTGTTCTGTGTCTGTAGTATTGAAAGCATTGCTGCCTTGTTTTCAACACCTGAATCCAATTGTGACTAACACATAAAAGAGGTTAAAAGCTAAAACACTGATGCAAAATGTCTTGTGGTTTTAATGCCATCAAAATATCCTACAATTTTCACTTGTGACTAGCATATGAGAGAGGTTAAAAGCTAAGATACTGCGGCAAAATTTCTTGTGGTTTTAATGCCATCAAAATATCCTACGTATTAAATGCAAACTCAAATATCTGTTACATGTGTACACATAAGCTATAGAGAGCTGTTTTATAGCTCAGTCGTACAAAATGACAATCATCCAATATGTTACAATTACTTAGACTCATTGTAAGTCACTACAATTATTGTTACATACCTAATCTTTGTGTAGTTTTCAAAATTCGTGGGTCCTCGGTGACGGGAGCAACATCTGCAACTGGTTGCAAAAGTTCATAAAACTTGAGGCATGTATTCTGCGGATTGCAAAATAAGAGGTTTTGGAGGAAAGTAGTTCCAGTACGACAGGGGCAATGAAAACCGGCCGTTTAATTGGGATCTGAAAAAAAATGTTTATTACATATATGAGAGCATTCACATCGAGATAAGCCGAGGTCTAGCAAGGCCAAGACCTAAATATGGCGGACCTACATGAAAGGAAAACCGCGTAATCCTTTAATGGTCTCGAAATGAATGTCATTGAATGTCACTGAGAGGCCATTCTAAATTTTAAATTCTGAAAATTAGAACATTCAATCTTGATTGAGAGCAAAACAATAGAAAAGTAGTCTACCTTTTAGTTTTATATTTTTCGATATACAAAGTAAAATGATTCCAAAATTACATATCTGAAAAGTTGATTCCTGGTTGAAATGGTCGAGCCATTATCGTACGTGGGAGGTCTAGGTGCCTGTAAACTAGGCCACTCCGTTACCAAGCACTTGTTATTGCTATCACATTACGACCGAATGGCCCCTTATATATCATGTAAGTTTTTTTTTTCTTTATTGAAGTTAGGTAATGTTAATTACAGAGTACAATACTTCTTTTTTACCCCACGCTTACTTCTCTCTCACAAACACACATACAGGCACATATAACTACTACTGATGGCTCATCATTTTCATTAATAAATAAGATATTGATAAGCACAGCATTTTTTCTCTAACACAGATAGCATTCGATGTCCGTAAAGGACAGATGTCCCCCATTTTTTGATTTACTGTAAATGTAATATTTTACCTGGGAAATCAATAAATTCAATTTCTCATCATTATTTCCGAGAATAATATCCGATGCAGAAGTATGAATATTGGCTCCCTTTTCTTCCCTAAACCAGTTTTCGATTTGATTCCACAAATTTTTTGCGAGATTACAATCTATGAATAGATGTTCAATTGTTTCCATCCTTGTGCTACATAAATTGCAATGAGGATTATCAACTATTTTATACTTGAACAGTAAGTATTTTGTCCCTAGAATTTTATGAATACATCTAAAGTTAAACCATCTGAGTTTGGATTCTTTTATATCTGTCAGGAGACGATTGTAGCTAAGATTCCATGTTATTGCTTTATTAAAGAACCTTTCCCATTTTATTTCATTTTAGGGGTTTCGTACAGTTTTTTATAAACGTATCATAAATCACTTTACAGCCTTTTTTGTTTTTTCATATTATCCTAAGCGGTTTGGGTATTTTCAGGTTATAAGTTTTCTGTGTACCAGTTATTCCTTTCAAATTGGGAAATGCATTATAGATAGCATTTCTTAGGCCAAAATATTTTGTAAATGGGAGGCGTATTTTGTATGCATCCGTGATTTCTCTATATGAAAGCACGTTGCCGTTTGAATCAAGCAAGTCGAGCACCACTTGGAAGCCTTTCTCATATAATGGTTTTAAGAAAACGACCTTGTTTTCAATTAAAATATTCGGATTATACCACAATGGAGCTTCCAGAAAATCTTGTGGGTCATTTTCCTCTATTGCGCTAGCATACCGCGAGTAATATGAAAATAATTCTTTCCAGAATAAATTTGTCGTGGTTTCCCCGCATTATTTCGCATATACAGGTCCAAACTGACAGAGCGACGTCGTGTTGCAACTTTCGGTAAAGATCCTTCCGTATTGGTTAGTATTCGATAGTAATCTGCGAATCCAAGTTAATTTCAAGGCTTTAATATAAGATTGAAAATGCACCATTCTACAGCCCCCATTTTCGAAGTCTTGAATAATTGTCTTTCTTGATACCCTATCATTTTTCCCATGCCAAATGAATTTGAAAAGAATAGAGTTTAACTCTTTTATCCATTGGGCACTGGGACCTGGTAATGACATAAACAAATGAGTAAACTTTGGTATCAGTAGTGATTTAACCACCGTTATTTTTCCCAGGGTGGACAGATACCTTTTTGACCAGTTATTAATCTCTTTTTTGATGACAGCCAACTTAATGTTATAATTGCGTTCTTCTATACAATCAAGTTCAGCTGTAAAGGTAAAACCTAGCACAGATACAGGTTCATTTGTCCAGTCTAATTTTTCGTTTTTACACAGAACGTCTTTGCTATTCATTTTTGAGCCAATCCATACTGCTTTTGTTTTTGAAATATTTGGTTTTAACCCAGAATATTTGAAAAACTGGAACAAAAGGTCTAGAGCACTTTTTAGCGATTTCTCTGAGCCGTCTAAGAAAACCACTGTATCATCGGCATATTGTAATAATTTTATCTCTTCTCTTGCTATACCAATAACTCTAATGTTTTTTTCCTGTCTTATAAGAATACTTATTATTTCTGCGCATAAATTAAATATATATATGGGGATGCAGGGTCACCCTGTCGACACCCTCTGCCTATTTTGAAAAAACGGGAGAATATCCCAGTTCTGCATTTTTGTAAAGGGTTTTAATCCACCTAATAAGGTCATTTCCACAATTGAAGAATTCTAATGTTTTGTAAATAAAAAAACAGGATATGCTATCAAAAGCTTTTTGGAAATCAAAAAGTAAAATAATACCTGGGATTTCTTTGACTTTTGTATAGTGCAGAACATCATACAGAATTCTTATGTTCTCTCCTATATACCTCCCCTTTAAAAAGCCCTTCTGATTTTCGTGAATTAAAAATTCCATAACAGATTTTAACCTATTAGCAATACACGAGGAAAGAATTTTATAACTATTATTTAACAGGGAAATCGGCCTCCAGTTGGTCAGAAATTCTCTTGGTTTGTCACTTTTCGGTAGTATAGTGATAACCCCCTGCACCTGGGTGGTGGACAATTGCCCCTATATCATGTAAGTTAATATATGAATGGATTAGAGATGCGGGGTAAAATAGACTTTCTTTTTAAAAAAGATACAAAAAAAAAAAAAAAAAAAAAAAAAAAAAAAAAAAAAAAAAAAAAGCAATATCAGGACCATATGTGTAGCCGAAAAACTGGCAGGTATCCGGCCTACAGTTTTGTATTGCGGTTAAAACTAGCTGAGCCACGAGGTTATGTTTACTGGGTATCTAAAACGTGTCATGCACTGACGAACTTTCATATATAAACAATACAAGACAGTTTATACCACAAATGTCAACAATTAGCACAACCCTTCAGATCTAAATACATGTACGTACATGTACTAATACTAACCTTGCTAAAGTCAACTGAAGGCAGTCGTCTAGATATCGTTATTCTATTCTTCAGGACATCAACTAAGCGTCTTTCAATCACCTGTCTCCCTGCTGAAGTTAAAGCTTTGTCTTCACGAAAGCACCTCAATAATAAGGTAAATCCTTCATACCACCAGCGGCCGGTGAGTGTATCCGACATCAGCAACTCACGATCTTCTTCAGAGAAATGATTTAAAATACTTTCCTCTGTGAGGGGAATCGGCTGTCCTTGGGTCATTGTTCAATATACTAGCTCACCGTACACTCAATTAGGCAGGTTGTTCGGTACTGGCAAAACATCATATGTCTTAGAAACCTCTGTATTAACGCCGTAAAAAACTTGCGTACTACAGCCGATCTACGAAGTCACAACTTGTATGTTCTTAATTTAGTCCTAGGCGCCTCATACATGTCAAGGTCAGCTCACGGCAACGAGCCAGTTTGGGTTTTGTGTTGGAATATTTTCATTATCTATATTTAGCTCTATTTGTGTCTCGTATTCCTCTCGTAAGATGTAGACTATGCCAAGAGTGTATTAGTGCACGCACGTCCATATGTGTACCATTTTACCTATCTTCTAACATTGCATTTATTCCTATGCACTTTGCATTTCACTGCTTAAGCGTGTCGGCAACAAAACATATTGGACGTTTTTTTTTCAATTTATAGTTTTCGCTGCTGGCATAGACACAATTTGTTACATGCTATATCTTTTATTTTACTAAATTTGATAACGAATTTGATAAAATATATAATCCATGGTTTTTGACCAGGTTTAGGACCATTTATTCATGCCCCCATTAAACGGCCGATTTTCATTATTATCCCTTGTCGCACAGGGTCAACTTGCCTCCAAAACCTCTTATTCGCCGATCCCCAGAATGCATACTTTAAATGTAATGAACTTATGGAATAAGTTGTATATGCCAATTAATATAACGTCGTTGAAGACACACGGATTTTGAAAACTACTAGTACACAAGTAATAGGTAAACACTATTTTAAACAAGTATAAATGATTTCGTGTAGGATTGGCAAAAGATGCGGTTGTATCATTAAAAGAACATTATTAATGTAACTAGCTTTACTGCTTTTGATCAAATGATATGTTTGTTGCCACGTTTCACTATGACACCTAGTAAATGTGACAAAGTTATAGGAGAGGTAAAACGTATTTGAGCAAAACTTGGTATTAATTACCAACAGAATATGATCTAAAAACCCCAACCATTTAACGGCTGATAAAAGTTAACACTGATTATGAACATGGTGTTTTGTACCCCTCGCTGAACTATTTAAGCAAAACGTGATATCGATTACCAAGATAATATAATCTAAAAATTCCAACCATTTGACGGCTGATGAAAGAAAACACTGGCTATGAACATGGTATTTTGTACTCCTCCACATATTCTTTAAAGTGCTCCAAAACTTCCTCTTCTCTCAGGTGATAACGCTTTAGGTCGTACTTGTGGCGGCCATATTTGTTTTGTGGGTTTTCCTTCACAAACGCCTCCATTTTGTTTTTCCCTTGGTTGGTCAGTTCCAGGTCAAAGTGATCGTATATCTTCTTCACAACATCCAGGGGTGATGTAACGAGGTCGTCATATGCAATATCGATGAATCTGTGCTCCAGTTCTGGGTGGTTCTTCCTAAACTTCATCATCTCTATTCCACCGTGGAGGAATGCCCAATTCAACACTTCCCTTCCAAGTTGCTCTAAATCTATATCACACTGTTTATAGGCCAAGAGTTTGTAAGTTTCACGGAGAGAACAAAAAGAAGCAAGGGATGTGCACGGATTGCGGTAGGTGTGAACGAAGATTGCGTCGGGATACACCTGAAGTATGGCATCCAGGTAAAGGCTGTGGAAATTCTCCTTAAAAACCATTCGACGGTAATTGTGGGTAGCTGCTGAAACCAAAGCGAGCACTAATTAAAATCCTGCACAATAATCGGTGCTGGGGGGGGGGGGGGGGGGGGGGGGGAGGGGGGGGGTTGGGGAGGATAAGATAAACTTAATTTTTCCATGAAACTGTGAGATAGAGTTGAGATGGGAAATGCAAGTGTGATATGCCAGTTGAGTAAAATCTCACCTCTACCATTCAGTATAAGCTGAGTTTGCAGCTTATGGAAACGGTATGCCTCAACCATTTCCTCATTGGTTCTTGCCTCATACCACGTGACATACTCTCCACTGTTGCCGCCTTGGAAAGCAGGTGCCTTGAATACGCCGATGTTTTCAAAGAAGTGATGGTCCTCGTATGGCCCTTCAGCATCCAACTTGTGAATGCTTTTAAACTGTGGCACGATTTCGTCCATCGAAGCTGAAATACGGAAGTTTTATTATACGTCGAGGCTGAAAAAGCGAGGTTGCACTGCTGCATTGTGTAATATGAAATGATTTAACTGGGTAGCTCTCCTTTGGGTTGGTTTTGGCAAAGCATGGTTCTGACAAAAAAGTGTCCATATGTCGCCAACAACTGCACAGAAGAATTAGAAATGTTGCATGCAAGCGGTCAGTTTTGCAGTGCGCAAAATTAGTTAAGCATTGTTGTATAAAGTACAGAGAGGCCACGCCCAATGTATAGAAATCTTACCACCAGGGTACAGGACTCACTGTCCTTCCGGATGATTTGGGGACCATGTGAAAACTAGTGAAAACCGAGTTTACAGACATCTTGAAGATACCTACGACGAAGCGTGTGCCGCGTCTAAAGTGACTAGAGTCATTGAAAGCGTCAGTATCTGGAGTGGATACCACAATGGAGCAAAAAACAACAAAGGTAGTCACTGACGATAAACCTGAACTATATCAAATAAAAGAATAATCTGGGAATCACTTGAATATCTTTTGATAGGGGGGCACCTTAGGAACAATTTTGGGTCGCACAATGAGATTGCCAGTTCACACAGCGCACTTTTAATAGCAGATAACTTACAGAACCAATGAAACGAGCAGCTACCTTGGTCATCAAATGCGACATATTTGGACCACATTGACAATATGTTGTAGGTCATTACTCGCCAAATCAACGGCCTACATGTCCTGCAACAATACTGAACCAAATTGGACAAGTTTTGACCGATGCCTGGAATGTTATTCCAGATTAAACTCTAAAAACCTATCCAAAGGGATGCCTAGCCGCTTGAGAGTCCTAATATCAACCAGATGAGGCCAAGCGTAACATACCGTTGCTGTAACTAGACACTGACATGAGGGTCCTTTGTGGAGCGTGCATCTCTATTACAGATGATAATTTGGAAAATATGGAAATCCAAAATATCCCTTTTAATGGTTGTCATATGACTTAAAATAGGCAATGAATGTATTTTTTGGCATCACTGGTGAATTCGAAGAGGTTATTAAAAGTAATTAAAAGTATCAGTCAGCAAAATAGGAAAAATTATGAAAAATTATTTGGAAAAAAGCATTCCATATTAAATGCCAAGTCTGTATGTACAAATAAGGGCTGTTTATAGCTCAAACATGGTAGAATTACTTAGACTCACTGTAAGTCAATACCATTTTTATTGTTACTTACCTATTCTTTGTGTAGTTTTCAAAATTCGTGGGTCCTCGGCGTCGGGAGCAACATCTGCAACTGGTTGCAAAAGTTCATAAAACTTGAGGCTTGTATTCTGCGGATCGCAGAATAAGAGGTTTTGGAGGAAACTGGTTCCAGTGCGACAGGGACCAATAATAAAAAACGGCCGTTTAATTGGGATCTGAAAAATAAAATAGAATATATTAGGTATGTCATCATCGATACCAAACATTTTCTCTTACTTTACATGAGGGTCATTAACGCAACTTTCATCCGGGCACATTACCGGACCGTGTTTCAGTGATTCCCTCATCTGGTCTACACATGGGTAATATACATGTGCCCAACCCAAAGTCGGCCTGTAGACATTGTGCGGAACTGGCTCGATTATTCTAATCGGGTAAATTACGAATTGTATGGATACTGTATTTTTTAAGTAATAAATTCTAAGGATTAGAACTTTCATATTGATAGGTAGCAACACAATTGAAAAGCAGTCTACCATTTAGATTTATTCTATTCTATACAGTAAAATGATTCCAAAATTATATATCTGAAAAGTTGATGACTTTCCTGGTTGAAAGGATCGAGCCATTACCGTAAGTATGCCGTCTAGGTTCCTATAATCTAGTTCACTTAGTTAACAAGCACTAGCTTGTTATGTAGATCACATTACAACCGAATGGACCCGCACACATCATGTAGATTTACATACAATTGAATTGGAGATGCGGGGCAAAATAGACTTTCTTTTGAAAAAATTATACACAGAAAACACAACAGCAATATCAGCACCATATGTGTAGCCGTTAAACTGGCAGATATCCGGCTTACAGCTTTTTATTACGGTTATCATCAGCTAAGGCACGAAGTTAATGTTTACTGGGCATCTAAAACGTATCCTGCACTGAAGATCCCTCATATATAAATGGTAATATAAATGATAGACGTCAGTTTTACCACAAATGTCTACGGAGCTTTGTTAGTAGGCCCTATCATATTAACTTTTTTTAATTTTCATTTAAGTTTTATTTTATGTCAACAAAAGAATACACCCCTTCTGTACATGTACTTCATCAGAAACGCCCTAATCCAAAGTGGCTCCAGAGCCTGAGCCAGCATATAGCCCCCAGAAGATTAATGAACCTTTATATGCGCCTAGAAGGATGGTGACCATATTGAGATCATGTGGCTATCCTATACAATATAAATTCTGACATAATAACATGTGTTATGTAAGGGCAATGCACTGTTCTGTAAACCTAAAATAAAGATATTCACTTGACGCAATCAGTTTTCAATAAAATAACAATAGAAAAAACTAACATATCCAGCTGCTGTCGCCCTTAAAGAAAAATAATGCAATACTTTTGTCACACCCCCCTCGTACATATATATACTAACCTTGCTAAAGTCAACTGACGGCAGTCGTCTAGATATCGTTATTCTATTCTTCAGGACATCAACTAAGCGTCTTTCAATCACCTGTCTTCCTGCCGAAGTTAAAGCCCTGTCTTCACGAAAGCACCTCAGTAATAAGGTAAATCCTTCATACCACCAGCGGCCGGTGAGGGTATCCGACAACAATAACTCACGGTCTTCTTCAGAAAAATGGCAGAGAATACTTTCCTCTGTGAGAGGAATACATGCAGGTTTTACTCCAGACATTGTTCAATATACTCACCGTACATTCAATCAAGCAGATTGTTCAGTACAGGCAAAACAATGTTAAGGCCTATATGCCTTAGAAACTTCTATATTAACGCCGTGAAGAACTTGCAGCCAAGAGCAGATCTGCGAAGTCACTTAATTACAACTTGTTTTTACTTAAATAAATGGAATTTAGTTCTAGGCGTATCTTACATGACTGGGGCAGCTCACGACAATGAGCCAATGTGTATGATTAGCCGAGAAGTGCTGAATGTGAAACGTAGAGACCCATTTACATTACCATGACAACATTCTGTCCTTTATCGTATCACATACTGCCGAAAATTGAAACGAGACTTACAGGGGATACAGATTACAGACTAAAGATGGCTAGACCGCGCTGCCATCAATTGATTTCAGCAACGTTAGTACACACTGCTTTTCATATCATAGTGATGATTATTTTGGAATGTTAATTTCGTGGTCTACATTTAGCTCAGCTTATGTCTCAAATTCCTGTCGTTAGATGTAGATTATGTGCAAAGTGCATTAGAGCATGCACGCCTATATGGGTAACATAGTTTCCATCATCTTGTAACATTGCAGTTTTCAGGTCATTGCTTAAGCGTGTCGGCAACCAAACATATATGGATCGTTTTATCATGTTTTAGTTTTCGCTGCTGGTATAAACACAATTTGTCACATGCTATATATATTTTTTTACTTTCCTTGATTATGATATGATAAAATATAAAATGCATGGTTTTTAGACAGTTTCGGATATTTTTTTCACAGAGGAAAGTATTCTCTGTCATTTTTCAATCATAGTGACCAGTCTTTACCCTCAATATACGTACTGGATACGTATGCATCTCAAAGACTAGCTACTATACTAAGGTAACGAGTTATAGTAGTGTCCTAGATGATAAGGAAAGCTCGTTATATCTTGAACTAAATAGTGCGCTTCACCTTGAAAGACTTTCTGTGATTGGACAATGCGTCCTAGGCACGGCCATGTTTTACCCTACGCGTTGTATCTTTGCATTACTTAGTGCGGGTGTTTGACACTGAACACCGTTTCCTAGTGCAGCAATTGCGGAAAGAACTCAGCGCATTCCGGTGGCAAAATACTTTTTTGTATTAGTTTTAAAGTGGACCTTATGTCCCGGTGATGTGGGATGTAAATAACATCTCTCACAGATAGGATTACGGCCTAAACTCTGTTTTGGGGTAAAATGGAATTTATTATATTTCAATTAGTTGTTTACAATGTATTTATTGTGAAATATGAATTCCACACGAACCGTTGTTATCCCTTTAATGATATTACTGCTTTTGATTACATAGTATGTTTGTTGCCACGTTTTCACTATGACACCTAGTAAATGTCACAGGTATAGGACAGGTAAAACGCTGAAGTATTTAAGCAAAACATGGTATTAATTACCAACATAATATAACCTAAAAATTCCAAACATATGACGACTGATAAGAGTTAACACTGATTATGAAAATGGTATTTTGTACTCCTCCACATATTCCTTAAAGTGCTCCAAAACTTCCTCTTCTGTCAGGTGATAACGATTCAGTTCATACTTGTGGCGGCCATATTTGTTTTGTGGGTTTTCTTTCACATACGCCTCCATTTTGTCTTTCCCTTGGTTGGTCAGTTCCAGGCCAAAGTGATCGTATATTTTCTTCACAACATCCATGGGTGATATAACGAGGTCGTCATATGCAATATCGATGAATCTGTGCTCTAGCGCCGGGTGGTTCTTCCTAAACTTCATCATCTCTATTCCACCGTGGAGGAATGCCCAATTCAACACTTCCTTTCCAAGTTGCTCTAAATCTATATCACACTGTTCATAGGCTACGAGTTTGAAAGTTTCACGGAGAGAACAAAAAGAAGCAAGGGATGTACACGGATTGCGGTAGGTGTGAACGAAGATTGCGTCGGGATACACATTCAGCAGGGCATCCAAATACAAACTATGAACATTATCTTTAAAGATTATTCGTTTATCACCGTTCACAGATTCTGAAATTAAAACCAAACTTGTTTTAATCCTGACAAAAAACGTTCACTATATTCCCATTTATAATCTTTAACACTGTATCGCTTTGCCCAGACAATAATAGGAATATATAAACTAACTAACTAGCCATTGGGTTCGTGATAAAAATAGATGACAGTGAGAGGTGTGACAAATTTAGTTAAAAGCGTAAAAAATTGGAAAAAAGAAATCTGCATTACGCAGTCATTAATGTACAGAAGCAGATATAAGTTGGTAAAAAATAGCAAAAACAAACCTCTGCTATGAAGTATAAGCTGAGTCTGTTGTTTATGGAAACGATAAGCCTCAACCATGTCATCAATGGTCCGCGCTTCCATCCACTTCATATACTCTTTACAGTTGCCGCCTAGGATAAGGTTTAGTTTGAAGACACCAATGTTGTCAAACAAAAGGTGGTCTTCCATTGGACCAACAGCTTCCTGGTAGTGCATGGTTTTCATAACAGGTCTGGTTGCGTAACCCCAAGCTGAAAATCGAAAGATTTTTAAAGGTTTATTGAATGCACAATTAAAGACTGTCACAGATATGGCGTTTCCATGATACACACGCAATGTAAACTAGCGGTATGTGTAAATATACGCTTTGTTAATCTCTCTTGTTCAATTTCGACTGCTTGGCTTGCTGATACTGTGAAAGTGAAAAAATGTTTTCTTTAATTTTTGTGCATCTTCTCACAATTCAGAATAAATAAAATATCTATCTATCTATATATCCTACAGTGAATTTTCAAGCACCTGTTCCACTGGGCTTGCGACCCATTGGAGTAAGAATTTTTGCCCACAAATACAAACATTCAAGAATATGGAAGGCAGTAATATTCAAGATTGAACTATCAGTTCGATGTGACGATTAAATAAATTAAATAATAGCGCCAACTTTGAATGGGTGAGAGTTGGCAAAAACTTGTTCTCTGATAGGTAACAAGACGACAATGTTTGTGTATATTGCTTACCTAGTCTTTGTGTAATTTCTATAACCCTCGGGTCCGCCTCGACAGGGGCGCCATCTATAATTGGTCGCAAAACTTCATAAAACTTCAGGGATGTATTCTGCGGATCGGAGAATAACAGGTTTTGGAGGAAACTTGTGCCAGAGCGCGGAGGACCAATTATGAAAATCGGCCGTTTGATATGTATCTGAATAAAAAATATTATACGTACTTGAATACATTCAATCGTTCAATAAAAAAATAAGCATGTACCATAAGGCATTTCAGGCCCGTGGGCTGTATGTCTGTGATTGTAGGGGGGGGGGGAGGTTGCCAGTCCCATAATTTTCTTTGGTGGGATCTTCAAAAAGCTTAAGATTTTCCCAGTTTATCTAAAAACTCCCACTTTTCCTTCGGTCAGTACAAATAAATGGTTGCATGTAAGGTTTATCATATAATTAAAAAATTAAACGAAACTTACCGAAGTTGAAGTTTGATTGTAATTCTACTTCATCGCTGGAAAGGAATGTAGGAATCACATGAGATAGCGCAGGCGTATCGGACTTCAGTTTTGAACGCAGTTAATCCAATGGTCGAAAGTGTACTGCACGAAGGCCTAAATTGTAATGACCACTTGACTGCTGTCTGTAAACTTCCTGAAAAATTGTATTACTGGGAGGGCTAAGTACCCTAGGGTGGGCATGTGATTCCTACATTCCTTTCCAGCGATGAAGTAGAATTACAATCAAACTTCAACTTCGGTAAGTTTCGTTTAATTTTTTAATTCTACTTCATCACTGTCAAGTTCATTACGGAACCACATGAGATTTTAAAAGCTCTGAGGCCATTGTGATTACCCCACAAAAATTAAAACAACACCTGCAGCATAAATTTGATATGTGTATTTGTGTATAACAATATAGCCAATATACATGTAGTACATTTTAAAACACTGAATATTGAATATCTTTCAGTTGCCACTTAGCGTCTGTTTGTTTATACATAAATAATGTCAGCGTCCACTGTTCACTGTAATAAAGCTTCAAACTTTTGTCATTGTTTCTAAAACTTTGGAGTCCATTTTGACAATATGTTTAGTTTTATTATAGAACGTGGCGAATGTACTTGCGTTTGCCCAACCAACATGCTTTAATATTTCGTCAATAGGGCATCCCATTAATGCTGCCGCTGATGTCGACGCGGCGCGTGTGCTATGTGCTGAATAAACACTAGTGTCTATTCCACTGTCGGCTAAAACTTGTTTAATCCAGCGAGAAATGGTCTCTGCTGAAACTGCCAAGTGTGGTTTTTGATAGCTGATAAACAACACGTTTGATTTTCTCAAAGGAGCTGTTTCAGTTACGTACGTCTGAAGATGGTGCACTATGCACAGTGATTTATCTGTATAAGCTGATAATGCTATCTGGGATAAATGATGTCCAGGTTTACTTTGCTTTAAAAGCACATCAATGTGAAACTCTACGCTGGACTCGGTTAATTTCATGTTGTCCACAGTTAATGCACGGAGCGTTTGCACCCGTTGTCCGGAAAGCAGTGCTAACAGCATTACGGTTTTCAGTGTTAATTGCTTCAAAGGCAGTCCGTCAACATGCATGTCTCTCAGCTTCCCCAGAACAATTGAGGCATCCCAGACCGTTGTGTAACGAGGGAGAGAGGGTTTCCTGTTAAACACACCCTTCATGAATCTTTTAACTATTGGGTGTTGCCCCACTTGCACGTGGTCGCTGTCAGTAATAATAACGATGGAAGATAAGGCACTCTTGGCCGTGTTTATGGCAGAGTATCCAATGTTTTGCTCATACAACTCTGTAAGGAAAATTAGAATATTGTTTATAGTTGTGTGAAACGGATTAATTTTCCGTCTATTACAGTACTCGTGCCATCGTTTAAGATAACAGTCATATTGCTTAGATGTGCTTGGCCTCCAAGAGGATAACAGTATCTCGGCAACATTCTGCGGAATCTTTCGCTCCTCGAACGATCTCCTGATAAGAGGCATATGAGCAGATTTAACTTGTCCCATATTTTGTGAATTTCCTTCGTTCCCGGTAGTTGAAGAAGGTCTTTCCGCTTGGGAACATAAATTGGCGGCGCAATTAACATGTTCAGCGCTGTTGTGTAATACGACTGAGTCGGCCAGTTGGGAAACACAACTATCCCTGTTACTTGCTCTAATGTCATCTTTTGTAGTACTGCCGGCATCAAACTGAAAGGTGGGAAACAGTAAACTGATAAATTTCCCCATGGGATTGAAAAAGCGTCAACAGCAAAAGATTGAGGTTCAGGTCTCCATGAGACATATTTGTCTAATTGATGATTAAGCCTAGTGGCAAACATATCAATGGTTGGTACAAATTGTAGTAATTCAAGGGCTTTGTTAAAGACAGAGCAATTCAACATCCACTCTTTCTCACAGTGGAAATGTCTGCTTTCATAATCTGCTTTGACATTAACTATACCCGGTATATGTGATGCGCTTAGCCAAATGGATCTTTCGGTAGCCCACATCCAAATATTTCTTGCAATTGCATTACATTCCAAAGATCTACTGCCCCCCTGCTCTCTTATGTAAGCAACGGCAGTGGTGTTATCCATCAATAGTTTGATGTGAATGTTTTTCTTATCGTTACAGAGTGCCTGAAGTGAAAACTGAGCTGCCTGAAGCTCGAGAAAGTTTATATGATGATCAGACTCTGAAGGTTTCCACTGACCACCTGTTTTGATGTTCAATTCTCGACAATAACAACCCCAACCCATTGTACTGGAATCTGTTTCAAGAGTTAGATCGGGGTTTCTTACTGTGACTGGTGCTTTTGAGCCTTTTAAGCAACTAATCCACCACCTTAAATCACTTACAGCCATATCTGATATATTAACTTTTGCATCAAAGTTTCCTTTGGCATCTTTTAAAGCTGCTATTTTATCATTTTCCAACTGTCTGTAGAAAAGTTTCCCATTAGGAACGGCGGGGAAGGTCGCAATTAAATTTCCTATAATGGTACACAATTCTCTTATAGTTGGAGACGTTTTCTTCAAGAAAGAATTACAAAGATCAATTATCTTGCAACTTTTGGAGTCAGATATTGCCACAGTCATATCTACAGAGTTCAGAATAAATCCTAAAAATTCTATAGATTGTGTAGCTTGAAACACCGATTTTTCCGGATTTATGACAAAGCCACATTGAGTAAGCATTTCGATCGTAGCTTTAACGTTTTTGTTGCAAGCTTCAATGCTCTCTCCTTGTAAATATGTGTCATCTATATATACTACGGAGAGATACCCGCTTTTCCTTAAGCAAGAGAAAATTGGCTTAAGAACCCGGGTGAAGACCCTGGGGCTTATATTGAGGCCCATTGGACACGCCCTGTACTGGTATAACTTTGATTTCCATTGGAATTTTAAGTATTTTTGATATTTTTCAGAGACAAATATGCAATAATATGCATCAGAGAGATCAATACTTGATTGCCAGCAGTTAGGCGTCATCATCTTAATTGCTGTTTGCAATGAATCCATTTTAAAATGGTGATTATCAATGCACTCATTTAACTCTTTTAGATTACAAATGAGTCGGTATTTCCCGCTCTTTTTCATTCTCAAAATAATCTCTGTATTTCCTTTTCTATTTCTACGGTTTCAGAGGCATTGAATTTTGCCTCCCTTATTGGTCTTGCCTGCACTGGCATTACACGGAAATCTAGTTCCATGCCTTTAATTATTCTTAATATTTCTTTGTCGGAGGTTATAGATCTCCATTCGTCTATAAAATACCGTAATCTGCCTCCTTCAAAAGTAAGAATATCATAGTTAGCCTTTTTAACGGCATCTAAAATAAACAGTGAAAATTCACTTTTAAATGTTTCTAGAGTCCTCACCTTCATAGTGGGTTCTACTCTTTCTTGAACTTCTTTCCCCTTCTCACGCCACTCGGCCCTGGTTTGTTGAACCAGTCCTGGGGGTGTCCCTCTCGGGAATTGTAGCCCTGTCCGTGCCGGGGGTTGTACCCCGGCCTCTTCCAGTTTTTTGGCTGGTACGGTTGGACCGCGTCCCGACCCACCTTGTCCATTTCCCGTATATCTTTGACGGATTTTGGCAGGTCGTCACCAAATAGTAAAGAGGTTACGGGTATGTTGGCATCGCATAACCCGGCGTGATCGCTTTTAAGCACGGGCCGCAGTAATTCCCGCCTTTGTAGCGACACTGACGTGTTCGCATGCCCGAGCAGAAATACGGCATCTAAACATGCGCGTATGGATTGTTCTGTCGAAGGCTCGGCGGGTTTGCTTAGCAAGTTTTCCGCAACGGATAACATTGCAAAGGTGCTTTTAGTGATAGCACTTTGGATGGAAGAAAATCTCAGATCTCTTTTCTTGAGATAGTTCTGTTTACGCATTCTGCGCCAAATTTCTTTGTTAACCCGAGGCACTGTGGCCTCAAGTACAACTCCTTCTTCTTTTTTACTTTTTCTGTCGCCAGTGGCTTAGAAAAAGCTTTATTGGCAATTTCAGCCAATTTAGCGCTTATATTCGGCCCAGTATCCTCCTCATCTTCAAATGATGCGCTTACATCTTCTAAGACAGCAGTACTGTGGCTCGCAACGTCGTCTTCGTCCTGATGGTCCATAGGACTGTCAATATCGGAGCAGGAGGAGTCGTCTCCTTCCTCTCCTTCAAAGACCGTCGCAGAGCGTTTGGCGGGTTTGTTTTCGGCTGCCATTGTCGCCCAAACCTCGCCCATTTTCTGTATATTGGAGGCAACAGCCTCCATAGTGCCCTTAAGGCCATCTATTGCTGAGAAAATGTTTCTCGATTCAGAGGGGGTAATACCCACCCCTGGCCCCAGTAGGGCGTCTTCTTCTTGAGAAGAAATATTGAAGGTTTCCATCAAAAAATGAAAAAACCGCGTAGGAAGAATTGTTATGCGTCCGTCTGGAAGTCCAGTTGGTTGCGCACTGAAGTCCGATACGCCTGCGCTATCTCATGTGGTTCCGTAATGAACTTGACAGTGATGAAGTAGAATAT
Source organism: Lingula anatina (assembly GCF_051362555.1). Lineage (NCBI taxonomy): Eukaryota > Metazoa > Brachiopoda > Lingulata > Lingulida > Lingulidae > Lingula > Lingula anatina. The sequence continues at coordinate 965,997 of NW_028257603.1, forward strand.
CAATAACCCTCTCCCCAACTCAGCATACAACCCTAACATGTTCTGGGCTGCATACACTATGTACAGTATTGCTTTGACATGGGACGTCTTCACGTCAAGTGCCATATACACAACTGATGCAGCTTGTACCGGTGTAACGTGACAGAGAGTTCCCCATAATGGAGTGTCCGCTTCCAATTCATTTGCACAGGTACGGCTCGCCTTAGATTTTGACCCACTTAAGCTAGGTCAACCTTATAACAATTATAACTAAATGGAGGGCTGACTCTCTGTTACACGGACCCTCAATTTCGTTTCACTGGGGTCCCAAATAATTAGTACAGGTTAGGGCAAGTCCCATGTATTTGACCCACTTAGGTCAGGCGAACCCTTACCATTATAACTAAATGGAGGGCGGACTTTCTGTTACATGGACTCTCAGTCTCGTTACACCGGTTCAATTTAAGTGATTGACATTTTTTTACTTTTATTAAAATAGTCTTGATATAACAACATGACGTTAATAAAACCTTTTGAAGCGATCACTTTACCAACTCTGAATCTCTAATCAGTATCCCTTGGAACAACTAAACAGCTGGGATCGAACTTTCGAAGACATTGTGACTTCACACACACACACACACACTCGCACACACACACACACACACACAGCACCTTGTAGCATCATGTACGCATGGTGGAACCTCGTAAAGTGACCTGATTCAGTGTACCCCAGCTCGATTTGAAAAGGTCGGTGTGGGTCATAAATATAATGTTACAATGTCACATTCCGGTACCTTTGTGGAATGTTAGTCTTAACGCTGTAGAGGTTTTTAAAGGCTTCGTTCTTAATCTTTCCGTTTACTAGACAAAAACAACTCTCATTAAACTTTAAGACATCTACAAGACTGTGGAAATAAAGACATAATCTAATGAGAAATTTACCACCACAGATGTCAAGAGAACCACCTCTTCATTTTTCAAAAAGTTAGTTTCTTCGCGTACTTACCTTGCTTAAATCAACTGAAACCAGTCGTCTTGATATTGCTAGTCTGTTGTTAAGGACATCAACCCAGCGTCTTTCAATCCCCTGTCTTCCTACCGAAGTTACAACTTTGTCTTCACGAAAGCACCTCAGTAATAAGGTAAATCCTTCATACCACCAGTGACCGGTGAGGGTATCCGAAAACAGCAACTCACGGTCTTCTTCAGAGAAATGACTTAAAATACTTTCCTCTGTGAGAGGAATAGTTTGTCCTTGGGACATTGTTCAATATTCTCACCGCTAACTCAGTCAGACAGATTGCTCAGTACAGGCAAAACATAAGCCTCAGAAACTTCTATTCTATGCCAAATAGTCGATCTTAAAGTCACCTGCAAGTTGAATGTCCTTCATTTAATGGCATGTAGTCCAAGGCGTGGCCGACATGTCAAGGGCAGCTCACGACAATGAACCAATGTGTCTGATTGGCCGAGAAGTGCTGAATGTGAAATGTAGAGACCCATTTACATTACCGTGACAACATTCTGTCTTTCATCGCATCACATAATGTCAGAAATTGACACGAGACGTACAAGGGATATCTGGTTTATGCGTGACGATAAATAGCCATTTAGACGAGAGAGAGAGAGAGAGAGAGAGAGAGAGAGAGAGAGAGAGAGAGAGGGAGGGAGAGAGAGAGAGAGAAAGAAAGAGAAGGAGAGAGAGAGAGTAAACCAGTAATAATTTATTCTGCTAGTTTTCCGGTATTGCCAGGTTATGCTTGCTGAGCTAGTGTTCAGTGGAACCGCGAATCCATCCCTTGAACTTGCTTTGAAACTCGTTTCTGATGTTCTTGCTCTCTCTAGCCAGGGTACAATTATAAATAAGTATGCTATTAGCCCGTCGTACAATATGACTACTACTAAAACAAAAAAGGTATTTGCTAAAGCCCAATTTACTTCTACTACTTAGTTGTCTGTATGTGCAGTTATGTCTTCTAGATCTCTCCTAACAATAGCATGGGAGAGATCATACTGACCTACCGACAATGAGGGTTTCTTCCTCCTGGCATCATATAATGATAGTAAACTTTTCATCAATTGTTCTGTGGCCAAAGTCTGTGTAGTAAAATTGATGATGGAAAACACTCTTTCACGCCCGCCCCCCCCCCCCCCTACACACACACACACACACACACACACACACACACACACACACACACACTGTGGTTCGTTTGAAAGTTATGGTCTTTTTTCCGCATATGTCTCGAATTTCTCTCGTTAGAAGTTGATTATGTGCAGAAAGCATTAGAGCCTGCACGTCTATATGGGTAACATTTCACCAATCTTGGGACATTGCATTCATCCCCATGCACTATACAGGTCACTGCTTAAGCGTGGCGGCAATAAAAACTTATAGCTCCTTTTATTTTTTTATATGTGACTTGGGGTAGAACGTGTACTCAACGTAAAAAAACGATTACAAATTTACGTGGAAGCAACGATCAAAGAAACGTAGCAGCCACGTTATATGTAACGTGGGGCTGAATCGTGTCTTCCACGTAAAAAACGGTTACAAATTTACGTGGGAACATCGTTCAAAGTAACGTTGCTGCCACGTTATATGTAACGTGGGGGTGAAACCTGTATTCCACGCAAAAAAACGGTAACAAATTTACGTGGGAACATCGTTCAAAGGAACGTTGCTGAAACATGTATTCCACATTCAAACCTCTTACAAGTTAACGTGGGATCCACGTTCAAAGTTACGTTGCTGCCACGTTATAAGTAACGTTGGGGTAGGACGTGTATTCCACGCAAAAAAAAAAAAAAAAACGATTACAAATTTACGTGGAAACCACGTTGCTGCTTCGTTACTCGTAACGTAGTGCTGAAACATGTATTCCACGTTCAAACCTCTTACAATTTCACGTGGGATCCAAGTTCAAAGTAACGTTCCTGCCACGTTATATGTAACGTGAGGGTAGAACGTGTATTCCACGTAAAAACACGGTTACAAATTTACGTGGAAACCACTTTCAAAGGAACGTTGCTGCCACGTTATATGTAACGTGGGGGAAGAATGTGTATTTCACGTAAAAATTGGTTACAAATTTACGTGGAAACCACGTTCAAAGGAACGTTGCTGCCATGTTATTCGTAATTTGGAGCTGCAACGTATATCCCAGGTTCAAACCTTACAGATTTACGGGTATTTCACGTTCAAACCTCTTACAAATTTATGAGGGAACGTACCACGTTCAGAGTAACATTGCTGCTACGTTACACGTAACGTGGGGGTCAAACGTGTATTCCACGCAAAAATAACGGTTACAGAGTTACGTTGGTACCACATTTAAAGTAGCCTTGCTGCCACAATCAGTGAGACGTGCTCACCACGTGGTGTCAACGTGGTGTTGCTTGCTGGGAATAACTTGAAGCGTATCGTTTTGCAAAACAGCAGATCCTGTTTCTACTTCATAACAAAGGTGAGTCTTTAAATGGATTTAAGACACAATAAATTGTTTCAGGAAATTTTGATTTCTTTAAATTCATTGAAATGAATAGGCAATACAAAGTTTCAAATACGTTGAGAAAAAATACTACTTTAAATCCATTTTTTAAAACTTATGCTGTATTTTACCACTAATTCTATTTTTATTCGAGAAAAGAACAGTTTTCTTCGACTCTAGAGCCTTTGCTTAAATGATCCAGCAGTCTTAGTATTATATTATATTATATTATATTATATTATATTATATTATATTATATTATATTATATTAGCAGTATTAGTCTGTCGTTGTACAGAGTGCCAAATGTCTCGTGTCCTATCACATAATTAGCCGGGGTTATCTGAGATGGTGTGCAGTTTTTGGCTGAAGACAATATTATCTTTAAATTATAAAGCCGCTTACTAGGAAGATCGTTGCAATCGTTTTCGTCTGAAACCCCATTCGTCAGACCCAATGAGATTGTGTTTTGAAATCACCACACCATCCTCCCACCCAGACAGTATTGCTTGTTAAATTTCTCAGTTTAAGCTTTGAAACAAAAACATTGAAAATACCTTAACAAGCCTAAATCCTGTATACGCCAGTATTTCCTCTAAGTCAATTGTCAATAACTGGCAGTACGTGATGCGTAATTGGATCATTTTGTTTCGTATTCTTTACTTCTAACACATTGACTCATTAAATACAAATATAAGGCTAGCACAGGTATTTGAGATACAGAAGTAGGTGTTTTACCTTTCGTGCTAACAATTCCGGATAATGTCCCAAGAACAACTGATTCCTCTCACAGAGGAAAGCATTTTCAGTCATTTCTCCGAAGAAGACCGTACGTTGCTGTTGTCGGATACCCTCACCGGTCGCTGGTGGTATGAAGGATTTACCTTATTACTGAGGTGCTTTCGTGAAGACAGTGCTTTAACTTTGGCTGGAAGACAGGAGATTAAAAAACGCTGGGTTGATGTCCTTAAAAACAGGCTAGCGATATCTAGACGACTACCCTTAGTTGATTTAAACAAGGTTAGTACACTGTACTTGAACATATGGTATCTACGAAACAGAAGGCATGTTTTGTTGACATCATTGTTCAAAATGCTCTCTTTTTTATATCTCTTTTAATATTTGTCTGTGTCTTTCGGTAAGTCATCATATTGAAACTAAGTGCAATTCCTACTACCTGTAAAGTTTTAGACCCAGAGGCAATTCAACCTGTAGACTACTGGTCAATTGAAAATAATCGGCCTCAACTTTGAAGAGGACAGTCTGCTTTGTGCGTGACTTATTTATCTCAATCTGGTAGACGGATACAGTGTTGAACAAAAGCGGCGTTTTAATCGATTACACAACATTAGATAATAATATGATACATTTATTGTAAGTCTAAAACCCATAAAATACAGGGTTACTACTTAATATGGAATATTATTTTTTGGCGAGTAAATTTTCTACAAAGTATTTATGTTCTCTCTTACTCTTTTAAATCCAAAACTGAGGTGTCACTTTATGTGTAGCCAGGTGTGTTACCTAATTACCATGCTACTTTCGAAACAACTAATGTAAGCAGTTGCATGTTCTGTGGTCAGAAATGTGAGGGGTGGTCTTTTAGGCAATTTCTGCCCTTGTATAAAAACGCATGGGTTTGGTCAATCTTTGGAGTGTATTTAGAGAAGCAACAAAGGGATCGCTCTGAAACTTGTCAGGTACCTTAGAGAAGATATGGTTCGACAGCTAAGCAACGCAGCTTACTATGGGATTCTTGGTCTCAGAGAAAATGGCTAGAAACGGACAGCCATTGCCAGACAACTCAACATTTTTCAGGAACCGTTAGTAAAGTCCTCCAAACAAATGCTACAACAGGGGCATCTACTCCAATACTTCCACCAGGGTGTCCGCGTACCACACCAAGAAGACAGGATCGCCTTCTCCTTAGAGTGCGCCGTGCTGGTCGTACAAAGGCAACCAGTGTCCTCAAAAAAAGAGTGGCAGAATGCCTTTCAAACGCCCGTTTCAAGGTCCCTTGTAAACAAGAGATTACAGCAAGCCGGTTATTTTGCACGAAGGCCAGTAGGGAAACCACTGTTATCAGCAGGTCATACACAGCGACGTCTGCAATGGGCTGGGGACCACGTGCGTTTGCAGCCAAAACACTGGAATCACGTCGTTTTCAGTGATGAGGCCAGATATGGAATTTAGGGGGTTGACTGTCGAATCCGTCCCGCCGACGTGTACGAGGGGCATAAAACGATGATTGTGTACTACCTTGGGTGCAAGCAGGGGGTGGTAACGTCTCTGTTTAGGGAGCATTTCATGCCCAGAACCAGTTGGTTTTTCTAGGAGGCAACCTCAACCAGGGTTCCTATAGAGACATTCTACAGCAAACAATGCTTCGATTTGAAAGAGTCATCTTCAGGAACAACTTTGTGTACCAAGACGACTGTGCAACCCCACATCGAGCTCGCAGAATCACTGTTTTTCTTCAAAACCAATGGGTTCAGCAACTGCCCTGGCCTGCAAACTTCCCAGTAATGAACCCAATTGAAAATCTGTGGGCGGAAGAAACTCAGATAATTAATAGCTATGGTCATCGGCCGGTAAATAGTGATGAAATGCGACAGGCAAATATCACTGCGTGGAATGATATCCCCATCCAAACTCTAAAAAACTTGTCACAGGGTATGGCATTTAGGATGAGGGCGCTGCAAGCGGCTGCTGGAGGTCATCTCCGCTATTGATGACTTTTCATGATTTACTGTAATGATTTCGTTGACTGTGTAACATATCACTGTCCGGAGGCTATCATTTTCTTTCATATCTTAGCTTAAAGTTAATACTGACATCAAACTGTTGATATGGTTTTCTGGGGGTGTTCTTTTCTTTTGAATGACTCTTACGTTAGATTTGATATTATTGACCAAAATATCTCACAATAGAAGACTGGGTATTTTTCTCACTCAGTGATATACTTTTATGATGAATCAAGCCAAAATATATAATCAGCACTCAAAAATAACAATGATAAAAAATATTCCATATTAAGTAGTAACCCTGTATGTTATGTAGACTTAACAATTTAAAAACTAAAAAACAAAGTTAAGATGAATTGAATTAATAAAATATGACCTAAGAGTTTGAGGTAAGATAATGATGTTCAGTTAATATTTCCGAGTTATAAAATGATCTTTAATAAAATTTGTTAAAAAGGTATGTTTTTAAAGCTTTTTTTTTAAATCCTTCACTGAGCTAATGCTTCTCAAGTCCACAGGAAATTTATTCCACTCATGTGGTGCCGCGTACTGGAATGATTTTTCGCCAAAAGATTGTGTTAATAGTCTCGACACCCAAGTTTGAAACCTATCATTTATTATGAATCCCTCACGAAAAAGTCCTATAGGATCCTATAGGAAATTGGCCCAATTCGTAAGGGATGGCCTTCACTGCAGGATACGTTTAAATGCCCAGTTAACATTGCATGACCTCATGGTTCAGCTGGTAATGGCTTGACAGTGTAACCGCTACCTCATATGGCCCTGATATTTCTGTTGTGGGTGTTCTATGTATCTTTTTTAGAGAAAGTCATTTTATGCCCCGCATATTCAATTCATTTTAATGTAGATGTAGGCCTACATGGTGAATACGGGTCCAATCGGTTGTAATGTGTTTCCATTATATGTGTTTGTTATCTGAGTGAACTAGGTTATTGCCCTTGCACTATGGTGTCTGTATGTGTTTGCAATATAATATTTGAAAAAAATATTTTACAAAAAAAAAAAAAAAAAAAAAAAAAAGGGTTTGGTGTTGCTTGTTTGGAAGTAAGAATACCCCACTCTCCAGGTTTCAGAAGATTATTTACGCAAGATGATTTTTTTCCTATTTATTTATTTATTTTTTGGTTCAACGTTGTTTCAACGTTAAAACAACATAATTGGCCCGCTGGGATACTAATACAAAAAAGTATTTTGCCATCGGAATGCCCTGCTGCAATAGGAAACTGTCTTTAGTTCCAAGCACCCGCACTAAGTAATGCAAAGATACAACAAGTAGGGTAAAACATCGCAGCAGACAAACGACATTGATTCACGGTTGAATCAACGTTAATTTTGGTGGATCAACGTTGAATCAACGTAGAATCAATGTCGTTTGCCTGCTGGGATGGTGGTGCCTAGGACGCATTGCCCAGTCATAGAAAGTGATTTAAGGTAATACGCCATATTTAGTTCAAGCTACAGACTTGACATTTAATATGGAATATTTTTTCCAAATCATAAATAATCAGTTTTTTTCCTATTTTGCGGACGGATAAATGAAAATAAGAATTAAAATCGTGTTTTAATAACTTTTGATAATCTGTTAGATGTCATTGTGACATCAGTTCATTAATTGAATTCGCCAGTGAAGCAAACAAAAATGCATTGCCTATTTCAAGTCAAACGCCAACCATTGAAAGCGATATTTTGGATCTCCATATTTTCCAAATCATCATCTTTAAAAGAGTTACACGCCCCACAAAGGCCCCTCATGTCAGTGTCTAGTCACAGCAACAGTCGCTGTTATGCCTGACCTCATCTTCCTGGTACCAGAGCTTTCAAGCGGCAAGGCATTCCTTAGGATAGGTTTTTAGAATTTAATCTGGAATAAAATTCCAGGCAACGGTTAAAACTTGTCCAATTTGGTTCAGTTTTGTTGTAGGAGATGCAGGCCGTTGATTCGGCGACTAATGGCCTACCCACATATTAACTATGTGGTTTCAATTATGGCGATTTTGATGACCGAGGTAGCTGTTCGCTCCCTTGGTTCTGTAAGTTATCTGCTATTTAAATTGCTCTGTGTGAACCGACAATCTCATCGTGCAACCTAAAATTGTTCCTAAGGTGCCCCCTATCAAATGATAGTCAAGTGGTTCCCAGATTATTCCTTTATTTTATTTGGTTCAAGTTTTCATCGATGACTTCCATTGGTGTTTTGGCACCAATGTGGTATCCACTCCAAATATTGACGCTGTCAATGATCCTAGTCACTTCAAAAGCGGCACACGCCTTGTCGTAGACCTCTTCAGGATGTCTGTAAACTCTGTTTTGACCATACAGTTGAAATCTGACCTCAATAAAGAAAAACACGAGGTTTCAATGTTCTACCAAGAAACGGTCATGGTCCCACGATTCATTAGAGAAACAGACTACTCTGTTTTGCTGTTTACAGTGGCTCATTTCTCTAACAAAGACCATGTGTTGCCGTTGTCGGATACTCTCACCGGCCGCTGGTGGTATGAAGGACTTACCTTATTACTGAGGTGCAGTACAGTATACAGTATATATATTTTTTCAGATCCCAATCAGACGACCGATTTTCATAATCGGTCCTCCGCGCACCGGAACTACTTTCCTCCATAAGCTCTTATTCTCCGATCCGCACAACACATGCCTGAAGTTTTATGAGCTCCTGCAACCAGTTGTAGATGCCAATACCGTTGTCGAGGACCCACGAATTTTGAAAACTACACAAAGAATAGGTAAACCACATTACAATGATATTGCCGCTCAATGAGTCTTAAGAATTCCCTATTGTAAGAGTATTAAATAATGAGATTGTACTCCAAAATACCTTCTTTAGAACTATTTTTTTAAAATAAACATTCAATACAGAGTGAAAAAATATTTGTTTTAGCCGAGCTATATGCCAGCATACCGGTTTTGGAAACCATGCACAAGGAGGAGGCTATCGGTCCGGAAGAAGATTATGCTCTATTTGATAACATTGGTTTGTTTAAAGAAAAAATTGTCCAAGGCAACAATTGCATAGAGTATTTAAAATGGTTGGAGGCTCGGACCAACGATGAAATGGTTGAAGTTTATCGTTTCCACAAGCAGCAAAGTCAGCTCATACTTCACAGCAGAGGTGAGTCTTCAATTGGTTTTACCTCACAAATAATTGATTCCCTAAACGTAAAGAGACGAAATACGTTTAAGTATATAAACCACATCTCTCATTCTCATTCCATTTCCATCTCAAACCCTTAAGGAACCGTAGACCTGATTTTCGCGCCAATTCTTGATTGTCCTCGGTAAAAAATACAAATCATTATTAGACCATTCCCTACACTTTCGATAGAAGTATTCTACCATTTTTCATTAAATAAGTGGGCTATTAACGAACCATTATTCATTTGTCTTGATCTGCCATATTTTGTCTGAAATTACAGAAGAAAAATCGAAATTGGTACTTTTATTTCGGTGGTTTCTCATTTTGAAAGTTTGAATTAAAAAGGAAAATAAAATTGCAGGATATGTAGACGTGAACGTAAAATTTAGGGAAAATTTCAAACTAGAATAGTTTGCATAATAATTACGAGAATACGGCATTATTCTTGAAACATTAATACCCATTTCTCAATTTTTGTTGCGGGATTTAAATAGGTTGTCGATTTGTTTTTAGGAGCCGTGAACAGTGATCGGCAAATGGTTTTTAAAGATAATTTCCACAGTCTGTATTTGGATGCCCTACTTAAGGTGTATCCTGAAGCAATCTTCATTCACACCTACCGCAATCCGAGCACATCCGTAGCTTCCCTGTGTTCCGTCTTCGAAGCATTGAAACTTCTTCTCTATAAAGAACATGGCATCGACTTAAAACAACTTGGCAGGGAGGTATTAAACTGGTCATTTTTTCATGGTGGAATAGAAATGATGAATTTTCGGAAGAACCACCCAGACCTGGAGCACAGATTCATCGACATTGCGTTTGACGACCTCGTTATATCACCTATGGATGCTGTGAAGAAAATATACTATCACTTTGACCTGGAACTGACCGACCAAGGGAAAGACAACATGGAGGCGTACGTCAAGGAAAATCCACAAAACAAATATGGCCGCCACAATTACGACCTGAAGCGTTATCACCTGACAGAAGAGGAAGTTTTGGAGCACTTTAAAGAATATGTGGAGAAGTTCAAAATTTCTTGTTGATTATAATTAATTAACTTTTATTACACTTCGTATAGTTGGAATTTTTTAGGTAACGGTACGTTAATAATTAATACCACTTTTTGCTTTAAAGCGTAAGCTTTCCTATACCTTTTTCATAAGTTTATTAGGTGTCATAGTGCCGATAAATATACCATTTTAATCAAAAGCATTGATACCATTAAAAAGATAACAACCATTTGTTTGGGATTAATATTTAACAATAAAACATTGTAAAGACCTTGTTGAAATATAATATGTTCCATTTTACCACCAAAACAGCACTTATCATAATTATATATCATGGAATATGTGCTTGCCATCGGACCACGGCTACACCTTTTTATATAGTAGATTGTTACACAAAATAACTTGTGTTTAATCATGTTAAATATGGTGTCTGGAATAAAAAGCACTGTTTATTAAAACATTCACATGTGATGTGATCATTTGTAAATTAAAGCACATGGAATCAGGGGTGGGACAATCTTTTTGACCAATGTTGAACACCGTATTTTACCACCAAATCTAATTTTATTCGAGAAAAGAACAATTTTCTCCTACTCTTCGACCTTTGCTTACTTAATCCAGCATGGAGAGTGACAAATTTCTCGTGTCCTATCACGAAATTAGCTGGGGTCATCTGAGATGGTGTGCATTTTTTGGCTGAAGACAATGTTATCTTTAAATTATAAAACCGCTTGCTAGAAAGATACGGAATCGTATAAACCCCATTCGTCTGACCCAGTGGGATTGAGTTTTGAATCCCTACACAATCTTTCCACCCAGACAGTACTGCTTGTTAAATTTATCAGTATAAGCTTTGAAACAAAAACATTGGAAATACCTTGACAAGCCTTAATCATGCATACGCCAGCATTTCCTGAAAATCAGTTGTCATTAACAGACAGTACGTGATGCAATTGCCATGCATGGTGACTTAAATGGGTTTCTGTGTTTCACATTCAGCTCTTCAGACACATTGACTCAGTTTCAGGATACGCCTTGGACTAAACCCCATTCAATACGAATAAAAGGCTGGCACAGGTATTAGAGATACAGAAGTAGGTGTTTTACCTTTCGTGCTAACAGTTCCGCATAATGTCCCAAGAACAACCGATTCCTCTTACAGAGGAAAGCATTTTCAGTCATTTCTCTGACAAAGACCGTGAGTTGCTGTTGTCGAATACCCTCACCGGTCGCTGGTGGTATGAAGGATTTACCTTATTATTGAGGTGCTTTCGTGAAGACAAAACTATAACTTTGACAGGAAGACAGGAGATTGAAAAACTCTTGGTTGACGTCCTTGAAAACAGACTAGCGATATTTAGACGACTGCCCTCAGTTGACTTAAACAAGGTTAGTACACTGTACATGTACTGTATATATGGTATCTATACGGTACATAAGGTATGTTTTTTTGACACATATAGGTAGGACAAAAGTGGCGGTTCAGTCGATTGGGCAACAAAACGTGTGTCGACACTTTAGTTTTGGACCTATAATTTGTTATTGATGGTCTTCACTGCAGGATACGTTCAAATGCCCAATAAACATCAACCTCGTGGCTCAGCTGGTGATTACTGTAATTATACTTGAATACGAAATTGTCAGTCGGATATCAGTAGGGGTGGGCAAATGACAATTAAAAAAAAACAGGTGGATCCTATGGCCATTTTTGCTGCTGAACACAAATCTGACAATTTTTTTTACCAAATATATGCTACTATGTTCTTTTAAAATCGATCACTTATTCTAAAGTATATCGTTTTATAGTGCAAAAGGTAAATTGCTAGGACCCAACGAGAGATCGCATTCGTTCTGGTGACTGCTTAAACAGGGGGCAAGGTCGTTGTCGTGATGGACTGACGTGCCTCATCCGGAATTCGAACTCGTGACTTCTCGTTACCATGGTTGGTGACGCTTTGTATTGTTTTTTTTTGCATCCAAGCACGCTACCGACTGCGCCGTGACTGACCCGCCCACCCTCCGTAGATACGAGTTTTCTCTTCTAGTAATCAAAAGCAAATTTTACAGATTAGTTTTAGGAAAAAAAAACATTAGAGGCATTTTGCTGGGTCTCGAACCAGTGGACAAGGATACAGTCATGCACAAGTCAACGGGGTTACCACGGAGCCACAGACGCTTCGTTGGTGAGTGGTGGATCAAATGGGAATATTCTAGCTTGTCAGGGAGAGGGCCAGTTTGGATGTACATGCGTATATTTTTGCTATTTCAATCGATAATCCGGGTGCCCTAGTTCAACCCGGGCAACCCCAGTCCTCGACCAAGGTTTTTCATGCCCGTTAAGTTCATGCTTTTTTGATTTCATTGTTTGTTGTCCTTTGTCACGACTCTGTGTGTGCGCGTGACGTTGTATATGTGCGCACGCATGTTTATACGTCGCTCATTCTTCTTTGTTACGTTAAAATGATACATACGTTACCGATATATACGTTACCGTGATCCGTGTAAATATTTATTTATTTTATTTACATTGGTTTGTCTTTCGTTTTGTGGGCCAACACTTTAAGGCAGAAGTGTTTTGTGCCCACAAAACAAAAGACAACCTATGTAAATAGAATAAATGTATATTTACACGCTTCATGGTAACGTATGTATCATAATAACGTAACAAAGAAGAATGAGCGACGTATATACATGCGTGCGCACATGTACAACGTCGCACGCATCCACAGTGTATCACCAAAAGACAACAAAGAATGAAAACAGAAAACAATACCTTCACGTTTTTTGTTTACGTATTTATTGATAACGTAGACCTATCCATTATATAAACAATTTCAACAAACTTTTTCAAGACAAGTAATCTTTACTTGCCCTGCTTTTTCATTTTATTGTCTTGTTCTATACCGTAAGAAAATGCGTTTGCTCACAAAACGGATAATGAGCGTATATTGTAATTAAAACGTTCAAATGTGCAGAAAACTGGTGTGTTATCCATTCAAGCAATTGCGTCGATGCGAATTTCGAGTAAAACATATTTGGCAAATAATTCCGCCCAGAAGATTTTTTTTTTGGGGGTGAACGCGGTTAACAGGTGGTATGACGTGTTGTTATACCTGAAGCTACTGAATCAATTCAAGGTCGATCGGTTGGTGGTATGACGTGCTGTTATACCTGAAGCTACTGAATCAATACAAGGTCGATCGGTTTCATTGCTTATCCGCTGGAAATGTTCCTAGTTATATGAGTTCAGATGTTTTTAGTTTCATTTTACTTTGGAACGAGATCCACAGCTGTTCACACCTTGGCGGTTTCAGATTTGAGTAGATTTTACTCTTTCATTGTTGACTGTGGAGTTGCCCCGGGTACTGAATGAACATATGAACCGTCTCGAGAAGCATGGACCCAAGATAGGAAGGGGGTGCATAAAAAGACAAAACGTAGTTTACAACTGGTAAAAGCAATAGCGGCGGGGCGACATTTGTAAAAAACGGATGACAGGATAGGCTCTATACGGGGTTAGGAATAGCTCAATGCAAGTTTGATCGGTGGCGTAGCTGGAAAAAGATAGAGCTCAATGACCATGCCCACGTCATATTATTGACGGCGCAGACTTTATGCTAATATGTTCTTTTTACATCGGTCACGTATTCTAAATTATATCGTTTTATTGTGTAAAAGGTAAATTGTTAGGACCCACGAGAGCCCTCATTCGTTCTGGTGACCGCCCGATAGGGGGGCAAGGTCGTTGTCGTGATGGACTGACGTGCCTCCACCGGGATTCGAACTCGTGACTTCTCGTTACCATGGTTGGTGACGCTTTCTATTGTTTTTTGCATCCAAGCACGCTACCTACTGCGCCGTGACTGACCCGCCCACCCTCCGTAGGTACGAATTTCCTCTTATAGTAATCAAAAGCAAATTTTACAGATTACTTGTAGGAAAAAAATATTAGAATCATTTTGCTGGGTCTCGAACCAGCGGACAAGGATAGACTCACGCACAAGGCAACGGAGTTACCACAGAGCCACAGAAGCTTCGTTGGTGAGCGGTGGATCAAATGGAAACTTTCTACCTTGTCAGGGAGAGGGCCAGTTTCAGACCATCTGCAAAACAAATACGGCCAGCATACGTATGATTTGAAACGCTATCATCTGACAGAGGAAGAAGTGTTGGAATATTTAAAAGAATTTGCGGAGTTTTGCAGACCTCAGTAATGAAATTGACCCTGTGGAATGTTTTTTATCCTGCTGTTATCAGACAGTTGGGATCCACAACAATTTCAAATTTCAATGAATTTTTCTGTTGATTGAAGCAATTCAATATATGCATGGGTTATCATTATATACTTCATTATTCATTTATTTCATACACTCATGCCAGAAAAAAAAAGATTAAATCAAGTTACAAAGATATGGAGTAAATAAAGACAAGGACACACGCGATCCCAACCATACAGAAATAAAATGATACTCCAATAATGTTTCGTCTTTTGATAACTTTTTGCATAGCTGATTTTAAGTTATAAAGCATTCACTTACAGCGTAAATTTGGATCTCCATATTTTACTAGTTACCAACTGTTAAAGAGTTACACGCAACACAAAGGGCATTAATTTCACATTGCATGTCTTATCACAGAACACGTCATTGGTGTGGTTCTGGTCCCATGTTGCTGCCACCAGCTCTCTAAACCGTTGTGACAGGCATAGTAGTCCTAAGAATGGTGGTCCGGGGTCCCACAGCATTAGTACAGGTTAGGGTTGGTCGTAGTATTGGGGTTAATATATGGGACGAATTTTACCAGTGCAAAGTAATGGGGAACAGCTTTCAGCTTAAAGCAGACTACTATTCCTGTCACATAAACAGATGTAGGACCCAACTTATAGGTATTTGCGTTGTAAGAGACTTGCTTGGTTGGCTATTTGATGCAAATTTCTCTTGGTGTACGTTCTATAGATGCGATATGTACATGTACAGCGTACTAACCTTTTATATGTCAGTTGACAGCAGTCAATTAGATGTCGCAAGTCTGTTTTAATTTAAGCGTAAGATAATAAATTAGCATGAGAATTTATACTCCTGCACATTTAAGCACAGGGTGCGATAGTTTAAATTACCAACATAAAGTTACCTTCAAAATTCCAACTCTGACGACTGATAAAAGTTAACACTGATTATGAACATGGTATTTTGTACTCCTCCACATATCCTTTAAAGTGCTCCAAAACTTCTTCTTCTGTCAGGTGATAACGCTTCAGGTCGTACTTGTGGTGGCCATATTTGTTTTGTGGATTTTCCTTCACATACGCCTCCATGTTGTCTTTCCCTTGGTCGGTCAGTTCCAGGCCAAAGTTATCGTATATTTTCTTCACAACATCCATGGGTGATGTAGTAAGGTCGTCATATGCAATGTCGATGAATCTGTGCTCCAGCTCTGGGTGTTGTTTTCTAAAATCCATCATCTCTTTTGTACAGTTGAGGTTTGTAGTCTTTAAAACCTTTCTGCCAATTTGCGTTACGTCGACATCATGTTCCTCAGAAGAAGGCGGCATGAGCTTTTCACGAAGAGAACACAAGGAAGCAACGGTGGAGCATGGATTGCGGTAGGTGTGAACGAAAATTGCATCTGGATACACCTTTAGTAGGACATCCAAATATAGACTGTGGAAATTCTCTTTAAACACCATTCGCAGATCACCGTTCGGAGATTCTGAAGCCAAAACAACAATTTCTTTTAATCCTGCCGTCTAATTCAGTTTTAAGTCTTATCCAGGTAAACATTTGCTCAAAACTGGCATCATGTTCTTCTTATTTGAGGCATACTATTTGCATTTTTATATGACTAGATGTCTTGCAAAGGCAAGTGTTTTTCTAAATTCAGACATCAAAAAGATAAAAATCGTCATTAAAATGTATCTAATGTGAAATCAGGCAGACTGTTGAAATTTAAATGACGTAAGTGCTGGGACGGGTTCAAATGTCTTTCCTCAATTGACACTTTTCATGACAAAAAAACATCTAAGTATCCATTTAGGTTTGAAATGGCATGAGAGTGAGATATGTGGTGTACATACCCAATTATATTAGAGAATAAGAAATACACATTTGAACTGTTTTGTTGGCGGCCATATTTGATTCTAATTTGATTTTAAACAATAATGTTGTGGTCATAGACTGATTTCTATTGCATGAATGGACTGAAATATGGGTATAAGACAAGAGCATATATATATATATATATATATATATATATATATATATATATATATATATATATATATATATATATATGGTTATTGGCTGTCACTTTGTATATTTCACGTTACCCAAGCAGGGATGACTTAAGAATAACTTAAGACTTTTGGTATGGTGATAAAAAGCATTTAAGAAAGTGTGTGGAAATTAAATTCTGTTGTTAATATTGTGTTTTGCCTGGTTGACAATACGGACTATATTAGATAATAAAAAAAAAAACACTTGCACTGTTAAATTATTAACTAAAGAAGAACTTACTTGCAGGATTAAACTAGTCTAAGACTTACCTCTGCCATGTAATATAAGCTGAGTCTGCTGTTTATGGAAACTGTAAGCCTCAAGCATTTCATCGTTGGTCCGTGCCTGCATCCACTTTATATAATCTCCATAGTTACACAGTTGGAGCGCGTAATCCTTGAACACACCGATGTTAAAAAAAAGATAGTGGTCCTCTTCCGGTCCGGTAGCCTCAAAGTTGTGGATGATTTTGAAATCCGGCCTTGTAGCATACATCCTGACTATATAACAATTTTTTCAATTAGTATTTTCGTGCAAACCCAGAGAGCAGTTAGATCGAGTTTTTATATTGCCCAGGCACTATATGATACTTCAACTGTGAATTATTTAGTCTCATTATAAAACAATATTATTTTTGGTGTTGCTTGCCTATTTCTTGTGTAGTTTTCAAAATTCGTGGGTCCTCGGCGTCGGGAGCAACATTTGCAACTGGTTGCAATAGTTCATAAAACTTGAGGCATGTATTCTGCGGATCGGAGAATAAGAGCTTTTGGAGGAAAGTAGTCCCAGTGCGACAGGGACCAATTATGAATATCGGCCGTTTGATTGGTATCTGAAAAAAAGTTCAAACATGTGAACTATCCTCGAAACTATGATTTACGTTCTTGTTTTACCAAACTACGGCTGAAGTTGTGCAAAGATAAGGGTTAAGCATTTGACATACCCAGTCAAAATTTTCTTCGATTAAGATGTTTGTTATTCATGCAATTCACACCTAAACATAAGGATTTGACCCCAGCTCACCACCTGGATCAAAATCCGGCACGCCTCTGGCCAACTACCGAATCAGAAATCCGGCATTTGTACGGCTCATCTGTTTCAGTTATTGCTTTATCCGGTTTTCATAGTTGAAAATCAGTATAACGTAACATGGCTAGTTGGCTGAATAAGTACAATTATCACAGGAAAAAGGTCAATAAGTTGCATTGCAGACCTCTGAATACGTACACTTATCCAACCATATTTGTTACTTTCGGAAATATAGCTGTGGGATTTTGTCCAAAAATTACACGCACACTAATTCATACAAATGCATGTCAAATATAAGGAGTGCTCGAACTTCCGCACACACAACACAATTTTTTTGTCAAACAATGTTGCGCAAATTAAAAATGGTATACAGTATTAATGAAAATGTGCAGCATGTCCAAAAAAGTAAATATATACCTACATACAGATACAGACACCATTGTGCTAGGCCTAGGCCTATAAACTCTTTGACTCAGTAACAGGCCTACCCAAGTACCAGACTCGGCACCTAAGGATCCTGAATTAACCGGTATATCGGACCACGCTACCCGTTTTCAAGGTGTGTGTCAGATCACATTTCGGAGTATCATACCCCAGAACGAATTTTGTAGCACGACTGCGGGCTCATCCACGCTCGGCTGAACAAGCTTAAACTGTACTCTTACTTTAGAGTACTCTATTTTATTGTCTCTATGGGGATATATGGGGACTTTACGACATTCGGTTTGAATGTTTTAACCACTTTTGATAGGGCTTTTTTGCATTGTATTAGATTAATGTGGCAGTCTAAGGTTCATCTAGGTGGCTTTCAAAATTATGCACCCGGTTTTAAAATCATATAGCGATTTTACGACAATCGTTTACTATCCAATCAAGGTGACAGCCGAGCATGCCAGGGCTCATCCTGTCGGTGTTCTAGCTGATACTCCGAAATGCGATCTGACACACACCTTGAAAACGGGTAGTGTGGTCCGATATACCGGTTAATTCAGGATCCTTAGGTGCCGAGTCTGGTAGTTGGGTAGGCCTGAGTTATAAAGCACATGTTATGGAGGTTATATTAGCACTATACGTCGTGTAGATTTGTATCGGAGTAAATGGGAAATGTGGGGCAAAAATTTATTTCGTTCGGAGAAACACAGAAAACCCCAACAGCAATATCAGGGCGATATAAGGAGCTGTTAGACTGTCTGATATCCGGCTGACAATTTCGTATTCAAGTATAATTACAGTAATCACCAGCTGAGCCACGAGGTTGATGTTTACTGGGCATTTAAGCGTATCCTGCAGTGAAGATCATCAAAAATAAATCATAGGTCCAAAACTACCTTATGTACCGTATAGATACCATATATACATATACAGTGTACTAACCTTGTTTAAGTCAACTGAGGGCAGTCGTCTAAATATCGCTAGCCTGTTTTTAAGGACATCAGCCAAGAGTATTTCAATCTCCTGTCTTCCTGCCAAAGTTATAGTTTTGTCTTCACGAAAGCACCTCAATAATAAGGTAAATCCTTCATACCACCAGCGGCTGGTGAGGGTATCCGACAACAGCAACTTACGGTCTTCTTCAGAGAAATGACTTAAAATACTTTCCTCTGTGAGAGGAATAGTTTGTCCTTGGGACATTGTTCAATATTCTCACCGCTAACTCAGTCAGATAGATTGCTCAGTACAGGCAAAACATAAGCCTCAGAAACTTCTATTCTATGCCAAATAGTCGATCTTAAAGTCACCAAAAGTTACCTGCAAGTTGAATGTCCTTCATTTAATGGCATGTAATCCAAGGCGTGGCCGACATGTCAAGGGCAGCTCACGACAATGAACCAATGTGTCTGATTGGCCGAGAAGTGCTGAATGTGAAATGTAGAGACCCATTTACATTACCATGACAACATTCTGTCTTTCATCGCATCACATAATGTCAGAAATTGACACGAGACGTACAAGGGATATCTGGTTTATGCGTGACGATAAATAGCCATTTAGACGAGAGAGAGAGAGAGAGAGAGAGAGAGAGAGAGAAGGAGAGAGAGAGTAAACCAGTAATAATTTATTCTGCTAGTTTTCCGGTATTGCCAGATTATGCTTGCTGAGCTAGTGTTCAGTGGAACCGCGAATCCATCCCTTGAACTTGCTTTGAAACTCGTTTCTGATGTTCTTGCTCTCTCTAGCCAGGGTACAATTATAAATAAGTAAGCTATTAGCCCGTCGTACAATATGACTACTACTAAAACAAAAAAGGTATTTGCTAAAGCCCAATTTGCTTCTACTACTTAGTTGTCTGTATGTGCAGTTATGTCTTCTAGATCTCTCCTTACAATAGCATGGGAGAGATCATACTGACCTACCGACAATGAGGGTTTCTTCCTCCTGGCATCACATAATGATAGTAAACTTTTCATCAATTGTTCTGTGGCCAAAGTCTGTGTAGTAAAATTGATGATGGAAAACACTCTTTCACGCCCGCCCCCCCCCCTACACACACACACACACACACACACACACACACACACAATATGGTTCGTTTGAAAGTTATGGCCTTTTTTCCGCATATGTCTCGAATTTCTCTCGTTAGAAGTTGATTATGTGCAGAAAGCATTAGAGCCTGCACGTCTATATGGGTAACATTTCACCAATCTTGGGACATTGCATTCATCCCCATGCACTATACAGGTCATTGCTTTTAAGCGTGGCGGCAACAAAAACTCATAGGTCCTTTTATCATTTTTTATATGTAACTTGGGGTAGAACGTGTACTCAACGTAAAAAAACGATTACAAATTTACGTGGAAGCAACGATCAAAGAAACGTAGCAGCCACGTTATATGTAACGTGGGGATGAATCGTGTCTTCCACGTAAAAAACGCTTGCAAATTTACGTGGGAACATCGTTCAAAGTAACGTTGCTACCACGTTATATGTAACGTGGGGGGAAAAGTGTATTCCACGTAAAAAATGGTGACAAATTTACGTGGGAACATCGTTCAAAGGAACGTTGCTGAAACATGTATTCCACATTCAAACCTCTTACAAGTTAACGTGGGATCCACGTTCAAAGTTACGTTGCTGCCACGTTATATGTAACGTTGGGGTAGGACGTGTATTCCACGCAAAAAAAAAAAAAACGATTACAAATTTACGTGGAAACCACGTTGCTGCTTCGTTACACGTAACGTAGTGCTGAAACATGTATTCCAAACCTCTTACAATTTCACGTGGAATCCAAGTTCAAAGTAACGTTCCTGCCACGTTATATGTAACGTGGGGGTAGAACGTGTATTCCACGTAAAAACACGGTTACAAATTTACGTGGAAACCAGGTTCAAAGGAACGTTGCTGCCACGTTATGTATAACGTGGAGGTAGAACGTGTCTTCCACGTTCAAACCTCTTACAAGTTTACGTGGAAACCACGTTAAAAGTTACGTTGCTGCCACGTTATATGTAACGTTGGGGTAGGACGTGTATTCCACGCAAAAAAAAAAAAAAAAAAACGATTACAAATTTACGTGGAAACCACGTTGCTGCTTCGTTACACGTAACGTAGTGCTGAAACATGTATTCCAAACCTCTTACAATTTCACGTGGAATCCAAGTTCAAAGTAACGTTCCTGCCACGTTATATGTAACGTGGGGGTAGAACGTGTATTCCACGTAAAAACACGGTTACAAATTTACGTGGAAACCAGGTTCAAAGGAACGTTGCTGCCACGTTATGTATAACGTGGAGGTAGAACGTGTCTTCCACGTTCAAACCTCTTACAAGTTTACGTGGAAACCACGTTAAAAGTAACGTTGCTGCCACGTTAAATGTAACGTGGGGGTAGAACGTGTATTCCACGTAAAAAATGATTACAAATTTATGTGGAAACCACTTTCTAAGTAACGTTGCTACCACGTTATATGTAACGTGGGGGTAGAACGTGTATCCCACGTAAAAAATGGTTACAAATTTACTTTGAAACCACGTTCAAAGTAACGTTGCTGCCATGTTATTCGTAACTTGGAGCTGCAACGTATATCCCACGTTCAAACCTTTCAGATTTACGGGTATTTCACGTTCAAACCTCTTACAAATTTATGTGGGAACCACGTTCAGAGTAACATTGCTGCTACGTTACACGTAACGTGGGGGTCAAACGTGTATTCCACGCAAAAATAACGGTAACAGAGTTACGTGGGTACCACATTTAAAGTAGCCTTGCTGCCACAATCAGTGAGACGGCTCACCACGTGGTGTCAACGTGGAGTTGCTTGCTGGGAATAACTTGAAGCGTATCGTTTTGCAAAACAGCAGATTCTGTTTCTACTTCATAACAAAGGTGAGTCTTTAAATGGATTTAAGACACAATAAATTGTTTCAGTAAATTTTGATTTCTTTAAATTCATTGAAATGAATAGGCAATACAAAGTTCCTAATACGTTAAGAAAAAATACTACTTTAAATCCATTTTTAAAACTTATGCTGTATTTTACCACTGATTCTATTTTTATTCGAGAAAAGAACAGTTTTCTTAGACTATAGAGCCTTTGCTTAATTGATCCAGCAATATTAGCCTATCGTTGTACAGAGTGCCAAATGTCTCGTGTCCTATCACAGAATAAGCCGGGGTTATCTGAAATGGTGTGCAGTTTTTGGCTGAAGACAATATTATCTTTAAATTATAAAGCCGCTTACTAGGAAGATATGGAATCGTTTTCGTCTGAAACCCCATTCGTCAGACCCCATGAGATTGTGCTTTGAAATCACCACACCATCCTCCCACCCAGACAGTATTGCTTGTTAAATTTCTCAGTTTAAGCTTTGAAACAAAAACATTGAAAATACCTTAACAAGCCTAAATCATGTATACGCCAGTATTTCCTCTGAGTCAATTGTCAATAACTGGCAGTACGTGATGCGTAATTGGATCATTTTGTTTCGTATTCTTTACTTCTAACACATTGACTCAGTTTCAGGGTACGCCTTGAACTAAACTCCATTAAATACAAATATAAGGCTAGCACAGGTATTTGAGATACAGAAGTAGGTGTTTTACCTTTCGTGCTAACAATTCCGGATAATGTCCCAAGAACAACTGATTCCTCTCACAGAGGAAAGTATTTTCAGTCATTTCTCCGAAGAAGACCGGACGTTGCTGTTGTCGGATACCCTCACCGGTCGCTGGTGGTATGAAGGATTTACCTTATTACTGAGGTGCTTTCGTGAAGACAGTGCTTTAACTTTGGCTGGAAGACAGGACATTAAAAAACGCTGGGTTGATGTCCTTAAAAACAGGCTAGCGATATCTAGACGACTACCCTTAGTTGAATTAAACAAGGTTAGTACACTGTACTTGAACATATGGTATCTACGAAACAGAAGGCATGTTTTGTTGACATCATTGTTCAAAATGCTCTCTTCTTTATATCTCTTTTAATATTTGTCTGTGTCTTTCGGCATGGACATAATAAGAGATGCTTTCGGTAAGTCATCATATTGAAACTAAGTGCAATGCCTACTACCTGTGGAGTGTATGAAACCTTCGAAGTTTTAGACCCAGGGGCAATTCAACCTGTAGACTACTAGTCAATTGAAAATAATCGGCCTCAACTTTGAAGAGGACAGTCTGCTTTCTGCGTGAGTTATTTATCTCAATCTGGTAGACGGATACAGTGTTGAACAAAAGCGGCTTTCAATCGATTACACAACATTAGATAATAATATGATACATTTACTGAAAGTCTAAAACCCATAAAATACATGGTTACTACTTAATATGGAATATTATTTTTTGGCGGGTAAATTTTCTAGGAAGTATTTATTTTCTCTCTTACTCTTTTAAATCCAAAACTGAGGTGTCACTTTATGTGTAGCCAGGTGTGTTACCTAATTACCATGCTACTTTCGAAACAACTAATGTAAGCAGTTGCATGTTCTGTGGTCAGAAATGTGAGGGGTGGTCTTTTCGGCAATTTCTGCCCTTGTATAAAAACGCATGGGTTTGGTCAATCTTTGGAGTGTATTTAGAGAAGTAACATAGGGATCGCTCTGAAACTTGTCAGGTACCTTAGAGAAGATATGGTTCGACAGCTAAGCAAAGCAGCTTACTATGGGATTCTTGGTCTCAGAGAAAATGGCTAGAAACGGACAGCCATTGCCAGACAATTCAACATTTTTCAGGAACCGTTAGTAAAGTCCTCCAAACAAATGCTACAACAGGGGCACCTACTCCAATACTTCCACCAGGGTGTCCGCGTACCACACCAAGAAGACAGGATCGCCTTCTCCTTAGAGTGCGCCGTGCTGGTCGTACAAAGGCAACCAGTGTCCTCAAAAAAAGAGTGGCAGAATGCCTTTCAAACGCCCGTTTCAAGGTCCCTTGTAAACAAGAGATTACAGCAAGCCGGTTATTTTGCACGAAGGCCAGTATGGAAACCACTGTTAACAGCAGGTCATATACAGCGACGTCTGCAATGGGCTGGGGACCACGTGCGTTTGCAGCCAAAACACTGGAATCACGTCGTTTTCAGTGATGAGGCCAGATATGGAATTTGGTGGGTTGACTGTCGAATCCGTCCCGCCGACGTGTAAGAGGGGCATAAAACGATGATTGTGTACTACCTTGGGTGCAAGCAGGGGGTGTTAACGTCTCTGTTTGGGGAGCATTCCATGCCCAGAACCAGTTGGTTTTTCTAGGAGGCAACCTCAACCAGGTTTCCTACAGAGACATTCTACAGCAAACAATGCTTCGATTTGTAAGAGTCATCTTCAGGAACAACATTGTGTACCAAGACGACTGTGCAACCCCACATCGAGCTCGCAGAATCACTGTTTTTCTTCAAAACCAATGGGTTCAGCAACTGCCCTGGCCTGCAAACTTCCCAGTAATGAACCCAATTGAAAATCTGTGGGCGGAAGAAACTCAGAGAATTAATAGCTATGGTCATCGGCCGGTAAATAGTGATGAAATGCGACAGGCAAATATCACTGCGTGGAATGATATCCCCATCCAAACTCTAAAAAACTTGTCACAGGGTATGGCATTTAGGATGAGGGCGCTGCAAGCGGCTGCTGGAGGTCATCCCCGCTATTGATGACTTTTCATGATTTACTGTAATGATTTCTTTGACTGTGTAACATATCACTGTCCGGAGGCTATAATTTTCTTTAATATCTTAGCTTAAAGGACAACTCAGTGGGTTAGATTAATGTATAGAAGCAGGTTCTATGTAAAACTTTGATCAGATTTGTGTTTTGGGAGATTGTTTATTATTATATGAATAAGTCTGGGTCACAAAAGTCCTGTTAAGACAACAAGAATAAAGAATTAGAAAACGAAAACTATTTATCATGATTTCGGAGCACAGCCAGAAGTACTTCCGGCTCATGGTCACGACCTCGATTTTCCCACGCTTACGACCAATCACAGCAGGCTTCAGTCAGAATGAGATAGACGTCACGACTACACAGCGAAACTTGTCAGACATGTAAGTGCCGCCTGTCCATCTTTTCGGTACATGTACCGATCAAAAACAGAAAACGTAAAGCCCAAAACGCTCTTATACACGTAACCAAAAAATGACAAATATTGTCATTTATTGTGAACAGGATAATATGATAATCAGACACAC
This sequence comes from Lingula anatina, assembly GCF_051362555.1. Lineage (NCBI taxonomy): Eukaryota > Metazoa > Brachiopoda > Lingulata > Lingulida > Lingulidae > Lingula > Lingula anatina. Next base: position 991,317 of record NW_028257603.1, read on the forward strand.
TTGAGACCTGTGAAGCGCATACTCACGTGTCGAGGAGTAGTTTCGCCTTTGCCTCGTATGTGAGTCCTAACTCAGCTTTAAGTGTCCTCCACCGCCCCACCTCCCTCCCAACATACACAGTCTGAGTGCTTCTTCGTCTGTCTCTAATTTTCTTTCGTATCATTCGAACTGGAGTGGCTATTTTCTTTCGCCCCCTTTTGTCGCTCTCCTGTTCAGACTTGACGCGCGTCTGAGCCATGTTTGCTGTTTTGGCGCCAAATAGTAACATCCGGGTCTCAGCCGTAGTACTTCATTCATAGTAAACCGCGAGACTTAGCGAGAAATTGCGCGTTCTGAAGCCGTACTGTGAGGTGGTAGCTGAGTATTTAAGACGAGTCGTCTTTTATTATTTAATGGAACTTAAAAACGGTATTAGGTAGCTTCATTTTCTGAACGGTTTTGGATAGGATATAACCTGTACCTTGTTCATTATGGGGAAATTGGTGAGTTTTCCAGGAAAATTCATTTTCGTGCTATTTTAAGGGTTTAACGCGCTGAGACTGTCTTTAAAGTTAATACTGACATCAAACTGTTGATATGGTTTTCTGGGGGTGTTCTTTTCTTTTGAATGACTCTTATGTCAGATTTGATATTATTGACCAAAATATCTCACAACAGAAGACTGGATATTTTTCTCACTCAGTGATATACTTTTTTGATGAATCAAGCCAAAAAATATTTAATCAGCACTCAAAAATAACAATGATAAAAAATATTCCATATTAAGTAGTAACCCTGTATGTTCTGTAGACTTAACAAACTAAAAACTAAAAACAAAGTTAAGATGAATTGAATTTATAAAATTATGACCTAAGAGTTTGAGGTAAGATAATGATGTTCAGTTTTAAATATTTCCGAGTTATAAAATGATCTTTAATAAAATTTGTTAAAAAGGTATGTTTTTAAAGCTTTTTTTTTTTTAATCCTTCACTGAGCTAATGCTTCTCAAGTCCACAGGAAATTTATTCCACTCATGTGGTGCCGCGTACTGGAATGATTTTTCGCCAAAAGATTGTGTTAATAGTTTTGACACCCAAGTTTGAAACCTATCATTTATTATGAATCCCTCACGAAAAAGTCCTATAGGATCCTATAGGAAATTGGCCCAATTCGTAAGGGATGGCCTTCGCTGCAGGATACGTTTAAATGCCCAGTTAACATTGCATGACCTCATGGTTCAGCTGGTAATGGCTTGACAGTCTAACCGCTACCTCATATGGCCCTGATATTTCTGTTGTGGGTGTTCTATGTATCTTTTTTAGAGAAAGTCATTTTATGCCCCGCATATTCAATTCATTCTAATGTAGATGTAGGCCTACATGGTGAATACGGGTCCAATGGGTTGTAATGTGTTTCCATAACATGTGCTTGTTATCTGAGTGAACTAGGTTATTGCCCTTGCACTATGGTGTCTGTATGTGTTTGCAAAATAATATTAAAAAAAAAAAAAAAGAAGAAGGGTTTGGTGTTGCTTGTGTGGAAGTAAGAATAACCCACTCTCCAGGTTTCAGAAGATTATTTAGGCAAGATGATTTTTTTTCCTATTTATTTATTTATTTTTTGGTTCAACGTTGTTTCAACGTTAAAACAACATAATTTGCCCGCTGGGATACTAATACAAAAAAGTATTTTGCCATCGGAATGCCCTGCTGCAATAGGAAACTGTCTTTAGTTTCAAGCACCCGCACTAAGTAATGCAAAGATACAACAAGTAGGGTAAAACATCCCAGCAGACAAACGAGATTGATTCACGGTTGAATCAACGTTAATTTTGGTGGATCAACGTTGAATCAACGTAGAATCAATGTCGTTTGCCTGCTGGGATGGTGGTGCCTAGGACGCACTGCCCAGTCATAGAAAGTCATTTAAGGTAATAAGCCCTATTTAGTTCAAGCTACAGACTTGACATTTAATATGGAATATTTTTCCAAATCATAAATAATCAGTTTTTTTCCTATTTTGCGGACTGATAAATGAAAATAAGGATTAAAATCGTGTTGTAATAACTTTTGATAATCTGTTAGATGTCATTGTGACATCAGTTCATTAATTGAATTCGCCAGTGAAGCAAACAAAAATGCATTGCCTGTTTCAAGTCATACGCCAACCATTGAAAGCGATATTTTGGATCTCCATATTTTCCAAATTATCATCTTTAAAAGAGTTACACGCCCCACAAAGGCCCCTCATGTCAGTGTCTAATCACAGCAACAGTCGCTGTTATGCCTGACCTCATCTTCCTGGTACCAGAGCTTTCAAGCGGCAAGGCATTCCTTAGGATAGGTTTTTAGAATTTAATCTGGAATAAAATTCCAGGCAACGGTTAAAACTTGTCCAATTTGGTTCAGTTTTGTTGTAGGAGATGCAGGCCGTTGATTCGACGACTAATGGCCTACCCACATATTGACTATGTGGTTTCAATTATGGCGATTTTGATGACCGAGGTAGCTGTTCGCTCCCTTGGTTCTGTAAGTTATCTGCTATTTAAATTGCTCTGTGTGAACCGACAATCTCATCGTGCAACCTTAAATTGTTCCTAAGGTGCCCCCTATCAAATGATAGTCAAGTGGTTCCCAGATTATTCCTTTATTTTATCTGGTTCAAGTTTTCATCGATGACTTCCAATGGTGTTTTGGCACCAATGTGGTATCCACTCCAAATATTGACGCTGTCAATGATCCTAGTCACTTCAAAAGCGGCACACGCCTTGTCGTAGACTTCTTCAGGATGTCTGTAAACTCTGTTTTGACCATACAGTTGAAATCTGACCTCAATAAAGAAAAACACGAGGTTTCAATGTTCTACCAAGAAACGGTCATGGTCCCACAATTCATTACAGAAACAGACTACTCTGTTTTGCTGTTTACAGTGGCTCATTTCTCTAGCAAAGACCATGTGTTGCTGTTGTCGGATACTCTCACCGGCCGCTGGTGGTATGAAGGACTTACCTTATTACTGAGGTGCAGTACAGTATACAGTATATATATTTTTTTCAGATCCCAATCAGACGACCGATTTTCATAATCGGTCCTCCGCGCACCGGAACTACTTTCCTCCATAAGCTCTTATTCTCCGATCCGCACAACACATGCCTGAAGTTTTATGAGCTCCTGCAACCAGTTGTAGATGCCAATACCGTTGTCGAGGTCCCACGAATTTTGAAAACTACACAAAGAATAGGTAAACCACATTACAATGATATTGCCGCTCAATGAGTCTTAAGAATTCCCTGTCGTAAGAGTATTAAATAATGAGGTTGTACCCCAAAATACCTTCAAAAGAACTATTTTTAAAATATACATTCAATACAGAGTGAAAAAAATATCTGTTTTAGCCGAGCTATATGCCAGCATACCGGTTTTGGAAACCATGCACAAGGAGGAGGCTATCGGTCCGGAAGAAGATCATGCTCTATTTGATAACATTGGTTTGTTTAAAGAAAAAATTGTCCAAGGCAACAATTGCATAGAGTATTTAAAATGGTTGGAGGCTCGGACCAACGATGAAATGGTTGAAGTTTATCGTTTCCACAAGCAGCAAACTCAGCTTATACTTCACAGCAGAGGTGAGTCTTCAATTGGTTTTACCTCACAAATAATTGATTCCCTAAATGTAAAGAGACGAAATACGTTTAAGTATATAAACCACATCTCTAATTCTCATTCCATTTCCATCTCAAACCCTTAAGGAACCGTAGACTTGATTTTCGCGCCAATTCTTGATTGTCCTCGATAAAAAATACAAATCATTATTAAACCATTCCCTACACTTTCGATAGAAGTATTCTACCATTTTTCATTAAATAAGTAGGCTATTAACGAACCATGATCCATTTGTCTAGATCTGCCATATTTTGTCTGAAATTACAGAAGAAAAATCGAAATTGGTACTTTTATTTCGGTGGTTTCTCATTTTGAAAGTTTGAATTAAAAAGGAAATAAGATTGCAGGATATGTAGACGTGAACGTAAAATTTAGGGAAAATTTCAAACTAGAATAGTTTGCATAATAATTACGAGAATACGGCATTATTCTTGAAACATTAATACCCATTTCTCAATTTTTGTTGCGGGATTTAAATAGGTTGTCGATTTGTTTTTAGGAGCCGTGAACACTGATCGGCCAATGGTTTTTAAAGATAATTTCCACAGTCTGTATTTGGATGCCCTACTTAAGGTGTATCCTGAAGCAATCTTCGTTCACACCTACCGCAATCCGAGCGCATCTGTAGCTTCCCTGTGTTCCGTCTTCGAAGCATTGAAACTTCTTCTCTATAAGGAACATGGCATCGACTTAAAACAACTTGGCAGGGAGGTATTAAACTGGTCATTTTTTCATGGTGGAATAGAAATGATGAATTTTCGGAGGAACCACCCAGACCTGGAGCACAGATTCATCGACATTGCGTTTGCCGACCTCGTTATATCACCCATGGATACTGTGAAGAAAATATACGATCACTTTGGCCTGGAACTGACTGACCAAGGGAAAGATAACATGGAGGAGTATGTGAAGGAAAATCCACAAAACAAATATGGCCGCCACAAGTATGACCTGAAGCGTTATTACCTGACAGAAGAGGAAGTTTTGGAGCACTTTAAAGAATATGTGAAGGAGTTCAAAATCCCATGTTGACTTATTATCAGTTAGCTTTTATTATCCAGCGTATAGTTGGAACTTTTTTTAGGGCTTACTAAGTTAATAATTAATACCACGTTTTGCTTAAATGCTTGAGGTTTCCTATACCTTTTTCATAAGTTTACTAGGTGTCATAGTGGCGATAAATATACCATTTTAATGAAAAGCATTGATCTCATTAAAGAGATAACAACCATTCGTTTGGGATTGATATTTCACAATAGATACATTGTAAACAACTTACTGAAATGTATTATATTCCATTTTACGACCAAAACAGTATTTATCGTAATTATATATCATGGAATATGTACTTGCCATCGGACCACGTGACATACAAAGATGGCTACCCCTTTTTATATAGGAGATTATTACACAAAATAATTTGTGTTTAATCATGTTAAATATGGTGTCTGGAATAAAAAGCAATGTTTATTTAAATATTCACCTGTGATGTGATCATTTGTAAATAAAAGCACATGGAATCAGGAGTGGGCCAACCTTTTTTACCAATGTTGTGTACTGTATTTTACCACCAAATCTAAGTTTATTCGAGAAAAGAACAGTTTTCTCCTACTCTAGAACCTTGCTTAATTGATCCAGCAATATTAATTGAGTGTCAAATATCTCGTGTCCTATCACGAAATTAGCCGGAGTCATCTGAGATGGTGTGCACTTTTTGGCTGAAAACAATGTTATCTTTATATTATTAAACCGATTGCTGTAAAGATACGGAATCGTATAAACCCCATTCGTCTGACCCAATGGGATTGTGTTTTGAATCCCTACACCATCTTTCCACCCAGACAATATTGCTTGTTAGATTTCTCAGTTTAAGCTTCGAAACAAAAACATTGGAAATACCTTGACAAACCTTAATCATGTATACGCCAGCATTTCCTGAAAATCAGTTGTCATTAACAGACAGTACGTGATGCAATTGTGACTTAATGTATGGTGACTTAAATGGGTTTCTGTGTTTTACATTCAGCACTTCAGACACATTGACTCAGTTTTAGGATACGCCTTGGATTAAACCCCATTCAATACAAATAAAAGGCTGGCACAGGTATTTGAGATATACAAGTAGGTGTTTTACCTTTCGTGCTAACAGTTCCGCATAATGTCCCAAGAACAACCGATTCCTCTCACAGAGGAAAGGATTATCAGTCATTTCTCCGAAGAAGACCGTACGTTGCTGTTGTCGGATACCCTCACCGGCCGCTGGTGGTATGAAGGCTTTACCTTATTACTGAGGTGCTTTCGTGAAGACAGGACATTGAAAAACGCTGGGTTGATGTCCTTAAAAACAGACTAGCGATGTCTAGACAACTGCCCTTAGTTGATTTAAACAAGGTAAGTACACTGTGCATGTACTTATGGTATCTACGAAACAGAAGGCATGTTTTGTTGACATCACTGTTCAAAATGCTCTCTTCTTTGTATCTCTTTTAATATTTTTCTGTGTCTTTCGGTAAGTCATCACATTGAAACTAAGTGCAATTCCTACTACCTGTGGAGTGTATGAAACCTTCGAAGTTTTAGACACAGGGGCACTTCGACCTGTAGGCTACTGGTCAATTGAAAATAATCGGCCTCAACTTTAAAGTCTGCTTTGTGCGTGAGTTATTTATCTCAAATTGGTAGACGGATACAGTGTTGAACAAAAGCGGTGTTTCAATCGATTACGCAACATTAGATGTGTGTTAATAGTCTCGACACCCAAGTTTGGAACCTATCATTTATTATGAATCCCTAACGAAAAAGTCCTATAGAATCCTATAGGAAATTGGTCCAATTTCGTTTAGAATCCTATAGGATCTTATAGGATCCTATAGGACTTTTTCGTAAGGGATGGCCTTCGCTGCAGGATAGGTTTAAATGCCCAGTTAACATTGACCCCATGGGTCAGCTGGTAATGACTTGACAGTCTAACCGCTACCTCATATGGCCCTAATATTGCTGTTGTGTGAGTTCTATGTGTATTTTTTAAAGAAAGTCATTTTTTCCCCTCATCTCCAATTCATTCAAATATAGATCTACCTGGTGAATACGATTGTAATGTGATTTCCATAGCATGTGCTTGTTATCTGAGTGAACTAGGTTATTGCCCTTGCACTATGGTGTCTGTATGTGTTTGCAAAATAATATTTAAAAATATTTTACAAACGGAAAGGGATTTTGTGATGCTTGTGTGGAAGTAAGAAAACCCCACTCTCCAGGTTTCACAAGATTATTTACGCAAAATATTTTCTTTGTGTGTGTGTGTGTGTGTGTGTGTGTGTGACCAAGTCATTTCTGGGCAAAAACCCACAGCAATTATTTCCAAAGTAACAAATATGGCTGGATAAGTGTATTTATTCAGAGGTCTGCAAATCAACATTTCGACCTTTTCCTGTTTGTGATAATTTAAATTATTCAGCCAGCTAGATGTGTTACGTTATACGATGAAAACATGTGTAACGAAACTGAGGGTCCGTAAGAAAGTCCGCCCTCCATAATGGTTAGGATTAGTGTGACCTATGTGGGTCAAAATCTAGTGCGAGGCTGTACAAATGAATTGGAAACTGACGCTCTATTATGGGGGACTCTCTGCACTAACCCGCTTCACAGGCACTAACCCGCAAAGATGCAAAGATACAACGAGTAGGGTAAAACATGGTGGTGTCTAGGCTGCATTGTCCAATCATAGAAAGTCTTTTTAGGTGATGCGCATTATTTAGTTCAAGATATAATGAGATGCCCTTATCATCTAGGACACTACTATAACTCGAAGTCCGCCATAGATAAAGGGCCATTAGCTGAGGTATTTTAACGTTAGTAACTGGGGCTACCTGATACCGATTTCTATCGGCGTTGGCTTAGTATAGTAACTAATCTTTTAGATATATATATACGTATCCAGTACTCAGTACGTGTATTTGAGAATTGAGATTGTTTGTTATACTTGAGTGTAAATAGCATAATGTCCCAAGGACAATTCATTTCTCTCACAGAGGAAAGTATTTTCTGCCACTTTTCTGAAGAAGACCGCGGGTCTCTGTTAAAGGATACTCTCGCCGGCCGCTGGTGGTATGAAGGATTTATCTTGTTACTGAGGTGCTTTCGTGAAGACAAAGCTATAAATTTGGCAGGAAGACAGGGGATTGAAAGACGCTTGGTTGATGTCCTTAACAACAGACTAGCAATATCAAGACGACTTCCATCAGTTGACTTTAGCAAGGTTAGAACATATTGCTTTCTTTTAAATAAGTTATGTCTTCACTTAACTTGATAATGATATATGATATGTAATGCATGGTTTGCGGGCAGTGTATATTTTTTCAGATCCTAATCAAACGGCCGATTTTCATAATTGGTCCTCCGCGCACCGGAACCACTTTTCTCCAAAAGCTCTTTTTCTCCGATCCGCACAACACATGCCTGAAGTTTTATGAGCTCCTGCAACCAGTTGTAGACGCCGATACCGTCGTCGAGGACCCACGAATTTTGAAAACTACACAAAGAATAGGTAAACCACATTATAATGATATTGCTGCTCAATGAGTCTTAAGAATTCCCTGCTGTAGAAGTATTAAATGATGAGGTTGTACTCCAAAATACCTTCAAAAGAACTATTTTTAAAATATGCATTTAATACAGAGTGAAAAAATATCCATTTTAGCCAAGCTGTATGCCAACAGACCGCATTTGAAAACCATGCACACGGAGGAGGCTATCGGTCCGGAAGAAGATCATGCTCTATTTGATAACATCGGTTTGTTTAAGGAAAACATGTTCCAAGGCAACAATTGCATAGAATATTTAAATTGGTTTGAGGCTCGGACCAGTGATGAAATGGTTGAAGTTTATCGTTTCCACAAGCAGCAAACTCGGCTTATACTTCACAGCAGAGGTGATTATTCAATTGGTTTTACCTTACAAATAACTGATTCCCTAAACGTAAAGAGACGTAATACATTTGAGTAAATGAACCACATCTCTCATTCTCGGTCCATTTCCATCTTAAACCCTTCAGGAAGCGTAGACTTTCGCGCCATATCTTGATTGTCCTCGGAAAAATACAAATCATTATTAGACCAGTTTCTGAACTTACGTTAGATGTATTGTACCATTTTTCATTAAATAAGTGGCCTATAAACGAACCATGATTCATTTGTCTAGATCTGCCATATTTTATCTGAAATTGCAGAATAATAATTCGACATCGTGTACTTATGTTTCGGGTTGTTCTCATCTTAAAAGTCTGAAATAAAAAGGAAAATAGATATTAATGTTTAATTTAGGGACACTTTCAAACCGAAACAGTTTGCATAATAATTACGAGAATACAGCGTTATTCTTGAAACATTTTTCAATTTTTGATGCGAGATTTACATAGCTCGTCGATTTGTTTTTAGGAGCCGTGAATAGTGATCGGCAGATGGTTTTTAAAGATAATTTCCACAGTCTGTATTTGGATGCTCTGCTTAAGGTGTATCCTGAAGCAATCTTTGTTCACACCTACCGCAATCCGAGCGCATCCGTAGCTTCCCTGTGTTCCGTCGTCGAAGCATTGAAACATCTCATCTATGAGGAACATGGCATCGACTTAAAACAACTTGGCAGGGAGGTATTAAATTGGTCATTTTTTCATGGTGGAATGGAGATGATGAATTTTCGGAGGAATCACCCAGACCTGGAGCACAGATTCATCGACATTGCATATGACGACCTTGTCACATCGCCCATGGATGCTGTGAAGAAAATATACGATCATTTTGGACTTACCGACCAAGGGAAAGACAACATGGAGGCGTATGTGATGGAAAACCCACAAAACAAATATGGCCGCCACAAGTATGACCTGAGGCGTTATCATCTGACAGAAGAGGACGTTTTGAAGCACTTTAAGGAATATGTGGAGGAGTACAAAATCCCATGTTCATAATCAGTGTTAACTTTTATCAGTCGTCAGAGTTGTCTTGTGACTCTTTAACAGTTGGTAATTAGTAAAATATGGAGATTCAAAATTACGCTGTAAATGGATGCTTTATAACTTAAAATCAGCCATGCATTTTAGTTTGCTTTAAAAGTTATTAAAAGACGATACATTACTGGGGCATCATTTTATTTCTGTTTGGTTTGGATTTATGTTATTACACGTGTGTCCTTGTCTTTATTTACACCATATCTCTGTAACTTGTTTTAATCTTCAATACATTTAAGGTCTGCAGTCCTGAAACATTATGCTTAATCAATTGCTCCCTGTTTTTTCTTGGCATGAGTGTTAGAAATAAGAAATAATAAAGTACATAATGATAACCCATGAATATATTGAATTGCATCAATCAACAGCAAAATTCAGTTTTGAAACTGTGGTTGTTTCTGATTCTCTGATAACACCAGGATAAATAACATTCCACAGGGTCAAAGCTCATTACTGAGGTCTGCAAAACTCCACAAATTCTTTGAAATATTCCAACACTTCTTCCTCTGTCAGATTATAGCGTTTCAACCCATACGCGTGCTGGCCGTATTTGTTTTGCGGATGGTCAGTAACGTAAGTAGACATCTTGGCTTCCCCTAACGCCGTCAACTCCAAGCCAAAGAAGTCGTAAATCTCCTTTACAACTTTCATTGGCGATGCAACAATATCTACGTAATCTACATCGCAGAATCGGTGCGCTTCTTCTGGGTGTTGCTTTCTATATCGAACCATTTCATTTCCACCGTGAAGCAGCGGAGACCGCATGGTATGTTGACCAAAATCATCCAGGTCTATGTTCTTAGGCTTGGACACGAAAGTAGCAAACCTTTTTGATAACAGGGAACATACGGACGCGGTCGTCTCACAGGGGTCACGGTAAGTACTGATAAAGCGGGCGTCCGGGTAAACCTTCAGTATTGCCTCGAGATTCGCTGCGTGCGTCGACTCTTTGAAAATCACTTGTTTGTTGTTCAATACATTGTCTGAAATAGTATTTATTTATTCATTGTTATTTTTTGGCCATTTTTATCTAGCAGAAGTATTCAAAACGCGAATGATACGTTATCATTATCATAAGTGATCAGTGACATATCGGTGACGTCATCACGGCCCTCTGGTGAAGGGTCGAAGTATTATATGTGCCTCAAACGTCAAAACACATTTAGTCTCTTCGAATACGATTACCACAACTTATCCTGTTTGAGATACAATTCGACCCTTAACGTACTGTCAATCGTGCTTGTGGCAATAATATGATGATACCAAAGTTTTAAATAGATTTCGGTTTCAAAATACATGTACCCGTAAACAATTGTCCATACCTTTGCCCCTTGCTAAGAATATGATTTGCATCTGAAGTTTATGGAAGCGGTAAGCTTCCACCATTTGATCCTTGGTGAGCGTCCTTCGCCATGCCTCGTAATCCTGGATGTTGGAAGTGAAGAAAAGGAAGTTCTTAAAAAGTCCCATATTTTCCATCAGATTGAAACACTCGTAAGGCCCCGTTGCCCGTATGTAGTGGATCGCTCTCAACTCTGGCGTTGCTGTGTACCGTGACCCTGCGTACGAGATACATTCATAAGTTCCGTATTACGTTTTGGTTATCTCGGAGCTGTATATGTTCCTACATGTAGACTTGAAAGTGAAAGGCAGCGACTCGTTCTCCTTTACAGAGGTGTTAACTTTATAGAGTAGCATTTAGAGCTGAGTAAAACGCAATAACACATCGTTAATGTACCCCTGTATATTGCAGTTTTGTCATCCGTACATTTTCACGTCATATACATTGTACATTGTACGAGACTCCCATTTTAAACCCACCCACGTTAAATATAACCCATTTCTGCCTTATGATCATGCAAGTCTCATCAAAATCAGTGTATGACTTTTTGAGTAGTGCTGACGAAAAACAGATAAACAGGCTAACAGATGAATGGAGGTAAGAACATTAAGCCACCTTGGCCGAAGTAACAAAATAACAACAGCAGCAGCAGTACCAGCAATAATAATAATAATACCTAATTTCCTAATCTCAGTTAGCTCCCTTGACTGCGCATGCGTGCTGGTAGCCTCTTCCACAGGGTGCATCACCTCAAAGTACCTAGGAGAAGTGTTCTTAGGATCCTCGTACAGGAGACTCTGCAGGAAAGATGTTCCAGAGCGAGCAGGTCCGATAATGAATATGGGTCTCTTGATCTGACACTGAAATGACTAAGAATAGTCTGATAGCGTATCGCATGTATCGCCCAAACTCAATATAGGGATGCATTTTACATGCTGAAGTATCAAAAAATAAAATTGAATTAATTCGAAGTTGTATTCAATTTTTATACATATGTATATATGCATAGAATAAAAACCCATGGCCGCCTCAATATTACACCTACATCTACATTATGTAAGAAGACTAAATGGTAACATATGTTCAGGTGTAACGAAACTGAGGGTCCGTGTAACAAGAAGTCCGCCCTCTATATAGTTATAATGGTTAGGGTTAGTCTGACCTAAGTCTAGGGCGAGCCTTTACTTTACAAATGAATGGGAAGCGGACTCTCTATCATGGGGGACTCTCTGTCATGTTACACAACCCAGGGAGTGAAGATAATAGTTTTTATTATTTTTCCAAAAAGTGCACAGGGGGGGGGGGGGGGGGGGGGAGGCATTAACCCTTTACCCCGGCATTCAGGTTGTAGACTGGTGAAAATGATGACAAAAATTGATGACCCCTAAGTAGTCTAACCTCCAACCGTCAGGTATAACACACATACCTTCAAAACATCAACAGACGCCAGTCGTTTGGATATAGCCAACCTATTTTGAAGAATTTCAGTCCATCGCGTTTCAACAATCATTCTGCCTGCCACAGTTAAATCTTCGTCTTCCCGATAACACTTGAGAAGTAAGCAAAAGCCCTCGTGCCACCACCGGCGAGTGAGGCTTTCTGACAGAATAACCCGTCGCTCCTCAACTGTGAATTTTCTCCACAGACTTTCCTCTGTGAGCGGAGTCAGTCGTCTCCTAAGCAGCACCCGGCACAGCCAGTCCAGTAACATGTGAAAGTATGGAAGACAGAACGCGTATAAATCTTGTAAACCTGGCATATTCACGTATCACAGTATTAAGGCTAAGGTTCGCGACTAGAACTCTAAAAACCTAAAAAAAGTTTTTATGACCGCATTGTACTAGCTTGGTCGCTCCGACTCTGCGGGGAATCTCGCTATTTATTAAAGTGCAATCAGTGGAATCAGCTGAATAGTCTGACTGGTATCCTCGGGCAGCTTGGAGGTAATTAAATTCCGTGTGCTGATTAACCTGATTCCATTGATTGCATTTTAGCGAGAATTTCCAGCACAGTTGGTTCAACCCAGCTAGAGCGACGTGTGAATCTGAATGCTCCCAATGAGAGGTTTGAATTTCACAGTATTTTGTCCTAACCCACAGTCTTGGTTACTCAGGCGTATGGTGGTGATAGCGTCATTTTATGGCCTAAGCTGCACCTTTAATATTAACCTCTACAAAAATCAAACACGGGGTATAAACTTATTCTTGACCTTGATAACCGTATGATTTGAGATAGTTGGGCCTTTGCAGTGGCGGATATGGGATGGGGGGGGGTCTGAAAAATATCTTTCACTCTAGAAATTAGTATTTTGACTAGCTGAATCATACTTCTAAACCGGATCAATTGTTCGCCCTCTAAAATTAAAAAAGAAAAAAAAAATGGGCCCTTCAGTGGGCACCGAACCCCACGCAGCCACTTATTCCTAAAAATTGGACCCCCTTCAGATAATCCTCGATCCGCCCCTGCTCTGCGTCTGGTGTCCCAGATGATATGATAACCGCATTAAGGTCTGCATGCCTGACCAGCTATTTCAAAGAGGTGAGGTGGGGTCTTTAATTTTTTCAGTGGAACATTTTATGGCGGTTTTAGCATACACCCTAAGTTGAACCAACTTTAGAAATTGCGCAAAGCCTAGATCAGATAAGGATTCAGAGCAAACTCTTTTGTGGCTTGGATAAGCCTTCTGTTAACTGTTCCGAATCTCCCTCGTCTTCGGTTGTCCTAATAAAAACTGGAGTCCCTTGGCTGTGTAGAATGATTGCATGCGTGGCCTCAGCATAAGAGGTAGATACTATTAAGATGTGGTGATATTCACTCTTTCGGGTAGGTACATGTATGTATAGATAATGATGCTATGTTAAGATATTATATGTTGCCCATTAATTCACAATTTTAGATATTTGAAGAAGTGGAGAAAGTAATGAAACAACTGTGCATGCGTTACTCAGAGCTCACGCAGTAAGTTGAGATCAAGCAATAAAAAAATATTTGTTACCATAACATTTATGTGGTGGAATAGAAAGCTCGCCAGTTCTTGGACATTTAAACGTCTTTTAATGATTCCCTCTTCTTAGGGGCTTGCTAAAACATCAAACTCCTCATTAAAAAAAAAGTCAGCTCTGTAGGAATTCTCAGTGTCGGGTTCTCAGATACGGCTTCGTGTGCATCATGAACTTAAACGGTCATGAAAAACCTTGGTCGAGGACTGGGGTTGCCCGGGTTGAAATAGGGCACCCGGATTATCGATTGAAATAGCAAATATATACACATGTACATCCAAACTGGCCCTCTCCCTGACAAGCTAGAAAATTTCCATTTGATCCATCACTCAGCAACGAAGCTTTTGTGGCTCCGTGGTAACTCCGTTGCCTTGTGCGTGAGTGTATCCTTGTCCGCTGGTTCGAGACCCAGCAAAATGACTCTGATATTTTTTTCCTAAAAGTAATCTGTAAAATTTGCTTTTGATTACTATAAGAGGAAACTCGTACCTACGGAGGGTGGGCGGGTCAGTCACGGCGCAGTCGGTAGCGTGCTTGGATGCAAAAAAACAATACAAAGCGTCACCAACCATGGTAACGAGAAGTCACGAGTTCGAATCCCGGATGAGGCACGTCAGTCCATCACGACAACGACCTTGCCCCCTGTTCGGGCAGTAACCAGAACGAATGCGGGCTCTCGTGGGTCCTAGCAATTTACCTTTTGCACAATAAAACGATATACTTGAGAATAAGTGATGGATTTAAAAAGAACATAGTAGCATAAAGTCTGCGTCGTCAATAATATGACATGGGAATGGTCATTGATCTCTATCTTTTTCCAGCTACGTCACCGATCAAACTTGCATTGAGCTATTGCTAACCGCGTATAGAGCCTCGCCTGTCATACTGCAATTTCAGCAAAATGGGCTCTTTTCTCGGTGGGATTTTCAGAGGAAAAAAGTTTTATTTTTTACAAAAGTCGCCCCGCCGCTATTGCTTTTACCAGTTGTAAACTACGTTTGTCTTCTTATGCAACCCCTTCCTATCTTGGGTCCATGCTTCTCGAGACGGTTCATATGTTCATTCAGTACCCGAGGCAACTCCACAGTCAACAATGAAAGAGTAAAATCTACTCAAAACTGAAACCGCCAAGGTGTGAACAGCTGTGGATCTCATCGCGCTCTTTAACGTCAAAGGTGAAACCACACGTTATCTCATTGCAAAATAAAATGAAACTAAAAACATCTGAACTCATCTTACTAGGAACATTTCCAGCGGATAAGCAATGAAACCGATCGACCTTGTATTGATTCAGTAGCTTCAGGTATAACAGCACGTCATACCACCAACCGATCGACCTTGAATTGATTCAGTAGCTTCAGGTATAACAAACAACACGTCATACCACCTGTTAACCGCGTTCACCCGAAAAAAAATTTCTTCTGGGCAGAATTATTTGCCAAATATGTTTTACTCGAAATTCGCATCGACGCAATTGCTTGAATGGAAAAACACACCAGTTTTCTGCACATTTGAACGTTTTAATTACAATATACGCTTATTATCCGTTTTGTGAGCAAACGCATTTTTCTTACGGTATAGAACATAACAATAAAATGAAAAAGCAGGGCAAGTAAAGATTACTTGTCTTGAAAAAGTTTGTTGTAATTGTTTATATAATGGATAGGTCTACGTTATCAATAAATACGTTACCAAAAAACGTGAAGGTATTGTTTTCTGTTTTCATTCTTTGTTGTCCTTTGGTGCGACACTGTGGATGCGTGCGACGTTGTACATGTGTGCACGCATGTATATACGTCGCTCATCCTTCTTTGTTACGTTATTATGATACATACGTTACCGTGAAGCGTGTAAATATACATTTATTCTATTTACATTGGTTGTCTTTTGTTTTGTGGGCACAAAACACTTCTGCCTTAAAGTGTTGGCCCACAAAACGAAAGACAAACCACTGTAAATAAAATAAATAAATATTTACACGGATCACGGTAACGTATATATCGGTAACGTATGTATCATTTTAACGTAACAAAGAAGAATGAGCGACGTATAAACATGCGTGCGCACATATACAACGTCACGCGCACACACAGAGTCTTGACAAAGGACAACAAACAATGAAATCAAAAAATCATGAACTTTTAAAACGGTCATGAAAAACCTGGGTCGAGGACTGGGGTTGCCCGGGTTGAAATAGGGCACCCGGATTATCGATTGAAATAGCAAATATATACACATGTACATCCAAACTGGCCCTCTCCCTGACAAGCTAGAAAATTTCCATTTGATCCATCACTCAGCAACGAAGCTTCTGTGGCTCCGTGGTAACTCCGTTGCCTTGTGCGTGAGTGTATCCTTGTCCGCTGGTTCGAGACCCAGCAAAATGACTCTGATATTTTTTTCCTAAAAGTAATCTGTAAAATTTGCTTTTGATTACTATAAGAGGAAACTCGTACCTACGGAGGGTGGGCGGGTCAGTCACGGCGCAGTCGGTAGCGTGCTTGGATGCAAAAAAAACAATACAAAGCGTCACCAACCATGGTAACGAGAAGTCACGAGTTCGAATCCCGGATGAGGCACGTCAGTCCATCACGACAACGACCTTGCCCCCTGTTCGGGCAGTAACCAGAACGAATGCGGGCTCTCGTGGGTCCTAGCAATTTACCTTTTGCACAATAAAACGATATACTTGAGAATAAGTGATGGATTTAAAAAGAACATAGTAGCATAAAGTCTGCGTCGTCAATAATATGACATGGGAATGGTCATTGATCTCTATCTTTTTCCAGCTACGTCACCGATCAAACTTGCATTGAGCTATTGCTAACCGCGTATAGAGCCTCGCCTGTCATACTGCAATTTCAGCAAAATGGGCTCTTTTCTCGGTGGGATTTTCAGAGGAAAAAAGTTTTATTTTTTACAAAAGTCGCCCCGCCGCTATTGCTTTTACCAGTTGTAAACTACGTATGTCTTCTTATGCAACCCCTTCCTATCTTGGGTCCATGCTTCTCGAGACGGTTCATATGTTCATTCAGTACCCGAGGCAACTCCACAGTCAACAATGAAAGAGTAAAATCTACTCAAAACTGAAACCGCCAAGGTGTGAACAGCTGTGGATCTCATCGCGCTCTTTAACGTCAAAGGTGAAACCACACGTTATCTCATTGCAAAATAAAATGAAACTAAAAACATCTGAACTCATCTTACTAGGAACATTTCCAGCGGATAAGCAATGAAACCGATCGACCTTGTATTGATTCAGTAGCTTCAGGTATAACAGCACGTCATACCACCAACCGATCGACCTTGAATTGATTCAGTAGCTTCAGGTATAACAAACAACACGTCATACCACCTGTTAACCGCGTTCACCCGAAAAAAAATTTCTTCTGGGCAGAATTATTTGCCAAATATGTTTTACTCGAAATTCACATCGACGCAATTGCTTGAATGGAAAACACACCAGTTTTCTGCACATTTGAACGTTTTAATTACAATATACGCTTATTATCCGTTTTGTGAGCAAACGCATTTTTCTTACGGTATAGAACATAACAATAAAATGAAAAAGCAGGGCAAGTAAAGATTACTTGTCTTGAAAAAGTTTGTTGTAATTGTTTATATAATGGATAGGTCTACGTTATCAATAAATACGTTACCAAAAAACGTGAAGGTATTGTTTTCTGTTTTCATTCTTTGTTGTCCTTTGGTGCGACACTGTGGATGCGTGCGACGTTGTACATGTGCGCACGCATGTATATTCGTCGCTCATCCTTCTTTGTTACGTTATTATGATACATACGTTACCGTGAAGCGTGTAAATATACATTTATTCTATTTACATTGGTTGTCTTTTGTTTTGTGGGCACAAAACACTTCTGCCTTAAAGTGTTGGCCCACAAAACGAAAGACAAACCACTGTAAATAAAATAAATAAATATTTACACGGATCACGGTAACGTATATATCGGTAACGTATGTATCATTTTAACGTAACAAAGAAGAATGAGCGACGTATAAACATGCGTGCGCACATATACAACGTCACGCGCACACACAGAGTCTTGACAAAGGACAACAAACAATGAAATCAAAAAATCATGAACTTTTAAAACGGTCATGAAAAACCTTGGTCGAGGACTGGGGTTGCCCGGGTTGAAATAGGGCACCCGGATTATCGATTGAAATAGCAAATATATACACATGTACATCCAAACTGGCCCTCTCCCTGACAAGCTAGAAAATTTCCATTTGATCCATCACTCAGCAACGAAGCTTCTGTGGCTCCGTGGTAACTCCGTTGCCTTGTGCGTGAGTGTATCCTTGTCCGCTGGTTCGAGACCCAGCAAAATGACCCTGATATTTTTTTCCTAAAAGTAATCTGTAAAATTTGCTTTTGATTACTATAAGAGGAAACTCGTACCTACGGAGGGTGGGCGGGTCAGTCACGGCGCAGTCGGTAGCGTGCTTGGATGCAAAAAAACAATACAAAGCGTCACCAACCATGGTAACGAGAAGTCACGAGTTCGAATCCCGGATGAGGCACGTCAGTCCATCACGACAACGACCTTGCCCCCTGTTCGGGCAGTAACCAGAACGAATGCGGGCTCTCGTGGGTCCTAGCAATTTACCTTTTGCACAATAAAACGATATACTTGAGAATAAGTGATGGATTTAAAAAGAACATAGTAGCATAAAGTCTGCGTCGTCAATAATATGACATGGGAATGGTCATTGATCTCTATCTTTTTCCAGCTACGTCACCGATCAAACTTGCATTGAGCTATTGCTAACCGCGTATAGAGCCTCGCCTGTCATACTGCAATTTCAGCAAAATGGGCTCTTTTCTCGGTGGGATTTTCAGAGGAAAAAAGTTTTATTTTTTACAAAAGTCGCCCCGCCGCTATTGCTTTTATCAGTTGTAAACTACGTTTGTCTTCTTATGCAACCCCTTCCTATCTTGGGTCCATGCTTCTCGAGACGGTTCATATGTTCATTCAGTACCCGAGGCAACTCCACAGTCAACAATGAAAGAGTAAAATCTACTCAAAACTGAAACCGCCAAGGTGTGAACAGCTGTGGATCTCATCGCGCTCTTTAACGTCAAAGGTGAAACCACACGTTATCTCATTGCAAAATAAAATGAAACTAAAAACATCTGAACTCATCTTACTAGGAACATTTCCAGCGGATAAGCAATGAAACCGATCGACCTTGTATTGATTCAGTAGCTTCAGGTATAACAGCACGTCATACCACCAACCGATCGACCTTGAATTGATTCAGTAGCTTCAGGTATAACAAACAACACGTCATACCACCTGTTAACCGCGTTCACCCGAAAAAAAATTTCTTCTGGGCAGAATTATTTGCCAAATATGTTTTACTCGAAATTCGCATCGACGCAATTGCTTGAATGGAAAACACACCAGTTTTCTGCACATTTGAACGTTTTAATTACAATATACGCTTATTATCCGTTTTGTGAGCAAACGCATTTTTCTTACGGTATAGAACATAACAATAAAATGAAAAAGCAGGGCAAGTAAAGATTACTTGTCTTGAAAAAGTTTGTTGTAATTGTTTATATAATGGATAGGTCTACGTTATCAATAAATACGTTACCAAAAAACGTGAAGGTATTGTTTTCTGTTTTCATTCTTTGTTGTCCTTTGGTGCGACACTGTGGATGCGTGCGACGTTGTACATGTGCGCACGCATGTATATACGTCGCTCATCCTTCTTTGTTACGTTATTATGATACATACGTTACCGTGAAGCGTGTAAATATACATTTATTCTATTTACATTGGTTGTCTTTTGTTTTGTGGGCACAAAACACTTCTGCCTTAAAGTGTTGGCCCACAAAACGAAAGACAAACCACTGTAAATAAAATAAATAAATATTTACACGGATCACGGTAACGTATATATCGGTAACGTATGTATCATTTTAACGTAACAAAGAAGAATGAGCGACGTATAAACATGCGTGCGCACATATACAACGTCACGCGCACACACAGAGTCTTGACAAAGGACAACAAACAATGAAATCAAAAAATCATGAACTTTTAAAACGGTCATGAAAAACCTTGGTCGAGGACTGGGGTTGCCCGGGTTGAAATAGGGCACCCGGATTATCGATTGAAATAGCAAATATATACACATGTACATCCAAACTGGCCCTCTCCCTGACAAGCTAGAAAATTTCCATTTGATCCATCACTCAGCAACGAAGCTTCTGTGGCTCCGTGGTAACTCCGTTGCCTTGTGCGTGAGTGTATCCTTGTCCGCTGGTTCGAGACCCAGCAAAGTGACTCTGATATTTTTTTCCTAAAAGTAATCTGTAAAATTTGCTTTTGATTACTATAAGAGGAAACTCGTACCTACGGAGGGTGGGCGGGTCAGTCACGGCGCAGTCGGTAGCGTGCTTGGATGCAAAAAAACAATACAAAGCGTCACCAACCATGGTAACGAGAAGTCACGAGTTCGAATCCCGGATGAGGCACGTCAGTCCATCACGACAACGACCTTGCCCCCTGTTCGGGCAGTAACCAGAACGAATGCGGGCTCTCGTGGGTCCTAGCAATTTACCTTTTGCACAATAAAACGATATACTTGAGAATAAGTGATGGATTTAAAAAGAACATAGTAGCATAAAGTCTGCGTCGTCAATAATATGACATGGGAATGGTCATTGATCTCTATCTTTTTCCAGCTACGTCACCGATCAAACTTGCATTGAGCTATTGCTAACCGCGTATAGAGCCTCGCCTGTCATACTGCAATTTCAGCAAAATGGGCTCTTTTCTCGGTGGGATTTTCAGAGGAAAAAAGTTTTATTTTTTACAAAAGTCGCCCCGCCGCTATTGCTTTTACCAGTTGTAAACTACGTTTGTCTTCTTATGCAACCCCTTCCTATCTTGGGTCCATGCTTCTCGAGACGGTTCATATGTTCATTCAGTACCCGAGGCAACTCCACAGTCAACAATGAAAGAGTAAAATCTACTCAAAACTGAAACCGCCAAGGTGTGAACAGCTGTGGATCTCATCGCGCTCTTTAACGTCAAAGGTGAAACCACACGTTATCTCGTTGCAAAATAAAATGAAACTAAAAACATCTGAACTCATCTTACTAGGACCATTTCCAGCGGATAAGCAATGAAACCGATCGACCTTGTATTGATTCAGTAGCTTCAGGTATAACAGCACGTCATACCACCAACCGATCGACCTTGAATTGATTCAGTAGCTTCAGGTATAACAAACAACACGTCATACCACCTGTTAACCGCGTTCACCCGAAAAAAAATTTCTTCTGGGCAGAATTATTTGCCAAATATGTTTTACTCGAAATTCGCATCGACGCAATTGCTTGAATGGAAAACACACCAGTTTTCTGCACATTTGAACGTTTTAATTACAATATACGCTTATTATCCGTTTTGTGAGCAAACGCATTTTTCTTACGGTATAGAACATAACAATAAAATGAAAAAGCAGGGCAAGTAAAGATTACTTGTCTTGAAAAAGTTTGTTGTAATTGTTTATATAATGGATAGGTCTACGTTATCAATAAATACGTTACCAAAAAACGTGAAGGTATTGTTTTCTGTTTTCATTCTTTGTTGTCCTTTGGTGCGACACTGTGGATGCGTGCGACGTTGTACATGTGCGCACGCATGTATATACGTCGCTCATCCTTCTTTGTTACGTTATTATGATACATACGTTACCGTGAAGCGTGTAAATATACATTTATTCTATTTACATTGGTTGTCTTTTGTTTTGTGGGCACAAAACACTTCTGCCTTAAAGTGTTGGCCCACAAAACGAAAGACAAACCACTGTAAATAAAATAAATAAATATTTACACGGATCACGGTAACGTATATATCGGTAACGTATGTATCATTTTAACGTAACAAAGAAGAATGAGCGACGTATAAACATGCGTGCGCACATATACAACGTCACGCGCACACACAGAGTCTTGACAAAGGACAACAAACAATGAAATCAAAAAATCATGAACTTTTAAAACGGTCATGAAAAACCTTGGTCGAGGACTGGGGTTGCCCGGGTTGAAATAGGGCACCCGGATTATCGATTGAAATAGCAAATATATACACATGTACATCCAAACTGGCCCTCTCCCTGACAAGCTAGAAAATTTCCATTTGATCCATCACTCAGCAACGAAGCTTCTGTGGCTCCGTGGTAACTCCGTTGCCTTGTGCGTGAGTGTATCCTTGTCCGCTGGTTCGAGACCCAGCAAAATGACTCTGATATTTTTTTCCTAAAAGTAATCTGTAAAATTTGCTTTTGATTACTATAAGAGGAAACTCGTACCTACGGAGGGTGGGCGGGTCAGTCACGGCGCAGTCGGTAGCGTGCTTGGATGCAAAAAAACAATACAAAGCGTCACCAACCATGGTAACGAGAAGTCACGAGTTCGAATCCCGGATGAGGCACGTCAGTCCATCACGACAACGACCTTGCCCCCTGTTCGGGCAGTAACCAGAACGAATGCGGGCTCTCGTGGGTCCTAGCAATTTACCTTTTGCACAATAAAACGATATACTTGAGAATAAGTGATGGATTTAAAAAGAACATAGTAGCATAAAGTCTGCGTCGTCAATAATATGACATGGGAATGGTCATTGATCTCTATCTTTTTCCAGCTACGTCACCGATCAAACTTGCATTGAGCTATTGCTAACCGCGTATAGAGCCTCGCCTGTCATACTGCAATTTCAGCAAAATGGGCTCTTTTCTCGGTGGGATTTTCAGAGGAAAAAAGTTTTATTTTTTACAAAAGTCGCCCCGCCGCTATTGCTTTTACCAGTTGTAAACTACGTTTGTCTTCTTATGCAACCCCTTCCTATCTTGGGTCCATGCTTCTCGAGACGGTTCATATGTTCATTCAGTACCCGAGGCAACTCCACAGTCAACAATGAAAGAGTAAAATCTACTCAAAACTGAAACCGCCAAGGTGTGAACAGCTGTGGATCTCATCGCGCTCTTTAACGTCAAAGGTGAAACCACACGTTATCTCGTTGCAAAATAAAATGAAACTAAAAACATCTGAACTCATCTTACTAGGACCATTTCCAGCGGATAAGCAATGAAACCGATCGACCTTGTATTGATTCAGTAGCTTCAGGTATAACAGCACGTCATACCACCAACCGATCGACCTTGAATTGATTCAGTAGCTTCAGGTATAACAAACAACACGTCATACCACCTGTTAACCGCGTTCACCCGAAAAAAAATTTCTTCTGGGCAGAATTATTTGCCAAATATGTTTTACTCGAAATTCGCATCGACGCAATTGCTTGAATGGAAAACACACCAGTTTTCTGCACATTTGAACGTTTTAATTACAATATACGCTTATTATCCGTTTTGTGAGCAAACGCATTTTTCTTACGGTATAGAACATAACAATAAAATGAAAAAGCAGGGCAAGTAAAGATTACTTGTCTTGAAAAAGTTTGTTGTAATTGTTTATATAATGGATAGGTCTACGTTATCAATAAATACGTTACCAAAAAACGTGAAGGTATTGTTTTCTGTTTTCATTCTTTGTTGTCCTTTGGTGCGACACTGTGGATGCGTGCGACGTTGTACATGTGCGCACGCATGTATATACGTCGCTCATCCTTCTTTGTTACGTTATTATGATACATACGTTACCGTGAAGCGTGTAAATATACATTTATTCTATTTACATTGGTTGTCTTTTGTTTTGTGGGCACAAAACACTTCTGCCTTAAAGTGTTGGCCCACAAAACGAAAGACAAACCACTGTAAATAAAATAAATAAATATTTACACGGATCACGGTAACGTATATATCGGTAACGTATGTATCATTTTAACGTAACAAAGAAGAATGAGCGACGTATAAACATGCGTGCGCACATATACAACGTCACGCGCACACACAGAGTCTTGACAAAGGACAACAAACAATGAAATCAAAAAATCATGAACTTTTAAAACGGTCATGAAAAACCTTGGTCGAGGACTGGGGTTGCCCGGGTTGAAATAGGGCACCCGGATTATCGATTGAAATAGCAAATATATACACATGTACATCCAAACTGGCCCTCTCCCTGACAAGCTAGAAAATTTCCATTTGATCCATCACTCAGCAACGAAGCTTCTGTGGCTCCGTGGTAACTCCGTTGCCTTGTGCGTGAGTGTATCCTTGTCCGCTGGTTCGAGACCCAGCAAAATGACTCTGATATTTTTTTCCTAAAAGTAATCTGTAAAATTTGCTTTTGATTACTATAAGAGGAAACTCGTACCTACGGAGGGTGGGCGGGTCAGTCACGGCGCAGTCGGTAGCGTGCTTGGATGCAAAAAAACAATACAAAGCGTCACCAACCATGGTAACGAGAAGTCACGAGTTCGAATCCCGGATGAGGCACGTCAGTCCATCACGACAACGACCTTGCCCCCTGTTCGGGCAGTAACCAGAACGAATGCGGGCTCTCGTGGGTCCTAGCAATTTACCTTTTGCACAATAAAACGATATACTTGAGAATAAGTGATGGATTTAAAAAGAACATAGTAGCATAAAGTCTGCGTCGTCAATAATATGACATGGGAATGGTCATTGATCTCTATCTTTTTCCAGCTACGTCACCGATCAAACTTGCATTGAGCTATTGCTAACCGCGTATAGAGCCTCGCCTGTCATACTGCAATTTCAGCAAAATGGGCTCTTTTCTCGGTGGGATTTTCAGAGGAAAAAAGTTTTATTTTTTACAAAAGTCGCCCCGCCGCTATTGCTTTTACCAGTTGTAAACTACGTTTGTCTTCTTATGCAACCCCTTCCTATCTTGGGTCCATGCTTCTCGAGACGGTTCATATGTTCATTCAGTACCCGAGGCAACTCCACAGTCAACAATGAAAGAGTAAAATCTACTCAAAACTGAAACCGCCAAGGTGTGAACAGCTGTGGATCTCATCGCGCTCTTTAACGTCAAAGGTGAAACCACACGTTATCTCATTGCAAAATAAAATGAAACTAAAAACATCTGAACTCATCTTACTAGGACCATTTCCAGCGGATAAGCAATGAAACCGATCGACCTTGTATTGATTCAGTAGCTTCAGGTATAACAGCACGTCATACCACCAACCGATCGACCTTGAATTGATTCAGTAGCTTCAGGTATAACAAACAACACGTCATACCACCTGTTAACCGCGTTCACCCGAAAAAAAATTTCTTCTGGGCAGAATTATTTGCCAAATATGTTTTACTCGAAATTCGCATCGACGCAATTGCTTGAATGGAAAAACACACCAGTTTTCTGCACATTTGAACGTTTTAATTACAATATACGCTTATTATCCGTTTTGTGAGCAAACGCATTTTTCTTACGGTATAGAACATAACAATAAAATGAAAAAGCAGGGCAAGTAAAGATTACTTGTCTTGAAAAAGTTTGTTGTAATTGTTTATATAATGGATAGGTCTACGTTATCAATAAATACGTTACCAAAAAACGTGAAGGTATTGTTTTCTGTTTTCATTCTTTGTTGTCCTTTGGTGCGACACTGTGGATGCGTGCGACGTTGTACATGTGCGCACGCATGTATATACGTCGCTCATCCTTCTTTGTTACGTTATTATGATACATACGTTACCGTGAAGCGTGTAAATATACATTTATTCTATTTACATTGGTTGTCTTTTGTTTTGTGGGCACAAAACACTTCTGCCTTAAAGTGTTGGCCCACAAAACGAAAGACAAACCACTGTAAATAAAATAAATAAATATTTACACGGATCACGGTAACGTATATATCGGTAACGTATGTATCATTTTAACGTAACAAAGAAGAATGAGCGACGTATAAACATGCGTGCGCACATATACAACGTCACGCGCACACACAGAGTCTTGACAAAGGACAACAAACAATGAAATCAAAAAATCATGAACTTTTAAAACGGTCATGAAAAACCTTGGTCGAGGACTGGGGTTGCCCGGGTTGAAATAGGGCACCCGGATTATCGATTGAAATAGCAAATATATACACATGTACATCCAAACTGGCCCTCTCCCTGACAAGCTAGAAAATTTCCATTTGATCCATCACTCAGCAACGAAGCTTCTGTGGCTCCGTGGTAACTCCGTTGCCTTGTGCGTGAGTGTATCCTTGTCCGCTGGTTCGAGACCCAGCAAAATGACTCTGATATTTTTTTCCTAAAAGTAATCTGTAAAATTTGCTTTTGATTACTATAAGAGGAAACTCGTACCTACGGAGGGTGGGCGGGTCAGTCACGGCGCAGTCGGTAGCGTGCTTGGATGCAAAAAAAACAATACAAAGCGTCACCAACCATGGTAACGAGAAGTCACGAGTTCGAATCCCGGATGAGGCACGTCAGTCCATCACGACAACGACCTTGCCCCCTGTTCGGGCAGTAACCAGAACGAATGCGGGCTCTCGTGGGTCCTAGCAATTTACCTTTTGCACAATAAAACGATATACTTGAGAATAAGTGATGGATTTAAAAAGAACATAGTAGCATAAAGTCTGCGTCGTCAATAATATGACATGGGAATGGTCATTGATCTCTATCTTTTTCCAGCTACGTCACCGATCAAACTTGCATTGAGCTATTGCTAACCGCGTATAGAGCCTCGCCTGTCATACTGCAATTTCAGCAAAATGGGCTCTTTTCTCGGTGGGATTTTCAGAGGAAAAAAGTTTTATTTTTTACAAAAGTCGCCCCGCCGCTATTGCTTTTACCAGTTGTAAACTACGTTTGTCTTCTTATGCAACCCCTTCCTATCTTGGGTCCATGCTTCTCGAGACGGTTCATATGTTCATTCAGTACCCGAGGCAACTCCACAGTCAACAATGAAAGAGTAAAATCTACTCAAAACTGAAACCGCCAAGGTGTGAACAGCTGTGGATCTCATCGCGCTCTTTAACGTCAAAGGTGAAACCACACGTTATCTCATTGCAAAATAAAATGAAACTAAAAACATCTGAACTCATCTTACTAGGAACATTTCCAGCGGATAAGCAATGAAACCGATCGACCTTGTATTGATTCAGTAGCTTCAGGTATAACAGCACGTCATACCACCAACCGATCGACCTTGAATTGATTCAGTAGCTTCAGGTATAACAAACAACACGTCATACCACCTGTTAACCGCGTTCACCCGAAAAAAAATTTCTTCTGGGCAGAATTATTTGCCAAATATGTTTTACTCGAAATTCACATCGACGCAATTGCTTGAATGGAAAACACACCAGTTTTCTGCACATTTGAACGTTTTAATTACAATATACGCTTATTATCCGTTTTGTGAGCAAACGCATTTTTCTTACGGTATAGAACATAACAATAAAATGAAAAAGCAGGGCAAGTAAAGTTAACTTGTCTTGAAAAAGTTTGTTGTAATTGTTTATATAATGGATAGGTCTACGTTATCAATAAATACGTTACCAAAAAACGTGAAGGTATTGTTTTCTGTTTTCATTCTTTGTTGTCCTTTGGTGCGACACTGTGGATGCGTGCGACGTTGTACATGTGCGCACGCATGTATATTCGTCGCTCATCCTTCTTTGTTACGTTATTATGATACATACGTTACCGTGAAGCGTGTAAATATACATTTATTCTATTTACATTGGTTGTCTTTTGTTTTGTGGGCACAAAACACTTCTGCCTTAAAGTGTTGGCCCACAAAACGAAAGACAAACCACTGTAAATAAAATAAATAAATATTTACACGGATCACGGTAACGTATATATCGGTAACGTATGTATCATTTTAACGTAACAAAGAAGAATGAGCGACGTATAAACATGCGTGCGCACATATACAACGTCACGCGCACACACAGAGTCTTGACAAAGGACAACAAACAATGAAATCAAAAAATCATGAACTTTTAAAACGGTCATGAAAAACCTTGGTCGAGGACTGGGGTTGCCCGGGTTGAAATAGGGCACCCGGATTATCGATTGAAATAGCAAATATATACACATGTACATCCAAACTGGCCCTCTCCCTGACAAGCTAGAAAATTTCCATTTGATCCATCACTCAGCAACGAAGCTTCTGTGGCTCCGTGGTAACTCCGTTGCCTTGTGCGTGAGTGTATCCTTGTCCGCTGGTTCGAGACCCAGCAAAATGACTCTGATATTTTTTTCCTAAAAGTAATCTGTAAAATTTGCTTTTGATTACTATAAGAGGAAACTCGTACCTACGGAGGGTGGGCGGGTCAGTCACGGCGCAGTCGGTAGCGTGCTTGGATGCAAAAAAACAATACAAAGCGTCACCAACCATGGTAACGAGAAGTCACGAGTTCGAATCCCGGATGAGGCACGTCAGTCCATCACGACAACGACCTTGCCCCCTGTTCGGGCAGTAACCAGAACGAATGCGGGCTCTCGTGGGTCCTAGCAATTTACCTTTTGCACAATAAAACGATATACTTGAGAATAAGTGATGGATTTAAAAAGAACATAGTAGCATAAAGTCTGCGTCGTCAATAATATGACATGGGAATGGTCATTGATCTCTATCTTTTTCCAGCTACGTCACCGATCAAACTTGCATTGAGCTATTGCTAACCGCGTATAGAGCCTCGCCTGTCATACTGCAATTTCAGCAAAATGGGCTCTTTTCTCGGTGGGATTTTCAGAGGCAAAAAGTTTTATTTTTTACAAAAGTCGCCCCGCCGCTATTGCTTTTACCAGTTGTAAACTACGTTTGTCTTCTTATGCAACCCCTTCCTATCTTGGGTCCATGCTTCTCGAGACGGTTCATATGTTCATTCAGTACCCGAGGCAACTCCACAGTCAACAATGAAAGAGTAAAATCTACTCAAAACTGAAACCGCCAAGGTGTGAACAGCTGTGGATCTCATCGCGCTCTTTAACGTCAAAGGTGAAACCACACGTTATCTCATTGCAAAATAAAATGAAACTAAAAACATCTGAACTCATCTTACTAGGAACATTTCCAGCGGATAAGCAATGAAACCGATCGACCTTGTATTGATTCAGTAGCTTCAGGTATAACAGCACGTCATACCACCAACCGATCGACCTTGAATTGATTCAGTAGCTTCAGGTATAACAAACAACACGTCATACCACCTGTTAACCGCGTTCACCCGAAAAAAAATTTCTTCTGGGCAGAATTATTTGCCAAATATGTTTTACTCGAAATTCGCATCGACGCAATTGCTTGAATGGAAAACACACCAGTTTTCTGCACATTTGAACGTTTTAATTACAATATACGCTTATTATCCGTTTTGTGAGCAAACGCATTTTTCTTACGGTATAGAACATAACAATAAAATGAAAAAGCAGGGCAAGTAAAGTTAACTTGTCTTGAAAAAGTTTGTTGTAATTGTTTATATAATGGATAGGTCTACGTTATCAATAAATACGTTACCAAAAAACGTGAAGGTATTGTTTTCTGTTTTCATTCTTTGTTGTCCTTTGGTGCGACACTGTGGATGCGTGCGACGTTGTACATGTGCGCACGCATGTATATTCGTCGCTCATCCTTCTTTGTTACGTTATTATGATACATACGTTACCGTGAAGCGTGTAAATATACATTTATTCTATTTACATTGGTTGTCTTTTGTTTTGTGGGCACAAAACACTTCTGCCTTAAAGTGTTGGCCCACAAAACGAAAGACAAACCACTGTAAATAAAATAAATAAATATTTACACGGATCACGGTAACGTATATATCGGTAACGTATGTATCATTTTAACGTAACAAAGAAGAATGAGCGACGTATAAACATGCGTGCGCACATATACAACGTCACGCGCACACACAGAGTCTTGACAAAGGACAACAAACAATGAAATCAAAAAATCATGAACTTTTAAAACGGTCATGAAAAACCTTGGTCGAGGACTGGGGTTGCCCGGGTTGAAATAGGGCACCCGGATTATCGATTGAAATAGCAAATATATACACATGTACATCCAAACTGGCCCTCTCCCTGACAAGCTAGAAAATTTCCATTTGATCCATCACTCAGCAACGAAGCTTCTGTGGCTCCGTGGTAACTCCGTTGCCTTGTGCGTGAGTGTATCCTTGTCCGCTGGTTCGAGACCCAGCAAAATGACTCTGATATTTTTTTCCTAAAAGTAATCTGTAAAATTTGCTTTTGATTACTATAAGAGGAAACTCGTACCTACGGAGGGTGGGCGGGTCAGTCACGGCGCAGTCGGTAGCGTGCTTGGATGCAAAAAAACAATACAAAGCGTCACCAACCATGGTAACGAGAAGTCACGAGTTCGAATCCCGGATGAGGCACGTCAGTCCATCACGACAACGACCTTGCCCCCTGTTCGGGCAGTAACCAGAACGAATGCGGGCTCTCGTGGGTCCTAGCAATTTACCTTTTGCACAATAAAACGATATACTTGAGAATAAGTGATGGATTTAAAAAGAACATAGTAGCATAAAGTCTGCGTCGTCAATAATATGACATGGGAATGGTCATTGATCTCTATCTTTTTCCAGCTACGTCACCGATCAAACTTGCATTGAGCTATTGCTAACCGCGTATAGAGCCTCGCCTGTCATACTGCAATTTCAGCAAAATGGGCTCTTTTCTCGGTGGGATTTTCAGAGGCAAAAAGTTTTATTTTTTACAAAAGTCGCCCCGCCGCTATTGCTTTTACCAGTTGTAAACTACGTTTGTCTTCTTATGCAACCCCTTCCTATCTTGGGTCCATGCTTCTCGAGACGGTTCATATGTTCATTCAGTACCCGAGGCAACTCCACAGTCAACAATGAAAGAGTAAAATCTACTCAAAACTGAAACCGCCAAGGTGTGAACAGCTGTGGATCTCATCGCGCTCTTTAACGTCAAAGGTGAAACCACACGTTATCTCATTGCAAAATAAAATGAAACTAAAAACATCTGAACTCATCTTACTAGGAACATTTCCAGCGGATAAGCAATGAAACCGATCGACCTTGTATTGATTCAGTAGCTTCAGGTATAACAGCACGTCATACCACCAACCGATCGACCTTGAATTGATTCAGTAGCTTCAGGTATAACAAACAACACGTCATACCACCTGTTAACCGCGTTCACCCGAAAAAAAATTTCTTCTGGGCAGAATTATTTGCCAAATATGTTTTACTCGAAATTCGCATCGACGCAATTGCTTGAATGGAAAACACACCAGTTTTCTGCACATTTGAACGTTTTAATTACAATATACGCTTATTATCCGTTTTGTGAGCAAACGCATTTTTCTTACGGTATAGAACATAACAATAAAATGAAAAAGCAGGGCAAGTAAAGATTACTTGTCTTGAAAAAGTTTGTTGTAATTGTTTATATAATGGATAGGTCTACGTTATCAATAAATACGTTACCAAAAAACGTGAAGGTATTGTTTTCTGTTTTCATTCTTTGTTGTCCTTTGGTGCGACACTGTGGATGCGTGCGACGTTGTACATGTGCGCACGCATGTATATACGTCGCTCATCCTTCTTTGTTACGTTATTATGATACATACGTTACCATGAAGCGTGTAAATATACATTTATTCTATTTACATTGGTTGTCTTTTGTTTTGTGGGCACAAAACACTTCTGCCTTAAAGTGTTGGCCCACAAAACGAAAGACAAACCACTGTAAATAAAATAAATAAATATTTACACGGATCACGGTAACGTGTATATCGGTAACGTATGTATCATTTTAACGTAACAAAGAAGAATGAGCGACGTATAAACATGCGTGCGCACATATACAACGTCACGCGCACACACAGAGTCTTGACAAAGGACAACAAACAATGAAATCAAAAAATCATGAACTTTTAAAACGGTCATGAAAAACCTTGGTCGAGGACTGGGGTTGCCCGGGTTGAAATAGGGCACCCGGATTATCGATTGAAATAGCAAATATATACACATGTACATCCAAACTGGCCCTCTCCCTGACAAGCTAGAAAATTTCCATTTGATCCATCACTCAGCAACGAAGCTTCTGTGGCTCCGTGGTAACTCCGTTGCCTTGTGCGTGAGTGTATCCTTGTCCGCTGGTTCGAGACCCAGCAAAATGACTCTGATATTTTTTTCCTAAAAGTAATCTGTAAAATTTGCTATTGATTACTATAAGAGGAAACTCGTACCTACGGAGGGTGGGCGGGTCAGTCACGGCGCAGTCGGTAGCGTGCTTGGATGCAAAAAAACAATACAAAGCGTCACCAACCATGGTAACGAGAAGTCACGAGTTCGAATCCCGGATGAGGCACGTCAGTCCATCACGACAACGACCTTGCCCCCTGTTCGGGCAGTAACCAGAACGAATGCGGGCTCTCGTGGGTCCTAGCAATTTACCTTTTGCACAATAAAACGATATACTTGAGAATAAGTGATGGATTTAAAAAGAACATAGTAGCATAAAGTCTGCGTCGTCAATAATATGACATGGGAATGGTCATTGATCTCTATCTTTTTCCAGCTACGTCACCGATCAAACTTGCATTGAGCTATTGCTAACCGCGTATAGAGCCTCGCCTGTCATACTGCAATTTCAGCAAAATGGGCTCTTTTCTCGGTGGGATTTTCAGAGGCAAAAAGTTTTATTTTTTACAAAAGTCGCCCCGCCGCTATTGCTTTTACCAGTTGTAAACTACGTTTGTCTTCTTATGCAACCCCTTCCTATCTTGGGTCCATGCTTCTCGAGACGGTTCATATGTTCATTCAGTACCCGAGGCAACTCCACAGTCAACAATGAAAGAGTAAAATCTACTCAAAACTGAAACCGCCAAGGTGTGAACAGCTGTGGATCTCATCGCGCTCTTTAACGTCAAAGGTGAAACCACACGTTATCTCATTGCAAAATAAAATGAAACTAAAAACATCTGAACTCATCTTACTAGGAACATTTCCAGCGGATAAGCAATGAAACCGATCGACCTTGTATTGATTCAGTAGCTTCAGGTATAACAGCACGTCATACCACCAACCGATCGACCTTGAATTGATTCAGTAGCTTCAGGTATAACAAACAACACGTCATACCACCTGTTAACCGCGTTCACCCGAAAAAAAATTTCTTCTGGGCAGAATTATTTGCCAAATATGTTTTACTCGAAATTCGCATCGACGCAATTGCTTGAATGGAAAACACACCAGTTTTCTGCACATTTGAACGTTTTAATTACAATATACGCTTATTATCCGTTTTGTGAGCAAACGCATTTTTTTACGGTATAGAACATAACAATAAAATGAAAAAGCAGGGCAAGTAAAGATTACTTGTCTTGAAAAAGTTTGTTGTAATTGTTTATATAATGGATAGGTCTACGTTATCAATTAATACGTTACCAAAAAACGTGAAGGTATTGTTTTCTGTTTTCATTCTTTGTTGTCCTTTGGTGCGACACTGTGGATGCGTGCGACGTTGTACATGTGCGCACGCATGTATATACGTCGCTCATCCTTCTTTGTTACGTTATTATGATACATACGTTACCATGAAGCGTGTAAATATACATTTATTCTATTTACATTGGTTGTCTTTTGTTTTGTGGGCACAAAACACTTCTGCCTTAAAGTGTTGGCCCACAAAACGAAAGACAAACCACTGTAAATAAAATAAATAAATATTTACACGGATCACGGTAACGTATATATCGGTAACGTATGTATCATTTTAACGTAACAAAGAAGAATGAGCGACGTATAAACATGCGTGCGCACATATACAACGTCACGCGCACACACAGAGTCTTGACAAAGGACAACAAACAATGAAATCAAAAAATCATGAACTTTTAAAACGGTCATGAAAAACCTTGGTCGAGGACTGGGGTTGCCCGGGTTGAAATAGGGCACCCGGATTATCGATTGAAATAGCAAATATATACACATGTACATCCAAACTGGCCCTCTCCCTGACAAGCTAGAAAATTTCCATTTGATCCATCACTCAGCAACGAAGCTTCTGTGGCTCCGTGGTAACTCCGTTGCCTTGTGCGTGAGTGTATCCTTGTCCGCTGGTTCGAGACCCAGCAAAATGACTCTGATATTTTTTTCCTAAAAGTAATCTGTAAAATTTGCTTTTGATTACTATAAGAGGAAACTCGTACCTACGGAGGGTGGGCGGGTCAGTCACGGCGCAGTCGGTAGCGTGCTTGGATGCAAAAAAACAATACAAAGCGTCACCAACCATGGTAACGAGAAGTCACGAGTTCGAATCCCGGATGAGGTACGTCAGTCCATCACGACAACGACCTTGCCCCCTGTTCGGGCAGTAACCAGAACGAATGCGGGCTCTCGTGGGTCCTAGCAATTTACCTTTTGCACAATAAAACGATATACTTGAGAATAAGTGATGGATTTAAAAAGAACATAGTAGCATAAAGTCTGCGTCGTCAATAATATGACATGGGAATGGTCATTGATCTCTATCTTTTTCCAGCTACGTCACCGATCAAACTTGCATTGAGCTATTGCTAACCGCGTATAGAGCCTCGCCTGTCATACTGCAATTTCAGCAAAATGGGCTCTTTTCTCGGTGGGATTTTCAGAGGAAAAAAGTTTTATTTTTTACAAAAGTCGCCCCGCCGCTATTGCTTTTATCAGTTGTAAACTACGTTTGTCTTCTTATGCAACCCCTTCCTATCTTGGGTCCATGCTTCTCGAGACGGTTCATATGTTCATTCAGTACCCGAGGCAACTCCACAGTC
The DNA here is from genome assembly GCF_051362555.1 of Lingula anatina. Lineage (NCBI taxonomy): Eukaryota > Metazoa > Brachiopoda > Lingulata > Lingulida > Lingulidae > Lingula > Lingula anatina. The sequence continues at coordinate 1,026,055 of NW_028257603.1, forward strand.
AACAATGAAAGAGTAAAATCTACTCAAAACTGAAACCGCCAAGGTGTGAACAGCTGTGGATCTCATCGCGCTCTTTAACGTCAAAGGTGAAACCACACGTTATCTCATTGCAAAATAAAATGAAACTAAAAACATCTGAACTCATCTTACTAGGAACATTTCCAGCGGATAAGCAATGAAACCGATCGACCTTGTATTGATTCAGTAGCTTCAGGTATAACAGCACGTCATACCACCAACCGATCGACCTTGAATTGATTCAGTAGCTTCAGGTATAACAAACAACACGTCATACCACCTGTTAACCGCGTTCACCCGAAAAAAAATTTCTTCTGGGCAGAATTATTTGCCAAATATGTTTTACTCGAAATTCGCATCGACGCAATTGCTTGAATGGAAAACACACCAGTTTTCTGCACATTTGAACGTTTTAATTACAATATACGCTTATTATCCGTTTTGTGAGCAAACGCATTTTTCTTACGGTATAGAACATAACAATAAAATGAAAAAGCAGGGCAAGTAAAGATTACTTGTCTTGAAAAAGTTTGTTGTAATTGTTTATATAATGGATAGGTCTACGTTATCAATTAATACGTTACCAAAAAACGTGAAGGTATTGTTTTCTGTTTTCATTCTTTGTTGTCCTTTGGTGCGACACTGTGGATGCGTGCGACGTTGTACATGTGCGCACGCATGTATATACGTCGCTCATCCTTCTTTGTTACGTTATTATGATACATACGTTACCATGAAGCGTGTAAATATACATTTATTCTATTTACATTGGTTGTCTTTTGTTTTGTGGGCACAAAACACTTCTGCCTTAAAGTGTTGGCCCACAAAACGAAAGACAAACCACTGTAAATAAAATAAATAAATATTTACACGGATCACGGTAACGTATATATCGGTAACGTATGTATCATTTTAACGTAACAAAGAAGAATGAGCGACGTATAAACATGCGTGCGCACATATACAACGTCACGCGCACACACAGAGTCTTGACAAAGGACAACAAACAATGAAATCAAAAAATCATGAACTTTTAAAACGGTCATGAAAAACCTTGGTCGAGGACTGGGGTTGCCCGGGTTGAAATAGGGCACCCGGATTATCGATTGAAATAGCAAATATATACACATGTACATCCAAACTGGCCCTCTCCCTGACAAGCTAGAAAATTTCCATTTGATCCATCACTCAGCAACGAAGCTTCTGTGGCTCCGTGGTAACTCCGTTGCCTTGTGCGTGAGTGTATCCTTGTCCGCTGGTTCGAGACCCAGCAAAATGACTCTGATATTTTTTTCCTAAAAGTAATCTGTAAAATTTGCTTTTGATTACTATAAGAGGAAACTCGTACCTACGGAGGGTGGGCGGGTCAGTCACGGCGCAGTCGGTAGCGTGCTTGGATGCAAAAAAACAATACAAAGCGTCACCAACCATGGTAACGAGAAGTCACGAGTTCGAATCCCGGATGAGGTACGTCAGTCCATCACGACAACGACCTTGCCCCCTGTTCGGGCAGTAACCAGAACGAATGCGGGCTCTCGTGGGTCCTAGCAATTTACCTTTTGCACAATAAAACGATATACTTGAGAATAAGTGATGGATTTAAAAAGAACATAGTAGCATAAAGTCTGCGTCGTCAATAATATGACATGGGAATGGTCATTGATCTCTATCTTTTTCCAGCTACGTCACCGATCAAACTTGCATTGAGCTATTGCTAACCGCGTATAGAGCCTCGCCTGTCATACTGCAATTTCAGCAAAATGGGCTCTTTTCTCGGTGGGATTTTCAGAGGAAAAAAGTTTTATTTTTTACAAAAGTCGCCCCGCCGCTATTGCTTTTATCAGTTGTAAACTACGTTTGTCTTCTTATGCAACCCCTTCCTATCTTGGGTCCATGCTTCTCGAGACGGTTCATATGTTCATTCAGTACCCGAGGCAACTCCACAGTCAACAATGAAAGAGTAAAATCTACTCAAAACTGAAACCGCCAAGGTGTGAACAGCTGTGGATCTCATCGCGCTCTTTAACGTCAAAGGTGAAACCACACGTTATCTCATTGCAAAATAAAATGAAACTAAAAACATCTGAACTCATCTTACTAGGAACATTTCCAGCGGATAAGCAATGAAACCGATCGACCTTGTATTGATTCAGTAGCTTCAGGTATAACAGCACGTCATACCACCAACCGATCGACCTTGAATTGATTCAGTAGCTTCAGGTATAACAAACAACACGTCATACCACCTGTTAACCGCGTTCACCCGAAAAAAAATTTCTTCTGGGCAGAATTATTTGCCAAATATGTTTTACTCGAAATTCGCATCGACGCAATTGCTTGAATGGAAAACACACCAGTTTTCTGCACATTTGAACGTTTTAATTACAATATACGCTTATTATCCGTTTTGTGAGCAAACGCATTTTTCTTACGGTATAGAACATAACAATAAAATGAAAAAGCAGGGCAAGTAAAGATTACTTGTCTTGAAAAAGTTTGTTGTAATTGTTTATATAATGGATAGGTCTACGTTATCAATAAATACGTTACCAAAAAACGTGAAGGTATTGTTTTCTGTTTTCATTCTTTGTTGTCCTTTGGTGCGACACTGTGGATGCGTGCGACGTTGTACATGTGCGCACGCATGTATATACGTCGCTCATCCTTCTTTGTTACGTTATTATGATACATACGTTACCGTGAAGCGTGTAAATATACATTTATTCTATTTACATTGGTTGTCTTTTGTTTTGTGGGCACAAAACACTTCTGCCTTAAAGTGTTGGCCCACAAAACGAAAGACAAACCACTGTAAATAAAATAAATAAATATTTACACGGATCACGGTAACGTATATATCGGTAACGTATGTATCATTTTAACGTAACAAAGAAGAATGAGCGACGTATAAACATGCGTGCGCACATATACAACGTCACGCGCACACACAGAGTCTTGACAAAGGACAACAAACAATGAAATCAAAAAATCATGAACTTTTAAAACGGTCATGAAAAACCTTGGTCGAGGACTGGGGTTGCCCGGGTTGAAATAGGGCACCCGGATTATCGATTGAAATAGCAAATATATACACATGTACATCCAAACTGGCCCTCTCCCTGACAAGCTAGAAAATTTCCATTTGATCCATCACTCAGCAACGAAGCTTCTGTGGCTCCGTGGTAACTCCGTTGCCTTGTGCGTGAGTGTATCCTTGTCCGCTGGTTCGAGACCCAGCAAAATGACTCTGATATTTTTTTCCTAAAAGTAATCTGTAAAATTTGCTTTTGATTACTATAAGAGGAAACTCGTACCTACGGAGGGTGGGCGGGTCAGTCACGGCGCAGTCGGTAGCGTGCTTGGATGCAAAAAAACAATACAAAGCGTCACCAACCATGGTAACGAGAAGTCACGAGTTCGAATCCCGGATGAGGCACGTCAGTCCATCACGACAACGACCTTGCCCCCTGTTCGGGCAGTAACCAGAACGAATGCGGGCTCTCGTGGGTCCTAGCAATTTACCTTTTGCACAATAAAACGATATACTTGAGAATAAGTGATGGATTTAAAAAGAACATAGTAGCATAAAGTCTGCGTCGTCAATAATATGACATGGGAATGGTCATTGATCTCTATCTTTTTCCAGCTACGTCACCGATCAAACTTGCATTGAGCTATTGCTAACCGCGTATAGAGCCTCGCCTGTCATACTGCAATTTCAGCAAAATGGGCTCTTTTCTCGGTGGGATTTTCAGAGGAAAAAAGTTTTATTTTTTACAAAAGTCGCCCCGCCGCTATTGCTTTTACCAGTTGTAAACTACGTTTGTCTTCTTATGCACCCCCTTCCTATCTTGGGTCCATGCTTCTCGAGACGGTTCATATGTTCATTCAGTACCCGAGGCAACTCCACAGTCAACAATGAAAGAGTAAAATCTACTCAAAACTGAAACCGCCAAGGTGTGAACAGCTGTGGATCTCATCGCGCTCTTTAACGTCAAAGGTGAAACCACACGTTATCTCGTTGCAAAATAAAATGAAACTAAAAACATCTGAACTCATCTTACTAGGACCATTTCCAGCGGATAAGCAATGAAACCGATCGACCTTGTATTGATTCAGTAGCTTCAGGTATAACAGCACGTCATACCACCAACCGATCGACCTTGAATTGATTCAGTAGCTTCAGGTATAACAAACAACACGTCATACCACCTGTTAACCGCGTTCACCCGAAAAAAAATTTCTTCTGGGCAGAATTATTTGCCAAATATGTTTTACTCGAAATTCGCATCGACGCAATTGCTTGAATGGAAAACACAGCAGTTTTCTGCACATTTGAACGTTTTAATTACAATATACGCTTATTATCCGTTTTGTGAGCAAACGCATTTTTCTTACGGTATAGAACATAACAATAAAATGAAAAAGCAGGGCAAGTAAAGATTACTTGTCTTGAAAAAGTTTGTTGTAATTGTTTATATAATGGATAGGTCTACGTTATCAATAAATACGTTACCAAAAAACGTGAAGGTATTGTTTTCTGTTTTCATTCTTTGTTGTCCTTTGGTGCGACACTGTGGATGCGTGCGACGTTGTACATGTGCGCACGCATGTATATACGTCGCTCATCCTTCTTTGTTACGTTATTATGATACATACGTTACCGTGAAGCGTGTAAATATACATTTATTCTATTTACATTGGTTGTCTTTTGTTTTGTGGGCACAAAACACTTCTGCCTTAAAGTGTTGGCCCACAAAACGAAAGACAAACCACTGTAAATAAAATAAATAAATATTTACACGGATCACGGTAACGTGTATATCGGTAACGTATGTATCATTTTAACGTAACAAAGAAGAATGAGCGACGTATAAACATGCGTGCGCACATATACAACGTCACGCGCACACACAGAGTCTTGACAAAGGACAACAAACAATGAAATCAAAAAATCATGAACTTTTAAAACGGTCATGAAAAACCTTGGTCGAGGACTGGGGTTGCCCGGGTTGAAATAGGGCACCCGGATTATCGATTGAAATAGCAAATATATACACATGTACATCCAAACTGGCCCTCTCCCTGACAAGCTAGAAAATTTCCATTTGATCCATCACTCAGCAACGAAGCTTCTGTGGCTCCGTGGTAACTCCGTTGCCTTGTGCGTGAGTGTATCCTTGTCCGCTGGTTCGAGACCCAGCAAAGTGACTCTGATATTTTTTTCCTAAAAGTAATCTGTAAAATTTGCTTTTGATTACTATAAGAGGAAACTCGTACCTACGGAGGGTGGGCGGGTCAGTCACGGCGCAGTCGGTAGCGTGCTTGGATGCAAAAAAACAATACAAAGCGTCACCAACCATGGTAACGAGAAGTCACGAGTTCGAATCCCGGATGAGGCACGTCAGTCCATCACGACAACGACCTTGCCCCCTGTTCGGGCAGTAACCAGAACGAATGCGGGCTCTCGTGGGTCCTAGCAATTTACCTTTTGCACAATAAAACGATATACTTGAGAATAAGTGATGGATTTAAAAAGAACATAGTAGCATAAAGTCTGCGTCGTCAATAATATGACATGGGAATGGTCATTGATCTCTATCTTTTTCCAGCTACGTCACCGATCAAACTTGCATTGAGCTATTGCTAACCGCGTATAGAGCCTCGCCTGTCATACTGCAATTTCAGCAAAATGGGCTCTTTTCTCGGTGGGATTTTCAGAGGAAAAAAGTTTTATTTTTTACAAAAGTCGCCCCGCCGCTATTGCTTTTACCAGTTGTAAACTACGTTTGTCTTCTTATGCAACCCCTTCCTATCTTGGGTCCATGCTTCTCGAGACGGTTCATATGTTCATTCAGTACCCGAGGCAACTCCACAGTCAACAATGAAAGAGTAAAATCTACTCAAAACTGAAACCGCCAAGGTGTGAACAGCTGTGGATCTCATCGCGCTCTTTAACGTCAAAGGTGAAACCACACGTTATCTCGTTGCAAAATAAAATGAAACTAAAAACATCTGAACTCATCTTACTAGGACCATTTCCAGCGGATAAGCAATGAAACCGATCGACCTTGTATTGATTCAGTAGCTTCAGGTATAACAGCACGTCATACCACCAACCGATCGACCTTGAATTGATTCAGTAGCTTCAGGTATAACAAACAACACGTCATACCACCTGTTAACCGCGTTCACCCGAAAAAAAATTTCTTCTGGGCAGAATTATTTGCCAAATATGTTTTACTCGAAATTCGCATCGACGCAATTGCTTGAATGGAAAACACAGCAGTTTTCTGCACATTTGAACGTTTTAATTACAATATACGCTTATTATCCGTTTTGTGAGCAAACGCATTTTTCTTACGGTATAGAACATAACAATAAAATGAAAAAGCAGGGCAAGTAAAGATTACTTGTCTTGAAAAAGTTTGTTGTAATTGTTTATATAATGGATAGGTCTACGTTATCAATAAATACGTTACCAAAAAACGTGAAGGTATTGTTTTCTGTTTTCATTCTTTGTTGTCCTTTGGTGCGACACTGTGGATGCGTGCGACGTTGTACATGTGCGCACGCATGTATATACGTCGCTCATCCTTCTTTGTTACGTTATTATGATACATACGTTACCGTGAAGCGTGTAAATATACATTTATTCTATTTACATTGGTTGTCTTTTGTTTTGTGGGCACAAAACACTTCTGCCTTAAAGTGTTGGCCCACAAAACGAAAGACAAACCACTGTAAATAAAATAAATAAATATTTACACGGATCACGGTAACGTATATATCGGTAACGTATGTATCATTTTAACGTAACAAAGAAGAATGAGCGACGTATAAACATGCGTGCGCACATATACAACGTCACGCGCACACACAGAGTCTTGACAAAGGACAACAAACAATGAAATCAAAAAATCATGAACTTTTAAAACGGTCATGAAAAACCTTGGTCGAGGACTGGGGTTGCCCGGGTTGAAATAGGGCACCCGGATTATCGATTGAAATAGCAAATATATACACATGTACATCCAAACTGGCCCTCTCCCTGACAAGCTAGAAAATTTCCATTTGATCCATCACTCAGCAACGAAGCTTCTGTGGCTCCGTGGTAACTCCGTTGCCTTGTGCGTGAGTGTATCCTTGTCCGCTGGTTCGAGACCCAGCAAAATGACTCTGATATTTTTTTCCTAAAAGTAATCTGTAAAATTTGCTTTTCATTACTATAAGAGGAAACTCGTACCTACGGAGGGTGGGCGGGACAGTCACGGCGCAGTCGGTAGCGTGCTTGGATGCAAAAAAACAATACAAAGCGTCACCAACCATGGTAACGAGAAGTCACGAGTTCGAATCCCGGATGAGGCACGTCAGTCCATCACGACAACGACCTTGCCCCCTGTTCGGGCAGTAACCAGAACGAATGCGGGCTCTCGTGGGTCCTAGCAATTTACCTTTTGCACAATAAAACGATATACTTGAGAATAAGTGATGGATTTAAAAAGAACATAGTAGCATAAAGTCTGCGTCGTCAATAATATGACATGGGAATGGTCATTGATCTCTATCTTTTTCCAGCTACGTCACCGATCAAACTTGCATTGAGCTATTGCTAACCGCGTATAGAGCCTCGCCTGTCATACTGCAATTTCAGCAAAATGGGCTCTTTTCTCGGTGGGATTTTCAGAGGAAAAAAGTTTTATTTTTTACAAAAGTCGCCCCGCCGCTATTGCTTTTACCAGTTGTAAACTACGTTTGTCTTCTTATGCAACCCCTTCCTATCTTGGGTCCATGCTTCTCGAGACGGTTCATATGTTCATTCAGTACCCGAGGCAACTCCACAGTCAACAATGAAAGAGTAAAATCTACTCAAAACTGAAACCGCCAAGGTGTGAACAGCTGTGGATCTCATCGCGCTCTTTAACGTCAAAGGTGAAACCACACGTTATCTCATTGCAAAATAAAATGAAACTAAAAACATCTGAACTCATCTTACTAGGACCATTTCCAGCGGATAAGCAATGAAACCGATCGACCTTGTATTGATTCAGTAGCTTCAGGTATAACAGCACGTCATACCACCAACCGATCGACCTTGAATTGATTCAGTAGCTTCAGGTATAACAAACAACACGTCATACCACCTGTTAACCGCGTTCACCCGAAAAAAAATTTCTTCTGGGCAGAATTATTTGCCAAATATGTTTTACTCGAAATTCGCATCGACGCAATTGCTTGAATGGAAAAACACACCAGTTTTCTGCACATTTGAACGTTTTAATTACAATATACGCTTATTATCCGTTTTGTGAGCAAACGCATTTTTCTTACGGTATAGAACATAACAATAAAATGAAAAAGCAGGGCAAGTAAAGATTACTTGTCTTGAAAAAGTTTGTTGTAATTGTTTATATAATGGATAGGTCTACGTTATCAATAAATACGTTACCAAAAAACGTGAAGGTATTGTTTTCTGTTTTCATTCTTTGTTGTCCTTTGGTGCGACACTGTGGATGCGTGCGACGTTGTACATGTGCGCACGCATGTATATACGTCGCTCATCCTTCTTTGTTACGTTATTATGATACATACGTTACCGTGAAGCGTGTAAATATACATTTATTCTATTTACATTGGTTGTCTTTTGTTTTGTGGGCACAAAACACTTCTGCCTTAAAGTGTTGGCCCACAAAACGAAAGACAAACCACTGTAAATAAAATAAATAAATATTTACACGGATCACGGTAACGTATATATCGGTAACGTATGTATCATTTTAACGTAACAAAGAAGAATGAGCGACGTATAAACATGCGTGCGCACATATACAACGTCACGCGCACACACAGAGTCTTGACAAAGGACAACAAACAATGAAATCAAAAAATCATGAACTTTTAAAACGGTCATGAAAAACCTTGGTCGAGGACTGGGGTTGCCCGGGTTGAAATAGGGCACCCGGATTATCGATTGAAATAGCAAATATATACACATGTACATCCAAACTGGCCCTCTCCCTGACAAGCTAGAAAATTTCCATTTGATCCATCACTCAGCAACGAAGCTTCTGTGGCTCCGTGGTAACTCCGTTGCCTTGTGCGTGAGTGTATCCTTGTCCGCTGGTTCGAGACCCAGCAAAATGACTCTGATATTTTTTTCCTAAAAGTAATCTGTAAAATTTGCTTTTCATTACTATAAGAGGAAACTCGTACCTACGGAGGGTGGGCGGGTCAGTCACGGCGCAGTCGGTAGCGTGCTTGGATGCAAAAAAACAATACAAAGCGTCACCAACCATGGTAACGAGAAGTCACGAGTTCGAATCCCGGATGAGGCACGTCAGTCCATCACGACAACGACCTTGCCCCCTGTTCGGGCAGTAACCAGAACGAATGCGGGCTCTCGTGGGTCCTAGCAATTTACCTTTTGCACAATAAAACGATATACTTGAGAATAAGTGATGGATTTAAAAAGAACATAGTAGCATAAAGTCTGCGTCGTCAATAATATGACATGGGAATGGTCATTGATCTCTATCTTTTTCCAGCTACGTCACCGATCAAACTTGCATTGAGCTATTGCTAACCGCGTATAGAGCCTCGCCTGTCATACTGCAATTTCAGCAAAATGGGCTCTTTTCTCGGTGGGATTTTCAGAGGAAAAAAGTTTTATTTTTTACAAAAGTCGCCCCGCCGCTATTGCTTTTACCAGTTGTAAACTACGTTTGTCTTCTTATGCACCCCCTTCCTATCTTGGGTCCATGCTTCTCGAGACGGTTCATATGTTCATTCAGTACCCGAGGCAACTCCACAGTCAACAATGAAAGAGTAAAATCTACTCAAAACTGAAACCGCCAAGGTGTGAACAGCTGTGGATCTCATCGCGCTCTTTAACGTCAAAGGTGAAACCACACGTTATCTCGTTGCAAAATAAAATGAAACTAAAAACATCTGAACTCATCTTACTAGGACCATTTCCAGCGGATAAGCAATGAAACCGATCGACCTTGTATTGATTCAGTAGCTTCAGGTATAACAGCACGTCATACCACCAACCGATCGACCTTGAATTGATTCAGTAGCTTCAGGTATAACAAACAACACGTCATACCACCTGTTAACCGCGTTCACCCGAAAAAAAATTTCTTCTGGGCAGAATTATTTGCCAAATATGTTTTACTCGAAATTCGCATCGACGCAATTGCTTGAATGGAAAACACAGCAGTTTTCTGCACATTTGAACGTTTTAATTACAATATACGCTTATTATCCGTTTTGTGAGCAAACGCATTTTTCTTACGGTATAGAACATAACAATAAAATGAAAAAGCAGGGCAAGTAAAGATTACTTGTCTTGAAAAAGTTTGTTGTAATTGTTTATATAATGGATAGGTCTACGTTATCAATAAATACGTTACCAAAAAACGTGAAGGTATTGTTTTCTGTTTTCATTCTTTGTTGTCCTTTGGTGCGACACTGTGGATGCGTGCGACGTTGTACATGTGCGCACGCATGTATATACGTCGCTCATCCTTCTTTGTTACGTTATTATGATACATACGTTACCGTGAAGCGTGTAAATATACATTTATTCTATTTACATTGGTTGTCTTTTGTTTTGTGGGCACAAAACACTTCTGCCTTAAAGTGTTGGCCCACAAAACGAAAGACAAACCACTGTAAATAAAATAAATAAATATTTACACGGATCACGGTAACGTGTATATCGGTAACGTATGTATCATTTTAACGTAACAAAGAAGAATGAGCGACGTATAAACATGCGTGCGCACATATACAACGTCACGCGCACACACAGAGTCTTGACAAAGGACAACAAACAATGAAATCAAAAAATCATGAACTTTTAAAACGGTCATGAAAAACCTTGGTCGAGGACTGGGGTTGCCCGGGTTGAAATAGGGCACCCGGATTATCGATTGAAATAGCAAATATATACACATGTACATCCAAACTGGCCCTCTCCCTGACAAGCTAGAAAATTTCCATTTGATCCATCACTCAGCAACGAAGCTTCTGTGGCTCCGTGGTAACTCCGTTGCCTTGTGCGTGAGTGTATCCTTGTCCGCTGGTTCGAGACCCAGCAAAGTGACTCTGATATTTTTTTCCTAAAAGTAATCTGTAAAATTTGCTTTTGATTACTATAAGAGGAAACTCGTACCTACGGAGGGTGGGCGGGTCAGTCACGGCGCAGTCGGTAGCGTGCTTGGATGCAAAAAAACAATACAAAGCGTCACCAACCATGGTAACGAGAAGTCACGAGTTCGAATCCCGGATGAGGCACGTCAGTCCATCACGACAACGACCTTGCCCCCTGTTCGGGCAGTAACCAGAACGAATGCGGGCTCTCGTGGGTCCTAGCAATTTACCTTTTGCACAATAAAACGATATACTTGAGAATAAGTGATGGATTTAAAAAGAACATAGTAGCATAAAGTCTGCGTCGTCAATAATATGACATGGGAATGGTCATTGATCTCTATCTTTTTCCAGCTACGTCACCGATCAAACTTGCATTGAGCTATTGCTAACCGCGTATAGAGCCTCGCCTGTCATACTGCAATTTCAGCAAAATGGGCTCTTTTCTCGGTGGGATTTTCAGAGGAAAAAAGTTTTATTTTTTACAAAAGTCGCCCCGCCGCTATTGCTTTTACCAGTTGTAAACTACGTTTGTCTTCTTATGCAACCCCTTCCTATCTTGGGTCCATGCTTCTCGAGACGGTTCATATGTTCATTCAGTACCCGAGGCAACTCCACAGTCAACAATGAAAGAGTAAAATCTACTCAAAACTGAAACCGCCAAGGTGTGAACAGCTGTGGATCTCATCGCGCTCTTTAACGTCAAAGGTGAAACCACACGTTATCTCATTGCAAAATAAAATGAAACTAAAAACATCTGAACTCATCTTACTAGGAACATTTCCAGCGGATAAGCAATGAAACCGATCGACCTTGTATTGATTCAGTAGCTTCAGGTATAACAGCACGTCATACCACCAACCGATCGACCTTGAATTGATTCAGTAGCTTCAGGTATAACAAACAACACGTCATACCACCTGTTAACCGCGTTCACCCGAAAAAAAATTTCTTCTGGGCAGAATTATTTGCCAAATATGTTTTACTCGAAATTCGCATCGACGCAATTGCTTGAATGGAAAAACACACCAGTTTTCTGCACATTTGAACGTTTTAATTACAATATACGCTTATTATCCGTTTTGTGAGCAAACGCATTTTTCTTACGGTATAGAACATAACAATAAAATGAAAAAGCAGGGCAAGTAAAGATTACTTGTCTTGAAAAAGTTTGTTGTAATTGTTTATATAATGGATAGGTCTACGTTATCAATAAATACGTTACCAAAAAACGTGAAGGTATTGTTTTCTGTTTTCATTCTTTGTTGTCCTTTGGTGCGACACTGTGGATGCGTGCGACGTTGTACATGTGCGCACGCATGTATATACGTCGCTCATCCTTCTTTGTTACGTTATTATGATACATACGTTACCGTGAAGCGTGTAAATATACATTTATTCTATTTACATTGGTTGTCTTTTGTTTTGTGGGCACAAAACACTTCTGCCTTAAAGTGTTGGCCCACAAAACGAAAGACAAACCACTGTAAATAAAATAAATAAATATTTACACGGATCACGGTAACGTATATATCGGTAACGTATGTATCATTTTAACGTAACAAAGAAGAATGAGCGACGTATAAACATGCGTGCGCACATATACAACGTCACGCGCACACACAGAGTCTTGACAAAGGACAACAAACAATGAAATCAAAAAATCATGAACTTTTAAAACGGTCATGAAAAACCTTGGTCGAGGACTGGGGTTGCCCGGGTTGAAATAGGGCACCCGGATTATCGATTGAAATAGCAAATATATACACATGTACATCCAAACTGGCCCTCTCCCTGACAAGCTAGAAAATTTCCATTTGATCCATCACTCAGCAACGAAGCTTCTGTGGCTCCGTGGTAACTCCGTTGCCTTGTGCGTGAGTGTATCCTTGTCCGCTGGTTCGAGACCCAGCAAAGTGACTCTGATATTTTTTTCCTAAAAGTAATCTGTAAAATTTGCTTTTGATTACTATAAGAGGAAACTCGTACCTACGGAGGGTGGGCGGGTCAGTCACGGCGCAGTCGGTAGCGTGCTTGGATGCAAAAAAACAATACAAAGCGTCACCAACCATGGTAACGAGAAGTCACGAGTTCGAATCCCGGATGAGGCACGTCAGTCCATCACGACAACGACCTTGCCCCCTGTTCGGGCAGTAACCAGAACGAATGCGGGCTCTCGTGGGTCCTAGCAATTTACCTTTTGCACAATAAAACGATATACTTGAGAATAAGTGATGGATTTAAAAAGAACATAGTAGCATAAAGTCTGCGTCGTCAATAATATGACATGGGAATGGTCATTGATCTCTATCTTTTTCCAGCTACGTCACCGATCAAACTTGCATTGAGCTATTGCTAACCGCGTATAGAGCCTCGCCTGTCATACTGCAATTTCAGCAAAATGGGCTCTTTTCTCGGTGGGATTTTCAGAGGAAAAAAGTTTTATTTTTTACAAAAGTCGCCCCGCCGCTATTGCTTTTACCAGTTGTAAACTACGTTTGTCTTCTTATGCAACCCCTTCCTATCTTGGGTCCATGCTTCTCGAGACGGTTCATATGTTCATTCAGTACCCGAGGCAACTCCACAGTCAACAATGAAAGAGTAAAATCTACTCAAAACTGAAACCGCCAAGGTGTGAACAGCTGTGGATCTCATCGCGCTCTTTAACGTCAAAGGTGAAACCACACGTTATCTCATTGCAAAATAAAATGAAACTAAAAACATCTGAACTCATCTTACTAGGAACATTTCCAGCGGATAAGCAATGAAACCGATCGACCTTGTATTGATTCAGTAGCTTCAGGTATAACAGCACGTCATACCACCAACCGATCGACCTTGAATTGATTCAGTAGCTTCAGGTATAACAAACAACTCGTCATACCACCTGTTAACCGCGTTCACCCGAAAAAAAATTTCTTCTGGGCAGAATTATTTGCCAAATATGTTTTACTCGAAATTCGCATCGACGCAATTGCTTGAATGGAAAAACACACCAGTTTTCTGCACATTTGAACGTTTTAATTACAATATACGCTTATTATCCGTTTTGTGAGCAAACGCATTTTTCTTACGGTATAGAACATAACAATAAAATGAAAAAGCAGGGCAAGTAAAGATTACTTGTCTTGAAAAAGTTTGTTGTAATTGTTTATATAATGGATAGGTCTACGTTATCAATAAATACGTTACCAAAAAACGTGAAGGTATTGTTTTCTGTTTTCATTCTTTGTTGTCCTTTGGTGCGACACTGTGGATGCGTGCGACGTTGTACATGTGCGCACGCATGTATATACGTCGCTCATCCTTCTTTGTTACGTTATTATGATACATACGTTACCGTGAAGCGTGTAAATATACATTTATTCTATTTACATTGGTTGTCTTTTGTTTTGTGGGCACAAAACACTTCTGCCTTAAAGTGTTGGCCCACAAAACGAAAGACAAACCACTGTAAATAAAATAAATAAATATTTACACGGATCACGGTAACGTATATATCGGTAACGTATGTATCATTTTAACGTAACAAAGAAGAATGAGCGACGTATAAACATGCGTGCGCACATATACAACGTCACGCGCACACACAGAGTCTTGACAAAGGACAACAAACAATGAAATCAAAAAATCATGAACTTTTAAAACGGTCATGAAAAACCTTGGTCGAGGACTGGGGTTGCCCGGGTTGAAATAGGGCACCCGGATTATCGATTGAAATAGCAAATATATACACATGTACATCCAAACTGGCCCTCTCCCTGACAAGCTAGAAAATTTCCATTTGATCCATCACTCGGCAACGAAGCTTCTGTGGCTCCGTGGTAACTCCGTTGCCTTGTGCGTGAGTGTATCCTTGTCCGCTGGTTCGAGACCCAGCAAAATGACTCTGATATTTTTTTCCTAAAAGTAATCTGTAAAATTTGCTTTTGATTACTATAAGAGGAAACTCGTACCTACGGAGGGTGGGCGGGTCAGTCACGGCGCAGTCGGTAGCGTGCTTGGATGCAAAAAAACAATACAAAGCGTCACCAACCATGGTAACGAGAAGTCACGAGTTCGAATCCCGGATGAGGCACGTCAGTCCATCACGACAACGACCTTGCCCCCTGTTCGGGCAGTAACCAGAACGAATGCGGGCTCTCGTGGGTCCTAGCAATTTACCTTTTGCACAATAAAACGATATACTTGAGAATAAGTGATGGATTTAAAAAGAACATAGTAGCATAAAGTCTGCGTCGTCAATAATATGACATGGGAATGGTCATTGATCTCTATCTTTTTCCAGCTACGTCACCGATCAAACTTGCATTGAGCTATTGCTAACCGCGTATAGAGCCTCGCCTGTCATACTGCAATTTCAGCAAAATGGGCTCTTTTCTCGGTGGGATTTTCAGAGGAAAAAAGTTTTATTTTTTACAAAAGTCGCCCCGCCGCTATTGCTTTTACCAGTTGTAAACTACGTTTGTCTTCTTATGCAACCCCTTCCTATCTTGGGTCCATGCTTCTCGAGACGGTTCATATGTTCATTCAGTACCCGAGGCAACTCCACAGTCAACAATGAAAGAGTAAAATCTACTCAAAACTGAAACCGCCAAGGTGTGAACAGCTGTGGATCTCATCGCGCTCTTTAACGTCAAAGGTGAAACCACACGTTATCTCATTGCAAAATAAAATGAAACTAAAAACATCTGAACTCATCTTACTAGGAACATTTCCAGCGGATAAGCAATGAAACCGATCGACCTTGTATTGATTCAGTAGCTTCAGGTATAACAGCACGTCATACCACCAACCGATCGACCTTGAATTGATTCAGTAGCTTCAGGTATAACAAACAACACGTCATACCACCTGTTAACCGCGTTCACCCGAAAAAAAATTTCTTCTGGGCAGAATTATTTGCCAAATATGTTTTACTCGAAATTCGCATCGACGCAATTGCTTGAATGGAAAAACACACCAGTTTTCTGCACATTTGAACGTTTTAATTACAATATACGCTTATTATCCGTTTTGTGAGCAAACGCATTTTTCTTACGGTATAGAACATAACAATAAAATGAAAAAGCAGGGCAAGTAAAGATTACTTGTCTTGAAAAAGTTTGTTGTAATTGTTTATATAATGGATAGGTCTACGTTATCAATAAATACGTTACCAAAAAACGTGAAGGTATTGTTTTCTGTTTTCATTCTTTGTTGTCCTTTGGTGCGACACTGTGGATGCGTGCGACGTTGTACATGTGCGCACGCATGTATATACGTCGCTCATCCTTCTTTGTTACGTTATTATGATACATACGTTACCGTGAAGCGTGTAAATATACATTTATTCTATTTACATTGGTTGTCTTTTGTTTTGTGGGCACAAAACACTTCTGCCTTAAAGTGTTGGCCCACAAAACGAAAGACAAACCACTGTAAATAAAATAAATAAATATTTACACGGATCACGGTAACGTATATATCGGTAACGTATGTATCATTTTAACGTAACAAAGAAGAATGAGCGACGTATAAACATGCGCGCGCACATATACAACGTCACGCGCACACACAGAGTCTTGACAAAGGACAACAAACAATGAAATCAAAAAATCATGAACTTTTAAAACGGTCATGAAAAACCTTGGTCGAGGACTGGGGTTGCCCGGGTTGAAATAGGGCACCCGGATTATCGATTGAAATAGCAAATATATACACATGTACATCCAAACTGGCCCTCTCCCTGACAAGCTAGAAAATTTCCATTTGATCCATCACTCAGCAACGAAGCTTCTGTGGCTCCGTGGTAACTCCGTTGCCTTGTGCGTGAGTGTATCCTTGTCCGCTGGTTCGAGACCCAGCAAAATGACTCTGATATTTTTTTCCTAAAAGTAATCTGTAAAATTTGCTTTTGATTACTATAAGAGGAAACTCGTACCTACGGAGGGTGGGCGGGTCAGTCACGGCGCAGTCGGTAGCGTGCTTGGATGCAAAAAAACAATACAAAGCGTCACCAACCATGGTAACGAGAAGTCACGAGTTCGAATCCCGGATGAGGCACGTCAGTCCATCACGACAACGACCTTGCCCCCTGTTCGGGCAGTAACCAGAACGAATGCGGGCTCTCGTGGGTCCTAGCAATTTACCTTTTGCACAATAAAACGATATACTTGAGAATAAGTGATGGATTTAAAAAGAACATAGTAGCATAAAGTCTGCGTCGTCAATAATATGACATGGGAATGGTCATTGATCTCTATCTTTTTCCAGCTACGTCACCGATCAAACTTGCATTGAGCTATTGCTAACCGCGTATAGAGCCTCGCCTGTCATACTGCAATTTCAGCAAAATGGGCTCTTTTCTCGGTGGGATTTTCAGAGGAAAAAAGTTTTATTTTTTACAAAAGTCGCCCCGCCGCTATTGCTTTTACCAGTTGTAAACTACGTTTGTCTTCTTATGCAACCCCTTCCTATCTTGGGTCCATGCTTCTCGAGACGGTTCATATGTTCATTCAGTACCCGAGGCAACTCCACAGTCAACAATGAAAGAGTAAAATCTACTCAAAACTGAAACCGCCAAGGTGTGAACAGCTGTGGATCTCATCGCGCTCTTTAACGTCAAAGGTGAAACCACACGTTATCTCATTGCAAAATAAAATGAAACTAAAAACATCTGAACTCATCTTACTAGGAACATTTCCAGCGGATAAGCAATGAAACCGATCGACCTTGTATTGATTCAGTAGCTTCAGGTATAACAGCACGTCATACCACCAACCGATCGACCTTGAATTGATTCAGTAGCTTCAGGTATAACAAACAACTCGTCATACCACCTGTTAACCGCGTTCACCCGAAAAAAAATTTCTTCTGGGCAGAATTATTTGCCAAATATGTTTTACTCGAAATTCGCATCGACGCAATTGCTTGAATGGAAAAACACACCAGTTTTCTGCACATTTGAACGTTTTAATTACAATATACGCTTATTATCCGTTTTGTGAGCAAACGCATTTTTCTTACGGTATAGAACATAACAATAAAATGAAAAAGCAGGGCAAGTAAAGATTACTTGTCTTGAAAAAGTTTGTTGTAATTGTTTATATAATGGATAGGTCTACGTTATCAATAAATACGTTACCAAAAAACGTGAAGGTATTGTTTTCTGTTT
Source organism: Lingula anatina (assembly GCF_051362555.1). Lineage (NCBI taxonomy): Eukaryota > Metazoa > Brachiopoda > Lingulata > Lingulida > Lingulidae > Lingula > Lingula anatina. The sequence goes on from NW_028257603.1 coordinate 1,044,386, forward strand.
TCATTCTTTGTTGTCCTTTGGTGCGACACTGTGGATGCGTGCGACGTTGTACATGTGCGCACGCATGTATATACGTCGCTCATCCTTCTTTGTTACGTTATTATGATACATACGTTACCATGAAGCGTGTAAATATACATTTATTCTATTTACATTGGTTGTCTTTTGTTTTGTGGGCACAAAACACTTCTGCCTTAAAGTGTTGGCCCACAAAACGAAAGACAAACCACTGTAAATAAAATAAATAAATATTTACACGGATCACGGTAACGTATATATCGGTAACGTATGTATCATTTTAACGTAACAAAGAAGAATGAGCGACGTATAAACATGCGTGCGCACATATACAACGTCACGCGCACACACAGAGTCTTGACAAAGGACAACAAACAATGAAATCAAAAAATCATGAACTTTTAAAACGGTCATGAAAAACCTTGGTCGAGGACTGGGGTTGCCCGGGTTGAAATAGGGCACCCGGATTATCGATTGAAATAGCAAATATATACACATGTACATCCAAACTGGCCCTCTCCCTGACAAGCTAGAAAATTTCCATTTGATCCATCACTCAGCAACGAAGCTTCTGTGGCTCCGTGGTAACTCCGTTGCCTTGTGCGTGAGTGTATCCTTGTCCGCTGGTTCGAGACCCAGCAAAATGACTCTGATATTTTTTTCCTAAAAGTAATCTGTAAAATTTGCTTTTGATTACTATAAGAGGAAACTCGTACCTACGGAGGGTGGGCGGGTCAGTCACGGCGCAGTCGGTAGCGTGCTTGGATGCAAAAAAACAATACAAAGCGTCACCAACCATGGTAACGAGAAGTCACGAGTTCGAATCCCGGATGAGGCACGTCAGTCCATCACGACAACGACCTTGCCCCCTGTTCGGGCAGTAACCAGAACGAATGCGGGCTCTCGTGGGTCCTAGCAATTTACCTTTTGCACAATAAAACGATATACTTGAGAATAAGTGATGGATTTAAAAAGAACATAGTAGCATAAAGTCTGCGTCGTCAATAATATGACATGGGAATGGTCATTGATCTCTATCTTTTTCCAGCTACGTCACCGATCAAACTTGCATTGAGCTATTGCTAACCGCGTATAGAGCCTCGCCTGTCATACTGCAATTTCAGCAAAATGGGCTCTTTTCTCGGTGGGATTTTCAGAGGAAAAAAGTTTTATTTTTTACAAAAGTCGCCCCGCCGCTATTGCTTTTACCAGTTGTAAACTACGTTTGTCTTCTTATGCAACCCCTTCCTATCTTGGGTCCATGCTTCTCGAGACGGTTCATATGTTCATTCAGTACCCGAGGCAACTCCACAGTCAACAATGAAAGAGTAAAATCTACTCAAAACTGAAACCGCCAAGGTGTGAACAGCTGTGGATCTCATCGCGCTCTTTAACGTCAAAGGTGAAACCACACGTTATCTCATTGCAAAATAAAATGAAACTAAAAACATCTGAACTCATCTTACTAGGAACATTTCCAGCGGATAAGCAATGAAACCGATCGACCTTGTATTGATTCAGTAGCTTCAGGTATAACAGCACGTCATACCACCAACCGATCGACCTTGAATTGATTCAGTAGCTTCAGGTATAACAAACAACACGTCATACCACCTGTTAACCGCGTTCACCCGAAAAAAAATTTCTTCTGGGCAGAATTATTTGCCAAATATGTTTTACTCGAAATTCGCATCGACGCAATTGCTTGAATGGAAAAACACACCAGTTTTCTGCACATTTGAACGTTTTAATTACAATATACGCTTATTATCCGTTTTGTGAGCAAACGCATTTTTCTTACGGTATAGAACATAACAATAAAATGAAAAAGCAGGGCAAGTAAAGATTACTTGTCTTGAAAAAGTTTGTTGTAATTGTTTATATAATGGATAGGTCTACGTTATCAATAAATACGTTACCAAAAAACGTGAAGGTATTGTTTTCTGTTTTCATTCTTTGTTGTCCTTTGGTGCGACACTGTGGATGCGTGCGACGTTGTACATGTGCGCACGCATGTATATACGTCGCTCATCCTTCTTTGTTACGTTATTATGATACATACGTTACCGTGAAGCGTGTAAATATACATTTATTCTATTTACATTGGTTGTCTTTTGTTTTGTGGGCACAAAACACTTCTGCCTTAAAGTGTTGGCCCACAAAACGAAAGACAAACCACTGTAAATAAAATAAATAAATATTTACACGGATCACGGTAACGTATATATCGGTAACGTATGTATCATTTTAACGTAACAAAGAAGAATGAGCGACGTATAAACATGCGTGCGCACATATACAACGTCACGCGCACACACAGAGTCTTGACAAAGGACAACAAACAATGAAATCAAAAAATCATGAACTTTTAAAACGGTCATGAAAAACCTTGGTCGAGGACTGGGGTTGCCCGGGTTGAAATAGGGCACCCGGATTATCGATTGAAATAGCAAATATATACACATGTACATCCAAACTGGCCCTCTCCCTGACAAGCTAGAAAATTTCCATTTGATCCATCACTCGGCAACGAAGCTTCTGTGGCTCCGTGGTAACTCCGTTGCCTTGTGCGTGAGTGTATCCTTGTCCGCTGGTTCGAGACCCAGCAAAATGACTCTGATATTTTTTTCCTAAAAGTAATCTGTAAAATTTGCTTTTGATTACTATAAGAGGAAACTCGTACCTACGGAGGGTGGGCGGGTCAGTCACGGCGCAGTCGGTAGCGTGCTTGGATGCAAAAAAACAATACAAAGCGTCACCAACCATGGTAACGAGAAGTCACGAGTTCGAATCCCGGATGAGGCACGTCAGTCCATCACGACAACGACCTTGCCCCCTGTTCGGGCAGTAACCAGAACGAATGCGGGCTCTCGTGGGTCCTAGCAATTTACCTTTTGCACAATAAAACGATATACTTGAGAATAAGTGATGGATTTAAAAAGAACATAGTAGCATAAAGTCTGCGTCGTCAATAATATGACATGGGAATGGTCATTGATCTCTATCTTTTTCCAGCTACGTCACCGATCAAACTTGCATTGAGCTATTGCTAACCGCGTATAGAGCCTCGCCTGTCATACTGCAATTTCAGCAAAATGGGCTCTTTTCTCGGTGGGATTTTCAGAGGAAAAAAGTTTTATTTTTTACAAAAGTCGCCCCGCCGCTATTGCTTTTACCAGTTGTAAACTACGTTTGTCTTCTTATGCACCCCCTTCCTATCTTGGGTCCATGCTTCTCGAGACGGTTCATATGTTCATTCAGTACCCGAGGCAACTCCACAGTCAACAATGAAAGAGTAAAATCTACTCAAAACTGAAACCGCCAAGGTGTGAACAGCTGTGGATCTCATCGCGCTCTTTAACGTCAAAGGTGAAACCACACGTTATCTCATTGCAAAATAAAATGAAACTAAAAACATCTGAACTCATCTTACTAGGAACATTTCCAGCGGATAAGCAATGAAACCGATCGACCTTGTATTGATTCAGTAGCTTCAGGTTTAACAGCACGTCATACCACCAACCGATCGACCTTGAATTGATTCAGTAGCTTCAGGTATAACAAACAACACGTCATACCACCTGTTAACCGCGTTCACCCGAAAAAAAATTTCTTCTGGGCAGAATTATTTGCCAAATATGTTTTACTCGAAATTCGCATCGACGCAATTGCTTGAATGGAAAACACACCAGTTTTCTGCACATTTGAACGTTTTAATTACAATAAACGCTTATTATCCGTTTTGTGAGCAAACGCATTTTTCTTACGGTATAGAACATAACAATAAAATGAAAAAGCAGGGCAAGTAAAGATTACTTGTCTTGAAAAAGTTTGTTGTAATTGTTTATATAATGGATAGGTCTACGTTATCAATAAATACGTTACCAAAAAACGTGAAGGTATTGTTTTCTGTTTTCATTCTTTGTTGTCCTTTGGTGCGACACTGTGGGTGCGTGCGACGTTGTACATGTGCGCACGCATGTATATACGTCGCTCATCCTTCTTTGTTACGTTATTATGATACATACGTTACCATGAAGCGTGTAAATATACATTTATTCTATTTACATTGGTTGTCTTTTGTTTTGTGGGCACAAAACACTTCTGCCTTAAAGTGTTGGCCCACAAAACGAAAGACAAACCACTGTAAATAAAATAAATAAATATTTACACGGATCACGGTAACGTATATATCGGTAACGTATGTATCATTTTAACGTAACAAAGAAGAATGAGCGACGTATAAACATGCGTGCGCACATATACAACGTCACGCGCACACACAGAGTCTTGACAAAGGACAACAAACAATGAAATCAAAAAATCATGAACTTTTAAAACGGTCATGAAAAACCTTGGTCGAGGACTGGGGTTGCCCGGGTTGAAATAGGGCACCCGGATTATCGATTGAAATAGCAAATATATACACATGTACATCCAAACTGGCCCTCTCCCTGACAAGCTAGAAAATTTCCATTTGATCCATCACTCAGCAACGAAGCTTCTGTGGCTCCGTGGTAACTCCGTTGCCTTGTGCGTGAGTGTATCCTTGTCCGCTGGTTCGAGACCCAGCAAAATGACTCTGATATTTTTTTCCTAAAAGTAATCTGTAAAATTTGCTTTTGATTACTATAAGAGGAAACTCGTACCTACGGAGGGTGGGCGGGTCAGTCACGGCGCAGTCGGTAGCGTGCTTGGATGCAAAAAAACAATACAAAGCGTCACCAACCATGGTAACGAGAAGTCACGAGTTCGAATCCCGGATGAGGCACGTCAGTCCATCACGACAACGACCTTGCCCCCTGTTCGGGCAGTAACCAGAACGAATGCGGGCTCTCGTGGGTCCTAGCAATTTACCTTTTGCACAATAAAACGATATACTTGAGAATAAGTGATGGATTTAAAAAGAACATAGTAGCATAAAGTCTGCGTCGTCAATAATATGACATGGGAATGGTCATTGATCTCTATCTTTTTCCAGCTACGTCACCGATCAAACTTGCATTGAGCTATTGCTAACCGCGTATAGAGCCTCGCCTGTCATACTGCAATTTCAGCAAAATGGGCTCTTTTCTCGGTGGGATTTTCAGAGGAAAAAAGTTTTATTTTTTACAAAAGTCGCCCCGCCGCTATTGCTTTTACCAGTTGTAAACTACGTTTGTCTTCTTATGCACCCCCTTCCTATCTTGGGTCCATGCTTCTCGAGACGGTTCATATGTTCATTCAGTACCCGAGGCAACTCCACAGTCAACAATGAAAGAGTAAAATCTACTCAAAACTGAAACCGCCAAGGTGTGAACAGCTGTGGATCTCATCGCGCTCTTTAACGTCAAAGGTGAAACCACACGTTATCTCATTGCAAAATAAAATGAAACTAAAAACATCTGAACTCATCTTACTAGGAACATTTCCAGCGGATAAGCAATGAAACCGATCGACCTTGTATTGATTCAGTAGCTTCAGGTTTAACAGCACGTCATACCACCAACCGATCGACCTTGAATTGATTCAGTAGCTTCAGGTATAACAAACAACACGTCATACCACCTGTTAACCGCGTTCACCCGAAAAAAAATTTCTTCTGGGCAGAATTATTTGCCAAATATGTTTTACTCGAAATTCGCATCGACGCAATTGCTTGAATGGAAAACACACCAGTTTTCTGCACATTTGAACGTTTTAATTACAATAAACGCTTATTATCCGTTTTGTGAGCAAACGCATTTTTCTTACGGTATAGAACATAACAATAAAATGAAAAAGCAGGGCAAGTAAAGATTACTTGTCTTGAAAAAGTTTGTTGTAATTGTTTATATAATGGATAGGTCTACGTTATCAATAAATACGTTACCAAAAAACGTGAAGGTATTGTTTTCTGTTTTCATTCTTTGTTGTCCTTTGGTGCGACACTGTGGGTGCGTGCGACGTTGTACATGTGCGCACGCATGTATATACGTCGCTCATCCTTCTTTGTTACGTTATTATGATACATACGTTACCATGAAGCGTGTAAATATACATTTATTCTATTTACATTGGTTGTCTTTTGTTTTGTGGGCACAAAACACTTCTGCCTTAAAGTGTTGGCCCACAAAACGAAAGACAAACCACTGTAAATAAAATAAATAAATATTTACACGGATCACGGTAACGTATATATCGGTAACGTATGTATCATTTTAACGTAACAAAGAAGAATGAGCGACGTATAAACATGCGTGCGCACATATACAACGTCACGCGCACACACAGAGTCTTGACAAAGGACAACAAACAATGAAATCAAAAAATCATGAACTTTTAAAACGGTCATGAAAAACCTTGGTCGAGGACTGGGGTTGCCCGGGTTGAAATAGGGCACCCGGATTATCGATTGAAATAGCAAATATATACACATGTACATCCAAACTGGCCCTCTCCCTGACAAGCTAGAAAATTTCCATTTGATCCATCACTCAGCAACGAAGCTTCTGTGGCTCCGTGGTAACTCCGTTGCCTTGTGCGTGAGTGTATCCTTGTCCGCTGGTTCGAGACCCAGCAAAATGACTCTGATATTTTTTTCCTAAAAGTAATCTGTAAAATTTGCTTTTGATTACTATAAGAGGAAACTCGTACCTACGGAGGGTGGGCGGGTCAGTCACGGCGCAGTCGGTAGCGTGCTTGGATGCAAAAAAACAATACAAAGCGTCACCAACCATGGTAACGAGAAGTCACGAGTTCGAATCCCGGATGAGGCACGTCAGTCCATCACGACAACGACCTTGCCCCCTGTTCGGGCAGTAACCAGAACGAATGCGGGCTCTCGTGGGTCCTAGCAATTTACCTTTTGCACAATAAAACGATATACTTGAGAATAAGTGATGGATTTAAAAAGAACATAGTAGCATAAAGTCTGCGTCGTCAATAATATGACATGGGAATGGTCATTGATCTCTATCTTTTTCCAGCTACGTCACCGATCAAACTTGCATTGAGCTATTGCTAACCGCGTATAGAGCCTCGCCTGTCATACTGCAATTTCAGCAAAATGGGCTCTTTTCTCGGTGGGATTTTCAGAGGAAAAAAGTTTTATTTTTTACAAAAGTCGCCCCGCCGCTATTGCTTTTACCAGTTGTAAACTACGTTTGTCTTCTTATGCAACCCCTTCCTATCTTGGGTCCATGCTTCTCGAGACGGTTCATATGTTCATTCAGTACCCGAGGCAACTCCACAGTCAACAATGAAAGAGTAAAATCTACTCAAAACTGAAACCGCCAAGGTGTGAACAGCTGTGGATCTCATCGCGCTCTTTAACGTCAAAGGTGAAACCACACGTTATCTCATTGCAAAATAAAATGAAACTAAAAACATCTGAACTCATCTTACTAGGAACATTTCCAGCGGATAAGCAATGAAACCGATCGACCTTGTATTGATTCAGTAGCTTCAGGTATAACAGCACGTCATACCACCAACCGATCGACCTTGAATTGATTCAGTAGCTTCAGGTATAACAAACAACTCGTCATACCACCTGTTAACCGCGTTCACCCGAAAAAAAATTTCTTCTGGGCAGAATTATTTGCCAAATATGTTTTACTCGAAATTCGCATCGACGCAATTGCTTGAATGGAAAAACACACCAGTTTTCTGCACATTTGAACGTTTTAATTACAATATACGCTTATTATCCGTTTTGTGAGCAAACGCATTTTTCTTACGGTATAGAACATAACAATAAAATGAAAAAGCAGGGCAAGTAAAGATTACTTGTCTTGAAAAAGTTTGTTGTAATTGTTTATATAATGGATAGGTCTACGTTATCAATAAATACGTTACCAAAAAACGTGAAGGTATTGTTTTCTGTTTTCATTCTTTGTTGTCCTTTGGTGCGACACTGTGGATGCATGCGACGTTGTACATGTGCGCACGCATGTATATACGTCGCTCATCCTTCTTTGTTACGTTATTATGATACATACGTTACCGTGAAGCGTGTAAATATACATTTATTCTATTTACATTGGTTGTCTTTTGTTTTGTGGGCACAAAACACTTCTGCCTTAAAGTGTTGGCCCACAAAACGAAAGACAAACCACTGTAAATAAAATAAATAAATATTTACACGGATCACGGTAACGTATATATCGGTAACGTATGTATCATTTTAACGTAACAAAGAAGAATGAGCGACGTATAAACATGCGTGCGCACATATACAACGTCACGCGCACACACAGAGTCTTGACAAAGGACAACAAACAATGAAATCAAAAAATCATGAACTTTTAAAACGGTCATGAAAAACCTTGGTCGAGGACTGGGGTTGCCCGGGTTGAAATAGGGCACCCGGATTATCGATTGAAATAGCAAATATATACACATGTACATCCAAACTGGCCCTCTCCCTGACAAGCTAGAAAATTTCCATTTGATCCATCACTCAGCAACGAAGCTTCTGTGGCTCCGTGGTAACTCCGTTGCCTTGTGCGTGAGTGTATCCTTGTCCGCTGGTTCGAGACCCAGCAAAATGACTCTGATATTTTTTTCCTAAAAGTAATCTGTAAAATTTGCTTTTGATTACTATAAGAGGAAACTCGTACCTACGGAGGGTGGGCGGGTCAGTCACGGCGCAGTCGGTAGCGTGCTTGGATGCAAAAAAACAATACAAAGCGTCACCAACCATGGTAACGAGAAGTCACGAGTTCGAATCCCGGATGAGGCACGTCAGTCCATCACGACAACGACCTTGCCCCCTGTTCGGGCAGTAACCAGAACGAATGCGGGCTCTCGTGGGTCCTAGCAATTTACCTTTTGCACAATAAAACGATATACTTGAGAATAAGTGATGGATTTAAAAAGAACATAGTAGCATAAAGTCTGCGTCGTCAATAATATGACATGGGAATGGTCATTGATCTCTATCTTTTTCCAGCTACGTCACCGATCAAACTTGCATTGAGCTATTGCTAACCGCGTATAGAGCCTCGCCTGTCATACTGCAATTTCAGCAAAATGGGCTCTTTTCTCGGTGGGATTTTCAGAGGAAAAAAGTTTTATTTTTTACAAAAGTCGCCCCGCCGCTATTGCTTTTACCAGTTGTAAACTACGTTTGTCTTCTTATGCAACCCCTTCCTATCTTGGGTCCATGCTTCTCGAGACGGTTCATATGTTCATTCAGTACCCGAGGCAACTCCACAGTCAACAATGAAAGAGTAAAATCTACTCAAAACTGAAACCGCCAAGGTGTGAACAGCTGTGGATCTCATCGCGCTCTTTAACGTCAAAGGTGAAACCACACGTTATCTCATTGCAAAATAAAATGAAACTAAAAACATCTGAACTCATCTTACTAGGAACATTTCCAGCGGATAAGCAATGAAACCGATCGACCTTGTATTGATTCAGTAGCTTCAGGTATAACAGCACGTCATACCACCAACCGATCGACCTTGAATTGATTCAGTAGCTTCAGGTATAACAAACAACTCGTCATACCACCTGTTAACCGCGTTCACCCGAAAAAAAATTTCTTCTGGGCAGAATTATTTGCCAAATATGTTTTACTCGAAATTCGCATCGACGCAATTGCTTGAATGGAAAAACACACCAGTTTTCTGCACATTTGAACGTTTTAATTACAATATACGCTTATTATCCGTTTTGTGAGCAAACGCATTTTTCTTACGGTATAGAACATAACAATAAAATGAAAAAGCAGGGCAAGTAAAGATTACTTGTCTTGAAAAAGTTTGTTGTAATTGTTTATATAATGGATAGGTCTACGTTATCAATAAATACGTTACCAAAAAACGTGAAGGTATTGTTTTCTGTTTTCATTCTTTGTTGTCCTTTGGTGCGACACTGTGGATGCGTGCGACGTTGTACATGTGCGCACGCATGTATATACGTCGCTCATCCTTCTTTGTTACGTTATTATGATACATACGTTACCGTGAAGCGTGTAAATATACATTTATTCTATTTACATTGGTTGTCTTTTGTTTTGTGGGCACAAAACACTTCTGCCTTAAAGTGTTGGCCCACAAAACGAAAGACAAACCACTGTAAATAAAATAAATAAATATTTACACGGATCACGGTAACGTATATATCGGTAACGTATGTATCATTTTAACGTAACAAAGAAGAATGAGCGACGTATAAACATGCGTGCGCACATATACAACGTCACGCGCACACACAGAAGCTTGACAAAGGACAACAAACAATGAAATCAAAAAATCATGAACTTTTAAAACGGTCATGAAAAACCTTGGTCGAGGACTGGGGTTGCCCGGGTTGAAATAGGGCACCCGGATTATCGATTGAAATAGCAAATATATACACATGTACATCCAAACTGGCCCTCTCCCTGACAAGCTAGAAAATTTCCATTTGATCCATCACTCAGCAACGAAGCTTCTGTGGCTCCGTGGTAACTCCGTTGCCTTGTGCGTGAGTGTATCCTTGTCCGCTGGTTCGAGACCCAGCAAAATGACTCTGATATTTTTTTCCTAAAAGTAATCTGTAAAATTTGCTTTTGATTACTATAAGAGGAAACTCGTACCTACGGAGGGTGGGCGGGTCAGTCACGGCGCAGTCGGTAGCGTGCTTGGATGCAAAAAAACAATACAAAGCGTCACCAACCATGGTAACGAGAAGTCACGAGTTCGAATCCCGGATGAGGCACGTCAGTCCATCACGACAACGACCTTGCCCCCTGTTCGGGCAGTAACCAGAACGAATGCAGGCTCTCGTGGGTCCTAGCAATTTACCTTTTGCACAATAAAACGATATACTTGAGAATAAGTGATGGATTTAAAAAGAACATAGTAGCATAAAGTCTGCGTCGTCAATAATATGACATGGGAATGGTCATTGATCTCTATCTTTTTCCAGCTACGTCACCGATCAAACTTGCATTGAGCTATTGCTAACCGCGTATAGAGCCTCGCCTGTCATACTGCAATTTCAGCAAAATGGGCTCTTTTCTCGGTGGGATTTTCAGAGGAAAAAAGTTTTATTTTTTACAAAAGTCGCCCCGCCGCTATTGCTTTTACCAGTTGTAAACTACGTTTGTCTTCTTATGCAACCCCTTCCTATCTTGGGTCCATGCTTCTCGAGACGGTTCATATGTTCATTCAGTACCCGAGGCAACTCCACAGTCAACAATGAAAGAGTAAAATCTACTCAAAACTGAAACCGCCAAGGTGTGAACAGCTGTGGATCTCATCGCGCTCTTTAACGTCAAAGGTGAAACCACACGTTATCTCATTGCAAAATAAAATGAAACTAAAAACATCTGAACTCATCTTACTAGGAACATTTCCAGCGGATAAGCAATGAAACCGATCGACCTTGTATTGATTCAGTAGCTTCAGGTATAACAGCACGTCATACCACCAACCGATCGACCTTGAATTGATTCAGTAGCTTCAGGTATAACAAACAACTCGTCATACCACCTGTTAACCGCGTTCACCCGAAAAAAAATTTCTTCTGGGCAGAATTATTTGCCAAATATGTTTTACTCGAAATTCGCATCGACGCAATTGCTTGAATGGAAAAACACACCAGTTTTCTGCACATTTGAACGTTTTAATTACAATATACGCTTATTATCCGTTTTGTGAGCAAACGCATTTTTCTTACGGTATAGAACATCACAATAAAATGAAAAAGCAGGGCAAGTAAAGATTACTTGTCTTGAAAAAGTTTGTTGTAATTGTTTATATAATGGATAGGTCTACGTTATCAATAAATACGTTACCAAAAAACGTGAAGGTATTGTTTTCTGTTTTCATTCTTTGTTGTCCTTTGGTGCGACACTGTGGATGCGTGCGACGTTGTACATGTGCGCACGCATGTATATACGTCGCTCATCCTTCTTTGTTACGTTATTATGATACATACGTTACCATGAAGCGTGTAAATATACATTTATTCTATTTACATTGGTTGTCTTTTGTTTTGTGGGCACAAAACACTTCTGCCTTAAAGTGTTGGCCCACAAAACGAAAGACAAACCACTGTAAATAAAATAAATAAATATTTACACGGATCACGGTAACGTATATATCGGTAACGTATGTATCATTTTAACGTAACAAAGAAGAATGAGCGACGTATAAACATGCGTGCGCACATATACAACGTCACGCGCACACACAGAGTCTTGACAAAGGACAACAAACAATGAAATCAAAAAATCATGAACTTTTAAAACGGTCATGAAAAACCTTGGTCGAGGACTGGGGTTGCCCGGGTTGAAATAGGGCACCCGGATTATCGATTGAAATAGCAAATATATACACATGTACATCCAAACTGGCCCTCTCCCTGACAAGCTAGAAAATTTCCATTTGATCCATCACTCAGCAACGAAGCTTCTGTGGCTCCGTGGTAACTCCGTTGCCTTGTGCGTGAGTGTATCCTTGTCCGCTGGTTCGAGACCCAGCAAAATGACTCTGATATTTTTTTCCTAAAAGTAATCTGTAAAATTTGCTTTTGATTACTATAAGAGGAAACTCGTACCTACGGAGGGTGGGCGGGTCAGTCACGGCGCAGTCGGTAGCGTGCTTGGATGCAAAAAAACAATACAAAGCGTCACCAACCATGGTAACGAGAAGTCACGAGTTCGAATCCCGGATGAGGCACGTCAGTCCATCACGACAACGACCTTGCCCCCTGTTCGGGCAGTAACCAGAACGAATGCGGGCTCTCGTGGGTCCTAGCAATTTACCTTTTGCACAATAAAACGATATACTTGAGAATAAGTGATGGATTTAAAAAGAACATAGTAGCATAAAGTCTGCGTCGTCAATAATATGACATGGGAATGGTCATTGATCTCTATCTTTTTCCAGCTACGTCACCGATCAAACTTGCATTGAGCTATTGCTAACCGCGTATAGAGCCTCGCCTGTCATACTGCAATTTCAGCAAAATGGGCTCTTTTCTCGGTGGGATTTTCAGAGGAAAAAAGTTTTATTTTTTACAAAAGTCGCCCCGCCGCTATTGCTTTTACCAGTTGTAAACTACGTTTGTCTTCTTATGCAACCCCTTCCTATCTTGGGTCCATGCTTCTCGAGACGGTTCATATGTTCATTCAGTACCCGAGGCAACTCCACAGTCAACAATGAAAGAGTAAAATCTACTCAAAACTGAAACCGCCAAGGTGTGAACAGCTGTGGATCTCATCGCGCTCTTTAACGTCAAAGGTGAAACCACACGTTATCTCATTGCAAAATAAAATGAAACTAAAAACATCTGAACTCATCTTACTAGGAACATTTCCAGCGGATAAGCAATGAAACCGATCGACCTTGTATTGATTCAGTAGCTTCAGGTATAACAGCACGTCATACCACCAACCGATCGACCTTGAATTGATTCAGTAGCTTCAGGTATAACAAACAACTCGTCATACCACCTGTTAACCGCGTTCACCCGAAAAAAAATTTCTTCTGGGCAGAATTATTTGCCAAATATGTTTTACTCGAAATTCGCATCGACGCAATTGCTTGAATGGAAAAACACACCAGTTTTCTGCACATTTGAACGTTTTAATTACAATATACGCTTATTATCCGTTTTGTGAGCAAACGCATTTTTCTTACGGTATAGAACATAACAATAAAATGAAAAAGCAGGGCAAGTAAAGATTACTTGTCTTGAAAAAGTTTGTTGTAATTGTTTATATAATGGATAGGTCTACGTTATCAATAAATACGTTACCAAAAAACGTGAAGGTATTGTTTTCTGTTTTCATTCTTTGTTGTCCTTTGGTGCGACACTGTGGATGCGTGCGACGTTGTACATGTGCGCACGCATGTATATACGTCGCTCATCCTTCTTTGTTACGTTATTATGATACATACGTTACCGTGAAGCGTGTAAATATACATTTATTCTATTTACATTGGTTGTCTTTTGTTTTGTGGGCACAAAACACTTCTGCCTTAAAGTGTTGGCCCACAAAACGAAAGACAAACCACTGTAAATAAAATAAATAAATATTTACACGGATCACGGTAACGTATATATCGGTAACGTATGTATCATTTTAACGTAACAAAGAAGAATGAGCGACGTATAAACATGCGTGCGCACATATACAACGTCACGCGCACACACAGAGTCTTGACAAAGGACAACAAACAATGAAATCAAAAAATCATGAACTTTTAAAACGGTCATGAAAAACCTTGGTCGAGGACTGGGGTTGCCCGGGTTGAAATAGGGCACCCGGATTATCGATTGAAATAGCAAATATATACACATGTACATCCAAACTGGCCCTCTCCCTGACAAGCTAGAAAATTTCCATTTGATCCATCACTCAGCAACGAAGCTTCTGTGGCTCCGTGGTAACTCCGTTGCCTTGTGCGTGAGTGTATCCTTGTCCGCTGGTTCGAGACCCAGCAAAATGACTCTGATATTTTTTTCCTAAAAGTAATCTGTAAAATTTGCTTTTGATTACTATAAGAGGAAACTCGTACCTACGGAGGGTGGGCGGGTCAGTCACGGCGCAGTCGGTAGCGTGCTTGGATGCAAAAAAACAATACAAAGCGTCACCAACCATGGTAACGAGAAGTCACGAGTTCGAATCCCGGATGAGGCACGTCAGTCCATCACGACAACGACCTTGCCCCCTGTTCGGGCAGTAACCAGAACGAATGCGGGCTCTCGTGGGTCCTAGCAATTTACCTTTTGCACAATAAAACGATATACTTGAGAATAAGTGATGGATTTAAAAAGAACATAGTAGCATAAAGTCTGCGTCGTCAATAATATGACATGGGAATGGTCATTGATCTCTATCTTTTTCCAGCTACGTCACCGATCAAACTTGCATTGAGCTATTGCTAACCGCGTATAGAGCCTCGCCTGTCATACTGCAATTTCAGCAAAATGGGCTCTTTTCTCGGTGGGATTTTCAGAGGAAAAAAGTTTTATTTTTTACAAAAGTCGCCCCGCCGCTATTGCTTTTACCAGTTGTAAACTACGTTTGTCTTCTTATGCACCCCCTTCCTATCTTGGGTCCATGCTTCTCGAGACGGTTCATATGTTCATTCAGTACCCGAGGCAACTCCACAGTCAACAATGAAAGAGTAAAATCTACTCAAAACTGAAACCGCCAAGGTGTGAACAGCTGTGGATCTCATCGCGCTCTTTAACGTCAAAGGTGAAACCACACGTTATCTCATTGCAAAATAAAATGAAACTAAAAACATCTGAACTCATCTTACTAGGAACATTTCCAGCGGATAAGCAATGAAACCGATCGACCTTGTATTGATTCAGTAGCTTCAGGTTTAACAGCACGTCATACCACCAACCGATCGACCTTGAATTGATTCAGTAGCTTCAGGTATAACAAACAACACGTCATACCACCTGTTAACCGCGTTCACCCGAAAAAAAATTTCTTCTGGGCAGAATTATTTGCCAAATATGTTTTACTCGAAATTCGCATCGACGCAATTGCTTGAATGGAAAACACACCAGTTTTCTGCACATTTGAACGTTTTAATTACAATAAACGCTTATTATCCGTTTTGTGAGCAAACGCATTTTTCTTACGGTATAGAACATAACAATAAAATGAAAAAGCAGGGCAAGTAAAGATTACTTGTCTTGAAAAAGTTTGTTGTAATTGTTTATATAATGGATAGGTCTACGTTATCAATAAATACGTTACCAAAAAACGTGAAGGTATTGTTTTCTGTTTTCATTCTTTGTTGTCCTTTGGTGCGACACTGTGGGTGCGTGCGACGTTGTACATGTGCGCACGCATGTATATACGTCGCTCATCCTTCTTTGTTACGTTATTATGATACATACGTTACCATGAAGCGTGTAAATATACATTTATTCTATTTACATTGGTTGTCTTTTGTTTTGTGGGCACAAAACACTTCTGCCTTAAAGTGTTGGCCCACAAAACGAAAGACAAACCACTGTAAATAAAATAAATAAATATTTACACGGATCACGGTAACGTATATATCGGTAACGTATGTATCATTTTAACGTAACAAAGAAGAATGAGCGACGTATAAACATGCGTGCGCACATATACAACGTCACGCGCACACACAGAGTCTTGACAAAGGACAACAAACAATGAAATCAAAAAATCATGAACTTTTAAAACGGTCATGAAAAACCTTGGTCGAGGACTGGGGTTGCCCGGGTTGAAATAGGGCACCCGGATTATCGATTGAAATAGCAAATATATACACATGTACATCCAAACTGGCCCTCTCCCTGACAAGCTAGAAAATTTCCATTTGATCCATCACTCAGCAACGAAGCTTCTGTGGCTCCGTGGTAACTCCGTTGCCTTGTGCGTGAGTGTATCCTTGTCCGCTGGTTCGAGACCCAGCAAAATGACTCTGATATTTTTTTCCTAAAAGTAATCTGTAAAATTTGCTTTTGATTACTATAAGAGGAAACTCGTACCTACGGAGGGTGGGCGGGTCAGTCACGGCGCAGTCGGTAGCGTGCTTGGATGCAAAAAAACAATACAAAGCGTCACCAACCATGGTAACGAGAAGTCACGAGTTCGAATCCCGGATGAGGCACGTCAGTCCATCACGACAACGACCTTGCCCCCTGTTCGGGCAGTAACCAGAACGAATGCGGGCTCTCGTGGGTCCTAGCAATTTACCTTTTGCACAATAAAACGATATACTTGAGAATAAGTGATGGATTTAAAAAGAACATAGTAGCATAAAGTCTGCGTCGTCAATAATATGACATGGGAATGGTCATTGATCTCTATCTTTTTCCAGCTACGTCACCGATCAAACTTGCATTGAGCTATTGCTAACCGCGTATAGAGCCTCGCCTGTCATACTGCAATTTCAGCAAAATGGGCTCTTTTCTCGGTGGGATTTTCAGAGGAAAAAAGTTTTATTTTTTACAAAAGTCGCCCCGCCGCTATTGCTTTTACCAGTTGTAAACTACGTTTGTCTTCTTATGCAACCCCTTCCTATCTTGGGTCCATGCTTCTCGAGACGGTTCATATGTTCATTCAGTACCCGAGGCAACTCCACAGTCAACAATGAAAGAGTAAAATCTACTCAAAACTGAAACCGCCAAGGTGTGAACAGCTGTGGATCTCATCGCGCTCTTTAACGTCAAAGGTGAAACCACACGTTATCTCATTGCAAAATAAAATGAAACTAAAAACATCTGAACTCATCTTACTAGGAACATTTCCAGCGGATAAGCAATGAAACCGATCGACCTTGTATTGATTCAGTAGCTTCAGGTATAACAGCACGTCATACCACCAACCGATCGACCTTGAATTGATTCAGTAGCTTCAGGTATAACAAACAACTCGTCATACCACCTGTTAACCGCGTTCACCCGAAAAAAAATTTCTTCTGGGCAGAATTATTTGCCAAATATGTTTTACTCGAAATTCGCATCGACGCAATTGCTTGAATGGAAAAACACACCAGTTTTCTGCACATTTGAACGTTTTAATTACAATATACGCTTATTATCCGTTTTGTGAGCAAACGCATTTTTCTTACGGTATAGAACATAACAATAAAATGAAAAAGCAGGGCAAGTAAAGATTACTTGTCTTGAAAAAGTTTGTTGTAATTGTTTATATAATGGATAGGTCTACGTTATCAATAAATACGTTACCAAAAAACGTGAAGGTATTGTTTTCTGTTTTCATTCTTTGTTGTCCTTTGGTGCGACACTGTGGATGCATGCGACGTTGTACATGTGCGCACGCATGTATATACGTCGCTCATCCTTCTTTGTTACGTTATTATGATACATACGTTACCGTGAAGCGTGTAAATATACATTTATTCTATTTACATTGGTTGTCTTTTGTTTTGTGGGCACAAAACACTTCTGCCTTAAAGTGTTGGCCCACAAAACGAAAGACAAACCACTGTAAATAAAATAAATAAATATTTACACGGATC
This sequence comes from Lingula anatina, assembly GCF_051362555.1. Classification (NCBI taxonomy): domain Eukaryota; kingdom Metazoa; phylum Brachiopoda; class Lingulata; order Lingulida; family Lingulidae; genus Lingula; species Lingula anatina. The sequence continues at coordinate 1,062,349 of NW_028257603.1, forward strand.
ACGGTAACGTATATATCGGTAACGTATGTATCATTTTAACGTAACAAAGAAGAATGAGCGACGTATAAACATGCGTGCGCACATATACAACGTCACGCGCACACACAGAGTCTTGACAAAGGACAACAAACAATGAAATCAAAAAATCATGAACTTTTAAAACGGTCATGAAAAACCTTGGTCGAGGACTGGGGTTGCCCGGGTTGAAATAGGGCACCCGGATTATCGATTGAAATAGCAAATATATACACATGTACATCCAAACTGGCCCTCTCCCTGACAAGCTAGAAAATTTCCATTTGATCCATCACTCAGCAACGAAGCTTCTGTGGCTCCGTGGTAACTCCGTTGCCTTGTGCGTGAGTGTATCCTTGTCCGCTGGTTCGAGACCCAGCAAAATGACTCTGATATTTTTTTCCTAAAAGTAATCTGTAAAATTTGCTTTTGATTACTATAAGAGGAAACTCGTACCTACGGAGGGTGGGCGGGTCAGTCACGGCGCAGTCGGTAGCGTGCTTGGATGCAAAAAAACAATACAAAGCGTCACCAACCATGGTAACGAGAAGTCACGAGTTCGAATCCCGGATGAGGCACGTCAGTCCATCACGACAACGACCTTGCCCCCTGTTCGGGCAGTAACCAGAACGAATGCGGGCTCTCGTGGGTCCTAGCAATTTACCTTTTGCACAATAAAACGATATACTTGAGAATAAGTGATGGATTTAAAAAGAACATAGTAGCATAAAGTCTGCGTCGTCAATAATATGACATGGGAATGGTCATTGATCTCTATCTTTTTCCAGCTACGTCACCGATCAAACTTGCATTGAGCTATTGCTAACCGCGTATAGAGCCTCGCCTGTCATACTGCAATTTCAGCAAAATGGGCTCTTTTCTCGGTGGGATTTTCAGAGGAAAAAAGTTTTATTTTTTACAAAAGTCGCCCCGCCGCTATTGCTTTTACCAGTTGTAAACTACGTTTGTCTTCTTATGCAACCCCTTCCTATCTTGGGTCCATGCTTCTCGAGACGGTTCATATGTTCATTCAGTACCCGAGGCAACTCCACAGTCAACAATGAAAGAGTAAAATCTACTCAAAACTGAAACCGCCAAGGTGTGAACAGCTGTGGATCTCATCGCGCTCTTTAACGTCAAAGGTGAAACCACACGTTATCTCATTGCAAAATAAAATGAAACTAAAAACATCTGAACTCATCTTACTAGGAACATTTCCAGCGGATAAGCAATGAAACCGATCGACCTTGTATTGATTCAGTAGCTTCAGGTATAACAGCACGTCATACCACCAACCGATCGACCTTGAATTGATTCAGTAGCTTCAGGTATAACAAACAACTCGTCATACCACCTGTTAACCGCGTTCACCCGAAAAAAAATTTCTTCTGGGCAGAATTATTTGCCAAATATGTTTTACTCGAAATTCGCATCGACGCAATTGCTTGAATGGAAAAACACACCAGTTTTCTGCACATTTGAACGTTTTAATTACAATATACGCTTATTATCCGTTTTGTGAGCAAACGCATTTTTCTTACGGTATAGAACATAACAATAAAATGAAAAAGCAGGGCAAGTAAAGATTACTTGTCTTGAAAAAGTTTGTTGTAATTGTTTATATAATGGATAGGTCTACGTTATCAATAAATACGTTACCAAAAAACGTGAAGGTATTGTTTTCTGTTTTCATTCTTTGTTGTCCTTTGGTGCGACACTGTGGATGCGTGCGACGTTGTACATGTGCGCACGCATGTATATACGTCGCTCATCCTTCTTTGTTACGTTATTATGATACATACGTTACCGTGAAGCGTGTAAATATACATTTATTCTATTTACATTGGTTGTCTTTTGTTTTGTGGGCACAAAACACTTCTGCCTTAAAGTGTTGGCCCACAAAACGAAAGACAAACCACTGTAAATAAAATAAATAAATATTTACACGGATCACGGTAACGTATATATCGGTAACGTATGTATCATTTTAACGTAACAAAGAAGAATGAGCGACGTATAAACATGCGTGCGCACATATACAACGTCACGCGCACACACAGAGTCTTGACAAAGGACAACAAACAATGAAATCAAAAAATCATGAACTTTTAAAACGGTCATGAAAAACCTTGGTCGAGGACTGGGGTTGCCCGGGTTGAAATAGGGCACCCGGATTATCGATTGAAATAGCAAATATATACACATGTACATCCAAACTGGCCCTCTCCCTGACAAGCTAGAAAATTTCCATTTGATCCATCACTCAGCAACGAAGCTTCTGTGGCTCCGTGGTAACTCCGTTGCCTTGTGCGTGAGTGTATCCTTGTCCGCTGGTTCGAGACCCAGCAAAATGACTCTGATATTTTTTTCCTAAAAGTAATCTGTAAAATTTGCTTTTGATTACTATAAGAGGAAACTCGTACCTACGGAGGGTGGGCGGGTCAGTCACGGCGCAGTCGGTAGCGTGCTTGGATGCAAAAAAACAATACAAAGCGTCACCAACCATGGTAACGAGAAGTCACGAGTTCGAATCCCGGATGAGGCACGTCAGTCCATCACGACAACGACCTTGCCCCCTGTTCGGGCAGTAACCAGAACGAATGCAGGCTCTCGTGGGTCCTAGCAATTTACCTTTTGCACAATAAAACGATATACTTGAGAATAAGTGATGGATTTAAAAAGAACATAGTAGCATAAAGTCTGCGTCGTCAATAATATGACATGGGAATGGTCATTGATCTCTATCTTTTTCCAGCTACGTCACCGATCAAACTTGCATTGAGCTATTGCTAACCGCGTATAGAGCCTCGCCTGTCATACTGCAATTTCAGCAAAATGGGCTCTTTTCTCGGTGGGATTTTCAGAGGAAAAAAGTTTTATTTTTTACAAAAGTCGCCCCGCCGCTATTGCTTTTACCAGTTGTAAACTACGTTTGTCTTCTTATGCAACCCCTTCCTATCTTGGGTCCATGCTTCTCGAGACGGTTCATATGTTCATTCAGTACCCGAGGCAACTCCACAGTCAACAATGAAAGAGTAAAATCTACTCAAAACTGAAACCGCCAAGGTGTGAACAGCTGTGGATCTCATCGCGCTCTTTAACGTCAAAGGTGAAACCACACGTTATCTCATTGCAAAATAAAATGAAACTAAAAACATCTGAACTCATCTTACTAGGAACATTTCCAGCGGATAAGCAATGAAACCGATCGACCTTGTATTGATTCAGTAGCTTCAGGTATAACAGCACGTCATACCACCAACCGATCGACCTTGAATTGATTCAGTAGCTTCAGGTATAACAAACAACTCGTCATACCACCTGTTAACCGCGTTCACCCGAAAAAAAATTTCTTCTGGGCAGAATTATTTGCCAAATATGTTTTACTCGAAATTCGCATCGACGCAATTGCTTGAATGGAAAAACACACCAGTTTTCTGCACATTTGAACGTTTTAATTACAATATACGCTTATTATCCGTTTTGTGAGCAAACGCATTTTTCTTACGGTATAGAACATCACAATAAAATGAAAAAGCAGGGCAAGTAAAGATTACTTGTCTTGAAAAAGTTTGTTGTAATTGTTTATATAATGGATAGGTCTACGTTATCAATAAATACGTTACCAAAAAACGTGAAGGTATTGTTTTCTGTTTTCATTCTTTGTTGTCCTTTGGTGCGACACTGTGGATGCGTGCGACGTTGTACATGTGCGCACGCATGTATATACGTCGCTCATCCTTCTTTGTTACGTTATTATGATACATACGTTACCATGAAGCGTGTAAATATACATTTATTCTATTTACATTGGTTGTCTTTTGTTTTGTGGGCACAAAACACTTCTGCCTTAAAGTGTTGGCCCACAAAACGAAAGACAAACCACTGTAAATAAAATAAATAAATATTTACACGGATCACGGTAACGTATATATCGGTAACGTATGTATCATTTTAACGTAACAAAGAAGAATGAGCGACGTATAAACATGCGTGCGCACATATACAACGTCACGCGCACACACAGAGTCTTGACAAAGGACAACAAACAATGAAATCAAAAAATCATGAACTTTTAAAACGGTCATGAAAAACCTTGGTCGAGGACTGGGGTTGCCCGGGTTGAAATAGGGCACCCGGATTATCGATTGAAATAGCAAATATATACACATGTACATCCAAACTGGCCCTCTCCCTGACAAGCTAGAAAATTTCCATTTGATCCATCACTCAGCAACGAAGCTTCTGTGGCTCCGTGGTAACTCCGTTGCCTTGTGCGTGAGTGTATCCTTGTCCGCTGGTTCGAGACCCAGCAAAATGACTCTGATATTTTTTTCCTAAAAGTAATCTGTAAAATTTGCTTTTGATTACTATAAGAGGAAACTCGTACCTACGGAGGGTGGGCGGGTCAGTCACGGCGCAGTCGGTAGCGTGCTTGGATGCAAAAAAACAATACAAAGCGTCACCAACCATGGTAACGAGAAGTCACGAGTTCGAATCCCGGATGAGGCACGTCAGTCCATCACGACAACGACCTTGCCCCCTGTTCGGGCAGTAACCAGAACGAATGCGGGCTCTCGTGGGTCCTAGCAATTTACCTTTTGCACAATAAAACGATATACTTGAGAATAAGTGATGGATTTAAAAAGAACATAGTAGCATAAAGTCTGCGTCGTCAATAATATGACATGGGAATGGTCATTGATCTCTATCTTTTTCCAGCTACGTCACCGATCAAACTTGCATTGAGCTATTGCTAACCGCGTATAGAGCCTCGCCTGTCATACTGCAATTTCAGCAAAATGGGCTCTTTTCTCGGTGGGATTTTCAGAGGAAAAAAGTTTTATTTTTTACAAAAGTCGCCCCGCCGCTATTGCTTTTACCAGTTGTAAACTACGTTTGTCTTCTTATGCAACCCCTTCCTATCTTGGGTCCATGCTTCTCGAGACGGTTCATATGTTCATTCAGTACCCGAGGCAACTCCACAGTCAACAATGAAAGAGTAAAATCTACTCAAAACTGAAACCGCCAAGGTGTGAACAGCTGTGGATCTCATCGCGCTCTTTAACGTCAAAGGTGAAACCACACGTTATCTCATTGCAAAATAAAATGAAACTAAAAACATCTGAACTCATCTTACTAGGAACATTTCCAGCGGATAAGCAATGAAACCGATCGACCTTGTATTGATTCAGTAGCTTCAGGTATAACAGCACGTCATACCACCAACCGATCGACCTTGAATTGATTCAGTAGCTTCAGGTATAACAAACAACTCGTCATACCACCTGTTAACCGCGTTCACCCGAAAAAAAATTTCTTCTGGGCAGAATTATTTGCCAAATATGTTTTACTCGAAATTCGCATCGACGCAATTGCTTGAATGGAAAAACACACCAGTTTTCTGCACATTTGAACGTTTTAATTACAATATACGCTTATTATCCGTTTTGTGAGCAAACGCATTTTTCTTACGGTATAGAACATAACAATAAAATGAAAAAGCAGGGCAAGTAAAGATTACTTGTCTTGAAAAAGTTTGTTGTAATTGTTTATATAATGGATAGGTCTACGTTATCAATAAATACGTTACCAAAAAACGTGAAGGTATTGTTTTCTGTTTTCATTCTTTGTTGTCCTTTGGTGCGACACTGTGGATGCGTGCGACGTTGTACATGTGCGCACGCATGTATATACGTCGCTCATCCTTCTTTGTTACGTTATTATGATACATACGTTACCGTGAAGCGTGTAAATATACATTTATTCTATTTACATTGGTTGTCTTTTGTTTTGTGGGCACAAAACACTTCTGCCTTAAAGTGTTGGCCCACAAAACGAAAGACAAACCACTGTAAATAAAATAAATAAATATTTACACGGATCACGGTAACGTATATATCGGTAACGTATGTATCATTTTAACGTAACAAAGAAGAATGAGCGACGTATAAACATGCGTGCGCACATATACAACGTCACGCGCACACACAGAGTCTTGACAAAGGACAACAAACAATGAAATCAAAAAATCATGAACTTTTAAAACGGTCATGAAAAACCTTGGTCGAGGACTGGGGTTGCCCGGGTTGAAATAGGGCACCCGGATTATCGATTGAAATAGCAAATATATACACATGTACATCCAAACTGGCCCTCTCCCTGACAAGCTAGAAAATTTCCATTTGATCCATCACTCAGCAACGAAGCTTCTGTGGCTCCGTGGTAACTCCGTTGCCTTGTGCGTGAGTGTATCCTTGTCCGCTGGTTCGAGACCCAGCAAAATGACTCTGATATTTTTTTCCTAAAAGTAATCTGTAAAATTTGCTTTTGATTACTATAAGAGGAAACTCGTACCTACGGAGGGTGGGCGGGTCAGTCACGGCGCAGTCGGTAGCGTGCTTGGATGCAAAAAAACAATACAAAGCGTCACCAACCATGGTAACGAGAAGTCACGAGTTCGAATCCCGGATGAGGCACGTCAGTCCATCACGACAACGACCTTGCCCCCTGTTCGGGCAGTAACCAGAACGAATGCGGGCTCTCGTGGGTCCTAGCAATTTACCTTTTGCACAATAAAACGATATACTTGAGAATAAGTGATGGATTTAAAAAGAACATAGTAGCATAAAGTCTGCGTCGTCAATAATATGACATGGGAATGGTCATTGATCTCTATCTTTTTCCAGCTACGTCACCGATCAAACTTGCATTGAGCTATTGCTAACCGCGTATAGAGCCTCGCCTGTCATACTGCAATTTCAGCAAAATGGGCTCTTTTCTCGGTGGGATTTTCAGAGGAAAAAAGTTTTATTTTTTACAAAAGTCGCCCCGCCGCTATTGCTTTTACCAGTTGTAAACTACGTTTGTCTTCTTATGCAACCCCTTCCTATCTTGGGTCCATGCTTCTCGAGACGGTTCATATGTTCATTCAGTACCCGAGGCAACTCCACAGTCAACAATGAAAGAGTAAAATCTACTCAAAACTGAAACCGCCAAGGTGTGAACAGCTGTGGATCTCATCGCGCTCTTTAACGTCAAAGGTGAAACCACACGTTATCTCATTGCAAAATAAAATGAAACTAAAAACATCTGAACTCATCTTACTAGGAACATTTCCAGCGGATAAGCAATGAAACCGATCGACCTTGTATTGATTCAGTAGCTTCAGGTATAACAGCACGTCATACCACCAACCGATCGACCTTGAATTGATTCAGTAGCTTCAGGTATAACAAACAACACGTCATACCACCTGTTAACCGCGTTCACCCGAAAAAAAATTTCTTCTGGGCAGAATTATTTGCCAAATATGTTTTACTCGAAATTCGCATCGACGCAATTGCTTGAATGGAAAAACACACCAGTTTTCTGCACATTTGAACGTTTTAATTACAATATACGCTTATTATCCGTTTTGTGAGCAAACGCATTTTTCTTACGGTATAGAACATAACAATAAAATGAAAAAGCAGGGCAAGTAAAGATTACTTGTCTTGAAAAAGTTTGTTGTAATTGTTTATATAATGGATAGGTCTACGTTATCAATAAATACGTTACCAAAAAACGTGAAGGTATTGTTTTCTGTTTTCATTCTTTGTTGTCCTTTGGTGCGACACTGTGGATGCGTGCGACGTTGTACATGTGCGCACGCATGTATATACGTCGCTCATCCTTCTTTGTTACGTTATTATGATACATACGTTACCGTGAAGCGTGTAAATATACATTTATTCTATTTACATTGGTTGTCTTTTGTTTTGTGGGCACAAAACACTTCTGCCTTAAAGTGTTGGCCCACAAAACGAAAGACAAACCACTGTAAATAAAATAAATAAATATTTACACGGATCACGGTAACGTATATATCGGTAACGTATGTATCATTTTAACGTAACAAAGAAGAATGAGCGACGTATAAACATGCGCGCGCACATATACAACGTCACGCGCACACACAGAGTCTTGACAAAGGACAACAAACAATGAAATCAAAAAATCATGAACTTTTAAAACGGTCATGAAAAACCTTGGTCGAGGACTGGGGTTGCCCGGGTTGAAATAGGGCACCCGGATTATCGATTGAAATAGCAAATATATACACATGTACATCCAAACTGGCCCTCTCCCTGACAAGCTAGAAAATTTCCATTTGATCCATCACTCAGCAACGAAGCTTCTGTGGCTCCGTGGTAACTCCGTTGCCTTGTGCGTGAGTGTATCCTTGTCCGCTGGTTCGAGACCCAGCAAAATGACTCTGATATTTTTTTCCTAAAAGTAATCTGTAAAATTTGCTTTTGATTACTATAAGAGGAAACTCGTACCTACGGAGGGTGGGCGGGTCAGTCACGGCGCAGTCGGTAGCGTGCTTGGATGCAAAAAAACAATACAAAGCGTCACCAACCATGGTAACGAGAAGTCACGAGTTCGAATCCCGGATGAGGCACGTCAGTCCATCACGACAACGACCTTGCCCCCTGTTCGGGCAGTAACCAGAACGAATGCGGGCTCTCGTGGGTCCTAGCAATTTACCTTTTGCACAATAAAACGATATACTTGAGAATAAGTGATGGATTTAAAAAGAACATAGTAGCATAAAGTCTGCGTCGTCAATAATATGACATGGGAATGGTCATTGATCTCTATCTTTTTCCAGCTACGTCACCGATCAAACTTGCATTGAGCTATTGCTAACCGCGTATAGAGCCTCGCCTGTCATACTGCAATTTCAGCAAAATGGGCTCTTTTCTCGGTGGGATTTTCAGAGGAAAAAAGTTTTATTTTTTACAAAAGTCGCCCCGCCGCTATTGCTTTTACCAGTTGTAAACTACGTTTGTCTTCTTATGCAACCCCTTCCTATCTTGGGTCCATGCTTCTCGAGACGGTTCATATGTTCATTCAGTACCCGAGGCAACTCCACAGTCAACAATGAAAGAGTAAAATCTACTCAAAACTGAAACCGCCAAGGTGTGAACAGCTGTGGATCTCATCGCGCTCTTTAACGTCAAAGGTGAAACCACACGTTATCTCATTGCAAAATAAAATGAAACTAAAAACATCTGAACTCATCTTACTAGGAACATTTCCAGCGGATAAGCAATGAAACCGATCGACCTTGTATTGATTCAGTAGCTTCAGGTATAACAGCACGTCATACCACCAACCGATCGACCTTGAATTGATTCAGTAGCTTCAGGTATAACAAACAACACGTCATACCACCTGTTAACCGCGTTCACCCGAAAAAAAATTTCTTCTGGGCAGAATTATTTGCCAAATATGTTTTACTCGAAATTCGCATCGACGCAATTGCTTGAATGGAAAAACACACCAGTTTTCTGCACATTTGAACGTTTTAATTACAATATACGCTTATTATCCGTTTTGTGAGCAAACGCATTTTTCTTACGGTATAGAACATAACAATAAAATGAAAAAGCAGGGCAAGTAAAGATTACTTGTCTTGAAAAAGTTTGTTGTAATTGTTTATATAATGGATAGGTCTACGTTATCAATAAATACGTTACCAAAAAACGTGAAGGTATTGTTTTCTGTTTTCATTCTTTGTTGTCCTTTGGTGCGACACTGTGGATGCGTGCGACGTTGTACATGTGCGCACGCATGTATATACGTCGCTCATCCTTCTTTGTTACGTTATTATGATACATACGTTACCGTGAAGCGTGTAAATATACATTTATTCTATTTACATTGGTTGTCTTTTGTTTTGTGGGCACAAAACACTTCTGCCTTAAAGTGTTGGCCCACAAAACGAAAGACAAACCACTGTAAATAAAATAAATAAATATTTACACGGATCACGGTAACGTATATATCGGTAACGTATGTATCATTTTAACGTAACAAAGAAGAATGAGCGACGTATAAACATGCGCGCGCACATATACAACGTCACGCGCACACACAGAGTCTTGACAAAGGACAACAAACAATGAAATCAAAAAATCATGAACTTTTAAAACGGTCATGAAAAACCTTGGTCGAGGACTGGGGTTGCCCGGGTTGAAATAGGGCACCCGGATTATCGATTGAAATAGCAAATATATACACATGTACATCCAAACTGGCCCTCTCCCTGACAAGCTAGAAAATTTCCATTTGATCCATCACTCAGCAACGAAGCTTCTGTGGCTCCGTGGTAACTCCGTTGCCTTGTGCGTGAGTGTATCCTTGTCCGCTGGTTCGAGACCCAGCAAAATGACTCTGATATTTTTTTCCTAAAAGTAATCTGTAAAATTTGCTTTTGATTACTATAAGAGGAAACTCGTACCTACGGAGGGTGGGCGGGTCAGTCACGGCGCAGTCGGTAGCGTGCTTGGATGCAAAAAAACAATACAAAGCGTCACCAACCATGGTAACGAGAAGTCACGAGTTCGAATCCCGGATGAGGCACGTCAGTCCATCACGACAACGACCTTGCCCCCTGTTCGGGCAGTAACCAGAACGAATGCGGGCTCTCGTGGGTCCTAGCAATTTACCTTTTGCACAATAAAACGATATACTTGAGAATAAGTGATGGATTTAAAAAGAACATAGTAGCATAAAGTCTGCGTCGTCAATAATATGACATGGGAATGGTCATTGATCTCTATCTTTTTCCAGCTACGTCACCGATCAAACTTGCATTGAGCTATTGCTAACCGCGTATAGAGCCTCGCCTGTCATACTGCAATTTCAGCAAAATGGGCTCTTTTCTCGGTGGGATTTTCAGAGGAAAAAAGTTTTATTTTTTACAAAAGTCGCCCCGCCGCTATTGCTTTTACCAGTTGTAAACTACGTTTGTCTTCTTATGCACCCCCTTCCTATCTTGGGTCCATGCTTCTCGAGACGGTTCATATGTTCATTCAGTACCCGAGGCAACTCCACAGTCAACAATGAAAGAGTAAAATCTACTCAAAACTGAAACCGCCAAGGTGTGAACAGCTGTGGATCTCATCGCGCTCTTTAACGTCAAAGGTGAAACCACACGTTATCTCATTGCAAAATAAAATGAAACTAAAAACATCTGAACTCATCTTACTAGGAACATTTCCAGCGGATAAGCAATGAAACCGATCGACCTTGTATTGATTCAGTAGCTTCAGGTATAACAGCACGTCATACCACCAACCGATCGACCTTGAATTGATTCAGTAGCTTCAGGTATAACAAACAACACGTCATACCACCTGTTAACCGCGTTCACCCGAAAAAAAATTTCTTCTGGGCAGAATTATTTGCCAAATATGTTTTACTCGAAATTCGCATCGACGCAATTGCTTGAATGGAAAACACACCAGTTTTCTGCACATTTGAACGTTTTAATTACAATATACGCTTATTATCCGTTTTGTGAGCAAACGCATTTTTCTTACGGTATAGAACATAACAATAAAATGAAAAAGCAGGGCAAGTAAAGATTACTTGTCCTGAAAAAGTTTGTTGTAATTGTTTATATAATGGATAGGTCTACGTTATCAATAAATACGTTACCAAAAAACGTGAAGGTATTGTTTTCTGTTTTCATTCTTTGTTGTCCTTTGGTGCGACACTGTGGATGCGTGCGACGTTGTACATGTGCGCACGCATGTATATACGTCGCTCATCCTTCTTTGTTACGTTATTATGATACATACGTTACCGTGAAGCGTGTAAATATACATTTATTCTATTTACATTGGTTGTCTTTTGTTTTGTGGGCACAAAACACTTCTGCCTTAAAGTGTTGGCCCACAAAACGAAAGACAAACCACTGTAAATAAAATAAATAAATATTTACACGGATCACGGTAACGTATATATCGGTAACGTATGTATCATTTTAACGTAACAAAGAAGAATGAGCGACGTATAAACATGCGCGCGCACATATACAACGTCACGCGCACACACAGAGTCTTGACAAAGGACAACAAACAATGAAATCAAAAAATCATGAACTTTTAAAACGGTCATGAAAAACCTTGGTCGAGGACTGGGGTTGCCCGGGTTGAAATAGGGCACCCGGATTATCGATTGAAATAGCAAATATATACACATGTACATCCAAACTGGCCCTCTCCCTGACAAGCTAGAAAATTTCCATTTGATCCATCACTCAGCAACGAAGCTTCTGTGGCTCCGTGGTAACTCCGTTGCCTTGTGCGTGAGTGTATCCTTGTCCGCTGGTTCGAGACCCAGCAAAATGACTCTGATATTTTTTTCCTAAAAGTAATCTGTAAAATTTGCTTTTGATTACTATAAGAGGAAACTCGTACCTACGGAGGGTGGGCGGGTCAGTCACGGCGCAGTCGGTAGCGTGCTTGGATGCAAAAAAACAATACAAAGCGTCACCAACCATGGTAACGAGAAGTCACGAGTTCGAATCCCGGATGAGGCACGTCAGTCCATCACGACAACGACCTTGCCCCCTGTTCGGGCAGTAACCAGAACGAATGCGGGCTCTCGTGGGTCCTAGCAATTTACCTTTTGCACAATAAAACGATATACTTGAGAATAAGTGATGGATTTAAAAAGAACATAGTAGCATAAAGTCTGCGTCGTCAATAATATGACATGGGAATGGTCATTGATCTCTATCTTTTTCCAGCTACGTCACCGATCAAACTTGCATTGAGCTATTGCTAACCGCGTATAGAGCCTCGCCTGTCATACTGCAATTTCAGCAAAATGGGCTCTTTTCTCGGTGGGATTTTCAGAGGAAAAAAGTTTTATTTTTTACAAAAGTCGCCCCGCCGCTATTGCTTTTACCAGTTGTAAACTACGTTTGTCTTCTTATGCAACCCCTTCCTATCTTGGATCCATGCTTCTCGAGACGGTTCATATGTTCATTCAGTACCCGAGGCAACTCCACAGTCAACAATGAAAGAGTAAAATCTACTCAAAACTGAAACCGCCAAGGTGTGAACAGCTGTGGATCTCATCGCGCTCTTTAACGTCAAAGGTGAAACCACACGTTATCTCATTGCAAAATAAAATGAAACTAAAAACATCTGAACTCATCTTACTAGGAACATTTCCAGCGGATAAGCAATGAAACCGATCGACCTTGTATTGATTCAGTAGCTTCAGGTATAACAGCACGTCATACCACCAACCGATCGACCTTGAATTGATTCAGTAGCTTCAGGTATAACAAACAACACGTCATACCACCTGTTAACCGCGTTCACCCGAAAAAAAATTTCTTCTGGGCAGAATTATTTGCCAAATATGTTTTACTCGAAATTCACATCGACGCAATTGCTTGAATGGAAAACACACCAGTTTTCTGCACATTTGAACGTTTTAATTACAATATACGCTTATTATCCGTTTTGTGAGCAAACGCATTTTTCTTACGGTATAGAACATAACAATAAAATGAAAAAGCAGGGCAAGTAAAGATTACTTGTCTTGAAAAAGTTTGTTGTAATTGTTTATATAATGGATAGGTCTACGTTATCAATAAATACGTTACCAAAAAACGTGAAGGTATTGTTTTCTGTTTTCATTCTTTGTTGTCCTTTGGTGCGACACTGTGGATGCGTGCGACGTTGTACATGTGCGCACGCATGTATATTCGTCGCTCATCCTTCTTTGTTACGTTATTATGATACATACGTTACCGTGAAGCGTGTAAATATACATTTATTCTATTTACATTGGTTGTCTTTTGTTTTGTGGGCACAAAACACTTCTGCCTTAAAGTGTTGGCCCACAAAACGAAAGACAAACCACTGTAAATAAAATAAATAAATATTTACACGGATCACGGTAACGTATATATCGGTAACGTATGTATCATTTTAACGTAACAAAGAAGAATGAGCGACGTATAAACATGCGCGCGCACATATACAACGTCACGCGCACACACAGAGTCTTGACAAAGGACAACAAACAATGAAATCAAAAAATCATGAACTTTTAAAACGGTCATGAAAAACCTTGGTCGAGGACTGGGGTTGCCCGGGTTGAAATAGGGCACCCGGATTATCGATTGAAATAGCAAATATATACACATGTACATCCAAACTGGCCCTCTCCCTGACAAGCTAGAAAATTTCCATTTGATCCATCACTCAGCAACGAAGCTTCTGTGGCTCCGTGGTAACTCCGTTGCCTTGTGCGTGAGTGTACCCTTGTCCGCTGGTTCGAGACCCAGCAAAATGACTCTGATATTTTTTTCCTAAAAGTAATCTGTAAAATTTGCTTTTGATTACTATAAGAGGAAACTCGTACCTACGGAGGGTGGGCGGGTCAGTCACGGCGCAGTCGGTAGCGTGCTTGGATGCAAAAAAACAATACAAAGCGTCACCAACCATGGTAACGAGAAGTCACGAGTTCGAATCCCGGATGAGGCACGTCAGTCCATCACGACAACGACCTTGCCCCCTGTTCGGGCAGTAACCAGAACGAATGCGGGCTCTCGTGGGTCCTAGCAATTTACCTTTTGCACAATAAAACGATATACTTGAGAATAAGTGATGGATTTAAAAAGAACATAGTAGCATAAAGTCTGCGGCGTCAATAATATGACATGGGAATGGTCATTGATCTCTATCTTTTTCCAGCTACGTCACCGATCAAACTTGCATTGAGCTATTGCTAACCGCGTATAGAGCCTCGCCTGTCATACTGCAATTTCAGCAAAATGGGCTCTTTTCTCGGTGGGATTTTCAGAGGAAAAAAGTTTTATTTTTTACAAAAGTCGCCCCGCCGCTATTGCTTTTACCAGTTGTAAACTACGTTTGTCTTCTTATGCAACCCCTTCCTATCTTGGGTCCATGCTTCTCGAGACGGTTCATATGTTCATTCAGTACCCGAGGCAACTCCACAGTCAACAATGAAAGAGTAAAATCTACTCAAAACTGAAACCGCCAAGGTGTGAACAGCTGTGGATCTCATCGCGCTCTTTAACGTCAAAGGTGAAACCACACGTTATCTCGTTGCAAAATAAAATGAAACTAAAAACATCTGAACTCATCTTACTAGGAACATTTCCAGCGGATAAGCAATGAAACCGATCGACCTTGTATTGATTCAGTAGCTTCAGGTATAACAGCACGTCATACCACCAACCGATCGACCTTGAATTGATTCAGTAGCTTCAGGTATAACAAACAACACGTCATACCACCTGTTAACCGCGTTCACCCGAAAAAAAATTTCTTCTGGGCAGAATTATTTGCCAAATATGTTTTACTCGAAATTCGCATCGACGCAATTGCTTGAATGGAAAACACACCAGTTTTCTGCACATTTGAACGTTTTAATTACAATATACGCTTATTATCCGTTTTGTGAGCAAACGCATTTTTCTTACGGTATAGAACATAACAATAAAATGAAAAAGCAGGGCAAGTAAAGATTACTTGTCTTGAAAAAGTTTGTTGTAATTGTTTATATAATGGATAGGTCTACGTTATCAATAAATACGTTACCAAAAAACGTGAAGGTATTGTTTTCTGTTTTCATTCTTTGTTGTCCTTTGGTGCGACACTGTGGATGCGTGCGACGTTGTACATGTGCGCACGCATGTATATACGTCGCTCATCCTTCTTTGTTACGTTATTATGATACATACGTTACCATGAAGCGTGTAAATATACATTTATTCTATTTACATTGGTTGTCTTTTGTTTTGTGGGCACAAAACACTTCTGCCTTAAAGTGTTGGCCCACAAAACGAAAGACAAACCACTGTAAATAAAATAAATAAATATTTACACGGATCACGGTAACGTATATATCGGTAACGTATGTATCATTTTAACGTAACAAAGAAGAATGAGCGACGTATAAACATGCGTGCGCACATATACAACGTCACGCGCACACACAGAGTCTTGACAAAGGACAACAAACAATGAAATCAAAAAATCATGAACTTTTAAAACGGTCATGAAAAACCTTGGTCGAGGACTGGGGTTGCCCGGGTTGAAATAGGGCACCCGGATTATCGATTGAAATAGCAAATATATACACATGTACATCCAAACTGGCCCTCTCCCTGACAAGCTAGAAAATTTCCATTTGATCCATCACTCAGCAACGAAGCTTCTGTGGCTCCGTGGTAACTCCGTTGCCTTGTGCGTGAGTGTATCCTTGTCCGCTGGTTCGAGACCCAGCAAAATGACTCTGATATTTTTTTCCTAAAAGTAATCTGTAAAATTTGCTTTTGATTACTATAAGAGGAAACTCGTACCTACGGAGGGTGGGCGGGTCAGTCACGGCGCAGTCGGTAGCGTGCTTGGATGCAAAAAAACAATACAAAGCGTCACCAACCATGGTAACGAGAAGTCACGAGTTCGAATCCCGGATGAGGCACGTCAGTCCATCACGACAACGACCTTGCCCCCTGTTCGGGCAGTAACCAGAACGAATGCGGGCTCTCGTGGGTCCTAGCAATTTACCTTTTGCACAATAAAACGATATACTTGAGAATAAGTGATGGATTTAAAAAGAACATAGTAGCATAAAGTCTGCGTCGTCAATAATATGACATGGGAATGGTCATTGATCTCTATCTTTTTCCAGCTACGTCACCGATCAAACTTGCATTGAGCTATTGCTAACCGCGTATAGAGCCTCGCCTGTCATACTGCAATTTCAGCAAAATGGGCTCTTTTCTCGGTGGGATTTTCAGAGGAAAAAAGTTTTATTTTTTACAAAAGTCGCCCCGCCGCTATTGCTTTTACCAGTTGTAAACTACGTTTGTCTTCTTATGCAACCCCTTCCTATCTTGGGTCCATGCTTCTCGAGACGGTTCATATGTTCATTCAGTACCCGAGGCAACTCCACAGTCAACAATGAAAGAGTAAAATCTACTCAAAACTGAAACCGCCAAGGTGTGAACAGCTGTGGATCTCATCGCGCTCTTTAACGTCAAAGGTGAAACCACACGTTATCTCATTGCAAAATAAAATGAAACTAAAAACATCTGAACTCATCTTACTAGGAACATTTCCAGCGGATAAGCAATGAAACCGATCGACCTTGTATTGATTCAGTAGCTTCAGGTATAACAGCACGTCATACCACCAACCGATCGACCTTGAATTGATTCAGTAGCTTCAGGTATAACAAACAACTCGTCATACCACCTGTTAACCGCGTTCACCCGAAAAAAAATTTCTTCTGGGCAGAATTATTTGCCAAATATGTTTTACTCGAAATTCGCATCGACGCAATTGCTTGAATGGAAAAACACACCAGTTTTCTGCACATTTGAACGTTTTAATTACAATATACGCTTATTATCCGTTTTGTGAGCAAACGCATTTTTCTTACCGTATAGAACATAACAATAAAATGAAAAAGCAGGGCAAGTAAAGATTACTTGTCTTGAAAAAGTTTGTTGTAATTGTTTATATAATGGATAGGTCTACGTTATCAATAAATACGTTACCAAAAAACGTGAAGGTATTGTTTTCTGTTTTCATTCTTTGTTGTCCTTTGGTGCGACACTGTGGATGCGTGCGACGTTGTACATGTGCGCACGCATGTATATACGTCGCTCATCCTTCTTTGTTACGTTATTATGATACATACGTTACCGTGAAGCGTGTAAATATACATTTATTCTATTTACATTGGTTGTCTTTTGTTTTGTGGGCACAAAACACTTCTGCCTTAAAGTGTTGGCCCACAAAACGAAAGACAAACCACTGTAAATAAAATAAATAAATATTTACACGGATCACGGTAACGTATATATCGGTAACGTATGTATCATTTTAACGTAACAAAGAAGAATGAGCGACGTATAAACATGCGTGCGCACATATACAACGTCACGCGCACACACAGAGTCTTGACAAAGGACAACAAACAATGAAATCAAAAAATCATGAACTTTTAAAACGGTCATGAAAAACCTTGGTCGAGGACTGGGGTTGCCCGGGTTGAAATAGGGCACCCGGATTATCGATTGAAATAGCAAATATATACACATGTACATCCAAACTGGCCCTCTCCCTGACAAGCTAGAAAATTTCCATTTGATCCATCACTCAGCAACGAAGCTTCTGTGGCTCCGTGGTAACTCCGTTGCCTTGTGCGTGAGTGTATCCTTGTCCGCTGGTTCGAGACCCAGCAAAATGACTCTGATATTTTTTTCCTAAAAGTAATCTGTAAAATTTGCTTTTGATTACTATAAGAGGAAACTCGTACCTACGGAGGGTGGGCGGGTCAGTCACGGCGCAGTCGGTAGCGTGCTTGGATGCAAAAAAACAATACAAAGCGTCACCAACCATGGTAACGAGAAGTCACGAGTTCGAATCCCGGATGAGGCACGTCAGTCCATCACGACAACGACCTTGCCCCCTGTTCGGGCAGTAACCAGAACGAATGCGGGCTCTCGTGGGTCCTAGCAATTTACCTTTTGCACAATAAAACGATATACTTGAGAATAAGTGATGGATTTAAAAAGAACATAGTAGCATAAAGTCTGCGTCGTCAATAATATGACATGGGAATGGTCATTGATCTCTATCTTTTTCCAGCTACGTCACCGATCAAACTTGCATTGAGCTATTGCTAACCGCGTATAGAGCCTCGCCTGTCATACTGCAATTTCAGCAAAATGGGCTCTTTTCTCGGTGGGATTTTCAGAGGAAAAAAGTTTTATTTTTTACAAAAGTCGCCCCGCCGCTATTGCTTTTACCAGTTGTAAACTACGTTTGTCTTCTTATGCAACCCCTTCCTATCTTGGGTCCATGCTTCTCGAGACGGTTCATATGTTCATTCAGTACCCGAGGCAACTCCACAGTCAACAATGAAAGAGTAAAATCTACTCAAAACTGAAACCGCCAAGGTGTGAACAGCTGTGGATCTCATCGCGCTCTTTAACGTCAAAGGTGAAACCACACGTTATCTCATTGCAAAATAAAATGAAACTAAAAACATCTGAACTCATCTTACTAGGAACATTTCCAGCGGATAAGCAATGAAACCGATCGACCTTGTATTGATTCAGTAGCTTCAGGTATAACAGCACGTCATACCACCAACCGATCGACCTTGAATTGATTCAGTAGCTTCAGGTATAACAAACAACACGTCATACCACCTGTTAACCGCGTTCACCCGAAAAAAAATTTCTTCTGGGCAGAATTATTTGCCAAATATGTTTTACTCGAAATTCGCATCGACGCAATTGCTTGAATGGAAAAACACACCAGTTTTCTGCACATTTGAACGTTTTAATTACAATATACGCTTATTATCCGTTTTGTGAGCAAACGCATTTTTCTTACGGTATAGAACATAACAATAAAATGAAAAAGCAGGGCAAGTAAAGATTACTTGTCTTGAAAAAGTTTGTTGTAATTGTTTATATAATGGATAGGTCTACGTTATCAATAAATACGTTACCAAAAAACGTGAAGGTATTGTTTTCTGTTTTCATTCTTTGTTGTCCTTTGGTGCGACACTGTGGATGCGTGCGACGTTGTACATGTGCGCACGCATGTATATACGTCGCTCATCCTTCTTTGTTACGTTATTATGATACATACGTTACCGTGAAGCGTGTAAATATACATTTATTCTATTTACATTGGTTGTCTTTTGTTTTGTGGGCACAAAACACTTCTGCCTTAAAGTGTTGGCCCACAAAACGAAAGACAAACCACTGTAAATAAAATAAATAAATATTTACACGGATCACGGTAACGTATATATCGGTAACGTATGTATCATTTTAACGTAACAAAGAAGAATGAGCGACGTATAAACATGCGCGCGCACATATACAACGTCACGCGCACACACAGAGTCTTGACAAAGGACAACAAACAATGAAATCAAAAAATCATGAACTTTTAAAACGGTCATGAAAAACCTTGGTCGAGGACTGGGGTTGCCCGGGTTGAAATAGGGCACCCGGATTATCGATTGAAATAGCAAATATATACACATGTACATCCAAACTGGCCCTCTCCCTGACAAGCTAGAAAATTTCCATTTGATCCATCACTCAGCAACGAAGCTTCTGTGGCTCCGTGGTAACTCCGTTGCCTTGTGCGTGAGTGTATCCTTGTCCGCTGGTTCGAGACCCAGCAAAATGACTCTGATATTTTTTTCCTAAAAGTAATCTGTAAAATTTGCTTTTGATTACTATAAGAGGAAACTCGTACCTACGGAGGGTGGGCGGGTCAGTCACGGCGCAGTCGGTAGCGTGCTTGGATGCAAAAAAACAATACAAAGCGTCACCAACCATGGTAACGAGAAGTCACGAGTTCGAATCCCGGATGAGGCACGTCAGTCCATCACGACAACGACCTTGCCCCCTGTTCGGGCAGTAACCAGAACGAATGCGGGCTCTCGTGGGTCCTAGCAATTTACCTTTTGCACAATAAAACGATATACTTGAGAATAAGTGATGGATTTAAAAAGAACATAGTAGCATAAAGTCTGCGTCGTCAATAATATGACATGGGAATGGTCATTGATCTCTATCTTTTTCCAGCTACGTCACCGATCAAACTTGCATTGAGCTATTGCTAACCGCGTATAGAGCCTCGCCTGTCATACTGCAATTTCAGCAAAATGGGCTCTTTTCTCGGTGGGATTTTCAGAGGAAAAAAGTTTTATTTTTTACAAAAGTCGCCCCGCCGCTATTGCTTTTACCAGTTGTAAACTACGTTTGTCTTCTTATGCAACCCCTTCCTATCTTGGGTCCATGCTTCTCGAGACGGTTCATATGTTCATTCAGTACCCGAGGCAACTCCACAGTCAACAATGAAAGAGTAAAATCTACTCAAAACTGAAACCGCCAAGGTGTGAACAGCTGTGGATCTCATCGCGCTCTTTAACGTCAAAGGTGAAACCACACGTTATCTCATTGCAAAATAAAATGAAACTAAAAACATCTGAACTCATCTTACTAGGAACATTTCCAGCGGATAAGCAATGAAACCGATCGACCTTGTATTGATTCAGTAGCTTCAGGTATAACAGCACGTCATACCACCAACCGATCGACCTTGAATTGATTCAGTAGCTTCAGGTATAACAAACAACACGTCATACCACCTGTTAACCGCGTTCACCCGAAAAAAAATTTCTTCTGGGCAGAATTATTTGCCAAATATGTTTTACTCGAAATTCGCATCGACGCAATTGCTTGAATGGAAAAACACACCAGTTTTCTGCACATTTGAACGTTTTAATTACAATATACGCTTATTATCCGTTTTGTGAGCAAACGCATTTTTCTTACGGTATAGAACATAACAATAAAATGAAAAAGCAGGGCAAGTAAAGATTACTTGTCTTGAAAAAGTTTGTTGTAATTGTTTATATAATGGATAGGTCTACGTTATCAATAAATACGTTACCAAAAAACGTGAAGGTATTGTTTTCTGTTTTCATTCTTTGTTGTCCTTTGGTGCGACACTGTGGATGCGTGCGACGTTGTACATGTGCGCACGCATGTATATACGTCGCTCATCCTTCTTTGTTACGTTATTATGATACATACGTTACCGTGAAGCGTGTAAATATACATTTATTCTATTTACATTGGTTGTCTTTTGTTTTGTGGGCACAAAACACTTCTGCCTTAAAGTGTTGGCCCACAAAACGAAAGACAAACCACTGTAAATAAAATAAATAAATATTTACACGGATCACGGTAACGTATATATCGGTAACGTATGTATCATTTTAACGTAACAAAGAAGAATGAGCGACGTATAAACATGCGCGCGCACATATACAACGTCACGCGCACACACAGAGTCTTGACAAAGGACAACAAACAATGAAATCAAAAAATCATGAACTTTTAAAACGGTCATGAAAAACCTTGGTCGAGGACTGGGGTTGCCCGGGTTGAAATAGGGCACCCGGATTATCGATTGAAATAGCAAATATATACACATGTACATCCAAACTGGCCCTCTCCCTGACAAGCTAGAAAATTTCCATTTGATCCATCACTCAGCAACGAAGCTTCTGTGGCTCCGTGGTAACTCCGTTGCCTTGTGCGTGAGTGTATCCTTGTCCGCTGGTTCGAGACCCAGCAAAATGACTCTGATATTTTTTTCCTAAAAGTAATCTGTAAAATTTGCTTTTGATTACTATAAGAGGAAACTCGTACCTACGGAGGGTGGGCGGGTCAGTCACGGCGCAGTCGGTAGCGTGCTTGGATGCAAAAAACAATACAAAGCGTCACCAACCATGGTAACGAGAAGTCACGAGTTCGAATCCCGGATGAGGCACGTCAGTCCATCACGACAACGACCTTGCCCCCTGTTCGGGCAGTAACCAGAACGAATGCGGGCTCTCGTGGGTCCTAGCAATTTACCTTTTGCACAATAAAACGATATACTTGAGAATAAGTGATGGATTTAAAAAGAACATAGTAGCATAAAGTCTGCGTCGTCAATAATATGACATGGGAATGGTCATTGATCTCTATCTTTTTCCAGCTACGTCACCGATCAAACTTGCATTGAGCTATTGCTAACCGCGTATAGAGCCTCGCCTGTCATACTGCAATTTCAGCAAAATGGGCTCTTTTCTCGGTGGGATTTTCAGAGGAAAAAAGTTTTATTTTTTACAAAAGTCGCCCCGCCGCTATTGCTTTTACCAGTTGTAAACTACGTTTGTCTTCTTATGCACCCCCTTCCTATCTTGGGTCCATGCTTCTCGAGACGGTTCATATGTTCATTCAGTACCCGAGGCAACTCCACAGTCAACAATGAAAGAGTAAAATCTACTCAAAACTGAAACCGCCAAGGTGTGAACAGCTGTGGATCTCATCGCGCTCTTTAACGTCAAAGGTGAAACCACACGTTATCTCATTGCAAAATAAAATGAAACTAAAAACATCTGAACTCATCTTACTAGGAACATTTCCAGCGGATAAGCAATGAAACCGATCGACCTTGTATTGATTCAGTAGCTTCAGGTATAACAGCACGTCATACCACCAACCGATCGACCTTGAATTGATTCAGTAGCTTCAGGTATAACAAACAACACGTCATACCACCTGTTAACCGCGTTCACCCGAAAAAAAATTTCTTCTGGGCAGAATTATTTGCCAAATATGTTTTACTCGAAATTCGCATCGACGCAATTGCTTGAATGGAAAACACACCAGTTTTCTGCACATTTGAACGTTTTAATTACAATATACGCTTATTATCCGTTTTGTGAGCAAACGCATTTTTCTTACGGTATAGAACATAACAATAAAATGAAAAAGCAGGGCAAGTAAAGATTACTTGTCCTGAAAAAGTTTGTTGTAATTGTTTATATAATGGATAGGTCTACGTTATCAATAAATACGTTACCAAAAAACGTGAAGGTATTGTTTTCTGTTTTCATTCTTTGTTGTCCTTTGGTGCGACACTGTGGATGCGTGCGACGTTGTACATGTGCGCACGCATGTATATACGTCGCTCATCCTTCTTTGTTACGTTATTATGATACATACGTTACCGTGAAGCGTGTAAATATACATTTATTCTATTTACATTGGTTGTCTTTTGTTTTGTGGGCACAAAACACTTCTGCCTTAAAGTGTTGGCCCACAAAACGAAAGACAAACCACTGTAAATAAAATAAATAAATATTTACACGGATCACGGTAACGTATATATCGGTAACGTATGTATCATTTTAACGTAACAAAGAAGAATGAGCGACGTATAAACATGCGCGCGCACATATACAACGTCACGCGCACACACAGAGTCTTGACAAAGGACAACAAACAATGAAATCAAAAAATCATGAACTTTTAAAACGGTCATGAAAAACCTTGGTCGAGGACTGGGGTTGCCCGGGTTGAAATAGGGCACCCGGATTATCGATTGAAATAGCAAATATATACACATGTACATCCAAACTGGCCCTCTCCCTGACAAGCTAGAAAATTTCCATTTGATCCATCACTCAGCAACGAAGCTTCTGTGGCTCCGTGGTAACTCCGTTGCCTTGTGCGTGAGTGTATCCTTGTCCGCTGGTTCGAGACCCAGCAAAATGACTCTGATATTTTTTTCCTAAAAGTAATCTGTAAAATTTGCTTTTGATTACTATAAGAGGAAACTCGTACCTACGGAGGGTGGGCGGGTCAGTCACGGCGCAGTCGGTAGCGTGCTTGGATGCAAAAAACAATACAAAGCGTCACCAACCATGGTAACGAGAAGTCACGAGTTCGAATCCCGGATGAGGCACGTCAGTCCATCACGACAACGACCTTGCCCCCTGTTCGGGCAGTAACCAGAACGAATGCGGGCTCTCGTGGGTCCTAGCAATTTACCTTTTGCACAATAAAACGATATACTTGAGAATAAGTGATGGATTTAAAAAGAACATAGTAGCATAAAGTCTGCGTCGTCAATAATATGACATGGGAATGGTCATTGATCTCTATCTTTTTCCAGCTACGTCACCGATCAAACTTGCATTGAGCTATTGCTAACCGCGTATAGAGCCTCGCCTGTCATACTGCAATTTCAGCAAAATGGGCTCTTTTCTCGGTGGGATTTTCAGAGGAAAAAAGTTTTATTTTTTACAAAAGTCGCCCCGCCGCTATTGCTTTTACCAGTTGTAAACTACGTTTGTCTTCTTATGCACCCCCTTCCTATCTTGGGTCCATGCTTCTCGAGACGGTTCATATGTTCATTCAGTACCCGAGGCAACTCCACAGTCAACAATGAAAGAGTAAAATCTACTCAAAACTGAAACCGCCAAGGTGTGAACAGCTGTGGATCTCATCGCGCTCTTTAACGTCAAAGGTGAAACCACACGTTATCTCATTGCAAAATAAAATGAAACTAAAAACATCTGAACTCATCTTACTAGGAACATTTCCAGCGGATAAGCAATGAAACCGATCGACCTTGTATTGATTCAGTAGCTTCAGGTATAACAGCACGTCATACCACCAACCGATCGACCTTGAATTGATTCAGTAGCTTCAGGTATAACAAACAACACGTCATACCACCTGTTAACCGCGTTCACCCGAAAAAAAATTTCTTCTGGGCAGAATTATTTGCCAAATATGTTTTACTCGAAATTCGCATCGACGCAATTGCTTGAATGGAAAACACACCAGTTTTCTGCACATTTGAACGTTTTAATTACAATATACGCTTATTATCCGTTTTGTGAGCAAACGCATTTTTCTTACGGTATAGAACATAACAATAAAATGAAAAAGCAGGGCAAGTAAAGATTACTTGTCCTGAAAAAGTTTGTTGTAATTGTTTATATAATGGATAGGTCTACGTTATCAATAAATACGTTACCAAAAAACGTGAAGGTATTGTTTTCTGTTTTCATTCTTTGTTGTCCTTTGGTGCGACACTGTGGATGCGTGCGACGTTGTACATGTGCGCACGCATGTATATACGTCGCTCATCCTTCTTTGTTACGTTATTATGATACATACGTTACCGTGAAGCGTGTAAATATACATTTATTCTATTTACATTGGTTGTCTTTTGTTTTGTGGGCACAAAACACTTCTGCCTTAAAGTGTTGGCCCACAAAACGAAAGACAAACCACTGTAAATAAAATAAATAAATATTTACACGGATCACGGTAACGTATATATCGGTAACGTATGTATCATTTTAACGTAACAAAGAAGAATGAGCGACGTATAAACATGCGCGCGCACATATACAACGTCACGCGCACACACAGAGTCTTGACAAAGGACAACAAACAATGAAATCAAAAAATCATGAACTTTTAAAACGGTCATGAAAAACCTTGGTCGAGGACTGGGGTTGCCCGGGTTGAAATAGGGCACCCGGATTATCGATTGAAATAGCAAATATATACACATGTACATCCAAACTGGCCCTCTCCCTGACAAGCTAGAAAATTTCCATTTGATCCATCACTCAGCAACGAAGCTTCTGTGGCTCCGTGGTAACTCCGTTGCCTTGTGCGTGAGTGTATCCTTGTCCGCTGGTTCGAGACCCAGCAAAATGACTCTGATATTTTTTTCCTAAAAGTAATCTGTAAAATTTGCTTTTGATTACTATAAGAGGAAACTCGTACCTACGGAGGGTGGGCGGGTCAGTCACGGCGCAGTCGGTAGCGTGCTTGGATGCAAAAAAACAATACAAAGCGTCACCAACCATGGTAACGAGAAGTCACGAGTTCGAATCCCGGATGAGGCACGTCAGTCCATCACGACAACGACCTTGCCCCCTGTTCGGGCAGTAACCAGAACGAATGCGGGCTCTCGTGGGTCCTAGCAATTTACCTTTTGCACAATAAAACGATATACTTGAGAATAAGTGATGGATTTAAAAAGAACATAGTAGCATAAAGTCTGCGTCGTCAATAATATGACATGGGAATGGTCATTGATCTCTATCTTTTTCCAGCTACGTCACCGATCAAACTTGCATTGAGCTATTGCTAACCGCGTATAGAGCCTCGCCTGTCATACTGCAATTTCAGCAAAATGGGCTCTTTTCTCGGTGGGATTTTCAGAGGAAAAAAGTTTTATTTTTTACAAAAGTCGCCCCGCCGCTATTGCTTTTACCAGTTGTAAACTACGTTTGTCTTCTTATGCAACCCCTTCCTATCTTGGGTCCATGCTTCTCGAGACGGTTCATATGTTCATTCAGTACCCGAGGCAACTCCACAGTCAACAATGAAAGAGTAAAATCTACTCAAAACTGAAACCGCCAAGGTGTGAACAGCTGTGGATCTCATCGCGCTCTTTAACGTCAAAGGTGAAACCACACGTTATCTCATTGCAAAATAAAATGAAACTAAAAACATCTGAACTCATCTTACTAGGAACATTTCCAGCGGATAAGCAATGAAACCGATCGACCTTGTATTGATTCAGTAGCTTCAGGTATAACAGCACGTCATACCACCAACCGATCGACCTTGAATTGATTCAGTAGCTTCAGGTATAACAAACAACACGTCATACCACCTGTTAACCGCGTTCACCCGAAAAAAAATTTCTTCTGGGCAGAATTATTTGCCAAATATGTTTTACTCGAAATTCACATCGACGCAATTGCTTGAATGGAAAACACACCAGTTTTCTGCACATTTGAACGTTTTAATTACAATATACGCTTATTATCCGTTTTGTGAGCAAACGCATTTTTCTTACGGTATAGAACATAACAATAAAATGAAAAAGCAGGGCAAGTAAAGATTACTTGTCTTGAAAAAGTTTGTTGTAATTGTTTATATAATGGATAGGTCTACGTTATCAATAAATACGTTACCAAAAAACGTGAAGGTATTGTTTTCTGTTTTCATTCTTTGTTGTCCTTTGGTGCGACACTGTGGATGCGTGCGACGTTGTACATGTGCGCACGCATGTATATTCGTCGCTCATCCTTCTTTGTTACGTTATTATGATACATACGTTACCGTGAAGCGTGTAAATATACATTTATTCTATTTACATTGGTTGTCTTTTGTTTTGTGGGCACAAAACACTTCTGCCTTAAAGTGTTGGCCCACAAAACGAAAGACAAACCACTGTAAATAAAATAAATAAATATTTACACGGATCACGGTAACGTATATATCGGTAACGTATGTATCATTTTAACGTAACAAAGAAGAATGAGCGACGTATAAACATGCGCGCGCACATATACAACGTCACGCGCACACACAGAGTCTTGACAAAGGACAACAAACAATGAAATCAAAAAATCATGAACTTTTAAAACGGTCATGAAAAACCTTGGTCGAGGACTGGGGTTGCCCGGGTTGAAATAGGGCACCCGGATTATCGATTGAAATAGCAAATATATACACATGTACATCCAAACTGGCCCTCTCCCTGACAAGCTAGAAAATTTCCATTTGATCCATCACTCAGCAACGAAGCTTCTGTGGCTCCGTGGTAACTCCGTTGCCTTGTGCGTGAGTGTACCCTTGTCCGCTGGTTCGAGACCCAGCAAAATGACTCTGATATTTTTTTCCTAAAAGTAATCTGTAAAATTTGCTTTTCATTACTATAAGAGGAAACTCGTACCTACGGAGGGTGGGCGGGTCAGTCACGGCGCAGTCGGTAGCGTGCTTGGATGCAAAAAAACAATACAAAGCGTCACCAACCATGGTAACGAGAAGTCACGAGTTCGAATCCCGGATGAGGCACGTCAGTCCATCACGACAACGACCTTGCCCCCTGTTCGGGCAGTAACCAGAACGAATGCGGGCTCTCGTGGGTCCTAGCAATTTACCTTTTGCACAATAAAACGATATACTTGAGAATAAGTGATGGATTTAAAAAGAACATAGTAGCATAAAGTCTGCGGCGTCAATAATATGACATGGGAATGGTCATTGATCTCTATCTTTTTCCAGCTACGTCACCGATCAAACTTGCATTGAGCTATTGCTAACCGCGTATAGAGCCTCGCCTGTCATACTGCAATTTCAGCAAAATGGGCTCTTTTCTCGGTGGGATTTTCAGAGGAAAAAAGTTTTATTTTTTACAAAAGTCGCCCCGCCGCTATTGCTTTTACCAGTTGTAAACTACGTTTGTCTTCTTATGCAACCCCTTCCTATCTTGGGTCCATGCTTCTCGAGACGGTTCATATGTTCATTCAGTACCCGAGGCAACTCCACAGTCAACAATGAAAGAGTAAAATCTACTCAAAACTGAAACCGCCAAGGTGTGAACAGCTGTGGATCTCATCGCGCTCTTTAACGTCAAAGGTGAAACCACACGTTATCTCGTTGCAAAATAAAATGAAACTAAAAACATCTGAACTCATCTTACTAGGAACATTTCCAGCGGATAAGCAATGAAACCGATCGACCTTGTATTGATTCAGTAGCTTCAGGTATAACAGCACGTCATACCACCAACCGATCGACCTTGAATTGATTCAGTAGCTTCAGGTATAACAAACAACACGTCATACCACCTGTTAACCGCGTTCACCCGAAAAAAAATTTCTTCTGGGCAGAATTATTTGCCAAATATGTTTTACTCGAAATTCGCATCGACGCAATTGCTTGAATGGAAAACACACCAGTTTTCTGCACATTTGAACGTTTTAATTACAATATACGCTTATTATCCGTTTTGTGAGCAAACGCATTTTTCTTACGGTATAGAACATAACAATAAAATGAAAAAGCAGGGCAAGTAAAGATTACTTGTCTTGAAAAAGTTTGTTGTAATTGTTTATATAATGGATAGGTCTACGTTATCAATAAATACGTTACCAAAAAACGTGAAGGTATTGTTTTCTGTTTTCATTCTTTGTTGTCCTTTGGTGCGACACTGTGGATGCGTGCGACGTTGTACATGTGCGCACGCATGTATATACGTCGCTCATCCTTCTTTGTTACGTTATTATGATACATACGTTACCATGAAGCGTGTAAATATACATTTATTCTATTTACATTGGTTGTCTTTTGTTTTGTGGGCACAAAACACTTCTGCCTTAAAGTGTTGGCCCACAAAACGAAAGACAAACCACTGTAAATAAAATAAATAAATATTTACACGGATCACGGTAACGTATATATCGGTAACGTATGTATCATTTTAACGTAACAAAGAAGAATGAGCGACGTATAAACATGCGTGCGCACATATACAACGTCACGCGCACACACAGAGTCTTGACAAAGGACAACAAACAATGAAATCAAAAATCAATAACTTCATGTTATTTGATAAAGTAAATATGTATCGGTAACAAATTTATCATGTGAATATTTTTCGCAGATTGTTGAAAACAAGAAATCTTTTTTATCCCATTGTCTTTTATTGTTATGTAACAAACTGTAGCGTTGGCCCACAAAACGTAACACAAGCAACTGAAAAAAAAAAAAAAAAAAAAAAAAGAAAAACATTAACACGCAATAAGGTAGTGAATGTATCATGTATACAATTTCAACAAACGCTTTCAAGACAAGTAATCCTTACTTGCCATGTTTTACTTTTATTGTAATGTACCATACCGCAAGAATGAGGTGCTGGCTCACAAAACAGACAAAACACAATGAAAATGAAAGTAATTGCACACTAAATGGTAACGTATGTATCGGTAACGTATCACCACTGTATGTGTCACATTAACGAAACAAAAAAGGATGAGCCATGCAAAATCATACGTGCCCACATATACAACGCTGCACGCACCCACAGAGTCGTGACAAAAGACAACAAACAATGAAATCAAAAAACAATTTGCCTCAGTAACAATCGGACGCGCGGTTTTAGGATCGTGCGCCCCCTGCGAATTTTGCGTGCAATAGAATCTGCTGAGATTGTAGAGTTAGAGGAAAGTCCTTTGTCACAACTGTTGTATATGTGCTCACCTCTGTTTTTTCGTCGCTAATTCTCATTTGTTACGTAAATATGATTTATACGTTACCGATAAATACGTAACCGTGTAGCGTGTAAATACTTTTTCATTGTTTATTGTCCGTTTTGTGAGCAAACGCCTTTTTCTTACGGTTTACTACATTACAATAATAAGAAAAGGCAGGGCAAGTAAAGATTACTTGTCTTGAAACAGTTTGTTGAAATTGTTAATATAATAGATAGATCTACGTTATCAAAACATACGTTACCAAAAATCGTGAAGGTATTGTTTTCTGATTTCATTCTTTGTTGTCCTTTGGTGCGACACTGTGGATACGTGCGACGTTGTATATGTGCGCAAGTATGTATATACGTCGCTCATTCTTCTTTGTTACGTTATTATGATACATACGTTACCATGAAGCGTGTAAATATACATTTATTCTATTTACATTGGTTGTCTTTTGTTTTGTGGGCACAAAACACTTCTGTCTTAAAGTGTTGGCCCACAAAACGAAAGACAAACCAATGTAAATAAAATAAATAAATATTTACACGGATCACGGTAACGTATATATCGGTAACGTATGTATCATTTTAACGTAACAAAGAAGAATGAGCGACGTATAAACATGCGTGCGCACATATACAACGTCACGCGCACACACAGAGTCTTGACAAAGGACAACAAACAATGAAATCAAAAAACAATATCTTCATGTTATTTGATAAAGTAAGTATGTATCGGAAACAAATTTATCATGTGAATATTTTTGTTGAAAACAAGAAATCTTTTTTATCCCATTCTCTTTTATTGTTATGTCACAAACTATAGCGTTGGTCCACAAAACGTAAAACAAGCAATTGAAAAAAAAAAAAAAAAGGAAAAACATTAACACGCAATAAGGTAGTGTATGTATCATGTATACAATTTCAAAAAACGCTTTCAAGACAAGTAATCCTTACTTGCCATGTTTTTCTTTTATTGTAATGTACTATACCGCAAGAATGAGGTGCTGGCTCACAAAACAGACAAAAAAACAATGAAAATGAAAGTAATTACACGCTAAATGGTAACGTATGTATCGGTAACGTATGAATAATTTTAACGTAACCAAGAAGAATGAGCGACGTCAGCAATGGAAAAATGGAAATGGGAAAAAAAAAAATAAAAACAAACAATGAAATCAAAATACAATATTGCCTCGGTAACATTCGGACGCAGGAGTTTTAAGAGCGTGCATCCCCTGTGAATTTTGCGTGCAATAGAATCCGTAGAGATTGTAGAGTTAGAGGAAAGTCATTTGTCACGACTGTTGTATATGTGCTCACCTCTGTTTTTACGTCGCTAATTCTCATTTGTTACGTAAATATGA
This sequence comes from Lingula anatina, assembly GCF_051362555.1. NCBI lineage: Eukaryota > Metazoa > Brachiopoda > Lingulata > Lingulida > Lingulidae > Lingula > Lingula anatina. Next base: position 1,094,021 of record NW_028257603.1, read on the forward strand.
TACATACGTTATCGATAATACTTTACAATGTAGCGTGTAAATAATTGTTTATATAATAGATAGGTCTACGTTATCAATACATGCGTTACCAAAAAAAAAAAAAAAATAATAAATAAATAAAAAATAAAGGTATTGTTTTCTGATTTTTTTTGTTTGTTGTCCTTTGGTGCGACACTGTGGATGCGTGCGACGTTGTACATGTGCGCACGCATGTATATACGTCGCTCATTCTTCTTTGTTACGTTATTATGATACATTCGTTACCATGAAGCGTGTAAATATACATTTATTCTATTAACATTGGTTGTCTTTTGTTTTGTGGGCACAAAACACTTCTGTCTTAAAGTGTTGGCCCACAAAACGAAAGACAAACCAATGTAAATAGAATAAATAAATATTTACACGGATCACGGTAACGTATGTATCGGTAAAGTATGTATCATTTTAAAGTAACAAAGAAGAATGAGCGACGTATAAACATGCGTGCGCACATATATACAACGCCGCATGCACCCACAGAGTCTCGACAAAGGACAACAAACAATGAAATCAGAAAACAATATCTTCATGTTATTTGGCAACGTATGTATTGATAATGCTTCTATCATATAAATAATTTCAACAAACAGTTTTAAGATAAGTAATCTTTACTTGCCCTGTTTTTCTTTTTATTGTAATGTAGTATACCGTAAGACAGCGGCCCATAAAACGAATTTTAGGATCGTGTGCCCCCTGCGAATATTGCGTGCATTAGAATCTATGGAGATCGTAAAGTTAGAGGAAAGTCTGCCTTGCGAGTCGCAAGGGCCAAATGAGATGTCACTTCAAGCAGGGACGCTAATTGCAAGGTGCGATGGCCGTGGAAATTGTATCCATATCTCTAGTTTGTCTTGCTATCTGCGTGCGTAGCAGGCACACACCACTATATTGAAGAGAAAGCAATGCACGGCGAATGTAGTTCCCTTTTGCCCCACACTTGCCTCACACGCTTGTGATGACGCACTAACCGCGTACAACAGTTTTACCTACTGTTCTTCTTTTTTCTTCTTCTTTCTACCCTTTAAGGTTTTTTCTTGCATTTTGGGGGCATATTAGAAGCTGAAATAAGCAAAATTTGAAAAATTTGAAAATTGTTGTACAGGTTGCACAGTCGTCGTTAATTGTCGAGACACGAGTGTGCGGCCTGAGTACATCTTTTATAATCCTGGCATATGGGTGACGCACGTGCGACGCACTTCCGCCCTGCTTTCGACTTTGATCGTTAGTTGTGAGGGCGTGCCGTGCGCCGCAATCAACACGAAAATGGCGCCTGCTCTTTCCTTGCTTGCGACGTGTGTCTTGGACCACGCATGTCCCACTTGCGAACTCCTTGCGAGCGAAGCAAGTTATGTTTGCGGCCTTGCTGTTCACAGGTTATTCGTAGAATCTTTTGGACATGTTCAACATCGACTCACACGAAGCAGCCAAACTGTTGGGTGGCCTGTCCAACCTTCAGCCAACAACAACAAAAAAAAAAAGCCTGGTATGTGCTGCTTTGGACAGAATGTCATTGAAATTTTCCGGGCGATAATCGCTGGCCGCCGCCAGCCTTTCGTATGATTGTAAAAAGGTGATATCTCCATGCCCAATATCAATGGCATACCAATCCAAAACGACCACCCCCGTTCTCTTTATGACTTTAATTGTCGTGTTATTTGTAATCCTAGAGATGAATTTGACTGCAAAGCAGCCATATTTCCACGCGGCGATAATACGCATGCGGAGAAAGCTCTTCGTTGAGGGTGTTTTTTATTTATTTTTATTATTTTATTTATTTATTTATTTGGAGAACGGACGAAAATCAGTGTGCGCGCAGGATGTCATCCATAAAAATAAAAAAAGGGTGGCCTAATCAAACTCTTCAATGTAAAAATATCGGAGCACATCTACTGCAATTTGCCTGGATTGTGCCCGCGTGCAAACAGCTCTTCTCGCGAGATTTCTCGATAGCTGACCTTTTCACGTTAGCTGCCATAATGGGTAAATCTTGTGTTACTTACTTCAAATAAATCGTGTAAAATCTGCACTTCAGACCAACATCTGTTATTGAGGGATATGTCCAAAGTTCGTTGATAGTCATATTGTTCTCTGGTAGTCTCTAATTTATTCAGAGATTTTTATAAGATGGAAAAGAACACTTTAAATTCTAGTTGAACTCCAGGCCGGAATGCATGATCTCTCCACAAAACATGTTTTTTGCTCACACTACCCGTACCACGTCTTTGGTTTAGTCTCACGAGTTACGAGATAATAGTACCCACAACATTCATTTATTAGTTTCTATTGGTTTAGTATTAAAATGGCAACATGACGTTAACTTTAATCTTTGACATTGACCAAAAAATAAGAGGGGGGCGATGATGTATAGAGAAAATTTAGGTCTGCAGTAAATCCATTAAGGCATTTTATGAGACCTTACTGTTATATTCCAGGTATTTCCCGAGACAAATGGCATAAGAGGAGGTCCACGGGTGGGCGTATGATCCCACTCCGTAAGAAGAGGAAGTTTGAGTTGGGAAGACCCCCTGCACACACCAAGGTATGGTGGCAAAGCCAACGCAAACTTTTAAGAAAGCGGCTGCTGGAGTCGTATATTGGAGTTTTCCCGTTTTAGCTCGAATATCCCTATGAGGTCACTGTTTCTGGGATAAGTCAGTACATCTAATAAAAGTTACATGAAAGCATCCTTGAGGTGGTATTTTTGCATGTGTTGGGTTTCATATATGTGTGTGTGTGTGTGTATTGCATATGTATTTAGTCAGCATTGTAAACACTAATGAGGGGAGGGTGCAGTTTAGATTCTTAGGTCCTGGCAGCTCAAAAAGTCAGTTAGATTGAAACATTTAGCCTTCACACTGGATATTAATCCAGAGACATTTTCTTTTCCAGCTCGGAGGCAAGCGTATCCACACTGTGCGAACACGTGGTGGTAACAAAAAGTTCAGAGCTCTAAGGCTGGACACTGGCAACTTCTCCTGGGGCTCTGAAGGTAAGACTGACCTCCTAGTGCAGGGTTTTTTAAAAACCTCTATTAATGTATGAACTATAAATAATATGACTGATTTATTTCCTGGGCCCGATGTTTTTATAGCGCAGGGTGGAAAAAAATCTAATTCTAGTATTGTATTGATTTGAATGAAGGTGGCTGATTTAGTTAGGGCTCCAGGTTTTTCCTCCATTAAGTTTCGAATTTAAGAAAAATATTATTATTTTTATAGGACTTTAACTTTGGAAAACAGTGGGGCTTGAATACTGGACATAAGATATTACAGGATGAAGTGAAGACATTGATTATGTTGCTCTTGTCCAATTTGATGTCCAGTCATTTTGTGTTGAAATAACTGAATGAGATACTTTCGTAAGAAGTATATTGCAGTTTTAGTCTGAGTTGGGGTTTGAAAACTTAGACATAAAAACATGGAAATTTTTCAAATGCATGTAGCATGTTTTCAATGGCGTCCTTTTGGTTTTCAGCCATCACAAGGAAAACTAGGATAATTGACGTGCTCTACAATGCCTCTAACAATGAGTTGGTCCGTACCAAGACCCTCGTCAAGAGTGCCATCGTCCAGATTGATGCCACGCCCCTAAGACAGTGGTACGAGGCACATTACTGTGCCCCTCTTGGTCGCAAGAAGGGAGTGAAACTGGTGAGTCTGAGCTTTCTTACTCCGGGGTAGAGCAAATCATAGATCAGACAAGCTGTCATAGAAATTGAATGAAAAGCCATATTTGTTGTATTTATTTTTGTCTTTAACTTAATATGAGCTAGCATTTTGAATTGCAAAAGTAAGATTGGCTCTGCTCCATATAATAGCAATATGCTAAGAGTAATTTGGTTTGGACGACCTATGTTGGACTATGTATTTACTTGCCCTCATCTTGTGGCTAGTGCTTCAAACACAAAAATGATTAAAATTTATACTAATTAGCATTATCACTAGTAGTCAAGTTGTTGTTGGTACTACATAAGTACATATGTAAAGAAGGCTCGCATCGTTTAAGGATTTTAGACAATAGTTATTTTGGATTTTTTATTGGTATTTGAAATGTGTACATATGCCTGATGCATTTTCAGTCAGAGCAAGAAGAGGCAGCTTTGAACAAGAAACGCTCCAAGAAGACCCAGAAGAAGTACGATGAGAGGAAGAAAGTGGCCAAAGTAGAGCAGGCCTTGGAAGAACAGTTTATGACTGGGAGAGTCATGGGTGAGTTGAGAAAGCAAGAAGTAGTTTTCAAATAATCTGAAATTGTTGATAATTAAAGAAATTGAGGACTAAGCATGTCACGGTGTTGGGCTTGGAGATTGTACAAATAAAAAAAATCTTTTTTGTATGCATTTGTTGCTAGGTAGTATTGGTAGTATTGCAGTGTCTTTTTAAATTTTCATTTAAATTTCCAATTATCACGTGTACAGCATTATTACAAAATTTTTATCAGAATTAACCTTTGAACAAGTGCCTTTAATTTAAAAATTTCCATAACAAATGAGAAAAATTTATCTGGGTCCCTTTGATGTAAATACCTAGAACCAGTGGCGAATTTTAGTCACTGTGACAGTTGTCTGTTGCCTTTATTAAACATTGCCCATGCAAACTAGTCCAACCAGCTGAATGAAACTGCAGGCTAGGTGATGATAGTTCTCAGGCAGATAGAGGTTGTTGCTGTTATAGCAATACAAACACCTCTGATGTGATGCCTCCTTGTCATAGTTACACTGATAGTCGCAGTAAAAATTAAACTGGTTCTGATTGATTCTTATTTCCATGTAAAACTCAGACATGAGCTTTTTCTGCGAAATCACTGAATTCCTCCTTTTTACATGACCCCAGAGCAATTAAATCCCCAATAATTTATGTAAGGTGTTTGGGTCACAAAATATGTGCATTTTTTTCTAAAACCTGGGTTCATGTCTGAAACTAGATTTTCATTGTGGTAATTAAAAGATTACAGTTTTTGAAAAGGGAAAGTGATAGTTTGTGATAGATTACTGTACTTCGTCTGACAGGAACAATTATAATATCACTTAAGGTAGGATAGCATGACTGAAGATAGGGAAGAATATTGTTGATATGTTATTGATTTGGTTGATGATTAAATAGCATGGATATAAATAGCATCACTGAGAAGAAACAAATTGGAGCATGGATGTAAAAAGCGTGCAATATTCCCAAGTGCCAAGGGAAGTATATGATATGTAAAATATATCCCAACCAATTTATAAATAGGTATTTCTTTAAGAAGTCACCAACATGTTAATCAGTACATATTTATTGAATAGTTTTTCTTTGCATTTATTAGTTAAACTTATGGTTCTTATTATTATTTCATTTCAGCTGCGATCTCTTCACGTCCTGGCCAGTGTGGCAGATGTGATGGCTACGTTCTGGAAGGAAAAGAACTAGAATTCTATTTGAGAAAGATCAAGCAGAAGAAGGGCAAATAGACTGAAAAATACTGACCAACCAATTTCATTCTGTAAAAACTTGAGAGAAAAGGAAGAATATGTATTATGAATAAAAAATGTGAACTGAGTCATTTTGGTTCTCTTTTTTCGTCATTGAAAGATAATGAGCAATTCTTTGAAGGAACTTCACTTGGTTTATACGTGTAGGATAATATTACGATAGTAGAAGACATTTTCTGTCCTTGGAATTGTAATAAAAGATATTCTTAATTCTATATACTTGACAAACTGCCAAAAGGATTTAGGCCTCAGTTGATGAATTTTCATAGTAGAAAATAATTTCTGACATTGAAACCGCAATACCTACCCACTTCTGTGATATACGACCATCGACTGTGCAGGCATTTTTTGCTCTAGAATTTCCCTATTCCTTCCTCTGAGTGAAAATGAATCAGTAACTTCTAATTATTCAGTAGGAAGATCAGTATCAAAAAATGTGTAACTTGTGTTTAAAATTCTCCCTTTCGTATGTTCTGGACTTTTGGTATCAAGTGTGGCAAATTCATACAAATAATTTGCCCCCTGCAAGTTTGGGGGGGGGGGGGGGGGGGGGGCAGGCAACAATTTGACCAGGAATAGGTCTGCTCTAAATCCATATTTGGTCTAGATGTTTAGAACAAACGAGACTCACAACAACTGGTTCACTTCACGCAAAAGGCCCCTCCTTGCCCCCTCCCCATGTGCAGCATACAAAAATTGGCACGGCCATGGACATATCTATTGAATATCTAGTGAAAAATGATTCTCTGGCCTTGGTAGACGGACCCCCCCCCCCCCCCCCCCCGCCTCTGAAATTTGCTGGCTACAGACCCCACCCCCCTCCACCTTTGCCTCAATGGAGTTTTAAAAAACTTGTATATAATGTGTCTGAAATTACTTAACTTATCACGGAAGGGGTGATAAATCGTTTCCTCAGAATAACGATGTCTTATTTCAAGCACACCCCCTCCCCCCTCCCCCCCCCCCCAAAAAAAAAGAAACTGAAATTGATTTTCATCCTAAAGTTATTAAATTTTCTTCATGCTCAGTGGCAAAGTCAACTGTTCGCATACACAAAATTAATCCAATAATTTCTTTTTTTTTAATCCATAACCACACGTGAAGAATGTGCAATACGATTACGTCGGCCTTTCTAAACTCAAATCTATGATACACGTGTACCTTTAAAGTCAATTTCATTTCACCTCTCTCTCTATATATATTTAACCATTTGGCAGTTTGAAGAATGAGCGGCCAGATGATAAGCTGATTTTTTTTTAAACTTCGATTAAAATAGCATTTTTTTAATCAGATATTTTTGTCTACAAAAATAACGTCTTACAGTGACATAAAGAAAAAAATAAATGTTTATAAAAATATTTTAAAAAAACTTTCACGTTTAAAGTCACATCTACTGTCCCCTTAAATCTAAACAATAAAACAAATTCTTCTTTAAAGGCAAACATGAAATCATTAATTTTGAATGGACTTTTTGGCTAGTGCGTGCACAATATGACGTCATGCAACCTTTGTAAAGGGCATGTACTTCCCACAATGCATTTCACCTCAATATGTCGTTCGCCATGATTGGTAATTGAAAGGGAACCTTCCTAAAATCTGGAGTCATCGAGGTTAGTGCATACGATTCTTGTTAAAATTTCCATTGTTAGTTGTTAAGCGAATTTCGTTGTAAATTTAAGATCAGTTTCAGCTTGCAATATTGCATTAGCTTTGAGTAAATTCGTCCCAAATGCGAGCGATCCCAGGGGAAGTCGCCATGTTTTGATTCGACAAAGAAACACGAAGGGACCTTCTAGTAAGAGCTAAACGAAAGTAGAGAGAGCGTCTCAAACCTAACAAATGCCCGACGCTTGTTGCAGGTGTGGAAGCATGAACGGTAGGACACTCTAAACTCAACATGCACCAAGGAAGTTCCTGGGACGATAGCGTGATGTTGGCCAATGGGGGCCCGGACGTGCAGAGAGGGGGGCACCACCACCACCATCACCCTGGCATGACCCGAAGCAAGGACGACGCGATGGTAGCATACTTCTTTCAGCGGCCACAGCCCGACACTGAGCTCATGGGGTCAACCAAACGCTGGGCGGGCGGGGACGACAGTGTGATTGAACAAGGAATCAAGGTGTGTATTTTACACCTGTTTGTTATTTGGGTTCTCTTTATGTGGGCCCTTTTCACATTTGAGCCCTTTTGCTACTAATATTTTTGTGGACTTTAATATACCCCCTCCCCCCATATCAACACAAATATACATTCAGAGTCTCAGTCTCTCAGTCTCTCTCTCTCTCTCTCTCACATGCAGGCATGTGCACACACATGCACGCATTATTTAACAAGGTACGGTACAAAACATTCAATTTGTTTTCAAATCCATTAGAGAAAGAAAAAGAGAACAGATGGGGAGAGCCTGTGCCATTCCCAAACCCTCACTGCTAGGAGTGTTAGCTGTATAATGAGTGACATATATTTACAGGTGCTTGCACTTTGCCAACATTTCAGTTTCATTGTTGACATAACAAAATTGCAGCCACAAGTACTCCAGTGATTTCTCCACTGGAGCAGTAAATGGAGTAATTTAGCTTTTTTGTCTGGAAAGATAATTGACAATTCTTTGAATGAAATGTTTTTCACTTTCAGGATTAAAATGTGATATTCCCCTCGCGGTGCCAAAATTGTAAAGAAAGTTTTGTGGTGAAAAACGTGTTTTCTCATTGAATAATAGTTTAATTTTGAACCACAGTTTAATAGGAAAAGAAAACGAAGATAAAAGGAGGAAGGCATGGTAGTTGTACATGAGAAAAGTGTTTTACTTTTCATATTAGGTATGAAGAATGCACAAAATTTGTTTAAAGTCGAACAGAGACTGAACTGTTTTATTCATCTGAACGTTCATTCCGTTTTATTTCATTGTCAGCATCCAAGAATAATTATTTTTATTTCTTGCAGCTCCGCACAGGAGCCATTGGCGTGGAAGAGCTAGAGAGAGATTTTCACCATCACATGTCGCTGGATAGGGATGTGAGTACTTTAGAAAATAACCAGGTCCTCATGTGACAGGAATGTTGCTAGATCCCAGTTCTTTTTCCCATTACTTTATGTATGTGGCATCCATCCCATATGCGGAATTAGATGCTATGGGTTAACCCTAACCTGTTCTGTTATCACATGGGGACACAGGACACTCATTCCTATGACTACCATTCGTGTCACACTGGCTAACCCCAACCCTTAGTTATCACATAAGAGCCTGGGACACCACTTCCATTCCTGGGAGTACCAGGTTCCTGTCAAATTCCACCCCTCCCCCTCCCCTCCCCCTTCTGCCAAATGCTGTTGAGCGGTGTTGGATACAGACCATTTTTATTACTGTAGATAATATATGGTTTTCATTTTATTATGTTTTCTTGATTTACAAATAGGCCTACTGAAAATTTTAGTTAAGACATGTGCTTCAAAAGAAAAGAGTTTGGATTTAGACAACAGACTAGTTGTTAATTTAAAGGTACATACGAACCGAGCATCGGTGGAGCGTGGATTCCCAGTAACACATGTAAACCACTTCTACTAGATTCTTATATGACTCAAATAAATTTGACATGCCAAGGGATAAACTGAATAGATCACTCGATCAGCCATAAAAGGCCTTTAGACTGCTCCTTTCTTTAAATTTATGGTTGTAAATTTAACCTACTTCCGTGACCTACTTTCCTGCCCCATTGACATACAGCTTAGAATGCCAGCAGAAAAATCTGTTCAAACATCATTTTTGGGTAAAATCAAACAATGCCTTTTGGTAATTCTCTTAGTTATACTACTTGAAACTATATGCTGGCATTTGGTTAGTTTTTGTGACAAAAAATTGACTTTGTATGTATCTTTAAACTAAATGTTCCATTGGGAATTCGGGGATATCTCAAGTATGTTTCTTCTCATTGATAAATGTGCTTGGTATTTATGAATATGAGAAAGGTACCATTTAGCAGTAAATTTTTAACATGTCCAAGGCATATAAACAATAATATTTGCGATGTTAAATGAATTGAAATTAGATATTTGTATTGATCATTTTGAAGTTGATCATCGAAAAGGCAAGTGTGACAAAGTAGGCCAAATGTCTATAAGGAGATAACACATGGGTGGCAACCATGTTAATTTCTAAATCTGAACAGTGTCAAAAAACTGTATTTTATAAGTTTTTCTTTTTAGCCATAAGTTCTATAAATTACAACAGTTCTGCTGTGGGGTAAGTGTAAAAATAAAATGGAAAAGATGACTAACTTACATACAGATCCATTTTATTTATCAAAAGAGCCACACATGCTATAGTGAAGTATATTTTAGATAATTACAAAAATTATGGATCTCAAAATTGTTAATTTTCCCAATTGAAAAGATCCAGTCCATTTTTCTCCATTTGAAAAGACTGAGTCCATACTGTATATATTCTTTCCCTTCTTTCAGTTAAATCCACGTTCGTTCTGTCTAGGTATGGGTCTTCAATTATATAGTCATTATATTGTTATATTTCCTCGCAGTTAAATTATTTGCCATTGGCTAAAAGGCTAAATTTTTTTGAAGATGATTGGCATCAAAGTCAGTTTGCCTCTAGACATATTGTATGATGGCAAATGCTAGTGGCATGTTTAGTATATGACTGAAAAAGCAAGTGTCCAATTCACTCACAACTAAATAACTGAGACAGTGAGTGTACTCCAGCCTCACTTTATCATACTGAACATGTAGATAAAATTTTGGTAAGATAGCGAAGAAAATTAACTTAGGCTTCAAAATCTTTTCGTTGTCGATTTATAATTGGTTTGAACCCAAATTAAGATTTTGCTGAAATTCTTCATTTAATTGGCTTTAACAAAAGTTTTGTCCAAGTATGTCATTGGAATAATTGGTAAGAACACGTGGCTATATTACGTTATAATAGGCTCAGTTGTACCTAAATGCATCTCAAGCAACCTTGTCAATCTATTTTCAGTCCAGTTCATGGGTGTACATTAACAGTGTGCATGAAATTAGCTACTTATCACAGAAACCTGACCTTAAATCTCTATATTATAAGATTAATGGGGTGTTTTTATCTGAAAAGTAATCTCAATACTTTTGAAGGAAAAAAGGAGATTAAATGAATCTAAAAAATGAACTGACATCATTGAAGGGGACACTGGTGATTATAATAGCAATAATAATGATAATAGGTTGAAAAAAAGTAAATGAAATGGGAGATTGTCCGTTAGTTGAAAAAGGAGATATTCTGCCCCATATGTAATTCCACTTTTTCTGAGCATGTCATAACAGAACTCTCAAGCTGCTAAGGATGATAAAAACCTTTCTTAGTGTAATTGGTGTTTATATATCTTAAAGGTGTGTTGAAATTAGTACCTGTTGATAAATATTAATTTTTACGAATCAAAAGATATAAAAACAGACGTTGCATTTGGTTCATCGAAGGAGATGCCACTTTTATGTGACCTCGAACTGATAATTAGCAGAACATTACAAAGCGAGCAGCTGGCATATTAAAAATTGTTTTTCTCACTCTTTGCCCTTTGCGTGAATGAGGTCACACTGATGACACAGATTTTTTTTTCACTGGCAGTCTGTTTGTTTATCACCGGGTTGAGGCATTTATTGGCATTTAAGCCTATTTTGTTTTATAAAGTAATACGATTTTCCCAACAGTAGGGGTTTTCTGACTTTTTTGTTTCTGACAATTTTGAGATTGATGCAGAGGGTCCCCTGCACCCCACACCCCATGCCATAATTTCAGACTTTTTCCACTTAATGGCAGTCTCACCCCTGCATTTAGGCATGTTTTGTGTAATATAGGACAGACACCCTTTGTTTGCATGTGTTATTCTAAATTTCTCAGAGGTTAGACAGTAGAGCTACAGATTTTCGGTTCATTCATGATGATCACGCTGTAATATGACAAGAGTTTATGCTAATGAAAGAAAAAAGCCTTCCATATTTTCACTAGTGCTGTGAAAGATTAAAGTCTGATGAGATAATATAAACTACGTCATGTGTGTTGAGGTTCTGGCGTCAAATATTTATTATGTTAACATACTGCAATATTTACATGATAAGATATGGCCTCACAGTTAACTCGGGCTGTAAAGTCTTTCATCCTCACAATGGCTAAAAATCTTAAACTATATACTGTCATAATAAAAACGAGGAAACCTGCAGACAACCAGCTGAATTAAATTTTTAATTTGTAAATATAGCAACCAACCAAATAGCTCCTTGTGCATTGCAGTTAGAAAATTCAGGAACAAAAGTGTTGTTGCTATGCAGGCCCATTGTGATTAGTACATTGAATTTTAAACCTACCACTCAAATCAGGACATATTGAATAACATTCAAGAAAAGCATGAGCTTCAACACATGATAACCATCATGTTTAATGTACATATACTGGTGCTGATTACCTGCATACATATATGTGATGAATCTGAGAGATTATTGCCATTTGCTTATTACCAGCACAGAATTATTCTTCACTAAACACGGATAAGATTTTTTCGACTATTGGCAGATTTCTTTATTTTTGGGAGTCAAAGATAATATATTTGAGGTCCTTGTAGATCTGTAGGAATGGGAGGGGGGAAGGGGGGTCGGACCTAAAGACACGTTTTCAGACTTTTTCACTTAATGACCGTGCTATCCCAGACTGGGAGACTAGATGACATAAGGCAAAAATAGCGGTTGGTCTGTAAATGGAAAATAATTCTGTTTTACCAACCTGTTTACGCACCACAAAAACTAAATTCATGGCAGTGAAAGTGAGTACACACTATATTAGCTCTGAATCTACATGGACGTGTGTAGAAATGTGAATGAAAATGGGGAGTGAAGATCTCACAATGTGTATACTGTCCAGTCTTTTACATTCCTTTCTGCCTGTCTGGCCATGCTGAACCTAGTTAAAGAGACTAACAATTTTATACCTGCCCCCCTGACAGGTGTTGAGTACAGATATATATCTTGCTCAAATTATATTTGGTACTGCTTTATCCATGAGGGGGAGAGAACACATTCTATAGACAGGTGTGTTGGTGCAGTGTTGCATTAAGAAATAGACTGCAATTGAGGCGTAGCCTTTTGACATTGGTGTAACCATAAACTTCAACTTGGGTTCGACTCTAGACCAATTTGTTTAAGCTGAATTGCTAGCAAATTAAGAGGCCTAACTGAGACTACTGAGTGCCTAAATGTGTTCTTATTTTTTAATTATCATATGTCACCCTTTATAAACACTATTTTTGATAGTGTAAAGATGAGCCAAAATAATCCAACTCTGCAGGTGTAATATTAAGACCCCCCCCCCCAACCGTTACCCCACCCCATTCCTTTGAGGTTAGCAGTCATAGACAGTCAACCTGGAATAAATACAGTAGAATGAGATTCACAGAAAGTAATTTTTTAATTAGATTGTTTTGATAAACAAGCCTGTTGAATAAATTAGGAGATACCCTCAACCAGCTGTTGATTGAAATCTGTCCTCATTTTCAATCCATATTTAATTCTGTCTTCTTTTTCAATATTAATTACATGCTGTCTTGGTTTTCTATCCAAATTGTAATCCATCCTCATTTTCCATCCAAAATGTAATATGTTTCCATTTTAGATCCAGATTGTAATCTGGTCCTAGTTTTCTATCCAAATTGTAATCTGTTCACATTTTCTATCCAGATTGTAATCTTCCCATTTTCTATCCAAGTTGTAATCTTCCCATTTTCTATCCAAGTTGTAATCTGTCCTCATTTTCAATCCAGATCATAATCTGTTCTGTGTTTTTAATCCAGATCAACACTAACGCCAAGAAGCTGTGGGAGCTGGACCATGATGACGGCAAGGGACAGCAGAAGCTGTACAGTCCCTGGGCCTCCAGAGACGACACCTGGGGGGCACCCTCCGCAGGTACTGAAAGAGAAAGAGAGAGTTGTTGGATGCGTGTGTGTGTGTGTGTGTGTGTGTGTGAGAGAGAGAGAGAGAGAGAGAGAGAGAGAGAGAGAGAGAGAGAGAGAGGATTGTTTGGTATGTGTGTGCCTGTGTGTGTTTTTGTGTGTTTGTGTGTGTGTTTGAGAGAGAGAGAGGATTGTTGGGTATTTGTGTGTGAGAGAGAGAATTGTTGGATGTGTAGGTGCATGGGGTGAAAAAGAGGGAGAGACAGAAAGATTTGATGGGGGCCTGTGAAGATGAGAGAGAGAGAGAGAATGGGTAGGTGCATGCGAGAGAAAGAATGTGCTGTTAAAGACAGGTAATGGTTCCCAACAGGTGACTTCTAGACCTAAAGAAAACATTAACCATGTTGAGCAGGAAGTATTTGTGAAGTACTACTGGAGTACAGTGAGAACCAAAGCTTCTATGATTATATCTGAAAAGCCAGAGGGTTCTGATGATGGCTTTTAGGAAGAGTATGAGAAGTTTTGATATCTTTGTAGCTAAATAAATTTCATCTTTAGGTAATTAATGTATGTTAGAATGTGGCAAAAGTTGATTTGATGTTTACTACTTGCTGAAACATGGAACTAAACAATATCCAGAGTTCTGTCTGGAGAATTCGATTAATCTGGTTATCAAGCCTTTGTATTTTGTTGTTTCATCAAATTGCATACGGTTACTTCAGTTTTCTTGCTCAAATTTTCAACCAACTTTGCCAGTCTTCAAGACATCTACTGATAAAAAAAAAAGGTAACTGTCTTTTGATATGATGTAATAACAGAGAAACTCCTGTCCTGTATTTCAGAAGCCAATGCCCTGGGTGTGAACATGGTGGAGTATGTACTGGGTGGGTCCCCCACTGGGAAAGACATGGACTCCAGGCTGAGGCATCTCAAGGGATATGTATGTATACAGAGCACAGACCAGATTGTGTGTTTATTTTATGTTACACTGTGTCATATTGATGTGAATTCATGTGTTGAAATAAGCATTAGATAAAAAAAAATGGTAAAGAAATGAATAAGTTAAAGTTATGATCATTCCCCCCCCCCGATAAATAAATCGATTAAGAATAATAATGTAATAAAAAGAAAAAAAAAACATAAGATGAATTGGTTCAGTTGCATAAATAATAAATGTTGAGACCTCTCAAAGAGCAATGGTATAGACTCTATTGACTGTATTGACCTTCCAGCCCCCGCACCAGCAGGACGTCCCTTCCCAGGTGAAGGAGAAGAAGAGTAAGACACCGTCCCCCTTTGAGGGCGAAAAACCCAACGAACTGAACTCCCAGGATGTCCAGGCTAATGGCATTCTGCAGAATGGGTTGGAAGACAGGTAAGTACATAAAGTCTACAGGGCACCGCGCAACAAATTGGGGCCTTAGTAAACTGGGCAAATTTAAACCATTTGGAGGGGAAAATGATGAAAAGCACTGATTTAGCTAAGCAAAAGATATTGGTGAGGCTACCACCTTAAATATTTAAGGAACTCAACACTTTGAGACAAAGAAAGTCAAGCCAAGTTTCAATGTACTTCTCCATAAAGTCTATTCTATGTAAAAGAGATTATATGCCAGAATTATCTGTCCAGTCTACGTTAATATGGCTTGAGAGTTCAACCCCCTTGGTGAAGTGATAAACCAACCCAACACTTGGTCATCCAGGTTAGCTGGACTTGTTCTGGCTCTACTTGGCTCTGTCTTTGTGGCGTGTGGGAGCTGAATACCCCCACAAGGGGTTTGAGGCATATTCCCTTTCCACAGTGTTGGAGATCAACCAAGTCCCCGGTCCTCTGTGACTGGTGTGGACTGAACCTTGCATATTCCATCAACTTTCTGTAGTCACTAGTTGACCTTGACAGAGGAGAAAGACCATGCAAGGTACATTTCTTGAATAAATGATAAAAAAATATTGATAAGAAATTCTCTTGGGTTCAAGCATATTGTGCTGTTGAGGTGGACTGCAACCCTTGAATATTTACTGAATATCTGACAGGTCTGAATGCATCAATAACATATTACTGTTTGACAGGTCACTAGGAATCTGTAAACTATGACTGAATATATGACAGGTCCCCAGGAAATGAGTAGCTTACCAGATATATTTGATAGGACTTAATGCATCCATAATCAATTACTGTATACATAACAGGTCCCCAGGCAGTCGTCAAACGTCACCCACAGAAGAAGCCGTCAAACAGAACCTCCAGCAGCAGCAGCAGCAGATGCATCAGTTACAGCCAGTGGCACCAGGTGGCGCTGGGGACTTCATCCACCAGCCTGTCTTGGCCCAGAACTCCATGCTGCAGCTGGATGCGCCCCCTTTTGAGCCTGGTGGGATTGAGCCGCTGCAGTTTGACTACTCCAACCAACTTCTTCCCTCCATGGATAGCCCCAACTTTAACATGGAGTATAATCAGCAGGTGGGTTTGTGGTAGATCAGTCATTATTTTAAAGGTTACTTAACAGAAATAGAAAGATGGATGAACGAATGAACAAATAAATAATGAATTCATAATGTCAAAAGTTGTGGCATGCTTTTCAGAAGTTTCTGCTCCTTTTGATTAAAACTATAAATAATCAACTAATATATTAACAATAAACATATTTGAGGGCAATGATTTTTGCAGAAAAGGTTCCATAAACATTAATAATTTCATTTTATCTTTCACAAGTGTTTTTGTAAGCAGGGTGAAACAGTTCTTTATTACTAGTCTGCAGAGAATGTGAAAAAAAGACTTGAAATTTTACATGTTTTTGAATAAAAAAAAATTTCACTTTTTCTTCCAACAGCAAATGATGCGAGAGCAACAGCAGCAACAACAACAGCAGCAGCAGCAGCCAATCCTGCTGGCTGGCGGACAGCAATACGCTCTGGTAGGCACGCAGCAGCAGTTAGGTAAGACCTTCATACTCCTACAGACTCAATGACGTAACATGACTGCTACTGATTAATATACTTCTGATTACCAAAGTGGTTCTTGTTTTATGGCACAGAACCTTGCAGTCACCCCCTTCCCAATCTGCTCAGTGCTTGACTTAAACACTGGGTTTAAGTCAAATAACGGTTAAGTTTTAAGAATCGGTTCTTTTATACGCAGGAACTCAAAGTGCCATTATGAAAAACTTTTGTCAAAGACTCCTTGGGAATTTTTTGCAGAATGGCAATGATGAAAATAAGTCTTGAAAACGGTCCACACATTTCAGTTGGGGTCCCCTTCATGTAGTATCAGTTGTCCCTGTTCTAAAGGACAAACTCGTTTCAACCAAGTACCTAACTCCTTGTGGGCTGCGATATTTGTTGATGCTGATGGGTTCTCAGTCCAAGGATGGAGAGAAGAAGAGAACAGTGTGGGGTGTAGAATTCGTGCTTGACTCTGTACTGTTAAATGATCATATTGAAGACCTGTTTAAAAACACAGAGATGTCCCTTTAGTTTTGTGCTGTGTTGTAACATCTCAACCACCAGTGAGGGCACCAAAGAAAATGGGGGGAAATGAGAGAAGAGCGACCCCCACAGAGATATGAGGGAGGGGGGGTTAGGATATGGTCACTTTTCTATACTTGCCCTGTATTGCATGAACTGATCAATATATATTAGTTTTATATTGCATGATTTTTACTTTTTAGTGTATTGGAGTGGGAAATAAAAACAGATCTGTGAAGATTTGTGCTCAGTATTTATGATTCAGTGGATTTGGATTTTCAAAAGTGAAAAAAGGTTTACCTTTGGAAACTCAAATCACTTGAAAAGATGCATGGTAATTTTTGCAAAGATATTTTTACAACTTTTGGAACAATTTGTTGGAAGCTGCTGCGCATTTTGGGTCTTTGAATTGGTTGAATGTATCGTAATCAGAAATGGTTTTGGCTCGATCTGAGTGGGGGCGCGGGAAGGGGGAAGCTGCATTCACACCAGAAGTAACTTAGACCACATCAGCTAACATAAGTTCAACCATATGACATTGGACGTCGATCACATGGCATCACTTGGCAACCATTTGATATCACCAAGCAACCATTTGACATCACTAGGCAACCATTAATCACCTGGCAACCACATGACATTATTACCTTGTAGACACCACCTGGAGACTTCAAAATAATACCAGTATCATATGAATCAACCTCTTGGTCTTGCAGTGTCATACATCCCGTGTCTAAAGTATAAGGTTACTTTCACAACCAAAGTTGATTGGTGGAATATCAACTTTCAAGTGGGTCAGCCATATTTGGTTTACAGATCTAGCAGTGGATGTCAGATGAAATTGTTGTGAATGTCCCAAAGTTGTGATGTCATACAGCCCATATCATGATGTCTAAGTTAGTTCTGGTGTGACTGCAGCCTATCTAGGCCTGCATGGCTTTCTGTGGGCTGAGACTGGACTTGTGCATGCCTACCTGGGGACCTCAGCAGGCTGACAAGGATAACATGCAAACAGATCAGAACCCATATGATTTACTAGTATTTTGGGTGTCATAACTGGATAAGAGGATTTCATCACTTTTTTTTACACCTTGAAACTTTTCAATTCCAACGCTGACTTGAGCTATACCTAAACAGGACTTTCGATCACTACTGTGACCATCCTCAGTCGGTGTTAGTTACTCTGAGACTGAGCAGTACTCACTATTTGTTAGGGTAAAGCTCAAGTAAGTGCAGTAGAAATTGAAATGTTTAAACATGTAAAATAATCAGAAGACTACACAGGTGAATTTCCTCAAAAGAATTTCATCCCATGTTCCTTGCCCAGAGTTTGCAGTGTCCTTGTTGGCCTGTTGTGTGGCCAGTGTGCAGTCGGCCAGAGGGCTCACTCAGTGTTGTAAACCCACTATGACCACAGTCACAACAGCAGACTAACTAGTCCACGAATCAAATATGGCTACCCACTTAAAATCTTGATGTCTAATCCCTTAATAGATACGGAATAGATTCCCTGCAGGGATTACGCAATAAGAATTCAAGTGGGTCGGCCATATTTGATCTGTGGACTAGTTAGTCTTGGGTTGTGAATGCAGCCTATCACTGTTGCATAAATGCAAATTGACCAAGCATCAACAGAAAAAAACTTGAAAATACGTGAAAAGGATCTCAGTAGCCTGAGTGTGTGATTTATACATGTTCAACAAGAAAATCAACCAGAATTCGTGACTTTAGATGAGCTTTTCATATTGGGAAAGACTTCTTAATACATTCAGTGAGCCTTCCAACGAAAAAAAAAAAAAAAATTGAAAAAAAAAAAAAAAAGAAATACATGCTGTGCTGCAGCTTTCTCCGGGCTGTTGTTGTATGTTGTTATGTTGTCATTGTTACTGCTGCTACTGCTACTGTTGTTGATTTCTTCATCTTCAGGCTTACCCACTGCAGGCTCTTTCACACCGACCCCCTATGTACTCAACGCCCAAGACCCCTACGCAGTTGGAATTCCCATTGCAACCGCAGGTCAGCAAAAAAAATAAAAAAAATGAAAAGAAAACGTAGAGTAGTTTGGGACTCTGTAGTTTAGATATCTGTGGTTTGGAGGCTTTTCTCAAGGGGCACACCCAAATGCAAAATGTCTTAAGTTTTTGGTTTTGGTAACAGTGTGGTTTGTGTAGGTTTTGAGGTGGGGTGCTAAAAAATAGTGGGTTCTTTTTTGGTTCTTGGGGTGGGGGTGGGAGGGGGGGGTTGTCACCCATAAGCAAAATTTAGGTGGAAGATTTAGGGCTTTTTTGGGGCAGAGGGGGTGGAAGCACACCAATGTGAATCTTTTTTTTTTTAATATTCTCTTAAGTGTTGTCCCATGGACTTTTTGGAAGTGGGGGACAGGTACATGAACATCTGTAGGACTTTCGTGGGGCAGGGGTAGACACCAATGTGTAAAAAGTAGTGAAATTTAACGCTTTTTTACTTTGGGGGTGGGGGGGAGGCAGCTTGTCAAATGAAGGGTGTAGATATGGGGGTTCTTTAAAAGGGGTCTTTCACTGAGGCAGTTGGATGAACTGGAAACGCGTGTATGTTTATTTGCAGTAAACCAGGAAATGGAGGGACATTCATTCTTTTCCATGTAGTCCCCACATAGACAAATTGGTGAAACCGAAAAAAATTATTTAAAAAGATGGGCAACTATTATGCATGTCAATGTTGTCCTGAGCAACACATTCTTTGTGGTATGTGGGGCAACCTGTATGTTTCAGAGCAACTTTCTTTGCACTTGATGGTTACGGGGTTGTGAAGCAATTACTATGAAGATACGTACACGTGAAAGTTGTGAATATATTCCTTGAAGCTGAACAGCTGAAACTTGCATTTGGTGTGTTCCAGCAGTGGGTTCGAAACTTGATTTAAAAGTATTTTTTGGTCTAGATGTGAGCAGTGACATTTTTGTCAGATATTTAAAAATGCATGATGCTTTTTGGACTGTGTCGCTTTGGGAGGGTTTTCTTAAACTACTGCTTTGATTTGAGCCTAACATAGTTAAGGATTTGTCCTGAATTGGGAGAGAGAGAGAGCGTATGAAAAATAATTATCAGTTTTAAAAGGTTTGGATTTTTTTTCAAAACAAAAAAAAAAAAGAAAAGAAAAAGAACCTTTTTTTTTCCAAATTTATCATTGTCTTTGTTGTAGCCCTTTACAGATGTAAAATGCTCCATGAAACAGACTTAGATCATAGCTAACATACATTTAACCCTTCATTCCAGTTGCCAGCTTCCGTTCTTTTCATGCAACATATTGAAATCTGTGTTCAAGATCCCTTTCTTCCTTAAAGTTTCTTTCTCCCTCTCACTATCTAAATTTCCCCGTTTTAATGGCAATTCTAATTCATGCATATGAGTAAGGTAAATGCCCAATTTGTGCTTGGGGTAAAGGTCTTCATAGCAAGCACTAAACACCAAGCTCCACAATTCAATAAAAATCTGTATTTCATGTGCTGGCTTTAACGCATATGCAGACATTTGCATACACACACCTAATAGAAAAAGATACATACATACATTTGTATATATATAAACAAATACACACAATGAAATCGATGTCACCATGTGTTCTCTCTCATACCTATCAAAATTACCTTCCAGGTGGACCAACGGTGATCCCCCAGTATTACGGTGTCCAGACCCCCTGGGGGGTGTACCCCGCCAGCGTCATCCAGCAGGGACAGCAGCAGCAGCAACAGCCAGGAGTGCCCCCACAGCAACAGCAACAACAGCAGCTACTGCAGGGTCAGGGTGACCGCCCAATGACACCCCAGCAGCAGCAGGCCCAGCAGGGGAGAGGGGAGGCCTTGGGGTCACAGAACCCCACGGTGATACAGCCCCAGATTATACAGGCCCCAGGTAGGTAGATGGGTGTAATGGTCATATTGATAGTAATTGCAATGAAGGTAAAAGGTGATAATGATGATGATCTGCTTGCAGCCATGAAGTTCTATATAACAATGAAGATGATTGCATAAACAAGAAATATGTTAGGAGTGGCAGTATTGGATGTTATGGTTAAAGTGATCTGATATAAGATGTAATAATGAACAATAAGGTGGTGAAAAATAAATAATATTTTTGTTGTGGACAATGAAAGTGGTGGTGATGATGATGTGTGCAGTCACGATGCTGGATATTTCAAATTTAATCATTAGAAAAATTAATATTATTACTGCCAGAGTAATCATTCACTCTTCATGGCAACAAACATGACCCTCTAATCTCAGACCTTGTTGCAGGTGGTTACCAAATCCTGACTCCAGCCTACTATGACCAGAATGGGCAGCTGGTGATGGGGAACCCACCCCGGGGTATGCCTGGCACCCCTGTGAGACTGATCTCCCCAGCTCCAGTAATACTGAACTCTGGACAGCAGCAGGGTGAGACAGAGAGAGAGAGAGGGGGGGGGGGGAAGAGAAGGGTGGGGAGTGGGAGAAAGAGAGTTTTAACCTATGCTTGTGCTGATTGGGGGAGGGGAAAGGGGCACTCATAATTTAAATTTGAAAAAACACATTTTTCAAATTGGGTAAGTTTTAGAGATAGCCCATGGTATACCTTAAATAGCCCAATATCTGAGAGAGAAAGAGAGAGAGATTTCTTAGTGTTCAAGATAAGGGTTGTAATTAATTTTGAATCCAAAAAAAAGATTTTAATTTGATAAGCTTTAGAGATAGAGCATGGCATAGTATGAACAACTTGATATCATGCGGAGTTTCATAGTACCAATTTTGACACTTCACTCCACCGTTGAGTCACCCATGATCACCCAAAATGTCTTTAGGCGTCCATTTGTCTTTTCCAGGGAACACCCTACGTCTTTTGACCACACAGCAACAGCAACAGATGCAAACTCCCCCCATGAACAACTCCAACTCCCAGCAGCAGAACAACATGGGTAAGTTCACCCCCTCTCCTGGCTTAAGAGGTCAACATGTTGTATTTCTGAATTAACCATTTCATAACCATGTTCATCTCCGAGTGGGTTGTGTACACTTCCTAGTTATATTGCATTAGATGTTCACTCTTCTAGGTTGGTGGGACACCTGACACAACTAACACACTCAACATGCTGATATTGTGTTCAGTAGACTCAAAATTGTAGTTTACAGCACATTGGTATTTCATAATTATCTTTTTGAAGTGATGTATGGTATGCAGGTGAATGTGGAAAAGATTTCATTGGATTTCTTTATGGAAGTAGAACCGAGTTTAATTTAAAGGCCAAAAAAATAAGATAAGGGTCCTTTTGGACTATTTGTGAAACCTGAATGAAGTTTCTGAAGATTTTGTAGAGACTAAAGACTGGAAAAAAATACAAGGTGAGATTCTTTAGATTCTGTTTAGATTTTTAAGCAAATAAAATTCAAAGCATTGTGAATACATATTTTTGGTCTCTGGTCATTTGTGAAGCAGGTCTCCCAAGTGACAGGAACTGAATTAGGGGCACCTGTTTACTGAAGTCAAATCCACATCCACCCAGCATACCTTATTATCTCACTAATAACGTCACCTTGTGGCATCATTGCACAATGTACTGGTGGGTTACTATGGGTGGGAGGGCCTAGAAGGATATTTGGACCCCGAAATGACTTGCAGAATAACCCCCTCCCGCACTGGCCGCATTCTGTAGAAGTTTGTTCCATCTAATAAGTTTATCTTCCCCATTCCACCCCCTTTCCCCTCTGCACTAATCTCAGTTCTTGGTTTAGTTTTCTTGTAGGTGGTTATACTATTCCAGTAAGCAGCAGTCAAAGTTCTGAGTAAACAAAGTTCAGTAACCTCGGCCTTAACACCCACCCCCTTTCCCCATCGCAGCTTACCTCCACCCCCACCCCCCTGTATCAGTCACAGTTCACACTCTAGTTCTCTTGTAGGTGGTTACACCACTCCAGTCAGCAGCAGTTTGTTCACTCCTATCACAAGTAATCTGGGGCTAACACCACAGCAGCAGCAACAACAGCAGAGTGGGGCCAGCTATCAGAGCAATATGGGCTCTATGGGCAACCTCGGGACAATGGGCAGTACAGCAGGTGTGATAGGGACTGGTAGGTTTAGTTGGCTGCATGTGGGGAGGGCGGGTCCCGCGTAGATTGGGGGAGATGTACGCTGGCTGGCTGCTCCGTGTTCTGCGTCACTGCTGCCTTGTCTGTTATATTGTGTTATTCTGGGGTTGATGATTTGGGTGTTACGGCATGTTTTTTTTTTTTTTTTTTTTTTTTTTTTTTTAAGGAAGGAAGAAAGAAATGAAAAGAAGAACTGAAGAAAAAGGGGAGGAAACTTGTAAAAAGTCTTTTTAATGGGGGGGGTCTGAATTTTCAGGTTTGTGAAATGCTATTGGTTTATGAAGAAGAAAAGAAAAAATTGATTTGTTTTGTGGTTTCTATTAGCTTCTGCCAAACTCTTAGCTTGTTTCACGTCCTCGACCAATGCAGGTTGGCATGGAACTGAATTAAGTAGATAGATAATTGCTGCCAATTTGTTTGCCACTGCCAAATGTGGTTGAATGATGAAATGGCCCCATTTTTTCCCCACCCAAGACAAGACGGCAGCTGATCTAGGGGCAGTCCAGTACTAACCGGGCCTATGCTGTACAACCCACAGACACTCACTAGAGCATGGAGAGAGAGGAGTATCTGTACTCTCTTACCACTGTCAGTGATGTACTGATACAGATTTTAGCTAATGATTTTATCATCCAACAGGAAAACAGTTGTCTCATTCATGGGGTTGTCTTGCTACAGAAACGTCACCAAGAATCCAGAACAGTTTACAGCATGAAATTTTTTTAAACATTTTTTTGCTGAGTCAGAAGTTTGATTCATTCCTCAGCAGTGCTTTAGAAATAATTCAGCAAATTTAATGCTGTTTTAACATTTGGCAAATCTTCATTTTTAATTCACTAGGAGGAAAATGCCCTTTTTTACTCGGCTTACAATCAAATACCTTCTCACTTGTACTAAAAAAATTGATTAGATACACCACTTCTTATGTTACAAAGTATTTTCCCATATTGGTGGAAAGGGGGTTACTGGAACTGGATTTTGGGGTTTAAAAAAAAAAAAATACTGTTAACCATTCTCTAGTTCAGTGTCTGTGGCTTCTACAGCATCATGTTTTCCCTAACTCTCTTATTTATGAAGTTAGTGTAGATCATACAACACAGATTGTCAATGCCTCACCTCTCTGTTCTGCAAGACTCACTGGGTTCCTGTGAAAGATTCTGATGCTGAAAACAAAACACCTGCATGATATGGCCCATATATTGGAGAAAATTTTTTTATATCGGAGAATGTATTGGATATTTGAAGGAAAAAAAAAGAATTATAAGGGATCCAGGTGAAATTCTTGTTGCCAGAATTCATCAACAATTTACTTTTAATGACGGTATGCATTTCCCATGCTGTTGAAAGACAGCAAATACATTGTTTAAAGTTTGATGTTTTCCCAATCGAGTGATGCAGACACAAAGAGGTTTCTAGGGCAGATATGCAATAAACAACTTCCATATGGTAGCTGTATTTGTGGCCATTTCTTTGGTCCTTACTTAAGAAAGTTGAACCTTGATTGCAATCACCACAAATCACAGATGAAATTCGATGTTCCTCAATATGCCGAAGCTTGATTGCAATATCTGTGTGTAATCCTATTGAATGGCGCTCAGCATCACTGCTCTGACCGAGAAAACTGCAATCGAGAGAATTTCTCATAATGCAAGTTTGCTTCCAGCTTCAAACTTTCTAAAGACAGGACTAAAAATTATGTGAAAAATGGTTTTGAATGCAGCTGCTAAAACATTGGAGCATATTCTCTGAAGTTTGTGAATTACAAATCTCATTTGATTATGTTTCTCTTGTACAGGAACTTGTATAGTTCTGATGTATCGGAGATATTTACATGAGACGATTTGTAATTTTCAAATTTTCTTGAGAGTGGGCTCTGGATGGGATTTGCTTTTCAAATTTTATAAATCATGTGTCCTGTTTTTTTATATCATTTAATAATTTGTTGGATTTTATTATTTAAAAGAATGGCACAAAATTTAAATGAATCACCTTGCAAGTATGCTTGATTCAACTATCCAGAAGAAATACATAAATGAGGATGCAAAATGTTATAGCTTTGATATCTGCTTATAAGGATGAATATATTTAATGTTTATCTTTGCAGACCTTTATTGACTGGCTTTAATGAAAACAAACCTCATCCACGTTTTGAGTGTATGTTTGTCTACTCTGTTGAAACTAACTACTAACTTGCCCAAATAACATGTAGAGTCATAGAGTATGACATATTGTACCCATGTTTAAAAGTTGGTACACTGTATGTATCCATTTGTTTACTATTTTCATGGGTACAGTATGTATTTATTGGTACACTGTATATCCATGACGTACAATATATCCACTACTGTATGTCCATTGGTACACTGTATATCCATGATATACAATATATCCACTGTTTATCCAGTGGTATATATTGGTACACTATATGTAAACACTGTATTTTTGGTATACAGAAAATAATGGGTGGAGTCATCGATTGAAGAATTTTGATAAAGCTGATATGGACTTTCATAAAATAAGAATTAAAGATTAACTTTAAGATGTGAGAGCTAAAAGTGCTTTGTTATCCTGGGTTTCTATAAATGTTGCTTGCCTAAATGAATGATATGTGATTCATCTGGCTTCTGCTGTTAGAAAATAATATTTGCCTGGCTTGGAATGCACAAGGGAATCAGAATCTGGGACAATTTATCTGTTGTATGTGTTTGTTAGCATGTATTAAAGACATCAACTGTTACAGGCTTGCCGAACTCTGGCCGTCGAGACTCGCTGACGGGATCTCTGGATTACAAGCGTCAGATCCCGTCAATGAGCCCCTTCTACAACACGGCTGGCCTGGGAGGGATCAATTCCCCCGCCGGCCCCATGGGACTGGTACAACCAGCGCAGTCGCTGACACCGCCACCATCATTGTCTGGATCAAACTCCAGTTTAGGACTTGGTAAGGGTGTGGTCTGTATGATTAAAAGTTGTGGATGTGGGCAGTTCTGGCAAAAAGATGGGCTGATTTTAATTTTGTGTATTTAATAAGACAGAAACCTAAAATAGTTCTATGAAGACAGAGACAAATATGAAGTAAAAGAAATTCCTTAGCCAGAATAAGGAGAAAAACACATTGAGAGGGAGTGAGGATAAAACAAACAAATACACTAACCCATTTCTACTGGAAAAAGAAAAAAATATTTTGCTAAAAAAGTGCCTTCAGGTCTCTTCATTCTTAACCCAGTTCTTCAATGTTCCAGGCCTTGGCAGCAGTGGCAGGCTGTACTCCCCAGCCCCAGGGGCGGAGGCCAAGCTGCGTAATGGCAGCCTCGGCTCAGGGGGTCTCTTTGGTAACACCCTGTTCCCCAGCAGCAAGTCTGGTCTGCGTACAGCTAGTCTCTCCAAAGAAGTCACGGGGCGTAGCCGGCTGCTGGAGGACTTCAGGAACAACCGTATCCCTAACCTCCAGCTGAAGGATCTTCTGCATCATGTGGTGGAGTTCTCACAGGACCAGCATGGGTCAAGGTAGGTCAAGGTCACTGGGGCGGATGGTTCATTCACCTTTCCACAGATAATTACGCATGTGTGCCATCTATGTTATTCATGCTACATTCTGGTCTAGATATGTACACAGCTTTTTCCAGTCAGGCAGATGCAGCTCCAGTGCTGCCGGAAGTAGGCATGATCACACAACCAGAAGAAATGGGTTAACCACATGTGTGTCCTTATCTGTGGAAAGATGCATTGTTGGGGTCTGAATATTTTTGAGCCTGGTTTTAATGCATGACAAAAGATTTACAAGTTGGATGATTTACTGTAAGCATATACTTTCTTCAAACCTAGTAAATACTATTGCATGGTCGTACTTTATCCAACACTTGGTCATCCAGGTTAGCTGGACTTGTTCTGGCTTTACTTGGCTCTGTCTTTGTGGCGTATGGGAGCTGAATACCCCCACAAGGGGTTTGAGGCATATTCCCTTTCCACAGTGTTGGAGAGTAACCATGTCCCCAGTCCTCTGTGACTGGTGTGGACTGAACCTTGCATATTCCATCAACTTTCTGCTGTCACTAGTTGACCTTGACAGAGGAGAAAGACCATGCAAGGTACATTTCATGTTTAGGGAAACAGACATGCTGAAACTGTCAGTCCGATCGGTCATGACCGACAAATGTTTTTAGAACCACAATTTTGAATTTAAAGTCATCATTCGACATCCTTCACTAATATAATTATATAAAACCCAAAGCGTTTTTCCCCTCCATTTCAAACCATTCACATTCACAAGCAAAGTAAGCTACCTAATCGTACTGGTGGTATCTGTCTCAAACGAATAGGGCGATTTTCAGTCCAACAAAAATCCATTCGGTGCAACAAATTTTTTCATTACTGCCGGTCCAAATGTCTGGCCATTCTGAAAAGTTTTCAGCATGTCTGGGGAAATAAGATAAATTTTCGTAAGTCTACTCTCTACCCCTTTTGTTCAGATTGTAGTGAGCCTTAGAGCGCATTCTCAACGAAGTAAGCCAGGCTTTACAAAGCCAGTGACCTAAAAATGGCGGACGTACATGAAAGAAAAACTGCCTAATCTTTTAATAGTCTCTCCGCCTCCCCACACATCGTCCCTGCGGGGTACAGTAATTAAATCGCGTCTCCGTTCGCCATGCGGAAGCTACCTGAGAAATATTAAGTGCGCATGCTCATCAGTTAAACTCGTGGTGAAGAAAGCATTGCGGCTGAGGGCGATCGAAGGAAAAAAGCTCTTCTGTTCTATTATCTTTGAAAACAGAGACGAAAAAGGAATAATTTGGCCCGTAGAGCAGCAATGAATCGACTATCTACGGAGATAATATCACCAGAGATATTCACGGAAATATAAATGTTCGGAGCCGAGATTTAATTACTGTACCCCGCAGGGACGACGTGTGGGGAGGCGTGTGAGAGGCGGAGAGACTATTAAAAGATTAGGCGGTTTTTCTTTCATGTACGTCCGCCATTTTTAGGTCACCGGCTTTGTAAAGCCTGGCTTACTTCGTTGAGAATGCGCTCTTAGGCTTATATAAACCAGAAAGGTGAGTAGTGACACCTCTGATTACATTGCCCAGTATCCTTAACCCCCATCAGGTTATCTAGCCATAATGCCCTCTTTAAGTTTAAGCATTATAAATGTCCTTGTGAATGTGCATGTTTCTCATATTTTAATTATCTTCATTAATTAATGTTAATGATTGTGTTCCGTCAGGTTTATCCAGCAGAAACTGGAGCGTGCCACGCCCGCAGAGAAAGCCATGGTGTTCAACGAGATTCTTACCGCAGCCTATAGCCTGATGACGGACGTGTTTGGCAACTACGTGATACAGAAGTTCTTTGAGTTTGGAACCACAGAGCACAAGCAGACCCTTGCGCAACGTGTGCGCGGCCACGTGCTCCAGCTGGCCCTGCAGATGTATGGGTGTCGTGTGATCCAGAAGGCGCTGGAGTCTATACCCCCTGACATGCAGGTGAGGACAGACACTTGTCTTACATTGAGGCCTTCTTCACATCCAAGTGGTGCAGTTCTCTGTATCACACCAGTTTGACTGGTAACAAGTTGCAGTTATGCGAGAGAGGGTTTTACTCCCTTTCCCAAGCCCCAGTGTACCGATCAGAATTAGGTGATTGTTGTACAAAACACTAGATGGGCTAAGTTGGCATTGTATCATTCAGCTTTTCACAGATAATGACCGTGGTTGTGGTATCATGCCTATTACTTTATAAACCCATTTTGCGCATCACTGGAAACTGGCATGACACCTCAACTAGCAGAAATGGGTTCATTGTGCGTGCAGATCTCTGTCTTAATCTGTGGAAAGCTGAATACTGGACTGATACAAAAATCTGTACTTCCTGATGTGAAGAGGGCCATACCTCTAGTCTCACTTTCAGTTGTTTATATATGGTAACTTTCCTGCAGGATCAACCACAACAGTTCTGTTAAGAGACTAAGCATCTCTCTCCGTGTATTTCTTTTTATAGCCTTACCCAAACAGTGTAGCATATAATCTCATGTCCGCATTGTGTTCAGTGAAAAAATACATAAATATTTTTGTCATGCATTCCCACAGTACACTGAAACCTCTAGACATCTCTGTGTATATATCTTGTCATGCCTTTGTGGTGTACATTGAAAAATATCAATATATAAATGTATTTCCGCCATACCCTGCCCAACAAGTAAACTGTAGCATATATCTCTTACTTATTTATCTTGCCCCATCAATGTGACCAGTAGCATATGTCTCTCTATATATTTCCTGTGGTACGCAGCCTCACCAGTGCGTTGACATTGTCGTGTCACAGGTGGAGATCGTGAAGGAGCTAGACGGCCACGTGCTGAAGTGCGTCAAGGATCAGAACGGCAACCATGTGGTGCAGAAGTGCATTGAGTGCGTGGAGCCCAAGCACCTGCAATTCATCATTGATGCTTTTAAGGGCCAGGTAATTAGATGTAATAGCATTGTGGTCATATTTGTTGGGAATGTTTTTGCACAGTTTTTTTTATTTCCGTCTTCATTTGGGAGATATGTGGAAATTAGGGAAAAAATAAGTCTGGCAAATGAAATTAATCATATATATATATATATATATATATATATGGGAATATTTAGTAATGGGTATATTAAGTAAGAAAATAGTACAAAAAATCACTCAATTTTGCATGAACCACTCACTTTCTAAAGAATGTTAAATGATGTGCCATCATTAGAAAATAAGATTTATTTTGTGTGTGTGTGTTGGGGGGGGGGGGGTGAATTATATTAAAATAAATAATATTTGTGGAGGGAAAAATATTCTGATTATACGTTGATATTTGAGCAGGTTTTTGCTCTGTCCACCCATCCCTATGGCTGCCGCGTGATCCAACGCATTCTGGAGCACTGTGTCCCCGAACAGACACACGGGATCCTGGAGGAGCTGCACCAGCACACAGAGCGCCTCGTGCAGGACCAGTATGGTAACTACGTGATACAGCACGTACTGGAGCATGGCAGCCCTGAGGACAAGAGTAAGATTGTGAATGAGCTACGCGGGAAGGTTCTGGTTCTTAGCCAGCACAAGTTTGCCAGGTAAGAGCACATTCATAACAACGGACTAACAGGTCCGAGGGTCAAATATGGCGACCCACTAAAAATCTTGAAGCTTAATTCCTGGTTAGACGCTGAATAGATTCCCCGCGTGAATTATGCAACAAGTAATCAAGTAGGCCAGCCATATTTAATCTACGGATCTGTCAGTTCACTGTTCTGAATATGCTCCAAGAGGTGATCAATCAGTTGTAGAATATGGGTTTCGACAACAAAAAAAATGTTGCATTAAAAATTTTAAGCAGTTAATATTAAGGTGCAAGAACAGGAATTTTCAAAATAGTAAAGGAATATACCACAGTTAAGTGCTTAATGCATGTACAGGAATGTTCTTTCATTAACAGTAATGTGTATTGGATCTAAAACCAACTCAACACTTGGTCATCCATGTGAGCTGGACTTGTTCTGGCTTTACTTGGCTCTGTCTGTGTGGCGTATGGGAGCTGAATACCCCCACAAGGGGTTTGAGGCATATTCCCTTTCCACAGTGTTGGAGAGTAACCATGTCCCCAGTCCTCTGTGACTGGTGTGGACTAAACCTTGCATATTCCATCAACTTTCTGTAGTCACTAGTTGACCTTGACAGAGGAGAAAGACCATGCAAA
The DNA here is from genome assembly GCF_051362555.1 of Lingula anatina. Lineage (NCBI taxonomy): Eukaryota > Metazoa > Brachiopoda > Lingulata > Lingulida > Lingulidae > Lingula > Lingula anatina. The sequence continues at coordinate 1,124,722 of NW_028257603.1, forward strand.
GTACACTTATTATGTTGAAGAACAAATCAATTTGATTATGTCCATTGATATGATTTTTAAATATATGTTTTGGTCATCAATGCATCACAAGAGTGGTAGTTCATGTTTTTGACTTTTGTCCATCTTTTGCAACTTTCATATATTCTCCTGAACATAAACACTCACTTTGGTTCTTCCAGTGAAATTGCCATTCCCTGTATATATCAGAGATAACAGAACAGTCCATAGTTTTTCAATGAGAGATAACAGCTCAGGTACAGCAATTCTTCATCCTATATTTCAGCAATGTGGTGGAGAAGTGCGTATCCCACTGCTCCAGGTCGGAGAGAGCCATGATGATTGATGAAGTCTGCAGCATGCAGGACGGGTAAGCTCACTTCTAAGATTGACCAGGAGAGAGGCAGAGGTGTCTCAGAATTACATGGATGTTTGGGTGTCATATTTATGCCCTTTCCATCCCTTTCTCTCTCTCTCTCTCTCTCTCATATTGAAACCGCAATGACTGTTAATTGTTAAATGTAAGTTCCAGTTTCACAGTCATTCATCTTTATCATTCTAATCCTGCTGGATGGCTAAAACCATTAACTCCTTTGCTTTACTATGTTCAAATCCCTTAAACAACACCATGATGAAGGATCATGTACATTCATCTGTATGTTTATGTATATATCAGGGTGCACAGTGCCTTATACACCATGATGAAGGATCAGTTTGCCAACTACGTGGTTCAGAAGATGATCGACGTGGCAGAGCCGGCACAGCGCAAAATTCTGATGCACAAGATCCGTCCTCATGTGTCCACGCTGCGGAAGTACACCTACGGCAAGCACATCTTGGCCAAACTGGAGAAGTATTACATGAAGAACAACTCCGACCTGGGACCCATTGGATTGCCGCCAAATGGAGGGATGTAAAATGGAGAAACTAGCGTGAAGGTTTTGTTTCTTATATGAGGACGGCATTGCACTAGATGCGTGTGCCCCTTAAATGATTGAACTTGTGCAACCAGTGCTGTTATTTTTTTTTTCTTCAAATGTTTCTAAGTACGTGGCTAAATCTTTTCCTATAGACATTTTGTTTTAACTTGGTATGTATACAAATATCTTGGTGTCGGCTTTTGTTTTGGTCAGGAGAAATGCAGTTGAAAGTGTGCAAATATCGCTGCAAACTGTGCATTTGTTTTTGCTCATTTTATTCAATGGGTGTTTTAATTAATATTTTTCTATTTGTAAATGAGAAAAGTTTTGTTTTATGAAATGACTGAGGTAACCTTACAATATGTACATGAAGTGATAGATGTTGCAAAGGGCTTAGTATTTTGCACTTTTTGAAATGGAGCTTTTAATTTTGTGCAGGTCTGTGGATATTTAGAGTTCTTTTTTTTTTCTTGGACGACTCTCTTTGTAAGCTTCTCTTGATATCTCATTCATAATGTACAATTACGAATCACACAGCAACACTGGACATGTACTCCTTGTAAAGATGATGAAATCACTTGTAAAATATGTAAAATTTTGTATATTAGTTGTATAGTGTATAGTAAGGAATTTCAACAGTTCCTTTTTGTATTCCTCTTTGCTTGATCTTGTAATTAGGTCATGACCTTGACCTACAGTGACCTCTCTTGCACAAAAATTGTTTTTTTAGGAAAGCGCAGATCACTGACAGGGGAGCCAAACAATTGGTAAAAATTGTATAGAAGAAGCTTTTTTGTTCTTGTTTTAATTCATAACTTTTAATGTGCTTTCCCATGGACTACTCTTTTTCTCACAGGCAATCTTGAAAATTTGGGGTAACCAAAGCCCATTGGGACTTTGCTTGCTTTTGCCCATCACTTATGACAGCTAAGGCACCATCTCCTATTGACCTTTTTTATATAGATCACAATATACCTATATTCTTACTACATGGTTTTGAAGATAACGTTGAGAGTAGGAGAAAGTAATTCATCTGTTTTCTTTTAAATTGCTACGTAAGAATTTTTTTACTGATGGCTGTTTGAAGATAACAAAAGCTAGCTCAGAAACACTTAGTAGTATGGCTGTCAGCTTAAGTGGCAAAAACAGCATACATCACTTCATTTATAGATGGTAAATTCTAGTTACCTAAATTGTGCCAGTCATTTTTGATAGTGAAAGCAAGTTTCTGTCACATGATCCCTCAGAGAAATGTCTTGTTATTCCAAGAGTTTGTACACAATTTCCATGTTGGGTCCTTTTATTGTGGGTGATTCACTTAATTCCTGTTTCCAAAGATCAAGAAAATCCTACATTGTAAGGGAGCCTCAGTCATTTCTACTCATAACTCTTCGGCTTTTATTAATATTTTATTTATTTGTTTATATTTGTAATTAACCAAGCTGCATTGTAAATGGGTAAATAACTGGTATATAGCTGTATAAAGGGAGTTTTTGGAGATATTTTTCATACTATTTGGGGGTCTGTATAAAAAGAAGTATAAAACTAACTACCATGAATAGGAATTTACCATGGCCACTGTGCATAATGTACAGGGCTTTGAAGGGTTCCTCTGTATAATCTGAATATAGTTACATTGTATCAAATTGTATATGAGACTGTTACCTGCTCTAGGTTAGCAGCGTGGTTGATGTTCTTATTTGTATCATATTGTAGCAGTGTGTGATTTCTAGGCTTGTGGTTAATACTTTTATATACGAATATATGTTGGGGTGTTGAACAATGTGAAAAAAAAAAAATGCTTCAGAAAAAAGTGGTCAAGCTATATTTAGGCTGTCCGAATTATACTGAGTTGGTCACTTTTGGCAGCCAGTTTGGAAGTAGTAGGTAGAGAGATATTTTTCCCATTTGGTGAAATTGTAGGCTCACATTATATGATATTATATTGGTGTATTTATTAGTCCTATTTCAATAAAACATCTAACTGCTTTGCAAAGAGATGTGTTATAATGAATAGTTATAGGTATTAATTTTGGAAAGTTGAGTGATTTTTCATTATTGTTCAGTGTGTGTAGCATTTATACATATAAAATATAAAACACTGGTGTGTGGTGTTTTTACCAGGGGAATGCTTTGTTTTCCATGAGTGAATTAATTGAATATCACTGCCTTAGGCAGATCATTGTAATGTGAATGCTATTATATAAAATCTGTAAAGATGTAATAATATTAAAATAATGATAATTTCATAAATACATAATGTATGTATGTATGAGGCATTGTAAAGAATTCACGTAGCTTGGCTAGTAAAATTGGTAGTCGGGCAAATTTGTATATATAGAGACATAAAGGGAGATGCAATGTCGAACCTGTTTTCACCTTAAATTTTGGATTAAGGCGCATTGGACGTATTGCTTTTCTCTTTTGAAACTTTTTGCAAATTGCACTACAAATTGAGCTATATGTATATTAGATAAGATATGTTATTTTACCTTTGAAGAAAATGTCTGTAGAATTAATCATCATTACGTCCTGTTGCATGTGGTTTGGCAGAATTTAATTTTTTTTTTCTCACATGTGGTCCTGTTTTTACTGGCCATACTGTTAGGTGAAGGTAAAGAGCTGTTATAGAGAAAGAAAGCATGGCTGGCAACTTTTGTTTTGTGTATGATATGCTTAATATGTACTTCACCACAATTTGTACACTTCACTCTTGTATCCATTGAAGCTTCAATGTTGATTGTACTATATGTATTATGATGACGATTGTACTTGTATGTATATTATGTATAACCAGGTTACTGGCATCAACTCGCAGGGGGGCCTGGCAACAGATGGCGCTGGTCACACTTCACCCAATCAGCTCAGCTTTTCTTTCCGAATGATCTTAATATATAGTTCATGGAAACTTCGGTTCAGTAGTGGTAATAGAACCTTAGTTAATGCTCAGAGATTTCAGTGGTTGAGTAAAATGACCACCAGATGGCATCTTTCCTCCAGTAGGTGTCGCCCTTTTCAAGAAAAGCCGAATCCAGTGTGCCACCCTGACCTCCCTGGCTCATCTCCTTCCACTTGTCTGTATAGAGAGGCCAGAGCTGTACAAATGTGTAGAAACCTTGTGTATAAAGGGGCAGCAGGTGCCCCCACCCTGGCTGCCTGCCGTCCATGTGAATGTGTGAATATCTTGTAAAGAACAAATAATTTGACTGTATAGTGTAAAGTTGCAACCTTGATCTCTGGTCATTTACAATAGGGGGAGCTCACGCAGGAAAGATGGGGTGGCACAGCCTCGGTGTAATGTTTTTTCTTTTTCATTGGGAGATATCATGGGAGCTTGTGTTATATTGGAAATGGATAGCTGGGGATGATTGGGGAGAGACCTTGTGAAAATGGAAAGGGAGAGATGGGATTGGTGATTGGTGTGGAATGCTCTCAAAATCTTGATTTTGAGGAAATATTTTTGAACGTAAACTTGGTCCGGGGAAATTATTCCAAGGGTTTCATGGCAATGCTGTACTATGATTGCCCATACTAAGGGCATGATGTTTGCATTTACTTGGAGGAAAAAAGTCAAGATCTTGTGAAGTATGTCAGTCCCTCTCTTCCCCATTTCAGATGTTGAGAAACAAAGGACCCAATCATAATCTTGTTACATGCAAATCAAGCATTATACAAGGTATACAATACACGAGTCTTCAGTGCTTAACATCACCATTGGCCAGCAAGGTACCTGTTACATAAACTTGCTAACCAGAGGTCTATCCCTAAGTTATCCCTAGGGGAGGCTACCCCTGTTTGTTGATACCAGTGACCACAAGCTGTATGTAAATGTAGCATGTTGTAGGAAAAAAGATCCAAAGTACTGTAGATTTTTTGTTGAAGAACTCTGTATATGGTGTACAAAGCTCATCAGACCCTACCCTCTTACTGGATGAATAAAAATGGGAACGGGCACTATTATAAACATTGAAGAATGGTCCATTGTATAATTATTGCATTCTGCCCTTTCAATGTTTTGCTAGTATAAAATAATCTTTCAAAGCATCAGATTGTGTTGTTTTTGTTGCCTCTTCATTCTGTGGACTTGGTCCTTAAAACTTATCAACCCCACTACCTGTCTATCAGGGTCACAAAATTATGTGCACTTTTCTCGGTGCAGACAAGTACCATCATGTGTCGGGAGATAATACATCAGTGAATATCTAGTGAACAACCGATCTGTGGTCCTGGTAGAGGGACATCAACCCACTGGCTTTTGGAGTAGGGACTGCTGATCCAATATACCAGTTTGTAAAACGCTCTTAGCTGACAAAAGTTCGTCTTTACTAATTACAGTAATTCAAAAATATAGTTCAGCAGGTTTTATATATTTTAAACCAGAAACTAGAAAAGAGGAATGTAGGACTTGGGGGGGGTATTGGGGAGTATCTACTAGTATTTGTACATACAATCAATTTCAAAACAAGTAATTAGTGTATTGAACAAAAATTTATTGGAAAAAAAAAAAAGACATCCCAATTACTGACGTTAAGCACCCTAACACACTAAAACGCTATAATATATTTATAATATGGAAAAGATGGTAGAAGTCTCTATAACATGCAGAATACTTGGCTTGACTGATGTATACTAAGGCACAAGTTTGAGGGAATCTCACTCCCTTTTTGAGAATCGTTTGTTGCGAAACAGCTTGTATGTCGACATTTTTGATCAAATTGACTTTCATAACATGCTTTGGCCAACTATAGCCATTAAAAAGAGGTGAGAAAGGTATTGTCCACTAAACCATCCGCATTGAATTATATGTGCAAAAAAATGATTACTAGCCATTCAAACGGCACAGAATTGAAGTCACGCAGGAGATGATGTCGTCAAACAATACAAATAAATAAATAAAATAATGTCCAGTATTTCACATATCTAAGAGCTACATTTTAAGTGATCCTACTAAATACCTGTATTACACACTGTGAATATACTTATATATCATATAAACTCTGTATAGATTGCGATTTGAAACTTGCTTATTTTCACACAAAAACAACCCGTGAAAGTGATGAAAGCTTAAATAATATATGTGGTAGCAACAGACACTTCGAGCCAAGCACAATCATATATGATAATATCTCGACTGTTCATCTATATATATATTAATATATACATTTGTATGTGCATCGTGTATACTTCATTGACTTCATGATATAATGCTCATCAGAAGATTTGCAACACATGATTTACCCCTTTTGAAATATTTACAAGGATTATAACACAGATCTGAATTAACAGCTTTTGAAATATTTACACTGACAACAAGTTTGTATTTGTAATGTGCACCGATGAAACCCAAGCAAATTTGATCATTTTTAAAAAGTCTTCAAGCGAAAATATTTCTGAAAACTCCCTTTTTGCATAGTTGGCCAAAAAGAATGCACTAACTGTAACAACGATAAAACCTTGACATTAAATTATCATGATAACTTTGAGTTTCTAAATGCATATCGTGTAAGGTGAGAGAAATTGCAATTCCAATTTCAACTGGTCTGATATATGGTACGGGAGACCTTTTCATGTGTAGATCTACCTTGGTCATAGACTTATCATTGACCTTCATACAGGACCATCGAGGTCATGGTTCACACCAATGAACTACATACAGGACCATCAAGGTCATGGTTCACACAAGTGACCTTCATACAGAATTAAATAGGTCACAGATCACACCAATGACCTAGACAAACTTCTAAATTAGATCATTATTGACATGAATCTCTACAATGTACACTGTACACACACCATATACCTCCACATAATTACTCTGATTTATTCAAAGAGGCAGTTCATGCAATTTAATACAACATTATTTTCAAACCCGAAAATTCCATAGGCACAACAATTATAGCATGGAAACAGAAACATTTCAGGCAAGAAAAAAATCTCATGACTTGCCCCTTTTCTCCTTCACAATTATACATAGCACTCCAATTGACCCGTATTAAAAAGTGTGACTATTATTCACAAGATGCAGGTTCATCCCATTTTAAAGTTTTCTTTTGTATATCTTACCAACAGGGAATTTTTAATTATAGACATCTGGTAGTTTCTTTACACAGAAATAATTAAGTTTAAAGTTTGATGATCTTGATGTATAACTGTAGCAATTTTGGCAGCCTATGAGGAGCTAGTCCAGCTCTTATTTTAGCACAAACAAACAAACAAACAAATAATTTTAGAAAGAAACAGAATTGAGAAAGTGAAAAAAGTGTCCATCTAAAGCTTTAAGAGAAGAATTTTATGAAGAAACAATCTGTCAAAAATTTAGGAATACGCATTTTTTAAACTTATGGCAAATTGAAAAGTGCAAGATTAAAATTTGTGAAATTCCACCATATTTAGTTTTCCCTGAGGTGTAACACTTGTTTATCATGAGCGGTGCATACATCAAAAGAGTGCAAAGCCAGAACACCCCTGACTCTACAACCTGGTGATCATCTGCAAACCATGCAAGAATCATCCAAAAAGTTTACCCCATGGATAAAAATAATAAATATTCCAGGGTTCTGTTACAGAAAAGAACTTGGGGGTCCCAAAATAGGCTGCAACTTTTTTCCCTAAAAACTCTGGTATACTTCAATTCAGTGCCAATCCAAGGCAGTCCACTAAAATAATGTAACTATTTGTTGAAAACAGCTATTTCTTAAACTTCATTAGACATACAATAATTGATTTAACTTGGACCATGACTGATTAATCTGGATTAGAAATACCCTTAATTTGAAATTTTTGGTCTAAGGTGAAGACTAACTAGGTTTTTGAAGTACTTTCATGAAACTGCATGGCACCTCTAAATGTGTAAAATCACAGTTTGCTTTAATGCCTGTAAGAATGTGAGCAAGACCAACGACCTGCAAAAATGATATGGTTGTACAAATATACAACAGTGATTTTCTTTCACTCACTTTTTTTCTAATTATATAAGATGCATATTGTACTGTTAACTTAATTTAAGAGTACTTCTCTAAACAAGTAGTTGCCCAAACTATGCCACACAATCATTTTCATTTTCTGTCCATTTTTTTTATAATTTAATTTAATTTTTTTTCCTTCCGTCAAATCTGTATAGCAGATTTTGAGCACCTGTATTTACTGTTGTCATGGGACTTATACACACAACTCAAAAGAATAACTCTTTTCCTCAGTCCTTTTGACAATTTGGCATTTTTGGAGAAAATGTTGTATCTACATTCAAGATCCCAAAATGAAATCTAATGATCAAAACCTGTCTCTTTTAGTAGATGATCAGTGTCTGCAATAAAGTGCTGTATATCCAGATATTAGCTGGCTTAATTATCTGTTGAAACACGTCACACCACATTTTCATTCTTAGGGGAAATCCAACAACATTAACACTGCTGACAGTGATCAACTGTTTATATATACATATCAGTTGCATAGATTACTTTATGTATATTATGTGATATTCATAAATACTGAAAAGATACTAATAAAGTAGATATGATGTGTTGAATACAAGTGCCCTAGTACTTTTCTTCTACACAATTACTCATCCTTCACAAAAGGAAAACAACCTTACACACCTATTCCTAATAGATTAAAAACACAAAGGTACGTGTTCTCATATCATTCTGAGATATTTTCACTCACTGACAAGTTGAAGTGACCTTCACTCATGGAATTGACCTTCACCCATGGGAGTGACCTTCACCCTTGACCTTGCTGACCCAGCAGCAAGAGTCCACATTATGAAATGACGAGGTGGTGGAAAGAGATCCAGGTTTTCTCCTCTGTAAATCATATGCAGGTTTCTTTTCACTTACACTGTGTTAACTCCAAGTCTGTTCTTTCTATTCGTAGACTCTTTGAGATATTTCATCCAATGAGATGAAAGGAAACCCCTAACCTCTACTCTATAAATCGAGTGCAGGCTTTCTTCCATTTACACTGTGTGCACCACATATCTCTGTTTTCCATCCCGTACACTTTTCGACATTTTTTCACCTCACTTCGAGATTTTTTGTGAGTTGGGGAGCACCTCGGAGGAGTCCCAAATACATGAGATTTTGGAGAAGCAGCCTGGTGGCTGTGGAAACGTTCCTGGGAGTTGGGTTTCACAATTTTTATGGCAGAGGTCATCTGTAACAATGAAAAAGATGGCTTTTTATTATAATATGTACCCTGTTGAGAGATCTGGATCTTGAAACACTTAACATTAGAAAGTTCCAATAATCTGACGTAAACATTCCACAGTATTTAACAATTTGAAATCTCTCTCTCACCTACACACACACACACACACACAGAAACACACACACTCTATCTTCATATGTATAATACATATGTTTTTCAATACGATGACTTTGACCATGAAGGATTTACATATATATATTCATGCATGTATTCATCAATTGGATGTCTGTTAGGCTTACTATCATCTCTACAAGTGCTGTCCCCTTTATACTCACATAGGAGCCAGCAGGTTCAGAGGCTGAGATCTGATGTGGGCGTGGGGAGTCACCACTTGTCCATGACAAAGTCTGCTGCAGGTTGCCAGGAATGTTGATTGGGCTTGTATTGGAATCTTCTGTGAAATGAGGTTTAACTTCCTGTAATAAAAATAATCATAATGCACAGAGCACTTAATATTGTATTCAATAAAAGTCAAATATCTGAACACTGCTTTTTTTTTTAATCAGAACTTTGGCCAATTCATGGAATTCAGAATGTTGTGCATGTGTGTTTGTTTGTGCATGCACATACATATATGTTGATTAAAAAGGTCATAGCCTGAAAAGAGCTTAATAAAGGCATAATATGCCATCTTAATTTCTTCTCATAGAAACTAACCCAATCCAAGGAAGACAGGACGAGGTACTGGGGAACAAAAACAACATGCTGAGTAAGTCTTCTCACCTTGACTTTTCTCAGATAATCGTGGTCCATATTCCACCTGTGAGCGGTTTCAAAATGGCTGACATCTGGCGGTGAAGATGTGTACATCTGAGCGAAGGAATCCACCATACTGTCAACCGTAACCTCTTCCTCTGTGTAATAGAACTCCTCTTCGTGGTCGGAGAGATCAGCGTCTGAACTTTGTGGTCTAAACAAGAAAGTTTTTCAAATTCGTCAAATTTCTCGAATTCACCTGCTATATAGCAAAGCTCAAACTAGGAGGTAAATTATGCTTAGAATAGAATGTTTTAACAAGCTTTTTTTTATTTGCCAAATAACAAGCAATTACAATATTTAGTCTCAAATATTTCATCCAAGAATTGGTCTTTAAATCAAATGCATATTTTTTCATTTTTTCACTTGCATACATTCAAGTAAATAATGCCTAATAATTTTAACCGTAAAGATGGTAATTAAAATGGAATCTTTTTTTCTTCTTTTTTTTTTTATTTGCATTCATACAAATATAGATACTTCAACTGCCTTAATTCTTACCCCAAATGTGCTTCCCTGACATGTTTCTCGATGGCTTCACATGTACTGTGGAATCTGCCGCAGCCCGGCCAAGTACACTTGAATATGGTTCTTGTTGATGGCTACAATGCATAATATTTTGATTGTTAAGCTGATTGTAAAATATTCTGTTAACAGATATAAATCTGAAGCAGACTGCACATTTGCTTTATAATGTCAAGATCATTAAAATAAAAATCAGTTTATTGTCACACCAACAACAATGTCACAATGACCCCCATTTCACTGTCATACCTAACACAATGTCACGATGACCCAGACTCCTTGTCACACCTAACACAATGTCACAATGACCCAGTCTCACTGTCACACCTAACACAATGTCAAAATGACGCAGACTCCTTGTCACACCATACACAATGTCACAATGATCAAAACTCCTTGTCACACCTAACACAATGACACAATGACCCAGTCTCATTGTCATATCTAACACAATGTCACAATGATCCAGACTCTTGTCACACCTAAAACAAAGACCCACACTGCAACAAGACGCAATGAAAACACAATCCTCACCTTTCTCCTCTTACTGCTCCCTTCCTCGCTGAAGTAGGCAGAGTTAGAATCTTCCAAAACAATTCCTTCATCCAGAGAGGATCCAAACACAGTAAATGAAGGGGCGCTTTCACTGACTTGCATGGGTGGCGAAGGAGACCCAGACTTAAAGCTCGAAGACAAGAAACTGTCATTGAAGGAGCGTGGACTCATTGCTGTTGGCTCTCCTGAAAAATTGTTATTATTTTATTTTTATTTATTAGGTAATAATTTTATTTTAAAGACACTGCACAGAGTATTCTGTCAGTATAGTAATTATTTATGACTATATAAAGTTCTTGCACATAATACAAAAAGACGCCCCTTAAAGTTATCTGCTGGAAACTTTACCAGTAATTAATCATGTTGGCTACTTTTCTAGCTTTTGCACATAATGAATGCTAGACTTATTCATATATTCAATTAATATAAAATACATTAGCCTTGATCCTTCCTCTGCCAGATCTCCAATCATACAATAATTCAAAATGTACAATGTCCATTACTGTGTCACATTGATAATAGACAGATGAACATACACTCATCCATTTTTTGGAGGACACAACTGAGGAAGAGTTCACAATGTTTTGTTGTTACAGCAATGGCACACAGTGGTCATTTTTTAGTTGTTACAGTCGATTCTCAATTGTTAAAGATTATTTAAAAAGAAGTGCACCTTTTAACGTTGGTGACACGGGACTACAAGACAGAGCAGTGAGAACCAAGGCCGCAGACCTCTCGTCCATCATCTCAGCCTCATTCTGGTCTGTTTGCATCAAGTCATCGAGATCTGGTGAACCCTTTCTGCGACGTCTGAAGCAAAATAATAATAATAATAATACAATAAAATAAATAATGATGATGATGATAATAATAATGGACTTAAAGTGAATAATAACTATAATAGTTAATGACATTAATACACATAAATGACATAATTAAGGAAAAAATACTCTTTTCATTAAATGGCTTGCGCTTGTCCTCGACATGCTAATTACTAAGTAAAGCTTTGTGTTGGATCGTTATTAGATCTGTGGGATATCTGCAAAATTTTATTTTATAACTCTTTTGTGGGAGGAACATAAAGATGACATGCCTTAAAGCTTAATTTATACACTAACAACTTATTAATTTGTTCATTAATTGAAAAATCAATACAAGACTCATACTGTGTTAAAATGTCTTTTATTTACGCTGCTAGGTCAAACTTTAATAACATGGTATACTTTATCTAACATCAATCAGGAGAGTAATATTATGTTCTTTAGTCATTTACGTAAATTCTTTTTTCTCTGGACTGAAATAATAATATCTTTAACATCTGGCCAAAAAGGAAATAAGAAAGATAGAAAAGAAACCACTACACTTTTGAGTGTGGATGTGAGCCTAGAAATGGAATCTGTGCCCTTATTCACGTAGCATTCCACACAAGTTCTATGTCCTCAGTATATTAACAACCTTGAGGTCATGTCCTTAAAGTGACAGAGTAACATGAACATTTAACGCTGAGGAACTTGACGTTTAACGCCCTAATTGAAAGCGATGGGGCAAAGGTTAAGAGAGGATGATGTTCTTAGGGATGGAGATGATTGAGCAATGGGCTATAAGGCCAAGTTACACAAAATTATTTTTGTCTGAAATTGGTCTTGACTGAAAGACCAGAAACTTGGTCCCATTCAGCTCAAGATTAATCTATAATGACATACTCCAATACAGTCAAAAACATTGGTCAATGCCATGCTTTTATTAACAGTATTTTATTCAGTCAGGTTACCACTGATTAACCTCAAGTTCAAAGACACTTAATGTAAGTCTAAAAGTTAACAGCAATTTCGGGGCTAAAGTCCTTCACTGAAATGGGGCCCAATTATCTATGCCTGTCATGATTTATGCCTGAGTCACTTTGTGAACCTAGGATTGCTATTGGAGTTCATTAGCACACCCCCCCCCCCCCCCCATGAGGAAGGGGGGGGGGGCGGTGCATTGCTTCACTTGTTATTCTAGCTAGAATGGAAAAATCACTTGGTTCTTTTTTTAAGTCCACATTGTCCCTAGACAGTGCTAATGGGTTGACTAGTCCAATTAAAAAAAAAAACTACACTTCCTTGAGCAAAAATAAAACAGCTTATGTTTTAAACCATAGATCATTAAATAGTTAATTAGTAAAGTGAGATCAGATTAATCATAAATTGAAGGGGATCAAAGTTTTCTGGTCCAATGAATCATTTGCCCATATATATATATATATATATATATATATATATATATATATATATATATATATATATATCACATGATAATACTGCACAGTGGCACTTGAAAACCATTTGAGTACTATACATCATAACATTTCAAAGAGTACCCCGTTTGAAAATGAACTTTGTTGGCCCTTATTGTTATCATGCATGTTTGATGGCAGAGAAAAAAGGGAATTTTTGTTATGCAAGAAACTTTTTAACTTCTAAAAATCCCTGATTTGATCCCTTATTCAGACAGGTTTAGAATATAATGTCTCAGGCAAAATGTGGTATCTTAATTCATTAATTCTCTCTCACTACCCCCCCCCCTCCCAATTAATAAACCTCCCTTCCTTCTTGATTTCTTGCATTGACCTGCACCTCCCTATTACTAGTATAACAAAAGTACATTCAAAGCCTTGCGGCACAAGTATTGCGTAAGTTTTTCAGATGTCAACAACCTCTCGTCCCAGAAAGCCACCAACAACAAAAATGTTCTTTTCTGACCTGGAGCCTTTCAGTGAAATACGGTAACCATCCCACATGTACCCACGTCATTCCAGTGACTTTGTTATTGTTTACAACACTGCACTAGATTTCAGCCACTTACTTAAAGTACACAAATATGATCTACACAGTTTGAGAGACCCAGCTATCTATAGAGCTCTTGTAACTGATCTTCCATGATTCAACTGTTACAGGTGTCAAATAACAAGCATGTGATCATAATTGTAACAGGTAAAAAAATAAATGATAATAATAATTATATCAGTGATATAGTCATGAGACATATATATATCATAACTTGCTAGTCATAGCATAAATGAAGAACCCCACATGGACAGCTAGTAAATCTGGGTCACTGCACTGATTGCCATGTAAATAAAACCTCAAGGTCAGCTTAACCTTACAGCACCCTGAGTTTCACTGATTGCTGCTGGAGACTCACCTCTATGCTGACAATATATGTGAGATTCGGGGCCATGGCTATAGTCCGAAGGTTCATTAGTCCGAAGGTCCACTGGTCTGAATTTTCACTATAGAACCTTTGGACCAATGAACCCTTGATTAAAAAACCAATGAAAAAGTTACCATTTATCGGACCAATGAACCTTTAGACTATAGACCCCCCCCCCCCCCCCAACCATGTGAGACTCTATCGTACCAGTAACCTCTGAAACTGAGGCCAAGAAAAATTCAATTCAAACTGGTAACCAGCCAAGGAATCTTCAAATCAAAATTTGTAGCCAAATATTTAATTAACTGTGTCAATGCTTATGCAGAAACATGATTTTACTTGTAGATCTATGCAAGTCTTATTTAAAATCTTAATTTGTGTTATCTTATTTTATTATCTTATTTATTCTTATTATTATAATTTAATTCCTGAAAAAGAATGTTTAGTTTTACCGTCACTAGAGGTCACTACTGTCATTGTTTTGAAAAGGAGTGTGTACTGCGAGTCCAAAGGTCCATTGTCCAAAATAGGTATCACTGGACCAACAAATATGACAGAACTGACAGAAAAAAAACATATATGCAGAAAAACAAATTAACAGGTCAATAATCAAACTGGTCAAAATTGGACATGGGAAATCATCAAAATTTTGAAAAAATTGTATCGATTATTAAGTAATTAAGTAACAAAAAACAAAAGAAATTGGTCTTAATATTGGCCGATCCAGAATCAACTTGCAGAATTCTGTTAAAACAACACAGTCAATGAAAATCTATTTGGAAATCAGACCAATGAATGTCTAGTGATAAACACATCATTTCTCAACAATGAAATCCCCTGACAACAATTTATACCAATGAAGCACCCGCATACAACATCTAAGGTTACTAGCACTCTCTTTCTTTATTTAACTTGAGTTTCATTATCAAGTAATCAATATGCATATGTTCTGAGGGCAAAATGACATCCCAACCTGAGAAACAATAACCATATTGTTTTATTTTCAAAGTTGCCTTTCTCATGCTACCTGAAACCTAGGAATGTATTAATCACTCACGCATGACACACTGAAAAATGACAGGCACATAATCATCTTAACTTTTTATCTTTTTTAGGTTTGGTTTGCATTCTACATTCTCATTATTATATAAACTAGAGGATCAGAGAGGCGATACCGCCTCCAAATATTGTACCACCAGCTGGAGCAAACGCATTCGTATAGACCCCCACATACACAAAATAAGGGACACAGCCACCAGTTTTGTGCTTGACAAGCTGTAAAAATGCAATCAACAAGAATTTTTTAACTATTGCAAAAAATATATATGGTACAATCAAATTTAAGTTCTTCGTAAGGTAGGTCAAGGGTCAATTTCAAGGTCACACTTAGATTGCCAGTATAGGACTTCCTATTCAACTTCAATAGTAACTATGGACCTATCTCAGCCAGTTTTGGAGATAAAAGGGAAGCAAAATTTGCAAAATTCAGTTCATGGTGAAAAGTAGGTCAAAGGTCAATTTCAAGGTCACATTTAGATTGCCAGTATATGACTTTCTATTCAAGTTCAATAGTAACTATGGACCTATCTCTGCCAGTTTTGGAGATAAAAGGGAAGCAAAATTTGCAAACTTCAGTTTATGGTGAAAAGTAGGACAAAGGTCAATTTTAATGTCACATTTATAATGCCAGTATATGACTTCCTATTCAAGTTCAATAGTAACTACGGACCTATCTCAGCCAGTTTTGGAGATAAAAGGAAAGCAAAATTTGCAAAATTCAGTTCATGGTGTAAAGTAGGTCAAAGGTCAATTTTAAGGTCACATTTAGATTGCCAGTATATGACTTCCTATTCAAGATCAATAGTAACTACGGACCTATCTCAGCCAGTTTTGGAGATAAAAGGAAAGCAAAATTTGCAAAATTTAGTTCATGGTGTAAAGTAGGTCAAAGGTCAATTTTAAGGTCACATTTAGATTGCCAGTATATGACTTCCTATTCAAGTTCAATAGTAACTATGGACCTATCTCTGCCAGTTTTGGAGATAAAAGGGAAGAAAAATTTGCAAAGTTCAGTTCATGGTGAAAAGTAGGTCAAAGGTCAATTTTAAGGTCACATTTAGATTGCCAGTATATGACTTCCTATTCAAGTTCAATAGTAACTACGGACCTATCTCAGCCAGTTTTGGAGATAAAAGGGAAGCAAATTTTGCAAAGTTCAGTTTATGGTGAAAAGTAGGTCAAAGGTCAATTTTAAGGTCACATTTAGATTGCCAGTATATGACTTCCTATTCAAGTTCAATAGTAACTACGGACCTATCTCAGCCAGTTTTGGAGATAAAAGGAAAGCAAAATTTGCAAAATTCAGTTCATGGTGAAAAGTAGGTCAAAGGTCAATTTTAATGTCACATATAGATTGCCAGTATATGACTTCCTATTCAAGTTCAATAGTAACTACGGACCTATCTCTGCCAGATTTGGAGATAAAAGGAAAGCAAAATTTGCAAAATTCAGTTCATGGTGTAAAGTAGGTCAAAGGTCAATTTTAAGGTCACATTTAGATTGCCAGTATATGACTTCCTATTCAAGTTCAATAGTAACTATGGACCTATCTCTGCCAGTTTTGGAGATAAAAGGGAAGAAAAATTTGCAAAGTTCAGTTCATGGTGAAAAGTAGGTCAAAGGTCAATTTCAAGGTCATAGTAAGATTGCCAGTATATGACTTCCTATTCAACTTCAATAGTAACTATGGACCTATCTCTGCCAGTTTTGGAGATATAAGGGACTAGATGTTATAATTTTGGAGTTACCATAATGTGCCTTAAATTTCGTACAGAAAAAATTAATTAAAATAAAGAAAATGTCATTTTGGTCAAAATTCTTGAAATAGGAGGTGCTCTGAAGTTTCAGAAGTTCAAATTTGATGAAATAATGTCATTTTTGACCACAAGTTGTCTGCTTTGCCAAGCCTTATATTTTATTTTTCCAGAGTTCAAAATTTATTATCCATTACCGTACTGCACATTTTGCTTTTACCACCAATATGTACTTTTTGATACAGCGTAACTCGAAAACCGTATGGAATACAAAAAAACCGAGACCACCTCCAGTGTTGGGCTTTACATGCTCTACAAAATGCAAAAAAGAATGGGTCTCTAGCATTAACGGTTCCCGAATTAGAGACAGTTTTCAGTTTCGGTATCTTATGGCCGCTACTCCCGTGAAAATGCACCGATTGACCCCAAATTCATGGAGATGAAAGATGACCTGAAGGGTAACACTTCCCAATAATATTATTGGTTAAGTCTGTGTGGTGTCTGAATAACAGGGCAAAAAAAAAATTTTTCGTAAAAAATTTCATTTTTTTGAAAATTTTGGCCCATTTGACCTTGAAGTAGAGGTCAAAGGTCAAATCCAAGGGTATATTTGAAATCTACACATATGACTTTTGGAAAGCCGTCTATAGAAATTTTTCCCATAACTCCTTCCATAGGGTAGATAATTAGTATTTAATTTTGCCATTTTTAGACAAGGGTGCATTGCAATGAGTGCCACACCCAGACCCCAATACCGACAAAGCCCAAATTTTACGTGGAACGAGTTGAGATTATAGGTGACCTAAATCCATGAGATGGGTACGGGGGCCCTTACCGTCTAGGAGGAGAAGCGGTAACGGTAGCCGTCCGGCGGAGCCGGCGGAGCCGGCGGAGCCAACGGAGCCGGCGGAGCCGGCGGAGCCGGCGGAACGATCCGGACGGGACCGAAACCATGTGTACCGCCAGCGCTAACGCTGGTGGTACAATAAATTATAAGTATCAAGACCAGTGAAGCATCAACATTTTTATTACTTAAGTAAAACATTCTTATTTCTACATTATTTCATTTATTTAGTTTTCATTCATTAGTTATTTATTTATTCATATAATATGTAAACCAATTATCCTGACCACTGACACATTTCTTATTTCCCAACTCACTCACAATAATCCCTAATCTAAAAGCTATATGATATATGCAGTATTTTACGGCATTGGTGGAATTTTTTGCATTGCCTTAGTGTGCTCAGAGTCCGAAACCACAACATCTGTGTTAAACTGTGCACCGCAATCCCCTGCCAAGGATCATCTATATACATGTATATTCAACCCTGTACGGTAATTACTCTGTAATTTCAAACAATTATACTAATTAAAAGAGAAAGCAAAAAGTTAGTATGACTTTGAATTTTGGATTCTAATATTTTGGAAAGTTAGTGAGTTAGTTCTCTTTGAGTCAGAAAGTATACCACAGTAAGCATATGGAAATGATAAATTTTGAAAAAGTGAAAAAAAAAATAAAGAAAAGTTAGGCCTTTCAATAGCAATTACCGTACATATATGAACCAAAAGCCACGTACAAGTATGAGGATGCAAACCAACACATAGACCCCTCAGGGTAAATTATTTTAAGATAAGCCCTGTAGTCCCCCACCTGATATGCATAAAAGCGTTTAGAAAAGCTCTTTCCTTCAATATGTGATGTGGCCAAACAATTTTCACGGTGCATTAAGATAAACAGTAAAAGAATATCCACAATAAATTCGGCAACCGAGAGGTGCGGCAACATATAGATAATTGCGGTAGTATTTATGCCGAAACATCAAAATAAATAGCCCCGCCGTTCGAGCCTTTTAATCAGATTCAGATCAGATTAACCAATCAAAGCAACGGAAAGGGGGTCACGTCACCTTCCCACCAGGCCATGCCATGTAAACAAAGCAGCATGGTCGGCTGTAATGAAGAGTCTGAGGAGGGAGACGCGAAATCTTCGCCAAATTCTCATCTTTCGTGTTGCATGCACATAGAAGAAGGTAGCTAATTAAGAGACTCTAGATACCATCACACGTGTTCGCTGGGAAAATTTTAGAGTCGCAGCGAAACAATGGCGGAAATTTGGCAGCAGAGAAGCCGCTGCTGTTCAGTGGATCCGTACAGTACGGATTTAGATAAAGGATTCGACGATTGGGAAGCCAAACCACGATGTCACTTTTCTTGCTACAGAAAGCTAACTAACAAGAAGGGGCTATCTCAGGCGGCAAAGAAGTATGAGAAAGCTGAGAAACAAGGCAGTCCTGCTGAAGAAGGTATGTCAACATATTGTAATTTGTTTTTAAATCAGCCCTGATCGTGTGATGTTTACATTGTACGTGGCTGATGTTACATAACAATATGTGACTGATAAAAGTGATATGAAAGAAAGAAAAAAAAAAGACAATGATAAAAAAGTTTATTAGTGTTATTATTATTTTATTTGTAAATACTTAGAGGTTTTAAGATATGAAACAACTCATTCTCTGTTGAATAAGACCCCATTTCCAGAGATTAGATATATCTACTTTAGGGGTTCACGCTAAACAGCTGTCAGTGGGGCGGACACGAAAGTTAAATACCCCCTTACAGCTTGTAGTAGGCGGGACGGACATTTAAGCCGGATTATCTGACAGTAATCTAGTGAGACTCCCTGCGGGGACAGATCAATCTAAAAGCTCTGGGAATACAGCCTAAGCTAGCTGTATGTTCTTGCCATGATTAACATCTCATTATTAGTTCATCCATATTAGCATTGCATTTACACAAAATAATGTAAGGCTTCACACAACAAGATATACAAACATATGTTATGGTGGGATTTTATGAGACAGAGGCTTAAGTATCATGGTAGAATCTTTTATGTTATTTGTGGAGTGTTCCTCCCCCCCAGTTACATTGTTGCACATGTGCAACCATTAGTGAATATAAATATGTATAGGCTAAGCCCAACTTCAATGAGAATGTATTTTAGGGAATATTTACTGTATCTTGTGAGCCAGAAAAAGTAGGATAGCTTTTCACAGAACAAGCTGCAATGTGATTAATTTAATTAGGACTGTTAGGAATAATCCTTGTAACTTTCCCTTATGAATAAAATCAGTAAAGGTATACATAAATAGTATCAATAAAGAAATACGTTGACAAACAGTATCAATTAAGGAATAATTATAATGAGTAGGGTGACTGGTAGATGTAGTTCAGTTTAAAGAGAAGAGTCACTTTTATTCAAGGCATCTGATATTAATCTGGGCAGCAGAATGCTAGTGGGCTCCCTATTAATTATTAGATCTTTAAACTTGATTTATTGTACCACCAGCGTTAGCGCTGGCGGTACACATGGTTTCGGTCTCGTCCGGATCGTTCCGCCGGCTCCGCCGGCTCCGCCGGACGGCTACCGTTACCGCTTCTCCTCCTAGACGGTAAGGCCCCCCATACCCATCTCATGGATTTAGGTCACCTATAATCTCAACTCGTTCCACGTAAAATTTGGGCTTTGTCGGTATTGGGGTCTGGGTGTGGCACTCATTGCAATGCACCCTTGTCCAAAAATGGCAAAATTAAATGCTAATTATCTACCCTACGGAAGGAGTTACGGGAAAAATTTCTACAGACGGCTTTCCAAAAGTCATATGTGTAGATTTCAAATATACCCTCAGATTTGACCTTTGACCTTTACTTCAAGGTCAAATGGGCCAAAATTTTCAAAAAAATGAAATTTTTTACGAAAAAAAAATTTTTTGCCCTGTTATTCAGACACCACACAGACTTAAGCAATAATATTATTGGAAAGTGTTACCCTTCAGGTCATCTTTCATCTCCGTGAATTTGGGGTCAATCGGTGCATTTTCACAGGAGTAGCGGCCATAAGATACCGAAACTGAAAACTGTCTCTAATTCGGGAACCGTTAATGCTAGAGACCCATTCTTTTTTGCATTTTGTAGAGCATGTAAAGCCCAACACTGGAGGTGGTCTCGGTTTTTTTGTATTCCATACGGTTTTCGAGTTACGCTGTATCAAAAAGTATATATTGGTGGTGAAAGGAAAATGTACGGAAGCCCACTGGTGCCATATGTAGAAAAAAAAATTATCTCGAAATTTCGAGATACTATTTTGAAATTTGAACAAAAAAATTTACCACCAGCGTTAGCGCTGGCGGTACACATGGTTTCGGTCCCGTCCGGTCCGTTCCGCCGGCTCCGCCGCCATGTTACCGTTACCGCTTCTCCTCCTAGACGGTAAGGGCCCCCGTACCCATCTCATGGATTTAGGTCACCTATAATCTCAACTCGTTCCACGTAAAATTTGGGCTTTGTCGGTATTGGGGTCTGGGTGTGGCACTCATTGCAATGCACCCTTGTCTAAAAATGGCAAAATTAAATGCTAATTATCTACCCTACAGAAGGAGTTACGGGAAAAATTTCTATAGACGGCTTTCCAAAAGTCATATGTGTAGATTTCAAATATACCCTCGGATTTGACCTTTGACCTTTACTTCAAGGTCAAATGGGTCAAAATTTTCAAAAAAATGAAATTTTTTATGAAAAAAAAATTTTTTGCCCTGTTATTCAGACGCCACACAGACTTAACCAATAATATTATTGGAAAGTGTTACCCTTCAGGTCATCTTTCATCTCCGTGAATTTGGGGTCAATCGGTGCATTTTCACAGGAGTAGCGGCCATAAGATACCGAAACTGAAAACTGTCTCTAATTCGGGAACCGTTAATGCTAGAGACCCATTCTTTTTCATTCATTTTGTAGAGCATGTAAAGCCCAACACTGGAGGTGGTCTCGGTTTTTTTGTATTCCATACGGTTTTCGAGTTACGCTGTATCAGAAAGTACATATTGGTGGTGAAAGGAAAATGTACGGAAGCCGACTGGTGCCATATGTAGAAAAAAAAATTATCTCGAAATTTCGAGATACTATTTTGAAATTTGAACAAAAAAAATTTTTATCTCGAAATTTCGAGATAGCATTTTGAAATTTGAACAAAAAAAAAATTATCTCGAAATTTCGAGATAGCATTTTGATATTTGAGCAAAAAAATTTATCTCGAAATTTCGAGATAGTATTTTGAAATTTGAACAAAAAAAATGCTATCTCGAAATTTCGAGATAATTTTTTTTTTCAACATATGGCACCAGTCGGCTTCCGTAAAAATGTGCAGTACGGTAATGGATAATAAATTTTGAACTCCGGAAAAATAAAACATAATGCTTGGCAAAGCAGACAACTTGTGGTCAAAAATGACATTATTTTATCAAATTTAAACTTCTGCAACTTCAGAGAACCTCCCATTTCAAGAACTTTGACCAAAATGACCTTTTCTTTATTTTAATTAATTTTTTCTGTAGGAAATTTATGGCACATTATGGTAACTCCAAAATTATAACATTTAGTCCCTTATATCTCCAAAACTGGCAGAGATAGGTCCATAGTTACTATTGAAGTTGAATAGGAAGTCATATACTGGCAATCTTACTGTGACCTTGACATTGACCTTTGACCTACTTTTCACCATGAACTGAACTTTGCAAATTTTGCTTCCCTTTTATCTCCAAAACTGGCAGAGATAGGTCCATAGTTACTATTGAAGTTGAATAGGAAGTCATATACTGGCAATCTTACTGTGACCTTGAAATTGACCTTTGACCTACTTATCACCATGAACTGAACTTTGCAAATTTTGCTTCCCTTTTATCTCCAAAACTGGCAGAGATAGGTCCATAGTTACTATTGAACTTGAATAGGAAGTCATATACTGGCAATTTTACTGTGACCTTGAAATTGACCTTTGACCTACTTTTCACCTTGAACTGAACTTTGCAAAATTTGCTTCCCTTTTATCTCCAAAACTGGCAGAGATAGGTCCATAGTTACTATTGAAGTTGAATAGGAAGTCATATACTGGCAATCTTACTGTGACCTTGAAATTGACCTTTGACCTACTTTTCACCATGAACTGAACTTTGCAAATTTTGCTTCCCTTTTATCTCCAAAACTGGCAGAGATAGGTCCATAGTTACTATTGAAGTTGGATAGGAAGTCATATACTGGCAATTTACTGTGACCTTGAAATTGACCTTTGACCTACCTTACAATGAACTTAACTTTGATTGCACCATTTTTAGTTATATATATTTTTTGCATATTTTGAAAATTCTTGTTGATTGCATTTTTACAGCTTGTCAAGCACAAGACTGGTGGCTGCACCCCTTATTTTGTGTATGTGGGGGTCTATACGAATGCGCTTGCTCCAGCTGGTGGTACAATATTCGGAGGCGGTATCGCCTCTCTGATCCTCTAGTTTGTCTTAGTTGCAACAAATATTAAACAGTGGGTCTCATTTGCCTATAGTTTGTTACAGCTTAGTTCCTCATAAAAGGAACATGTTGAGCCACTAATACATTGAATCCTATACCTACCCTATGCCCTTTGAATCATGAGGATATATGTAATTATAGTTGTTAATATCACTTGGTGTCAATCATGTGATAAACTCACATGCGACTGTCTTATCTTATTTCATTATTATTTATTTATTTTATAGTTAAATCATAGTGATTGTATATACAATTGCACTTGCAACAATCAAGGATTTGCGGTCTGCTCTGTATTTGCTAAATCATTTGTGTATCCAGGTATCCAGATGTTTTTATTTGAAATATGTATTCTATGTTGTCTTTTTATTTATACAGGGCAACTGTTTTTATAACTGAATTTTGAGCACATTACTATTTTTACATATCTTTGTTACACCCACTTGGATATTTATCCAATGTTAAAGTTGTTTCTGTAGTAGTCAGTATCTGCACATTATAATGCACTAATATATATGGTATGAAAAGTAAAATGTTATTTTGCTTCTTTTACAGAACCATCAACCAGTTGTACTCTTCCCAAAATACAAGGTCCATCTCCCAAGAAATTGAGATCAGTCTCAGGGTTTGGTATATCAAAGTCACCAGTGCTGCCAGCTATCTGCATTATTTGTAAAAAAAAAAAAAGTTGTGGTCACTTAGTCTAATTTTTGCAAGTGTTTTGATATTTAATGGGGAGACACTCATTTTGATGTAATTTTCACATTCATAATATTTTTTTTATTGTTTTGTATGCCCTTAATTTGTTTGAGATTGAGCTATTTAATTCCTGCCAGAAGTGTTTTTCGATTTTTATGTTCAATATTTCTAAAAGGTTTTCTATTTGATATAATTTCTTTGGTGGGTTGTTATCTTCGGATAGATTCTGTCCATGTGTTTCCCTTTGTATCTTGCTCAAGACTGTGCACCTGATTTACAGTTCTATTATGTACTAGTACTAGTTGTTCCAGTCTAAGACTAATCTTTAGACAGGTTTAGTTATAGTTGAAATAATAGGGTAACTGCCAAGCTTAGCTCTAAAAATGGTATTGCTAGCCTGCTTTCTTAGACCTAAAATCCATTTGCAAAACTTTAAGTGTACCTGTTCGAATGGCATTTTATTAATCTTTTTCAGATATGCACAAGAAATGTAGAAACTTATAATTTCACAGTTGAAATAATTAAGTTGGAAAAATATATTATATATATCATAAAAGCCTTGTTAAATGTGAGCTGTTATTTCTTTTAATATGCTGTTATTACTAGACAATGCTGCAATTAATTGCAACAATTAAACTTCTTTAAAAATTGTACCTCTGCAATTTAAAGATAAACTTGAACATAAAAAACTCAATTATTCTACCTAGTGAAGCACTTATATATTTTTGAAATAATTTTTTGAGCACTTGCCAGCTTCATAAACAGACAGTCCGCATGATACCTAGTTTGTAACTCTACACATATATTTATACTATTTATCAGTGTAAAATATTGAGTCAAATAATTTTAAGTGATTATATGCGCTTTAACACACCTGAGAATTTAAAATGCATTCAATGTAACATTACTGAACATACATGCAAGTGATTATATGATCACTATATTGGGTAATAGTGTGACCTGTGTGCGATTGTAGAAGTGGTACAGTGCACAGTCTACGGGCTATACTACATACCTTTTTGCCGTGAATTCACGTCATCATTTAGCCAATTATATAAATACACCTAAAATACATGTATTTTCCAACTATTTAAATCTTTCTCTCGATATTGACATCGATTTTAAAAACCTAGGACGTATTTTTTTTATTGAAACAACGCATGGGAATCATCTATTAAATGTGCAAGCTTCGCATGGAAATTCATTGTTTACATCGATCAGATGTAGGTCAAGTGATCACGTGACCCCTTTCCATTGCTTTGATTGGTTTAAAGGGTAGAACGGCAGCACTTGGAACTACTCGGATGTCTCCGCACTCGACAGTCGAGGATTGCCGATTGGAACGGCAGGGCTATTCATTTTGATGTTTTGGCATAAATACTATCGCAATTATCTATATGTTGGCGCATCCTACGGTTGCCGAATTTATTGTGGATATTTTTTAACTGTTTATCTTCATGGCACCGTGAAAATTGTCTGGCCACTGGAGCTTTTCACACAATGAAACGATAGACCAGTGTAGGTAAGGGACTACTGGGCAACACCACCATACATGCACTGTAAATGGGTTTTGAAGCCAGTTAATTCAAGCAGAACATGACCATAGGCATGTGACCCAGCCCAAACAGTGGAAAATAAACTGTGAAATGTATTCCACTTAGATTCCTGAATTAAATAAACATCAAGTGCACGCAGAGAGCTCAGTTGTCCAATTCAATTCTGTTGTTTATTTTTCTTTTGTTGTGAACACAACACTGAGAAAAATAGCAATAACTTCAACAAAATATTAACATGAGTTTGTACAATAACAACTAGAGGATCAGAGAGGCGATACCGCCTCCGAATATTGTACCACCAGCTGGAGCAAGTGCATTCGTATAGACCCCCACATACACAAAAGAAGGGACACAGCCACCAGTCTTATGCTTGACAAGCTGTAAAAATGCAATCAACAAGAATTTTCAAAATATGCAAAAAAATAAATATAACTTAAAATGGTACAATCAAAGTTAAGTTCATCGTAAGGTAGGTCAAAGGTCAATTTCAAGGTCACAGTAAATTGCCAGTATATGACTTCATATTCAACTTTAATGGTAACTATGGACCTATCTCTGCCAGGTTTGGAGTTAAAAGAGAAAGAAATTTGCAAAGTTCAGTTCATAGTGAAAAGTAGGTCAAAGGTCAATTTCAAGGTCACATTTAGATTACCAGTATATGACTTTCCATGCAAGTTCAATAGAAACTATGGACCTATCTCTGCCAGTTTTGGAGATAAAAGTTAACCAAAATTTGCAAAATTCAATTCATGATAAAAAGTAGGTCAAAGGTCAATTTCAAGGTCACACTTAGATTGCCAGTATATGACTTTCCATGCAAGTTCAATAGAAACTATGGACCTATCTCTGACTTCCTATTCAAGTTCAATAGTAACTATGGACCTATCTCTGCCAGTTTTGTAGATAAAAGGGAAAAAAAATATGCAAAGTTCAGTTCATGGTGAAAAGTAGGTCAAAGGTCAATTTCAAGGTCACATTTAGATTGCCAGTATATGACTTCCTATTCAACTTCAATAGTAACTATGGACCTATCTCTGCCAGTTTTGGAGATATAAGGGACTATATGTTTTAATTTTGGAGTTACCATAATGTGCCATAAATTTCCTACAGAAAAAATTAATTAAAATAAAGAAAAGGTCATTTTGGTCAAAATTCTTGAAATAAGAGGTGCTCTGAAGTTCCAGATGTTCAAATTGGATGAAATAATGTCATTTTTGACCACAAGTTGTCTGCTTTGCCAAGCCTTATGTTTTATTTTTCCGGAGTTCAAAATTTATTATCCATTACCGTACTCCACATTTTGCTTTCACCACCAATATGTGCCAGTATATGACTTCCTATTCAAGTCCAATAAAAACTATGGACCTATCTCTGCCAGTTTTGGAGATAAAAGGGAAGCAAAATTTGCAAAGTTCAGTTCATGGTGAAAAGTAGGTCAAAGGTCAATTTCAAGGTTGAATTTAGATTGCCAGTATATGACTTCCTATTCAACTTCAATAGTAACTATGGACCTATCTCTGCCAGGTTTGGAGTTAAAAGAGAAAGAAATTAGCAGAGTTCAGTTCATGGTGAAAAGTAGGTCAAAGGTCAATTTCAAGGTCACATTTAGATTGCCAGTAAATGACTTCCTATTCAACTTCAATAGTAACTATGGACCTATCTCTGCCAGTTTTGAAGATAAAAGGGAAGCAAAATTTGCAAAGTTCAGTTCATGGTGAAAAGTAGGTCAAAGGTCAATTTCAAGGTCGAATTTAGATTGCTAGTATATGACTTCCTATTCAACTTCAATAGTAACTATGGACCTATCTCTGCCAGGTTTGGAGTTAAAAGAGAAAGAAATTAGCAGAGTTCAGTTCATGGTGAAAAGTAGGTCAAAGGTCAATTTCAAGGTCACATTTAGATTGCCAGTATATGACTTCCTATTCAACTTCAATAGTAACTATGGACCTATCTCTGCCAGTTTTGAAGATAAAAGGGAAGCAAAATTTGCAAAGTTCAGTTCATGGTGAAAAGTAGGTCAAAGGTCAATTTCAAGGTCACATTTAGATTGCCAGTATATGACTTCCTATTCAACTTCAATAGTAACTATGGACCTATCTCTGCCAGTTTTGGAGATATAAGGGACTAAATGTTATAATTTTGGAGTTACCTTAATGTGCCATAAATTTCCTACAGAAAAAATTAATTAAAATAAAGAAAAGGTCATTTTGGTCGAAATTCTTGAAATGGGAGGTGCTCTGAAGTTCCAGAAGTTCAAATTTGATGAAATAATGTCATTTTTGACCACAAGTTGTCTGCTTTGCCAAGCCTTATGTTTTATTTTTCCAGAGTTCAAAATTTATTATCCATTACCGTACTGCACATTTTGCTTTCACCACCAATATGTACTTTTTGACACAGCGTAGCTCGAAAACCGTATGGAATACAAAAAAACGGAGACCACCTCCAGTGTTGGGCTTTACATGCTCTACAAAATGCAAAAAAGAATGGGTCTCTAGCATTAACGGTCCCCGAATTAGAGACAGTTTTCAGTTTCGGTATCTTATGGCCGCTACTCCCGTTAAAATGCACCGATTGACCCCAAATTCACGGAGATGAAAGATGACCTGAAGGGTATCATTTTCCAATAATATTATTGGTTAAGTCTGTGTGGTGTCTGAATAACAGCGCAAATAATTTTTTTTTCGTAAAAAAATTCATTTTTTTGAAAAATTTGGCCTGTTTGACCTTGAAATAAAGGTCAAAGGTCAAATCCAAGGGCATATTTGAAATCTACACATATGACTTTTGGAAAGCCGTCTGTAGAAATTTTTCCCATAATTCCTTCCGTAGGGTAGATAATTAGCATTTAATTTTGCCATTTTTGGACAAGGGTGCATTGCAATGAATGCCACACCTAGACCCCAATACCGACAAAGCCCAAATTTTACGTGGAACGAGTTGAGATTATAGGTGACCTAAATCCAAGAGATGGGTATGGGGGCCCTTACCGTCTAGGAGGAGAAGCGGTAACGGTAACATGGCGGCGGAGCCGGCGGAGCCGGCGGAGCCGGCGGAGCCGCAGGAGCCGGCGGAACGGACCGGACGGGACTAAAACCATGTGTACCGCCAGCGCTAACGCTGGTGGTACAATAATAATGACAAAATGAGAATATTCAAAATAATGATAATAATTTGTATGCCCCCCCCCACTCAAAAATCGATGAGGGGTCAATTAACTGAAGCCTCCATGCATGGTCTTGTTATAAATAAAAATTCCCCATTAAGATAAGCACATATCCCAGCAAGCACTTGTGGTCATACCTTATCAGTAGCCCTATCTTATACCTGAGAGTACACTTTCCCTGCTTGCTATATCAGGTCAGTAGATTTGTATGTGTCAAGTAAGCAATGAGATGCTATTTATATCTTCTGCTGCATGGGCCAATTTAGAAAGGATTTGGTGGTGGCAATAATGCAGCTATCAGTGTGTGTGTGTGTGTGTGTGTGTGTGTGTGTGTGTTGGGAGAGAGAGGGTTTGGAAGAACCCTCCACAACGAAGCTTTTAACAAGTTTTGTGAAGGAGTAGGACTCCGACCTTGCCTTATGTAATACTGTTGATCACAAGATCTCAGCTTTATGTCAACAAAGCTATATGCTATTTTTAAAAACATTCCAAGGGCAAATTCAGTTTCTTTATTGATTGACATTAGTGTATTTATTCATTGATAATTTTTAAAGGGGGGAGGTAAAACCACTCTGACTGAGCTCTCAGTCAAATACATCCAAAACATTCCCATTCAAGAAAATCTAATTCCTTCTAAAGTAATGAAATCCTTAACTGGATCAAGAATTAATGTCAAATAGTCCAGAATACATAAGAGATTAAACAACAATGGCAGTAGGATTTTTATAAAATTAAATGAATAGACATTAAACCCTCCTTATAAAAAATCCTGCATTTGACTCTGCAAGTCACAAGATTGTGCAATTAATAATGGAGTGCTATTTATAACTCTCACTCTGGGAAACCCCCTTCTAAAATATAAATGACACAATATGAGTAATAAATATTATCTGCATAATATCATGAAATGGAGCAATACTCACTCAAATCAATTCCACTGTATATCACTCTGTGGCAACATTTTTTTATCATATTATACTATATAAAATTGTTGCTTTAGTAAAATTTTCAAAGGAAATACATTGAAAATATGCAACAAATATGCATATGATTAATATTTCAAATTGAGGACAGTGAGGGTGAAAAACATCATCTTTTTTATTCTTCTTCGAAAAATGTTATCATATATTACACTTCTCACCTCCAAATTCTTGTTTCCTTACTTTCCGCAAACGGCAAAAGTTACAACTTACTGTCCCCAACCCTTTATTACAATTTCTCTGTACTCATTCAAAAAACCAATGCAAAAATTTTACATCAATAAAAAAACGCATCGCACTGAGAAATGCATGATGCAAGAAAAAAAACCCGATCCACCCCCTACGACGCCAATAACGTTGCTCACAATATACAGTTACCATACAGCGGCATTGTTAACGTGAACCGCGATGCCGCAGCACGCGTGCCTGGACGCCGCGCAGTAAACGATCACGTTCCGTGTCAAACAGCTGTTTAAGGGTGACCTAGTTTTGCCAACTTTAGCGGTGCGCGCATGGGCACGTTGATGTTACGCCACCGGTCACGAACCCCCACGAATTCTCCTCAACAGCTGTTTTGTTCAGTAATTCTTGACATGTACGAAAATTCTTTGACCTGTATTTAATAGCCAATATTTCCGTGGCAGAGGGAATTTTTTGATGACGCGAAAATAAACCGTTGGGGAAAATCCCAATTTGCGTTTTTTGACGTTTAATCTAGAGCTCAAATCTTACACTGTTACATAGAATAGTAATACGATCAATTTGATAATTTTTTTTCTGTATTTTCTCTCCCTACAAAAACTTACCCTGTCCTCAACGGTACGTCGATCACTTGTGACACTGTCCTTTTCTTGTTTGTTTCTGAGGACAAAGTTATCGAAGGAGTCGGGTCGCTTTTTAAGTTCAAGTCCGCCATCTTTGAGTAATCCGTGTCCATGTCTTGCAATCTGGCAGATTTTCGACTCTCTAACAGCCGAACCTCTTCCAGCGGTCTCATGAGCTCCGGAACACTGTCCTGGTCTTCCCCGGCGTCCGGTATAATGATCACAATGTCCTCGGGTTTGTTGTGTTTTATCACCACCCCTGACAGTTCCCGGCCATGATGGGTGAGGAAAACTTTCTGGCCCCGCTTTAGTTTGGCGTCCGTGATACTCTGAAAACCCGGACCAATGATATCAGTGTCAAGGATCTCTTTTGTGTGACCATCGTCGAAGTTGACGGTGTAAAAAGTCCGACCGTTCGGTGTCGGATTTGACCCCTCCAGAACGCCCGAGTAATACCGTCCATCTTGCCACTGAGCAGCCACTCTCGTGCCTACAATAGAACGCTTCGCTAGGCGTCTTGTCCCAAACATCGTCTCTCGAAACTCCCTCAACCGTTCCCCAAGGTATCGTTCCACTTTTCTAAGGTTTTTGGGGTAAGCAATACCAGGAGATTTATTAGATTTTTTGCCTTAAAGTTGATGTCGCAGTTTCACCGGTTGCTTACATCAGCGGTTTGTTTTGGTCTAGATGGGAGGCGTGGAAATACCGGCAAACTTGGTGTACCACGTGACATTGTTTTGGTCCGCTGATTGGTTCATTGCAATAGTTTCTACCTTATGATTGGTTTAAAGTTCTAAAACTGTCAATCAATCAAAAGTGACAACCAGCTGATTGTTAAGATTTTTTTCAATACAACTTTTATTTCACTGATTTAGTACTTAGATATGAGATCAATACAGATATTCACTACCATTTTATCGTACAGACAACATATATTCTTCTCATTTTGTGTCCTTGAGCGTCAATTTTGTTTCGATCTGCCAGGTTTTTTACCGCAACAAGCTCCGCCCTACATTCTGTTTATATAGATTCTATGAAGTCAAATTTTACCCTCTGCAAAACATCTACCTAGTATTTCAGTAATGCCACAAAGATCACAAATATACTTTTTAAGCTGTGGATTAAGCCGGAAACCACTGATTAATGCCTTTAATACATACTTACACATTTGTGACACTTTGAATACGTTTTACTAAATTGGGGCAATTTTCCAAAAGGGGAGGGAGGATGTTGGAACAGCGGCAACAAACGCGGTGCTCAGGTCACAGGTTGTTCATAACACATCCCGAAGATCCCACTAAAAATGTCAGCCCCCTTGTAACAGCACAGATGCCACCGTGGACATCTTGGAGTAGTTCGCTCATTCTTTTTGTGACTTTGGCATCGGCGTTAGGGCACCCAGAGCAGTTTGAAGGTATATGCGGCGCGTTTATTTGCTCACCTGAAACTTATATAGTATTCGAATATACAGTTTGCTAAGCCTAATCGTTTGTTCAAGTTATCTGAATGAAATAGACATATTGTACGTGTATCTTTGTAAATAACATGTGAATGCTGTATGTGTTCAGACCCATATATATTTGGTGCTTGAAACTCCAAAATTGTGCTATTTATTTGCATACATGTACCGGTATATCTGCATGGCTTTCTTATTATTCTACTTGGCCACCCCCCCCCCCCCCCCCCCCGGCCCCCTCCTCCCCAAAAATAAATGAATAATAATAGCAACAACAACAACAATAATAATAATAACGGTTAAAAATAAAACAAGTATAGCAAAGGGAACATGGGCAACTTGATTAGAACTTGGAAAAATGTTAATAATTAATTTTAAATTAATAATAAATATTACGTACTGTTGTACATCAGATGTACAAGTACACCTGTAGCGATTTGGGGTGAGTGCAGAAAAATCACCAGCCAGACCAGGAATCGAACCCGGGACCTCTCGCTAACAGGGCGAGTGCTCTTACCTACTGAGCTATCCGACCGGTTCTACCTGCGTCTGGCACTACACACCAAACCATGCACATACACATTATCTTTGTAACAAGGTTTCCCATCGGTGAAATAGATTTTTCTAGATCACTTGTGACATTAGCGATATTGAAATTACAAATCATGTCTAAGATTAATTATATATACATCATTTCTGAGATTAAGTACGACATTTTTTTTTAACCAGCAATGATATCCTAACTTTTGGTCAACTCGCATCAATGAATCAGCAGTTCTGTAGCCAGGTCGATTGGTGGTATTCGAAAGAACCCATTTTTTTGCCAGAAAAAGGTCTCCTTTGGGCAAAATTATATCTAGGTACATGAAGGTTTCATGGTAAAAGGTCCATTTTTTTTCAGATAAAGAACCACCCATTTGAAATCAGCCATAAATGATAACAATTTTAAGAAAAGCGCTTATAGATGACAGGCCTTTCAAAATCATGTCTAATAGCTTAAATGATTTTTTGGTCCCTTTAGAAATGATTTACTTTCAGTTTTATTATACCTGATATGTTTTACTTGTAATTGCGTTACAGATTATTTACTATGTCGTCACTGTGGCCATGAGGTTGCCAAGGCGTCACATTTGTTACACGTACCTAGTCCACTGGCCCTGAGACAGAGAAACGACACAATACTGGGCGTGAAGGAAGTCCTCATACAGCTCTTTCAAAATCCACAAGGTAAATATATCCAAGTGTACTTGAAAGGGATGTGATGATGTACATGCATAACAAGAATTCCCTGCGAATATTATAATCATTAATGTAATATATGATATCATAAACAGTATTGCAGGAAAAGAAGGCTACCACATGCAGTTGTATAAATTGTGTATATTTAGTGGGAATGCAGGTTGTAATGAACTGTGTTAAGTCTGCAAAGTTATACATATGAAAAATGAAATAAGAGTCATAAACATACATATATAACTCATTTAAAGCATATGCTATTGTACTAGCGTTATCAACTGAACTGTTTTTATTATATATTATTATTATTATTTATTATTATTATTATTATTATTAATTTCAGGAAGTCAGTTTGAAATAATTGCAGCTCAAAAGGCAGATGTTTATAAGTTAAATAAGGTAATGTGATTTGAAAATATTCAGTCTGTGCTATGCAGTTGGTAAATTTTGTGAAATAAGAGCATCTGTAGTGTAGCCTGCTTTGAATTTCTGACTTTCACTGTCACTTCAATTATATTTACAAAAAAAAAAAAAAAATAGAAGAAAATGATCATGTTGAAAAGTTTGATTAGCTATAGAATTTAAATAAGATTTGAAAGTTTATTGTTGTTGTTTTTTTTTTTTTCTTGCAATACCATGAGAAATAAACTGATACTTTACCAGCCAATATTTCACTTGCTTGCTGTCCATGTACAGAAACATTGGCTGGGGAAGTGTCAGCTCATTTCTCAAGCTGTCTACCAAAAAAATAAATAAATAAATAAACAAATAGAAAAATGATCCATCTTTCATTTGGATTCTAGACACCATATTATGCATATTTTTGTTTACCTATTTTTAGACTTTTTTCCTTTAATTGATTCCAGGCATTTATTGAACATTCCTGGTTCCCTGGGCTGACCTGGAGGGTCAGTGTCTGTCCTCGCTGTGGTCATCATTTAGGATGGTAAGGGGAACACACACCATATGTAAATATAACACACATTTGCACACACATAGTGTCTGTACTATAGCTATGGAGAGCACATTTTATTCTCTGCTATGTTTATGCTTAAAAGTATGTACCCATTGATGGGCAGCTGAGTAAAAAGACAAGATTACCAATTTTAACAGCTTCCTCCAGTCTTTATTTCTGTGCTATAATAACTACTACACACTCAGATATTTTATTGTTTTCTATAGTTGATTTAATTGAGCAAAAGTTGCCATACATTTATGTGATATATTTTAGGTTCTTTGAGCCCCATACCCATGATTTACCAGAGACCTACCCTGAAGCCATCAAAGACGGGTTTGTTGGTCTCATTCTGGAGAATTTACTGCATCAGGACTGTAAGTGTGCAAGCACAAGCAGAACATAATTAGTTACTTTGCATCCTTTAACACCACTGCCATTTCTCCCCAGCATTGTTAAGCACTACTTCACTGTGGTAACCTTACTCCACTTCAGTATAGATTCACCCTAGAAAATTCAACATATTAAATATAATAACTTATTATTAAATTTAAAAACTTTGTGTAATAACCAATTTTTTAAAATCAAAATTACACCTTAATTTCTGGGACCCAGAAGTGCAAAATTTCTTGAATCTGTAAGTGAAAACATAGAGGGAGTAATGGCCCAGCAGGATTCAGTAACAGCGCAGTGAGTAATAAAGTGGAGACAAGTTATAAGAGGAGATGCCATATAATTATTAAAATATAACCATACTTTTCACAAAACACAGATATACATAGCAGCCTCAAGTATGGCAGATTTAACATCATCTCTACTAAGGTCCTTTTCACATCAAATATGCTGATGCACTTTCTGCAATTGACAGCAAAGCAGCTAGCCTGCATGGCGATACAATGAAAATGAAAAAGAGTCACCAAAACGGATTACCCTTAGTATTATATATTACTCTAATTGTACGAAGAGGCCATATATATTGCTTAAGTATACTGCCTGATGTGAAAAGCCTAAGAGTTACATCTAGCACAATTTCTTTAATGCAATGGTACCATTTAATACATTTTCTCCTCAGCATATAAACTGCACTTGCCTAATACACACTTATTAGTTGTTGTGTAGTTACTGGTTAAAATGACATATTTAGGCAGTGTAGGAGTTCCGATAATCTAGCTAAATTGAAATTGAAAAATAATTTATACTTTTTTTCTTTTCAGTTGCTGATTCACTTCTTATAACTCCGAAGTCTTATCTTAGCTGACATCAGCTCATACAGTGACAAACTGAGATATGTGCAGATTGTGCTCTTCCTTTCTCACCTAACACAATTTAATTTTATATCCAGATATAAAATTTTGTTGTTTACCATTGCTACATTAAAAAATGAAAGTCATTGTTGCATGATTGCAGATGAAGGTGTAAAATGACTACATCCAATATAACATGTCTTGAGTAGTGGCATTACGTCAGGAGTCATTTTAACTGAAAGTTAATTTAATTAATGTTAGAATACCTTCATGTAACATTGCAGCACTTGCTCATTTTCAAGATTATATCTTAAAAAGTTTACAGAAATGCATGAAAAGAAGATTAAGTGATTTTTTCTTGTGATAGTGCATTTATTTTATGTAATAAAACCTTCAGAATTCTACAGTAATTGTCTTAGTATTTATGAGAGTGTCTTAATCTTGGAATTGCATGTACAGCCTTTTGCAACTTTCTTTTTTTTTTCTAATTCTTAAAGAATAAATACATACAGTTAGATATACAGATGTACAATAAATGAAAATTAATCAAACCATAAGTAATGAAAGAAAGGAGAAAAGTCTTACTTTGCATAAACATTTTGAAGGTAATGGGATGGGCCCATTATTAGAAGTAGTGTGACAGTGTAATAAGCTAGGACCCTAGAAAGTTAATAAATTTTAATTTAATTTTAATTTAATTGATTAAAAAAAAAAAACGGAAAAGATCTGAAAACGAGTTTGGATCTTGCACGAATGAATGAGCTAGCGGATGAAAATAAAGACGCGTGAACAAAATCCGTGACAAAATTCTCCAGCGTTATAATTCGTGATACATCAAGAGAACCTTTACGACATACTTTATAAAGGGTATCGGTTTTTGGCAAATATTGATTAGTCCCCCAGTGACACCATAATATTATTTGTTCAGCAAAATGCCAAAATTTGTAGAATATATGAATAAAGCCTGGTATTGTTTAATGCCATGTAACAGAAGTTTTTTCTAGTAAACTAAAATACTTTTTCTTTCTATTTCATGAATATTTTCTTTAACAATTTTAAAGTATTTTAAGGAACCAAGCGCAATTTGTAACTCGTCGAAACCCAGGTAAATGCTGATTTCACCTAGTCAAATGACATAAAAAGTAATAGTGAAAGCAAAAACAGATTGAGAAAGACATCTCAAGGACCAAATGAATTCCACTGGACCGACAGTGCCTTACGAACAGTCAAACAATCGTTATATTCACTACACAAACCTTTGTTATGGAAGAACTTTCTGATCCGTCCAAAAACATGGCTCGCACAGTCAACGTTGTGTCTTCTCGACGGCTAATACAGATAGCTGGTCGTCTTATTCTGGAGTTCGGAGTTAAATTCTGGAAGGGTTGTTGTACCTGCGCCCTTGGGCTGATGCTCCTGTACTGGATGTATGGGAGCCTGGTTGCCTTGCTGCTGTTGTTTTTCGCAATCATTGGTAGGTACCTGTAGTTGCGGTCTTTGCATTGTTTTATTAAGCGGATGTGTTAATTTCTTTCTTTTCTTTTTTTTTTTTTTTAGATTTTTTTATTCACTTTATTTATTATTTTTTTTTGGGGGGGGGGTCACTAGAATATCTCTGTATGAGAGCATCCATTTGTTGTAAAGATATATTCAATATTTATAGTCAGACATGATTTTTGTCATTTAAAAGTGGATTTTTTTTTTTTTTTTTTTTTTTTTTTTGCCCCAGCATCTCCCAGATGCACACTGGGGTCATAATTACTTAGCACATAATTCATCATTAAGGCCGCAAAGCCATTGCTTGCAAACCTGGGCTCCATAACTCGAAAGCATCGCCAATTGCGAATAACAATATCACCTTTTATTTCAAGGTTATTGCATGGGGCGAGTAAATCCAGAGTTACGGAAAATAGACGCTTGAGCTCGGTTGCAATTTTGTGATGCTTTTGAGTTACGGAGTTCAGGTCTGTATACAGTATTGCTGTTGTCTTCAGGATATAAAATTAATGTACTACACCCTACTGCAGTATCCAGCTAAAATGCATTGGAAACAATCACAAATGTTATCCACATTGCAGGTGTACTGTACAACCTTCAGGACAAGTTACTCTACTATCCCGAGGAGCCGGCACACTCCAGGATCTATGTAAAACTTCCTCAGGGCCTCAGTTACGAGAACATCTTCACACACACCTCTGACGGGGTACAGATCAACATGGTTCTTATAAAACAGCCACAGGGAAGGTTTGGAATGGCACCTACCATGGTTTTCTTTCATGGGAATGCTGGAAATATTGGGCATAGGTAAAGCAGTGTTGTGGTTACTTCTGGTATGATTTATACCCCATTCACACTACAGTTGCAAAAATGCGCATTTCTATAATCCGAATTTTTCGTGAGGAATTCGATCGGTATTGCGTTCACACACGCTAAGCGAAACCGAATTACACGTTGAAAATTTCAGGTTTAACTTCCTGTTTTGAACACTCACGCATGCGCCGCACAGGAAATCTTAAAATACCAACAAAAATTTGTGACGACAAATGCAACTCTAAAGACATTCCAGCATTCTTGAGAAGTATAAGATGGCAAAATAAGTTTGTTTCCTCATGTTGTAGTGAGTGGTGGCCTCCAAATACGTTTGGTGCAATCGCTTAAGTAATAAACAAGCGTTCATAGATACCCGCACTTATCTGCACACATGCGCAGTTAGATCTGTACAGGTGTCGATTCCGGTAAGTTATCCGGATCGCGCTTAGAAATCCACCTCGCTTGCAGGATTTTGAAAATGCGCATTACAAAAATCCTCTTGCGTTCACACTACTGCATTTATTCGAATTGTGACCTAATTCGCAATTTATCCGGATAACTGAGCGTAGTGTGAACGGGGTATTAGCTTTAAATGCTTTTAATGAATTACATGAAACATGACATCAATTATCAGCATGGAGAATAAATCTGATCAGAATGTTACTAGCAATATGGAATACTATACTTCACAGAAATACAAAAAGGATCCTGGTATACATATGATTTTTCCTGTTGTCTGGATCAAATATTTTCTTTTGATCCAGAAAAAAAAGAAAAAAGTTTTTCTTCCTATTGTTCATCTGATTTTTTTTTAAATGATCAATTTCCACTGCAGATTCATAAAAAAGGTGACATCAGGGGTTTCAGACAAACCAACCTTTTTGCCAAGAAAAGGTCAGATCTGGGTAAAAATTGATCTAGGTACATGGATGTTTCATGGAAAAGGGTCCCCCTTTTTCAGAAAAAGCCCCCCCCCCCCTTTTTTTTTTTTAAATCACTGACTTCAGGCCTGTGTCCGTAACTTATGTCTTCCCTCTTTCAGAATGATGAATGCTCACTGTTTGTACCTCTACTCTGGCTTCAATATTCTGTTGGTGGAATACAGAGGCTATGGTAAAAGTCAAGGAAGCCCATCAGAGGAAGGTAAGCTCTCTCCAGGGTCATAAGACCTAGGGCCAAAACTTTTCCAAGCAAACCATCTAGACGTCATTTGTACATCCACCAGCTTCACCAAACAGCCTATATTTTCAAAGACCGCTGGATGGCTTTTGAATTTTTTTGAAAAATGTTGGCCTGGACTCCCTGAAACTTTGTAGGAAATTACAGGTGGTCATTTTGGATGGCCTGTACCCGCAATCTTGGGAAAAGTCCTGCCTAGGACCAGTTTCATTCAAAAAGGATAGAGTGCTAGTAATGAATGAATTAATAAATGAATGGATCAGTGGATGGACAGATTGGTAGATGGGTAGTTGCGTAATGGACTGATCAATGGTTTATAGTTACACTAAAAATAATGATCAAATAATAATAACCAAATAAAAATAATAAATAAATAAATCGATAGATAAATATGAAAAAGATTATGAAGAAATGAGTCTAAATGTGCAACATCAATTTTCTTTACAGGTCTGTACCTGGATGCCCTAGCAGCAATGAAATATATTTTTCAAAGAGAAGACATTGACCACTCTAAAATAGTTGTGTTTGGGAGGTCTCTGGGAGGGGCGGTAGCTATATATGTATCTACCCATCCACACTATAGCAGGAAGATCTTTGCCGTGATTTTAGAGAATACATTTACCTCCTTGCCGCAGGTGGCTAAGGCAATATTTCACTTAGGTTTTCTACAAAGATTACCAAACTGGAGTTTTAAAAACCAGGTGAGAAAACATATGCGTGATTTGTTTTGATTTTTGTGTATTTATTGACTAGGTATTTATTTATTTATTATTATTGTAATTTTTATGTACAGACACAGATGTGTCTGTACATATTGCCATCACCTGCGTCTGTCGGCGCCGTCGTCGCTGTCGCCAGCGCCGTGCACTTTCCTTGTAAACACGATAAGTGGAAGGCAGTTTTACTTTTTGGCTTTATATTTACAGAGCTGATGAATATTCATAAAACGCAGGTCAAGTTCGAAAATCAGCATGATCGGGCCATTATTGTTGAAGTTATGCTGTTTTTTCACTTTTCAGCATAAATGCAACACTGTAAACACATTTCAAGGAAAACCGATAGGCCTGTTGTCATGAAACTCACAGGAGTAATCAATCCTAGTAAAATGCAGGTCAAGTTCGAAAATCGGCATGATCGGGCCACTATTTTAGTAGTTATGCTGTTTTTTCATTTTTCTGCATATATGCAACACTGTAAACACAATATAAGAAAAACAGATTGGCCAATTGTCATTAAACTCACAGGAGTGGTCAATCTTACTAAAACGCAGGTTGAGTTCCAAAATCAGCATAATCGGGCCATTATTTTAGAAGTTATACTGTTTTTTCACATTTCCTCAGATTCAATTCTTAGGCATGTTAACAGTCTTATTGTTTTACTAATAAGATACATAAAAGTGTTTGTTTGACATTTCCTGCATCTTTACAACATTGTAAGTTGATTATGTAAAAATGATGGTAAACTTGTTATCGTGTATTGTGTAATAAAGTGTCAAAAATGGAAATAAACTCATATCATTGCAGTTTGTCAGATTCAATCATTCACTATGTTCAGAATCTCGGATTGGAGGAAATTGGACATTTAACACTATTCTATTGATATTTTTCCCATCTCATCAATTTTCTTAGTTGATCATATCAAAATTGCAGTAAACTGTTAATTTTGTTTTATGTTAAAAAAGTGTTAAAAATGGAAATAAACCCATGTCAGAACAGTGCTGTCTTGTTTCACATTTCCTCAGATTCAATTCTTAGGCATGTTAACAGTCTCATTATTTAACTAATAAGACATGTAAAAGTGTTTGGTTGACATTTCCTGCATCTTTACAACATTATTAGTTGATTATGTAAAAATGATGGTAAACTTGTTATCGTGTATTGTGTAATAAAGTGTCAAAAATGGAAATAAACTCATATCATTGCAGTTTGTCAGATTCAATCATTCACTATGTTCAGAATCTCAGAATGGAGAAAATTGGACATTTAACACTGTTGTATTGATATTTTTCCCATCTCATCAATTTTCTTAGTTGATCGTATAAAAATGGCAGTAACCTGTAAATTTTGTTTTATGTTAAAAAAATTGTTAAAAATGAAAAAAAAAACAAAAAAAAAACATTTCAGAACAGTGCTGTCTTTGTTTACATTTTGGCATTTTCAAGTTGTGACTTTGAAGTTCCATGGGCCTGAAGACCTTTGCTAGTCACATTTTCTGAATATCCATGATACTAATATTTTATTATTAAAATTGATGGTCATTATGCTGTTAAACATTATGTAATATTCCATCAAAATTAAAAAAAAAAAACTATTCTGGGCACTGCTCCCATGATGACCATTTAAGAAAAAACCATGTCACTTACTGTTCTCAAACAGTACAGTAAATAAGTACAGATGTGTCTGTACATATTGCCATCACCTGCGTCTGTCGTCGCCGTCACTGGCGCTGGCGCCGTGCACTTTCATTGTAAACACGATAAGTGGAAGGCAGTTTTACTTTTTTGCTGTATATTTACAGAGCTGATGAATATTCATAAAATGCAGGTCAAGTTCGAAAATCAGCATGATCGGGCCATTATTGTAGAAGTTACGCTGTTTTTTCACTTTTCAGCATATATGCAACACTGTAAACACATTTCAAGGAAAACCGATTGGCCTTTTGTCATGAAACTCAAAGGAGTAATCGATCTTACTATAACACAGGTCAAGTTCGAAAATCCGCATGATGGGGCCACTATTTTAGTAGTTATGCTGTTTTTTACACTTTTCAGCATATATGCAACACTGTAAACACAATATAAGAAAAACAGATAGGCCAATTGTCATTAAACTCACAGGAGTGGTCATTCCTGCTAAAACGCAGGTTGAGTTCAAAAATCAGCATAATCGGGCCATTATTTTAAAGAAATGCCGTTTTTTCACATTTCCTCAGATTAAATTCTTAGGCATGTTAACAGTTTCAATTTTTAATTAATATGATACGTAAAAGTGTTTATTTGGCATTCCCTGCATCTTTACAACATCATTACTTGATTATGTAAAAATGATGGTAAACTTGTTATGGTGTATTGTGTAATAAAGTGTCAAAAATGGAAATAAACTCATATCATTGCAGTTTGTCAGATTCAATCATTCACTATGTTCAGAATCTCAGAATGGAAGAAATTGGACATTTAACACTGCTCTATTAATATTTTTCCCCTCTCATCAATTTTCTTAGTTGATCATATAAAAACGGTAGTAAACTGTTAATTTTGTTTTTATGTTAGAAATTGATAAAACTGGAAAAAAAAAAAACATTTCAGAACATTGCTGTCTTGTTTACATTTTGGCATTTTCAAGTTGTGACTTTGAAGTTCCATGGGCCTGAAGACCTTTGCTAGTCACATTTTCTGAATATCCATAATACTAATATTTTATTATTAAAATTGATGGTCATTATGCTGTTAAACATTATGTAATATTGCATCAAAATTAAAAAAAAAAAAAAAACTATTTTGGGCACTGCTCCCATGATGACCATTTAAGAAAACCCATGTCAGTTACTGTTCTCAAACTTACAGGAAAGAAACATGGGACTAAAATTCAGCTTCAGTAGGCAATGCAGTCTGTTTGGTACGGTAAAGTGCCATGAATTTCGAACAGCTCTTGAATTTCGAACGATCTTAAAATCGGCCGTCTGGAGTTTTTTCTGGACCATGAATTTCGGCCAGTAAGCAATTTTGCGCGATCTTCATTTCGTGAATTTCGTACACCTTAAAATCGGCCACCGGGCTATTCTCGCGCTTATAAAGTTCTAACAGTCGGCAATGTTGCCCTAGCGTACCTTTACCTGAGTACTACGTGTGCGGCCCAAGGTGCAAGATAACGATCAGTACAGTTAGTTTAGGACGCTAAACAACCTTGTCATATCCATTCATTCAGATAACAGGAGAATCTATTAAGAGTTGTACTGTCGGGCTGTTGTTTCTTTACCGCAGTATTCGGTGTGAGATAGCGATCGGTAGTTTTGCTGAGGCGCACAATAGCATTGTTAACAGTAGAGACTTCAGTAACAGAACAAAAGAGCAATATTAAGAGCTGCAATAAAGATTACCATTATTGCTTTCTTGTCTCGCTCAGATCGTTCACGATCTCCCGCTGACGATCTTCCGCTAATGAAGTCCCTTGAAATGTACAAATGAAATGAAAAATATTTTTAAAAATTATAAATTCCAATGGGGAGGGATGGAGGGTTAAAAACAATCGAGAACGATCTCCGGCTGACGATCTGCCGCAAACGAAAGCCACTGAACGAGTATGAGCTTTCTCGTTTCACTCGGATTGCGACGCTGACGATACGAAAATTGCGTTCTCGTCTTGCCCTTTGGCTTACGAAGTCTCTTTAACAAATATGAAAATTGCCTCCTGGTCTCTCTCGGATTGCGAACGATCTCTCGCTGAAAATTTGAAATTTTCCTTTTTGTCAATCAGCTGTGTCAGTTGCCGTGCGTATGAAGGTCGGGAAGGTGTCCCCTTTCACAAATTGGCCTGTAGTTTGCTTATAGTGTTTTGTACCGCATGAAGGTCACTCTTGTCACTGCTGCTTACGGCGTGGAATGTGTATCTTAAAGTTCATAGAAACATTTTATTGTGTTTTGTAAGCTTTAGGAACTAGTTTCGTCGTGACTGAATATCAGCGCACACTACAAAGTAGTACCATTCATCTGTGACGCATCATAAAAGCTAGGTACGTCAAATTACTCTAAGAAAATTTCTTACAACGTCCACGGCTGTCCCGACAAGCCAAGACGTCATTAAAAAAAAAATCGCAATCCGTCTAGCCGTCTTTGAAAATATAGGCCGTCCGGTGATGTCAGCGGCCGTCCAAATGACGGCTGGACGGTTCGCTGGGAATAGCCTTGCTCATAAGGGTATATTTATTTATTTAACTAGGGGCTTACTGACTTCACCCAGCTTACATGCGGGTGCATGCCTCCCAAAATTATATTAAAGGATAAAATTGTAATATATCTAAGTTTAATTGTTTGTAAATTTTGTAAAAATTGCCCATGCCACCCCGTTAGTTTGGAGGGTTAAGCTGGATCAAGTCCGTGTCAAAATTCTTTGAAACTTTGCAGGAAAAATCACTCTTCCTTTGTTTCTCTGGCTCCTTGTTTAGCCCGATGATCAGATTTATCTAGTGCCCCCAGGTCTGCTGGAGCAGCTTTTTGAAATAACACACAAGTAGATTTTTATCTGAGATAAATATCGCGTTCGATACACTCAAGACAAAAGCTACCTGTGAGCTGAAGGGCACTTTACCCTCTAATTAAGAGGTAAAGCAAGTTCCAGCTAGATGGACGACTAAGATCGGACTTCAGATGGTAACTAGTATTGTTTACCTCAGTTCTGTGAAAGCAAACGAGAAGGGTGTCAGAACAATGGTGCATATATAAATTATACAGAGAATTTGTACATTCAGGTGACATTAACTTATAATCGAAGGGGATTTTCGATAATATTCCTTGAAAAGTACACTAGATTAATAGAGAATAATATCATGGTTGGCCAAAAAATTATATACGCACAGTGTATCCGTGCGTATGCCTGGTTACGCCCCTGTCGCAAACCAGCAAACCATATCCTGCTGACTACATGAAAATTGCCATCTAGCATGGACAAAAAGTCCAAGCTTCTATGCTTGCTCGGATCGCTGACGATCTCTTGCTGACGAGTATAGTAACGAAGTCCCTTGAACTAGTGTGGAAATTGGCTTATTGTCGCGCTCAGATCGCTCACTATCTCCCATTGACGATCTTCCAGTCCCTTGAACGAATATAAAAACTGCCTTTTCGGTTTACTCTAGATTACCTCGCGTTTGTTTGAAGATGGTTTCAATGACAAAACGTACACGCGTTTCAAATGCGTACATTGACGCAACTATGCGCCAGGAAATTAGTTGCTGCTGCTGGTTAAGATTGGGTTGCCTGAGCTAAAAAAAAAAAAAAAAACGGCCCTGCACCCCCCCTCCCCAAACCTAGTA
This sequence comes from Lingula anatina, assembly GCF_051362555.1. Classification (NCBI taxonomy): domain Eukaryota; kingdom Metazoa; phylum Brachiopoda; class Lingulata; order Lingulida; family Lingulidae; genus Lingula; species Lingula anatina. The sequence continues at coordinate 1,169,670 of NW_028257603.1, forward strand.
TATTTGATCGCAGACAACAATCAGCGGTCATCTTGGTCGCAGCGCACGACGGAGAGAGACCGTAATACACAGTTCGGCTGCCGTGGCGAAGGCTACCTGTGCGCAGCACATACCGATCTGCGGTCGTAGTGGCCTTCCCGCACGGAGGAGAGACCGTAGTGCCGAGGCCGGCTTCTGCAGGGAAGGCTACGTATGCGTCGGAGAAACCGACCCGCGAACGGCGAGATGAGGACGCATTCGCGCGTAAAGCTCCGCCCGACTTTAACGGTAAAGGCAACGAACCTGGTCGCGGAAGACACTTATCGCAGATGAAGGCTACCTGCACGTGCGCCATAGACACTGATCGGCTGTCGTCTCAGTTTCAGTGCACGGAAAGGAGCAACGGTAACACTAAGCTTCCATAGTAAAGGTTATCTGGCCGTGGCAGACGCTAATCGTCGGCCGTCTCTCCCTCCGTCCACTCCCGTTCTGAGCGCCAGGATCGTTTTTGAAAAACGACACTAGTTTCTGGCTACCAGAATCGCTTTTGAAAAACGACACTACTGATAACAATGCTGTTTTGCGGCCCTAGACAACAGTACCACTCTATCTATGGGCCATACACAGTGATCGGGTGAAAGTACGTGTATACCTTTGGTCGCAATTACCGACACTCACACAATCATACATTATGGTAACTCTAAATAGATCGTCGGGAGAAGGCCTAGCGACGAACAGACAACTTCCGGTCAAAATTGACAGAATTCCATGAAATTCGAACTTTTGGAAGTTCTGAGCACCTCCATTTCATGAATTTCGGCCAGAACGATCTTTTCCCAAATTTAATTATTTTCTACTGTTCGAAATTCATGGCACATTACCGTAATTCTTACTGCCAGTTAAACACTTTCACATATTGGCATTTTCAAGGTGTGACTTTGAAGTTCCATGGGCTTGTTTATTATTGCATCAAAATTGGCAAAATTACCTCTTTCGCATCCTTTTTTCTGTTATTTTGTCTGTACATTTGACAGCTTTGCTGCCTTGTTTTTTTTTTTTGGGGGGGGGGGGGGGTGTGTGAAGAGATGTGTTTCCAACAGTTTACACCATATTGTTATATTAGTTATCTCTATTCTAGGTGCATAACATTGAAAGGAATGTTTGTCTGATTGTTCAGGTTACATATTAGAATAAGAAATCATGTTATTATCATAACTGACCTTGAAGACCTTGATTCAATGATTTCAGTATCCATCTGTGATCCGTATCAGACAACTGCAGCTTCCTACTCTGTTCTTGTCAGGACAGAGCGATAATCTCGTCCCGCCTGCCATGATGAACGAGTTATACGATGTAAGTATTAATCGATCTGTGTGATGATAAACAGTTTGATGACCAACTTTTGGATCATTACTGTAAATAGGTAATAATATAAATAATATATAATTATTAAATTTGTGCATGTACATATAATTCATATGGATGGATGTTTCAGAAATCTGGCAGTATACTAAAAAGACTGGTGAAGTTTCAAGGAGCCTCCCATAACGAAACATGGCAGAGCAACGGGTACTATGATGCTATAAATAACTTTATGATGGAGGTTAGTCAATTTGTGTAAACTTAAAGCCTCATTTTGAACTCAAGTGGATCTGTCAGACAATTTGTATTCTTAAAGATTGGGCAGATCATTGGACAAACTTACATCTCAGAATATTTCAAAGCCTTTCTTTGAAAAATCAATGAGTGAATTGAAAAAATCTTGGAAAGCTCTATGCCTCTTACTAAGGAAATCTTATGCATGGTCTTTTTTCCTTATTATTCAAATTTCCTTTTTTTTTGACAAAATGATTAATATTTCCTTATTTAGTTAGAGTCATGTTGCAGTGGTTGCACACAGTTAAAATTTCATTGAATCTTTTAATTTTTCAAAGTTAAAAACACAAAACATAATGCTGCTCCCTCAAGTATGTAGATCTGTGTAATAATGATAAGTTTTTAGTTTATAAGGGTTCAACTGATTGAAATTTGGCCTTTTTTTCTTTCAAGGTATACAAATCTAAGGTTGTGAGATCGTCTGCAGACACAAGGTTAGAACTAGGTGACGGTCAAGGTGATCATGTGGAAGGGGAGGTCAAGGTCATCTAACAGCTGACAACTTTCTTTTGAAATATCAGGCGGCCTTTGGGCTTTAAGATATCTTAATCATAAAGACATAAAGGAAGCTTTGTTGTATAGAAGTATAGTAAGAGTTGTGATTGGTTTAATTTATGAAAGTAAACCATGTCAGCTTTGAAACAAGTGAACAGCACAAGAACTGAAATTTAATAAAAGTCTGAAATTAAAAGTGAAGCATGGACACTCACCTGAAATTAAAGATGAAGCATGGACACTCACAAAGTATTTTTTTGAATCAATAGTAATCGGTAAGAAAATTCAGATCAATAACAAATTTTAAAAAGGAAAATGCAGTAGGTTTTAATTGCAAATTTTGTGCAGGAAATTGCTGCCTTTGTCTTTATGATGATGCAGTGTCAGCAATCTTGCTGCCTTTGATTCAATCGACTTAGTAACATTTCATTTATATATTATATCAACCAAATAATATGGGATCTTATGGCGTCAATGCGCAGTGTATGGGGCTGCAACTGTTGAACTCCATGGTAGAAATCTGTGATTATAATCTAAATAGGCCCCGATCACCTAAAAATACGGTTAAAATTTCCTTGGTACGGCACCCCACCCCCGTTGGCAGCCTACAGCTCTTTAAGGGATACATGCGATCTTAGCTGGGCAAATTAGCTTTGGGACGGATGCAGCCTCTTCCTTGAGATAATTATATATTTGTACACAGTTTAAAATTAATGCTAAAATGTACGTCCAGTAATAAGAAATAAAGTGTTATTAAGAAAAAAGTAATAAACATTGAGAAATGTATGTATCGCATATTTATTGGTATTGATTCTTAATATTTTACCAGATTAAAAAAAAAATACGAGATTATTTTCGATTAAGTATCAATAAAGAGCATTAATTTACAATGGATACATTGGATAAAGAATAATACTGCAAATTCAAATTGTCAGTCCGAAAAGTCTTCAAAGGGCAGGTCGTCGAGGACAATATGTGCCTTTGCCGAAGAGTTGTAATTAATGATAAACGGCTGGTAGTTAATGACTTCAATGGGTTATAAATTTCGTAAATACCCTGTAAAAATGTACACATCTTTTCCGAAGATAACCGCCCCTGACCTTAAATGTACGTATATGTGCTTGGTTGTGCATGTTAGAAATATTCCTTGACAACAAACTAGGCCGGATCGAACTCGGGGTTATCAAATGTAAATAATATCTCGTCATGAGACCAGTCGTTATATAAAACCCACATGTAGGTGAGTGTGAGCGTCTGAACCAAAATACTTGACACTGCCAGGGGTTTAAAGCACCTATACAGGGCGTCCATCATGGTGAGAGCGTGGTATCTGGAAGGTGATGACGGCGGCATCAAAGCTGTGTCGCAGGAGAATGGCCGGGTGAAGTTGCTTGACGTGGATGAACTGACAGAGAAGACTGGGTTGTTATTCTGGACGGCAAGTAGATATAACAGATTATTTTCTTCGTACTGCTGTCGAACTAGACGTGAAGTACGTTTTACGTTCTAGTTAGTCAACGTTTTCCCTCGTCCTGCTCTGACTCTTTTCCAGATGCTCTCTTATCCTATATACGCTTCCCTTCCTTCCTCCCTCCCCCTCTCTCTCTCTCTCTCTCTCTCTCTCTCTCTCTCTCTCTCTCTCTCACACACACACACACACACATGCACCAACATGTGCGCACACGCGCACACACAACCAAGGCTGAGGCGGGGCAATGGGGGTATGTTTGCATGTTTGTAGGCCCGCCTCCAGACATTTTTGCTTGAATCTACGGCCACGCACACGAGCGTACGCTCTCTCTCTCCCTCTCTCTCTCTCTCTCTCATCAAGCGACTTTCCTGTATAAAACACAACTTATAAATTTTTCCAGATAAATTTGGACAACATAGAAAATATAAAAGAGAACCAGACGCTGAAGAAGATAAAGCAAGAACGGGGCTACACGTGGGAAGACGACATTGAGATCTCGAAGGGAACTCTTCCAGACTTCGGAGAAAAGGTGAGAGATGAAACACTGGGCTTTGAACTTGGATTGAAGTGGAGGCGACGTTGAAATAAAAAAGCTAATCTAATGTAAAAGGGATTCGAGGGTGCGTTCCCCGTGCGTCTCCAGCCCAACTACACGACTTTTTCCCCATAACCATTGAGGATATCTTTGGAAACCACCACTAAACCCAAATCACTAACCTTTTTACTACAATAATTTATTCTTCAAGCAATTAAAACCAGATTTAGAATCACAAACTGGTCTTGAAAAATTTGTGTCTGTTAAGTAATCAAATAAAAAAATATTTTCTAATAATTTGCTTTTTGTAGACGAAGGCTTTTGCCACGGAGCACATGCACCCGGATGAGGAAGTTCGTTTGGTATTGGACGGCACTGGGTTCTTTGACGTCCGCGATCGTGAAGACCGCTGGATACGTCTGCAGTTTCAAAAAGGAGACATGATAGCGCTCCCTCCCGGCATGTACCACAGGTTTAACCTCGGTTCAGACGAGGTAGGTTTACATCGTGTGCATGTTGCGTGTGTGTGTGTGTGTGTGTGTGTGTGTGAGAGAGAGAGAGAGAGAGAGAGAGAGAGAGAGAGAGAGCTTGTGTGTGTGTGTACGTGCGTGAGTTTGTACATGGGTGCGTGAGGGTGTTCGCCAGCTTACAGGTACAGTCATTTTAAACGTGTGAGTGTGTGCGACAATATATCTAACTTTTTGCGACCCCAGCACATTAACATCATTTAATTAAGAAGCACATGTAATCTAGAAAGGTTATCACGAGATATGAGAGTCAAATAAAATCTTTTGCTGATAATTTTGAGACCTAGTTCGTAAAATAGGTCGATTTGAAAGTAGAGATAACCTGTGCAAACAGATTTTACTTAGACTTGTAGCTAAGGTATCAATAGAAGCATTTTAAATTTCGTTTAAGTGATTGTACCGCTTCTCTTAAGAGAAATATCAAGACAACTATGTGAACAAATTTACTGCAAAATTCAACTGAGTAAGAACACTGCGCACTGATGGACGACTCATCTACAAGGTCTTATAATTAAAAAAAAAGTAAATTGTGCAGACCCTAATTAGCGAAAGATGTTTTTGTCCGCAATGTTACTCTCAATGGATTGTTCCAGCTAGTTGCCCTCCTAGTTGTATATTTGTAACCAGTTATCTAACAACTTATCATGGTTATGTTTCAGGGTTACCTTAAGCTCCATCGTATTTACTCCACCGTGCCGCAGTGGACTGCACACAACCGTATAGCAGACGACTAACTTGCAAGACAAGCCCACACCGAAAAACGTTGCCAAGAGGCTGGTCCTGCACAGCGCTGGTCTTGCAGGCGCGGTACATTTTTATGTAAATCATTGGCCTAACTTTTTGAATAATTTTGGTATTTGTGGTTGATTGTTTGGTTTTCTAAGCCTCTTAGCAATAATTTTGATAGAGTAAACGATGTCGGTCTGATATTTTATTTATTTATTTATTTATTTATTTATTTATTTATTTATTTATTTAGCATTGTCATGAATAATATAGATGTAAACTTTAAGAATTTACGAAATCCGCAATAATTTAAAGACAATTTCAGTTTTATACATGAATTTCCAAATGTTGTCATTTTCCGGTATAAGCAGCTCTTAGAGAAAAATAAAGACCTTATGCATAGTATGTAAAAGTTATCTTTGAAAATTACATCTTGCATAAACATATTTTATTATTTTACGTAATCCATACCGATTTTCACACCACTACTGTACACTTTCTTCAAAGAAAACAATGCCAGCTGGGATACAAAATAACCGCTCTTTACATGTCACATCGTAGTCGTCTTTAAAAGACATCCGTTATAGGAGAACACATAAGTTTACGTACATTATTTTTTATAATCATTATCTATTTGTGAATAATACGATTTAAGTGGGCACATCGCTCCGTTAATGCAGTATTCCAAGAAGAAACCTTGCTTTTCTTGCACGGCAACGGTTTTGAAACCTGTGAAGCAACAGGTTTACAGTAAATTTTAACCGGTTGTGTCTATGCTTGAACTTTTATATATGTGTGTGTGTGTGTGTGTGTGTGTGTGTGTGTGTGTGTGTCTGTGTGTGTGTGTGTGTGTTAATAGATTAGAATTTATAATGTCACCAAACAGGTGCTTGTCTTGCCAACTTTTTAGGCCCAGCGGTTCATCCCAGACAAAAAACCGCTCACCCTCTTACACACACACACACTTGTGCGCGCGGACGCACACACCCGTGCGCACACACGCCCGCGCACTCACACACACACGCACACACACACACACACACACGCACAATTTATTACAGAATTTATCTATCCGCTGCAAAAGAATCGTTCGCTTATATTCACATTAATTCCATGAAGTAGCAGTTGATATATCAGTTCACAATTTATGTGGCAGCATGAACTGGGGGGGGGGGGGGGGGGAACGAGATCGTTGCTGATATTAACCGACATTTCAAATAGTTCTCTAACTAGCTTCCTAGCAAATTGTAACATCAATATCAGAATGAATAATGCACGGAGACGAAATGAGCCTCAGGGTTTACAAACTGTTGCTGGTAGTTGTGTTTAAGGACGCTTCTTCCAGAACAAAACAAGAAGTTTATATAAATGTATTTTATTATAATATCTTTCTTGTTTTGAATTATAATTTTCGCACAAGTTCTCAATTATCGTTTATTCAACCGGTTGAAGTGAGCACAATCATTCTGTTAATGCAGTATTCCAAGGTTGAGTCTTGCTATCTTGCACGGTGACGACTTGTTTCAAACCTGGAGCGAAACAGATTTACATTGAATTTGAAAGGGTCAAATATGCAGTGATCGCTCTCGCTCTCTCTCTCTCTCTCTTGCTTTTCCCTCTCTCTCTCTCTCTCTCTCTCTCTCTCTCTCTCTCTCTCTCTCTGTAAGATTTGGTAACTTGCCCAAAAATATAAATTTGAACTAAATTTTGTTGTTATTCATACTTTTAAATGGGCTAATTCTAAAGTGTTTATAAATTGAATAATACGATGATGGAGCGAAAGGTCTTCGTCTTACCTGGAATCCTTTAAGCCCTTCTATAGTTAAGTGCCTGTAAAACAAATGAAATTCAGTCAAGCAAAAAGAGTTGAATAAAAAAAAACAGTCAAGAAAATACGTTAATTTTATTAAAAATAAGAAAATCACCTCAACATTCAGATCTATGCTGCCATAGGCGAAGTGAAACTTTTAGTTATATTGTTTTAGAAAGAAAGAAAGAAAAAACCTTAATTCTATCCAACGCATTAAACCTAGCTAACTATTTCGATGTATACTGTCAAAGGCGTAGTAAAACTTTGGATAATATTAGTCTACAAAGAGAAAGAAAGAAAGAATAGATTACCCTAGTCAATTTGTCACTGGCTACGCAGTCACACCCACTGCAGGTACAGGAGACGCCGGAGCAGGTATTACCGCAGCATGTACAGGTAGCGGCCAGGGAGGACACGGCATCAGCAAGGCCAGCATTTGTCTCTGAAATTACATGATGGAATTTATTGATACCTGTTAATCTCTCTCTCTCTCTCTCTCTCTCTCTCTCTCTCTCCAACACAGAAACACACGCACATACACGTAGTTACACGCAAACATACACAAACGCTCGTACACACCTTATAAAGCTACCCGAAGAATAAACCATAAATTCTTTTTCTGGGTAACTCGAAAGCATTGCGTATTGCAAATAGCGATATCACATAGAGGCTACAGTGTATTATATGGGACGAGAATGGTCGAGTTATGGAATCGAGACGCTTGCGCTCGGTCGCAATGCGCGATGCTTTCGAGTTACGGGGCCCTGATCTACCTTTAAAAGTCTTTTCAAATTTGAATTTCACGTTCTCTAATTATTCAGTTTCAACGTCATCATTTTAGTCGGTACTCTTTGTATGTATATGTGAAAAAAAGGTTATCAAATCTAGCGCAAAACAAAACAAAAATAACATTAAACAATAGAAAAGCTTTCAGGGGGCGCGCAATCCCCTCGGAAAAAGGCAGATCACTCCTCATTATTAACTTATAACTGGAAAACTGCCAACTTTCCTAAGTTATCGTACCTGACATTTCCCGAAAGTTTTAGCACAATTTAAAATTCGACCACAACTTTCTGATATGGCCTTTTAATTAACAAGCAACAAAGGCAAAAATATATCCGCCATGACAGAGGTACTGAAAAACAAAATAGAATAAAATAGGAGAAAAAAAAATAAATAAAGGTAAATTACCTTGAACAACTACTGCAGCCAGCACCAAAACAACGAGCAGAGCGCAAGTCTTCATTTTTTAGTTCGATTCGCGTTGAACAATATCAAAAGATACCAGTATTCAGATTTCAGAGCGTTCTGATCACCTCCCCAAATTAGGCTGATATTTATACTATTTTTCCCGACCAAATTTAAATACATTTCAAATAATGAAGACAAATGACCATTGTCGTGAGCGTCCAAAATTCGTACCAGGGTTATTATTTTACACCCTTTTACTAAATCGCCTTAAACACGCTATTTCGACTGTCCAGATGTATTTCCGCGTTATCAGCTGGACATTTCCTGACAGAAAGTACTGTATTTATTGGCCTTTACGCGTCACAGATACGGTTCGTGGATTTAATCAGCGCCATTTTACTAAGCACCATATTTGGAATGTACAACTTACACCTTGAAATCATCTTTCATAAACCATTTCTTTCTTCGTTGTTAACTGCCCATTTGTTATCTGTAGCGCAAACTTCGAAAGCATAATTAATATGCTTAACGGGTGATTGGTGCATAAAGTGCGTACGCGTAGACACACACGCGAACTTTCCTGCACGCACTTATTTAAGCTTGTCACTACATCACGACAATATAGCGCGTACTTTAAACATAAGGGTTATCTTTGCCTTCAATCCTTATTGGTACGCTTAAATGGCAGCAAGTAAAAAAACTTGCCTTTTTTGTTGTATGGGTATTTTGTAATTAAGATGATGCCATTATAATGTTATCTCAGTGTAATATTTGGTGTAAAATTTCTGGTTTGTCAAATTAAGTACAATAGTACACACCATATCACTTCCATTCTGAAATAATTACATTGGCTGCCTGTGAAGCAGAGGATTGATTTTAAAGTACTTTGTATTATTTTTAAGGCGATCCATTCACAAGGACCATTATATTTATCTGATCTTATCTGTTTTAACTTACCACGGCGGTCCACACGTTTTAATACTGAGAATGATTTTATTTTAGAACATTCTGTTTTAGAGAAGGGGTGCCTCAAAAGTTATGGAGATCGTGCTTTTATAATCTACGCCCCAAAAGTGTGGAATGGTCTACCAAATTTTATTAGAAAAACAGAAGACTTTGACAATTTTAAATCTCTTTTAAAGACCCACATTTTTAATTCTGTCTATATCTCTTAGTTTTTTTTAAATATATATATATATATATATATATATATATATATATGTATTTTAATAATATTGATTTTTAGTAGTGTAAATTTTAAATGGTTTCCAATGAGAGTTTATGATTAAAATATTGTACTCATTTTAATGATTTTAGTATATTAGCCATTATTGTAAGGCGCCTTGAGATAAATGTAAGGCGCCATATAAGAATCTTATTATTATTATTATTATTATTATTATTATTATAATTGTGTCAATATAATAAAATTCTTGCCAAATCGGATTGATATATTCTGAATAAGGTAAACAAATAACCATTGGAAACTTTGCCAGAAATATGTGTATTATTATTTCGTATTTGTCGTGCTTTAAACATCTGGGTCCCTGAAATAGAAAATGCGAAAAAAAGAATACAGTCGTTTATTTGGTTCAGTCCAATTGAAAAAAAAAGTACTCTGAAAGACAAAGGAAATATTACAAGTAACTATGGTGCTTGGAACTCCACAAGGCAATGGATGTCAAGTGGTGCAAGAAAACTGTCGTCTGTGGATTATAATTTTTTAGTCATAATCCCGTTAACCAATCAAGGTCTCTTGGATACCACGTTAACTTTGGTGTCTCAATCCGCGTAATTGATAACTGTCCAAAACGGAAAAAACCACAAGAATTGTCAACAACGTTAACAATTATGATAAAGAAAAGAGAACGCGGTTAATGATTTTCTTTCTCCGAACTGGCCGTTCTAGCGTATCGCGCTTCCACGAAGTGGCCACTTAATCGCTGATTAACAGATACCCAAAGAAACAAATTGCATTCCACTGAGTGCAGATTTAATCAGGACATTTTGTCCACTTGTTGACCATATCTCTTTTTAATTGGAACAATGTCATGAAATCCGACCTGGGTTGAGCAGGGCTGTTTTCACAGGTGTCTGCTTCAAGGCGAGGTTATCTCATCATACACAACTGAGCTGTCTTAACGTAGGTCTGCTATCATTGAGTGTTTTTCTGTATACTTCATTTGAACAATACTTACGACACCACATCTACCATATAAAAACTAGACCCAATGATATCGTGACCGATTGGTTAAAGGTATTAAAGCATGCACCCACTGGCTAACTTGTCCAGTTTTTATGCCCTCCCTGCATGACCAGCACAAACTAATATTAATGAACGTCCACACGAAAGATTGGTCCAAAATGATAGTAAAAATCTTTAAAATGAAAAATGTTAGGCGTTGGTCTTCTACAGTTTTAAGGATTATTACTATTTATTATTTCAGTTACATATACTGGAACTAATACATGTATATCGTGTTGGCGGACAATAAAATAGAATTTTGGACGATTCGTCTTCTGAATATATAGCATCTATCTTAATTCCCAAGGTCATTTTTCAGGGGCGTAACCAGACCTTATTAAATTGTAGCACAGATTTTCACAATTCCCAGGTACAGTCGAATGTAGACTTAAGCAACAGATGGAGGGTATAATAATAATAATAATAATAATAATAATAATAATAATATTTATTTATAGTCTAAAATCCAACATGTGTTCAGTAGACTTTACAAAAATTATAAAATTCAAATTAAAAGAAAAATATTGCTAATGGTTATAAGATGAAAGGATATATAAAATGGATAAAAAAAGGGGGAAATTTAAAACTATGACTAAGAACAGTTTTTCTTAAGAAGTGTTTTTTCAAGAATTTAAAGATAATATTGTTTAAAAAGGTGGGTTTTTAGTTCCTTTTTAAAATGTCCAAGGTCCACAATTTGTCTAAAGATTTATCATTAAATTATATGTGCCAAATATCATAGCTTAGTTTTCACAAGTAATAAAATCATCACTGAAAGTTAATAATATCCCCGCGATTTTTAAATTTAAAAATAATTCTGTACTGCCAATAACTAGTTTTCAAGTCAATTTTATTTATTTATTTTTTTTTTGGGGGGGGGGGGATTCATTAGCGGGATTTAGCAAAAGAAAGCGGCCTCGATTGGCCAGTAACCTGCGTTGTTTCTCTGCGTGGTTCGGATGATGTTGTTAATGTTTGTGGTAAAAGGGGAAGGGGAAGACTTAACGGAATGGATGCCAGCACGGGAAGTGATCCGAAGTTAATTTGACAGTTCCGAGAAGTGAATAGCAACCATCAAAAAGGTTAAATACTGAAGCCCTATTTGACTGACGTTGTGAAAGCCTGGTACTTGTATGATTAGAAGCAGATGAGATGGGTGGGGCAGATTAATTTTATTTTTTCCTTTTCCTTCTGTTTTGTAAAAGCACTTTTTGCAAAGACCTTATGTCCATAAAAGGACACAGGTATGACTAAATTCATAAATCATTGCAAAGAAAATTAATAATATAAACGAAAATAAATACAATGGACGCAGTGAAATCGTTAACATATAGATTTTATCTTTTTATTCTTGTATTTTTTGTTTTGCTTTTTAAAATGAAGTAATCTTTTCCGATTAAGATCGGACGTTTAAGCACTACCAGCAATAGCAAAATGAATGCCAGCACGAAGGTTGAACTGAAGTCAACACGTTCGTTCTGACAAATAATTAGTATTCCTGAAACTATCATTTTAAGCCTAACTCAACTACGACGGCAGAGCGCTGACCCAGGATCTGATCTGATCCTTGCAGCAGTGTGTAATAAATTTATTGACGTACACTGTAATAAACTGATTGCTTATTGAAGCAATCAACTAATTCATTACTGACGCAATAACCTCGTTGGTTCCTGAGGTAATAAATCTGTTAATTACTGACGTAATAAACTGATTCCTTCCGGACGTAACAAACTCATTGCTTACTGGCGCAATGAACTCGATGCTTATTGATGCAATAAACTAAAACCACACTTAAGGTATTAACTCATTGCTTACGAACGCAATGAACTAATTTATACGGATATAATAACTAGTTGTTAACTGATGTTCTAAACAATAGTATTACTCATTAAGGATATTAAACAACTCAAATTAATGCATACTGGCGTATTATGTTCGCTCAGTGATTTATTCGTTCCTTCCTCAATATGTTATTGAAAAACTCGACACTTGCAAAATATAATGTTATCAAATCTAGTTATTTTTATCAAATATAACTTTCTCACTTCTACAAAATTGCACTGCCCGGTATTGCATTATAGTCAAGAGCTGTTGCCCTTTACCCCTTCAAAGTCGGGCTTTGACATTTTAGTCAACATCAGATCCATACATCACTGTTTATGGCCTTTAAATGATATGTTATTGATATATTATATACTGACATTATTAAACAATACATTATTGATATATTATATATAGCATTTTGATATAATTAAGTGATATATTATTGATATATTACATATGATATATTGATAAATTAATCATTTGTTTCAGCCTTTTCATTTGTTGATTTTTTGTGAAAGTGGGCCAAAATTCGTTCCCTTAGTGGTCACAAGCTCGGTGCAACAGGTGCTGAAGCAGTACGCTTTCTTTGCTGACCTTGTTATCAGGGTCACTATAACTTAATCAAATTTGTGAACAATTAAAATGAAGCAATATCCTATCCTTTCTGAATCAGATCTCATCTGCCATGAGTATCAAAATGTGTTTGCTCTCTGGAATCATGTCTTGTTCCCCTGCTTGTACTTCTGTCTCCCAAAGCCAATCAGTATAGCAATGCCTGCCACAACTGCAGAGAAAACCCCAGCACCTGTCAAAAAAGTGTCTACCTGAAAAATAAAATAAATCAGTGAAAAAAGAAAAAAAAAAAACAATTAAACAAATGGGTTTATAAATTGGAAAAAGTGATGTTATACATGAATAAAAGAATTTAAGATATAAATGAGTTACTATTTTATAAAAAATAAAACGAATGTACTACTACTACTGGCAAAATATTTTTCCCAACAAATATATTTATTGTGTTAGATGTGACAGTGATCACATGACCACATCTTTGCTGCATTGGGCCATATTCAGAAGTCGATCTGTGAACTAACAGATCCCCAGAATTAATATGTCCAACCCACTTCTAAACTTGTTGCATATTCCCCTTATAGAAACTGAATAGATTCCCTGCTGGGGTATAATAATAATAAGGACGCCATAATAAAAAGTTATAAAAGGGGAACAAAGAAATAATTAACAGTCTGGAGCTGAAAGGAGTTTAGTTAAAGAAAAGTAAACAAAAGAAAAAAATTAAAGAACATACCTGTTCACTCCACTCCACTCCATATCTACACCAAGCTGCAAAATGTTCACAATTTTTCCAGAGGACATTGTAGCCGATCTCTCCCAGCTTTGACAGAGCCCTCTCCACAATCTCCTCACACCGTGAAGGTCTGAAACAAGAGTTTTTAGGTGTGAGATGAATTTGTTCCATGTTACCTGCCCCCTGTAATACTTTAATGTTATATATCTCAAATATTTTAGTTAGCCCTGAGGAAAGAATGAATTATTTTTTTACTAAAATGGATTTTGACTTATGAACAATAGTTAATTAAGCTATCAGGACTGAAAAGAAAAACATTAATTTCATGGAACCTATCATATTGCCATTTAAAGTAACCAGTGGTCATCTAACATGTCTGTATTAACATGGATGTGTTAATTCTGTATCTAAACACCATTTACTTTTTTAAACATCAATCAACTAATTGCACATTTTGGTAAAAAAAAAGAATGAAAAACTGCAAAAGAAAAATATTTTATCAACATATAATTACATCTACTAGTATTCTATCTACCTACCATACTTGATATTGGTGTTGGTGTTAATTACAAACATTTACCTGTGTTTGCGGTCTTTTCCATTGTTTTTGAATGCCTTACTCTCTCCTGCCACATCCCAGAAGAGAGAAACTCGAACAAAAGCCTTCTTTAATTGTACACCACAGGGGCTGCAGAACTTCCCTGGATCCCCTTTGCCATCTTTAATTCCATCATTTTCTCCAGTAAGGTGAACCACTTGCTCATCACCTGAATGTAAATATTAATTCTATCATTTAAGTTAATTTAAAATCTTTACTTTAAACCGTTCTATTTTGTGGTGTTGTAAATCTTTCCTTCTGACTCTTACTAGTACGTGGTGTGTGAACTCCTGCAGTTGTCTTAGTACATTTACTGTGGACGTTTTGTTTTCAGTTCATTTAAAACGTTTATTTTAGCTTCAGTCTACATGTAGCCTACAATCTTTGCACCTTAGCGTTAAATGACTTTCTACTACTATCGCTACAAGAAATCTGGTGACATTTTACTAGGAGTGCAACCCCAACTCACCTATATAAACGGCCCAGTGGGAGTACATCGGCCTGTGAAACTCTATCATGTCTCCCGGCTCAAGGGAATCTAACACTGTCTGGTTATGGCGTCGCACAACTGCCATATTTCACCTGTCCTCGGTAACTGTAGCAACAGCTTCTGATCCAAAATTTTCTATCGATCAGCTTACAGGCTGCGGAGAACGGTCTTGCTTACTTCCCGTTACTAAAGATGTCCTTCAATTCAGGAAGTTATATACCCCTTAATAACAATGTCATGAAAGCAGCGGGAAATACCACAGCTGCTGGAAAAACCATAATTTCATAAGTAGTTCGAGTGCCTGACTTCAACGTTGGTCAGCCATCTTGTGAATTTCCCTGCACTATTTTTAGCTCTGACGTCATCGGTAACGTTTGCCTATAAATTCCAAACCAGGTCAAAGCTCTAAGTGGCGGACTTAGAAGGACCCTCCTGACCCCCTTTAAATCCGCCACTGCCCTCGACACCCTTCTAAATCCTGACCCCCCCCCCCTCTCGGTTTCTGAAAAAAATCACGCTAATATCCCCCTCATGAAATTAGCATTAAACTAGCACCGTTCGCCCTCTTAAATACCAAAAAGGCCTTTTGGGGCCCCGAACCCCACGCCAACGGTTGGCTTTGCATTTAAGGCCTGTCACCTGACCACCCCCCTTTCAAATAATCCTGGATCCGCCCTACCATCTACCAGGGCGACAGATTTATTTTCCACAGATATTCATATACATATTTCTAGATATATAGACAGTAGGGCCTAATTGCAAATGGTCTGATGGCCAAACGTAAGAGGTTCGTTTTGAACAGCCAAAAATGTCCACAATAATAACTGCGGCCCTGGTTATCCTTGATCTGTTTTGGAATCTAGCGATTTTTTTCATAAAATTTATTTCCGAATATTTTTTCGACAAGAACCATATATAAACAAAATTGTAATTGTATTTTGTATAATTAAATTGATTTGATACGTAAAATGCATAATACGCCTTATTGTAAGTGAATGAAAATAATCAAAGCAATTGAAAAATTAGACAAATAGAATAAACGATAAAAAATTAAAGACAAATTTTTCATTTTTCCATTTAACAAAATAAACAACTGCTTAATAAATACTGATTTGCAGCAGGTAAAATACAAAAACAAAGACAAGACAATAAATATTGCATTCTTATTCACTCAGTTTTGTAGAGTCTAAAATATAAAATGCAGAAGTGAATAATTATAACAATAATAATAATAATGCAATTAATAATAATAATAATAATAATAATAATGCATTAAACAATTAATATAAATAGAACACATCCAAAATGTGATATTGCATCAATGGCTGGTAATATCATGCACATTTCCTGGAAATTCATAATTTTTTTTCTTTATCACCAAGTTATACCATGTCTGAGGACGATATAAAGAATTACGATCCTTGACTCAGTTCCCCTCCCCATATTTTGTTACAGTTAAGTGAAACTTAAACTGTATTTATATTCCCAACAACAGTGCCTTTTTATTTTCATTGAAAGGGTTATCAAGCTAGATATCCGGTATTTGAGTGCCCTAATTACACCACAGAGTTGTCAATATAAGTATAATTTTTGAAAAATCAAACTACTGAAATGTCTCTCACTTTCCTCAAATTACACTACCAGTTTCTCTAGGCGTATGTTTTCGATTTTTTCTTTCGTCCCATAACGGCAAAGAACACAGCAATCTCAACGCCAGTGATGGACACAAATGCCCCAAGAATATACCAAAGCCATTTAGCCTGAAAATATAAAAGTAAAAAATAAAGAAAGTTTAAACACATTTTATATCTTATTCAGTGTTGTAAATATGTCTTTTATTCTTTGAAGTATGGCCGGTCCAGCACAATGACGTGATTGTAAGCTAGATGGAATGGTGTTTTGCAAGTTGCCATAATTTTCTGAATGAATGAATATAAGGGATGTTAGGTTAGATAAAGGATGGATCAATAGTTATGTAGATGGATACGTAGATGGGTCGAGCGACAGATAAATGTAGTGGAGATAAGGTGTCCAAAAACATCAAAACCGTAACTACCAGACAGACACATGTATACACAGATAGGGCGCCTCATACAGAGTTATATATATATATATATATATATATATATATATATATATATATATATATATATATATATGAAAAAAAAAAGCATTGACAATTAATATTATTTAAACAAAGCTATATCAAAATACCTGTGCACACGATGATTCTCCATTTCTACACCAGGTGGTGAAATGTTCACAGTAAGCCCATAACACACTGTGCTTTTTTCCCTCCCAGCTTTGATCTGGCTCTCTTTACTATATTTCATCAGGTGGCAGAGGACTGAAACGTGATAATTTGGATGTGAGATAAATTTGTTCTAGCTCATCCAATATTTTAAATATTTTAAAACTCTGATTAGTCAAATTTACGTTTTTATTATAGAAAATAAATTAATAAATAGGTATGTGAATAGAAAACTACTTCTATTATATCATTATGATGATACTTTTAACAACTATCACAATTGCACTGGATTCTGTGTGATGTCATACGATAAAAAATTATATATCTGCGCTTCTTGTGCATGCTATTGTTTCGGAATGTCTCAATGTCGCCTACTACATCCCAGAAAAGAGAGCTTCTAACCTTGTATTTCTTTGAGTTTTCACTCTGGAAATGGGTGCGTAGCTCACTTCCATCTCTAATCCATCATTATCTCCCGTACGGTGGACAACCGCCTCATTGCCTGAATGATATTGAAATTATTTTGGTTAAAAATATTCCTTCAAAGCACTTCCGTGTTATTGTCCTGTATTCAGTCCCATCTGGCGTCATTACTACTACATGTGGTATACTACTACATAGATGTCAATAGCAATTGGCATTAAAAGAAACGGAATATGTACAGTGTACATAAAGTATCTTCTTATAACACAACTCTTATGACGATCCAAATGAAATGAAATAGAAACATCAATCAATACTAATAATAACAAAAGAAAATTGTAATTCTAGCTACATATTAATTGTCAAGTATGTATAAATATACTTCAAAACAGATTAAACAAATCATTAAGGTATTTGTTTTCAAACCTTTACGTCTTTGTCTCGTCACATTATCAGATGTGTTAAAGATAATGTCATATATATAACAAGCGAGTCTACTTTTGTATTTTGATCTGTTTGAGTCCCTGATGAGGCCTCCGGACCAAAACGCCTGAAGGGTTTTGTATTAATTAACATGGAGATAACAGATTAACTTTGCTCATTTTCTTTATATATATATATATATAAACATATATATAAACCCCATGTTAATTACACCCTGGCTTGGCCCAGTCTTTATGGCTTCTTTGCATTTTGAACAGCATAAAGGGCAAGGTAATTGACCAAGTATATTGGCCAAGCTGCCAGTTTGTTTGTATGGCATATGCAGCGGATGTCTTAGATCAAGGCACATAATGTGATACTTACAGGTGTGGCAAATGAGATATAGTTGTATTTCATTACCTTTGATTTGTAAAATTCATCTGAGGATAATACTTTAAAATATATTGATCGTTTAAAGAAAGGGCGTGTAGACTGATTTATTAACGTTTACTAAAGAAATATTAAATTAAAGGTGGGCTCCATTTATTAGTGTGTTATTTTATTTTTTTTAGTTTTTATATAGATTGTAGGAAAAATTCTGCCCTTTAATATTTTGTTGACCTTTTGGGAAAATATTTGCATTTTCTTAAGGGTGTAAATATACGCAAGAATGATATATTCAAAAATAAGTCATTGGCTACTGTCGGGTACATTTTCACATTGTCAGCCTCTTTGCACATTTTTATCTATATCATGCAAACATACAGTATAAACGGTGCTGCATACACTGTAGCAAGGTATAATGATATGACAAGTATTTACGATAACGTTCAAGGACAGTATTTTGCTACTAACATTGAAATCGGCGGGCAAACTGGTTCAACATCGTTCCCTCTGGTGCTTGAATAATCATACATAAAATCAATTCCTAAAAAGATACGTTATGGTTTTGGTTATATTATCCATTTTTGTAAAGCGCCTTGAGGTAGTATGTAAGGCGCCATATAAGAAGCTTATTATTATTATTATTATTATTATTATTATTATTATTAACTTGACATAAGTATATTCGGTTAGACAGGCTAACATTCGTGACTGACACTTTCCAGAATGAATATATCATATAAATACTCTCAAATATTCTTCAATATAAATAACAGGCACCGCTCTGAAATCTTAGCTATGTGTAATATTGCAATTGTCATTTAATCTACATACTAACACACCTATAAACATGTCACCAGCGTACATTAACACCTATAGTTAATTCCACTTTTTACCTTTTTTTTCAAATTTATTTATTAATTGTTTATTTTGCAAGTTGTTACATAAACTAAGCTTCATTTAGTTATAACTATACTTATTTTCCTTTTTCTTCCTTTTGTTTGCTTTAATATAAAGACATGTGTCGCAGGCCAGATCCCAATCTAGTCCAGTTAAACAACTAATAATGCACTGAATGATATGAAAGCCATTGATTTCTGTTGGAACTCCTTACTTATAAGGGAATTCCCCAAGTACGTGTATTTGGAGGTATTTAAATCCCTTTTCTCTAGCAGTAGGGACCTACATGTATGTGTAAACACTTTCGTAGCGTGCAGAGCAGACCGCGCGGCGACACAAGGCGTTCCTGGACTATTGGTCTTGGTTCATCTGGTAAATTGACAACCATCAGGTACGAACTCATCTTATATCTACGGCTACTGAGCTGGGAGATTTATGGAACAAATGACTGTCGTTTATTGCATGCTTAAGTAGTTCAAAAAGATCGCATGATATCTCAGTAAAATTATGATCCAATCCTCAGCTAGTGTTAGGCCCTACATCTCAGACACGAATCGCGTTAGCTATTATTCTGTCGCTTAAGAGCATACAGTGCTGTTGCTACACCCACATTTCCTTCATAGCATAAATGAAGTTATGGTTGTCTTTGTTCACAGACGTTCGGATCTTGACCTTCGAACACCGATTTCCCGCCATTTTCAAGCGATTTCTGCAACGGGGAATCCCCGTCGTCATTTTTTTCCATTGTACATGTACGCAAGTCAAGTTAGTCACAGGTGCGCCACTTGACTTGGCCCCTATCTCTTGCACTGGTAGGTCGACAGTTCAACGCTTGTCATACGCCACAAAAAGCTGCCTTACTTATTGTAAAACATGTACACGATATGCCTTGGGTCTGTTACATGGGTTGGCATATAACTTCACGTTTTTATTGTTTCTACTGTATGCCATGTGCCTAATGCCCGACATTCTTCTCACTATCTGTTTCTGTTTCTTTTTTCCATGTATCTTAAAGTATATCTAAGGTTGGCCCTAAGCTACCATATTTAAGTATTTCAGTTTGTGTTTTATAATTATCATATATGATAGATATATCTATCATTTGAATCATGCAATACTCCCCAAACTCATGCGCCTGCATGTCTTTACCATACTGCACTATTATCCTACAATCCTGTAACCACTGCTAAGAAAACATCACAGGGTCATATGCAGACATGTGCACAGAGTCAGCAAGAGAAACAATTTTAGCCATCAAGTGAAAAGATCAATCCATGTGTAGTAGGGGAGAGCGGGGTTGGTTGGAACAGTTTTCACCTTTTTTGCGATATCTCAGCAGTCAAAGCTTTGGGGACAAAAATAAAAAATCTGATAGGGGAAAATTATATGCCGCACTCATCTATGAAATAAAACATCAAGTAGGTCTTTTTATTTTAGAGTAATAAATGCTCTAAGTTGCCTCCTAAAACGTTCCATCTCACCCCACCCGCGGGGTAAGTTGGAACAGGCAGTGGGGTGAGTTGGAACAAGAGGGCGAGTTGGAACGCTTGCATATAAATTCAAAGTATAATTCATTTTAAGAGTAGGTTTATCTATATTAATTTCCCAACAAGTGCGTGTTACTTTGTATTCGTATCTCCATAGTTTGTAAGCATTTTTTACGTTTACAATTCGCTTTCAAATAGTCTTTTCGATGTATAAACCATATCCAGGTACACGTCATTTCATAATGATAACAAAAGTGGTGTAGTTTAAGAGAAAAGAAATTGAACTCACATAACTCAACCTATCAACAACAGTATGTTAGACCTACAAATGAAAACTGTATCTCTTTCAACTCAACAACTCAGAATCAAAATCGCAGTCTGACATACTCAGTATGTACACTTGGTCAACTTTAGTACAGTCTTCATGTGACCACTTTAGACAAACAATGCATTTAACCCATTTCTCTTTTGGTCGGCTGTTAATGAACGGCTCCCCACAAACCAGAGATGGCCACTCTTCTTCTGACTCAGAATCGTTGGTCATCTTTAATTTCCTTTTTCTTGATTTTCTCTATCGACTAGAAATCTTTAACTGTTTTTTATTTTTGTTGCGCTTGTCCTTTTTAATTTTGTTGGGCTTGGCCTTTTCTTTTTCGAGCAGCTCATTTTCAGGTGTGTCAGTTAGTACTGCACTGCATCGTTTTCTTCTTTTAACATTTGGACTGCGACGGTGAGCCTTTGGAACCGGTCTAATTATTGCTGGACTTGAGCTGTTTTGGGCTTTTCTTAAGTGCGCTTTAGACCCCATTTCCAGAGATTAGATCGATCTACTTTAGATCGACCTAACTCCCTGGGGGTTCACGCTAAATAGCTGTCAGCCGAGCGGACACCAAAGTTAATTACCCCCTTACAGCTTGTAGTAGGCGGGACGGACATTTAAGCCGGATTATCTGACAGTAATCTAGTGACAGTAATCTAGATCGATCTAAAAGCCTTAGTGTGCTGTAGCACCTCTTCCGGTGAGGGCAACTGAGATTTCAACTGAATCTATGCCTAAGTTACGAGGTGAATGTTTGTCTTTTCTGGCGGATTTTGTGCCCTCGTTCACTAAACATTAACAGCAACCCCCAACCCATTACACAAAGCATCTAAAACAATATCGGCAGAATTGGTGTTGTATAGTTTATCCATAACATAGGCTCTCAGCTAGAATATTTTCATTTTGCCGCGAAAAGCAGAGTAATAATCGACATTTCCTTCCACATATAAAAGCAATTTATCGCAAAAAGCAACAGTGGGCATGCAGACAATTTTCGACCAAACAGCTAGCAACTGCATTTAACAAGCAGTGACCATCCCCCCTTGTATCTTCTACACGCATGTACATTCCGGCATCTTGGAGATGTTCTATCAGCTAGATTTCGTCTCCAGTTGGAGTTGTACTGGGTTACTACGTTACTACTCTCTTCAAAGTTGAAATTAAAACATTTGGAGAGGTTTAAAAAATGAAAAACACCGTGCGGGGTGGGTTAGAACACCCCTGACAGTGTTCCAACTGGCCCCATGTCAAATGTTCCGACCAGCCCCCATGACGTCATGGCCTACTTATGACACTGTATTTCTTTAACACGTGGGAAGTGATTAAAAAAAACAACAGCTTTTTGAACATCAAGGTGGTCCTAAACGCTTTGCACAATTTCAGTGATATAATCCTTATACTTTAGTTTACAGCACGATGAATGTCAAAAATATGAAAACTTACTTCGAGTAGCGAAAATAAGTTTTTTTCGCATAAAACTTTTAATGCATTTTCGAAACTTCCACAAGTTTACCAGATGAATGACCATGCCACGTGACATTTTTATGCTGAAGGAGCACATGATCGGTCTTGTGATTTAAGAAATAAAGCCAATGTTCCAACTTACCCGCGTTCCAACCCACCCCGCTCTCCCCTACTTACTACTGTCTGTTGTATCTGTGAGAATGAACTTTCCTGTCTACTCCCTGCTCAACAACTTAACGAAGCCCATAGACGCTATACAAGGTAGCGTTAAGTCTTTATTGCTACAAATATACTGATATAACTAGGAATAAGGAATCAACTCTGTATCTTTCCTTAGCAAAAGTACATAAGGTCTGGATGGAAAATACACTTAGAAAAGAGAAAGCTATTTCATTTTTTGCGAATGTAAACAAAAACGTCAAGGTCAAATTAGCCTTATCACTCGTGTACCATGAAAATCTGACTTCACTAAATAGTGACTCCCCAGTCAGATGTTCATCATGAAAATCTGACTCTCCAGCCAAAAATATCTAAGGTTGGCCATAAGCTACCATATTTAAGTATTTCAGTTTGTGTTTTATAATTATCATATATGATAGATACATGTATATCTATCATTTGAATCATGCAATACTGTCTAAACTCATGCGCCTGCATATCTATACCATACTGCACTATTATCCTACATGTACAATCCTGTAACTACTGCTAAGAAAACATCACAGGGTCGTATAGGACCAACCACACTCAGGTCCACACACCAACCCTAGGGGAGCGCGTGCCGCCATTTACTATTCAATCATGGCAAGTCAAGTGTTATTTCTCGGCTTTAAACACCAGGAAAGCTCCAGGCTCTGACGGTATAACATCACGACTTTTAAAGGAATGCGCAGCCCAGCTTTCAGATGTGTTCGCGGAAATATTCAACTGGTCAATTGAAATGTGCAGAGTGCCTGAAATATGGAAGACAGCAACCATCATACCTGTGCCAAAAAGTAAAACTGTAGAGAATTTAAATGATCTCCGTCCTGTTGCTTTGTTACCGGTGCCTATGAAGATATTCGAAAAACTTGTTTTGTCTTTTATTAAAACTTTAGTGCCAAATAGCTTTGATCCACTCCAATTTGCCTACCGCAGTAATAGAAGTGTAGACGATGCTCTTTCTATGTGTTTACACAAAGTTCTCGAACATCTCGATTGTAAAAATGCCTATGTTAGAATTTTATTTGTTGACTATAGCTCAGCATTTAATACTATTGTACCAAGCAAATTGTATTTTAAACTTTTGGATGATCTTAATTTTCCACCAGCACTCTGCGATTGGATTTTAGATTTTCTTTTGAACAGAAAACAGTCAGTAAAAGTCGGTTTTAACTTCTCGGACACTGTAGTTTTAAACACTGGCACACCCCAGGGCTGCGTCTTATCACCTTGTTTATATACGTTATTCACCCACGACTGTGTGGCGAGGGAGGAAAATACATTTTTAATGAAGTTTGCCGATGACACAACTTTAGTCGGCTTGATACACCATAATGATGAGATGTCATACAGGCAGTCGGTTACAAGTTTAGTAAATTGGTGCACAGACAATGACTTGATATTAAATGTGGGCAAAACAAAAGAAATGATCATAGACTTCAGAAGAAATCAGATAAGTAAAAATCCCTTGGAAGTTAACGGTAAAGCAGTCGAACAGGTTTCTAATTATAAATTACTAGGGGTTCAGCTGAATAATAGGTTAACCTGGGGCGATAACATCACGAAGCTATTGAAAAAGGCACGTCAACGAATGTATTTCTTAAGGAAATTGAAAGCTTTTACCAGAAATGTGTTTATTTTAACGAACTTTTACAGGTGTGTTTTAGAGAGTATTTTAACTTATTCAGTAACTGTTTGGTATGGACGTGCAACTGTGGAGGAGAGGAACAAGTTGGAAAAGATCGTCGAAACTGCAGGGATTGTAATTGGAACAGATCTAACTCCCGTCCATACTATATATCTAGACAGGACTAAAAAGAAAACATTATCAATAATGACAGACAGTTCCCATCCAGCCCATACCCTTTTTAAATTTTTACCTAGCAATTCGAGACTCTTAGCTTTTAAGGGTAGTAAGCGATTTTTAAATAGCTTTTATCCTTCGGCAGTAACTATTTTTAACTCTAACATGTAATTTTAATTTTCATTTTTTTATATTTCAATGGCGCTACTACAGGGCAAAAGATTCCCGATTTTATACATTTGTATTTTATTGGCTTAATAAATTATTATTATTATTATTATTATTATTATACAGACATGTGCGCAGAGTCAGCAAGAGAAACAATTTTAACCATCAAGTGAAAAAATCAATCCATGTGTAGTACTTACTACTGTCTGTTGTCTCTGTTAGATGAACCTTCCTGTCTACTCCCTGATCAACAACTTAACGAAGCCCATAGACGCTATACAAAGTAGCGTTAAGTCCTCATTGCTACAAATATATGATGTAACTAGGAATAATGAATCAACTCTGTATCTTTCCTTAGCAAAAGTACATAAGGTCTGGATGGAAAATACACTTAGAAAAGAGAAAATTGTTCCATTTTTTTCGTATGTAAACATAACGTCAAGGTCAAATTACCCTTATCACTCGTGTACCATGAGAATCTGACTCCCCTAAAAGGTGACTTCCCAGTCAGATGTTTATCTTGAAGATCTCACTCTCCAGCCAAATAATTGACTCCCCCCTGAAATGTTTCCGGCACAAACGGACCCTTTCCAGCCGTAAACAAGCAGAAATGAAAAATTCAGGTTCTAAACTACAGTAACGGGCGTTGCAGCCAAAACGGAGATTTTTACCTTTGGCTAAGGGAATTCCCCATAAGGGAAATCTTTTTAAATCTATTTAAATCACCTATCTTACCCTCGGCTGTAGCAGTATATATGTAATCACGTTTGTAGGGTGCAGACCGCGGAGACACAGGTAAATACCATTTTATCGCTGGTAGATTTTAAATGAGTGACAGTTTTTGAGAAGTCTGAAAGTTAAGTTATATTATCCTGTCCTTAATGAAATGGATATTTAGATTACGGAGAGCGATGTTTACCTTCACAGTAGGTGACAATGAGCTTCAATATGAAAAAAACAAGGTATGATGTTGAATACCTGCGTTATGCAAAAATATGTTTAAGTTACTTTTTATAAAGCGTTCCAGGACTATTGGCCTTGCTTTTTAAAGTCATCATATCGTAAAAAGGCACCTTTCGGGTACGAGCTCTACTTGAATTGCCGCTATCTACGGCTACTGAGCTGGGAGATCTATTGAACAAATACCTGTCGTGTACTTAGGTAGTTCAAAAAGATCGCATG
Organism: Lingula anatina; assembly: GCF_051362555.1. Taxonomy (NCBI): domain Eukaryota; kingdom Metazoa; phylum Brachiopoda; class Lingulata; order Lingulida; family Lingulidae; genus Lingula; species Lingula anatina. The sequence continues at coordinate 1,195,529 of NW_028257603.1, forward strand.
GTATCTCAGTAAAATTATGAATAACCAATCATCAGCCATTGTTGCATCTCAGACATGAATGGTCTTAGCTAAAAATTCTGTCACTTCACAGTATATTTAAACGGTATTTATAACATGTATATACATTGTATAACTATTGAATAATTTACAGATATTTGTAATCAAGATTTAATACCAACCTTACCGTGTCCCAGACGCTGCCTTAACATGGACCTAATCGTGCCCTTGATGGCTGCCCTGTAAATGGCCCAATTCTTCAAGGCAGGTGACAATATGGCCACACGGCAGATATACCACGCTAAATTCTTCGTCCATACAGATCTTACAGGTGCCCTCTTCTTTCATTATTTAGTTTTCCTCAAGCAATGGCTTGTTCTCTGAAATACAATACAGTAAAAATTACTTCAAAACAGTGGTGATTATGTCATAAAGTTAATGCACATAAGGGAAAGGACAAATAAACACGTTTGCGTCTACAACATAAATCACTCTTCTATTAGAATGAATACTCAGTGTCTATGGATTCGCTTCCGCAATTGCTAAGCGAGGCTTCTCATTGTAAACATCACAAATGGTATATACCTGAGAAAGTCATTTACAGGGCAGCCAATAACCAATCCTCATCTAGTGTTACACGTACATCCTAGATTTGAATCGTCTTAGCTATTATTCTGTCGCTTAACAGCATAGTCCTGTTGCTACCCCCGAATTTCCTTCATAACAAAATGAAGTTATGGTTATTGTGCAGAAGGGGGCGTCTCGATAGTCCGAAGGTTCATTGGTCCGAAGGTTCATTGGTCCGAAAAGTGGTAACATTTTCATCGATTTTTTAATCAAGGGTTCATTGGTCCGAACGTTCCATAGTGAATATTCGGACCAATGAACCTTCGGACTATTGAACCTTCGGACTATTGCTACGGCCCCGTGCAGAAAAAGGCGGTTTCCCGCCATTTCTGCAATCTAGGTCGATATTACTTCGTCACGTGACTTCAATGAAAAGGGGGAGTTCCTTTCCCCCGCTCATCTGTTTCGCCAAAGGTAAGTTTTCACAGACCGAGGAGAGCTTGATGTGCCCTCACATGTTGAGTGGTTTAAAATGATCATTATGAAACAAATGAAGGCATGTTATTTAATACTTGGTTAAAACTTCTGCTATTGGAAAGAAGCCTGTACGCTAAGTAGGTCAAAATGATCGCATTGTATCTCAGTAAAATTATCAATAAACAATCCTCATCTAGTGTTACATCTCAGATTTGAATTGTCTTAGCTATTATTCTGTCGCTTAACAGCATAGTCCTGTTGCTACCCCCGCATTTCCTTCATAACAAAATGAAGTTATGGTTATTGTTCAGAAAAAGGCGGTTTCCCGCCATTTCTGCAATCTAGGTCGATATTACTTCGTCACGTGACTTACATACAAAGGGAGAATTCCTTTCCCCCGCTCATCTTTTACCGTTTTGCCAAAGGTAAGTTTTCACAGACCGAGGTGAGCTTGATGTGGCCTGATGAATGGTTTAAAATGATCATTATGAAACAAATGAAGACATGTTGTTTAATACTAGGTTAATGCCTCTGCTATTGGAAAGTGGATTACAGTAGTATAGTAAGAACCCATGTCCAATGGCAAATTGCGGCCATCTTGGATTTTCTCCAAATACCCAAGGTAACAAAATCCAAGATGGCCGCAATTTGCCATTGGACATGGGTTCTTACTACTCTCAGGTAGATATAGTGTCCATTGTCAAAATAAAGGGATAATAACTCTTCGTTTTGGACAAAAAATGAATTTTCCTGGAGTAAACAACAATTTTTCCATACTTACCAATGGTTAATGAAGCCATTTTTACATTGAAAGTTAGTCCCTGGTTTGTTTCTTTGAAGTTTTTTTTTTTTGTTACAATCTCTTCAGAGATTATAACAGAGTATAGCCATCAATGGAGGTCACATGGTCTAAAGACAAGCTCAGAAATCAGAATAATAGTTATAACTGCCGTTTTTGTGGTAAAACAGAATATATCATATTTCTATGAGTTGTTCACAATGTTTTTATAGTGAAATATAGATCTCATACGAAGAGTTATTATCCCAGAGTTTATTTTACGGTGTTTTCCTCTCCCTTATTACTCATTTAATACAAATATGTCAGGTAACAAGCATGTTTTAGAAGGGTTTTTATTTAAATCCAAGATGGCCGCCACTTACCATTACAATACATGAATTTCAGTTACCACCAGGGATATTTATTGTACCTTATCAAAGGCAGTTCCATTCTGAGTGTTTTCCACATCTTTATTATTCATATAACATATATATGGTGTGTAGCAATTATGTATGGTTGGGCACTTAGTTAAAATCCAAGATGGCCTCCATTAGTCAAAGAAATACATACATGTAGACGGTAGGTTTCAATTACATGTTCTCCCAAGGAGATACAGAAATAAAAATATGTTTATTTTCATAGTGTCAATACTCTCATGATATATATGAAGTGGGTTACAAGTGGGTATGTTAGAGCATTTTGAGAAAATTCAAAATTGCCTCCATTTGCCACAAGATTACTAGTACATGGGGTTTCAATTACTGCCTGGGTCATATGGTGTTCATAATCAAAATATTTCAGTGTTTTCCTCAAAATTATCACCAGTATTATTTAAATCTATTTGGTTACAAGCGTGAATCTTTCGGTATTTTGAAAAAATCCAAGATGGCTGACATTTGCTATATCAACACCCATTCATACATGGGTTTCTATTACCCATGCTCATTCTCAACATTCTGAGAGGCCAGCAAATGAAAAAAATCATTACTCATGGGAGCAGTATACGGATCTCAAGGACGCGGTAGACCTTAAACGCGATTCACCGACGAGCTGACGGACCTCTGCAGGTCCATGGTCCAAGCAGACAGAATGGCACAGACCCGTGACCAGTGGAGAGCTTTTGTGAGGGGGCCACGGCGGGTCAGCACCGACCAAACCGTTCTTGATGACTGATGATGATTCTCATCATAAAGATTCATTTGAAGAAAACATAGAAGTCGAAAACGATGTAAAAGATATAGTCGCAAATTCTGCTTTTTTTCTAGGGACAAAAACAGATAAATCTGGCTTTATAAAAACTTTATCATTGAAAAATTTTAATTCATGTCTTGCAAGTAGGGGGATTAAGTAACGTTGGTTTAGCCATTTTTGGTAACAAAAGTTTTAAAAATTACAACCTTTTTCGATAATATCCCCATGGTATTAATATTTACAAAAAATAGACTGTGCCAAAGTAGTATTAGATGTTCTGTACAAAAGACACGTTTATTTTACTGACACATTTTTTCATAATGCCTGGTAACGAAGGTATTGCAAATTACTTTCTACGAAAATGCAGTTTTGCCGTGTTTCTTTTAAAACATTTGACTGCGTCCTGTCACCATGCTCTCTTGCTTATAATGGATGGAACTAAAATGAGGATTTTATTTATGTCTAAAATTTTATTAAAAAATTAACAAGTTTTACTTGAACAAAAAATACTTCTGCACGCTTAGTTTTTAATTTAAAAAAGGAATAAATTTATCTTTATATTGAGAATGTGTCCAGTCAACAGGCAATGATGGGCTGTGATGTGGGTCCCAGATAGATTTGTCCATGAGCTCCTGGTGTGGGCCCCATGTGAGCAAGCCTAAAATAAGGCTCCCATTTAGGACCCGTATTGCCCAACTGGGCTAATGCAGGCTTTTATGCTGATTAAAGGTCCCAAAATGGGTAAATCTACATGTAGTATGACCATTAAGTCCAATTTATTCCAAATAGGCTCAAATATGTATTCTCAACAAGAGACACCAGGGGTCGCAACGTATACACGGTGCAGCAACCCATAAAATAGGCCAGGCCATGTGAGGCCCAGTAGGGACCCAAATAAGACCAAGAAGGATAACCTGTGCCCAGGCCCCCGTTTCACAAAGAATCTTAAATCCGTAGTCGACTAGCTCGAGCTGGGTGGCCTAGCTAGGTCTACTTAGCTGAAGTCGACTAGGAGTGTTTCACAAAAAATCTAACGTCTTAGCTTGGCGTGCTTACCGTAGTCGACGCGCAAGAGAAACTCTTCAAGAAAAGGAGGTGTAAAATTGCAAAAGTTTCACAAGACATGACGTTTCATGGCCTCTTTCGGCCGAGAACGATCGTTTATCAACAATAAAAGTCAGCCAAAACACAAACAAAGTTTGTTTTTGAACTTTATTGATTAGTTTAGGCCACACTTTTTTATTTTTATGGATGACATCCTCTGGGTACCCCAAAATCGGTGCGAGAGGGCGAAAAAAAAAAAAAAAAACGGTCCAAAAAAAAAATACTGCTTAAGTAAAGGAATGCTGTCAGTACACAGCTGGAAACACAAATTTTACCACAGAAACACGTATCAAACTAACAATATGTCTTTATCCATGCTCTCAAAATATTAAAGCATTGTGAATACTTCGTAGAAATGTAAAAAAAAGTCATGAATAGATATACTTTTTATTACAAAATTTATTAAGGTTATTTCATGCATTTTGTTGGTATAGCAATCAATAAAACAAATATCAAACAAACAGTGTGTCTTTATTCGTATTCTCAGAATATTGAAGCATTTTGAACACTTCAAAGAAATGTTTAAAAAAATGATGCAAAGATATGCTTAATACTACCAAATCTATTAAAGGTCATTTCGGACGATGCTATTTTGTCTACTTCGACTCACACGGCCAAACCTTCAGCCCACCAAATACCTCGACGCCCTTGTCTACCCTTTTTTCGCTACAGAAAACCTGGTAGCCTATGTGCTGCTTTGTACAGAATGTCACTGAAAATTTTCGGGCGATAATCGCTGGCGGCCGCCAGCCTTTCGCACAATTGTAAAAAGGTGATATCTCCATGCCCAATATCAATGGCATACCAATCCAAAACGACGGCACCCGTTCTCTTTATGATTTTAATTGTAATTTGAAAGTTATCCTAGAGATGAATTTGACGGCAAAGCGGCCACATTTCCACGTGGCGATAATACGCATGCGCAGAAAGCTCATTTCCTGGCAAATTCAATAACGATGTTTGCGCCAACCGACTTCGTTGGGGGCTTGGGGGGGGGGGATTTTTTTTTTTTTTTCGGAGAACGGGCGAAAATCGGTGCGCGCGCAGGATGTCATCCATAAAATTAAAAAAGTGTGGCCTTAACTTCAATACAACTTCAAAGTAACAGTTAAACATTAGCTTGTCGTGGGACACTACTGAGGGACGTCTAGCGGTCAAAAACATAAACAAACACACGATCGGCTGGGTAAAGTGGAATTTTATTTTTTGTTTTAATATTCCATAAATGTCAGTGCTATTCAAGGATATTATAACACAATATCTTGAAGGAGGTATGTTCTTTCCAAATTTTTGTTGTTTATGCTCTCATTTACCGAGTTTTAGTTGAGCTTGCCGACTTATGTCTCCTCCCGAGGAGGCTTGACATCGTCGACTTACAGCTAAGAAAAAAACGACGTAAGCGACCTTTTAGATTCTTTGTGAAACGGGACTTAGTGATGTAACGACTTAATTACGTTGGTAACCAAGCCCTAAGTCAGGGAAACCGACTTAAGTTTTTTTGTGAAACAGGGGCCAGATCTGCTCAATATAACCCCAACGGTTACTGGGCCCTAGATGTGTGTACCGCCAAAGAAACATATGGGGTCAATAATAATAAAGTAAAATTCGGTTTGTTTCTTTTTCAAGATCTTTTAATACAAATATATTTCACAGATACAATTAAAATTGTATCTGTGAAATATATTTGGTAGATAGCAAGTGTGTATCATTGTATATTTCGAGAAAAAATTAAATAGCTGTCACTTGCTATAGGAATACTTATTCACGGGTTTCTATTTCTACCAAAGAAACTAAGGTTCATTATAAAATAAAAATTACATTTAATTTTTTTCAGTGTTTGTCAAATCCTCATAACTTTTATCATATATTTTTAGTGGGTATCCTTGTGCATTTTGAAAAAAACCCAAAATGGCCGCCAATTCACATAGGAATACTAGTTCTCGGTTTTCAAATACTTTTAGAAAATTATATAGTTCATTATAACGTTTAAATTAAATTCAGTTTGTTTCTCAGTCTTTTTCACAGTGTTATTAAACCTATGATACATATTTTGTTAATAACAACTATGCATCCTTTGATATTTGAGAGAAATGCAAAATGGGTCTCATTTCCCAGAGAAATACTAACACAAGGGATTCAGTTACTGCCAGAGAGACGTATTGGGTCCATTCTCAAATGAAGGTACCGTAACTTAAGTTTGTTTTCCAGTGCTTACTTATCCTTATTTCTTCTGTGTGCATATCTGCTGGATATCGATGTTCATTTTAACAAATTCCAAGATGGCTGTTATTAACCTTAGGAATAGTAGTACATTGTGTTTCAGTTGTTGCTAGGGAGATATGAGGTCAATATCAAATTAGTTTTGTTTGTCAGTGTTTTCTCGCATCCTTTATATCCCTTTGACAACGTCCGTTGTATTCTCTTGGGTGCTAGGTGACTGCCAATTATATCGGGAAAACTAGTATATCCTCATTTCCTAAAACACTTGGCGGCCATCTTTTTTTTTTCTCAAAATTATCAAAGATAAACACTTTTAACATACCAGATATTTATCATAGCATCATAAGGGAGATAAAAGTATGATAAATACTGAGAAACAGACTAAAGTTTATTACATACAATAATGAAATCTTTGTCTCGCTGGCAGTAATTGAAACCCATGAACTAGTATTTTTAAGGAAATGGTGGCCATCTTGGATTTCCTTGCAATACCCAAGGTAACATGTTCCCCACCGGATAAATATCATGCGGGTATTAGGGATGTTATAAAAACTGAGAAACGAACTAACTTTTACTTAATTTTGGAATGGCTTTTGTATTACCCTGCAGATGTTGAAACCTATATGCAGTATTCGTATAGCAAATAGGGGCCATTTTAAGATTTATTCAAGGAAAACTAGTTACTTTCCGCACAATAATTGACATTTTATATGGGTAACAAGGGTGTGAAAAATACTCAGAATCAAAATACTAGTATATTTGTTATTGGACAATAAATTCCTGGAATGTAATCGTATGGTAAACGGCGGCCATGTTGGATTTTTTCAAAAATAATCCAAGAATACGTACTAGATACCAACTAGTTATATATATTTTAGGTCTAATAACAATGTGGAGAGCAATGTAGATCAAACTTTTTTTTTATGAACACTTTTCCCCCAAGAATATACTAATGTAGCTGAAATGGGTAAAAATATTTGGAATGCACTCGGAATTTTTAAAATGCTCTTAGAATATCCAGGAACGCACAAAGAATTATCTTTCCGACGGCATTCTTGCTCATTCCGCCTCTAGTGTGACGGGGGTATTAGGTCATCATCTCGTAAATAGCCACCAATCAGGTACGAGCTCTACTTCAACTGACGCCATCTACCGCTGCTGAGCAGGGAGATCTATAGAAAGAATACCTATTGTACGTGTATTGCATACTTAAGTAGTTCAGAAAGATCACATGGTATCTAAGTAAAATTATGAATAACCAATCCGCATCTAGTATTGCATCTCAAACTCGAATCGTCTATGCTATTACTCTGTCGTTTAACACCATAGTTCTGCTGTTACCCCCGCATTTCTTTCATAACTAAATGGAGTAGGTTATGGCGGGAAAGCAAAAGGGGAATCCCCTTGACATGCCTTCGTTTCCAACAGGTGGCAATGAAACAATGCTTCCTTGAGGGCGATATGCCGAATATAATCATATACATTTACCTACCATTTATCAGGGTCACAGATTGATTTCCCACAAAATATTCACAGTCCGTTCCCCAATATTTTGTACAGGTGACATTTGTCCCATATACTAGTCCCAATACCCCGACTAACTCTAATCTATACTAATCACACGGGTCTCTAGAACTACGATATCTGTAACAGCTTACCCTAACCTGTACTAATCATATGGGGCCCTGGACTTTTATGTCTAGGAATACCATAAATGACGTGCAATAACTCCCATTCAGGAAAGACCCAGACTTACAAGTAGTTTGTATCCAATATGACAAATACTAAAAACATGTACATGTACGCCTGTCAAGGTAGTTATACATGCGTAACCTGACTTGGTCCCTATCTCCAGCAGCGGTAGGTCGACAGTTGTAGAGCCGCATTTTGCAACCGAACGCATTTTGCAACCGGTTGCAAAATGCGGTCAGTTGCAAAATGCGGCTCTACTTAGTAGGACCGCATTTTGCAACTGGCCGCATTTTGCAACTGCAACGCATTTAGCAACCAAAGAAAATCGTGAAAACGCATTTTGCAACTGCAACGCATTTTGCAACCAGGATTTTTTTCTAAGTGTCTGAAACAGTTTGAAGTACGAAACAGGTAGAATTGCAGTGGGGACGGGGTGCCTCGGCTAGGTACACTGATATTGGTCAAGATGCCCTTGGGGTGGACAATTTTATACATGGGGACGGTTGAATCAAATTTGGCAGCATGATTTCTGCTGTCTACCCTTGGACCATTAAAGTATGGAAGGTAAGGCTATGGGAATTGAAAAATCTGGCTTTGTATAGGGGTATGGATAGATGGGGGTCCTTCTGGTTTTTTGTTACATTTGGTGTGGCCGCCCCTGGGGGTGGTTGATTATCTTTTTACAGTAACTTCTGCTATCTACCCCTGGACCATTAGAGTTTGGAACATGAAACCTTGTGAACTTATTAACCTATCATTAACCACGTGCGTGTGCACTTCGGAATGTTTTTGTAACTTGGGGTGTGGTTGTCCCTGGGAGTGGTTGATTCTACTTTTTTGCATTGTTTTCTACTATCTAGCCTTAGAGTAAGTAACATGAAACGTTGGGTATCGATAAACCATTCACATTTTATGAATGTGCATGGGTCTTTGAGGAATGTAGAGAACAGCAGCAGCGCACATAGCACTGACTGATTAAACTGACTTACAGTCGTAGGCATGAATATAGGTCAAGGAATCCAATTAAAAACTAATTCAAGGCCTTACACACTCAGGAATCCTAGCGTTCAACTAGCCGTTGTGTCTTAAAATAAAATAAACATGTTAATAAATAAAAAATAGTAATTAGCATGTGTGTAGAGATACAGAGGCTATGCACAATGATTCCTGAAAGTATGAAGTCTTGCACGGGTTTTTAATTAACTTGACCTACATTCAAGCATACTGCTAAAGGTCTGTTATTAAGTGCTGTTTGTTGCTTTCTCTGCATCCCCCTTCCTTCTTAACTCGAAGACTGCTTTCAGATTCACACATCCTACTAGCTGCGTCGGTCCAACTCTACAGGGGTTCTCACTTAAGAACAATCAGTGAAATCAGCTTAATTGTCTGACATGCCACCGATCACCCCATCACCTCCGGGACAGTCACACCCTAAGTCACACTAAAATTCCCCTGCGCCCATGCACCGAAAACTCATGTGCCTAACTCGAATTCTCTAGAAGGAGATGAAAGAAATTACGGTGAAAATATTACAGTCAACCATCCTCAGGGACGGTAACTCCCCAAGTCACCAAAAAATTCCGTTTTGTCCAAGCACATCTCTAACGATCTCAACGACCCCTAGGGACAATCAGTGCCTAGGGACAATCAGTGACCACGCCCCTTCCTTACAATAGTGTATTAATCCCCAACGTTTTTATTTCCTAATTCTAAAGATATAAGGGTACATAACAGAAAACAAAATGTAAAATATTACAATCAACCACCCTTAGGGACGGCCACACCCCCAATTTACAAATAAATAATAAGTGCCCATGTACATGCCTAACAATATCTTTATTATTCCACGACGTTTCGACTTCAAAACTCTAATGGTTTAGAAAATAGCAATGAGAAATATAGATTATATATTTTCCCCGCCCCAGAGGCAACCTGACCAGTTTCAGCGTACCCAGCCAAAACAAACCCGTCCCCACTGCAATTCTACCTGTTTCGTACTTCAAACTGTTTCAGACACTTAGAAAAAAATCCTGGTTGCAAAATGCGTTGCAGTTGCAAAATGCGTTTTCACGATTTTCTTTGGTTGCAAAATGCGTTGCAGTTGCAAAATGCGGCCAGTTGCAAAATGCGGTCCTACTAAGTAGAGCCGCATTTTGCAACTGACCGCATTTTGCAACCGGTTGCAAAATGCGTTCGGTTGCAAAATGCGGCTCTACACAGTTCAACACCAGCCATATGACAGAAATAGGTAAACCAAAAAGGCTGCATAGTATCTCAGTAGAGTAACGATTAATCTAGCCACAGCTTGTTTTACATTTCTGCTTTGCATCTAGCCTTACATCTTTTAAGTTTTGATTCTGTTGTTGCACAGCATAGTGTACTCACCTTGTTCAGTAAATGGTGGATAAAATGGCAGTTACCCGCCGTTTCTGTAACGGGGAATCCCCTATCGACAATTCTATTTTCCAATAGGCGCGAGTGTAACAATAAACCCTAGAGGGCGTTATACCGAATACAACCATTTTCATTTACCTACCCTTACCATGGTCACATATTTATTTCCAACTGCGTATTCAGTAATGATTCTTTGTCTTATTATTTATGTTCTTTTCTGTAATTACAAAATCCTTCGATAATTTTTGCCAGACCAATAGATCAATATCATATTCACGCCTCCAACTTAAATGGGTTTTTATTTTTATGTAAGAGGAATGCACATTCGTCACTAGCGGCGTACATGTATGTTGGCTAGACTCCGTTGCAGTTATTAAGATGGGTAGTCCATGCACTGCTGAAGATCACTGAAGAAAAATGTTTGATTTGAGCTAAGTCTTTTCAATGTCATGAATTATTTGATTAGATATGTTAAGGTGCATATACAAAAAATATCCTTTTTGTTATGATTGAAGGAGTTTTCGTTGGCTATGCTATGAATATAGGCAGAATTTCAACTTGTAATTCCCCGTAGCGTTGATCGATATCTCCACACCTAGCTTCTCCGCAATTGGCACGCGCTGCCCCCTTTAAAAAATGCGAATTTGAATTTTTTTCAAAATTGCACTGAGCTTGTGACAAACAAATGAGCAGCTGTGGCTTATGTCCCTCTCCTAGGTGACTTTAAACGGGGAATCCCCTGACCCCACCCCCTGCCTATCCTTTGTTGTTTCGCCACAAGTCAATTTTCCCAACTGAGACTGCATCATTTAGATTTTTTTCAAACTTTTTGAAGGTGGACTTAGTAATATGCCCTGTATGTTAGCTTGACCGTCATATGTGTTTTTGTACACCAATCAAATAGCCTCTGTGCGATTAACTTTTCTTTTAAATATAACGAAAGGTTGCGGCATGTTGTGGAGAAAACAGAGATATTCATATACAGAGATATACACAGTTATATTCACCTAAACATAAAATATTCTGATACCGATGCTGGTAGCTGCAATGTGTCTGTACCGGGGTATGCTATGGAAGGTTCCAAAGACGTCCAACATATGCTAACGTGCTATTTTAACTGAGAACGCAATGAAAACACGCCGTCTTACCTGTCAACTGTACTAGTATTTCTTCGAGCTATAAATGGTAATCGAAATCCACTTAAATAAAGGATCAATTATTACTAAAACCACAGAACGCAAGACTAAAATCTTTTGGCGAAAAATCATTCCAGTACGCAGCACCACATGAGTGGAATAAATTACCTCTAGACTTGAGAAGCATTAGCTCAGTGAAGGATTTTAAAAAAGCTTTAAAAACATACCTTTTTCACAAATTTTATTAAAGAACATTTTATAACTTGGAAATATTAACTGGACATCATTATCTTAACTCAGACTATTAAGTCATAATTTTATTAATTCAATTCATCTTACTGTGTTTTGAGTTTTTAGTTTGTAAAGTCTACAGAACATATTTTATGGATTTTAGACTTTAAATAAATATATTATTATTATTATTATTATAAATACTGACACGTAAATTGATGGGTCTACCCAAATTTATGTACAGGTTTATTGTCTAACAATATTCCGTTGTTTAGGTTTGGTCCACTGCCAAGGTCTCATACAACGTAGTTATGTTTGACATGTGGTTTCAATACATTATTCAAAGAGTCTCCTCGTGCATTTGACTTTCCTTTTAAAGATTTTTTTGACGAAAGAGAGTGGCGTGTGCCCTCACATGATGAATGATTTAAAATGATCATTATGAAACAAATGAAAGCATGTTGTTGAATACCTGCGTTATGCTTAAAAACGTCTAAGTTTTTAAAAATAGTATCTAAGCCGATAGCGTTTGTAGTCCAAGGGTGTTAGGTCATCATCTCGTTAATAGACACTCTTCAGGTACGATCACTTCTTGTATTGCCGTTATCTACGTCTGCTGGGCTGGGAGCTCTATGAACAAATACCTGCCGTGTACTAACTTAGTTCAAAAAGATCTCATGGTATCTCAGTAAAATTATGAATAACTAATCCTCAGCTAGTGTTACATCTCAGACACGAATGGTCTAAGCTAATTATCTGTCGCGTAAGAGCATAGTTCTGTTGCCCCCGCATTTCCTTCATAACAAAATGAAGTTATTCATGGGTGTTGTTTAAACAAAATGAAATACGTTATGGCGGGAAAGCAAATTGGGAATCCCCCTCGACATGCCTTCGTTTTGTAGTGGCTGGCCGGGGTTGGCCCGAGCTCTGTAGCTCAATTGGGAGGGAAGTCGCACGGTTTGCGAGAGTCCGGGTCAGAATCCCAGTCGGGCCTGGTGTTTTCTACCCCCAAATCGCTACAGTTTCCAATAGTTGCTAATGTAACAATATATCCTAGAGGCGATATGCCGAATTATAATCATAGACATTTACCTACCATTTATCAGGGTCACAAATTGATTTCCCACTTGATATTCACAGTCCGCTCCCCATTACTTTGTACAGGTGACATTTGTCCCATATGCTAGTGCCAACTCTAAACTCTACTTATCATATGGGACCCCATGAACTACCATTCCTGTCACACTAGCTTACCCTAACCTGTACTAACCATATGGGACCCTGGACTTTTATTCACAAGACTACCATAAAAGACATGCAATAACTCACATTCAGGAAAAACCTAAAGTAGTTTGTATCCAATACGAAGAATACTAATACCTGTACGCAACACGGCAGGCACACGTGCGCCACTTAACTTTGCCTCTATCTCTTGCACCTTTAGGTCGACAGCCCCAATACCTGTCATATGACATAAATAGGTATTTGAAAAAGGCTGCTTAGTATCTCAGTAGAATAACGATCAACCAAGCCTCAGCTTGTTTTACATTTTTGTCTTGCATCTAGCCTTACATCTTAGTTTTATTTCTGTTGTTGCACAGCATAGTGTACTCACCTTGTTCAGTAAATGGTGGATAAAATGGCAGTTACCCGCCGTTTCTGTAACGGGGAATCCCCTATCGACAATCCTAGTTTCCAATTGGCGCGAATGTAACAACAAACCCTAGAGGGCGTTATACTGAATACTACCATTTTCATTTACCTACCCTTTACCAGGGTCACATATTTATTTTCCAACTACATATTCAGTAATAATTATTTGTCTTACCTGTCTTATATTTAAGCACTTTCTGTAATTACAAAACCCTTACATAATTTTTGCTAGACCAATAGATTAATATTATTTTCATGCCTCCAACTTAAATGGGTTTTTATATAAGAGGCATGCGCATTCGTCACGAGCGGCGTATGTTGGCTAGACTCCGTTGCAGTTAGTGAGATGGGTAGTTCATGCACTGCGGAACAGCAATGAAGAAAATTTTTGAGTTTATCCTTTTCAGTATCATAATAAATTTGATTAGATATGTTAATGTACATGAATAATACTAATGTTTCCTTTAAGTCATGAGTGAATGATTTCTCGTTGGCTGTGCTATGAAATATTGGCGGAATTTCAACTTGTAATTCCCCGTAGCGTTGCACGATATCTCAACACCTAGCTTCTCCGCAATTGGCACGCGCTGCCCCCTTTCAAAAATGCGAATTTGAATTTTTTTTAAATTGCACTGAGCACGTGACAAACAAATGAGCAGCTGTGACCCATGTCACTCTTCTAACCTAGGTGGCTTTAAAAGGGGAATCCCCTCACTCCCACCCCCTGCCTATCCTTTGTTGTTTCGCCACAAGTCGATTTTCCAGACTGAGACAGCATCATTTAATAATTTTTTTCAAACTTGTTGAAGGTGGACTTTGTAATATATGTAAATGTGGTTTTAGTACACCAAACAATTAAAGAGGCTCTTTTGACTTTCCTTTTAATTATAACGACAGCTTGTTGCCATGTAGTCGAGAAAATAGAGATAGGCCTATGCATAATATACACAATTATATTCACCTTAACCTAAACTATTCTGATGCTGATGTTGATAGATGTGTCTGTATTCTATGGACGTCCAACATATACTATCGTGCTATTTTAATTGAGAACATACTGAAAATAAACTGTCTTACCTGTTTACTGCACTAGTATTTCGGTCAAAGTAGCTGTAAATAGTCACTGAAATCCACTTTAACTTGTGGTAAATTAACGTGTCTACCAAAATTTAGCTATAGTTTTATTGTCTAACAATATTCCGTTGTTGAGATTCGGTCCACTGCCAAGGTCACTTACAATGTAAATATGATTGACATGTGGTAACAATACATTATTCAAAGAGCCTCTCCGTGTATTACACGCTCCTTATAAGAAAGGCATATTTCCACCGTTGTGATACAACCGGGTAAACAGATATAGATGCACTTTAAAAGGACCAAAATCAACAATCAACGCTGACTTTGATTTTCTAAGTAGTTATAACCATAACGATGAAAATCCCCTTAATACAGGTCCAAATAAAAAAACCTTTTAATTACGTCACTAGGGGTACAGTGTAACTGATATCGGACACTTGTGTAGCCAGTTTAAGTCATTAGTCTTTCCCTGTCTGAGTGTGAAATAAATTACTGTCAACAAAATATTTGTTGCCATCCGACGAGCTACCGTCTGTGTACATGTATACTTCAAATGATCTTACTAGCAATGTGCTAAACTGCCTCAGTGTTTGTTTTGCCTCATTACCTATGTCACGTGGTTCTACAGCTTCATAAAGGTACACTTTCGTTAACTAAGCCTATCAAGGTCGCATTATTACATTATGCTGATTCACCCCCTCTCTTTTGCTAATTTCCTTATCCATTTCATTTTCCAACAGCTTTGACGTTATTGTTGGGCGGAACGAAATCTGCTTTTTCCATGCTAAAATTAGTAATATTTTACGATTTCTGCGCATGTCTGAACCCCCCCCCCCCCCCATGCCAGTGTACTCACCGTGCTGTGAGTAGAGACTTGGCGTGTAGATCATTCCTAGCAAACTGCCCCGTTGTACACCCAAACCAAATATAGAGGTGCTCTATACATGTCGAAGTGTCAAAAAAATAAAATTGTATGAATTCAAAGTTGTATTCAAATGCGGAAGTGTAAAAAAAAAATAATATTGAATGAATTCAAAGTTGTATAGACCTATTCAAAATTTTAAAACACATATGTGTATAGAACAAAAATCCACGACTGGATCAATATGTCCAGTATAAAAATAGTGATGATTAGCCTAGTACTGTAGATTGATGCCGAGTGTTAATGCCGAGTGTATACATGTGTCAAAATGACTGTCCTACATATTTGACACCCCCCCCTCCCATTGGGCATTTTCACTCCCCGATCACTCTTAGTTTTTACACAGTCCTTTGATACATGAATTTAGTCTTACGTTTGTCCCTGCTCATGCACAACACCATTGTCAATGTCAAGCTCTATCAATATGCAATATAATTTGGAGAGAATGTGGTATAAGTGATGATTAATTTTAACTTACCTTAAAAATATGTAATAACCAAACGGTTTATTTTTTTCAAAATACTGCTTGTCTAATTCCACAATATAGTGATAGATGGACAAAACCTAGACATATTTGTGAACTTTCTGTCACTTAAAGAGTTCCTGTTGTTATTCAGGTTGTCCCTTATTCGCCTTGTTCTTGTTTGCATTTCTAAAAATATGCTTTATATTTTAAAAAAAGAATATTGACTGTATCCATCAACATTTGGATTTGTAGCCTTTCCATTGCCTAATTCCAATACGATACCATTACCATAATCATCAATAAATGATATATAATACGACATATACACTATAATATGACTAATTGTATAATTATTATATCTTTTTTTTTGTAACATTATCGTGAGAAATCTATTATGCTTATTTTCACATAACTTAATAATTTAGTTAATTAAATGATAAAGACAAAAAAGGGAAAACGCACATCTCACTACATTAGGACATCCAAAAATATTGCTCTTTGGGCGACCTTATTGGATGTGGTACATTGTAGCCATTCATGTTGAAGTATCTTTATGAAGCATTATGTAGAAACATACTAGCACTGCTACATGTAGCACAAATATGTGTGTAAAATTTGTATCAAAAATTTTTGATGCTTTTCAGCGTGCCAACTTTGTCATCTTAAAGAACACGGCGTGCTAATTGGTTTTTATGGGAATAAAGCCAACATGTCACAAAACCTCACTATAGCTGCCTATCATGGAATCACAGCAATGATACACGAGGAAAACGGTCTAAATACGTTTGTACAATGGCGTACACACATCGATGTGGATCCACGAGAGCTAGCAAGTGCCGGGTTTTGTAATACAGGCCAACGCCACCTGCTTCAGTGCCCATTTGGTGGTTGCACCATGCGGGTTGAAGATTTTGCAGTTGGTGAGCATTGTTTATAATATAAACCCATTGTATCAATTTTGTTTTTCATTCAAATCATTACATGTCAAAAAGTTCAATGATGGAAATGAAAAATCCCTTTCGCTGTTACACTTGCAGTACACCCTAGTCTGCTAAAACATGTTAATTTCTCATCCATGCAGGCACTACTTATTTTATTGCTGTTTATCTACACATCATTTAGATTATATAAGCAAATATGACCTCCTGAAATCATCCATTCTTTTTCTGAAAAACACATTTTTAGAAGTATACGTCAGTTTGCCACATGTGCAACTCTTTGGATTAAAAGGTCAGAAGAACCTTTGAATTAAAACGTGGATGTGGTCCAATTCCATGTCAAAAATAATATTGATAATGGTAATACACATGTATCTATTTGATATAAATAATTTTGTATAATTTTACTGTCTGAAATCTAGCGACTATTCTAGGTTTCAGACGCCCATTCGAGTGGCATGCGCAACAGAACCCTTCCTGCCCATTTGTGAGAGACAAAAATAATCACAACATTCCAATTAATATCGAAGATAAGCGTGGGTGTGCTGTGATCAGACCAGGTATATATATATATATATATATATATATATATATATATATGAGACGTTGTTTTAAATTTTGAGTATTATATATCAATCCGAAGAACTAAGCTTTGCAGTTATAATCGAAATATGATGATCTGTGCAACGTGCAATTTTGTCATTTAGATGCTTTGTTTGCTGGTCCAGCCTATCCACAGTTCACTGATATCTGTAATCGGCGGGCAACTTTTGGGACATGGCCGCTCTTTCTGCCTGAATTACCTGACAAGTTACAGGCGGCTGGCTTCTTTTATACAGGTGAGATACCAGTTACAGAAACTGCTATTTCAGATTTAAGAAAAATTAGTATACTGAAATGTATCTATTATGTATGCTGTTGCAACTGTTACTGAAAAATGCCCGATTTTGTTGTATTATATCAAACTATTTTTCGTAAGTCTATCAGACAATAATGCCAACTCATGTTTTGTTTAAATTGCTGCAGCGTTAACTTCACTAAAATACTAAATTACGTTTTTAAAAGCTGATTTATATGAATCTTATTACCACTATTTGTCGTTACTCAGGTTTTTGTGACTACGTCACATGTTTTTATTGCGGTGGACAACTTCGTAATTGGGAGGACGAAGGTGGTTCTCTGACAAATGTAGCATGGTTAGAACATGCGCGGTGGGTGCCGAGATGTCCGTTTTTGATAGCTGAAAAGGGACAGCAGTTTATTGATATGGTACAGAGCATATATCCCCCTAAGATGTGAGCGAAAGTGCACCCCCTCCCTCTTTTTGTCGACGGCGACAGCGAACTTCCGGCAGGGGTTCTCTCACCGGCCTTCGTCTCAGCGGTGTACCCGGCAGCCCACGGCGACAGCGATTTTCCAGCAGGGGTTTTACTCACCAGCCTTCGTCTCAGCAGTGTACCCGGCAGCCAACGGCGACAGCGATTTTCCGGCAGGGGTTCTTTCACCAGCCCTCGTCTCAGCGGTGTACCCGGCAGCCCACGGCGACAGCGATCTCCCGGCAGGGGTTTTCTCACCGGCCTTCGTCTCAGCGGTGTACCTTGCTACCTTCGGCGACAGCTAGCTGTCCCACCAGCAGCAGTTTTTCAATTCGTATTGTTTTATTCTAATCGAATTTTGTATTTTTTCATTGTATTGAATTTATTTTTTATTTTATATTGTTCTTGTCTTCGATTTTTTTCTTGTCTTCGATCCGCCCACAACATTAGATTTGTCAAATAATGGTTATGGTTAAATCATTCAATGAATATCTAACTTTTTATCATTTTACTGACAGCACGCACGTGTGTGCTCAGTTTATTCACTACATTTACTGTGGACGTTATGTTTTAAGTTCATAAACGTTTATTTTAGCTTCAGTCTACATGAACGCCTACAATTTTTGCATAGTAGCGTTAAATGACTTTCGACATCGCAACAAGAAGCCTGGTGAGTCGGTGACATTGATAAGGTGTTTACCCCCCCCCCCCCTCCCACACACACACACACACACACTCACCTATATAAATGGCCCAGTGAGATTACATCGGCCTGTGAAACTCCATCATGTCTCCGGCTCAAGTGAAGTTAATACTGTCTGGTTATGGCGTCGTACATCTGCTATATTTTACCTATCCTCGGTAATTGCAGTGAGTAGCTTCTGATCAAAAACTTTCTGTAGATAAGCTAGAGGCTACGGAGAACGGTCTCGCCTACTTCCTGTTACTAACGACGTATTTTGCTTTGGGAAGTTATATGCTCTTTGACATCATTATCATGAAAGCAGTGGAAAATCCCACAGCTGCTGGAAAAAACACAATTTGATAAGCAGTTTCACCGTAGGTCAGCCATCTTGGAATTTCCCTGGACTATTTTTAGCTCTGACGTCATCGGTAATGTTTGTTAATTATTTGACTGGATCAAAGTTTTCCTTTGAATTCTTGAGCTACTATTCATTACTATTATCCAATTCACTTTTTGCGAGGAACTTATTATGATTATCATAATATCGGTATGCTAAATAAACGATTCATGAAATGTTGGTTTCCAAGTTAAAACATATTTCAAAAAGAAAGGAAACGCCAGAAAATTTCGCTTTTCTATTTCACCGACTTATTATTAATCCTATAGACTGTGCATTGTGCTGTTTCCTTCAATATTCCTTTAAAGGGGGAGACATAACGGAATAGATGCCAGCACGAAAAGTTACGCGAAGTTAATTTGACAGTTCCGATAAGTGAATAGCAACCTTCATTAGCGTTTTATATAGGGCCTACTAAAGCCCAGTCTAACCAACGTTGGGAATGCCTGACACTGGTTGACGTATGTATGCTTAGTCCCAGATGAGCTGGGAAAGGCAGAATAATTTCATTTTTTTTTCTTTTTGTTTAAACACTTTATGCAAAGACCTCAATATACAGTATGTCCAGTAGCCATACTCGGACTTTACAATATATACTTGCTATAACTGCATCATCTGACCTAACAATATATTGTGTTATTATAATATTAAGCATATAAATTATAATCACTTCTTAAAAAAAGTTTTTTTACTAGTATAGATAGCGTGGCTGCATAAAAAACACAGGTATGTCGATGACTAAATTCATAAATAACTACAAAGAAAATGAGTAACATAGACGAAAATTAATAACATGAGTAGGCTACACTGAAATCGTAAACATACAGATGAAACTTTTATTATTTTTCATGTATCTTATTTTTTGTTTTTAAATGAATGAAGTAATCTTTACCGATTAAGGTCGGACGTTTAAGCCATATCAGCTACAACAAAATGAATGCTTGCACGAAAATTGCACTGAAGTCAACATGTCCGTTCTTATCAATTATTATTATTATTATTATGATTATTATTATTATGCCTGTCATTTTCTTCACAGACCTAGGATCTGATCAGATATAATTAACAAAAGAACTGGTGTAATAAACTAGTAGCTTACTGACGTAATTGACTCATTACTTACTGACGTAACGAACCATGTATTCACTGACGTAATGAAACAAATTAATTCCTCACTGTTAAAAGCCTATCTAAACAAGCAATGCATATTTTACGAATATAAAACACTTCTTTTAAGAAAAAGCACCGAACTGTGGAGTGTAGGTCCTATGGACTATTGAACTGTACATCGTCCACTATTTCCTGATGTACGTCTGCACATTTCTATCCGCAGGAACAGATTTCGTTAGCTGTTATCAATATTGTTTTTATACTAACAATAGTACTTGCAGTATAGTATATCACAGTTTAGATAGTATATCACAATTTAGATAGCATTATGTAATGCGTTCTCTTCCTAAGAGTTAAATCAGGCCCGTAGCCAGGGGGGGGGGGGGGGTTCGGGGGGTTCGAAAGAACCGCCCCTTTTGCTGGGAAAAGGTCCACTCTGGGTAAAATTTAACCTAGGTACATAACGATTTTATGGAAAAAAGGTCCACTTTTTCAGAAAAAGAACCCCCCTTTTGAAATTGCTGGCTACGGGCCTGTAAATATATATATACAAACAATTTTGTGATCGCTGCTGATATTACACAATTTATTCACTTTATTCTTCTGTCATTATATACGGGCAAACAACTTAAATTAACGCATATTGACGTATAATGCTGGTTCATTGATCTGTTCGTTATTTCTTGAATATGTTATTTAAAAACTCAACGCTTGCAGAAATAATGATATCAAGTCCGAGTATTTTTACCAAAAATAACTTTCTTACTGCCACAAAATCGCACTGCCCGGTATTGCATTATAGTCAAAAGCAGTTGCCCTTTCACCCCCTTCAATGTTGGGCTTGACAACATTTTAGTCAACATCAGACCCATACATCAGTGTTTACGACCTTTAACCCTCAATCACCTTTCAGGGGCCTCGCAGGCCCGGACCCATGTATCTTTTGCTCTCTCTTCGTTCGCATGAGGTTTTGAGCCTGTTCCTTTCATGTAATCCTCAAGCAACTTATACCCCATCAATGGATAAACAATTAGTTTTGAAATAATTTACAACATATGTAGAAATTAACTTTTCCAAAAGTTAGTCCCATTTCCTGGAAACCGGGCCTCTGAGGCCCGGTCCCTTGATAATTTTACTTCCACATGGGATAAATAAGTCTATGTTACCTCAAATAGCTTTACTATAAAATGTTTTACACAAGCAATATCATGTGTGCTATGACTATCAGTATGGTCAATGAAATCTGCCTGTGAAAGATTCAAGACCTGGAGAAATTATTATTTATGAGTAATCGGTCACCTTGGTCACCTGATATGCAGATATCAGTTTAAATCTATCATTATTACATACCTGATAGACTGCGCTACCTTTGCGAAACTTTCCATTTTGAGGAAAAAAAAAACACTTTTCTGCATTTTCCATACACAGTGTATACTCATGCACCCAGGTGGAGGTAAAGGGAGCAAGGGACTGGTGTAACATGAAAATCTGACTCCCCCAGTCAGATTTTCATAATGAAAATCTGACTCCTCATGAAAATTTGACTCCCCCACCACAAATGTTCATAAATCTTATTTTATTTGAGTATATGACTGTGATATTGTAGTATGTAAAATGGAGGATACTTTGGCACTTTTTTTAAGTTTGCAGGTGAATTTTTTCATGAAAAAAATATGAAAATTTAAAATGTGCACTTAACCGCCCATTGTCTCCCCTTTGAAAAAGCTATTTATTTGATATTGGATGATCATTTCTACATCTTTCCTTTAAATTTACTTTATGAAGATTATATTGGAAATATTTGAAAGTTTGATGGTAAACTATTGGGTGAAAAAACTAAAAACAAACATGAAAAATGGAAAATTAAAAATGTGCATTTTATCACCCAATAACTCCCCTATGAAAAAGCTATTTATTTGATATTTGATGATCATTCTGACATCTTTTCTATTAGGATACTTTATGAAAAATATATTGGAAATATTTAAAAGTTTGATGATAAAATAGTGAGTGAAAGAATGAAAAATAAATCATGAAAATCTTCATTTTTATACCCATGAGATTTGGATTCCCATAAAGAAAAGGACCTATTTTATATTCAGTCACCATACCATTGTTTTCTACATAGTTTGCACAGAGATGTACATTTTGTTATTATTTGAAAGTTTGGTGGTGAAAACTTTGGTGAATATTTTTAAAACAAGTATTCATCTTAATACCTGTAGGTTTTGCACTTCCATGTCAAAATGCTACATTTTTAACTCAAGAAATTGGCCCCATCGCCTTTTTACTGAATTCTTCTTATATAGCATACCCAGTATTTTACCATTCAATCTTTCAAATATTTCCAATATATTCTTCATTAAGTATCCTTAAAGAAAAGATGTCAGAATGATCATCAAATATCAAATAGATAGCCTTTTCATAGGGGAGTCATTGGGTGTTAGAATACAAATCTTTAATTTTTCTTATTTTTCATGTGTTTTTTTTATTATTTTTTTCACCCAATTTTTTAACCATCAAACTTTCAAGTACTTTCAATATATTCCTCATAAAGTATCCTCAAAGAAAAGATGTCAGAATGATCATCAAATATCAAATAAATAGCTTTTTCATAGGGGGGTCATTGGGTGTTCTAATATAAATCTTTAATTTTTCTTATTTTTTAATGTGTTATTATTTTTTTTTCACCCAATTTTTTAACCATTTAACTTTCAAGTACTTTCAATATATTCCTCATAAAGTATCCTCAAAGAAAAGATGTTGAAATGGTCATCAAATGTCAAATAAATAGCTTTTTATAGGGGAGTCCTTGGGTGGTAAAATACAAATCTTTAATTTTTTTTTTTATTTTTTCATGAAAATTTTCACCTGCAAACTAACAAAAAGTGCCAATGTGTCCTCCATTATGCATACTACAAGATCATAGTCATTTACTCAAATTAAATTAGATTTTTGAATGTTTTTTGATGGGAGTCAGATTTTCATGGTACACCGGGCCTCTGAGGCCCGGTTTCAGGGTTTACGTAGGGTTCCATTTCCTTGTGGATGAGGGTTAAATGATATATTATTGATATTTTTATAAATATGCTATTTGATATGTTAATGATACTGTTATGTTTTTATCAGTTTAAATTTAAAGTGTGCTCTAAATGTGCGTCTCATTGTCACCTTTGCTTAAAGCAATAATAACTCTTCCTTTGAGATTCAAAATTCCGCAAGAAATACATTCTAAACAACACACGGAAATCTATTATACTGCATTTCACCACTAAAACGGCTGTTATTGTGGTAAAACTAAAAACTGTGCTTGTTAATAGGGCTTTCGGTGCCTTTCTTCCCGGTCGTCAGGGCATTCGTTGCCAAGGATTTTGGCGTATCACGCGGATTCTCGTCACCACAGTCCCTAAAAACCAGTCAAATACGTGAACAGTATATCTGAAGCAATGTCCTATCTTTTCTAAAACACAGGACTACCCAACTACCAGACTCGGCACCGAATGATCCCGAATTCACCGGTAGATCGGAACACACTACCCGTTTTCAAGGTGTGTGTCAGTACGCATTTCACAGTATCATACCCGGTACACATTTTGAGATGAGATAGAGTACTTTCCAACCCCGCTGAGAATCATCACTTTCACATCGCGTACTAGGCGCGACTGATACTCCGAAGCGCGTACCGAGACACCTTGAAAACAGGTACATGTAGTGTGGTCCGACTTACCGGTGAATTCATTATCGTTCGGTGGCGAGTAGTTGGGTAGGCCTGAAACAGATGTCATCTGCCACAAGTATCAAAATATATTTGCTGTCTGGTATCATGTCTTGTTCTCCTTCTTGTTTTTATGTTTATCATATATGTGCCCTGCTGCACCAACGGCCACTGCAACGCCAGTACAAACAGCAGCCGCTAGCCAAAAATAATCTGCCTGAAAAATAAGATAAATCAATAAAACAAAATAATTGATTAAACAAGTGAATGGATTAAATGAAAAGAATTAAGATGTTGAACATTTACACACTGTTCTAGATGTGACAGAAAAAATAAAGATAATAACTCATAAGCTGATCATAAAATGAAGCTCATTAAAAAAAAAAGGAAAGAAAAACAGAAAAAATGTTAAACATACCTGTTCACTGAACTCCACTCCATATCTACACCAGGATACAAAATGTTCACAGTTTTTCAAGAGGACATTGTAGCCGATTTTTCCCACCTGTGACCAAGCCCTCTCCACGATCTCATCACACCGAAAAGGTCTGAAACACGAGAATTCGGGTATGATATGATTGTCCTCGTTATCTACTCACTTTAAAACTTTAATATTATATATCTGAAACATTTTAGTTAGCATTGAAGAAAGAATGAAATATTTTTTTTCTTAAAAAAGTACTGTGGCTTATGAACAGTAAGCAATTGACTGAAAAGAAAAACAATAACCCCGTGAATAATCCTATTATTATATCACCATTTTATATAACCAGTAGTCAGCTAGTGTATTGGCATGGGTGTGTTTATGGTACTGTTATAGTGAAGAATAACTACGACGATCTGGAGCTTTCGAGCGTTTATTCACCGACTCCCTCTTCATACAATTTCACAAATATTTATACTTAATTTCTCCGTACTGATGATGCACTGACTTGTTTTCTTTCCATTGTTTTTGCGTGATTACAAGGAATTTTCCATTCTCATGTTGTAAACCACCAATCAACATTTCCTTATTAGGTAATATCTAAGAGACTTGTTTTCAATTAAAGATATCTAAAATATTATTTGAATTACTCATGCTTAGACCTTATCCAAAACTCAGTCATCATGTGATAAACAGTTGATCAAAATTAAGATATGATATGAAATTAACCAATCACATAAACTGTTACTGATTTGACCTTTTCCATCTTTTTCTGATACTAAAAGCCTGTTCTACACTTGTTGAATATTGATGAAACTTAACTTACACTCAATAACACCCTATCCTTTTACTCTTTTAATTCCGTTATAATTGTTATCTGTAATTAGTGGAAATGTAAGTCATTCGCTTTACAACATACACCCCTTCTTCAAAATCCTCGAATTCTAAAACTCTACAACACTACTATCTTACCACCAACTCTGCAAAATAATAATATTTAATCAACATAATAACATCTACTAGTATTTTATCAACCATAACTGGTATTGGTGTTATGCTAATTATAAACATTTACCTGAGTTTGTGGTCTTTGTCATTGTTTTTTAACGCCTTACTCTCCCCCGCCACATCCCAGAAGGGAGAGACTTTCACAAAAGCCTTCGTTGATTGTACACCACTGGGGCTGCAGCACTTCCCTGGATCCCCAGAAATGTGGATTACGCGCTCATCACCTGAATGTAAATGTAAATTTTGTCATTAATTTAATTTAAAACCTCTACTTCAAACCGCTCTTTTTTGTTGTGTTGTTAAAGATCTAAATCAATCTTTTTACTGACAGTAGGCCTACGTGTGTGTGCTCAGTTGATTCACTTCATTTACTGTGGACGTTATGTTTTAAGTTCATAAACGTTTATTCTAGCTTAAGTCTACATGTACGCCTACAATATTTGCACATTAAATTAGCGTTAAATGACTTTCGAGTATCGCAACAAGAAATCTGGTGACTTTTATAAGGTATAAACCCCCCTCTCCACTCACCTATATATACAGCCCAGTGGAAGTACCCCGGCCTGCAATACTTTACCCTGTCTCCCGGCTTAAGGGAAGCTAACACTGTCTGGTTATGGCGTCGCACAACTTCCATATTTCACCTGTCCTCCGTAATTGTAGCAACAGCTTCTGATCCAAATTTTTTTGTCGATCAGCTAGAGGCTACGGAGAACGGTCTCGCTTACTCCCCGTTACTAACGATGTCCTTGGATTCGGGAAATTATATATAGGCCTATACCCTATAGGCCTATGAGGTTGCAGACGACTGCAACGTGATCATTTGCATGTGACGCATTTGCTTCAAATCCTCTAATCTCTGATAAGCCACAAGGACGGTCTAATAAAAGCAAATGAATAAACAGACATGTGACATGTGAATAGAAAGTAGGTATATAGCAGGGGCATATTATTATTATTATTTATTGCGGTTCAAGTACATTTTTTACAAAGACTATGACCTAACAGTATATATAATATAATCATATAACTAAAATTACAATAGTAAATTACAATATTGTTTATACAATAACTGTGATTAGATTTTACAATTGCAGTATGCGCTCGTTACTTTGGTTGACTAGGTGGTGGTTGGTTGAGAATATTTTTTCTTTCCTTATTACACATTGTGATATAGTGGGCCACATTCTTTATAACATGTAAATCGTTTGACTGCATTATGCATTTGAACTGACCCTCTGGGGTTTGTGTAGGATCTGGTTTTAGGATCTCCCTGTGTTTGGTGAGTAAGGGGCATTTTAAAAGAAAGTGTATTTCGTTTTCCACTTCATCTGAGCATAACTTGCAGATCCTTTCTTCAGGGGGTATTGATTTTGGTTTTCGGTATCTGCCTCTTTGGATTTCTAAGTCATGTGCCCCTGTTCTAAATTTTGCCAAATTTTGCATTTCATGTTTTGGTATAGGTGCTGTTGTGTACGCTTCCCTTTCATAATTTGTTTTAAATAATCGATATGTACGTAGCATGCTGTTTTCTCGCTCTATTTCTTTGAGAAGCAAAAGGGTATAATGACTTTCCAGTGCTTTTTTTAGGGGGGTATTAGTCTGTGTTTTCATTAGATTTTGAGTAATATATTTGATTTCGCTTGACCAATTTTTTACCTGTGTATCATGTTTTGTTTCATATTCATACATTGTTTTTGCCAAGCGCTGCTTTGGCATTTCAGAAAATCTTTGCCAGTAGGATGTAGCATGACCCATTATGTCATGTGTAATTGGGAATCTACCTAGTTCTGCTTTAGCTGCTATATTACTGGCATTGCGCCTCACACCTAAAATGTATTTGCAATAGTTATTTTGTACTACTTCGAATGGCAAAGTATTCATGTATTTAAGAGATTTTATGCTTTTAGATGCGATTGATGGTCCCCAGATTTCGCATCCGTACATCAGTATGGGTTTTATAAGGATATCGAAGAGTTTTAAATATGTCTGGGTCATATTGTGGGTGGTGGACTGTAAAGCCTGCTTAACTGCAAAAACCGCCTTCATGGCTTTACCTTTCAGATCATCAAGTGCGCTTTTGAATGATCCATTCGATTTGAATTTTATCCCTAAATAATTATATTCATGTGTTATTTCTATTGTTTGATGGTCTATTGTGAAATTCATGTTTGGTTTTTTGCCTGACTTACTAAATATCATTACTTTCGTTTTGTTGATATTGACTGTGAGCTTCCATTTTTTGCAGTAGTCCCCCAGATTGTCAAGACTTTTTTGTAGGCCCTTTGCAGATTTAGATAGAATAACGAGGTCATCAGCATATAAAAGGTGACTGATTGTAGTGTTGGCATTAACTTTTACGGGATCACATGTGCTATTGAATATATTTTTCATATCATCTATGTAAATATTAAAAAGCATTGGACTCAAGCTGTCACCTTGCCTTATTCCTATATCTGTCTTAAAGTAGTTAGTGCGTCTTTGGCCAATTTTGATACACAGCTCTGTAATTTGATACATGTGTTTTATTGTTCTATAAAAGTTTCCTCCTATTTTTTGTTTTAATACTTTGAGGAATAGACCTTCAATCCACACGCTATCAAAAGCTTTTTTAAGATCTATAAAACATGCGTATAACTTATTATTCTTATTGATAAATTGGTTGATAAGGCTGTTTAGAATGAACATATTGTCTGAGGTTCTATATGTAGGGCGGAACCCTGCTTGTTCTTCAGAAAGAGATTCACATTCTTCGATGTAGGAGAGAAGCCTGGTATTTAGAATTGAAGTGAAAAGTTTTCCTAAACAGCTGCTTATACAAATTCCTCGGTAGTTTTGTGGGTTCGAGGGATCTCCAGACTTCAGCAGTGGCTTTATCATACCTTTATTCCAAAGAGAGGGGAATTTACCACTACCTAGGATTAGATTGAATAGTTTAGCCAGTGATTTAGCTATGAATGCGGCAGACGTTTTTAGCATTTCATTAGAGATTGTATCTTCTCCGCATGATTTTCTGATTTTCAGAGCTCTGATAGCTGATTTAATTTCCTTGATGGTTATGGGGTAGTCCAACTTTTTGAATTGTTCATGGTCTAAGTGTTTTTCTAGGTTGGCTAGACTTCCGTGTAAGTTCTGATCATTTTGAGAGTTCTGACTCTCACCTAATTTTTTAAAGTAGTTGTACCAAGTATTGGACTCAATGTATTCCTATGAGTCACTTTTCATTTGCCCCTTCAGTTGCCCTATGATTTCCCAAAATTCTTTAGGGTTTTTATTTTCCATGTGTAATAGGTTGTTCAAAATATTGTTTTTCATTTGCTTCTTTTTATATTTTACTAGTTTTTTGTATTCTTTTGTTGCTCGATGATAACTAGTTTTCAGTGCCATATTAAATGGGTCTCTTCTCAGCTTTTTTCCTAGTCCTATACTTTCTTTTCTTAGTATGTTACAGTCCTGGTCGAACCACGGTTGTTTCATTTTGTGTTTGGATTTTTTGTTAACATGTGAACGCCTTCTTTTGAGTGCCCGGTTTGCTGCTGATTCCATTATGTTTGTGAACTCATTCACTGCATCATTTACTCCTGATTCGTTATTAGCAAAGGAGGTGCATTCGTAATCTATAATTTTTTGTATTATTCCTGCACTTATGAAAACCTTTTCAAAGGCTACTTTGGAGTCTTTATCCCATATAAATTTGCTTTTAATATTTGTAGTTTCATGTTGTTGTGTTTTTTTACCTTGTGTTGTTTTCATTTCAAGAATGCATTCCAGTAAACAATGGTCTGAGATATAGTCAATGGGGTTTACACAGAAATTTTTGATTGATTTGAATAGGTCTGAACCAACCTATTATTCACCTATATTTAAAGGGGAGGTCCTGTTTTCTGGCAGGCACCAGGTGCGAAGCCGACCCTTGCACCCATGGTGTGGGGTTCGGTGTTTTGGAGGGCAAACGGTGCCATTTGGTGCAGTTTAGAAGTATGATCCAGCCCTTCAAACTACTAATATCGAGAGGGGAATTACTGCATGCGTCAAGGTATCAGAATCTCCTCCGAGCACAGCCGAGAATTAATTACAGCTTTGTATAAGTAACTGGCTCGCGCTGCCAGTAATTACGCCACGGGATATTCAGGGCACAGACCGTGATCATAAGATACCGCGAATAGAAAATAGATTTTTAGAAAATAGACATTGCATGTGAACGAAGCCTTAAACTCCTCCAGGTCCCCCGGCTCTTTGGAGACCAACGCGTCCTTGTTGTGAAGACCCACATTTAGCCTAATAATTATAGCTCTCCTTTGTAATTTTTAATTGGTCAGCTGGGAACTAAAGAGAACAGTCTATTTTACTTGCGACTGTAGCCGTCTCATTTCACTTTCACTTTGGCAATTTATATACCCGTGTAGTTAATATCACGAAAAAAAGGGAATCCCCACAGCTGCCATGAAAAACACAAATAAAAGAATCGGCCTGTTTCTGTTCCAGCCTTCATCACTGAGCTGAGTTAACGTTGACATTTGGGTCCAAACAAACCAAACAAACTCGGCCTAACAACTTTGGCAAACAAGTTTATTTTTTGAAGAGAGCACGATCGATCACAACGTTTGTCAAAAAGTATCGAGTGGCTATAAAACGACACTAAATTCAAAGTCAGTAACTTTAACAGCTTGAACTATATTGACATTTTCATAAAATAATGTTTTTTAAGAATGCTAAAAATTAATGACACATTTTATGACCTTCCTGGAACACCGAAAAACTTGAAATCTAAACTATGAATATTACATGCCGGCCTATGTGACTTATAGCAGGTACCGGGGTCTGATAGTTTTGACACCTGCCAATGTGTTTTTGATTTGATGATAATATCAAAACTGTCCACACTTGAAAATTTCAGTGTTGACTTATGATTAATGCATCAAAACTCTTTGAAATTTTTCAATCCAAAAGCTTGTGAACCAGTGAAGTTACTGAACTTTGTAAAAAGTTGATTTTGAATTCTAACACCCTGGAATATTTCTACATCTATATTCATCTAAAAGGCGAAACAATCCCCTGTGCCCCCTATTTAGGGCAAAACTGTACAACAGAAAAAAAAGCGTTGTTTTGTCTCATTTTTCTTGAAATTTATCATTCTGCAAATAAATCAAAAATATAAATAAGACGAAACATCAGTAATAAAGTAAGTTCCTTTATCCAATAAAATTTTAAGCAGGATCACAACAGCCTTAAACTTAAAGATATATATATGCAGCAGGTACATGTCGTATCATTATTTGCCTAGCGGATCATACCCCCTCCACACACACACTTTTCCAGTACATTTCTATCAGCAGGAATAACTTTCGTTTGCTGTAATTTAGATTGATTCCGTAATGTAGTGTACTTGCAGCATCGCGTATCTGTCTTCAGCTTTATGTAACATTATGTATTGCCCCTTCTTCCTCAGGGATAAATATATCCACAAACAATATCTGCTGATATTATACGACAGTTAATCCACTTTATTCTTGTATCATTATATACACGTAAACAACTTAAAATAACGCATATTGACGTATGGTGTTGACTCAGTAATTTATTCGATCTTTCTTAAATATGTAATCTAAGAACTTGACACTTGCAGAAAATTATATCAAATTCAAGTATTTTTTTTTTATAAAAAATGTCTTTCTTACCTCTACTACAAAGGTGCTGAATTGCATTATAGTCAAGAGTAGTTCCGCTTCAAAGTCGAGCTTTGACAACATTTCACAGTCAACATCAGTTCCATACATCAGTGTTTATGACCATAAAATGATGTCACTGATATGTTATATATGGCATTTTGATATTATTAAGTGATATATTTTTGATGCATTATACACGATATATTAATCTATTAATGATATATTATTTCAGCCTTTTCTTTTACAACAAATTTGTGAAAGTAGGCAAAAAATTGTTCCCCTTGTGGTCACAAGTTCGGTGCAACAAGGACAATATGCTTCCTTAGCTGACCCTGTCATCAGAGTCATTAAATACCAGTTAAATTCGTGAACAGTTTAACTAAAACAACAACAGTGGTGCATTTAGAGGAGGGGTCAGGGGGCTCTGACCCCCCCCCCCCCCACTATAGTTTATATATATATATATATTTCCCTCTTGATAATAGAAGTTTGACCAGCTGAATTATAGTTCTAAGCCGAACCAAAGGGCACAGTTTACCCTCCCAGACACCAACAATTTTTCGTGGCTCTTGAACAGGCTCCGAACCCCCATGCCAAGGGGGTGATGGTTGGCTTTGCGTCCGAGGCCTGTCCTTCCGGACCCCCTGATGGATCCGCCCCTGAATATACTATCCTTTTAGTTTTTACCTTTTGTTCAAGGCTCAATCTATTCACGCTCTAAGAGCAGTTGCCCTTTCACTCCCTTCAGTCAATAACAGATCCATACATCAGTGTTTATGACCTTTAAATGATAAGTTTTTGATATATAATATATGGCATTTCGATATATATATATATATATATATATATATATATATATATATATATATATATATATATATATATATATATATATATATATATTATCAAGTTATATATTTTTGTTATGTTATATACGATATATTCATATGCCAATGATTCAGTTTTTTTTTTACAAAAATTTGTGAAAGTAGGCAAAAAAAAAAAAAAAAAAAAAAAATTGTTCCCCTAGTGAGCTGACCTTGTCATCAGACTCATTAAATACTGGTGTTATAATGAAGAATAACGACGACGATATGGAGCTTTCAAACATTTATTCATGCACTCTCTTTTCATACAATTTTACAAGCACTCATACTTGAATCACATCCAAAACTCAGTTCTCATGTGATAAACAGTTGATCGAAATTAAAAATCTATCATGAAATTAACCAATCACAAAAATTGATACTGACTTTGAACATTTCCATCTGTTTCTGAGACAAAGAACATGTTCTACTCTTGTTGACCCTTTATGGCACTTAACTTACACTCAATGCCACTCTAACTTTCCATCTATTAGTAAATAACAAAATGTGTAAATTACCAAAACTAATCATGTTATCTCGACGCCGTAAGAGATACCTTACATACAATCTATGCCTCATGCATTAATGCTCAATGTATTTACACATATGACAATGTGTATTTTTAATTATAGTAAGATCAGAATAAAGTCCAATCCTTGTTATTTTAAGAATCGAACGTACGTAAATTTCAAAAAGCTTAAATGACAATGTTACAGTTCTGTCATCAATGTAAATGTGATGCAAAAGTTCGTCAGATTCTGCAAAATCCGATGAAATAAAAAATAATGATGATATACATATTAACTTAATCGTTTAAGTTGAAAAAAATAAATAAAAAGTAAGTAAAATAAAACACGCCAATATTTTTGACAAGTCAAGTACGTGAACAGTTTTACTGAAGAAATATCATTGGCGGATTTAGAGGGGGATTTAGAGGTCAGTTTCTGCAAAATATATCACACCAATATTCCCCTCTTGATATTAGAAGTTTGACCAGCTGAATTATAGTTGCAAGCCGAACCAAAATACACCGTTTACCCTCCAGGACACCAACAAATTTTGAGGCCCTTGAGCAGGCCCCGAACCCCAAGCCAAGGGGGAGATGGTTGGCTTCGCAACCGAGGCCTGTCGTTCCAGACCCCTCCTTCAAATAATCTTGGATCCGCCCCTGAATATTCTGCCTTTCTAAATTTGATCTCATCTGTCACATGTATCAAATTATTTTTGCTCTCTAGAATTATGTCTTCTTTCTCTGCTTGTTCCTCTATCACTTATCAATGACCGGATACCATACCAGAGACACTTTCAATTGCATTGGAAGCAACAGTACTTAACAAATTCAAAATACCTCCTGCCTGAAAATTAACATAAATTATGAAAAAAAAGAATGACTGATTATAAAGGAATGGAAAGGTGCACGGATGGAAGAAAAGACAAAAAGAATGAAAAACAGAAGCAAAGGCATGAGAATAGTAATTAAAGCACGCCTGGTTTACCAGAAGACTGGTGTAATAGTAGGTTTGTTAAAGGGATAATAAATCTTCGTATGAGATCTATATTTCAAAAAAAAAAAAAAAAAAAAAAAAACATTGTGAACAACTCATAGAAATATAATATAGCCTGTTTTACCACAAAAACGTCAGTTCTACCTATTATTTTGATATCTGAGCTTGTCTTCAGACCACGTGACCTGTATTGATGGCTATACTCTGTTTAAACTTTTTACAAAAAAACCAGGGACTTACTTAAAATGTAAAAATTCATTAACCATTGGTAAGTATGGGAAAATTGTTTACTGGAGGAAAATTTATTTTTTGGCCAAAACGAAGAGTTATTATCCCTTTAAGGATAAAAAATCAGTAGAGACACGCTCTATCGATGCATAAATTTGCATAAATTATGCAAATTAGTGACCAAAATATACAATATGTCATATTTCATGTATAAATTACCAAACCTGACTAAATTATGAACAAGGAACCCATTTTTCATATTAAAGGATTTGCGTCATACCGTCAAAATGGCCTCAACGGAACATATTCTTCAGAAAACATGCCCAACTAACGATATCTTTATCCAAATACACAAATTAAAAGCTCATTTTGTAAATTTTTGGCTTTAAAAAACGTCCTATTTGCTCGGCCTGGGAGTTATTGAGCTACGTGGTCACGTGGTCCGATGACGACAACCGTGCCACCGGAGAACAGAGCGTGCTTAGCTGTCAAACTGAGCTGCATTGTCTACCTGTAAGATGACTTCTCTGGCTTCTGATAAAAAGTTTATACTCATGCAAATCTCTTACCCGAGGGGTCTAAATCCTCGTGAAGCTGTGTAAAACCATTTCCCGTCTAGTAAATTCTTTAACAAGCATTTAATTATGGTTATCCCAAGTTGTATAAAACACTGCATTTGAATGAGTTAAGGGTACTGTTGATTATTGCATATGAGGTCCATGTTATTTGTGAAATTCAATCAATTTTATTAAACCGCTGACACTCCGTCTTGCATACTTTTATTAAACTGAGGTAAACAATGCCCTTTACCTTTACAAGTCCTATCTTAATCATCCATCTAACTGGAACTTCCTTTACCTCTTAATTAGAGGGTTAAATGGCATTCAATTCCTCATGTAGCGAGTTTCGAACACACTCTCACTGGCAATATTTACATGTACCTCAGGTAAAAATCTACCTGTGCGTTAGTTTCAAAGAGCAGCTCCCGCAGACTTGGGGGTACTAGATAAAATCTGAACACCAGGTTTATCGAGGAGCTAGAGAAACAAAGGAAGAATTTTTCCTGCACAGCTTCATAGGAATTTTAACATGTTGTTGATCCAGCTTAGACCTCCAAACTAACAGGGTGACATGAGCAATTTTCACAAACAATTAATAAGACTATATTTCAGTTAGCCTCCTTCTAAATAAATATACCGTTCTGGGTAAATTAGAATATTTATTAAATCGCGAGAATATATTTGACTTTAATGATGATTTTATTATTAATGGAAATTAAGCTACTATATGAGGTACATTTGCTGTGATTACGCTGTCCTTCATGTTTTGCGTTAGTCTACAATTTGCTGTACGTGCTTGTAATTTTTTTAATCGGTGCGTACAACTTTTGCAGGTCTGGTTACGCCCCTGTTATGTGATGAAAGTATAAATTTGGCATTTAGTTCCTTAGCTTATTTAAATAAAATTGCAGTGTAAAAATTTCAACAAGATGTTGGCGCAATAGCCCTTTACTCTTTGTTGACATTTCCCCCTGTCAAAGTTGGTCTATTTGTCTAAAATTATCTTTCAATCTTTACTCTTTCAAGACCAGTATAAAGTTATCTGACATATTTTTGTGAAAACTTAATCACAAGCCAAGGGTCGACCTCCAGTTCATTCCGTACTCAATTTTAGCCAAACAAATTTTCTCTTGAGTAGATCTTTATAGCACGGTTTTATAATACAATTTTTCGAAGAGGGGATTTAAATCAAAATATTAAACATTGTAGCCTCATACTTAAAAGAATTGGGTATCTCCCGCTTTTCATAACATACTAATTTATATACAATGAACTAAGTTATCAGTAGTGCTCTTTTTTTACACCCAACATTCTTTTTAAAAAATCCGTTTGTGGCTTTCTTATATCCCTTACCAGGTTAAATCTCCATGCATAATTTAAAATATACTAACGTACGTAAAACTGCACATTTAGTAAACACATTAAATTTATGATTTTTTTCCATGCTACCCGTAGCAAACAATGCTCTATTACCTTGATCTGCTACATGTTTTCGGGTTTGACAAAGCTTACAAATCTGCAAAAAGTTTTGCATACAGACGCAGAACTTGCGTTTCAAGTTATAAAATGATAAACCTTTTAAATTATTTAATAATTCAGAAGAAATAACCTTCAGAAACAAATCCTCAAAACATAAACGTATAAGGATTACGAACCATTTTATTACAGCAGTTCCCATTTTTTCTTTAATATAACGCTTTTTTTCCTGTTTTTCCTCAACACGTTTTCTTCCAAGGAAGTAATGCCTGGGCATGCTTCAAGATACCCTGAGAGCAATTTCTTTTATTAATGTTCGCGATCGTGTTTGATCTTAATTGTTTAAATATTGATATTTAACGTCATTTACAAATACCAATAGAATATCCCCATGAAATAAATGAGATATATTGAAAAATACCAAGACGAGTTTGATACCTGTTATTACCTGGCTTGGGAAGTGCAGCGGTGCATAATTAACAGGTTTTATTGTTAACGAGCTCTTGGTCAACTACAGTGCATTTAAAATGCATCAACAATTAGTAAGCTTGCCAACTGATGACAGGTAATCTGAAAGACTATCTGCTTTTGATATGATCTAAACAACCTGAGGTGACCATGATCTCATCGCATCGCAACTATTGTCACCGAAGTAACTAAGTCACGGAAGACCGTCACAGACAAAGAAAAGATTGTGAACGAGTGCTGCGATTTTGGTGAATCCCACGGCAACACACTGAGGCATAACGAAAATTGCTCACCTCCGTTCAACACAACTTTCCTAAACTTCTCTGTCTGCATGCACTTGCAGCTCAGTTGAGTCTTATAAATATATGTAGACCTTTATCCTCATTGTCGTCACAGTACCCAGATCTGTTGCTTCCTTTATGCATATTGAGGTGAGGTTTACTAAAACGCTTTTTGTCTACTAATGGATTGTTTTTATAATTTTTAAATGACGGGGATCGATTAAAACATAACTGTAGTGTAAAGATTAAGTGCTGGATCTTCAGAATTCGAGAAATGGATTTTTATATGACTATTTTCCTTTAAGGAAGCAACTGGCGGCCATTTTGTGCCTCAAATCGAAGATGGCCGCCATCCGCCATTTTGAAAGTGGACATAATTTTGTCAGAGAAGAATTTCATCAGCTGTGTTAAGTTATAAGAATGATGTGATTTTTTCTTCAGTCAACAGCTAATATTGAGGTAGGTTTTACCTCCAATATTTCGATGTCTATCAGGACATCTTCTTCAGGGAATGAGGCTATCCAGGTGAATAGCCTCTACTCAGAAGGTGTACTTGCCCACCCCCCGCCCATTGTCTTAGGAAAGGGAGGTAGAGGTCAGGGAGGATTGCAGGATGGCACCATCATTTCTGTCGAAAATCAGCATGATCGGGCCATTATTGTAGAAGTTATGCTGTTTTTTTCACTTTTCAGCATATATGCAACACTGTAAACATATTTCAAGGGAAACCGTTAAGCCTGTTGTCATAAAACTCACAGGAGTAATCAGTCTTACTAAAACGCATGTCAAGTTCGAAAATCGGCATGATCAAGGAGTTGTAACAGAAGGAGATTACACGCAAGCCTCTCTATTGTCCGATGTCTGTTACGGTGGGCGGAGCTAGCTACGGGGGGCCTCCTGTCTCAAGGTTTCGTCTGCGTCGCTCTCCTCGGCTTGGAGATAAATTTCATTTGCGTTATTTCGCGTTAGAATTCGAGATCAGTAGTGTCAAAGCGCCGCTGTATGCTGACAATTTTTTTCACGGGTAATTATTTGGACGATGTG
This sequence comes from Lingula anatina, assembly GCF_051362555.1. Lineage (NCBI taxonomy): Eukaryota > Metazoa > Brachiopoda > Lingulata > Lingulida > Lingulidae > Lingula > Lingula anatina. The sequence goes on from NW_028257603.1 coordinate 1,233,124, forward strand.
CTGGAAGGGAACGATATCATAGAAAGCGATTATAAGGTGGTGACTGAGGATGGTCGCCATGAGCTTTTTTGAGTTGGTGATAGATGGCTTTTTTATGGCACAACCCGGTGAAAAATCACCAAGGAGAAGTCAAAAGAAAACGTCCCAACTGTGGTTTGTGAAAACGACATTCAAGTGAACGTCTGTCCTCACTGCCAAAGGACATAATATTAATACATTAACGTTTGGACCCTCCTGCCCTTGGGTCCCATAAACATATACATTGTGACAGTGCCTACGCTTTGTGCCTGGTTTTTAATTTCTTAAAGTATTTTTTCTCTCACTCGGTATAATTTTAATATTATAATGCATTTAATTAAATTTTTAATCCAAGGTTGAGGCAATGCCACGACATGTCAGTATACTGAATAGTCGTTATAAATTTCTTTATCTTGGAAATTTCCCTTTTTTTCAGGATTATTTGAGACGTACTAACACTGTTCATATTTGTCGGTAAAGAAGTGCACAGTGCTTAACATTAAGAATAATTTTTATTCATTCATAAATATATTTATGTATATAATATATCAGAAATTTTAGTATTCACTAAGCTCTTTAAAGTGAAACAAATAAAGATGAGAATATTGAATTTCAAACTATTATTTACTATATTAACTTAAATTATCTTTTAAGTCAACTCTATACTCAAGCATCAAGAAAGTAGCATATGTGAGTAAAACCATTTTATTATATCAATAGAAGAACAAAAACAAAAATTTTACACATAAGCAGTAATTAATGAAGTCATAAGAATGATTAAGTTGCTACAGTTTTCCAGTTTTATGCAGTCTATGGTGGCATTTTTTTCAACCGTGCAAATAGAAATAATTATATTCTTTTTTATCGGACTTGCTGATACCAGTCTGTGCTGAATACTATTCCACTTACATGCCAGCAAGGTCTGAGAATCTAATAGGCCGAATGAAAAAAATCCTAGAAGATAAAGTGGCTAATTCTTACAAATAGGATCAAAAACATGGGATTTTCAAAAGGTTATTATAGATCATGACAACTCTTAGTAAGAACATTTATAAAATGTTACAGCTGAAAAAATTAACTGGTCCAGTAAGTGACTGCTTTTAAAGAAATTTCACTGAAACAGAAATTTCACTGGCAATCAGGTAGACTGTTATACCATGGCACTCAACAATTTATATATAGGTTTTGAATTTTTTTCCACGTGACAGTAACATAAAATTTATGTCCACTTTTGCAATGTATAGAGTCAGTTAGGTGACTGAAAATATTTTAAAATGTCATGAAGGAGCACTATTAATTTAATGCAATCTCTGTTGGCCAGTCTTATCCAGTTTCTTCTCCAAAAAGGACAACTCAAGTGAGAATTTCTTCAGGGCCTTTTCTTCTGCCTTGATAATGCCATGCCACTCAGAAAAGAGAGAAACCTGTAGGTTAGAAAAAAAAAAAAAAAAAACATAATAATAGCATTATGAACTACTAGTATCCATGTAGACATTATGGAATTACGCAGTGAAGTTAAATGTCATGAAGTTGTCTTGTTATGACTTGACTGAAATAATGTTCACCACATAAATGAACAATTTACAACTAAATTTATATAGAACATCAAGATTCATGATCACAAGCTAATAACCCCAAGAAATTGAAAGAAATTGTACTTATTACAAGAAATTATTTAAATCCACCCTGGTTCCTACTCTTCTGACAGGACAAAAAGGGGATTTCAGAGAGGCTGGTTGCTAAAAGGAAAATGCCCAAGGTTGTTGTATTTTGAAAAAAATTTAAAAAGGGTACTGTTGTTAGTGAATGTTTAATGCATCGTAGGCATTATGACAAAAGTAACTTACCCCAGACAGACTGACCTCCTTTTTTCATTGACATATTTTAATTTTTTCCAGCCTGACCATAATTCATATATTCAATGCAGCCTTCTCCCATATCTATAATAGAAAAAAAAACTTGAGTAGTGTTAAGATATGCATGTCAAATTCATTATCAATTTTGAGAGAATTTCTGTTTCAACACTGCAAGATAAAATATTTAATTTCAAGTAATGAATAAACCTTAATAGAGTTCTATTCTTTTGTAACCACCAAAGCAAAGCTTCTTTCTTAAAATGAACTGAAACATCCAAGCTTGCCACCTAACATGCCAAAGAAGTGAAGTATAATTAAAGTAGAGAAGCAAGTACCCCTTAATTATAGAGGTGTCTCACGCTCGGCTGTCACCTTGATTGGATAGTAAACGATTGTCGTAAAATCGCTAAATGATATTAAAATCGGGTACATAAACTTAAAAACCACCTAGGACAACCTAAGACTGCCACATTAATCCAATACAATGCAAAAATAAACTATAACTAGTGGTTAAAGCCTTCAAAACGAATGTCGTAAAGTCCCCATATACCTCCATAGAGACAATAAAATAGAATGAGCTTCTGAAACAAAACTCAGCCAACTTTAACATAATAATCGAAATAAAATACTGCCGGGCATCGGAGCGGCCTAAAACTTGGCATGCTTACCGCAAATACTGCAGGCTACATCATCCCGTCGCTCGTTTGTAAATTCCGTGCATGGCATACGCACAATCAAACCGTATATCCAAATTGCACCTCTGATGTTTGAATTGGTCCTATATGGGGACTTTACGACATTCGTTTTGAAGGCTTTAACCACTTGTTATAGTTTATTTTTGCATTGTATTGGATTAATGTGGCAGTCTTAGGTTGTCCTAGGTGGTTTTTAAGTTTATGTACCCGATTTTAATATCATTTAGCGATTTTACGACAATCGTTTACTATCCAATCAAGGTGACAGCCGAGCGTGAGGTGTCTTACACAATAAGGTGTGTCTTACACACCTTGACTCAAAGAGAGATGTGTAGTGAGATAACAGGTAAAGTAATTGGTGGAGCCTAGGTGAACTTAAAACCTTAAGACTTTAAATTAAGAAGCACCAGGATTCATGTGTGTTCTTCTTTCAAAGGTTTAATATGAATTAAAACATATATATGTAAAAAGAAGACTTAATAAGTTAAAAATAACTATACCAAAGACACTGTGAAGTCAAACTTCCTGTTAGACCGCCATGATGGAAAATGCTGGGTGGAGGCAAAACTTTTCCAGTCAAAATAACTGAGCACCTTACTTTAACAACAAAGTTACCACTCCAAAGCCACCCACCATGGTGAGAAGAAAAATGATGACCAACTGTCATGATAAGTCTTTTTAGTTTTAAACACGAAAAAGGTAAAGGCAAAAATGGTACATTTACCCATAACACTAAAGTAAAAATTTGGTATTCTGAACAAATCAGGTTATTTTTTTCAAGAAATATTGGAGCAGTACCCATGCAATATATACCAAGCCACGACCAAGATGTTCAAGAATCTAAACACACCAAAATCTCTTATAATCACGCATTTGAAAAGTACAAAAAACGTTTAGGCTTTTGGCCGTAACAAGCGTAACACTTTTTGATCTGGCCTCATGAAAATTGTCCCTTGTCGTATTCAAGCTAGACCACATATAGAATTGAAAAAAACAACAATACTGCTCAAGAAAGTGTATTGCACACATAACAATTAAGTAAATTTTATGACTGTCATGTGACACAAGTATAAAAATGTAGGAGGAAAATGTCTTTTGGAGTTTTTTTTTTTCGAAACATCAACAAGACGGCGGCTTAAGCATCTGCTTGTTATTTGGCTACTGAAAGTGCACCTAAGTTTTATTCTTTGCTATGTCCAAAAATTACTTAACAATTGCAACTGTATAAAGACCAAATTTTCTTCATCTGATAATATATTTATAAGCACTTGTTATGAGTGGGAATATATTTTTCGTGCAATATTTATTCTCCACACACCACCTCGCGAAATCAACGTTTAGCTGGACACAGTGAGACCCTACGGCATAAAAGTTGCAATTTATCTTCATATTTCGTGTAGTTATGCATTTAAAAGCACTTACCTGTTTTTTGAAAAACCTTATCCAACGTTATATCCTCTGCACTCTGTTATTCTCTCATTTTAAGAAACTTTTCACTGCGATTCTGTTTGTGTCCTCTCCAAACGACAGACGAAGGCACCCATCTGACAAACGAGATTTAAACGAGAGTAACAGAAAGCGTAACAGAGATAGGCACCCATTGTTCTCTGGGTTCTATTCATTCCGACCAATGAGAGACCGTAATACGGGCTCCGCCCCCACGCGTGTAATCTCCTTCTGTTATAACTCCTTGCTAAAACGCAGGTTGAGTGCGAAAATCAGCATAATCAGGCCAATTAGTTTAGAAGTTATGCTGTTTTTTCACATTTCCTCAGATTCAATTCTTAGGCATGTTAACAGTCTCATTATTTAATTAATAAGATACGTAAAAGTGTTTGTTTGACATTTCCTGCATCTTTACAACATTGTTAATTGATTTTGTAAAAATGATGGTAAATTTGTTATCGTGTATTGTGTAATAAAGTTTCAAAAATGGAAATAAACTCATATCATTGCAGTTTGTCAGATTAATTCATTCACTATGTTCAGAATCTCAGAATGGAAGAAATTGCACATTTAACACTGTTCTATTGATATTTTTCCCATCTCATCAATTTTCTTAGTTGATCATGTAAAAACGGCAGTAAACTGTTTATTTTGTTTTATGTTAAAAAATTGTTAAAAATGGGAAAAAAACATTTCAGCACAGTGCTGTCTTGTTTACATTTTGGCATTTTCAAGTTGTGACTTTGAAGTTCTATGGGCCTGAAGACCTTTGCTAGTCACATTTTCTGAATATCCATGATACTAATATTTTATTATCAAAATTGTTGGTCATTATGCTATTAAACGTTATGTTATATTGCATCAAAATTTAAAGAAACCCCTATTTTGGGCACTGCTCCCATGATGACCATTTAAGGAACACCATGTCACTTACTGTTCTCAAACTTACAGGAAAGAAACATATGGGACTAAAATACAGCTTCAGTAGGCAATGCAGTCTGTTTGGTAAATTTTTCTGGCAGATAAACAGTTTTTTTTTTGTGAAAATTTAATTTTTCACATATTGGCATTTTCAAGGTGTGACTTAGAACCTCCACGGGCTTGAAGACCCATGCTAGTCACATTTTCTGAAATCCATGATCTGTATATTTTATTATTAAAAATTGACGGTCATGATGCTGTTAACCATTATGTAATATTGCATTGAAATAGAAGAAAACACAATTTTGGGTGCTGCTGCCATGGTGACCATTATGGGAAAACCATGCTACTTATGATTGTCAAACTTTCCAAAACAAAACACGGGACTAAAATGCAGCCTGAGTTGGAAAAGCAGTCTAATTGGCTTCTTTTTCTGGAAGTTATACATTTTAGTGAATATTCATTTTTATCGTCTTGGCATATTCATTGTAGGACTCAGAGCTCCCATGGACATGAAGCCGAATGGTAATCAAATTTTCTACATGTCCATGCTATTTACAGTCAATAATCAGAAATTGGTGATAATCATTCAGTAATTTATTATGAAGTGTAACATCAAAATTGACAATTTTTTTGCACTGCTACTACAAACATTATGAAAAGAAAACTGTGTTACTTATTATTATTTTTAACTTGCAAGTATGATTTTTAGGATTGGCATGCAGTTCAAATTAGAAAGCCAGCTCAATTGGGTTATCACTTATTATTGAATTTATGCAATTTGGTGTGGAATTTTCATTTTTCTCATTCTGGCATTTTCTAAGTGTGAACTTGAACCCCAATGGACCTGAAGCCTTATGCTTGTTACACATTTTACTTACATTGGTATTACCTGTTGAGCATAAATAAAATTTGATGTTGAAATTGCAGTTAAGCATAATGTATTTTGTGCATTGCTTTTTTCTGATTTTTGTCTGTACATTTGACAGCTTCGCTGCCTTGTTTTTTTTTTTTTTTTTTTTTTTTTTTTTGTTGTTGTTGTTGTTTAACCAATACAGCTTTGGTCAACATAAGGGACCCCAGTGCAGCTTAAGAAGGGACCTGCTTCTTGATTGATTATTAGTTTCTGCTAACACACAAAGGTAGTTTTTATTAAATGCAATTTATTACAGTGTCACGAGAGAAGAAAAACAACCCTTTGGGCTTATCAGAGAAACGTTGAGTATAGTTTATTGGCTTTATCCTAGACGGATAAGATATACTTGGGACAATGAAGTTAATTATGGTTAAGCAGGGCTTGGAGCATGGTTAATCTCCTCTTCACGCAAGTCTTAGAGACCATTCTCAGAGACTATCGTACTAACTTTTGATCGAACTATCCCATTTCTTTCCTGCCCATAATAAAGTTAAATTTCTCATGGGGTGAGAAGATGTTAAGGTCGGCTAAAAAGAAGTGTGGTGAGAAGGGTTGCCTTATCGGTATCTCATTTTAGAGAGTGGGGACTAATTTGAGTTTCTTTAGCTGAGCTCTACGGGATTTATTAGGCGTCAGGACAGACTGACTTCTTTTAATTTATACCACAGGACCTCAGTTACTACTTTTAATTGCCTCCACTCAAGTTCTCAGATATCGCGAGAGAGACACAGACCCGTATAGGTAGGAGAAAGTTATCTCTTCCCAGACTTCAACATTTCCTCTCAGATGGACTATAACTTAATGCCACACATTTTATTTTCTTGTAATTGGTAACATTCTCCACTTGTTACCACCGGTATATATCGAGTTCTTTAGTACGATAAGATTGTTACGAATTGACGTAAATAATGTTTATGTGGTCCTAAGCAGGCTTATCATAGGACCGCACACGTTGTTTTATTGTTACTTCTGTGGAAGTGAAATTTCAGCTTGAAGATTGAAGCTGCACAACTTTAAAAATGTTTCCAAAGCACTTATAAATAAAAAAAAGATCATTCTTTACAATTATTTAGACTGTGACCTATTTTCAACTCTACCGTCAACACCTTTTCATAACTAGTGGTGGAAAAGAAAACACTGTTGTCAGATTAAGTATATATTTGACAAACACTTCAAAATGATTTTTAAAGTAAGTCAATTAAGTTTTTTTATGATCCCTTGAAATGAATTTTTACGATGGGGAATTTAATGTTCCGTTCATTTCATACTTTTCATGTTTGATCTGTTAGATTAGGCATGTTCATTTATTTTGACATTGATTTCACAGCTGATTTTAAAATCAAATCTCGCTAAGTTTGAAAGTACAAGCAATCAATTTTATCCTTTGTGAAATTAAAAAAAAAAACTGCATTAAAATTTACTGTGAATATTTGGCGTTATTTCACCCTGTTAAATATAATGTGTACTACATATGTCAGTACACTTTAAAACTCTTGCAAGCGTCTCGGGGGTGATGCAGTTCTTGATGCATATAAAACAGGAAAAATGTTCACACGTTAATATTTAAACGTCTCAGACATACAAACACCCGGTCGATTTTCGTTTTACCGATTGAACTATATATAAGCATTTGTCGATCTCTTTCAAGAATAGTACGATTTGCTTTATTCTTCATTGCAGAATCAATCAAAATCAATGTTCTCTAAATTGATGGCTGAGTTATGGGTTATATTCATGTTGTGTGTGTCTCTTAACCTCAACTTTTTCAGACTACAAGCTATCCGTCCTCTTTGCAGTATTTCATAATTCTGTCTCAGCATCCGTTTGAAGAAACAAGGGTTTGTCAACCTTCGGATGCAATCTTTTTAACGACCTTGGACGCATTTTGTTCTTTTTGAAGTATCAACGGCCCATGGATATTTTGAAAATATATCAAATACTGTGAAAAGGGAATCCATCTTTATGTTGTATCTTGGTATACATCTGACCACATTCCGCATTCCGCCAGTCTTTTGGTAAACCAGGCGTGCCTCTATCACTACTCATGAGACAGACAGACAGACAGACAAACAAACAGACTCAGCCAACGCAGATAGCAAAAAGAAATGATAATAAGAACACCACACTGAAAAGTTATAAAAGACGGACAAAGAAATGATAAAAAGTCAGAAGCTGAATGAAGTTATTTAGAAACAAAAACAAAAGGAAAATAAAGAATTAAAAGAACGTACCTGATCACGACCTTCTACTCCATATCTACACCAGAATACAAAATGTTTACAATTTTTCGATTTGACATTGTACTCGGTCTTTCCTATTTTCGACTTAGCCCTCTCCACGATCTCATCTCTCGGGAAAGTTCTGAAACACGAGAAATTGTGTGTGCTATGAATGTTCCACATTATCTGCTCACTATAAATTTGTAACATTTATGTAACTTAAACATTACAGTATTGAGAAAAGAATGAAATAAGTAATTCTGAAAAAGTGTAACTCAACAACGATAGGTAATTGACCTATCGATCTTGCCTGAAAAAAAAACAACTTAAAACTGTATTATAATATATCTCAAACAGTTTACTATCGAAGGAAAAATTAAAAAAATCTTTAAAAGTGTATAATGGCCAATAAACACTCATTAATTGACCTGTCAATATTGACTGAAGAAAAAAACATGAACTCCAAGAATAATCCTATAGTATCATGATTTTATATTTAGTCATCTAACATGTCTGTATTGACATGGATGCGCTAACGGTACTATCTTACAAACATTAACTTTTTTCAACAACTTACTGACTGCACGCCTTGACAAAAAGAAAAAAGAAACCACACAAAATATTAATATATTTCAACACAATAACATCTTATTATTGGCATTGGTGAAAAGCTAATTACAAACATTTACCTGCATTGGTGGTCTATTTCGTTGTTTTTGATCGCCTTACAATTCCCCGCCACATCCCAGAAGTTGGCCTCTTCAACAGAACCTATGTTCATAAACACACCACAGGGGTTGCAGCATGAATTTACACTCATACAACAGGAGTAACTGCACTTCTTCTTTGAGCCCCCTCCGTCTAAAGTAAGGTGGACCACCTCTTCATTACCTGAATGTAAATATCAATCCTACCGTGTAATTTGATTCAAACTAGATCCGCTCTGTTTCGTGGAGTTATAAACTATTCTTTCTGAATTTTACTGACAGCATGTAGCTGTACGTGTGTGTGCTAAATTGTTTCACTATATTTACTGCAAACGTCATGTTTTAGTTCATAAACATTATTTCTAGTTTAAGTCTACATGAAGGCCTGCAATCTGTACATTAAGGTTAAATGACTTTCAGGTATCGTAACAAAAATCTTACGACATTTATAAAGGATTAAAACCATCCATTCACCTATAAAAACGGCCCAGTGCGAGTACAAACCTCTTCTAAACTCTATCAAGTCCCCCGGCTCAAGGGAATCTAACACTCTCTTGTTATGGCCTCGCCAACTTACCATATTTCACTTAGCACAGGTCTCAAACTACTGCGCATGCGCGAAAAGTACGCTGTTTTAAATAAACAAATGGTGAAATTGACAAAGCCTGCCGGTGTTTACCATCTGGTTGATTTGATTTAATTTGATTTCTGGTGTTGTTTTGAGAAATCATATTAGAAATATTTTGTTGATTGTATGTTTAAAAAAGCAAATCCATCGGACTTTGCTGATTAACATTCATTTTGCCGTCATTGTAAGGGGGATTCCCTTCGCATTTATAGTGTTATATGTGGCCCCAAAGGGATTTTCCACCCCTCCCCCACTCATTATTAATAAAATTCTTCATCGGGAGGAATAAAAATTATCTTGCAAAATACATTGAAAATCGTAGGAAGGTTAACTGCAGACAATGCTGCGAGGACATTCTTAACAGGTGGCGAACTTGGCCAATAGAACATTTTTAACTTCGTTTTACGATTTTGGAGTGCCTGTTCTAATTATTGAAAGCGAGGCAATGGAACCAAACAATACGATACAATCTGTAATCTCGTAAAAATTGCTATTTTTAAATAAAGGTCATAGCATGGAGTACATCGAAATGCAACTTGTTTATTATCAGGGGCGGATCCAGAGATATTTCTGACAGTCTTCCACATTATCTTTGTTGATTCATCTTCCATTTTTTGACCGTCTTTCGACAGAAAAAATTAGGTACTCATCAATGTAAACTTACAAATTTGACCGTCTTCCGGAAGACCCAGAAGACCGCCTCAATCCGCCCCTGTATTATTATGATCTTTAATAATAATTAATATAAAACAAACGATATAAAGTTTTTTAACGGTAGCCCATTTATTAACTTAATTGATTAGTGGAGATTAAAAACACAAAAGTTGGCTGGTTTCATATCGAGGCACCCCGTTTCGTTCGTGGCTATTTCACCTGTCCTCGGTAATTGTAGCAACAGCTTCTGATCCAAAATGCTATAACGATCAGCTAGGAGCTACAGAGAACGGCCTCCCTTACTCCAGGGTTAATAGCGATGTCTTTTGACTTGGGAAGTTATATATCACGCTTTCCTGGCTTTAAATAACGTATGTCAGTTATCTGATACAGCACTAATTTAAGCTCTGACTTTATCGGTAATGTTTGTCCGCTATTTGAAAGGAACAAAGTTTTCCTTTGAATGCCTTTGAATTCTTGAGCTACTAATCATTACTATTATTTATTTCACTTTTTTTTGCGAGGAACTTATTATAATTATCATCATATCTGTATTTTATATAATTGATTCATGAAATGTTGGTCTCCAAATTATAACATATTTCAAAAAGAAAGTAAACGCCAGAAAATTTCGCTTTTATGTTGCACAGACTTGATCCAATAGGTGTACATTGTGCTGTTTCCTTCGATATTCCTTTACAGGGAAGACATTTCAGAATGGACGCCAGCACGAATAGTGATCCGAAGTTAATTTGACAGTTCCGAGAAGCTAATAGCAACCGTCAAATCCTTATGTGCTGAAGCCCATGCAGTATAATCAACGTTGTGAATGCCTGGCACTGGTTGACGTATGCATGTTTAGTAGCAGATGAGATGGGAGGGTCAAATTAATTTCATTTTTTTTCTTTTTTTTTTCTTTTTGTATAAACAATTTTTGCAAAGACCTTAATATATGTCCAGTAACCATATACTCTGACTTTACAATATATACTTGCTTTAACTGCAAAATCCGATTCAACAATATATAGTGTAATTATAAAATTAAGCATACAATCACTTTTCTGAAAATGATTTTTTTATTAGTATAGATAGCGTGGCTGCATAAAGAACATAGGTAGGCCTATGACTAAATTCATAAATGACTACAAAGAAAATGAGTAATATAGACGAAAATTAATAAAATGAGTAGGCTACACTGAAATTGTAAACATACAGATGAAACTTTTTTCGTTTTTAAATGAAGTAATTTTTTCCGATTAGGGTTGGACGTTTAAGCCATATCAGGTACAACAAAATGAATGATAGAACGAGAGATGCACTGACGTCAACATGCCCGTTCTTATCATCAATTATTATTATGCCTCTCACTATCATTATTGTATATATAATTAAAATACAAGGGCAGCACCGACCCAGAATCTGATTAGATATAATAATAAAAAAAAAACTCACTGACGCCATCAACTAATTGAATACTGGTGTAATAAACTAGAAGCTTACTGAGGTAATTGACTCATTGCTTACTGACGTAACGAACTACATGTATTTATTCACTGACGTAATGAAACAAATTAATTCCTTACTGTTTAAAGCCTATCTAAACAAGCAATGCCTATTTTACGAATGTAAAACACATTTTTAAGTAAAGGCATCGACCCATGAAGTGTGGGTCCTATGGTCTATTGAACTCGACATCATCCACTATTTCATGTTACGTCTGACCATATCTATCCGCAGGAACGAATTTCGTTCGCAGTTATTCATATTGTTTTCATAATGTGCTTGTACGGTATATTTGTATTCAATTAACATGGCATTATGTAATGCATTCTCTTCCTAAGGGTTCAATATTTTTACAAACAATTTCGTGATCGCTGCTGATCGATATTAACAATTAATTTATTCTTATATATACGGGTAAACAACTTTGACGTATAATGCTTGTTTATTGATCTGTTCGTTATTTCTCGAATATGTTAATGAAGAACTCAACACTTGCACAAAATAATGATATCAAGTCCAAGTATTTTTTATCAAAAATAACTTTGTTACTACTACAAAAATGCACTGCCTGGTATTGCATTACAGTCAAGAGCAGTTGCCCTTTTCCACCTTTAAAGATGGGCTTTGGCAACATTTCACAGTCAACATCAGATCCATACATCACTGTTTATGACCTTTAAATGATATGTTATTGATAAATTATATATGATATATCGATATTTTTAAATTATATATATATATATATATTAATGATACATTACTGCAGCCTTTTCTTTCCTACATATTTGTGAGATTGGGCAAAACATTTGGTCCCCACGTGGTCACAAGCTCGGTTCAACAGGGGCTTAAGCAATATGCTTTCTTTGCTGACCTGATCATCATGTCACTAAAAACCAGTCAAATACGTGAACAGTGTAATTGAGGCAATATCCTATCTTTTCTGAATCAGATCTCATCTGTCATGAGTATCAATGTGTTTGCTCTCTGGAATCATGTCTTGTTCTCCTTCTTGTTTTTATGTTTGTGATACACGTATCCTGCACCAGCGACCGCTGCAACGCCAGTCAAACAAGCAGCTGTCCCTAGCCAAAAATTATTTGCCTGAAAATAAAATAAATCAATTAAACAAAATAATTGACTAAACAAATGAATGGATTAAATGAAAATAATTAAGATGTTACACATGAAATGAAAAAAAAAAATTAAAAATGTAGTTTTTTTATCAAACAAATAAATGATCTGTTTGAATATTTTTCCAGTCAAAATTTTTTAACAAACTTCACAATTGCAATTAAACTTAATGTAACATTTACAAACTGCTCTAGATGTGACAGCAAAAATGTTCATTGCATTAGATGTGACAGTGAGATATCTTTATTTTGTTAGATGCGACTGTGATCACATCATTAGTTATGACAGCAAAATTGAATGATGTACTGCATGCCAGAACTCTCTGACTCACCAGGATGCAAAATGTTCGCAATTTTTCCAGAGGACATTGTATCCATAATCTCCCAGCTTTGACAGAGCCCTCTCCACGATCTCATCACATCTCGCAGGTCTGAAACAACAAAATTTGGGTGTGAGATGAATTTGTTCCACATTATCTGCACGCTTTAATATGGTAAAATTACATTTCAAACATTTTAATTAGCATTGAGGAAAAATTTCTTTTTTCCCAAAAAAGTATTATGACTTATGAACAGTAAATAATTGAGCTGTCTTGAAAGAAAAGAAATACATGAATAATTCTATTATATCACCTTTTTATATTTACCAGTGGTCGTCTAACATGTCCGTATTGGCATGGATGTGTTAATTGCAGTAGGGGCCTATCTTAACACCATTTACTTTTTTAAATATAAGTTTTCTAGTTGCACACCCTCACAAAACAAAAAATAAATAAATGAATACTTTATCAACATAATATCTATTAGTATTCTACCTACCACAAACATTTACCTGTGTTTGCGGTCTTTTCCGTTGTTTTTAAATGCCTTACTCTCCCCCGCCACATCCCAGAAGGGAGAGAGTTGAACAAAAGCTTTCTTTAATTGTACACCACAGGGGCTGCAGAACTTCCCTGGATCCCCTTTGCCATCTTTTATTCCGTCATTTTCTCCAGTAAGGTGGATTACTTCCTCATCACCTGAATGTAAATATCAATTCTGTCATTAATTTAATTAATCTAAAATCTCTTTTTTGTTGTGTTGTAAAAGATCTAAAAAACCAATCTTTTTACTGACAGCACGTACGTGTGTGTGCTCAGTTTATTCACTACATTTACTGTGGACGTTATGTTTTAAGTTCATAAACGTTTATTTTAACTTCAGTCTACTTGTACGCCTACAATTTTTGCATAGTAGCGTTAAATGACTTTCGACATCGCAACAAGAAGCCTGGTGACATTGATAAGGTGTTTACCCCCCCCCCCCCCCCACAAACACACACACACACACACACTCACCTATATAAATGGCCCAGTGAGATTACATCGGCCTGTGAAACTCTATCATGTCTCCGGCTCAAGTGAAGTTAATACTGTCTGGTTATGGCGTCGTACATCTGCTATATTTTACCTATCCTCGGTAATTGCAGTGAGTAGCTTCTGATCAAAAACTTTCTGTAGATAAGCTAGAGGCTACGGAGAACGGTCTCGCCTACTTCCTGTTACTAACGACGTATTTTGCTTTGGGAAGTTATATGGTCTTTGACATCATTATCATGAAAGCAGTGGAAAATCCCACAGCTGCTGGAAAAAACACAATTTGATAAGCAGTTTCACCGTAGGTCAGCCATCTTGGAATTTCCCTGGACTATTTTTAGCTCTGACGTCATCGGTAATGTTTGTTAATTATTTGACTGGATCAAAGTTTTCCTTTGAATTCTTGAGCTACTATTCATTACTATTATCCAATTCACTTTTTGCGAGGAACTTATTATGACTATCATAATATCTGTATTCTAAATAAACGATTCATGAAATGTTGGTCTCCAAGTTAAAACATATTTCAAAAAGAAAGGAAACGCCAGAAAATTTCGCTTTTCTATTTCACCGACTTATTATTAATCCTATAGACTGTGCATTGTGCTGTTTCCTTCAATATTCCTTTAAAGGGGGAGACATAACGGAATAGATGCCAGCACGAAAAGTTACGCGAAGTTAATTTGACAGTTCCGATAAGTGAATAGCAACCTTCATTAGCGTTTTATATAGGGCCTACTAAAGCCCAGTCTAACCAACGTTGGGAATGCCTGACACTGGTTGACGTATGTATGCTTAGTCCCAGATGAGCTGGGAAAGGCAGAATAATTTCATTTTTTTTCTTTTTGTTTAAACACTTTATGCAAAGACCTCAATATACAGTATGTCCAGTAGCCATACTCGGACTTTACAATATATACTTGCTATAACTGCATCATCTGACCTAACAATATATTGTGTTATTATTGTAACTGACAAGTAGCTATTTTTAGTAGTGTCTTGACCTTAATTGTAGTATCGGTGTTGATAGTATTTAGTTTTTGCGGGCACGTGTTTGTTAGACAAGTCAGATTCTCGCAACGAGTTTCAGGTTGATTCAGATGAAAGTTGTTACCAGTTGTTTCCAGTTGAAAGTTGATGAAAGTTGATGTAAGTTGACATAAGTTGATGTTAGACAATAAACAGTACCATTTGTTACCAGTTGATGTTATATATCGTTGACAATTGAATAAAATTGGACTGACACCCGCAACAGTGAAACTCGTGAGATCTAAAGGTCAAAGGTCAAAGATCAAAATGGACGTGCAACAAAAAATGGAAGACATAGAAACGGCCAGCTTATTTAGCAGTTTGAGCACGAGCTCAACTGAAGCTCGCTTGAAAGCGAAGGCAAAACGGATGGCCATTGAGGCAGAATTGGCATCTTTTGAAGTGAAGAAACATTTGGACGAACAGGAATTGAAATTGAAACAACAAAGGGAGAAACTCAAGTTGGACACTGAAAGAGCAAAATTGTTAGCAGAGGCAACTGCGTATGCTGAAGCTGAGATGGAGACCAGTGCCCCAATTTCATCTACGAAACTGGACATTCAGGTAAATTCCACCAACTTGACTCAAAACCAGAGTAGTCATGATGTGATTCATCATTTAGTGAACTCTATACAAATTCCTAAAGTTGAAATAGACAAATTTGACGGAGATCCTCTTCAGTATTGGAATTTTATCAAAACTTTTGAAAATAGTGTGGAGAAAGAAACTGTGGACAGCGGCGCAAGATTAATTCGTTTGCTTCATTATACCAGTGGAAAAGCTCATGGTGTAATTCAGTGCTGTGCTGTAATGAACCCTGAAGATGGATATAAAAAGGCAAAAGCATTGCTTAAGGAAAGATTTGGTTCAGCCTACACTATTACAGAGACATGGGTTAAGAAAATCACGACAGGCCCAGCCATAAAGGCAAATGATGTTACAAAATTGAGGGATTATGCCGACGAGTTAAGAACATGTGCTGAAACGCTTGAAGCAATGGGAAATTCCTCAGAGTTGAGCACACAAAGCTCACTGGTCAAAATCATTGAACGTCTCCCTGGTTATTTGCAGCACAAATGGAAACAAGAAGTACGTAAGATAAGAAAGGAAGAAAGGTGCCCAGATATTAAAGATGTCACTGCATTTGTTGTTGAAAATGCAGAAATAGCAAATGATCCAGTGTATGGTGGCCTAGCACATGTGAAAAGGAGTGACAGTCGCAGTGATTCACAGAGGCGACCCAACAACCGATGGAGTTACAGTATTACAGCTACCAGTTCACAGCCTAAGGGTGACACCAGTTCACAGCCTTATGGTGACACAAGAAAATCTATTCAGTCACCATGCATTAAGTGTGGCAGCAGTCATTCATTATTTGGGTGTACAGAATTCAAAGCCATGAAATTGCCTGAGAGACTCAAATTTGCCAATGACAACAAACTGTGTTACAATTGTTTAAAGCCAGGACATTTCTCAGAGATGTGTAGATTACAACGTACGTGCTCAGTGCAAGGGTGCAATCAAAAACACACTAAATTCTTGCACCAGGTGAAGCCAACTGTTACAAGGGAACCAGTTCATGAAGATTTATCTCACATTCACACAGGGCTAAACACTTCTCTCAGTGCTGTAAATGAAGTTTCGTATGGAGCTCATGGGACCAGAAAGGAAAGTGGTATGCGAATTGCCTTGCCAATAGTACCAGTGAAAGTGAAAGTTCCAGATAAATCACAGTTTGTGCACACCTATGCGTTGCTAGACTCAGGATCCACCAGTACATTTTGCTCAGAAGAGTTGATGCAGTCTATTGGTGCACAGGGTGAAAATACAGTGTTAAAGCTTACGACCTTAGAAAAGGAACAAAGTGTCTCAGAGACTGTAGTGATCAGTTTACAGATTTCTGATTTAGAAGACAAAAATGTGATTGATTTGCCAGTTGTGTATACAAGACCATCATTACCTGTAAACATGGAAAACATGGGTCGTGCAGAGGACATCAGAAAGTGGAGTCACTTACAAGATGTGAATTTTCCTGAAATAGATCACATGAATGCCAAGGTGAGCATAATAATTGGACAAGACAATCCAGAGGTGCTTATGCCTATTGATGTGAAGAGAGGTCAAAGTCCAAATGAGCCATATGCGACAAAAACTGTGTTGGGCTGGACATTAAATGGACCGCTTGGTGGCAAGCGTAGACATGTTGCCACGGCAACATTTATTCAGGCAGATCGTGAGCTGAATGAGCAATTGGAACAGTTTTGGAAAATAGAAGGCCATGGAACATTGATATCTGATAAAAAGGGTTTATCAGTTGAAGACAAGCGGGTCCTCGCTTTATGGGAAGATAAGATTCAACATGACGAGCATTACAGTTTACCGATACCATTTAAAGACAGGCAGCCTCATTTTCCGCCAAACAAGCAGATGGCAGAGCAACGCCTAGACAGCTTAAAGCGAAAATTGTCACATGATCCTAACTTACATCAAGCGTACACAGAATTCATGGAGGACTTAATTGACAAAGGTTATGCAGAACAAGTCAGCCCTGATGAAGTTGACAAAGAAGACGGCAGTGTATGGTACCTACCCCACCATAATGTTGTGAACCTCAAAAAACCAGACAAAGTAAGGGTAGTATTTGACTGTAAAGCTAGCCAACAGGGTGTCTCATTGAATAGTCAAGTTTTACAGGGGCCAGACATTGTGAATTCTTTATTAGGTGTATTGTTACGCTTTAGACAGCACCCTATAGCCATCATGTCTGACATAGAAGCCATGTATCATCAAGTGAAGGTACCAGAAGTGCAGAGAGATTCTCTTCGTTTTTTATGGTGGCCTAAAGGGGATCTGGAAGGAGAACAGAAAGTTTATCGAATGACAGTACATTTGTTCGGTGGCAAATGGAGTCCCAGTTGCTGTAATTTTGCATTGCAACGCACAGCAGAAGACAACAAAGGTCATTACGACACAGAAGTAGTCAATACTGTTTTACAGAATTTCTATGTAGATGACTGTTTAAAGTCAGTAATGAGTGAAACAGAGGCAATCACCATGGTCAGTCAATTACAGAGTCTGCTGCAAACGGGAGGTTTCCACCTGACAAAGTGGATTAGCAACAGCAGAGAAGTGTTATCCAAGATACCAGACATAGACAAAGCCAAGCCTATTAAGAATCTTGATTTGAATTTACAGGCCTTGCCAACAGAACGTGCTCTTGGTGTTTGCTGGGACATTGAAGTGGACAGCTTCACATATAAAATGGATCTTGAGAAGAAACCATTGACCAAGAGAGGCCTTTTAAGTGTCATCAGTTCTATTTATGACCCCCTGGGCTTTATTTCTCCCTTCACTATCAGAGCGAAGAAGATGTTACAAGATTTAACACGTGATAAGATAGGTTGGGATGAAGCTGTGCCTTATAAAACCCAGGTAGAGTGGTCAGGTTGGAAGAACAGCTTGCCCAAGATGAAAGAAATGAAAGTACCAAGATGTGTACAGCCAGTACAGCCTGAGAATATTGCCAGCATTCAGTTACACCATTTTTCTGATGCGTCTACCATGGCATATGGTGTTGTAAGTTACCTCCGTGTACAAGACATCTCAGGTCAGATACATACTTCATTGTTGATGTCAAAGGCTCGGTTGGCACCGATCAAGCAGCTTACGATTCCGCGCCTCGAGCTTACAGCAGCTACTATGGCAGTCAGATTAGATTACATGATACGACAGGAACTCACTTTTCCTGTGGACAGTTCAATATTTTGGACAGACAGCACGTGTACTTTGAGTTACATTCGAAGTGAAGATAAGCGATTTCAAACATACGTTGAAAACAGAGTCTCTGTCATCAGAGAAGGTTCAATTCCGTCACAGTGGCACTACATCGATTCAAAGAGGAATCCAGCTGACGATTGCACAAGGGGACTCGCTGCCCATGAAATGGTTAACAGTATCAGATGGATTGAAGGACCAGAATTTCTTAAGCAGAGTGAGTGCCACTGGCCAGAAACTCCAGATGTTAAGGGAGTGTCAGATGAAGATAAAGAGTTAAAGAGACCAAAGACATGACTAGCACAAAGAAGTGAGTCAGTACAGGAATCAGTGATAGATAAGATTCTAAAACGCCGATCTTCGTGGAAAAAGCTGAAGAAAGATGTTGCTGTGATACTACGCTTCAATCAGTGGTTAATCGCAAGACATAGAAGAGAAAAGGTGAATGTACCCACAGGTCCACTTTCAGTGGAAGAAACAGAAAAGGCAGAGTTAGAAATCTTGAAGTATATCCAAGGGCAACACTTTGGGAAAGAGCTCTCAGAAATTAATCGAGCTGCAAACAGTCAGAGTGGTGTTAAACGTGCAAGTAAGTTGTTTAAGCTTGCACCAGTGATGCATTCTTCAGGTGTGTTAGTAGTTGGTGGTAGATTGAACAATTCAGCTATTTCAGAAGGGATAAAAATCCAGTGATTTTACCACAGCACCATGTTGTAGATTTGATTATTGACGAGCAACACAAAGCCTTAGGACATAGTGGACGGGAATATGTGCTTTCTGAATTGAGACAGAAGTATTGGATTATAGGAGCGAGGAAATCCATTCGCAGAGTGATCAGCAAGTGTGTCAAATGTAAGCGAAACAATGCGTTACCATGTCAGCAAAGAATGGCTGATTTGCCAACAGTTAGAGTTACACCCAATGAACCATGTTTTACTTATGTGGGTGTGGACTATTTTGGTCCATTTTTGATTAAACGTGGAAGGTCAGAGGTTAAGAGGTATGGGTGTTTATTTTCATGTTTAGCATCAAGAGCAGTGCATATTGAAATAGCGCAATCACTAGATACTTCATCATTTATTAATGCCCTGCAGCGTTTCATCAGTAGACGTGGAAAACCCAAGAAAATATTTTCAGACAATGGAACTAACTTTGTTGGTGCAGAGCGTGAATTGAAGGCAGCTGTCACAGAATGGAATCAGAGTAAGATACATGAATATTTACACCAGAACCACATAGATTGGCATTTTAACCCACCTAGTGCTTCACATATGGGTGGTGTATGGGAAAGATCCATCAGAACTGTTAGAAAGGTATTAAGAGGTGTTGTGACAGAACAGGTTTTAGATGATGAGAATCTTGTCACTTTAATGTGTATTGTGGAAGCAATTGTGAATGGGCGTCCGTTGACACCGGTGTCCAGTGATCCCAATGATTTGGAAGCGTTGACCCCAAACCACTTGTTATTGTTACGCTCTGGGTCTGTGCTCCCACCAGGTGATTTTGACAAGACAGACACATATAGCAAACGCAGATGGAGGCAGGTTCAGTATTTGGCAAACATTTTCTGGTGCAGGTGGATAAAAGAATACTTACCTACCTTGCAAAGTCGTCAAAAGTGGTTGGAGCCAAAGCGAAATTTGAATATTGGTGATATTGTGTTAGTGATTGATGAAGATGTTCCTAGAAATGTGTGGCCAATTGCTAGAGTGATAAATACTTACCCAGGAAAGGATGGACTTGTTCGCACAGTTCAAATTAAGACTAGGAATTCTATATTGATGCGACCAATACATAAACTGTGCTTGTTAGAGGAAGCGCAATAAATGAACAATCATTATAGTGTAAAACTGTAATTTTAAGGGGAATCCCCGTCAAGGAGCCATCAGTTGACTTGAGTGAACTTTTTATGTTTAGACTGGTGCATTGTATAAACACTGGACTGGATTAATTTCAGTGTTATGGACTGTTAAATGTATAGAATCTTTAAAATTAAGACTGTTTTTCACATTTTGTTTAAAAGGAAAGGGTTTGTTTTCATGTGAATGGCAGGTTGACATGTGTGAGAGAGATAGATATGCTTACAATGTTGTGTTATGTTATGTTCAGAAATTGCTCATAAACTTTGATGCATAATGCTTATATACATATGGTAATGGTTATTGAGTTTTAAAGTTGTTTAATAGAGAAGGTAAAGTTAAGTTCACAAAATTGTTTTGATATATGTATGAATGTTGTATGGTAATGGATGTTAAGTTTTGGATTTGTGTTAGAGTTGATATTTAATTATAGTTTAAGTAAATTGTGGGATTCACAATTTAAGGGAGCCATGTAACTGACAAGTAGCTATTTTTAGTAGTGTCTTGACCTTAATTGTAGTATCGGTGTTGATAGTATTTAGTTTTTGCGGGCACGTGTTTGTTAGACAAGTCAGATTCTCGCAACGAGTTTCAGGTTGATTCAGATGAAAGTTGTTACCAGTTGTTTCCAGTTGAAAGTTGATGAAAGTTGATGTAAGTTGACATAAGTTGATGTTAGACAATAAACAGTACCATTTGTTACCAGTTGATGTTATATATCGTTGACAATTGAATAAAATTGGACTGACACCCGCAACAATTATAATATTAAGCATATAAATTATAATCACTTCTTAAAATAAGTTTTTTTTTACTAGTATAGATAGCGTGGCTGCATAAAAAACACAGGTATGTCGATGACTAAATTCATAAATAACTACAAAGAAAATGAGTAACATAGACGAAAATTAATAACATGAGTAGGCTACACTGAAATCGTAAACATACAGATGAAACTTTTATTATTTTTCATGTATCTTATTTTTTGTTTTTAAATGAATGAAGTAATCTTTACCGATTAAGGTCGGACGTTTAAGCCATATCAGCTACAACAAAATGAATGCTTGCACGAAAATTGCACTGAAGTCAACATGTCCGTTCTTATCAATTATTATTATTACTATTATTATTATTATTATTATTATTATTATTATGCCTGTCATTTTCTGCACCGTTCCAGGATCTGATCAGATATAATCAACAAAAGAACTGGTGTAATAAACTAGTAGTTTACTGACGTAATTGACTCATTGCTTACTGACGTAACGAACTATTTATTCACTGACGTAATGAAACAAATTAATTCCTCACTGTTAAAAGCCTATCTAAAAACAAGCATTGCATATTTTACGAATATAAAACACTTTTTAAGTAAAAGCATCGAACTGTGGAGTGTAGGTCCTATGGACTATTGAACTGTACATCGTCCACTATCTCATGATGTACGTCTGCACATTTCTATCCGCAGGAACAGATTTCGTTCGCTGTTATCAATATTGTTTTTATACTAACAATAGTACTTGCAGTATAGTATATCACAGTTTAGATAGTATATCACAATTTAGATAACATTATGTAATGCGTTCTCTTCCTAAGAGTTAAATCAGGCCCGTAGCCGGGGGGGGGGGGGGGGGGGGGGTTCGGGGGGTTCGGGGGGTTCGAAAGAACCGCCCCTTTTGCTGGGAAAAGGTCCACTCTGGGTAAAATTTAACCTAGGTACATAACGATTTTATGGATAAAAGGTCCACTTTTTCAGAAAAAGAACCCCCCTTTTGAAATTGCTGGCTACGGGCCTGTAAATATATATATACAAACAATTTTGTGATCGCTGCTGATATTACACAATTTATTCACTTTATTCTTCTGTCATTATATACGGGCAAACAACTTAAATTAACGCATATTGACGTATAATGCTGGTTCATTGATTTGTTCGTTATTTCTTGAATATGTTATTTAAAAACTCAACGCTTGCAGAAATAATGATATCAAGTCCGAGTATTTTTACCAAAAATAACTTTCTTACTGCCACAAAATCGCACTGCCCGGTATTGCATTATAGTCAAAAGCAGTTGCCCTTTCACCCCCTTCAATGTTGGGCTTGACAACATTTTAGTCAACATCAGATCCATACATCAGTGTTTACGACCTTTAAATGATATATTATTGATATTTTATATAAATATGCTATTTGATATGTTAATGATACTGTTATGTTTTTATCAGTTTAAATTTAAAGTGTACACTAAATGTGCGTCTCATTGTCACCTTTGCTTAGAGCAATAATAACTCTTCTTTGAGATTCAAAATTCCGCAAGAAATACATTCTAAACAACACACGGAAATATATTATACTGCATTTCACCACTAAAACAGCTGTTATTGTGGTAAAACTAAAAACTGTGCTTGTCAATAGGGCTTTCGGTGCCTTTCTTCCCGGTCGTCAGGGCATTCGTTGCCAAGGATTTTGGCGCATCACGCGGATTCTCGCGTGCATTCGAGACCAAAATAACATGTGGTGTGATAAGATATATAGCACAATCCTCAGACGTAAGTTGCGAGTTTTTGTACAGTGTGTCGGATAACGAATAGCTCAGAACTGCACACGTTGTAGATATAATTGCATTCTGAGCAATAAGACGATTATATCGTATGAATCTTATTTTATTGTAATAAAGTGTTGTTGTTGTCTGCTTTTCCCGCGGTTTTAAGTAGGTCATCAGAAAACCCCGCTCGATATGCTATGTCAGAGAGAGCTCCGTCAGTTAGCAAAAAACCAAGCGTTTAGGAAAAAAACCCCTGGACTAACTTTGAATGCAGGAATGGGGTCGTTGACCATTGGTAAGTACGGGAAAATTGCCGTTTACGCCAGGAAAATCCAATTTTTGGCCAAAACGAAGAGTCATTATGACTTTTACAGAGCTTTTCGCACTGGAATGACCAGAGCAACGTGCCCCTCTTGTCAGCTTTAATTATATAACGAACGCCTTTTGGTCAAGGGAGCTCCGAGGGCCTTTTGCACTGGACTGCCCTAAGCGGGAGCCCTTTCTAATTAAGGAGAGCCTTTTCCAGGATCCCTAGATTTTTTTTTTTTTAGCTCCTCCGGCCCGTGCCGCTGGAGCACTATAAAAGGGTTGTAGTTCGTAGCAAAAGAACATTGCATTAGAGATTAGGAATGGCATTAGAGATTAGAGATTGCATTAGAGATTGGATTAGATTAGATTGGAGTACAGAGCGTAGCACAGAACAGAGTAGAGATTAGTGATTTGAACACATGTAGAGACGGTCAAGATAACCGAAAGTTGTGACTTTTGAACTTAATTTAGTTGAATAAACTTCATCGTTTTATTTTCAACTGGTGGCAGCGTTTATTTTGAATTTCACCAATCGCGCTCTGAAGAGCAAGTAAGAACGTGACAACACATTACTGCAGCCTTTTCTTTGCTACATATTTGTGAGACTGGGTAAAAAAAATTGGTCCCCTAGTGGTCACAAGCTCGGTTCAACAGGGGCTTCAGCAATATTCTTTCTTAGCAGATCTGGTCACCACAGTCCCTAAAAACCAGTCAAATACGTGAACAGTATATCTGTAGCAATGTCCTATCTTTTCTGAAACACAGGCCTACCCAACTACCAGACTCGGCACCGAATGATCCCGAATTCACCGGTAGATCGGACCACACTACCCGTTTTCAAGTTGTGTGTCAGTACGCAGTTCACAGTATCATACCCGGTACACATTTTGAGATGAGATGCAGTACTTTCCAACCCCGCTGAGAATCATCACTTTCACACCGCGTACTAGGCGCGACTGATACTCCGAAGCGCGTACCGAGACACCTTGAAAACAGGTAGTGTGGTCCGACTTACCGGTGAATTCATTATCGTTCGGTGGCGAGTTTAGTAGTTGGGTAGGCCTGAAACAGATGTCATCTGCCACAAATATCAAAATATCTTTGCTGTCTGGTATCATGTCTTGTTCTCCTTCTTGTTTTTATGTTTGTCATATACAGGGTTACCACTTAATATGGAATATTATTTTTTGGCGAGTAAATTTTCTACAAAATATTTAATTTCTCTCTAACTACTTTAAATCCAAAGCTGAGGTGTCATTCCATGTGTAGCCAGGTGTGTTACCTAATTACCACACAACTCTCGAAACAATTGATGCATGCAGTTGCATGTTCTGTGGTCAGAAATGTGAGGGGTGTCTCTTTTCGGCAATTTCTGCCCTTGTATAAAAACGCATGGGTTTGGTTAATCTTTGGAGTGTGTTTAGAGAAGCAACAAAGGGATCTCTCTGAAACTTGACAGGTACCTTAGTGAAAATATGGTTCGACAGCTAAGCAACGCAGCTTACTAAGGGATTCTTGCTCTCAGAGAAAATGGTCAGAAACGGACAGCCATTGCCAGGTAATTCAACATTTATCAGGAACCGTTTGTGAAGTCCTCCAAAGAAATGCTGCAACAGGGGCACCTACTCAAATACCTCGACCAGGGTGTCCGCGTATCACACCAAGAAGACAGGATCGCCTTCTCCTTAGAGGACGCCGTGCTGGTCGTACAAAGACAACCAGTGTCCTCAGAAAAGAGAGGCAGAATGTCATTCAAACTCCCGTTTCAAGGTCCCACGTGAACAAGATATTTCTGCAAGCCGGTTATTTTGCACGAAGGCCAGTAGGGAAACTACTGTTAACAGCAGGTCATATACAGCGACGTCTGCAATGGGCTGGGGACCACGTGCGTTCGCAGCCAAAACACTGGAATCACGTCGTTTTCAGTGATGAGGCCAGAAATGGATTTTTTAGGGTTGATCGTCGAATCCGTGTCCACCGACGTGTACGAGGGGCATAAAACAATGACTGTGTACTGCCTAGGGTGCAAGCAGGGACGGTAACGTCTCTGTTCGGGAGCATTTCATGTCGGTGCCCAGAACCAGTTGGTTTTTCTAGGAGGCAACCTCATTCAGGATTCCTACAGAGACATTCTACAGCAAATAATGCTTCGATTGGTAAGAGTCATCTTCAGGAACAACTTTGTGTACCAAGACGACTGCGCAACCCCACATCGAGGCCGCAGAATCACTGTTTTTCTTCAAAACCAATGGGTTCAGCAACTGCCCTGGCCTGCAAACTCTCCAGATATGAACCCAATTGAAAAGCTGTGGGCGGAAGTAACTCACAGAATTAATAGCTATGGTCCTCGGCCGGTAAATAGTGATCAACTGCGATAGGCAAATATCACTGCGTGGAATGATATCCCCACCCAAACTCTAAAAAACGTGTCACAGGGTATGCCATGTAGGATGAGGGCGCTGCAAGCGGCTGCTGGAGGTCATACCCGCAATTACTGACTTTTCATGATTTACTGTAGTGAGTTCTTTGACTGTGTAACATATCACTGTCCGGAGGCTATCATTTTCTTTAATATCTTATCTTAAAGTCTATACTGACATCAAACTGTTGAAATAGTTTTCTGGGGGTGCTCCTTTCTTTTGAATGGCATCTTATGTCAGATTTGATATTATTGACCAAAATATCTCACAACAGAAGACTGGATGTTATTATCACTCAGTGACATACTTTTTTAATGACTCAAGCCAAAAAAAATTTAATCAGCACTCAAAAATAACAATGATAAAAAATATTCCATATTAAGTAGCAACCCTGTATGTGCCCTGCTGCACCAACGGCCACTGCAACGCCAGTACAAACAGCAGCCGCTAGCCAAAAATAATCTGCCTGAAAAATAAAATAAATCAATAAAACAAAATAATTGATTAAACAAGTGAATGGATTAAATGAAAAGAATTAAGATGTTTAACATTTACACACTGTTCTAGATGTGACAGCAAAAATAAAGATAATAACTCATAAGCTGATCATGAAATGAAGCTCAATAAAAAAAAGAAAGAAAGAAAAACAGAAAAAATGTTAAACATACCTGTTCACTCAACTCCACTCCATATCTACACCAGGATACAAAATGTTCACAGTTTTTCAAGAGGACATTGTAGCCGATTTTTCCCACCTGTGACCAAGCCCTCTCCACGATCTCATCACACCGAAAAGGTCTGAAACACGAGAATTCGGGTATGATATGATTGTCCTCGTTATCTACTCACATTAAATCTTTAATATTATATATCTGAAACATTTTAGTTAGCATTGAAGAAAGAATGAAATATTTCTTTTCTTAAAAAAGTATTGTGGCTTATGAACAGTAAGCAATTGACTGAAAAGAAAAACAATAACCCCGTGAATAATCCTATTATTATATCACCATTTTATATAACCAGTAGTCAGCTAGTGTATTGGCATGGGTGTGTTTATGGTACTGTTATAGTGAAGAATAACTACGACGATCTGGAGCTTTCGAGCGTTTATTCACCGACTCCCTCTTCATACAATTTCACAAATATTTATACTTAATTTCTCCGTACTGATGATGCACTGACTTGTTTTCTTTCCATTGTTTTTGCGTGATTACAAGAAATTTTCCATTCTCGTGTTGTAAACCACCAATCAACATTTCCTTATTAGGTAATATCTAAGAGACTTGTTTTCAATTAAAGATATCTAAAATATTATTTGAATTACTCATGCTTAGACCTTATCCAAAACTCAGTCATCATGTGATAAACAGTTGATCAAAATTAAGATATGATATGAAATTAACCAATCACATAAACTGTTACTGATTTGACCTTTTCCATCTTTTTCTGATACTAAAAACCTGTTCTACACTTGTTGAATATTGATGAAACTTAACTTACACTCAATAACTCCCTATCCTTTTACTCTTTTAATTCCGTTATAATTGTTATCTGTAATTAGTGGAAATGTAGGTCATTCGCTTTACAACATACACCCCTTCTTCACATTTGCTTCAAATCCTCTAATCTCTGATAAGTCACAAGGGCGGTTTAATAAAAGCAAATAAATAAACAGACATGTGAAAAGTGAATAGAAAGTAGGTCTATAGCAGGGGCATATTATTCACCTATATTTAAAGGGGAGGTCCTGTTTTCTTTTTTAGCTTGGCAGGCACCAGGTGCGAAGCCGACCCTTGCACCCATGGTGTTGGGTTCGGTGTTTTGGAGGGCAAACGGTGCCATTTGGTGCAGTTTAGAACTATGATCCAGCCCTTCAAACTACTAATATCGAGAGGGGAATATTGGGCTAATTTTTTTCCAGAAACCGAGGGGGGAGGGGGGGGGGGGGTCAGGACCAACCTGACACCCACCCTAAATCCGCCACTGTATTATGTCGTTACGGTTTTTTTTAGTGATAATGTCCCAGAAAAGGTATACATTAAATATTGGCTTAACTTTGAAGTAAATACCAACTGGAAATTTAAACAATTGGAACACATATAGTTAGCGCTGTAAAATAATACAACCCAAATAAAATGAAACAGAAATATCAACGGGTGTTCATGATAACAAAAGGCAACAGTACTTTAAGCTAAAAATAATGACCGACTTAACTCCCCGAATATTGGCCACATTTTCATTTGTTTAATTTGCAAGTCTTTATTGGTAGATTTTTATTCGTTTACATTTTCACTACATTTTAATAAATTTCCCGCTGTCAGTATTGGTCGTCTATTTCAATAGACCTACTTGGCGGCGATATACAGTAAACGACATACACAGGGTTCAGAATGAAGGCACCTAAATACAATGTATGCGCGCACCTGGGTGCTTGAATGCGTGTGTGCTTGCGGGTCCCGTACTTAAACCATAATTAACTGTTGAATCATACTTGAAAATTTCCTAGTTCAGCAACAGTTTCTCTTATTAATGAAAACAAGAGATCTGGTGACATTTTATTAGGTGTTAAAAACCCCACATACTTTCCTATATTTATGGGATTAATGCTTCCTCCTAAACTCCTCCAGGTCCCCCGGCTCTTTGGAGACCAACAAGTCCTTGTTGTGAGGACCCACATTTAGCCTAATAATTATAGCTCTCCTTTGTAATTTTTAATTGGTCAGCTGGGAACTAAAGAGAACAGTCTATTTTACTTGCGACTGTAGCCGTCTCATCACTTTCACTTTGGCAATTTATATACCCGTCTAGTTAATATCACGAAAAAAAAGGGAATCCCCACAGCTGCCATGAAAAACACAAATAAAAGAATCGGCCGCTTTCTGTTCCAGCCTTCATCACTGAGCTGAGTTGACATTTGGGTCCAATAAATGCACCCGGCCTAACAACTTTTTTTTTAAACAACGTTTATTCAAAAGAATGAAGTGGAGGCAAGGCGCTGGAAGCATTATATGCTCTCCACAAAATTAAATTAAATAAGTAAATAAATAAAACAAATGGATAGGTATATACATATATACAACAGAGTAAATGTAAAACTTCATATATATCAGGAGCACAAGTTAAGTACAGAAAGAAAGAAGAGGAAAAGAGATAGTACCTATTAAGTGATAACAAAGTTTACGAGAAGAAAATTTGCAACAGTGTCGAAGATAATTTCATTTTGGGTGGGTGATAAGGATTTATGACCGTAGAGAAATAACGACAGCTTTTCTTTTTGTGTTTTGAAAGAGGTCTTGCTTGCATGTAGAGTTTCATTTATTTTTTGGTAAAGGGGAGGGTATGGGCGGCGGTTTATACAAAAATGCAAAACACGATTAGTCGTCATCGTTATCAGATCAGAAGGCAAAATACGACTAGTAGTCGTCAAAACGCAACTAGTCATCAAAACGCAACTAGTCATCATCAAAACGCAACTTGTCATCATCAAAACGCAACTAGTCATCATCAAAACGCAACTTGTCATCAAAACGCGATTTGACGCCAGATGGCGCCCATTGTACGAAAATCTAGGCCAAGTCACATGATCCACAGTGATCAAAATGGCGGACGTTATTGAAGCAGCATTATAATTCCTCGCTCGAACTCGAGAATTATCTCGAGTTCGAGATATTATTATATATATAATATCATTATTAGATTGTACGCGTAGAGATAATTCTCGAAATAATAAATAATTAAATAATTTATTAAATAATTTGGACATGTTATAAATTAAAAAAAAAAAACAAAAACACACACTTGTGAAGCACTGCTTTATTGTTGTACTCATTTCACAAGTTCCAGATATTATTATATATATAATATCATTATTAGATTGTACGCGTAGAGATAATTCTCGAGTTCGAGCGAGGAATATGATAATGCTGCTTCAATAACGTCCGCCATTTTGATCACTGTGGATCATGTGACTTGGCCTAGATTTTCGTACAATGGGCGCCATCTGGCGTCAAATCGCGTTTTGATGACAAGTTGCGTTTTGATGATGACTAGTTGCGTTTTGATGATGACTAGTTGCGTTTTGATGACTAGTTGCGTTTTGACGACTACTAGTCGTATTTTGCCTTCTGATCTGATAACGACGACGACAAATCGTGTTTTCATTTCGACTGATCTGATAACGATGACGACTAATCGTGTTTTGCATTTTTGTATAAACCGCCGCCCATAGGAGGGTACTTTGAATTGAGTAAAGGGCATCTGAAGAAAAAGTGAAGAGGGGTTTCAAGGGCACCACAGGTGCAGTGTGGTGTATCAATAGTAGTCCAGTTATGCCTAAACAATTCTGCTCTAAATAAACACCCGACCCTCGCTCTGTTAAGAATTTTTTCATGATTTCTGTTCAAGTTTAGTGTTGTTGTTGAAAGCGACCCAGCAGTGAGATGTTTTTTTATCGAGTTCTTGAAAGATGAGATTGAAGGTAAAGATTTAGTGGAGGAGGAGAGTTGATCCCATGAAGACATCAGAAAATAGTTAACTGAGGTACGGGGGTATTTAGGAGGAAGTTTAAAGTCTCTTTTGTTATTTTCTCGGGTTATGATTGGAAAAGGGTTTCTGAATGGGCGGAATATATCAGAAACATAGGAGGGGACCAAATTCGCCATGACTGAAAACATAATTTTTTGAGCATGCATTTTTCTTCTATCAAATAGAGAAATCCAATTTAGTTGTTCAAATATTTTGGAGGTACAAGAGCTAGGTAAGGCTCCCAGTACTATTTTGCCGGCTTGGTATTGAAGAGACGATAGTTTCGATAATTTCTTCTGGAGTGAGTTATGATAGAAGATGTCACAGTAATCAAATTGTGATTGGATAAAGGCATTATATATAACATTTAAATGTTTGGACCTAACTTTGCAGTATAGAGGTTTTAGTGCATTTACGGCCCGTTGAACCTTTTCGCAAACATGATCAGTATGATCATTAAAATTTAGTTTTGAATCAAGTACTAGTCCCAGGTGTTTGTGGCTCTTTGTCCTAGGTATCATGGTATTGTTTATATACAATTCAGGGTATGTACTATTATCATTTTCTTTGCCGAATATAATTTCGCGGCACTTTGCCGGTTTAAAATTGAGTTTCCATTTATTGGACCAATTTTCAATGGTACGTAGGTCACCTTGTAATATAGCATGTGAATCAACATCTCCCCGACGCGAGGGCATAAAGAGGGAAGTATCATCCGTATAGATGAAACAATCAGTAGAGAGTCCGTCAGGGAGGTCATTTACATATATGAGAAAAAGTAACGGGCCAAGTATGCTACCTTGGGGTACACTTGTATTTATGTAACCTCCCTTAGATAAATTAGACGATTTCCCACCAACACGTACTTTAACTCTTCTATTAGTCAAGTACGATGACAATAGTGCATGAAGTTTGCCGGTTAGACCGTAAGACTTGGGTTTAAGGAGAAGGAGTGAATGGGGAACTCTGTCGAATGCAGCCTCTATATCGAGAAAGACTCCTCTGGTGTCATAACCATTAATAGAATTACTCGTAATTAAATTATGAATCGCCAAGAGCTGGTGCTCTGTGCTATGACCCTTCAAAAAGCCGGATTGTTTAGGGTATAGGAGTTTGTTGTTCAGAATAAAGTTAATCACTCTATTATATATTATTCGCTCTAAAATCTTAGATATAATACTAAGTAAAGAAATTGGTCTATAGTTTAAAATAGATTTTTTATCATCTTTTTTAAAGATTGGGCAAATTTCGGCAATTTTCCAGATGTTGGGGAAGGTATTAGACTTTATATACTTATTCGTTTCACTTAATCGCATATAAATCATTTATTGTCTAATAACTCGCAACGAAAACACCAACCACCGTTTCCAATACAAATCATTTATTTCGTTAACCCTTGCTATGAGCTGTTGTTTGCTTGGCTGCGTTACAGAATGCGTACACACCACGCACTGACTGTCATTCACAAACTCTCCGACTATAACCATTTACAAACTTCTCTTATTTCCTCTACTTCTGCTATTTTCTTTTCAACCACCTTTTATATATTTCAATAAATTCTTTCGTTCCATATTTGAACTATTTCATTTTTATAGATATATTACCGAATGTGTAAATGCCCAGAATTTACTGTACCTCAGAAACCATTATTTTCTAATGTCTTATCCCAACTACTATCTCTTCTTTGTTACCAATTTTGTACATTTTACACTGATCTATGTTTTCTTCATTAATCATAATTATTTCTAAGCACATACCCTTTAATACTCCAATTAACTTATTACAACTGTTCCATTTTGTGCCTTCTCTGATGTATTACTTTATTGACCAAACTTCTATATCATTTAAAATATTCTTTGTTTTATATTTGCGATTTACTTGGACCTGACGCAGCAAGCTGAAAACAGCCTCGAATGAAATCTGCTCATCTCACATTTCCTTTTATACTATTGTGCAATGCACAATCTGCGCATGTCAAACTCCGCGCCCTATGAACTCATTTCCTCACCTGAATTGCTTCTCTAACACATTTTGCGTTGACTCGTTAAACGACAATAAATTCATGTATAATTGCGTTGAACAGAATATTTAGGGGCTTCACCACGGAGTTTTTGGTAAGTTTTATCATCTTGACGGTAATCAGGTCAGGGCCGTTAGCTTTAGATGGGTCTAAATCATCAATTGTCGATTTAATTTCACTAATAGTGGATTGTATCTGAGATAGGGAAGCATCAGTTCTTACAGGAAAGCGAATTTCGCCAACATTTGCTACAGAGTCCGAGTGGTACATTGATGAGAAATAGGACAAAAATTCATCAGCCTTTTCTTGATCAGTAGAAGCGACAGATCCATTTCTCGGGTTATTGAGAATAGGAATAGAAGACGATCGCTGTTTCCCAAAAATATTTTTCATTACGGTCCAATATGATTTACACTAAGATCTAATATACCAAAGATTCGACACTCGGCAATTCTTCAAAGGGTAATCCGATTAACTGTGGAAAGACGTTCGTACGGCGGAAGTAGTCAGTCGCGTTGTGTTCGTGCGGAGGTCGAGCTCTGTTGCATGTGGACGATTTCAAGGTAGGTAAAATACCGCTTTTAGTCTTGTAGTTTCTCTGAAAATGTATGTGCAGAAGGGAAAACTAACAAGGTTCACTTGTGTGTAAAATTTGCAATATTTTGGAGCAGATGTCATCGTGAAAAATTGCCTTCAATCCGTTGTTGCATTCTAATTAGCAATATGGCGACGAACAAGCGAGTCTGAATGCCTTGTTACCTAAGGTCTAACACGGGTAATTTGATTTTTTATACGTTGAATTTTATATTATTGATGACTGAATAACACGTTGGTTTTATTGGTTGATAATTTAATTTTAAACAGATTCGTTTTCTATGAAAATTTAAACAATAATTCGGGCAATAAAGCAAGATGGCGGTGCAGATCATAATCGCCGGGGTTCAAATGCAAAGCCGAACACGAAAGTGGATCTGTACAATGC
The DNA here is from genome assembly GCF_051362555.1 of Lingula anatina. NCBI lineage: Eukaryota > Metazoa > Brachiopoda > Lingulata > Lingulida > Lingulidae > Lingula > Lingula anatina. Next base: position 1,266,635 of record NW_028257603.1, read on the forward strand.
GTTGATAGTCTTACTATGTCCATCTAAACAAGTAGTGGACGGCCCTAGGGATAAACTTAGTTAAGATTTAGCTTGTTTTCTTAGAAATATTTATCGGTAAAGATGACGATAAAACAAGATGGCGGGGACTATCGTTATCGAAGGGCTTAAAATGCAAGGCCAAACACGAAAGTGGATCTGTACAATGCGTTGACAGTTAAACTGTGTCCATCTAAACAAGTAGTGGACGGCCCTAGGGATAAACTTAGTTAAGATTTAGCTTGTTTTCTTAGAAATATTTATCGGTAAAGATGACGATAAAACAAGATGGCGGGGACTATCGTTATCGAAGGGCTTAAAATGCAAGGCCAAACACGAAATTGGACCTGTACTTTGCGTTGACAGTTAAACTGTGTCCATCTAAACAAGTAGTGGAAGGCCTTAGGGATAAACTTAGATAAAATTAACGTAGTTTCTTAGAAATATTCATTGGTAAAGATGACAATAAAACAAGATGGCGGCGACTATCGTTATCAATGAGCAACAAACGATGGTATTTTTATCCGTGATTTATACCTAAGTAAAACAATGCGGTAAAATGTGTCTCACATCCTTATAATTATTATTTTTGTTTTGTTTTCAGATGCCATTAAATGGGTAAAGGCTCACAGGAGAAAAAATAAATAGAAAAATCTGGCAGCAAAAATCGGTAAGCTTTCTGGTCTATAACTAGAACTTAAGTTTATGGAGTTGAAAGTAAAATGTTTTATATACATGGGCACTATTATTCTGTCCCCGGCAACATTATTTCCAGTATAGAATACAAAGGCTACATGTAGGTGCTCTCACCACAGTGGACTTGCACAAATGACAAATAATAAGAGACTAGCACATGTCAACCTTTTTAACAGTAAAATATTATTTTATTTTCTCAGATTATTGTAATAATACAAGTGTTGCAGATGATTTAGTTGCACCACTGTCAAGTTTGCTAAGTGATTGTAAACAATCAGAAAGACACACTGATGTATTAAATAAGCAAAATGGTAAGCTGCCCGAAATTAAATATTTAATTTTTGCTCGATAGTTTTACAAGTGCACAAAGAGCTAGGTCAGTGTTGTCCGCACAGTGGACTTTAACATAACATGAGCAATTAACACGTCAGCATCTTTTTAACTGTGTGATAATATTTTTTCAGATATATGTTGCAATGGAAGTGATTCTGATGACGACGTACCTCTGTCAAGTTAACTCGGTGCTACTCAAGAACCTGACAGGCACATTGATATTTCAGCAAATGGACCACCTTGAAACTAGCCATATGTTGTTCTTCATGAAAAAACAAATATATCACTATAAATAGTCTCCCTTCTGTAAACTCTGAAGTTTAGTGTACTGTCAAGTCTAGGTTGGAATTGGTCAGTAGTGCTCTTAGCAATAGATAAATATTATCATCAAGTGCATAATTTTTATTGAATGAGATATTAATGTTGAAACAAGTCAAAATAGGGGGAAAAATGTTATAATTCTTTGTCATGTGAAACTAGTAGGCCTACTCCTAAATAAATCCTACCTATCTGTTGTGATTGTGTCACAGTCAGTGGTATCTAAAGGTGTTAACATTTTTATTTGCATTTCAATTTCTGTGCCTTATTAAATCTATAATAAAATGCTTATGAACAGAATATGACTTGTATTAAATTACTTTAACAGCCAGAAATGAATGATCAGTTTTAAATGCCGAATCTGATGAAATATTGATAATTTTTAGCAATCATCTTTTATTTAGTCATTTTTTAGTGAGATGGCAAACAAAATTGTTACACATATTATTCTTCCAATACATTCTGTGGAAGATGTTCAAAAGACTGATGTTTCAAAACTGATTTTGCAGAGTTAAAAAATATGTGCATGATTTTGAAGTCGCAAGGAAACTATATTGCATGTGTTCTTTATAAATATGAAAAAACGAGTTTACTTTTATTTGATTGTCAGTATAAAGATATGTCTTACCTTTCACTATTATTATGAAGTAGGTACCCAAATAAGTGTTTGTGAAAGTGAAATTAAAAACTGCTTTTTCTTAATGGATTTTTTCAGTCCTTTTTGTTTCACTGATTTGCTACGAGTATTCTGGTAAATTTCAATTAATTATGCTCTAAAAGAATGACCGCTGATAGTGACAAAGTTTTACAAACATGCATAATAGATCAAGTTTCTGTTTTGGTGTAGCTTCACCATTCAGTTTCTCCCAGTAGGTTAGCATGGCCTTATTGTCCAAAACAGCATCGAATATCACTATCAGTTACGTTGATGATCTCGTCACGTTTCCGGCTATATCTCCACGTTCAGTCAATTTCTATAAAATGGCAGCTGTTGTTACAGGTAGTGCGCTATTGGGTATTGCCTCTTCTGAATATAAAGTATTGAGACAACTACGAAATGTAAACAAACTGTACATCTTTAGCACTTTTTAATAAAAAAACTCCACGTGTGCCAGTGCTAATCCAATATGGCGGATCTACTTGACGACGATGTGGCGTCCTCGAGAATGCACGAGAAATCACGTTATTCGCTAAACACGGGTTAGGTACAATGGGGATTAAAATTAAGCCCGGCAATCAAAACTACTTAAGGGGAACAATAGAGCAATGTTTACCCGTACGAACGTCTGGTCAAAAGGAAAATGCCGCTGTCCAATCTTTCCGTTTATTAGATCTTAGTTTACAGTACTATCATCACCTTTATTGTCGAGGCTCTCTATTTTAGAATTAAGGAATGATTCTTTTGTTATAATTATTAATTCTTTAACTTTTATCGCCTGATTTTTGTAATTATTTTCATTCCTTTCTGAAGGTTTAATCCTCATTTTTTTATATAGTTTCTTTTTCTTATTTAACTCATGCTTGATTTGGTCATTAAACCATGGCTTGTCATTTGACCTGATCAGCCTCCTTTTATGGGGTATATGGCGTTTGTAAAAAGAGAGTAAAGAATCAGTAAAAGCTTCAGTTTTTACGTTCATATCATAATTATTTTTTAAAAATAAAGTTTCCCAGTCATATTCGCTTATGTCTTTGTCTAAAGCCACCAAATTAGCCTGATCGTACTTCCATATTGTTCTACATGTATATACAGGATCGTGTTTGGGTTGAGTAATACAAAGTTCAGTAACGAGGGTACTATGATCCGTTTGGCCAATGGGCGGGTCAACGAAGGCACTGTTAATTAAGTCGGGTCTGTTTGTCAGAGTCAAATCGATACAAGAAGCGGATTTTCCTTGTATCCTGGTAGGCTCGTGGATCAGTTGATCGAAGCCTTTTTCTAGAAACAAACTGCTCAAAAGCTTACCCGTGAGGTCTTCCTTACCTTTTCTGAACCAACTAAGAGAGTGAGCATTAAAGTCTCCATTAATAAAAATACCGTTTGAATTTAGTTGACATGCTTTTTCGAGACTCATTTTACATAAGTTCACAAACTTGTCTCTTTCGGTTGATGTTTGACTAGGCGACCTATAGAAGATGCCATATAAAAACCGCTTAAACTGTAACTGAAATTCAATCCAAATGCAGTTGAGATCGTCACTCTTTAACTCAGGACATTCTAACAACTTTGGCAAACAAGTTTATTTTTTTGAAGAGAGCACGATCGATCAGAACGTTTGTCAAAAAGTATCGAGTGGCTATAAAACGACACTAAATTCAAAGTCAGTAACTTTAACAGCTAGGACGATATTGACATTTTGATAAAATAATGTTTTTTTAAGAATGATAAAAATTTATGACACATTTTATGACCTTCCTGGAACACCGAAAAAATTAAAATTTTAACTCTGAATATTACATGCCGGCCTATGTGACTTATAGCAGGTACCGGGGTCTGATAGTTTTGACACCTGCCAATGTGTTTTTGATTTGATGATAATATCAAAACTGTCCACACTTGAAAATTTCAGTGTTGACTTATGATTAATGCATCAAAACTCTTTGAAATTTTTCAATCCAAAAGCTTGTGAACCAGTGAAGTTACTGAACTTTGTAAAAAGTTGATTTTGAATTCTAACACCCTGGAATATTTCTACATCTATATTCATCTAAAAGGCGAAACAATCCCCTGTGCCCCCTATTTAGGGCAACAGAAAATAAGCGTTGTTTTGTATCATTTTTCTTGAAATTTATCATTCTGCAAATAAACCAAAGATATAAATAAGACGAAACATCAGTAATAAAGTAAGTTACTTTATCCAATAAGATGTTAAGCAGGATCACAACAGCCTTAAACTTAAGAAATATATATATATATATATATATATATATATATATATATATATATACAGCAGGTGCATGTCGTATCTTTATTTGCCTAGCGAATACTCCCTCCACACGCACTTTTCCAGTACATTTCCACCAGCAGGAATAACTTTCGTTTGCTGTTATTTCGATTGATTCCGTAATGTAGTGTACTTGCGGCATCGCGTATCTGTCTTCAGCTTTATGTAACATTATGTATTGCCCCTTCTTCCTCAGGGATAAATATATCCACAAACAATATCTGCTGATATTATACGACAGTTAATCCACTTTATTCTTGTATCATTATATACACGTAAACAACTTAAAATAACGCATATTGACGTATGGTGTTGACTCAGTAATTTATTCGATCTTTCTTAAATATGTAATCTAAGAACTTGACACTTGCAGAAAATTATATCAAATTCAAGTATTTTTTTTTATAAAAAATGTCTTTCTTACCTCTACTACAAAGGTGCTGAATTGCATTATAGTCAAGAGTAGTTCCCCTTCAAAGTCGAGCTTTGACAACATTTCACAGTCAACATCAGTTCCATACATCAGTGTTTATGACCATAAAATGATGTCACTGATATGTTATATATGGCATTTTGATATTATTAAGTGATATATTTTTGATGCATTATATACGATATATTAATCTATTAATGATATATTATTTCAGCCTTTTCTTTTACAACAAATTTGTGAAAGTAGGCAAAAAAATGTTCCCCTAGTGGTCACAAGTTCGGTACAACAAGGACTTTCTTAGCTGACCTTGTCATCAGAGTCATTAAATACCAGTTAAATTCGTGAACAGTTTAACTTAAGCAACATCAGTGGTGCATTTAGAGGAAGGGGTCAGGGGCTCTCACCCCCCCTTCAGTTTCTGAAAAATATATCACACCAATATTCCCCTCTTGAAATTAGAATTTTGACCAGCCGGATAAAAGTTCTAAGCCGAACTAAAGGGCGCCGTTTATCCTCCGAAACACCAACAATTTTTCGGGGCCCTTGAGCAGGCCCCGAACCCCACGCCAAAGGGGTGATGGTTGGCTTCGCGTCCAAGGCCTGTTGTTCCGGAACCCCTTTAGATTACCCTGGATCCGCCCCTGAATATGCTATTCTTTCTAAATTTGATCTCATCTGTCACAAGTATCAACATATCTTTGCTCTCTACAGGGCCGTAGCCTCCGGGGGGGCAGGGGGGGCAGCTGCCCCCCCTGGGATTTGAGGCGCAAATATGGCAAAATGGCAAAATGAACCCACAATTTTTGACTTCTGATTGAGCAATAAATAACAGTTAAAATGCACCAGAATGCAGTATTATACATACAGTTTTTTAAAAATTTTCCACACCCACCCCACCCCCTCGGGGGCTTTGCCCCCTCGTGTCCGCTTACTGCCCCCCCTGGCATTTTGCTCAGGCTACGGCCCTGCTCTAGAATCTTATCTTGTTTCCCTGCTTGTTCCTCTATCACTAAATCATAACCATAAAGCCGATTGCTGAAGCAGCAGCATTGATCCTTGAACAAAAAATATATTAATACATTGACTGAAAAATAGAATTAATCAATGACACAAAATAAAAAAGAGCTGACAATAAATAAAGGAATGGAAAGGTGCACGGATGGAAGAAAAGACAAAAAAGACAAAAAAAAAAAAAAAAGACAAAAAAAGAAAGAAAGAAAAAAAAAACAAGCAAAGCTTGAGAGTAGCTCCGGCTCCGATGTGAAACACTTTATTCACAGAAATTTTTATGTGGACGATGGATTGAAGTCGACTGCTACTGCATCAGATGCCATAGAACTTCTGCGACGATCCAGACAGCTCTGCGAGAAGCGAGGAATTCGTCTTCACAAGGTCATATCGAACTCTAATGCAGTCATCCAATCAGTTCCACTTGGTGATCGAGCCCACGACTGTGATGTCATTGACATGAATGCAGACAAGTACTTACCTGAGAGAGCCCTTGGTGTTTAATGGTGTGTAGAAGTTGACCAGCTTCAGTTCCGAATACTACTCAAGGATAGGCCATTAACTCGACGTGGTGTATTGTCTACGATCAGCTCGATCTTTGACCCACTTGGATTTGTTGCTCCAGTTGTCATGGTCGGCAAGCGCATTCTACAGGAACTGTGTGCTGAGAATTTAGACTGGGACGACCCCATACCCGACAACCTTCGATCACGGTGGGAGCAATGGAGGCTTGGTTTTCGCTCATTGGAATCTATCAGTTTGAAACGCTGTTACAAGCCGCCTGAATTTGGTTCAGTGTCGATTGCTGAAATGCACCATTTCTGTGATGCCAGCGCAGGAGGCTACGGAGAGTGTTCGTATGTACGGCTCGTGAACGAAAGAGGACAAATACACTGTTTACTCATGGGTAAAAGCAGGGTAGCACCGCTTAAGGCCGTTTCCATTCCGAGACTCTTACCTCTGACAACCTAAATGACCCATGTTCCCTTGAGCCATTAACCCCCAACCACTTGTTAACCACCAAAACAAATGTTATTCTCCCGCCTCCTGGTGAATTCCAGAAAGCAGACATGTATTGTAGAAAACACTGGAGAAGGGTTCAGTATTTATGCAATCAGTTTTAGTTTAGATGGCGCAAAGAATATTTGCAAACCTTACAAGTGAGACAAAAATGGTTAAGGCCTAGACGCAATTTCTGTGTTGGAGATATTGTTTTGATTAAAGATGAGAATTTACCAAGAAATCTTTGGTCATTAGCAAGAGTTGAAAATGTTTATCCCAGTGATGATGAGCATGTCAGAAAAGTCAAAGTAGCAATGAGTACTCATGCATTAGATTCTGCTGGTCGAAGGTTAGATCCAATTGTGTTTTTAGACAGACCAATTCAGAAGTTGGTACTTTTAGTTCCAAGCACTGATAATAATTAATGATTTATTGCAGGGTTTAATCCCCGTCAAAGAGCCAATTGTTAACCTAAATGCATACGTTGCAAATTAAAAAAAACATTTTGCTGGATTAATAAATTAGAGTTTGATGGTATAGTAGTAAGGAATTCAGTTGTTACAAAGCATCATCATCATTTTATATGGATGTCATGCATGAACAAATTTAAATTGTAATTGCTATGTCTTAAGGACACACTGTACATACTTAATTGGTTATCTATATTTGATGTTTGTTTTTTGTTAAAGCATGTATCTATATTCATATCATCATTAGAACTTTTCAGATAATAGAACAGTTAACAGTTGTGGCGTCTTCTTTAGAAGATAAGGTAATGTTGGAGCACACAGTTAAAGGGTAAATGTTTGCTTAAATAATGTAGAAGTTGTAAAGCATTATTAATGTTTATTTCTATGGTATCCTAACGGTCAAAGGTCATTAAATGTTATTGTATATCAATGATATCATATGGTATATGATTATTAATTATATTTACGGTTTTTCATACTTTATAAACAGTTTATTAATTATATTTACGGTTTATTATAATTTATATACGGTTACAAATACGGTTAAGGGTAAAGATATCTCTGGTATATAAAATCATTAGTGATTTAGTAAATGGATTCCATGGTGTAAGGTTATTAGTGCTTGTCAATTCAATTTGATTTAAAACGCCACTAATATAATGTATGTTTAAGTAATATTAATGTAAAAAAATAGTTATTTTTTGGGGAGCCATGTAACTGCAACACGTGGAGCAGTGATTAGTGCGAGTAGTCAGTGAGATGTGTTCGTGTCACGTGACACTCGGGTATATAGTTGAGATCCCGCCCTTACATTTTCAGTTTCAGCAACACGGGTCTCCGGGATCATATAGTTTTATGTTTTCATTAGTTTTCATCAGTTTTCATCAGTTTATTCAGCGAAATACAATCTATTCAAACCAAGAACGCTTTTTGAGTTTTTAACGGTACGGTCACGGCAACACTCCAAGTTAAAACATATTTCAAAAAGAAAGGAAACGCCAGAAAATTTCGCTTTTCTATTTCACCGACTTGGTCCTACAGGGTGTACATTGAGCTGTTTCCTTCAATATTCCTTTATAGGGAAGACATTTCAGAATAGACGCCAGCACGAAAAGTGATCCGAAGTTAATTTGACAGTTCCGAGAAGTGAATAGCAACCGTCAAAAGAGTTATATACTGAAGCCAGGCTAATCAACGTTGTGAAAGCCTGACACGAAGTTGACGTATGTATGCTTAGTCCCAGATGAGCTGGGAAAGGCAAAATAATTTCATTTTTTTCTTTTTGTATTAACGCTTTTTGCAAATACCTCAATATGTCCAGTAACCATATACTCTGACTTCACAATATATACTTGCTTTGACTGCATAATTTGACCTAACAATAGGGCCTATATTGTGTTATTATAATATTAAGCATACAATCACTATTTTGAAAATGAGTTTTTTATCAGAACAGATAGCATGGCTGCATAAAAGAACATAGGTAGGCCTCTGTCTAAAATTATAAATAACTACAAAGAAAATGAGTAATATAGACGAAAATTAATAACATGAGTAGACTACACTGAAATCGTAAACATACAGATGAAACTTTTTTTTTATTTTTGATGTTTTTTTTTTTCGGTTTTATATAAAGTATTTTTTTTTTCCGATTGAGGTCGGACGTTTAAGCCATATATGCTACAACAAAATGAATGGTAACACTGAAGTCAACATGTCTGTTCTTATCAACATTTATTATTATGCCTCTCACTATCATTTTTTAGATATAATTAAAATACAAGGGCAGAACCGACCCAGGATTTTATCAGATATAATCAACAAAAAACCCCACTGACGCCATCAACTAATTGATTATACTGGTGTAATAAACCAGTAGTTTACTGACGTAATGTGTTGGCTCTCTGGAATCATGACTTGTTCTCCTTCTTGTTTTTATGTTTGTGATACACGTATCCTGCACCAGCGACCGCTGCAGCGCCAGTCAAACAAGCAGCTGCCCCTAGCCAAAAATTATCCGCCTGAAAAATCAAATGAATCAATTAAACAAAATAATTGATTAAACAAATGAATGGATTAAATGAAAATAATTAAGATGTTACACATGAAATGAAAAAAAAATAAATAAATAATGTAGTTTTTTATCAAACAAATAAATGATCTGTTTGAATATTTTTCCAGTCAAAAATTTAAAACAAACTTCACAATTACAATTAAACTTAATGTAACATTTACAAACTGCTCTAGATGTGACAGCAAAAATGTTCATTGCATTAGATGATATGTGACAGTGAGATATCTTTATTTTTTTAGATGCGACTGTGATCACATCATTAGTTATGACAGCAGAATTGAATGATGTACTGCATGCCAGAACTCTCTGACTCTCTGAGTGCACATAAAGAACAGAAAACAAAAGCTGACAATAGATGAACGGAGAGGTATATATATATATATATACCTGTTCACTCCATTCTACACCATATCTACACCAGGATGCAAAATGTTCGCAATTTTTCCAGAGGACATTGTATCCATAATCTCCCAGCTTTGACAGAGCCCTCTCCACGATCTCATCACATCTCGCAGGTCTGAAACAAGAGAATTTGGGTGTGAGATGAATTATCTGCTCACTTTAATATGGTCATAATTACATCTCAAACATTTTAGTTAGCATTGAGGAAAACATTATTTTTTCCCAAAAAAGTATTATGACTTATGAACAGTAAATAATTGAGCTGTCTTGAAAGAAAAGAAAAACATGAATAGTTCTATTATATCACCTTTTTATATTTACCAGTGGTCATCTAACATGTCTGTATTGGCATGGATGTGTTAATGCATTGCAGTAGGGGCCTATCTTAACACCATTTACTTTTTTAAACATCAGTTTTCTAGTTGCACATCTTCACAAATTAAACAAAAAATGAATGAATAAATGAATAAATATTTTATCAACATAATAATATCTACTAGTATTCTATCTACCACAAACATTTACCTGTGTTTGCGGTCTTTTCCATTGTTTTTGAATGCCTTACTCTCCCCCGCCACATCCCAGAAGGGAGAGATTAGAACAAAAGCCTTCTTTAATTGTACACCACAGGGGCTGCAGAACTTCCCTGGGTCACCTTTGCCATCTTTAATTCCATCATTTTCTCCAGTAATGTGAACCACTTGCTCATCACCTGAATGTAAATAGTAAAATTTTCTATCATTTAAGTTAATTTAAAATCTTTACTTTAAACCGTTCTATTTTGTGGTGTTGTAAATCTTTCCTTCTGACTCTTACGTGGTGTGTGAACTCCTGCAGTTGATTCACTACATTTACTGTGGACGTTATGTTTCAGTTCATTTAAAACGTTTATTTTAGCTTCAGTCAGAGTCTACATGTAGGCCTACAATATTTGCACATTGCGTTAAATGACTTTTTAGTTAATGGCAACAAAATCTGGTGTCATTTTATCAGGAGTACAACCCCCAACTCACCTATATAAACAGCCCAGTGAGAGTACATCGGCCTGTGAAACTCTATCATGTCTCCCGGCTCAAGGGAATCTAACACTGTCTGGTTATGGCGTCGCACAACTGCCATATTTCAACTATCCTAGGTAATTGTAGCAACAGCTTCTGATCCAAAATTTTCTATCAGTCAGCTAGAGGCTACGGAGAACGGTCTCGCGTACTCCTCGTTACTAACGATGTACTACGATTCGGAAAGATATATATACCCTTTGATATCAATATCATGAAAGCAGCGGGAAATCTCACAGCTGCTGGAAGAACCATAATTTGATAAGCAGTTCGAGTACCCGACTTCAACACTCGTAATTGTCTCGTTGTTACCTTGGATATTTAACGACTGGTCAGGGGCCGGTTTCACAAAGCAGTAGTTAGTTAGCGATTGGTAGTTAGCCTCTCGCTAGTTATAGTGCCGTTTCACGAAGCAGTCGCTAGTTCTCTCGCTCGTTATTGTCTCGTTGTTGCCTTGGATATTTAACGACTGGTCAGACCAGTCGCTAACTCTAGAGTTTCATCGTACGCATGCGTAATGAGTGAAATAAAAAGGTTGCTTAGTTACCGTTGTCTGTCGTCTTTGTATCCAATATGGCGGCTACCTTTCTTGCTATCCGTACCGCCAGACGGCAACGTAGACTACGACGTTTTCATGAAAGGCAGAATCTATTAGAATATACACACGATGATGCAATTTACGAGAGTTTGTGCCTAGCTGTGACAAAAAGAGCGGCAAAAAGGTGGTGCAGATTCTTTACGACGACCTCAAAGCAGACGTTCTTATGCATTTCCAGCCACCAAAAATTGGAGAGTTAGTGCTTTCGTGACACTTTTACGCAAGAATTCCACTTCCGGCAGACGGTTTCGAGATTACGGTGAGTAACGAGAGAACTAACGCCCGAACTTTACGACTGAACTTAGCGATAAGTTAACTACTGCTTCGTGAAACACTCCTCGAAAATCGCTAAGTTTGCTCGTTAGCGAGGTAGTTTAGTAGTGAGTGGGTAGTTAATTGTTCTAACTAACTACTGCTTCGTGAAACCGGCCCCAAATTTTTTGTCGATCAGCTTAGAGGTTACGGAGAACGGTCTCACTTTCTTCCCGTTACTAACGATGTCCTTCAATTCAGGAAGTTATATACCCCTTGATAACAATATTCATGAAAGCAGCGGGAAATCTCACAGCTGCTGGGTAAACCCTAATTTGATAGGTAGCCTAGTTCGCGTTCACTACAACGTAGGTCAGCCATCTTGGAATTTCCCGGACTATTATAAGCTCTGACGTCATCGGTAATTTTTGCCTGTAATTCGAAACCAGATCATAGGCATACTTTGAATTATAAAGCTATTGTTCATTACTTTTATTCAGTGACTTATTTTGCGCCGACTTATTAGAATTGATTTGACATAGTAAATGAAAAAAAATCGAAAACGGGGAACGAAAAGAATAAATGATAAACGTTTTAAACCCCAATATAGAGGTGCATTTCATATGCTGAAGTGTCAAAAATGAATGTTCCCCAGAAAAAAAATCGCAGAATGTTTCATCTTACCCAAGCAGTTGGTGCAATAGAGAGACTAAATTAAACTTGAGGGGAGACTTGGAATATGGAACGCCATTCACGCAAAAAATGCAGACGTCAATTCAACAATCTATCGGCACTATTTATCAGTCAAAACCTACTTTAACTCTCTAAACTTAATTCTACTAAATTAGTTTTGGCCATTTTAATCATTCGTCAAAATCTAACAATCAATAAACGATTTAAAAGTCAGTTACCGCAACTCAACAATCAGTTACCGCAACTCAACAATCAGTTACAGCAACCCAACAATCAGTTACTGCAAACGGTCATTCGCGGACTTAACACCAGATGGCGCGCGCGCACCGTCAGCGATATGAAACGTCCTTGACCTTTTCCATGTTTTCAATTCCGCATAGCACGAACAATACGTGGTGCCTCGATTTGAAACCATACAGCTTTTGTGTTTTTAATCTCCAAATATTTAAAAAAATCAATAAAGCTAATAAATAGGCCATCGACAAGAACCTATTATATCGTATCTTTTATATTGGTTATTATTACATATAACAATAATAAACGAGTCGCCTTTTGATGTACGCTTGGCTATAACCTCTATTAAAAAATATCCATTTTTATGAGATTCGTATTGTTTGGTTCCATTGCCTCGCTTTCAAAAATTAGAACAGGCGCTCCAAAATAATAAGACGAAGTTGAAATTTTTATATTGGCCGAGTTCGTCCCCGACTAGAATAAGGTTACATGCCTATACGTCCCCGCACCGATACTCCCCTGCATCGATACTCCCCCGCACCGATACTCCCCCGCTTCTTTACATCCCCGCACCGATACTTCCCCCCACTGATACTCCCGCGTACCAATACTGCGCAAAAACACTACTCCCCCAAAGCAAAGATTCCCTTGGCTTTGTAAACACAATTCGTGATTCAAAACCCTTATTATAATGCTTTTTTTTTCAAGATGCACCACCCTCTTGGGACCCAAAATTGACACATTTTATTCGAAATATATTGGGGAAAATAAAGAACGTTAGACGAAGTCGATTTCAGACTTTGTGTGCAGCTTGACAGTACGTAGGCCTACAGCTCTGCCTTGTGATTTTGAGAAATGTTTTTGCAAAATTAATATTGTTCTCCTACTGTAGTTACCGTATATATATTATACGCCCTTTTATTTATTTACTTAAGGCAAAGTTAGTTTTAATCTAAGATAACGCAGCTATGTCTTTTCTTCAGGCAACGATGATTTTGTAAAATAATTAAGTAATAAAAAAGCAGTGCTAAAGCGCTTCGTTTTCTGTCTTCTTCCTCCAACCCTTCTTTTCTGCTCTTTAAGCTTCTTTCCCTTGTCTTTTGGGGGCATATTAGAATCTGAATTGAGCAAAATTCAAAATTTTTGAAAATTGTTGGACAACGAAATTAAAGAGACACGAGCATGCGTCGTGAGCGCACCTTTCATTCTCGCAGTCCCGCCTTGTTTTCGACTTACTTTGTCATAGATGTGAGGGCGTGCGCCGTACTCAACACGCAAAGGGCACTTTCTCTTTCATTGCTTGCGACGTGCATCTTGGACCACATAAGTCTCACTTGCAAACTCCTTGCGAAGGGAGCAAGTTACGCTTGCGGCCTCGCTGTTCGAAGATTATTTGTAGAATCTATTGGAAATGTTCAGTATCCTCCGTACGTGCTTACATACGTGCGAACTCGAAATTTCGCATAAAAGCCTTGCGTGGCACATGAGATTCTCCGCAAAATTTGGACTCAAACGGGTCGAAAGAGCCCGTGCGGCCGGTTGTGACCGAGACTAATGTGTTGTCGCCCAAGATTTTTGCGGCTTCTTTTGTACAATACCCTTATTTTCATATTGTATGTCGTGTAAATTTAATCTAGACGTTTTTGGTTACTTAATGAATGAATTGCATGGATGATGGATCAATATATAGAGAGATGGATGGATGGAGAGACCGGTAGATAAAGAGAAAATCAGGTTGCCTAAAGCATCAAAATCTAAAACTGCTGGGCAGACAGAGATATAGGACACGGGGTACAGATTTGGTTTCAAATCTTTTCGGCTTGCAGGTTATACTTTTTTATACTCCGATTAACCCTAACCTCTACTTTTCATATGGGAGACTAACCCTAGCACACGAACGATACGTGGTGCCTCGATATGAAACCAGACAACTTTTGGGTTTTTAATCTCCAAAAACTAAAAAAAAAACAATTAAGCTAATTAATAGGCCAACGCTAAGAACGTATTATATTGTTTGTTTTATATTAATTATTATTAAAGATCATAATAATAAACAAGTCGCATTTCGATGTACTCCATGCTATGATCTTTATTTAAAAATAGCAATTTTTACGAGATTACAAATTGTATCGTATTGTTTGGGCCCATTGTCTCGCTTCCAATAATTAGAACAGGCGCTCCAAAATCGTAAGACGAAGTTAAAACTTTTACATTGACCGAGTTCGCCCCCTGTTTAGAATATGCTCGCAGCATTATCTGCAGTTAACCTTTTTACGATTTTCAGTGTATTTTGCAATATAATTTTCAATCTGCCCGATGAAAAATTTTATTAATCAAGAGTGGGGGAGGGGTGGAAAATCCCCTTGGGACCACATATAACACTATAAATGAGAAGGGAATTCCCCTTACAATGAAGACAAAATAAATGTTAATCTAAGGAAAGTCCGATGGATTTGCTTTTTAATAAATACAATCAACAGAATATTTCTAATATAACCTCTCAAAACAACACCAGAAAGCAAATTAAATCAAATCAACCAGACGGTAAACACCGGAAGGCTTTGTCAATTTCACCATTTGTTTATTTCAAACAGAGTACTTTTCGCGCATGCGCAGTAGTTTGAATCCTGTGCTCCCTAACCTTTACCATGCCTTTACTTACATGTATGATATGTTACACCGTCACACAAGCCTGTGTGTTTTCTGACAGATGCCCGTGTCTGGCAGTTTTGACACCTGACAATGTGTTTTTATTTAATGATAATATTAAAACTGTTTCACTATAACCCTTCAGATCTTCAGGGCTGACCTATGACAATGTGTGAAAAATCTTTGCAAAATTGTATACGTAATTCAGTAGCTTGTGAACCGTTGAAGTTATTGAACTTTGAAATTGATATCCATTTTTTTAGCCACCCGATAGAAATCCTTTTGGTCAATAGCGTAGGGCATAAACCGATATTTAAATAGGCAATATTTATATTAATATAAATATTCCCATTGCCCCATTTCCTAATAAAGTACGACTGTAAGAAGACATTATATTGTTGTTTGACAAGTTGTGAAGTGTCTTTGAAATTTTAAATGAATAGAAATGCATTCAGTGCCTTATACATTTAACGACATCTAAATATATATTGATATCGGTATCGCAGTAAGCCTGGCAAAGTTTTATTAGTATAATGAAAGTTGATTTTTAATGCTAAGAGCTTGGAAGATCCCCCTATCCATAGTCATCTAAGAGACGAAAGAATGCCTTGTGTTCCATTTTCTAGAAGCACATTTATCAATGCAAAATTGTAAAACGGAAAACAAGTGCCGATTTGTGAGGTGGCCATTTTTCTGGTAGAAAATACTATAGTAGATGGGTGAGTTTGTGTGTGTGTGTGTGTGGGTCTTCCCCCATGATACCTCGATTTCGTCGGCGATTCAGAATATATGATCATAATTTATAAAACAACATAAATTGCACATTTAAGCTGTCTGGAAAGTGCTGCCCTTGGCGTCATATGAGTCACCTTGGATACTAAGGCCGACATGTACAACAGACTGCACACAGTTCGTTTTCTTAAAATCTGAAAATCTCGAAACTCGAAAAAAATCTTAAAAAACGATTTTTTTCTTGAGTATTGATGGGAAATAATTAATGAGTTTTGGCTTATTCGAATAATTGCAGGAGTCAAACAAGTTTTACAGGCTCAAGGTGTTAAAGTAAGTCAAGTGCTGTAAGATCATAACACACTACTCGGTGGAGTAAGCAGCAAATGTCTTTATTTATCATAAGAACGTTAAGCTATTCAGTAGTGCGAGATTCAACACGTGATGGTAACCGGCAAGATTTCAGTACCCTTCTTAGTTCTCTACGATATTTGGGCGCGCTGATGCAGTAGAGCCAAAAATTCACAGCGTGGTTGGCGTAAAACAAGAAAATGGCAATTGTGAAAACCCACTGATGAACACGACCGTACTTCCACAAATCTAGCACCCTCGTTTGTAAAAGATTATATGGCGTAACGAGGGCAACGTAGGAAAAAGTCACCACGAGTAACATTCTTTGCACTTGTTTTTGGCTTTTTTTCCGGACTTCATATTGGCTTGTATTGGCGTTTTGGGGGATGCCAGTTTCTGAGATACCCGTGTCATCATGGTCGGTGGAGCTGCTCGTGCCTGTCATTGTGTCCTGGGTTACGCTCACGTGATTGATTCTCAGCGCAGTAGACGACGCGTGCGCATGGCGTTTGGTAGCCTTTCTGGTCTCGTAAATTATCGCGATATTTATAACTGGTAGTGAGATCAGGGGTATGATCCAGTACAAAGTAGCCCCAAGCCAGGAATGGATGTTTGCAAAGTATGCAACGTCCTTTCCCATCCTCTGCGCAGCGCGAGAATCATAATGTAAGAAATTCCAGCAAATATGTCTTTCGCATCCGGGCATTTCTTCAAAAGCCAAACCAGTCAGAATTATAGGAGAGTTAATGATAATTACGGCCAGAGCCACCGAGCACAGGACAATGCGCGTGTTTCGCACCGTACACAAAGACTGTGCTTTGAAGGGGAATTTAATCTTCACATACCGCTCCGCGCTCATAATTGTCAAGAACAGCCCGCTCATTTCCGGAGTACAATACAGAATAAACATGGTCAATTTGCATGTGGCTGCTCCATGGGATATTACATTAATTCCAATATCGTGCTCAAAAAGGAACATGTATCCATCCAGCAGCACTAGAGTGTCAGTGACGGCCACGGCGGTCATGTACAAACACGTTGTGTTGCGCCGCAGAGACTTGCGGTGGAAGACGGCTACGGATAACATGTTACACACGATTCCAATGCTGTATACCATGACCCTGATAACCGCCCGGAAATGTATGAAGTCCTCGCTTGAGTCATCGAGGTACTGAGGAGAACTGCAGTTGGGAGCTGAATCATTGCCATTGTTTGTCATATTCTGACTTTGAAGTGTTTTGTCGAGGACTTGATTCAACCGCGTGGCTCCGGAAATGTTGACAGCGTGGCCGCCATTTGTAGCAGATCTTTTTGTCTTTTCAAACAAGGGTATTATTCCCAGTCGAGTTTGTTCCGCGTGACGCACAATTAAGGGTTTAAAACTGAGAACTGCTTTTGCACCAGTTGTCTCAACGCAATCCCCTACTTGTTGGAAGATAAAAATGCACACCAATGCGCATGCCCGACTTAGTCCAAGTCTGGTCATTGTTGTGATGCAGACATTAATTAGTAGCGACCTTGCATAATTGGATGGAAATGCAGATTTTACAACTCTCGATTTACAGCTTGACGTTTGTAAACCTGTGGAAAGAATAATAAAAATACATTGAACTACGAGTATTGTGTAAGTATGAACTGCAAAAAGTTGGTGTGTATGCATGTGTGTACACTGTATGCATATTTTCGTGATTGGCGTGGATGCTTGAGCGATATCAGGATATCATTCGAAACTGTAAGTAAACTGCTCGGGGTTGCAGATGACTTGCAGCTACTTCATTAATATACATTCACATATATGCACAAGACAACATGAATTGACATTTTAAAATATTTTTAAGAAGAGTCCAGTCTGAAACTTATACAAAATATTACCCAAAAACCCGCAATTATTCTACTTTATTTAAACTTTTTGATTTTCGTTAAGATGCTGTTCTTTAATAATGGCCAACTCAACCATGTAAGAATGGGCTACTTTTTCTTTTTGACTTTGCGCTTTCGGGTTTTTTTCGATTTCTGATAAGACGTTCGATAATAAATTACTCGACCCAGTTCGGCAATAAACTTACTTTAACCTACATAGAGTTAATGCAGATAAGGCAGTAAATCTGTGTTCATTTTCCCTAATAGTTTCCCTGACAGTGGTCCGTATCCATCTCACATGGGACGGTTCCTGTGGCTCTATCACTTTTCAAACCCACTCTCCACTGACCCCACTATACGACTATACCCTACCTTTGGTTCCTGAGTTCGGTATTGCCAGCTCGATCTTGATTTCTTATGTGACCCACATCAGCAATAGTCCATAAAGTGTACCCGTGTAAATAGGAAGGGTATTGTGGACAAGCTAGCTTTATAATGCCATATGTCACTCAGGGTAGCTATACCCACTTCTAGTAAACTCTGGCAATAAAAAAAACTCCCCACCTGTTCTTACAAGCAGCTTTTTCACGTTTTCGTGGTCACGGAAAGGCCTGTCTCACAAATAGGGGGGTATCCTACAGAAAACCACCTTTTAACCCTGGTTTGACCATCATAAACATGCGTTAGTGTTGAATCACCATGCAGTAGCGAAAGTTACTGTAGACGTTTAGCGACTGCTTAGCTGTGAGATGAAACAGGACGCACAGCGTCACGTCTTCTTTAGAGCTTCATATTTGCTTAGTGATATATGTATGTAAGTGATAACGGCCTGATGAAGTCTCTTAATATTACGTGGTAGAGGAGAGAAGTGGAGGACGCGGGGACGACCGATGAATGTACGGCAGCAAACGCTGAAGTATGTATCATGCTGTGTAAATACGATACTTTCATAGTATCCGCTGTACTTGTACGTTGCTGAGATATATATGAAAAACTTCGATCGCTTTATCTCCCCACTTTCTCCTTGTCGCTGCCCGTCTGTTCACTGTGTGAGTGTGTGTGTGTGAAGAGAGAGAGAGAGAGAGAGAGAGAGAGAGAGAGACAGAGAGAGAGAGAGAGAGAGAACAAATATACTCACCTCTTTTGGATTTCTGTTAAAAAAGTCCGAATTGACATCGAAATCACACAATCTGCATGTATAGCATGAAAAGCATTTAAGATGTCAACCTACGCACAAGGATGTTGAAACCAGCCGAGTCATTTAAAGATCATTTTAACGTTATTTTTGCTTCGACGTCAGATTTTCCTGTTTTGTTTTTTCTTTTCCTTTTATTCAAGCCAGCACCACAACGATTTAATAATGCGCCCCCACAAAACCACATATGACGTTAACACCGATAATCGTACTGAGAGCTGAAAGCTTGCAATGAAAACTAAATTATTTTATAAAAAATAGGCAATATGCTTTGCATAAACCTTAAAGTTTAAATATTTATCGCTTGATGTTGTCTGAAAATATTGTGTTGTGAGTGAATAATATTCAGAATATTTTATGGACATAATAATAAATATATAAATAACGTACTGTATGAATTACTGCAATAATAATAATAATAATAATAATAATAATAATAATAATAATAATAAGTCTCCGATAATATTTGAATACAGCGTAAGTATTATATTTTGTAACGGAAAAAATGATAAATACCCTGAAACTTAACTAGGTCAGCCAATGATTTTATTTTTTCACTTCTCTTCAAATGTGCCAGAGACTAAACCTTACACGGAAACAAAAAGTGTGCTATTTATAATAATTAGGTCAGAATACTTTCAAATGAGTTACTTGATGTTTCTTGTGAATAAACACCACAGAACCCTACAGATCACTAGTATCCCATCCTCGTTTTATGGAAATGGTAATAATATGTAAATAATAATATTAAACCTAATATCCATTAAAAGTTAAAGCTGTCTCTACATAAAACAATGTATATAAACACAATTACCAATAAACAGTATGTGAAATATATATATATAGGCATATATATATATATATATATATATATATATATATATATATATATATATAGAGAGAGAGAGAGAGAGAGAGAGAGAGAGAGAGAGAGATCACCTTAATAGACTAGGACATAATGCGGTAGAGGTGATACTTTACGGTCTGTGGGACAGGTTGAAGTTTCTGAGACTTGGCTGCGCTCGTTGAGACATCCAGAAATCCTGTACTGTTTTAATTGCAAACCAAAGTGTTCAACATATAACACTTACACGTACCCAACAATTTATCCATTTGAAGCTCGCTCGATTGAAGGCCTATTTGTCCGACTGCCTCAATACTACTCACGATAAGCGAATTAATGAATGTTAAACCTTAAGTATCACAATACAACATTTACAGCAGGCCCAGTGCGCGTCACTCAAAAGTATATCTATCTTCCATACGCTGTAAAAAAATCTAGTTTATACTCTCTTACTACTAGGCCAGTTGCAATCAGTGCACAACTATTAAGTATGTCACTAGGCCAGTTGCAATCAGTGCACAACTATTAAGTATGTCACCATGTCTGCTATTGTACATAGATATCGCGCCACATTGCTGATTTAAAAGATGACTTTGAAGTCTCCTTGAACACTGAAAACCCAGGTGTATATGTCACCAGAGACATTATATCTATAAGGCGACTGCCACCAAGAGAAATATAGCTGGAGAGAAGAGAGGTAAGCCTTAGTACTAATTTGTTGTTATATAATAATGGGAATATAATTTGCCTGTTAGCGAACTGTGTCCCTGTAGGGTGGTAAAACATAACAAAACACAATAAGCATAAAACTGTTTGTTCTCGAGTTCGAGTTGTGGCACTTGCTCGTCACGTACATGTACCTACCCTGTGGTGCTTCGGTTACAACCGTATTTTAGATTTTATATCCCATTTCAAATTTCAGTTTATTCCATTATTCACTTTACATATGAAAGACGTGTTTAATTACATATTTATTCATATAGTGTTATTTTCACTCCGTCTTTCTATTTTCAGTTTATTTTTAATCATTTACTTTGTGTTTTCATTCCTACTGCACTCATTTCCATCTTGGCGATAAAAAACTATTGTCACGTACACCCAATAGAGAGGCTTACGGTGTCCTCCTCAAGTAATGAAGACTTTTCATAACTTTTCTTTATTAAGCACCAAAGTGCATACCTTATACTACGTGTATCTAAATATAGCTAGATGATATGTATTTACCTCCAAACCAACTCTTTGTCTTTTATTTCTCTTCTTTAAGGTAATGGTCCTAGAAACCATGTCTTTGTCCAAAATCCTAACGGAAGATTACCTAACGTGCAGCATATGCCTTGAAAGGTTCAAAGACACCAAGGTCCTCGGCTGTACACATACGTTTTGCCAGCACTGCCTCCAAGACCGTTTAGACAGAAATTTCTGAGGTCAGCCTGGCTTCCTTTGTCCTCTCTGTAGACGTCAGTGTGACCTCCCTAGGGGCGGTGTAAATTGTTTGCAAACAAATCAACTTCTGGTCAGCATATTACACACACTTGGACAAATAGATCAAGCTAAAGCTGCCAAGAAATGCGAGGTATGTTTCCTGAAAAACACCCACAATTCGCACCCTGAGCTTCAGAGATAACTTGACACTAACCTCTTCACTATAGCCTATCTTCATCGTGTCAAGTTACCTCTGACCACATTCGATTGCCTCCGCCGCCCGCCAATCAAATTTAAAGCCCGCACTCAATGACTCATTGAACGATCTAGCCAATGAACGCGAACGAGTCAAAGCGCGCTTTGTTCAAATCCGGACCAATCAAAGATAAGCCTGAATATCAGGGACTTGCCGTAACCTGTGGGCAGCACGCAAAATACATCATCCCTCAGTAGATAATTATGCAGGGCATCAAACTGCTCTGGTTTCAATTCCGATATACTCCATGCTTTCTTTGTGTACGGTTATGCACTCGGAACTACTCGGATGTCTCCGCACTCGACAATGACTATGTTGTTAGTATGGAGCTTGCGGAATCAGCCGAGGATTGCCGATTGACGGTCAACCAATCAGCGTTTTCACCAAACTTTGGTGAAAAATTTTGAAACATGGATTCGATTGGCTTATATAAACTAGGTCAAACTATTTTCGTCAGAGGTAACTTGACACGATGAAGATAGGCTATAGTGAAGAGGTTAGTGTCAAGTTATCTCTGAAGCTCAGGGTGACAATTCGCCGACGGCAACGAAACGCTGTTTGGACTGCGAGGAAAGTATGTGTGGAGATTGTTCTTCGGAACATGTGCTTCATAAGTTAAATCGTGACCACAAACTGTTTCCTGTCGACCAGTTTGACAGCGACGAATACGTGACAGAGCTGCGTGCCCGACAAAACATCCTTTGTGACCACAACAACAAGGACCCCGTAGAAATCTTCTGTCCAAGGAGTAAAAAGTTCATATGTGTCGGTTGTATGGTTTTAGACCACAAGGATCATGATTGCCTAAGAATCAATATTGCTGCCGACAAACGCAAGGAAAAACTAAAACTCCACGTGAAACCCATCGAGAAGAAAAGTATACTCTGCGATCAGTTTAAAACCGCTGCTGAAGACAAGAAAGCTTCAGTAGAAAAGGGAAGAAAGAAGGCAAAGAATCAAGTTAACAAGCAGTTACAGCTAGTTATGAAGATGGTCCGTCAACGTGCTGATGATCTTCTGGAAGAAAAAGATGCCAAGTCGAACGCCATACTGGAAGTTTTAGATGGTTTAATTGCAACTGCTACCGCCACCCAAAACCAACTGGACGACGTTGTAGACCTCGCGAGAAAGCTCATAAACCACGGGAACGATACGGACCACGTGAGAATATTCTACAGTGAGTCGCCACATGCAGTAGCGGTCAACAGCCAGAGTCACTATGTAGTGGTCGGTGACCGTAGTCTGGCTGTGCACCACAAGGAGGGCGAGGTCCTGCAGACGACACCAGACCCAGCAGGGGGTAAATATTGTAAAAACGTCCACTGTAACGCGAATGATGACATCATCGTCACAGATCCAGGAAATGATAACATCCGTGTATACGATCCGACTCTCCAGCTTAAATACAGACATGGTACCAAGGGTGATGGGGACGGACAGGTGAGCCTTCCAGGCGGCACGTGCTGCTTGGATAATGGAGACATAATTATTACGGAATTCGGCGACCAACGTCTGCACCTGATGTCACCGGATGGAAAATTCAAGAAGTTTCTTGCAAACAAAAAAATTAGACTATTCAAGCCAGAAGATGTTGTAGTTAATTGTCTCGGACAACTGATAGTTGGGGAACAGACAGGCAAGATTAAAGTCTTCCAATTATGATAAATTATACCAAAGTTATCAATTGACTACGGACATATTACGTTTGTTAGTTTGTTTAAAAAAATGCATATACAATAACTCAGCAGAACCCTTGAAGTTCTCATCTCTCTTGAATCATGAATGTTTACTTTCAATTAAGATTCCTCGCCACATTGGTTGTTTATAAAAAGGAGAATTCTTAGCTGTGACTAAACAGTTACATCGCAGAATTTAAGTATATATTGTTATACTGCAAACATTTACTGTACATAGCGCCATTATAATGGGAAATCCTGGTTTAAAAAATGATACTGTTCTATCACAGAATAGGAAATTACTGTGTGTATTTTCCTGGTTATACTGGAAAACCTTAACTGAAAAGAAAAATACGCACATAAAACCAATTACAAAGAAGATAACCAGTCATAAGATTCCCTAAAACATGTTATGCGTTTTAACTTATTAGTGGTAAGCAGTCGATTCAATTGAGCGAATTTCAATAGCTAAACAACACTGAACAATCTTAATAAAGGAAGTGAGTAATAGTACCCTTCGAAGTCACGCTAATTCACATCATCGGCAAAAGAAGAGTGTGGACCATATTGTAGTAGTGCCCATACAGGTTGGTGGAAGGGAATCTTGTAAACCACCACGCGCAGTTCTCAGAATACGCGACGTTGTCCAGGTATGACAGGAATGGTAGTCCTGGGAATGGAAGTCCGGGGTCCCATACGATTAGTGCAGTTGGTGTTAGTCAGATTATTGAGGTTAGTATATGGGACGAATGTCACCTGTACAAAGTAATGGGAAGCGGACTACAGTTCCTGTCGGTGTAACGTGACAGAGAGTCCCCCATAACAGGGAGTCCGCTTCCCATTCATTTGTACAGGTAAGCTTCGCCCTAGATTTTGACCCACTTAGGTCAGACTAACCCTAACCATTATAACTATATGGAGGGCGGACTTTCTGTTACACAGACCCTCAGTTTTGTTACACGGCCGTTCCCGAGTAGTCTCCCAGTGTAAGCAGGTACTTCACAGTCCCATCGCTGATTTTGAAGAGGGAAAATTTGGAGTAGGCGTCGACTCCTTTGCCGTCTCAAGATCTACTCTCGGAGTGTAGTCTTGTTGTGCGGGCAGACATTAGATGTAAAAGTTGCCTATAAAAATGAAAAAATAAATATAAAATACAGTACATAACTGATTTGCTGCATTTACTTGTGGTGACATGTACTAAGGAAAGTGTTAAGATAAGAGTGGGTCGGGATTGGGATTTGCCATTTCGTGTTCCTTACAATATCGTATTATACTATACCAGACCATATACCATGAAAATACTGCGCGCCATCTGTCGTCCTAAATATGTATTATCCCTTACCAAGCCAGTGCTCTCCACTGGAGTCCCCGAACCCTTCCTGTATGCCTGCCGGTCACAGTAGATACCAACGGCATCATCTTGAAAGGAACACCGGTGCAGAACAGAAAAAACAAGCGCCTTTAAATAATTTTACTGGTTAAGCCTATCTATGTTGCTATCTTAGAAAGGCTTTTTTGAGAGAGAGAGAGAGAGAGAGAGAGAGAGAGAGAGAGAGTTTCTACATCAATGTTAATTCCTGGTAAAAATAAAGAAATAAAGGTATCAATATCATTACGTCGAAATGATGATGCACGATTTTAGGACATATAGCTACTACATGTAAAGAGAAAATAGGCTGAATAGGGAATTTAAAAACTGTACGTTTTCAATCACAGTGCCCCAAAACGTGGCGTCTATTTGGGCGGGTGCGATTGTGGTAGATGCGACACAATTGTGACAATGCCAAAAAGAATATGTGATAAGAAACATCGACCGTGTAATAGAGACCGCCCTCAATTGGATTCGTACTGGCTTGGGTTGGGGTGACGTAGGTGGGTCAAAATCTAGCGGCTTACGTATAGAAAGCAATCGGAACCGGTTCCTGTATTATAGGGGATATCTCTATAGATGGAATTAACTTTAAGACCGAAATCTTTATTGACCATGATTAATCAGAGTGTAGACCTCTTCAATGAATAATTCACTTGCTATAAAAAATTTGAGAAATAATCCGCGTTGCTTGCTCATTGCACCCGCCCGCTTCAATGGAGTATATATATATATATATATATATATATATATATATATATATATATATATATATATATATATATATATGGCTGTACAGCCTAGCTGTTTATACATCAAAGCGGAGTGTTGCAATCAAGGTTTATTCAACTGAAGTTCAGGCCTACAGGCCAATATCATATATCACAATAACCATAATGAGCTGGCAAAATTATATTACAAACACTAACAAATTCACTTATCTGAAAAAAAAAAACATCTCTTAGTTAGTTAGAAAGCTATACGTAGTCCGCCGCTTTTTAAATAATATCAACACACACACACACACACACACACACACACACACACGTCATGACAGAGCAGTCACTATAGTTACATTGTGGAAATCTCAGGATTTATATACGGTGCCCACCTCAACTCTTTTTTATAAACTACACGACATTAAAATAACCAAGCAATCAAGGGGCAAGTAAAATAAATCTTTTACCTAGATTTTGGTAAACTTTTTCTTAGCCATTTTTCTGAAATTCTACACCAGTGGCAGTGTACTAGTCTATGTACATTTTTAAGCATGAATATATGTACGCACTTCAGCTACTTTCCCTAAGCCAGCTTTCATTAAGTCTGCCCTGAACGCAGCTCGCAATTCTTTGCGACCGCTTGCCCTTGAACTCGCTCTTAAGGAAAAACAAACTGACCTAGTCTACCAGACATAAATCAACGCGGCCCCCTGGGCCCCGCGCTGCATCAAATCTGTTTCATAATTATCCAATACTGATTGGCTTAACGGCTAATTTGCCTATTTGACTCCAATAACGCCGATCCGTAATGGATATGCTTCGGCAATTAATGAATGGCAAAAGAACCCATCGGCTTTTGCTCGAAAAAATAACTCCTAAAAATAGGTTACGTACGCGGTGCATGTTGGGTAAGGTATAGCAATAAACGGAGCCAACGCCTTGGTAGTTAGTTTTGCCGGCACTGGCTAGTAGAAAAGGATGGCTCGCCGTTGTTTGCTAGGATGTTTGGCAATTTTGCTTTACTGTGGAATTGCTATGTGTCTGCCTCCTATTCAGCAATTGCGCACGTGAGTATAAGATCTATTCTTTGTTGATAAGACAGTTACTGTGTGAGGAAAAAAGTTATTTTTAGCTGATTTTTATTTTTGGTGAATATACGTACTGGCAGATCTATTACTTCGCTTGCAGAGAGGGTGGCAGCATGAAAACAATTTGCCAACCTTTGCTAAGCATATTTATGAAATAGTTGACGATTGAGGATAATTTTAATACAGATATAATATTTAGGTCGCAGGAATGGCAAAATCACTTGGTTTTGTCTCGTTTTGATTGTTAAACTCTTTTGATATTTTTTTAATTCGGGGGGGGGGGGGGGGGGGGGTGAAGGGCAAGGAGGGGGAGAAGAAGACCTCATAAGGTAAGGGAGGGGTACGTGGTAATGGTTATGATACCGCCCGACCGCCATTGTCAATAATACATGTAAACCGCTACATTGGAACCATGCACTATCGAGCTGACATATAACCAAGATCGACTGCTGCAAGGGTACAGCTACATGCAGTACATGCCCAAGTGAAATATTCCTCATAGGTGTGTTGTGCTGCGTATGACAGAAGTCCCGGCCACTTTCACGACTATGCTTGGTTGATTTTAGTGGCAGGTTTTACTGTGCGAAGCACCGTATGTTAGCGCCCCCCCCCCCCCCCCCCCCCTTACAGACCACACAAACAAGATACAGTCTCTTAAGAACCGTGTTGTAGTAGAGGTTCACCTGCATCCTCTCGGATCTCTCGGTAAAAAAACTGTTTAAATGCGGTCTTCATTCGAACACTTGCTTGTCGCTCTCAGTCAAAAACGTTTTCTACCTGCAATATACCCTAAGGTCGCATTCAGAACAACTTTATCCGCAGACTAACAGCTCCGCGGATCAAATATTGTTGACCCACTTGAACGCTTGCCGCATAATCCCCTAACAGACACTGAATAGATTCCCCGCGGGGATTACTCGGCAAGCCTTCAAGTGGGTTGATCACCTTTGATCCGTGGAGCTGCTAGTCTGTGAATGCAGCTTAAATTTATGCCTCTCTCTCTCTCTCTGCTAGGATTATACAAATTATCTTCCTAAATTTAACGTCTTACACAGGAGCGTTTTTATTGTCATTAGGTGACAGTGCGACCTCCATATATCCTTTGCGGCTTGGCAGGCTCCAGCGGGCTGTCACTTTGAGTTACTGCACGTACCGCTATCAGAACCACCGGTTGATTTTTCATAAGATATTGACAGAAATGTCGGATGTGTCTCTGGCTTCTTCATGACGATTATTTTTTTCATGCTGTGTCCAAGGGGAATTTTTTCATAGAATATGTCACCACTCAGTTGGCTTCTTGTATTGAGCGAATTGTAAAATAGGTCAATGTTTTTTCTCTTTTGTAAGAACTCATCTTGCCCATTTTCCCACTGAGTCCAACGAGTATATTTGTATGGAATATGCCATCGCTCAGTTGGCTTCTTGTAAAAGGTTCATTCTTAAACTGGTCAAAATGGTCAATCATCTTTTTTAAACTCGTCCAGCCCATCTTCCAAGCATTCTGCCCTACTGTCGTTCAGTCAAGCAATGCATATTTCCATTTTTACTGCATGAATGGTAAAGACATAATATACATTAACTTTTTTTAGATTGCCATCTTATCAAAATTAAATCAGCATGAGAATGCACTTAACTGGGTACGAAATACATTTTAGGTCAGTACAACGTAGGATTTGAAGTATGGTGACTGAGTTAGGCGATGACTTGGGTCGGCAGGTGGCATAAGCTATTATGTACATGTACCGTGATAGAGGGTGATCATGATTTACTGCGATTCATCCCCTCCCCCTCCCCCGAAAAAAAAGCATTGAGTTATAGTCTTAATCACTATAATATTAATGTGTTTTCCAGATTTCCCCTTCTTGTGCTCAATTTTAAATGGGCAATTTTGAAAAGATTAATGCGGAACACGCTCGCTGTCCCATTACCACAGTTATTCAGCTACAGTCAGTGAGAGAGAGAGAGAGAGTGTGTTGTATGTGTACCGTTATGATGAGCATCATGCACATTGTATCGACAACTCGGCCAGCAGAAGTGAAATATCATCTAATTATCTAACGCTGCTCAATGTTGTGCTTTTGGCATTTCTGGCAATTATCTTCACATCGTTTAATTTATTTTATCTTTTTTTATTTGTTTCCTTTTTTGCCATTGTTCGCAAAAGTATCACATAAACCTATCATTTAGCTATTATGCTCGTGGACAGAATGTTACAACCTTTAAATGACTCGATAATATGATAACCATACCTCTCAAAAGACTAAGAGAGTGATTTACAAATGGGCAGAATTCAGGAAAAGGTAACATGCAAAAAAGCCTGTGCTATCAAAAGGCTCCAAGAGAATTATTTTTTAAATATTAAAAGTCTATAATTACCGTCTATATCATTTACAACCTCTGGAGTTTTTTCCCCGATGACTAACACTTTCATACTTTCATACCCGGGGCATGGTTCTATCTTTAGGTCTAAGTACGCTGTTTACGTTTTATCATCACCATCAAAATTAAGGTGTCTGTTTTTTTTAATATGGGGTCAATTACATGACTTAGTTCTAAAAAATGCTGTCTCATGGCACTTCCAAATTGTTCTCTGAAAA
The DNA here is from genome assembly GCF_051362555.1 of Lingula anatina. NCBI lineage: Eukaryota > Metazoa > Brachiopoda > Lingulata > Lingulida > Lingulidae > Lingula > Lingula anatina. The sequence goes on from NW_028257603.1 coordinate 1,295,924, forward strand.
TATAAAATTTAACGGGTTTTATTTTTTCCTCTTTTTTTTCTTTGCTTCGTTTTTTTTTTTTTTTTTTTTTTTTTTTGCATCCAACCATATGACAATCCACAGTAATGTTTACGGAATTTCTTCCTATATTTTTGCATTTCTTTATTTTAATACATTTTTGTGACAGAAAAAAAAATAACGTCGATTATTAAATGCAAGGCCATGTTTATTTTTTTCAGGAAGGTTCCGCGACAAACCATTAATGTCAACATCAGTCTTTGGGAGCACTACGAAGACGTCCTGAAGGAAATTGACGAACAGGAAAACGGACCTCTCCGGAAATTACTGAAGGAAGTCGTGGATAAGAACCCTGGCATCGCTCCCGCCGGAAGTCTATTCCAGCGACTGCACATACCCGAGAAGCTACCAGGAGGCAAAACCGGGTTCGAGTCCGATTTTGATTTTCTGGACCCCTCTGTGAAAGCTCTTGAGGCCCCCCATTCTGCAGTCAGATTGGTGAAGGTTCCCGGTTCCGACGTGTACGTCCATTTGTATGTGAACAACCAAAGGGTAACCCCCTTGCACAGACGTCTTAGCATGGCTCGCTTCTACGACCCCCAGCGGTCTGGCGTCTCAGTGGACATTAAATACTGGGCGGCGCCTAATAATACAAAAGGCACGTGTCTTAATAATACCGTCACCATCCTGCTGCACGGGTTCGACCCCAAAACCAACAGGACACGTCCACCGATTCTGACCGCCCGGATGTACAAGGGGTATCAAAGTTTCAGCACCCCTCCGTACAAATCCTGTTTCGTTGATGAGGGCGGAGACAAGAAATGCTGCGACGGAAACGTCCCGGACTCCGAGGAAGGGTTCGCCAATGATTACAACCCAGGCTGGGTGGACACGAACGCCGTGGATGCCATTGGAGGGGCAATAGGGAAGTTCATCACGATGCGCCCAGACGCCGAGGTCGTCATGGACGTCGTCCTCGTGTACCGCACCTCGTGGCCCACGTGGTTCCGGCAGTGGGAGGAGCCGAACTGGCCCAGGATGTGGCCTCAAGGGGAGACTGTCGCTCTGCTGAAGAGCACCGGTGCTGAAGTGACCCGGAAGTCAAACGATGACGACAGATCGAGCCAGGAGACCTGGCGCCTCGTTTTCGTCCAGGCTGAGAACATTTTGATCAACACGTGGAACAAGGAACAACGCACGTTGATGATGTTCCTGAAGGCGTTGAGGCGCAAGTACTTCCAGCACGTCGAAGACGCCATTACGGGGTTTCATCTCAAGTTGCTCTCCTTCTGGGTCGTGGAGGAACTGGGGACAGATTGGAGGCTCGCGGACATGAACGCTGCTGTGTCAGAGGCACTGGCCAGCATTCAAGATGTCTGCAAGAATCGATTCCTGCCCAATTACTTCGTCCCGCAAGTCAATGAGCTGGATGGCGCATCTCCCGAGGGATTAGACGAAGTCTCTGACATCATAGACGATATTCTTAAAGATCCCGATACATACTTCATAGAAAATCTATTCCGTAATGTTAGCGAAGCTGAGCACTCATCAGGGTTCAAGTACACTATGTTTTATGAGTCTAGCCATGCAAGCGGTGCTACATCAATTTATCACATATCTCTTTTACCTGTGCTGGGGTATTTATCTGTCTCTATCTCGTGTTTTGTTAAACGCGTCTGGGTTTAATATTAGCTACCAGTAAGAGCCAACGCTGAGACGCGGATTAGAGAAATGCGATGCATCAGCAATTGAGTGCAGACGATACAACTCTTTTACAACTCTGCTAGTTGTATCTCAGTTAATTTTTTCTGCATTTTTTGGTTGAAATTATAAGAAAGTACATCAGCTTTTGACGTTTTTTTTTTCTTTTTTTTTTGCCCACATTTTCTCTTCTTTCAATGTTTGCGCACTGTGACATTTGCTGGAAGCGTAATGAAAAACAAGGGTTCACTTTCCTGTAACCTTTGCAAAATAAGCTTAGCTAAAGACATTATTTTTAACCTCGAGGAACCTTTCTATCATCTTTAAAGCGTTGGGGTGGAACTTTGTTTTTTTACTACTACCGGTATATTTACCAATAGATTTTTTTTCTTTCGTTTAACATCAAGGTGAACAAATAATGAACTGCACCTGCCTAAGAGCAGCTACTAATATAATTACTTAATGCTTTGCTGAGCGACTTTGGGCCCATTCAGAACAGAGAACTGATAGATCCGAGGATCAAATATGGCGACCCACTGAAAAGACACTGAATAGATACCCCGCGAGGATTACGCAACAAGCATTTAAGTGGGTCGGCCATATTTGATCCACGGATCTGTTCGTCCGCTTTTCCGAATGCACTCTATTACCTGTTATTTTCGTGCTCAGTCAAAACTCTACGTGTATTTCTAAAAAAAAAAACTTAAGACTTTCTTCAACATAGTAGGCCTGTATAGAGATACATATACGTAGTGTGTATTTTTATAAATTTTATGATTCATGAATATGACTATATACCACAGTCCAGAGACGGTTGGATCTTCTAGGACAGGAACTGTTGATTTTAGACCAACTACATTTGACTTTGAATATTTATTTACTGCTGTGAAACACCAACTGGGCGCCTTTGTGCCAGGCGCATTTTTAGACTAGGAAGCACTGAAAACATCCGTGTTTTTAGGCTATTTGTTGAGGTTCCGTTTGCCAAAATATGTTTGCATTGTATCAATTTTGTAGTGCCAATTTTTAAGCATTGTGGGTTAGCTGTTTAGTACCCGGATGATCTCATATGACGCCAATATGACGTATTTTAATTCTGATTGGCCGATTACAATTATTCTACTAATAAACAGACCTACATGTATGACTTAAACTTGGCTCCCGTTATTTCTATTCTTGCTATTGTTTCATGTACTTATGATGAGCATAACAATTTCTATAAAAAGTAGATTAAATTTTTAAAAAATATTAGCCATGAAAGGTGAAAAATTGTAAATGTGATGCATATTGTGCAATGCATTTGTGAGAAAAATGACGCATCATTGTGACGTAACAGAACTCGAAGGCATCCGTCACCTCGTATGACGTAATCTTACGTTAGCTACCTGTAACGTCAAAACTAACAAAAAAGCAATCATGGCAACGTAAATACACAAGGCCAGCATACGTTGCCGCATCATAAAAAGAACGGTGAGTAAGAGTCATTTTGAGTCTTTTAACAATGATTTTATTGTCATAAACTGCTAACTCAAATGCTGAATTTTCATGTAATTTAGATTGTGTCAAAGCTGTGTCAAAATTCTGGATAGGCGGTTTCAATGCAGGAATATATACAGTAGCTTGACTACTGTTTGGTGAAAACAAGCATTCTAATCGAATAAAAACATCTACTTTGGCTGTGCCAAAATTATCGCTTATGATAGAAACTGACTCGATAAAAAAGTCATCATTGATTGATGTAGGCAACAAATTTATAAGGTTATTGCCTTGAATACGTTCAGATAAAAACACGCCTTTCAAATAGCGGTCGAATATTACGACGCCGTATACTGGGACAAACTCGAAAAAAAAGTTCTTTGATTGAAGAGAAGCAATTTGAAAACTGAAGTAGGAATGTAGGATGCGCCACGCAGTATGTTGATTGATGAAGCAACCAGTTAATTGCCTCGTGCACATGCTAGTAGAATATCTACGTACAGTTATAGGCCGATATCGATCAGAACAAATGGGAATCATTCGCGGTAGCCAGCCTAAAACGAGGCAGAAATGATCCGTGAGATGCATTATGTTAGTTTTTATTGGTACTCTGTACACCACTCGCTAAAAGACAATTGCCTATTTCTGACCTTTCTGTCCTCAAATTTCCGAGAAATCTCGGCTGATTTTACCGTAAGTCATCATCAGCCGTCATCTCAGCAAATAATATGCGTTCAGCCTGCCTAACATAGGCCTACTAGTACACCCGATACACGATCGAAAGACAGTACATGCATGTACCGGTACTTTTCTGAATGAACATGATCACGTGGCTGTGCCAAAATTATCGCTCATGATAGAAACTGACTCGATTAAAAAGTCAGTTTAGACTGAGTTTAGACATAGACTCAGTTTAGTATTAGATCATTTAATTGTAAACTTTATCTTTAGAGTAACCTTAGCCATTCATTCCTTTGTTGTTACATGTACTACATGTATACTGAGATGTTTACTACAGCTAGCTTATCATTCATTCAACAAATGAAAAAAAAAAATTTTTTTTCATTAATTTAAAAAATGATACGATCGATGGTTTCCTGCAGGATGGCTTACTGTAAACAAGTTGTTTCATTTTCATTCCCATACCATTTCACCATTCTTTGTCTCTTTAAAAAGGCAGGTTCCACATATGATGAGCGATTTCCTACGGTTATTCACAACGGACTGTTGCATGGGCTCCTCGAAAGACCTCACTGTTAGTTCCAACGTCTTCCGGCAGGTGGCAGGGCTGCGGGACCAGCTACACATCATGCGGTACCTCTTGATATGCAGCATCATAGCAACGGTCCTCTTTCTCATCATCGCTGCTCTTCTCGCGCGCAGACGCTCGCCCGTGCTGCAGCCCCCGAGGCCAGGTTGTCATGACAACCACCGTGCTAAAGGGACGGGGAAGACGTTTGAGGGAGAGAAGGGCCGCGGTCAAATTCACTGGGACGGCGGCGAGAGTCAAGCGTCTCTGATCATCCCTGTACCCGGCAAGCCGTGCGTGGAGTGGGACGGTGGAGCCAGCCAGACCGCTCTCTACGCGCAACAAAGTATCCGGGACTTTAAACTCTCTAAGTGGAAAAAACCTTGTACAAGAAATCTGGTAGGAACTTTTTGTTTTAGTTATATGTTGATTTTCTTTTCGTTCTGTTTGTCATTCGTTTTTTCTTTTTCTTTTTTTATTTTTCACTCTTTTATTATATATTTTTACATTTACTTTTTTACGCCTTTTAATTGACTGGTCTTAGACTTTGAGTTTACTGGTAATAAGTTGTATAATTTCTCATCTAAAGAAAACAAAGAAGTTAAAGAAGACATAATTGTGTTAGACCAAGAAGTGCATGGTTTACAGTGATGATTGCCAAAAGTGCGTATTTTAAATACTTAAAATACTTTCTTTTTAGATTCCGCGGCTAAGGGAGGAAATTAAGACGTTGTGGACATCACCGGGCGCCAAAGCTGGTTTGAACTCTCTAAGATTTACCCCACCAGTCACATACCAGGACTAGCTAGGCACAGCATTAAGACATATAGCCATGCCTCAGTAATTGAGAGACGTAACTCATCCATCTTAAGTCCCCCTCGTCAACCGATTAAAACATTCCTAAATGATTAGGCCTGTTTCAAAATTTCCGATATTATCAAGAGACGTAAATTCTGTAGGCCTAATTTGTGTTCGTCGAAAAAAAGGTTAAGAACAATCCCATTTTAACACACTATCATGGTACTCATTTCTTTTATTTTTCATTTGTTATCCACTCAGATGCTCACATTATCTCTATAATCCTTTTTTAGGAATATATACAAGTCTATAAACTGCTGCAATATTCAATTTACATGTAAAAGAAATAAATTACACTATACACCTTATTTGGTATGTTTGTTCACCGTCTCATTTTCCTGAGTTGTCATACTTATGTGCAATCTGCGGACACTCCCTCAGTTTACGCTCTTCCTCTCCCAAAACAAAACACAATCCATGAATGCGACAGGTGAGCAAAGACTGTCAAACATCTGATTAGTTCCAAAAACTACTCTTGACTATTGCGTTTATAATTATTGTTATTTTACCGAAAATTTTATAAATAAATGAATATTTCTAAGTAAATATTCCAGGTTTTATAAATTGATTAATTAATATTATTTTCAACTGTATCAGTTTTGCAAATTACAATAAAACACTTAAAACATCATCCTGAGGAACCACACCGGAAGTAGTCTTTGAAAAAGAGGCGGGAGTAAATATCCAGTGTCAGTGGTTGTCTATACATGTACAAGTAGTATACTGTATATCCTTTTCACAGCAAGTTATCTATCTGATTTGAAAACGGAGATTTAAGAAACATGATGTTTGGTAAGTGAATGGCTTTAGCTGGGATTATGTAATGTTGCGAACCGAACGAACTTGGATTACTTATCGAACGTAATTGCTAACCAGTGAAGTGAACCCGAGTGGCTAAAGTCACTTATTCTTGTGATAACTACAGTCTAACTAGCAGTGATACACATAAAGGCGGCTGTCACGCCCTGATCAGGGGCGTAGACCGCTTACCTTATATTCCACTTATAGGAATCCTGGTACGTCCTCACAACCGCTCCATGATCAATATCCACTATGGCACTATTGCTGAATGTCAGCTATAGTGGTATAATTAAGTAGGTATGGTATTGGTCAAGGAATGCTCGCAGATTGTGGATTTGACGCCCAAGGTGTGTTCTGTCCGGTGTCTCGTAGTCGAGAGCTAGTCAATTCATATCACGCGCTTCTTCAGCGTGTGTCGACACCTGGATGGCGCTTCTTCAAGACAGCCCACAACCGTAACATACTGGTTCACAATCACAACATTCCCCCCCATTTTATAATATTTTTTTTTAAAAAAGGGACCATCCCAAATTTGTCTATTTTCTAAAAAGGGAATACATACGTTTAAAAATTGAAGGACCAGCCTTGAAATGCTTGAACTTATAAAAATTTTAATTTAAAAGATTGTTATAAAAATTAAGATTCCCCAAATTCCTTTTAAAACAATATCCCCGAATTCCTTTTAAAAACAATAGGACCAGCCAATTATATGTTTAAACAAATGGGACCAGCCCATTAATTTAAATGTTATAGTCTTTGGGGATATTTAATAAAATGGTCTCTGGTTTAACTCTGTATGTTTTTGGAGAGAGTCAATTTAAAATTTAACTACAATCTCCAAGCAGAGTATCAACCAGATTTCGGATCATCACCTTTGGCTGAATAAATGAAAATAGATGGCATTTTTTATTTATTCACCAGAGTTAACTTGCATTTCTTACCAATTCTCAGTCAAGGGAACCTCTCCATGGGCATACTGGACTAGATCCCCTGTATCAGGACTTATACCTAATTCATCCAATTCGGAGAATACCCAGATTTTGATTTATGCAAAGGAAAAGTGCAATTGTGCAATAAACATATAAATAAAATATATATATTACATATACACAAATATATACATATATACATACATACATATATACATTTTTTA